>NC_053389.1:665368740-666862033 GCF_905171765.1 Bufo bufo
GACGACGATGAAGCTCCTGCCCTCAGTCTCCAGCAAATCGCACTGGCGCAGCCCTCAGTGGGTACTGCGTCTGCGCGAGACTTCGCTCGGCCGTCAGGGAGGGGGAGGAGAGGGATGAGACGCAGTGGGCGGTTAGGGATTCTGGAGGAAGGCGTTTTGGGCACTGTAAGAGGGGCGTTACTGGGCACACAAAGGGGAACATAACGCCCCTCTGGGCACCTTCAGGGCTAATTTGCATAATTATAAAAGTCGTTTTTCTGCAAAACTACTGGACGGATTACAAGATAGAACAGCACAGCCGATTCAAGGTAAGCTGTGGAGCATGACTGGTTTAAAATCCGAATTTGGGTTATGAGAGGTGACAGAATCCCTTTAAGAACCTCCAATGTCTGCTTGGAGTTAGGAGCATATAAGTTAGCAAGGGTGACAATAGAATTCAGAATTCTACCTTTGAGGAACAAAAATCTTCCTTCAGTATCCACCTTTTTATCTAGTATCACTAAAGGAATATTGCTGTTGATCCCTATTGAGACCCCTCTAGCTGCTGATGTGTACGTAGCATGATGCCAGCTATTAAAATGCTTATTTACTATATTGGGTATGTGTGAATGTCTGAAGTGCGTTTCTTGCAGAAACGCAGTGCCCGCTTTCTCTTTTCTGAGCATGTGATATACCTGGCTGCGTTTTTGTGGTGCATTCATCCCGTTCAAATTCAATGTCACCGCCGTGACTTTAGCCATATGAGAGTTGTTTGAGGTAGAAAGAAAGCATTGCTATCCATTCCTGAACTGACTTAAAAATTAACAATAAAAAATGGTGAACAAAAACCAAAATCAGACCCCCATAAAGGATGAGGTATGTCAGAAACATACACCTGTAGAGAACAAAGGCAACATACAAGGGGATGTATGTTGGGGGAGGTAACTTAGTGGTGAGAGCCAAGGTCACATTTGGAGCACCACAACCTCGGCTTGAGCAGAGTGAAACCTGCCTAATCCTAAGAGAGCCTATGAAGGGAGTAATACCCTTATACAATTATACCCGTAGGTCTGTACCTGGGCTCACTATCACCTGTTTGGATTGTGAAAGCAGTAACTTAGTCGTCCACATGAACAAATGATGTGAAAAACATCAACCATTAACTGTGCATACATCCATATCCTATGATAGCGCAGCTTTCTATGACCCAGGTTGATGTAATTCTAGACATAGATATAAGCATACTAACAATAGACAACCATGATAACAAGTCCCTTCACTCGACCCTGAAAAGTAAAGTGTTAGACATTGTCATGAAAGTCTCACGGGAAGGACCTCAGTCCGCTGGATCAGCTCTCTTCTTGGGGGATTTGAACTTCCCCACTCGGTTCCATAGAGAAGGAACGGTTAACTTGGGAAGTTCATCAAAATCAGCAAACGGCAACCAAGGTGGAATTTCCATCGGTGCGATATCTAATGCCTCCCAGATCTTACGCAAATCGTCCGGGTGTTTCACCAGGATCTGTCGTCCATTTATGGTGGTACTGAGGCCGAAAGGAAACGGCCATCTCAAGGGGTGCTTCCTAGCTCTCAATTCCGCCGTCAGCGGGCGTAGGGCACTGCGCTTAGCCAGGGTGCTAGCAGCTAGGTCCTGAAATAGCAGAATCTTGCTGTTGTCAAGCAGAACTTCTTCTTTATCCCTCGCCGCTCTCAGGACGTCTGCAGTGTCTAGATAATTAAGTAAGGCACAAATGGTGTCCCCGGGGGGATCACCTGCAGGAGGTTTCGGTCGTAATGCTCTATGAGCCCTTTCTATTGTAATGGCTGCCGCACGTTCTGGTCCCAGGAGCGTGGCGAATACACGGCGGACCGCTTCCATCAGCTCGTCAGGGGGAACTGACTCGGGGATTCCTCTCAGCCGCACATTCTTCCGCCGACCCCGATTTTCCTGGTCCTCAAGATGCAGGTAAGCATTGTTGACCTGCGAGCGAAGCACTTGCATCTGTGATTGCATGCCTTTGCTGTGCTGGATGACTGAAGCTTGTGACTCTTCTAATGCTTCCACTCTGTGCCCCATGTGTGTCACCTCTGATTTTATGTCAGCCAATTCCTTCATGACTGGTGAAAGAGCTTGTGCCAGTGTGTGCTTTAAGAAGGATCTGGTGATAGGCATCGGGTCCTCCCGATCTGGTGGTTCAGAGTGAGCGCAGGAACTCGCTCCATCAGAGTCTTCATCGTCATGCGCCGCATCGCTGTAATCAGCCGGCGCCATTTTGCTGTGTTCGGCCGTTAAGGACAGCTTCCTTTGGAAGAACTTGTTCATGTCCCCATGAGATTTCTTGACCCTCGGGGTGGCCTCCGAGTCTCTCCCTCTTTCTTTACTGAGTTTGCCCATGGTTCAGCAGTAGTAAACGCTATTTTAGCTAATAAGCCGGGTGGTGTGGTGAGGAGCTCTGAGTTCAAGCGTCCTGCACCATGCTCCGTTGGCTCCGCCCCCGATGTGTCCTTTAGTTGAGCCCCACGTTGGCCGCCAAGATTTTGTTAGGAAAATATCCCTTTATCCTATAATTGTTGGAATCCAAATTAAAAAGGGATACGAGCGCTCGCGGAAACTGACATATACATTGTATGTAGTTGTATCAGATTTCTCTTTATTTCAAAGACAAGCTCACAATATATAGGAAAAGACCATCACATGACAAACATGACATTTGCGGTTACAAGATATAAATCATAAGACCATACATATGTTTCCATTCCTCTCCCCCCCCCCCCCCCCCCCGCACTTCCTGAGGTACAGACTGATACCTCTGCTAGAGAGGAAACTGTGAGGAGGGGTGTGTGGGTGCAATCAACACACATAAACTGACTTTTTTACCTTGTTTTTAGACATTATTATCTGCATATAACCTCTTCTATTTAACTCTGTTAAATTCGTTTTTTTTATAAAAATAAAATATTTTGACTTAAATTTACCACTGTCATGAAGTACAATATGTGACGAGAAAACATTCTCAGAATGGCTTAAGTAAAAGTGTTTTAAAGGTATCACCAAATAAAGTGACACATGTCAGATTTGCAAAAAATTGGCTGGTCCTTAAAGGGGTTTCTCATCTCAGACAATGGGGGCGTATCGCTAGGATATGCCCCCATTGTCTTATAGGTGCGGGTCCCACCGCTGGGACCCGCACCTATATCGAGAATGGAGCCCTAAAAAGTGAAGGAGAGCACACTGCGCATGCGCAGCCGCCCTCTATTCATTTCTATGGGGCCGCTGAAAATAGCCGAGTGCTGGCTCGGCTATTGCCGTCTGCCCCATAGAAATGAATGGGAGCATGGGCCGTGCATGCGCGGCACGCTCCCATTCACTTCTATGGGAGAGGCGGGGATTAGCGCTTGGTGGTGGACGGACCCCGGGAAATCTGGGGTCCTCCAGCCACAGTGCTCCCCGCTCCGTTCTCGATATAGGGGACCCTAGTACCGTGGACTGCCTGTGCCTGCGCGATGTAGAAGCTCCTGAGGGCAATTGCTTAAAATTTGTCACTGGGCCCGGCGCATGCCCAGTGACACATTTGAAGCTGTTGCCCTCAGGAGCTTCTACATCGCGCAGGCCGTCCATGGTACTGCACCTGCGTGAGATTTCACATAGCGGAGGGGGGTGGCGGCAAAGAGTTTGGGTGTGGGCAGTTACTTATGCTGGAAGAGGCGTGCTTGGGCACTGTACGGGCGAGTTACTGGGCTCCAGATTAGGATAATAATGCCCCTCTGGGCACCTTGGACACTCATTTGAATAACATAAAAAGTGGGTTTTATCGCTAATGAAACCATGAAACAAAAAATCAAGACTACTGCAAGAAATAAGGTATTTTATTGTACATGGCAGTAGTAACACCTTAATATGTTCAAACCAGGTGACAGATTCCCTTTAAGGGGATAGTCTGCAACCTGGTTTATTTTACTCACTTATATAGCGCTACTCAAAGATAAGGTATCCAAGGACTCCTGCATACGACCGTATCCGTTTTTGTGGTCCGCAAATCACAGATCCTCAAAACATGGATACCAGCTGACCCCATGCTACCATGTTTTTTTTCTCCTGCAGAAATGCCATATCCGTGTCCACAAAACAGACAAGAATAGGACATGTTATATTTTTGCAGGGCCGCAGATCGGGCATACGGATGTGGACAGTACACAGTGTGCTGTCTGCATCTTTTGCAGCCCCATTTAGATGAGTGGGTACGCTGCAAAAAACTCGGATCGGATGCAGACCGAACATACAGTCGTGTGTATGCGCCCTAATGGGAAGATTTCCTCCTGTTCTGTGTTTTTGACCCATACCTGTTTTGGGCTCACAATAATGGATGGAAATAACCGAGGTGTGAACTAGGGCTTATTTGCTGAATCCGGCACTTCCGTTATTTCTGCTTCTATAACGGAGCTGAAGAATGGCGTTCGATAGTGCAGATGTGAACGAAGCCTTAAAAGTATGCACTTTAGAATTATGTCTACTCAGTTATATAGTCTATGGCTGCTACTGTATCTACATACTGTAGATCTTTTATTATACAATTGGCCGTGGTTAATAAAATCTGCTTATCTACGTGAGCGGATATTTGCTCATTAGAACCTGAGGGCCTTGTATAACAATATCGCAGGGCAGAATGAGACTTGGCACCGATGTGGAAATATCACTCATGACCGAAAGTGCAACAGACAAAAACAGGGAACTTCATGTGAGAGATTTGCGCATGCGCCTGGAAAAAAATAAAATAAAAAATAATTCGGCTCAGCGTCGACTGTGGAAGCGTCACTTGTTGCTAGGCAGACGTTGGTAGGAGGATCCGGGAATTGATCCGACACCTCCAGTCAGTGCGCGTCCCTTGCCCCGGGCAGAGCGGTGCAGTGAGGGGGATCAGGAAGCAGCAGGCCTCTCCTTCTTCTGTTTACAGGGAGTCATCGGCCGACAGGAAGTGAAGATCCCAGAAAGCAGCCATTCTGACACATGAAACCCCGCGCCCTGGCTGACTGTCCCGAATGACAGCTGAAATGGAGCTGTCCGGTCTGCTGGGCCTCCTGTTACTGCTGCACGTACCACAGGTAACCGGGAGCTGCCCTGCACTGTCCATATGCTGGGGGAGGGGCTGTGACTACCTGCAGAAGTGGGGCTACAAGGATAGATAGAGAGTAGGAGGTCACTGTCTACATGACTAACCAGTTATGATAGCTGTGCTGGGACTTGTAGTTCCACAGACAGACCTGTCCCTGTGTACAGTGCTTACATCTAGAATACCTGTAATTCTGCCCTGCCGGGGGCCAGTTGTCAGGTGTACCACCCATACTAGGGTCACCTCCGGCCTAACGGGGCTCTGACATCTACTGGATGAGGGGTTACGTGAAGATGATGGGAGTTATACATTATCATATCGCTGACCATTTATCCACATCAATTAACACAGTTTTCTTAACCTGCTGACCCCTCAGAATGAAGACGCCCCAATTTCCGCAGGTTTCGTTTCTCTGGCCCCCCGTAGTCAGCAGGATGCCCCCGGCGCTGGCAGCAGGGGTATGAGAGCATCTGCTGCTTTTTACTCACCTCAGGGACACCACTGAGATAAATGTCCGAAAAACATCCGACACCAAGGTGTCCGATAAAAATGGAGTTTATGAAAGCATATTTAAAATGGCATCCAGCAAATAATTGTATCTTCTCTGCTGTTTTAAAGGGGTTCTCCAACATCAGGACCCCCTTATCATATGTGGAGGCAGGGCGCTGGGGTTCCTCCCGTCACTGGTGCTCCCAGCTCCCTTCTCCCCCACTTTTGGTCCCCACTGGACCAGAAGTGTGACGTGCCATCTACATGTATGTCGTGCCAATCTGTGGCCTCAGCAGTGGCACTTTACTGCTGATTGGCTGGCAGTGGTGACGTGTGCAGATGGCATGTCACACTTCTGGCCCAGCGAGGACAGAAGCGAAGGGCAAGGGATCTCGGTGCCGGAACCAGAGCACCAGATATGGGGGAGCGTACACCCAGACCGCAGATATGAAAAGAGGTCCCAGTGTCAGAGACCCCCTTTAAATATGCTTCAGTTTTTCTGGGACACTGGTGCTGGAAGTTTTTGGGATATGTATCTGACTGGTAGCCAGGGGTTGTCAATAATCATCTGTGGAGCTATTTACTACACTAAGAAATGCTGTAATATCTTCTTACTACAATGTGTATTCCCTGTGGACGGCAAAAATGCTGCAGGACTGCCACGGGAATCCTCAGCTGACCACATGCTGTGTTAAATATTTCTTTTTTTATATATATATTTTTTTTATTGGTGTCTATATTTTGTGGAGAACTTAAAGGGAACCTGTCACCAGGAAAAGCAGTGTAATCTGCAGGCAGGCTGTCGTAAAGCAGGATTAGGGTACTTTCACACTTGCGGCAGAGGATTCCGGCAGGCAGTTCCGTCGCATCCGGATCCGTCACAACGCATGCAAACTGATGGCATTTGTCATACGGATCAGGAACCTGATCCGTATGACAAATGCATTGAAATGCCGGATCCGTCTCTCTCCGGTGCCATCCTGGAAAACGGATCCGGCATTTATTTTTTTCACATTTTTTTGCGGTCTGAGCATGCGCAGACCGCAATGCCAGATCCATTTTGCCGGTACACTCGGGGCCGGATACGGCATTAACTCTTTAAGGACACAGCCATATTTCACCTTAAAGGGGTTCTGCACTTTCATTTAACTGATGATCTATCCTCTGGATAGATCATCAGCTTCTGATCGGCGGGGGTCCGACACCCGGGACCCCCACCGATCAGCTGTTTGAGAAGGCAGTGGCGCTCCAGCAGCGCCGCGGCTTTCTCACTGTTTACCGCCGGCCCACTGACGTCACGACTAGTATCAACTAGCGTGGGCGCAGCTAAGCTCCATTCAAGTGAACAGAGCTTACGCTAGTTGATACTAGTCGTGACATCAGTGGGCCGGCGGTAAACAGTGAGAAGGCCGCGGCGCTGCTGCCTTCTCAAACAGCTGATCGGCGGGGGTCCCGGGTGTCGGACCCCCGCCGATCAGAAGCTGATGATCTATCCAGAGGATAGATCATCAGTTAAATGAAAGTGCAGAACCCCTTTAAGGAATTTTTGAAAATCTGACCAGTGTCACTTTAAGTGGTGATAACTTTAAAACGCTTTGACTTAGGCTACTTTCACACTAGCGTTCGGAGCGGATCCGTCTGATGTTTCATCAGACGGATCCGCTCTGATAATGCAGACGTTCGCATCCGTTCAGAACGGATGCGTCTGCATTAAAACTTAGAAAATTTTCTAAGTGTGAAAGTTGTCTGAGCGGATCCGTTCAGACTTTACATTGTAAGTCAATGGGGAACGGATCCGCTTGAAGATTGAGCCATATTGTGTCATCTTCAAGCGGATCCGTCCCCATTGACTTACATTTTAAGTCTGGACGGATCCGCACGGCCAGGCGGACACCCGAACGCTGCAAGCAGCGTTCAGGTGTCCGCTCACTGAGCGGAGCGGAGGCTGAACGCTGGCAGGCGGATGCATTCTCAGTGGATCCGCCTCCACTGAGAATGCATTGGGGCCAGACGGATGCGTTCGGGGCCGCTCGTGAGCCCCTTCAAACGGAGCGCACGAGCGGACACCCGAACGCTAGTGTGAAAGTAGCCTTATCCAGGCCATTCTGAGATTGTTTCTTCGTCACATATTGTACTTCATGACACTGGTAAAATGAAGTAAATAAAAATCATTTTTATTTATAAAAAAATACCAAATTTAGCAAAAATTTTGAAAAAATTGCAAATTTCCAAGTTTCAATTTCTTAACTTCTATAATACATAGTAATACCTCCAAAAATAGTTATTACTTTACATTCCCTATATGTTTGAAATCTTTTTTTTTATTAGACAAAGATCATAATTCAATAAAGCAATCCAAAGTTGAGTGAGTCACATCGTTATGGAAGCAAGGCATACATCATCAAGGGCATAGCCTAACAATACATGTAAACACGAGGTGACCACTCATCTGAGACCAAATAGTCTCATTAGATAAATGATCTTACAGAAACAAGAATGTTGTACAAAACAAGTGAATAGAGCTAATGGCTCTAACACTGTGTCACCTCATGTAATAAACTACAATCCGCATAGTGTTTGAGAATGAAAATATAGCTTATTGCATCAACTAAATCTTCAAACATATCAGTTCTGGTCAAAATCTATTGGTGAGGGAGATAAACAGGTATGTTGGGAGGAGGCAAGGGGGGGGGGGGGGGGTGTCTCAAAAAGTGGCCAGAATGGACATCTCGCCTTTCATAGGTTAAGTAGTAGCGGGTTGCAATGAGTTCAGGTATTCCGCTCTATAGTGCAGCCAAGGCTGCCAGATCTGTAGGAAGCGGTCTCTGTTATGGTATGTCCACCCAATCAGTTCCTCCATTTGGCATATCTGGTGGACCCTATCTCTCCACATATCCAGGGTCGGGGGGTCTACTGACCTCCATTTCATAGGGATCAGAAGTTTAGCAGCCATCAGCAAGTGTGTGGTCAGGTTATGTTTCCCAGGGCGAAAAACTGGGGTAGGTAACCAGAGTAGTATTAATTGGGCTGTGTGCTTCAAGGACGTGCTACAAATCATATTTATAGTACGCTCCACTTCCGCCCAGAAATTATGGATGCCTGAACACGTCCACCAAATATGAGAAATGGAGCCAGTGGCAATATTGCATCGCCAGCACAAATCTGTGGGGAGCAACTGGATTTTATATAGAAATTCAGGTGCCCTATGCCACCTGAATGCTACCTTAACAGAGTTTTCTTGTATTTTTATACATTTAGAAAAGCCGTGTGAACACTTTTGGATCCATTTCCTATCGGCTTCATTTAAAGTGAGTTGCAGTTCCCTTTCCCAGTCAGCTACCCATGGCGGGGGCTTGGAGTCCCTGGCATTGAGGATTTGTCTGTATATAAGAGTGGTGCATTTATGAGGCAAACGTGGGAGTAAAACAAAATTTTCCAGCCACGTTGGGTCTGCTAAGGGGACTTGAACTGTCTACACATGGACTCAAAATCATTTCTCTGAATAAAGTTTTTCCCCAGGTCTATATCGCCTGAAAGGGTGTTGAAGAAATCAACAGTAGCTTCAAGTCTCCCTAAATCTCCCAATCTATGATTTGACAGTGAAAGCCATATATCAGAGGGATATTTAATTTGGGGGCACAAAAGAGTGGGTAATACTGAGATAGGAGCCAGGGGGGAAATCTTACTTTGCCCTGAATTAAGTTCCTTTGATCTGTGGCAGGTGTGTAACATTCCTCTGGTGAGTACACTGTCAATTTTGGTCTCTCCCCCGGATGCCCCAGGTAGCCATATTCTATGAAACGAGTCTTTGCCCAAGAGGGCCAACTCCAAGTCGATATGCATATATTGAGACTTACATCTAGTCATTGAAAGCCATCTTTCTAGGTTAATGGCTTGTATATAGGTTGGAAGATCTGGGAGAGAGATGCCACCTTGTTTTTTTTCCTGCGAGAGAGCAAGCGGAAGGACATTCTAGGGTGACCTCCATTCCAGAGGTATTTACTCATAATGGATTGAACTCTATTTATAAAGTTGCCAGGAATTAATATGGGAAGGGCTCTAAGGGTGTACATAAGCAATGGGAGAATATAGGTGGTCAGGACATTTTTCCTACCTAGCCAGGTGGATCATTTTAGTTTTTGGGGACGTTACAAGGCTTAGAAGTTTAGAAGCAAATCTTGAAATTTTTCCTAAATTTTCAAAAACCCAATTTTTAGGGACCAGTTCAGGTCTGAAGATACTTTGTGAGGCTTACATAATAGAAACCACCCAAAAATGACCCAATTCTAGAAACTACACCCCTCAAGGTATTCAAAACAGATTTTACAAACGTCGTTAACCCTTTAGGTGTTCCACAAGAGTTGGCAAATTTTCCATTTTTTCCAGTAACGAAGCAAGGTTTAACAGCTAAACAAAATGCTATATTTATTGCCCCGATTCTGTAGTTTGCAGAAACACCCCATATGTGGCCGTAAACTACTGTACGGGCACACGGTAGGGCGTAGAGGGAAAGGTGCGCCGTATGGTTTTTGGAAGGCAGATTTTTTATTTACACCATGTCCCATTTGATGCACCCCTAGAGTAGAAACTCCATAGAAGTGACCCCCTTCTAAGAAACTGCACCCCTCAAGGTATTCAAAACTGATTTTACAAACTTTGTTAACCCTTTAGGTGTTGCACAAGAGTTATTGGCAAATGGAGATGAAATTTGAGAATTTAAATTTTTGGGCAAATTTTCCATTTTAATCCATTTTTTCCCGTAAGAAATCAAGGGTTAACAGACAAACAAAATGCTATATTTATTGCCCCGATTCTGTAGTTTGCAGAAACACCCCATATGTGGCTGTAAACTACTGTACGGGCACACAGTAGGGCGTAGAAGGAAAGGTGCGCCGTGTGGTTTTTGGAAGGCAGATTTTGCTGGACAGGTTTATTTACACCATGTCCCATTTGAAGCCACCCTGATGCACCCCTAGAGTAGAAACTCCATAAAAGTGACCCTATTTTGGAAACTACGGGATAAGGTGGCAGTTTTGTTGGGACTATTCTTAGGGTACATATGATTTTTGGTTTATCTATATTACATTTTTGTGAGGCAAGGTTACCAAAAATAGAAATTCTGAAATTTCATCTCCATTTGCCATAAACTGTTGAGGAACACCTAAAGGGTTAATAAAGTTTGTAAAATCAGTTTTGAATACCTTGAGGGGTGTAGTTTCTTAGATGGGGTCTCTTTTATGGAGTTTCTACTCTAGGGGTGCATCAGGGGGGCTTCAAATGGGACATGGTGCCAAAAAAAAAAAGGCCATCAAAATCTGCCTTTCAGAAACCATACGGCGTTCCTTTCCTTCTGCGCCCTGCCGTTTGGTCATACAGCAGTTTACGACCACATATGGGATGTTTACTTTAACTGTAGAATCAGGGTAATAAATATTTGGCTGTTAACCCTTGCTTTGTTACTGGAAAAAAAAAAGATTAAAATGGAAAAAAACTTTTTTATTAAATTTTTTTGACCGTGTTCATCTGAGGGGTTAGGGGGGGTATTTTTATAGAGCAAATTCTTACGGATGCGGCGATACCTAATATGTCTACTTTTAAAAAATTTGTTTGTTTTATACTATATTATCTTTTTATAAGCAAAAAAAAAAAAACATTTTAGTATCTCCATAGTCTAAGAGTCATTTTTTTTTTTTTTTTTTCGTTTTAGTGTCCCAAGTCTAAGAACCAGTTTTGTATCGGATTGTCAGTGGTTAAATTGGGATATAAATTAAGTACTCAATGGAAGTGTGGTACTGCCTGAAGCAACCGTCAGTACAGAGGCCCGGATGATCGGGGCACGTGTCACACTGAGTGGTGGTGTCCTTCCGTATCCCCCTCCTGTGACACACTCTGCACTTTTTTTTGGGTCCGTCCCTTCTTTCCAGTTTGAGGGACCCGGGGACCACACCTGGAAAGTGTTGGCCAGGGATGATCCGGGCGCCTCCAGTTCCCGAGGTACTCCGGCCTGCTCTTTCCCGGTCTGAAAAGATCAGGTCCTTGAGGACTGCCTCATAGAACTGAAGGAATGTCCCTGTGTTGCCACTCCGGGACAGCACAAAAGAGTTGTACAAGGAAACCTGCACCAAGTAGACCGCAACTTTTTTGTACCATGCCCGGGTTTTGCGCATGGCATTATATGGCTTGAGGACTTGATCAGAGAGATCGACTCCTCCCATATACCGATTATAGTCGATAATATAATCGGGCTTGAGGACCGTTGCCGCGGTACCTCGCACAGGGACAGGGGTGATGCGATTACCGTGAATTGTGGACAGTACAAGGACATCCCTCTTGTCCTTATATCTGACCAGCAACAGGTTTCCAGCGGTAAGGGCACGGGTCTCACCCCTGGGAATAGGTACCTGGAGGGGGTAGGTAGGGAGGCCGCGTTGATTTTTCCGCATGGTCCCACAAGCGGACGTGGATCTGGCGGCGAGGGACTCGAACAAGGGGATACTAGTATAAAAGTTATCCACGTACAGGTGGTAACCTATCTAGCAGTGGGTGCATAAGGTCCCACACAAGTTTCCCGCTAACACCCAGAGTGGGGGGACATTCCGGGGGTTGAATACGGGAATTTCGCCCCTCGTACACACAAAACTTGTAAGTGTACCCTGAGGTACTCTCACAAAGTTTGTACAGCTTCACGCCATACCTCACCAGGAGTCTCCCCTTAAAAGCAATGAGAGACTCATCAACCGCGACCTCCCTTCCAGGTACATAGGCCTGTACAAATTTGGCCCCAAAGTGATCGATGACCGGCCTGAGTTTGTACAGGCGGTCATAGGCAGGATCACCTTGGGGGGGACATTCTGCATTATCTGAATAATGCAGGCATTTCCGCATGGCCTCAAACCGGGAGCGTGTCATGGCCGTACTGTAAAGTGGGGTCTGGTAGAGGACGTCCCCACTCCAGTAATGCCTGACACTAGGTTTCTTGACTAGGCCCATGTGTAGCACGAGGCCCCAAAATGTCCTCATCTCGGCTGCACTGACCGGAGTCCAGCCACCGGGCCTAGCCAAAAAGGAGCCCGGGTGTTGAGCAACAAACTGTTGGGCGTACAGGTTTGTTTGCTCCACCATTAGATTTACAAAGTGGTCACTGAAAAAAAGACTAAAATAGTCATATTCAGTGAAGCCCACTGTGGAAATCTGGATTCCTGGTTGGCCTACAAAATCAGGAATCACGGGCTCAAAACGCTCTGGGGTATACCAGACAAGTTCACCGGCAGGGGGCTCCAGTGGACTTAACTGGTGGGCCGGAAAACTAGTACAAGTCCCAGAGTTGCTCGTACTAGGTTGGGCCACAGGGTCCCTAGCATGGCGGTCCCCTTGCTCGCCGCCTTGGGGGAGGACGCGGATGACAAAAGGAAAGTGGGGTCATACTCGTCCTCACTGGGACTCTCTGAGTCGGAGGCAAGCTGGGCGTATGCCTCCTCGGCCGAGAACATCCGGCACCATAGGGGAGTGTGTGTGTGCGTGCATGATAAACTTTATTTGGTGTGGGGGCACGGGTGTTCGCGAACTCACCCTAAACCTAACAGACTAAAAAAAGGCCATAAAATGTGAAAAAAATATACAAAAATTCTAAATCGCTAATCAACCGTCTGAAGTTGATCAGCGGTGGGGTGTGCGATGCGCTAACAGTGGCCGGACGCTTGCGCCCAAAAAAAAAGTTGTGGGGGGGGGCAGGGGGGCAAGCTGCAGCACCCCTGGGGGGTTTAGGGTCACACAGCTGTGACCCCAGACACCTGATCTAGGGCGATGTAATCAGAAAAGTTTTTGTTTTTTTCTTCCACTAACTTTCCCGGAATATCCATGCCTAACCTAACCTTTCCCTAAATACCTGGGTGCACAGATGGGGGTGCTGGGGCACAGATGGGGTGCTGGATGACGATCCTGAGCTCTGAACAGATGGGGGTGCTGGCTGGAGATCCGATGCAGATGTAATTTGAAATGCCTGCCCGCCCAGCCGACCAATGAGAGGCGATCCTGACAGGTGATGTCACATCACCTCTCAGGATCGCAGGTCGGTGATTGGTGGTGTATTATCACACCACTGATCATCATCCTGTTCCGGGTTATCCGGTCCCCAGAGACCCGAATAACCCGGAAATGCAGCAAACCGCAGGTCTGAATTGACCTGCGGTTTGCTGCGATCGCCTACACGGGGGGGGTCACCGGACCCTCCGGCGCATTGTCCCCAGGTGCCTGATCGGAAATACATAAGACGTACCGGTACGCCCTGTGTCCTTAAGTACCGGGACATCAGGGCATACCGGTACGCCCTATGTCCGGAACAGGTTAATGCATGTCAATGGGAAAAAATGAAGGATCCGGCATTCCGGCAAGAGTTACGGAATTTTGGCCGGATATAAAACCGTAGCATGCTGCAGTATTATCTCCGTCCTGAAAAGGCAAAAAGACTGATCTGAAGACATCCTGATGCATCCTGAACGGATTGCTCTCCATTCAGAATGCATTAGGATAAAACTGATCAGTTCTTTTCCGGTATAGAGCCCCCAGGACGGAACTCAATGCTGGAAAAGATGTAAATCTTGCCAAATTGGAGCTATGCGAACAGCTGCTGGGAGTCACGGAAGCAGCATAGGTTGTTCTGCTACACCGGTTGCCTGCTCTGCTGTTTCTATAAGGGTTTATGCACACGACCGTATGTATTTTGCGGTCCGCAAAACACGGATCCACAAAAAATACGGATGACATTCGTGTGCATTCCGTATTTTGCGGAACGGAACAGCTTGCCCCTAATAGAACAGTGCTATCCTTGTCCGTAATGCGGACAATAATACATATTCTTTTTTTTTTTTTTTTTTTCGGATTGGACATACAGAAACGGAATGCACACTGAGTCACTTCCTTTTTTTGCACACAGATTGAAATGAATGGTTCTGCATATGGTCCGCAAAAAAAACACACAGACACGGAAAGAAAGTACGTTTGTGTGCATGAGCCCTAAGGCAGAAGTGCTTCCTGGTCTGTGCCTCCCCGCCACAAAAGACAGGACATGTCCTATCTTTCGCCGCATCTTGCAGATCGCGGACCTATTGAAGTCAATGGGTCTGCACCACGACACGGAGTGCACACTTCTCGTGCCCGTGTTTTGCTGCTCCAAGGTTTGTGGTCTGCAACACGGGCACAGCCAACATACGTTCGTAGGCTAATTTCAGGCCAGCGTATCCAGTGCAGGAAAACTGCGTCTGAGCACGATTTCCCTTTATGGACACTGCTCCTTTCACACAACTGCACGGCATTATAATGCTGCGTGTCTCTGCTTGACCTATTTGGGCCAATTCCATTTTTTTGGCCCCCCCCTTTTTTTTTTTTTTTTTGCAAACAGTGTGCCGACTAATGTTTTCTTCATGCCATTTTTCCACTGTAGAAGAAGGTGTTGTGAAATTGAATGGGAAAAAAAAAAAAACGGCAAGTGCTACAGCATGCTGCGTCTTTAAAAAGTAGTCTGAATCGCTACCTAATGAACAAAAGCGATAGCAAAAATATTTAAAAAATACTTGTGTGTCTCGCGTTTCATATTTCTCATAGACCTTCAGCTAACATCTGCAGGTGGACTTTTTACAGTAAAAAAGCACAAAAAGTGCAGAAAAATGCCTGCAAAAACCTTCCAGAGTAGAAAGCGGCTGATAAAGAACATTATGAGAAAATTAGATTGTGGAATACACTGCTGAACATTACTATATTATGTGCCGTAATGACATAATGTAATAAACCAGTGTATACTGACAAATGAAGCGCAAAACCCTAACGTGTGAATAGCCTGGGTAGTAGCAGACTTAGGCCTCATGCACACGACAGTTGTTTTTCTCGGCCTCCGTTCTGTTTTTTTTGTGGATAGGATGGGAACCCATTTATTTCAATGGGTCAGCAAAAAAATACTGATAGTTCATCCGTTTGTGTTCCGCGTCCATTGTCCGTGTTTCCCTTCAGCAAAAAAAATAGTGCATGTCCTACTTTTTTCACATTTGCAGACAAGGATAGGCATTTATTACAAGGGATCTGTGGAAAAAAACGGATCCTCCCAAAAAAACGGATGCCGCATCTGGTTTTTTTTTGCGGACGCAAAAAACAACTGTCGTGTGCATGAGGCCTTACATTGATTACTTGCCATGTAGAAATGCCTGGTCCCTGAGGATATGTGATGTTGTTTCATCCTGGTTTGGACTCATGCACACGGCCGTTGTTTTGGTCCGCATCCGAGCCGCCGTTTTGGTGGCTCGGATGTGGACCCATTCACTTCAATAGGGCCGCAAAAGATGCAGACAGCACTCCGTGTGCTGAACGCATCCGTTGCTCCGTTCCGTGGCCCCGCTAAAAAAAAATATAACATGTCCTATTCTTGTCTGTGCTTTGCGGACAAGAATAGGCATTTATATTAAAGGCTGTCCGTGCCGTTCCAAAAATTGCGGAACGCGCACGGACGCCATCAGTGTTTTGTGGATCGGCAATTTGCACACCACGGTCGTTTGCATGGGGCCTTTTACATGGCGGGATTGTCAGAAGCCAGTTGTTCTTTGTCCTGGACTGACTTCTAGTACTAGAAAACTAATTGGTGTTTTCTTTTTGGGCCCCAGGGCTGTAGAGAAGTACAAGAACCAGGCATGGCTGCCCTAGCTAAGGCTAGTTTCACACGGCGTATTCAGTGTGTGAAATGCGCTCCACGTAACGGCAGTATTTCTGAACACTGCTTCTGAGACAGGAATTCGCGGCATTATAATGATTTATAAAGCTGTGGGTTCCTGGCCAACCTTGGCTGTAGTGGATTGTAATTGCATAATGCCATCAGTACAATTCAGTACAGCCGAGGACGCGCAGGATTACACAGCATTATAATGCTGTGAGTTTGTGTCGCAGGAGCAGTGTTCAGTCCGGGAAATACTGCTGTCACACGGAGAGTATTTCACACACTTAATAGGCTTTTGTGCAATTGGCCTCACTAACAACAATTTTCAGTAAGACCGCTTTCACATGGTCCATATTTGGTCGTTATTGTTCATCATTTTTTGTTAGCCAAAACAGGAGTGGGACCTTCACACGTGGCAGATTCTGTTGCCGAAATTTTTGGAACTGAAAATTACTTCCATTCATTTTAACGGGTCTGTTTTGGCGGCATGCACATGGACTTCTGCAGGCCCCTTTTCAGTCGCACAAATCTCTCCAATAAAATCTGCCGTGTGTGAAGACACCTTTAGAGTAATCAAGGGAAACCAAATTTTCCATCCCTGGATGTTAAAACAGCTTATACTCCACAGATGGGTGTCTCTGGTTTGGCCGATGTCCATTCCTGATCATGTTTCAAGGGTCTTAAATAGGTCAGCCATTGTCTTAAAGGGCTTCTCCGGGCTTTAAATATTGATGACCTATCCTCCGGGTGTCGGACCCCCACCGAAACACTGCACACATCAAATTTTTATATTTTTTTTAAAGCCCAAGACCCCCAAGTGTGCTACCTGGTAGTGATTAGGGAGGTATCATAGCGGATCCTCTGGATAATCTCCACCGGTTATTACTAGTACACCAGTCTACCATCTGTATTACACTTAAGAGGCTTAACAGCAAACCAATGGAAGGATGGCAGCATTAATTAACGCAGTGTCAGAATTAACAAGTCAGGCATCAGGAGTCATGTATTCCTGGATTATATACTCACATTACCTCCCTTTACAATCCAGTAGTTATGTTGCCCTCAGTGAAATTTCAACCATTTTATTAGTCAAGAAATGTTCATGTCCTGCTGGGCAACAGCATCAGATTTAGTCCACATGCACACGTTCTGGTCCGGGAAACACATCATCATGTGAGTACAGTACAATAGACCTGCAGTCAGAGCAGCATTGTAAATCACTATGATGCAGTGAGTCAGTCTGGGAAATGCTGCTGACACACAAGCAGTGTTTCATGGGGGGCACTTTTTTTTTTTTTCTTCATTTTAGTTAAAGGGGTTGTCCCACGAAAAATATTCTACAGTTTTCAAACCAGCACCTGGCTATGAATACTTTTGTAATCAAATGGAATTTAAAATTTAGCAAAGCCAGTGAGTTACTCAATAAAATGTATCTGGCTGTCTTTTTTTTTTCTTTTTTTCTTATTTGTTTGTCCGGCTTGCTGACATGGCCGCACATGCTCAGTTTCATCCTTCAACTGCCTCCTGAGCAGTGATGGGGAGAGCGGAGACACGCCCCCTGAGCTGCAGCAGAAAAGACACTCCCCTGAGCTGCCAGTTTGATATAAATCTAGCAGAGCAATGAATGTGGAGATCTGTGGATCCATGTGATTGATTTTTATTTATTTTTTTACATTAGTCATGGGATAACCCCTTTAATAAAAGGGTTTTTAAGGATTTTTATACTGATGACCTGTCCTCTGGTTCAGTCATCAGTATGTGATTGGTGGGGGTCTGACACCTGAGACCTCTGATCAGCTATTTGAGAAGGCATCGGTGCTCCTGTGAGCTCTGCAGCCTTCTTTGTGTTCACCAAGCACAGTGCCGTACATTGTATAGCGGCTGTGCTTGGTATCCCCCCATTCACTCGACTGGGCTTGAGCTGCGCATAGGCATAAACGTTTTGTCACTCGGCCTTGGAAAAGCAGATAACAGGCCACGGCGCTCACAGGACCCTGACTGTTGAGATACTAATGACCTATAGGGGATAGGTGATCAGTATAAAAATCTCAGAAAACCCCTTTAATAGTCATATTCTCCATGATTGGTATCCATTTGTGCACTAACAGCTGGTAGACATGCTAATAAGATGTGCAGCAGCATAGCCATGCTTCTCAGAAGGTACACACACTTGGGGAAAGTCTGCTTCCACCTTTTTAAAGGGGTTCTGTGTGGGGTCTTGAGGATTGGTCGTCAGTTGTAAAGCCTTGGAAAACACCTTTAAGGTTGGCGTGGTGGTGGACATGGGTTTGGAATACTGTTTGAGGGCAGGGCTGAATTATCCTAGAAGCCCATACATTTTAGGCACTACTATCCGTGTTCAGCGTCCGGTTACCTCCAGAACAAAACTGGAGCTAGATAGGTGAGAGGCAACTAGACCCCAGGTATTCAGCATTAAAGGGATATTGTGGTTGTAAGAATGGATAGGGGATAATAAGGACCACCACCAATCATATCCTGAAATGAATGCAGTACAGTAATTGGATAGAGGATAACTTGTTATAACCAGAATCTCCATTTAACCCTCCAACCTCAAAAACTATGGAATCTTAAAATTAACAATTTCAATTACGTAGACCACCAGGGATTTATACATTAACCCCATCACTGCCCTAAATCACCAGATGTACTGTAAGCAATCTCTTCACTGCTCTAGACCACCCAGGATCCTTAAATTAAGGCCTCATGCACATGAACATATTTTCTTTTTGTGTCCGTTCATTTTTTTTTTTTTTTTTGCGGACCGTATGCGGAACCATTCATTTCAATGGGTCCGCAAAAAAAGGAAGGTACTTCGTGTGCATTCCGTTTCCATATTTCTGTTCTGCAAAATCATAGAGCATGTCCTATTATTGTCCACACATGGATCAGTTTTTTGCGGACAGCAAAATGCATCCGGTCGTGTGCATGAGGCCTAGTAACCTGTCAACATTTTTATGCCACATGAACTATAAGCAGCATGAAATATTGGTTTGTGTATGGTGACCAATATGCCAGGCATACCAACCCAAGTGGACACTTCCAACCATGCCCAGCGAGTTTTAAAACTGAGGGAGATTTACCATGAGGGGAATTTTTAAGGTCATCTATGCAGGAGTCTAACACTTCTGTATTGAGATGTTACTCCACTTTCTACAACACCCCCCTCGACAGGCTAACAACACTCACTTTCCCTCCCACTTTTGAAAACTGGCTTGAGTGGAGTAAGAGTCCAAAAAGTCATACAGCCCTATTTTGTGACTCTTAGAAGCCAGAATTCAGGGATAAAAACTCCTGTGTTTTCTTTGATATACGGCATTATTTCAGAGTAAGGCCTCATGCACACGGCCGTGCCGTTTACTGCGGATCCGCAAAAAAACGGAAGCCGCCCGTGTTGCCTTCCGCAATTTGCCAAACGGAACGGGCGCTGGCAATATAAATGCCTATTCTTGTCCGCAAAGCCCAGACAAGAATAGGACAGGTTATATTTTTTTAGCGGGGCCGCGGAACGGAGCCACGGATGTGGACAGCACACGGAGTGCTGTCCGCATCTTTTGCGGCCCCATTGAAGTAAATGGGTCCGCATCCGAGCTGCCAAAACGGCGGCTCGGATGTGGACCCAAACAACGGTCGTGTGCATGAGGCCTAAAGCATATTTATTTGTAAAGGTGGAGCCTATCAGTATGTCATACTGCCTGTTGTTCAGAAACTGTTGACAGGTTCTCTTTAACCTCCTCACTGCAAAAGACCACCATAGATACATCGGTTAACCCTCCTCCTGAAGAAACCTGTAAAGGGTAGAATACTTACCTGCTCTATGGCCTCGACTGCCTTGCGTGGGTCCCCCCGCTGCCAATATCTGCTTTGACACCGCTGCAGCCAAATCGCTGTCCGCAGTCAGTGACCTGTCTTGCCGATTGGTCATGTGATGCAAGGGGGGCAGGTCACCCCTGCGGCCAGCGATTGGCTGCAGCGGTGTCAAAGCAGATATTGACAGCAGGGGACCCTAGCGAAGCAGCTGAGGTTGGGGTGCAGGTAAGTATGTTTCCCTTGCAGATCCCTTAAAAGGTGGCCAACCTCTTTAATGCCTCAGATCACCAGGCATACAGATATTAACCCCTTCACAATAACTTTCACTGTCTAGACCTAGATGCTGATGTCTAGGAGTGAACAAACCCATTTCAAAGGTTAGGCCTCTTGAATACAGCCATGTTACAGGCCCATGTTGTATGAATCAGGTTTTTGGTGCATATTGTGCATTTTCACTGCATGTAACATAAGAGAGACGTTCCCTTCCTGGGAGCAAATATTCTAGAGGGGACACTGTGGTGTCTAATGGCGACACTATACGGTTGCACTTTGAGTGTCTTCAGGCGCAGCGCACTCTACTATGTTTATTTCATAGGAAATATGTGGTGACAGGTTCTCCTTGTGTTAGTTTTTGCATATAGAATGGCAAAAGACATTTTCCTTTGCGTCTCCCTCTATTTGCTTTGTTGAGAAAATACTTCAAGGTAAGTCTCAGAATTTGCCTTTCCTTTGTCAAATAAAGTGAGAACGTGAGGGAAGCCTGCGGCGTATTTGTTTGATACGGTCTCATACAAAGCTGTATTTATTTTACAGATCCGTGCAACTCAAGGTATTTTACATGCAGTTGACGGGGGATCGAATTCTGCGAAAGATTATTGCATCACATACAATTCTTCATGGACGTCACTCCCAACATCTTACACCAATGCTGTGAGTTTACTGCACTAGATATACACATGTATGTCTGTCCTGAGAAATTACTGTAGTGAGATAATGGGACAGATTTACTATTTAACTTTTTTTTATTTATTTTTTTATGCATTTATGAAGAGTTTTACACTTTGACATTTTTTTTATACCATGTCCAAATAGGAGTGAGACTTGGCGGAAATGGGGATGGCTTTGTGGGAAAGGTGGTGTGGCTTAAAAAGCGCCAGAAGTTTGTTGTAAAACTATGCCAACAAATAGGTGGTGAAAAGTTACATTAGACAATCTAAAGGTGGACCAGATATATAATCCAGCATCAGACACTGTGATTAATCTGGCACAGTTTAAGACTGTCTGCCTTACTATTAGACGGTATTTGTAAATCTGCCCCAATTTCTCCTATATTTCCATGCGCACATAGTAACTATTCCTTCTGAGCAGTAGTATCTATTGTTTAGTTGGGAAAAACTGCCACAACTTTTAGGGGCCGTTCACCTAGCATTTTTTAATGGTAGAATTTAGGCGTGGACACCGTGCCAAAATTTAGCCAGCGGCTGCATTGTTTCTGACTTGCCGAGAAGGGAACGGTGAACGGCCCCTTAAAGGGGTTATCCAACATTACATCAGAATGGCTGATCCCCTGTGATCATACTTACCTGGTCCCTGCCCCTGAGTTTGGTCTGTACTACTCTGCATCTGGGTTTTCCAGCTATGCTGCCCTTGTGTCACATGACCATTTGAAATTTGTTTTGGGTCTGATTCAATGAATTTTACAAAAAATTCCATTTGGACCCAAATCAATTCTACATCGATCAAATATGCACCAGTTGCTCTGAAAATTGGTATATAACTTACTATGATCTTGCAGAATAAATGCAGTATGAGTCCTAGATAGAGATGGAGAGGGATATTAAGAGAATATATGTGATTCGTCTGGTGGGTACTCTTTCTCAGAATGGAGAGTGGCTAGTATGCATGAGGAGTATTGTTGGGCAGGCACTGCTGCTATTGGTTTCCGGGCAAAAATATGTGAAAATTAGCATATCTTACTTCTGCTGGAAAGGTAATTTGCTTATCTTTGGATTTCTGGGAAATACATTTAAAATACCTTTCCTGAGCAAACGGAATTTGAGAAGTTTTGCGTAGCCCATAATACATCTCGCATATAGTAGGCAGTCTCCTTAATAAAAAATAGTACTAGCCCAGAGGCCCCGAAGGCCTCTTGGGTAAAACAAAAAACCCCCACAAAAAAAACAACATTGCTCTGTCTTGGTCTGATAAAGGGAAATCTCTTGGAAAGAGAAATTTGCAGGTGGCTTAGCTATTTTTCTAGTTATGCTTGAAGGCCTGTTTAAAAGGTCAGTCAATGATTTGGTTTGGCCACGCTACATCAGCTGATGTTAGACAATCAGATTTCTTTTCCACTTGGAAAGAAGGCTGCATTGTGT
This sequence comes from Bufo bufo, assembly GCF_905171765.1. NCBI lineage: Eukaryota > Metazoa > Chordata > Amphibia > Anura > Bufonidae > Bufo > Bufo bufo. The sequence continues at coordinate 665,391,216 of NC_053389.1, forward strand.
GTGTTTTTCATATGTTAGCTAGCTTTGTCTTCTTGCAACATGAAAGTGCATCCTCATGCCTTGGTGTCAGTCTGAAAGAAACTGTAATAAAATGACTTGTTTTTAGGATTTATGCACTCAACTGTATCCATTTTGCTCTCAGGAAACCACAGATCCACAAATACCTTCTGTGTGCAATCCGCAGTCCCAATATGGAAATTGTTATTCTTGTTCGCAAAACAGACAAAAATCAGAAGAATAGCAATTTCTATAATAGGACTGCGGATTGCACACGGAAGCTATGTGGATTTTGCAGACCACTGTTTCCTAAGCGCAGAGTGGATACGATTGTATGCATGTAGACTATAAACTATTGATTTTCTATGAATATTTTCAGACAGACCTAGGCCAACCCAGATGGATGTAGTTACACATGTCAGAAAAGAAAAAAAGAAAGCAAACGTGCAAAAAACACATGCAGTGGAGACTTCCTCCCAAAAAGTAAAAAATGATAACTAAGATAACAGTTAAGCCATCTACAAATATCTCTTTCCAGACAAATGCCCTTTATCAGACTAGACAAGGTTGTTTTTTTTTTTTGTTTTGTTTTTTAACTGAGAGGCCTTGGGGGGCCTTGGGTAATATTTCTATTATGGTGACCGCACGGTATATGTGAGGTGTATTGTAGGCTAGGCAACGCTTCTCTTGGTTTCTGGGAAAAATATGTGCAAATTAGCATGTGAGACATCTGGTGGCATTAGAAAAGCTCCACTTTTGAATATCTTTCCTGCAAACCCAAAGATATGCAAATGACTTTTACAGCAGATGTAAGACATGCCTTATTTAGTTTTCTCTGTCTCTCTCTCTCTCTCTCTCGATTCACCCGAAATGAATGGCGCAAGAAATTCAAGTTCATTAGAATCCAAATTTTGGAAAATTAGGGATGATTTGTGAATCGATAGAATCAATCCGCTCATCTCTACCTTGTTCTAATAGCACGCCCTTCTTCACTGTAGGATTTGATTCAATTTTTTATTAAAAATGGCAAGGTTTGAAAACAAATTAAATTTTTTCTTTTAGCTTTCCTTCAAGCTAGAAAATGTAACCTCTGTCTGGCTGTGCAGCGAGTCGGAATTACCTGTCGTTAGTCTGAAGGATAAAGCCGTGGTGGTGATGGTCGGCAATTGCTCGATTTTGGACAAAGCTGTGATCGCTCAGAGCCGCAATGCTAAAATGTTGCTTGTGGCAAGTAAGGAAGGTCTGGTAGGTGTCTGGATTATAATGCTGAGTTTTATTGCTTTAAAGCGAAATTCCATTGGGTTGTTAAAAGCTTATGGATTAGTTCAGATTACACAGATTGAGTATTTTTTATTTATTTTTTTCTGCACTTTGTTAAAAGTGGTGTCAGTTTTTTACTATTATACATACCTTAAATATTCTGCTCCCATACCTTACTTATAGGACCCTGTCTTGAAAAAAATGGTATAATGCAAAGATTAGTCCATAACAATGCATCCCATGGTATAACTGAATGGACTAAACTTGGTGTCAGTCATGTATCCCTGGTATTGCATCCAGGTATCTCTTATCCTATTCAGTTAGCCCACGGATACGTTACACAGGACCAATCTGTGGGCTATACCTGAGGCATCAGTATAAGAAAGGTGTCTGAGCAGAACTTTAGAGGACTGTATCATTTCTTGTTCTATAAATAAGTACATGGGAACAGTAAAAACCTGACAACCCTTTTAATGCCTGTAAGGAAGCGGAAAAGGTGACAGCTGTTACTGTACATTACAAAGCAATGCCATAAAACAGTTGGCTCAATGCCACAAATCAGCTGGCGCCATGCTACAAAAGAGCAGGTGCCATGCCACAAAAACAAACAAACGGGGTCTCAAATTTTGACCTTCCATAGCAGTACAGCAAGTCAACACAGAGAGATTTTGAAATAGTAGCTAAGACCATAACATTGGTGCATGGATAGCTTTACATTGGTGCCTTGTGCAGTACCTTAGATAGTGCCCCTGCACCCAATATGGTGTAATGTCTTACAGTGTATAAATAACCATACCGATCAGTCCTGATTATGTGTTACATAACTTACCTAACTATGTTTTATAGCGCTGCCATGACCATATACCGCAAAAATAATATACCGTTCTTACATTAATATCACTCAACTCAAAGCAAACACTACATACAGTGACCAGCTAGAAGCAATGTACACAAAGTAATGTGCTTACAGTGCTATACACTGCCAAATGATATACTATACAACTAATATTAACCATTTCATTACTGGAGTGTTTACCCCCCTTTCCTTACCAGGCATTTTTGCAGTTCTAGCAATGACCCTATTTAACCACTAATAACTATTTAATTTCTGAGCCAACCTACATGTATTTAATATGATTTTTCACGGTACACCTTAGACATTTCTTTTGTGTCATTAGATGAATTTTATTATTTTTCTTTGTCATCAAATTTATTTTTCTAACTGTTAAAAAAGATTTAAGGACAAAACATTTCTAAAACCATTACCGTATGTTTGTATTGTGAAAATGGATGATATTTGTGTAATTTATCGACTTTTTTTGTTTATTACAGCCTCGTCCAACAGACAACAGGAGTGGATATGAAAGCCTTACAATACCTATTGCTTATGTGAAATATGGAGATATCGTTGACATGGCGCAGGTATGTGTCACTTGTACATGCTGGCATAGAAGGTCCTCCAACTAAAGGCTGCTAGAGCATGCATCCCACTTATCTAGAGAACACATAATCCATCCTTCCTCCATTAAGTTTTAGCCTTCAACCTGCACTAAAAAACGTTGTAGCATATAGGAGCGGACTGGGTACTTAAAAGTGGCCCTGGAAAAAAAAACTAAAATTGGCCCCATGTTGTATGTGGATCCAAACTTACCGAAGGCAGGATAACACAAGTAGGCAGGAACAACCGAACTCGTCAAGGCCTGCAATACTGTAGTGCAGCACAAATGACTTCAGAACCAAATACCACACTGCAGCATTACGCCCGCCTTTATGAAAGTGCATCAATACCGTTGAATACAGGAGGGCATCTTCAGCCACTGGCCAGGTGCATAAGTACCTTATGCTCCTACATTAATGAATGCTTAGAGCATCAGATCTTTACATACCTGTTGGCGGCCATGAGGAGGCCTTGGGTGGCCCCAGTGCATCGGCCTCCTGGGAAATTTGGCGGTAGGGTCTATGGCCAGTCCGCCCCTGGTACCATAGGCTAAAATTTACTTGATTAGAATCCTAGAATGCTCTTGTACCGACACCTCGGCTCCAAATTTCCTTCTACATTGTTGCCTCCACCTATTTCTTCCCTTTACCCCAGTTTTAATCTATTGATCTGGCAGGGTATGCTTACTTCACTTTCAGTCATGTTTTTCCTTGTACGTCTTGTCTTCGTTCTAGATGGCTTATAATGTCTTGTCCCAATCCTCTTACTAATAAAGTGAAATGTCAAGTAATCTGTGTGTCCTGTTGTGGTCCACAGTATTAAATAGCGTAAAAGAAATTGATCAGCTTTTAAGAGAGAGGTTTTAAAGGGGTTATCAAGACTAATAAAGACCTCCCAGAGTGGTCGACCCGCGGTGGAGATTATACTTGCTTGTTCCCCCCGCTGGCTTCGGTGTCTGTTGCTCCTGGACCAGCTGTTTCTCTCCCTGCAGCGCTGAAACATCGCTCGATGGAAGGACACATGGCCTCTGCAGTCAGTCAGAGGTGACCTGCTCTCTTTCCATCATGTGACCAATTGTCTTGACACAAGGGGAGCAGGTCACTGCTGTGGTCTCTGATTGGCTGCAGCAGTCACATGTATCTCCATTGACGGATGTTGCTTTCAGCGCTGAAGGGAGAGGAAGAACCAGCCCGGGAGCAGCAGACACCAAACCCAGTGGAGGGGACCAGGTAAGCATAACCTCCACCTCGGGTTGGCCACTGGGAGCTCTGTATTAATCTTGGATAACTCCTTTAAAGGGTATTCCAGCTTTAATATTCCATCAGGGGATCCAGCACCTCCACTGATCAGTTGTTTTTGACAGCTGGACGCCCACTGATCTGATATTGATGACCTATCCAGAGTACCCCTTTCAAATCTTTGTGTAGGCATTTATTGAAATTTGAAACCAGAATGTCATAATCTATAAAGTGTTTTTTTTTCTCCACCTTCTTAGGATGTTGGAAGGAATATTAATGTGACAATGTATTCCCCAGCACCTCCATTGTTTGATTACAGCATGTTGGTCATATTCCTTATCTCTGTGTTCACCGTGGCACTCGGTGGCTACTGGAGTGGAGTATCAGAGCTGTAAGTGTGCTGAAAAATGAGTCTGTCTTTTACTATGTATTTTGCATATGAAGAGAGGAACCTATACTCTTATCCCAAATGCTTATGTCTAGAATATATAGTACTGCGCTTCTTATTCTCTGTAATGAAACTTTACTTTCACCTTTGGAAAACGTACGGCTTGTCTACACCTATTTTTTTTATGGCTCTGCATAAGCAACAGTACCTTTCTACATGTCTGTAATGGCCTTACTGTAGGTCCAGAGTATCACAATACAGCTTAGCACACCACCAAATGTCAAATATATCTCTATGGCCTTACAAAAGACTATAGATCCATAGTATTTCTATATAGCTTTGCAGGCCAACATATGTTCAGCATGCAGCTAGTATATTGACACGTCGTCATACAGCCAGTACGACTCCATATAACGTCACACACTGGCATACAGCATAAATGCCTCCATATAACCCCCATATAAGCATTATCTACCTATACAACAACGCAGCTGTACATGTCAACAGTATTTTTTTAGTCAACCATGTATATTACTTTCAGAAACACCTAACATAGACATTACTATCTATTCTTTATGGGGGTCATTTATCAACACCAGAAAACTGCCATCCTAAATTTGCAATGTTTGGCGTACACTTTGCTTGCACAAAATGTTGTGGCTTTTGGTGGGTTTGCTCCCCACTTGCCATTCTTTCCAAACAGTGAGCGGGGTAGGAATGTGCGAGGCCGGGCATAGCCAGGAAACTCAGTAGATTATACCTGAAATCTACATGAGATCTGTCGCTGGCATAGATTTCTGGAACATGGACCTGCACAGAGCACCAAAATTATTAAGAGGGTGTGCTTCTTAATATTTGTGCCACATCTAATGCAATTGGGGATAGATTAAGACTAGTGTGTAAAATGTTGCTCTTAAAGGGAACCTGTCAGAGCTGAGGGCATGGGTTGCTAGATGGCCGCTAGCACATACTCAATACCAAGTCCCCATAGCTCTGTGTGCTTTTATTGTGTAAAAAAAACAAAACGATTTGATACATATGCAAATTAACATAAGAGTCATATCTTACTTGTGTGACCAGAGAAGAGTCATATTTTCAAACTCTGACTCATCTCAGGTTAATTTGCATATGTATCAAATCGTTTTGACACTTTACTAGGCACCATTGCTATCACATTGTCAGCGGATCATGATGGCTCTATTAGGTACATCAAATGTCCATGTTCTTTGCTTAAAATGTATTGAGCTGCGCTAGTGTTAGCCCCTTCCTGACATATCTCACAAACGGAAAGCCAAAACACTAGTGTGAAAGTAGGCTAAGATATTCCCGCGTCCTTAACAACCTGCTCTATAAAAATATCACATGACCTAACCCCTCAGGTGAACACCTGAAAAATAAAATAAACAGTGCCAAAAATGCCATTTTTTGGTCACCTAACATCACATAAAGTGCAACACCAAGAGATCAAAAAGGTATATCCCCCCCCCCCCCAAAAAGTACCAATCAAACCGTCACCTCATCCCGCAAAAAATGAGACCCTACCTAAGACAATCGGTCAAAAAGTAAAAAAGCTATGGCTCTCAGACTATGGAGACCCTAAAACATCATTTTTTTGGGTTTTAAAAATGCTATTATTGTGTAAAACTTAAATAAGAAAAAGTATACATATTAGGTATTGCCACGTCCGTAACGATCTGCTCTATAAAGGTGTCACATGACCTAACCCCTCAAGTGAACGCTGTAATAATGAATGATCAAAAAATCATATGTACTCAAAAATGGTACCAATAAAAACGTCAACTCTTGATCGGCAGAAAAATAAAAAAAATATGGCGTTCAGAAAATGGAGACACAGAAATATATATATATATTTATTATTATTATTATTATTATTAATAATAATATATATTTTTTTTAAATGCTTTATTATGTAAAACTGAAACAAACAAAAAAAGTAGACATATTTGATATCATTGCGTTCGTAACAACCTGCTCTATAAAAATAGCACATGATCTACCCTGTCAGATGAATGTTATAAAAAATAAAAATGCTGCCAAAACAGCCATTTTTTGGTTACCTTGCCTCACAAAAAACATAATGTAGAGCAGTTAAAAATCATATGTACCCCAAAATAGTACTAATAAAACTGGCACCTTTTCCCGTAGTTTCCAAAATGGGGTCACTTTTTGGGAGTTGCTACTGTAGGGAGGGCTTCAAATGGGACATGGTATCTAAAAATGAGTCCAGCAAAATCTACCTTCCAAAAACCATATGGCGCTTCTTTTCTTCTGCTCCCTGCCGTGTGCCCTTACATCAGTTTACGACCACATGTGGGATGTTTATGTAAACTTTAGAATCAGGGTAATAAATATTGAATATTGTTTGGCTGTTAACCCTCGATGTGTTAAAGAAAAAATTTATTAAAATGGAAAAATCTGCCAAAAAAGTGAAATTTAGAAATGTAATCTCCATTTTCCTTTAATTCTTGTGGAACACCTAAAGGGTTAGCAAAGTTTGTAAAATCAGTTTTGAGTAACTTGAAGGGTGTAGCTTCCACAGTGGGGTCATTTATGGGGGGTTTCCACTATGTAAGCCCCACAAAGTGACTTCAGACCTGAACTGGTCCTTAAAAAGTGGGTTTTGGAAATTCTTAAAAATTTTTAGAATAGCTTTTAAAATTCTTAGGGCTTCTAACGTCCTAAAATAATGTATGATGTGTCACGAGAAAACAGTCTTAGAATGGCTTAATAAGTAAGGCCCCTTGCAGATGAGCGTTCCTCCCACAGCGAGTCCGCAACGCAGCTCCTGGCTTGACCTCCCAGCGCTGCCGGGGGTCACATAGCATTATATTGATTTTTGATGCTATGTAATGCTGCCAGTGTTATCCAGTACATTCCAGAACTGTAAGGGTTACATAGCATCATAAATCAATATAATGCTATGGGACTCCCGGCAGCGATGGGAGGTCAGGCCGGGTGCTGCGATGCGGACTCGCTGTGGGAGGAACGCTCGTCTGCAAGAGGCCTAAAAGTGTTCCAAAGTTATTACCTCAAAGTGACACATGTCAGATTTGCAAAAAATGGCCTTGACAGGAGGGCGAAAACTCGCCCAGGGTAGAGGGGGTTAATAATGACATGTGCGACCATCTTGTTTTTATAACTGCTACAGTAATGTGCATATTGTGTGACTGGAAATCCATGCACAATTTAGATATATGTCGGTTAATCCCACAACAGTCTTGTGTGTATGTGGGTGTCCAATTGTCACATGATGTCTGCTTTGGGGTAAAAAACATTTATGTAGTTGGCATTAAAGGGAAATGCATAATTTAGGCAGATGACTGAAGCCACATCCAGGGAAACTTATTACAGATGACTGTACAATGTAGACAGAAATGTAATTAAAAATATTAACTTCTTATTGCAGGGAAGACTTACGACCCTCCCAGAATACAGGGGAAAATGAAGGCGGAAAGAAGAAAGATGACAATGTGACATTCACTTCTTTTACTGTTATCCTGTTTGTTGTCATATGCTGTGTCATGTTACTTCTTCTCTACTTCTTCTATAAGTGGTTGGGTAAGTAACACTCAGTTATTTCTCGTGTTCTACCTGTTTGTGCTTGACTTTAGGCCCCATTCACATGACCATGGGACGGCCGTGCCCGTGCTGTGGACCGCAAACCGCGGAGCTTCAAAACATGTGCACCTTGCATCGCAGTACGGACCCATTGGTCCACGATCTGAAAAATAGGACATGTCCTGTCTTTTGCGGGGTGAAGGCACGGAGCCAGAAGCACATGTGCTTCCAGGTCTGTGTCTCCACTCCTTTCCTAGCTTTCGCCACATCTTGAGGATTGCGGACCCATTGAAGTCAAGGTGCAGAGTGCACACGGCCAATGCCCGTGGTTTGCAGTCTGTAACATGGCCACATTCGTCCCACGGTCTTGTGATTGCGGCCTTAAAGACTACCTGTCCCCAGGCCTAGCTCAGCTGAATGTAGTGATACCTTTCACTTAGTGATCTATCACTTCATTCTGGAGAAAAAGTACTTATAATCCATATGCAAATGAGCCAGTAAGTGCACAAGGGTGGGCACAAGCTACTCTGTGCACCATTTTTCCGCCTGCTTCCTCTGCCAGCTCCTCTCTCTCCTGATTGATTGACAAGGACAGGTTCCTGCATCGTCATCTTGCCTGCTATTTCAATCAAGAAGGAGAGGAAGGCACTGGCAGAGGAACCAGGAGGAGCAAGCGTGTAGGGTGGCTTGGGTCCGCTCTTTGGTGCACTTACCTACTCATTTTCATATGGATTAAAAGTACTTTTTCTCCAGAATGAAACAATGGATCACAAGTGAAATATATTATTACATTCTTCTGAGCTACTGTAATTATACAAGGTATTGTGCTTTGTAGACTGATTCCTTTAGATTGATGACAAATTGAAAACTTAGAACTGCTAAAATGTCACCTTTAGTTGCACACCAATGTCGATGGTTACTCCTTGACAGGAGGAAATCCATTTGTACATTAAAGGGGTTGTCTCATCATAGACAATGGGGGAATATTGTTAGGATATACTCCCATTGTCTTGTAGGTGCGGGTCCCGCACCTATATCGAGAACAGAGCCCCACAAGGTGGTGGCTGGAGGACTCCGGTCCGGCCACCACTCCCATTCACTTCTATTGGCTCGGCTGTTTTCGCCAGCCCCATAGAAAATGAATAGGGGGCGGCTGCGCTTGCTATGTGCTCTCCGCATCTGCATTTCAAGGAGCACGGCCCCGAACTTCCGGGCTGCGGCTCCGCAAAAAAATAGAACATGTCCTATTCTTGTGGACAACTATAGGCAGTTCTATGGGTGGTGCCGGCTGGGTGTATTGCGTATCTGCAATACACTACGGACATGTGAATGGACCCTAAGAGGTGATACTTTTTGTCTGACACGTTCATTCATATTTTAACAGATTTATAGTCTATGTACGAATTAACTGACGGTTCTTTTGTTTCCAGTGTATGTTATCATTTGCGTCTTTTGCTTGGCATCTGCCTTGAGTATGTTCAACTGTCTCTCTGCATTGATCCAATACATCCCATATGGAAGATGCAGGTATGTGATGGGGATGATTTCATTTCTTTTTATTATTTTTTTATTTTTTATCCAGGCATCATGTCTAATTTTTCTTAATTATTTACCTTCCACAGAGTTTCATGTTTTAGTAAAAGCGCAGAAGTGCGACTAGTCTTCCTGGCGGCTTTTTGTGTAGCTGTATCTGTGATTTGGGCAGTATTTCGGAATGAAGACAGGTACTGTGTGTGATGATACAAACTGAACAATATTCTTAGATGCACGTGGCACATTTTTCACTGTCCTATTAATAGCCTGTAAGTGCTGGAGATAAGCATGTAAGTGCAAGCATGTAATCGGACACATAGTGGGCATAGATACAGTGTAGTCCAGATTTGATATGCTTGTTACATTTATTGCTGTGAGATAAAAATCCCCTTTTATATATAAATTTTTATTTTATTTTTTAGGTGGATTTGGATACTTCAAGATATTCTTGGAATTGCATTCTGCCTTAACTTTATTAAAACTTTAAGAATGCCAAATTTTAAGGTAAGAAAAGTACCTGGAATCTATTTTATTCTTTCCACGGCAGCTCTGCATCATCATTTCTTATAATGCTGATAAATTAAATGTACAGGTCTGATCTCCTATCTGGTGAAGAAAATGGTCCAAGCTACTTGCAGGTAGTAGCAGAGGATGAGGCTTGTACCATAGAACAATAGAATCTCTAATTATACATCATAAAAATGCAGTGTACAAACCATTTGAAAATAATGCCAGGCTATAATGGCAATATATACACTGCTCAAAAAAATAAAGGGAACACTTAAACAACACAATGTAACTCCAAGTCAATCCCACTTCTGTGAAATCAAACTGTCCACTTAGGAAGCAACACTGAGTGACAATCAATTTCACATGCTGTTGTGCAAATGGGATAGACAACAGGTGGAAATTATAGGCAATTAGCAAGACACCCCCAATAAAGGAGTGGTTCTGCAGGTGGTGATCACAGACCACGTCTCAGTTTCTATGCTTCCTGGCTGATGTTTTGGTCACTTTTGAATGCTGGCGGTGCTTTCACTCTAGTGGTAGCATGAGACGGAGTCTACAACCCACACAAGTGACTCAGGTAGTGCAGCTTATCCAGGATGGCACATCAATGCGAGCTGTGGCAAGAAGGTTTGCTGTGTCTGTCAGCGTAGTGTCCAGAGCATGGAGGCGCTACCAGGAGACAGGCCAGTACATCAGGAGACGTGGAGGAGGCCGTAGGAGGGCAACAACCCAGCAGCAGGACCGCTACCTCCGCCTTTGCAAGGAGGAACAGGAGGAGCACTGCCGGAGCCCTGCAAAATGACCTCCAGCAGGCCGCAAATGTGCATGTGTCTGCTCAAACGGTCAGAAACAGACTCCATGAGGGTGATAAGAGGTCCCGACGTCCACAGGTGGGGGTTGTGCTTACAGCCCAACACCGTGCAGGACGTTTGGGATTTGCCAGAGAACACCAAGATTGGCAAATTCGCCTCTGGCGCCCTGTGCTCTTCACAGATGAAAGCAGGTTCACACTGAGCACATGTGACAGAGTCTTGAGACGCCGTGGAGAACGTTCTGCTGCCTGCAACATCCTCCAGCATGACCGGTTTGGCATTGGGTCAATAATGGTGTGGGGGTGGCATTTCTTTGGAGGGCCGCACAGCCCTCCATGTGCTCGCCAGAGGTAGCCTGACTGCCATTAGATACCGAGATGAGATCCTCAGACCCCTTGTGAGACCATATGCTGGTGCGGTTGGCCCTGGGTTCCTCCTAATGCAAGACAATGCTAGACCTCATGTGGCTGGAGTGTGTCAGCAGTTCCTGCAAGACGAAGGCATTGATGCTATGGACTGGCCCGCCCGTTCCCTCGACCTGAATACAATTGAGCACATCTGGGACATCATGTCTCGCTCTATCCACCACAGACTGTCCAGGAGTTGGTAGATGCTTTAGTCCAGGTCTGGGAGGAGATCCCTCAGGGGACCTTCCGCCACCTCATCAGGAGCATGCACATGCGTTGTAGGGAGGTCATACAGGCACGTGGAGGCCACACACACTACTGAGCCTCATTTTGACTTGTTTTAAGGACATTACATCAAAGTTGGATCAGCCTGTAGTGTGTTTTTCCACTTTAATTTTGAGTGTGACTCCAAATCCAGACCTCCATGGGTTGAAAAATTTGATTTCCATTTTTTAATTTTTGTGTGATTTTGTTGTCAGCACATTCAACTATGTAAAGAACAAAGTATTTCAGAAGAATATTTAATTAATTCAGATCTAGGATGTGTTATTTTTGTGTTCCCTTTATTTTTTTGAGCAGTGTATAATGCACTGGTCTCAATATAAGAACATAGGAAATCATATAAAAGCCATACCACAAAGGGAATAATTACAAAGCAGTTGCTGGTAACTGGTACTAACTGATAACAGAAAAAAAATGGGCAAATGGATACAGGCCTCTATCTGCATTTCATTCTGTGGCATCTCCCTGGGCTATTAGCGGTAAGCCATGCCTTCTTTCACCCACAATTACAAAATTATACAATGAGGGGCACACCGGAGAAATAAATATATATAATAAGAGGAGTGCAGACCTGGTATCAAAAAGCAACCATGAAAAGCGACAAGAAAAGAAATACCACACTGCAGTCGCACATCCAAAAATAAGACATAATTTTATTTAAACAGACAATTGGACAAAGTTTAAAAGCATGGATGGACTAGGCAAACCCCAAGCATGGGAGAATAATTAAAGTGCAACAGTGCATAAATGATCATGCCAAATGACAAAAATGTCATTTGGCATGATCATTTATGCACTGTTGCACTTTAATTATTCTCCCATGCTTGGGGTTTGCCTAGTCCATCCATGCTTTTAAACTTTGTCCAATTGTCTGTTTAAATAAAATTCTTTCACCCACAAAACAATATCTAGGCTTACCACAATTAGTGATTATTGCATTAATAAATCTCACCAACTGTGTTTATATGGATACTAACTGCATTCACCTTTCTTCTTTTCAATACTCTAAATGTTGCTTATATTTTTTTTGTTCCATGTCCACTTATGCTGCTTTATCTTATTACAGGCGTGTGTCATTCTCCTAGGTCTCTTGCTTTTGTATGATGTATTTTTTGTCTTTATAACGCCATTCATCACAAAGGTATGTAAAAAAAATAAAATAGCAATATACCTAGAAAGTGTTAACGTGTACAACTGATTATAAACAACTTTCCATATATCAATTGTACAAGTAAATATAAGAAACTTTGTAATATATCTTAAGGAAGAATTCCTCTTACTCCACTTATGGACTTCTCCCCCACTTCCTTTGGAACATTGTTCATTTTCAATTCACATCTAAAATCTGCCTTGATGAGAGATCAGGTTACAGTTGCCAATAGAAGTCTGTAGAGAGGAAAGCAGGAGCAGGGGATTATCTGCAATGTTGTCTCCTATACACAGCGCACAGACAGAAGATTCTTTTCCTCTTTCCTTTGTAGCATATCTTCATAAGTTGAAGCAGCAAGGAGGACATAGTAAAGCAGTACTCAACAGTGTAGCTGGGAATCCAGCCCAGAGAGGTTTCAGCGGCATCCCTGTGTGTCTCTCTGCCTCTGTCCCTCTGCAGCTGCTTCCTCCTTCCCTCACTTTTCATAGACTTCTATGGTCAACCTTATTGCTCAGTGAGCTGATAATCTTCTCTCTGGATATAGATTTTGTCATTGAGTTCAGAGTGAGTGAAGGGCAATCCTATGCTGCATCGTGTAGAAAATGCACTTTGTTCTAATATGTAAATTAACTGTTCACTGCACAAAGGGCAGGCCCCATGTTGACTGACAGGACCAGGCATTTGAATACTTCCTTATAAAGGCCCACGTAATCCCTTGCGCATTTGCCGCGCACCACAATTTCTGTAGGTACTGCAGCTGCTCTCACAAGATGCTTTACTGTGCATGCGCCGAAATTCTGGCACACAGTTTATGGGGCCAGGCAAGGACTGTATTCATATGCTTGGTTCTTTCAATCAACTTGAGAAAGGAGGAGATCATTCTGCAGGGAAACTGCATTTTGGTGCACTGAGGGGCTCGGGCTAGCCCTGAGTACAGCAAACTGCTCATTTGCATGGTAAAACAAAATGCTTTTTGTACACCACTCCGAAACAGATTGCGATAAGAAAGGTAATGGTTTAATTGTGCCTCCAAGTTCTACCAGCCACTATGCTTAGTTTAATAGGCAAACACTTGGTGACATACTCCGTTTAAGGGGCCATTCACACGGCATCCATTGTTTTCAGTGGGAGGCTGTGCTGCTGTTCATACGGCCAAGGTTTATTGTCGTGATTAAACCAAGAAAGGCTATGTCCTCTATTGGCGGAGTCATGAACCATGGTCTCCTATTGAAAATAATAGGAGTTGATTCCTTGTGCCGTTTTTTTTGTGCGGAATTGTGCCTGCAAAAGATTGTGTGAATGGCCCATAATGTTGGATTGCTTTTATATATCTACCTTACACCACCTCATGGTTCAGATACACCAATAATCTGACAATAATTTGCTGCAATCTTTAATATATTTATCTCAGGTTACAGATCCACTTAAGGGCCCATTCAGATGGTTGTATGTTGGTGTCTGCATCCGATCCGCAATTTTGCAGATCCGATGCGGACCCATTCATTTCAATGGGGTCGCAAAATATGTGGACAGCACACCTTGTGCTGTCCGCATCCATGCTTCAGTTCCACAGCGCCGCAAAAAAGATAGAGTATGTCCTATTCTTGTCCGCATTTGCAGTCAAGAATAGGCATTTCTATCATAGGGCTGGCTGTGTGCGTTCCGCATAATGCGGAATACACACGGACGGTGTCCGTATTTTGTGGATCCGTTATTTAAGGACCACAAAACACATATGATCGTCTGAATGAGCCCTAAGGCACGTCTGGTTCTCTCAGGTATTTGCACTTGCACTGTTTGCAGTGTGCTGACACTTTGTTAGGCTACATTCACACAAACGTATTTTGTTTCCGTGTCTGTTCCGTTTTTTTTTTTTTGTGTGGATAGGATGCAGACCTATTCATTTCAATGGGTCCAAAATAAATGTGGACAGCACACCGTGTGCTATCTGCTTCTGTATGTCCGTTCTGTAGCCCCGCAAAAAATATAGAACATGTCCTATTCTTGTCCATTTTGCTCCCAAGGATAGGCATTGTTACAATGGATACGCAAAAAAAAAACGGATGCCATATCATCGTATGTGTTTTGCGGTCCTCAAAACAAAAAAAACGGGTCGTGTGAATGTAGCCTAAGGCACATTCACATTTATACAAAACCTCTTTAATTCTTTATGATATATCGCTGAGAGAAAGACGACTGCGTCCCAAAGATTTCTGTATATCTGAATTACGTTCTGAGATCTCTGATTTAATGAAATGTGACTTTATTACACATGAATGCAAATTGCTAGAACAAAAAAAAACATTGAAGTGACTTCAAGGGTACAAACAGGAAAACCGATAGTTTACTTTGTAACTTGTATTATGTGGAAAGATGTCAGTAACAAATGTTGGAAACCTGGAGCTTTCTATGGGAATTGGACATGTGGAGGCTAAGCATTACAGGCATTGGTCAGTATTCTTGTATTCATCTGACTAATTTTTTATTCTGTTTTAATGGATATTTTCAGAATGGCCAGAGCATCATGATTGAAGTGGCAGCTGGGCCGTCAGGAAGTACAGAAAAGGTATGTACTCTAATCACAGAAATGAATTATACATGTTTAAAGGGAGTCTGTCATCTAATTTGAGCCTTTTAGACTGCCCAGATCAGGTTATAGACTCCTGTGCCCACATTACAATGGTACCTTTATTTGTGCTGTCCCTTGCCGAGATCTTCCAAAAAAGACTTTTAAAACGTATGCTAATAAGGTTCGGCAAGTTCCCAGGGGCGGCGTTACTGCAGCAAGTGCCCAGGCCCCTCGGCAATGTGCCCAAAAAAACCACACCTATTTTACCCCTTTGTCCCGCCCTCCTTTCCTCCTCCTCACAAATTTCGCGCCTGCTAGAGGAAAGACGCTGCTGCGCCAACCCGCCCCTTCTTTGGCTTCACTGCAGTCCTCTGCAGCGGCTGGTTACTTCCGCCCGCTGGATTTCGGGCTACGGACCGCCGCATGCGCAGTCCAACTCCCTGTTCCTCTGCCCATAATGGGCACAGCAGTGCGCAGGTGCAGGACAAGTGTGGAGCGGCGAAGGAGCGAGATTTGTGAGGGGGAGGAGGTAATAATAGGAAAGGAGGGCGGGCCAGAGGGGTGAAATGTGTGGTTTTCTGGGCACATCGCCGACGGGCCTGGGCACTTGCTGCAGTAACGCCGCCCCTGGGCACTTGCCGAACCTCATTAGCATAAGTTAAAAGTCTTTTTTGGACGATTTTGGCAAGGGACAGCACAAATAAAGGTACCATCGTAATGTGGGCAAAGGAGTCTATAACCTGATCTGAGCGGTCTAAAAGGCTCAGATTAGGTGACAGATTCCCTTTAAAATACTTTGTATTCATAACAGTTATTTAATTAGTTTGATCCAGTGATTAAAGTAGCATTCCCACAAAAAAAATGATTCTCTAACCTGTTAGAAAGGTACATGATGTAAACTGTAGTCAAGGTAATTTTCTTTCCAGAGAGTGCATTTGTAAGTTATTCCCTCCCTTCTGATCCTCAGCTGGGTCATGTGACCAACGCTCTAACTCCAAATAACACAGCATCTTATGTGTGAATAGGAAGCCAGTTTCTCTATGTATTTCCATGGGAGCCTCAATGTCAGTCTCATAGAATAGAGAAGTAACTGACACAGCTGAGGATCAGAAGGGAAGGTAGAACTCATAAATACAGTCACTAGTGAGAATTTTTGTGGGAGTGCTCCTTTAAAATTCAGAGCTGGGGCTTACTTCCGTTTTGAGCAACACTGCTAGTTTAGCATTGGTTCCACTCAGTCTTTTAGAAAAAGGGGTGTCCAGGCATACTCTGCTGCTGAGTCCGACATTGGGTATCGAGAGATGCAACTGCATGCTGTGCAGTACAGGGGCAGATGCAGCAAGCATCATGCAGATACATATACTAATTAATGGGACCTGTGCATTATACAGTCATATCAGACGGTTGCCTTTGTATCTGTGCGCCCCTTCTGAAGTTGCATCTCTACATGCCCACTGTTAAGTTGGACAGGAGAGTTTGAGAGTGTGCCTCTGCAAACCTTGGAACTACTGGGTGCTACAGACTACTAAAAGTCAAATATCTTTGTTTGCCATCTCCCTGCCCATTCTTATCTGCTGCCAGATTTGACCTATATATGGCAGCTTAAGGGGATTTTCCAAGATTCTGATATTGATGGCCTATCCTCAGGAAAGGTCTTCAGTGACTGATTGGGGGGGGGGGGGGGGGATCTGACTCCCGACAACCCCACAGATCAGCATTGAGCACCACGGCATTTTCCTAGACCACGTTCATCAGTCACATTGCCTAGGCGCAGCTCAATCACATTCAAGTGAACAGAACTGATTTGTAATACTGGAGCACTGCTGCCTTCTCAAACAGCTGATTGGCCGGGGTGCCAGGATTCGGACCCCGCCGATCAGATATTGAAGACCTATCCTGAGGGTAGGTCATCAATATCAGAATTTCAGGAAGCCCCTCTTAAGTACAGCTAGGCTACAGACAGTAAGAGACTGACAATAGACTGCTTGGACAGGAAGGGTATATCAGTAGGGATTGCAAGTGAAAGACTATAGCTGTTCGACAGTCAGAATGTCCCCATGCATTGTCTGCTTTAGAGGTCACACAGAGTACATATGTTGGAAAATCATGCCAAATGGAAATCGTATTAACCTTTAATAGCTGTTCTCAGAATATTTATTTAGAAGATGTGTGTTATGTAGCAAATATTATTCGGCAAAGAGTGCTGAGGATCAACTACCATTAGAATCAACGTGGGACCAGCTTGCTCGTTCTGCAAAACACAGGCATTGGGAACCGTGCATCAAGATGCGGACCCATTAATTTCAGTGGGTCCGCGATCCGCAAGATGTGACGAAAGATAGGACATGTCCTATCTTTTGCTGTGGGGAGGCATGGACCTAGAAGCTCGTGGAAGCCTTTCATGTCTCTGCGCTACAAAAGACAGAATATGTCCTGTCTTTCACCGCACCGTGCGGATTGCGGACCCACTGAAGTTAACACAGGCACGGTGGTCCCACAGTTGTGTGAATGGGGCCCAAGCCATATATAATATAATATATTTTTTGGAAAACTGCTGCTACAAACAGTCATAGATCTTACAAGCTTTGTCCTGACTACATTCCCAGACTCCTGAATGGCAGATTGAGCAGTAATATATCCCCTGCTTGTTCAGGATACTAGGAAGGCTTGGTGACCATTTTCATTGTTTGTTGTAATGGCAGCCACCATGGCTATCACCATGCTTTTCTGGAAACAGATGGATCAGACATTGTTGGATAGAATTATCCTAGAATGAGAGCAGAGCTGCAGTAACCTCGCATAACTCTGCTTCCTGATGCATTCAAAGTCCTAGTTCCAGCACCGGGGGCCACAGTAGACAGCTGATCAGTGGGGGCCGAGTGTCGAACCCCCAACAAGCGGGTGCTGATGACCTCTCCTGAGGATAGGTCAACTATGTCAGGAGCCCAGAAAACCTATTTAAACTATGTGATTGGAAAGCCTGAGTCATGAGCATCCAAGGCAAATAGGTATAAATGAGTCCTTATTTCATTACATTGCTTACAAGTATAAAGGGATTATTCACAAGGTGTTTCTCTTCCATAATACTTAACATGACCGCATAGTATGATTACACGATAAACATGACCGCATAGTATGATTACACGATAGCCATGCTGAAATAAAAGGTTTATAGAAGTCAACATACAAAAATCCTCATCTCTGCAAAATTCATGGTTAATCTATGTGCAAGCAGAGTGAAATTGATACCACGCGGATGTAAACCTCCGTGTGAATAAACTTCCTGCAGCGGCACATACCGCCAGATATAATTTTAGCATGGGATTATTTTACATTCAGATTTTTAACCCTTTGATGGCTAGCTGGAAATCTTCACCTTTTTCTAATTCCTATACCAGTCTATACTATTTGGCTGGAACCCATAAAGACTCAAAGGCATGACATGTGAAGTGGCCTGCGGGCAGTCCTGTGATTGCTTAAGAGATACAGATACACTAAGTATATCAAATCTGGCCTGTGTTTGGCTGATCCATTTGGATATTAAATGTCTTTGACTTGGATTTGATCCTAGAATGGTGAGAACTATGTGGAGGTCCCTGCTGACTCTCAAGCCACCTACGAGAAAGTAAGGATTGTCTTTAAGATAACTTGAATGGATTCTTTTATCACACTCTCGCGGAAATCCGTACCATGTCTATCCCATGTTTGTATGTCATGTGTTTTTTCATATGATCTGTTGCTTTCATGATACATATGTCTTGGTTGCCATTTCGATGGCATTTTTTTAATGAAATGTAAATGAGGATCTTAATTGTACATTTATAATTATATGTTCCATGTCCGTATTCATAGCATCCTAATCCGGTCCACAGGAGGATGCAACATTCAGACTATAAATGCGTTCAAATGATTTTACAGAAGTTTACCAAATATTGTTTGCTCCAGTAGTTTGAACGTTACATGTGCATTAAAGGGGTTGTCCCATGGAAAATATTCAACAGTTTAAAACCAGCACCTGTATCTGAATACTTTTGACATTGCATGTCATTAAAAATTTAGCATAGCCACTGAGTTATTCAATAAAATGTATCTGTATAGCGCTGCTTCTCCTTTTTCTTATTTCTCTGTCCTGCTCACTGAGATGGCCGCACATGCTCAGTTTCTTCCTTCAACTGCCTCCTGAGCTGTGATAGGGAGAGCTGAGACACGCCCCCTTAGCTGCAGCAGAAAAGTCACTCCCCTGAGCTGCCAGCTTGATATTATAAATCTAGCAGAGCAATGAATGTGGAGATCTCTGGATCCATGTGAGGTACAGGGCTGGTTTTAGCTTTGTTAGAAAGAGGTTCGCATGTACTATATACTATATGATGTCTGATTTTTTTTTTAATTTTTACATTAGTCATAGGATAACCCCTTTAATCATCTTGTCCCTGAGGAGCAGTCATGGTTTTGAACATGGTTAAGCTGGCCATACACATGAGACAAAAGTTGTGGAATGGCCAACATCAGTCTCTAGTCTGACTAAAATGTAATCAGCCATGCTGAAAATTTTTAGCGGCTGTCTGCTGAAATGGAGTGTTTATGGCATGATCGGTTAAATATGGCAGATGATTTGGCATTATGTTCAAGGACCAGGCAGTCAGTGTAGTCTGGTGGAATCATTCATACGAACGGTCCCATGGATGACTGATCAGACCTAATGCAGCTGATCATTGTCTCAAGTGTATGGCCAGTTGATGGCCACCTCGTGTCTCCATCGTATGGTTGTGCATTGATATATGAAAATGACTTCATTACATGGTCACAGTCCACAAGACCTCTGCTTGAAAACCAAATTTTTACATTTTACTAATAATTCGGAGCTGGAGGTTTACACATAGATTGATTCTGCAAATGCATGTTATAGTGTTTAAAGTTTCTTTCTGTTCTTGGTGCTCACGTTAGTGAATTCTGCAGACGTTGGTATCTTATGCCTGGCAGATACTTGTCTTCCTGTCTACATGACTACCATTTAATTACACTTCACTACATGTTCAGAAGAGGTCACAGTAAGTCCTGTCTACTATAACAGTGCACTGCATCTCCATGCCACTCATGCTGAGGTTTGGTCAAACTCCCCTGGGTAACAGGGTACACAAGAATATAGCATGGAATCCAACCCCCTTAAAGAAGCACTCCAGGACTTTTTCCTATATAGTGCAGCATGGGCTTCTAGACTCTTGTGTATGACTTGTGTATACCTGTGTTAGTTGATGTTACATATATGGGTTTTCTTACCTTCTTATGTGGTTGCCCTAATGCAGCCTTTTGCTTTGTAGAGACAGAGGGGGCAGAGTCACACCACATTTGCCCTGTCCTATATAAGGACAGCAAGTGATAGGTCAGTGACATAGAACATCTGTCCCATAACTCACTCTGCAGAGTCTGTGTATCCTACGGGATGCAGCTTCACACTGCTCTACCCTGTCTCCTGCTGGGGATGTGTAGATCTCTCTCTGTGAGCTCTTACAAGCAGGAGGCATGGAAGAGCAGTGTTAAGCTGCATCTCAAAAAAATCCACTGGAGATTCTACACCTAGATAGCAGGAACTGGCAGTGTGAGTTAGGATTGAGCGGTAAACCGGTGTCAGCGATATACCACGGTATTAAGAAACAGCGATATGGCGATATCGCTGTTTCCTAATAACCGCTGTATTTTGTGACCGTCACATGTGTGCTGACAGCTTCTAAATGTGTGTCCGCCCACCCCTGCATCCTCCATAACAGTACTCACAACCACATTACTGCCCGCAGCAGCCGCCCCCAACTCCTCCTAGCTCCCCATATTCATGTCTCCGCCCACCGACGTCGGAATCGGATAACAGCAGAGGCGAGCTCAAAAGCCAGGTGGGAAAAGTCTCTCCAACTCCCACACACAGAGTTTGGCCTGCGAGGAGTGATAGACACGAGACCTTAAACATAGAATAGAATCGGCCAAGATGTCATACATAAAGGTGCTATGTCTGTCTGTCTTCTGCAGCCCTGTGGCCTGGTCCTTCCTTCCTGCCTGCAAGCTGCACACAGATGTATAATAGCAGGCATTAGGGAATAATGAGTCCTCCATACATAAGCAACATGACATTATTATGCTGAGGGGGGTCAAAACTTGTTCATACAGTATGTCTCCTTGTGGCTGCCCCCATACAGTATAACGTCTCCTTGTGGCTGTCCCCATACAGTATAACGTCTCCTTGTGGCTGCCCCCATACAGTATAACGTCTCCTTGTGGCTGCCCCCATACAGTATAACGTCTCCTTGTGGCCGCCCCCATACCGTATAACGTCTCCTTGTGGCCGCCCCCATACCGTATAACGTCTCCTTGTGGCCGCCCCCATACAGTATAACGTCTCCTTGTGGCCGCCCCCATACAGTATAACGTCTCCTTGTGGCCGCCCCCATACAGTATAACGTCTCCTTGTGGCCGTCCCCATACAGTATAATGTCACCTTGTGACTGCCCCATACAGTATAATGTCTCCCTGTGGCTGCCCCATACAGTATAATGTCACCTTGTGTTTTTTTTTTTTTTTAAATGGGTATTTATCGCGATATATATCGTTATCGCGATAAATTTCTTAATATCGTTATCGTCTGAACATTTTTGATATCGCCCAACCCTAGACTGAGTCAGGGGAGCTTTATAACTCTGCAGTTAATCATTATATTGCTGCACCTATTGCTCAGCTAAGCATGCACTATTGCTGCTCAGCTCATCATGCATGTGTATGGAGGAGTCGGGAGAAAGAGCTCTTTGACCGAAAGCTGTCTAATGTGTTTGTCCACCTGTAGATATAGCTTTTACTTTATGTGACCCTACACTGGCATATGAGGAATTGCATGAATAGGTATTCCCTAATATATAACTATTACCAGAATCTCTCCCTTTATGAGCTGGACCATCTCCTTAATAGAGCAGGGAAGCTGTAGGGAATTAACATTCCCATAGACATTATTTTACAACAACCTGTGTCTGCTGAGATGTCATCATTATTGTTAAAAGGGACCTAAACCTTTGCTGAAACCACAAAGGTGCAGCGGTGCTTTTCAGAGTGCTCTGCACCTTTGGGTTTCCTTGGCTGTTCCAACGTGCGGAGTACAGATCTCTTATACTTTCTATAGATCCCTACTCCACATGCTGGAACAGTCAAACAGCCAATGAAACCCAATAATGTGGAGTGCTCTAAGAAGTGCTGCTGCACTTTTGTGGTTTCAGGCTCGATCAACAAGATCACCTTTTGGGTCAGTTCGCTCAGGCGTTGCAGACGTTGCTTGCACGCACTGCACACCTTCCTCCTGGTGCTGGGCCGATGGTTCCTCCTGCTGTTGCTCCCATTGCCACTCTTGCTCCTGCAGTTACAGCTGAGGTCCCTGTTTCCAGAGGGATGACTGGTTCAGCCCCCCTGCCGCAGCGATATGGGGGTGAACCATGTCAGTGTCATGGCTTCCAAAACCAAGTGGACATATATTTTGAGATGGTCCCTCAGGCGTTTCAAAAGTGGGCTTCCTGATTTCGTTGTTCTCGGACAAGGCCTTGGCCTGGGCAAATCCCTTATGGGAGAACGATAAACCTATGATACGTGATTTCCCGAGTTTTGTTGCCTCCTTTCGTAAGGTATTCAATGTACCTGCTCGTTCTTCCTCTGCTGCAAAGCAGCTCCTGTCCATTCAGCAGGGCATACGAACCATAGCTGAATATGCAATTGAACCCTGGCTGCAGAGGTGGGTTGGAATAATGAGGCACTGGTGGCTGCCTTCACGCATGGTCTCTCTGATGCATTGAAGGACGAGGTTGCGGCTAAGCATTTTCCTGTTGAGCTCGAGGCTCTCGTTTCCTTCCTGATTTTGATCAATACCAGGCTCAGGGAGAGGCCTTCGTTTAAGGAGCATCTGCGGAGACCTCCTACCAGATTGGCTCCTACGTTTTTTTTCCCACCCATTCCTCCCACACCTCCTGGGGATGGTGCGTCTGGCAGTGAACCTATGCAGCTGGGATTCAGCCTTTCTGAGGCTGAGCGGGCCTTTAGGAGGAGAGAGGGCCGGCGCCTGTATTGCGGTCTCAGTGTGCATTTCCTGAAGTCATTCTCGACCCGTCCGGGAAACGCTCGCACCCAAGGTCCTGTCTGGGGCAGATCTTGGGTGGAATTTTCTTGTCCCCGACATCCCACAAAGATAAACCGCTGATCACATTTGTCCTCTCCTGGACAGGGGGCACAGCAGTTACTCAAGCATTGGTGGACTCCGGTGCTGGCTGTTATTTTAATTACAGTACATTTGTTGCTGCAAATTCCATACCTCTGCTGCCTCGTGTTACTCCACTGACCATCGAGGCCATTGATGGGAGACCTCTGCGACCGGCGCATGTTATCCACAAGACTGTTCCGGTCGATATGGCGATTGGGGTTGTTCACAGGGAATCTGCCTGTTTTCAGGTTATTTTGTCCCCGCACTACTCCGTAGTTTTGGGGTTCACTTGGCTTCAGTGGCACAATCCGACCTTTGATTGGCAGTCAGCCAAGATCCTCTCTTGGTCTCCACAGTGTGACGCTGTTTGCGTAAATGGGCCTGTTAAGGTACATTGTACCTCCTTAGATTCTGTGTTGCCTCCGAGAATATCTTGAGTAAATGGATATATTTGACAAGATGCACGCTGGTGCCCTTCCTCTTCATCGTCTTTACGATTGTGCTGTAGATCTGCAACCCGATGCCATTCCCCCTCGTGGCAGGGTTTATCTTCCTTCCGTTGCGGAGAATAAGGCGATGGAGGAGTGCCTTTTCCGGGGACACATTCGCAAGTCCACTTCTCCAGCGGGTGCTGGCTTTTTCTTCGTAAAGAAAAAGGGAGGCGAATTGAGACCTTGCATTGACTGTAGGGTTCTCAATCGTATCACTGTCAAGAACGCATACCCGATTCCGTTGATTACCGAATTGTTCAACCGACTCAAGGGAGCAACGGTCTTTACCAAGCTTGACCTAAGGGCAGCATATAACCTCATAAGTATCAAGGAGGGTGACGAGTGGAAGACCGTGTTTAACACCAGAACCGGTCATTATGAATATCTGGTCATGCCTTTTGGCTTGTGCAATGCGCCTGCTGTCTTCCAGGAGTTCATTAATGATGTCTTTCGTGATATGTTGCAACAATGTGTGGTGGTCTATTTGGATGACATCTTGGTTTATTCGGACTCCATTGAATCACACTACCTGGATGTCAGACGGGTGCTTCAATGGTTACGTAGGAATGGGCTTTTCTGTAAGCTTGAGAAATGTGAATTTCACCTGTCTCAGGTTGCTTATTTGGGCTATCATTTCTGCTGAAGGGTTCTCCATAGACCCTCAGAAGGTTTCAGCAGTTCTGCAATGGCCTCGCCCCAGTGGTCTCCGTTCCATTCAGCATTTCCTTAGCCAAACCCATCTCAGATCTGACTAAGAAGGGCAGCGATCCCCACAATTGGACGCCTGACGCTTCCCAGGCTTTTGAGGGCATCAAGTCTGCTTTCGCTTCGGCTCTGATTCTGTCTCATCCCAATTCTGGTTTGCCCTTTGTCCTAGAGGAGGATGCGTCTAAGACAGGAGTAGGCGCCCTCCTGTCGCAGCGTCGGACACCTAATGGACCTTTGCTTCCTTGTGGGTCCTACTCTAAGAAGCGGTCTCCAGCAGAATGCAATTACGAGATTGGAGACAAAGGGCTCTTGGCTATCATCCTGGCTCTCAAAGAGTGGAAATACTTGCTCGAAGGTTATGCGGTTCCGCTTCTCATTCTTACCAACCATAAGAATCTGACGTATCTCTCGGAGGCCAAGAGGCTTACACCCAGTCAGGCTAGATGGACCTTATTCTTGTCTCGTTTTAACTATGTGGTCTCCTATTTGCCCGGCTCCAAGAATGTTAAGGCTGATGCCTTGTCTCGCCAGTATTCTGAGTTCTCCAGGGAGGACTCCGTGCCGACGCCAGTCATACCTTCCGATCATATCCTGGCTGCTATCCGCCCCAACTTGACCTCTCCGCTTGGGGAACGGATCTTGGCTGCTCAGTCCGATGCACCCACGGTGAGACCTGCTGGCAAATGTTGTGTCTGAGGGGTTGCGCATCAAGCTGCTGCGCACGTACCAGAATTGAAGGACTGACGGTCATCCTGGTAAGAACCAGATGTCCTGGGCTGTTTCCCTTCTGTTCTGCTGGCCGTCTCTCCGCACTGATGTTGCTGCGTATGTGGCTGCGTGTTCTGTCTGTGCACAGAACAAATCTTCCCGCAGGGAACAGAAGAAGAACTATTAATGTTCTCTAATGAAATAAATATGAATGAAAATAATATAAGATTCAAGCTAAATATGAGCAAGAAACAGATAGAGTTTTTAGACTTGACTATTAAAGTGGAAAATGAAAGGTTAATATGCCACACATACCAGAAAGAGGTGGCTAGAAACAGCTATATTCTATACACCAGCTGCCACCTACCAAGGTGGCTGCTAAATATTCCTAAGGGGCAATTTAGAAGGTTGAGGCGAAATTGCACAAAGAACGAGGATTACATTAGGGAGGCGGCAGATATGAAGGAACAATTTCTTATAAAGAAGTATCCCATCAAACAGGTGGATAAATCCCTGAAAGAAGTATATAATATGAACAGAGGAATATTCTTTGAAGAAAAAGAAAGCTTAGGGATAGATAAAGAAATGGATAAGAAAACAGATGATCTAGTGAGGATCATTCTACCCTATAGCGCACAATATAAGAAAATTGAGACTATCATAAAAAATCATTGGCACCATATTGTGAAAGATAAACTAATAGGACCATATCTAACTAGTGGTCCACGGATGATATACACGAAGGCCCCAAATCTATCTTTAAAGGTAGCACCAACAATAAAGAAATAGGAAGAACACGAAACAGAATATATTTGGTCTAAAGGGATTCTATAGATGCAATAAGTGCAATAATTGTAAGAATACGAAATTTCCCAAAAAAACAAGTAAAGCCTCCTCTAATACAAGTACATTTTCATATGAAATCGATACATTTTTATCCTGCAATACATCTAACGTCCTGTATTTAATTGAATGTCCGTGTAGGAAACAATATATAGGACGCACAAAAAGATTATTGAAAACCAGAATAGGAGAACATATGACGAAAATCAGGTCAGGATATGAGAAACACTCACTGTCTAAACATTTTAAAATTTTTCATAATCAAGATCCTACCTTGTTAAAATTTATGGCATTTGAAAAAATTGATATACATTGGAGAGGAGGGGACCATATCTCGAATATGTCGCGACAGGAAGCAAGGCGTATATATGATTTTAATACCTTGCAACCTGAAGGTCTAAATGCGGACTTCGAGATATTTGGATTCCTATAAATGGGTGTGGTGCCCCTCGTTGATGGGATATCGGTGTCCTTAATATATCGTGGACATCCGATTTCCTCTTGATGAGGGGCCCCTCACCTTTACTCCCTCAGAAAACATACAGCTGAGAATATATAGCAGAAAAATGAAGTTACATGATGAAATTTTATGAAATTTTTAGGAACTTTTAAAATTTTTATAAAATTTTTTAAAAAAAATTTTGTTGTATTTATAATGTATTAATTATTAACTATTAGTAATTTTATGAATTGTGGTAGAAAAATATTGATAACATTAGATAGTAAATACATATGGAGTAGAGAATACCCACTATCTTGATAATAGATTGTGGATGGAGACTATGGTTTTATGAAATCTAGGGTTTTATGAAATTTATAGCCCTATAGATATATAGAATATTAAAGAAAGAAAAAGAATCGTATGAATATACTATAAGTAATACACTGCATGAATATATCCTGATATGAAGAATGTAACTGACTCCAAAATCCTACAAGATCCGTACCAGATTTTATAAAGAACTCCAATTAAACCAAAGGGTGTAACCTATATGACTATATAAGGAAGTAAGATGGATCTCAGAAATTAGCTACTGATGAAGGGGTAGGTGACCCCGAAACGCGTATAGCGATAGCGGATGAGATCCCCATACCAAGAAGACACTGTACAGCATCTTAATTACCGGCATTATTGCGAAAAATTCCAGGAAACATCTGTGCTAACATATTTCAACACGGGGGTTGGTACCGCCTCCGGAACAGAACACAGATCACGTGGAATTTCCCTAAGCTCCGATCACGTGAGACATCTTCAACACGTGGGACGCTGAGAAGAAACCGGAACTACTTTACCAAACAGACGCGGTATCTGTGACTAGGACAAACCGCAGATCCACACACGCTGCCGGACAGAAGAAGATGGGTGAGTGCGCTGACTTGTAGTGGGACGCCTCTGCAGTCAGTGATAGAAAAAGAGCGGACTATAGACAGTGAGTACAAATTATACACTGTATAAAACTAACCCCTCATTACCACCCTGATCATCTATACTTGAGACTATCTTAACTCATAAACAGCACGGATATAGCACCAACAAGTGCTTGAAATATTGGGACTTGATTTAATCACATGATTAGTGTGAAAGGCTTTTAGGAACTTTTAGGATGGTTCTAATGAATTAACAATTTTTATCAGATTGCCATATTAACTGCCATTGATTCTTATGTGTTACTATGTGTTTTTGAATGTTTTATTGAATTTTATTTAATATCATATAATAAACGTGTTGTACCCTGAATGCAGCTGCAGATATTGAGTGCCCACTATATATATTTATCAAATCTTCCCGCCGCCTACCCTTGGGTCTACTGCATCCCATTTCCAATGGAGAGCGTCCCTGGTCTCACCTGGCCATGGATTTTATTGTGGAACTTCCTGTATCCCGAGGTTACACGGTTATCCTCATGGTTGTCGATCGGTTCTCCAAGATGTGCCACTGTGTTCCGTTTAAGAAGCTGCCTACCGCTCAGGAGCTGGCCTCGGTGTTTGCCAGGGTGGTCTTCCGTTTACACGGGCTGCCTAAGGAGATTGTCTCAGACCGCGGAAGCCAGTTTGTCTCTAGGTTCTGGCATGCCTTTTGTTCTCAGTTGGGTGTTCACCTCTCCTTCTCCTCTGCCTACCATCCGCAGTCTAATGGTGCCACTGAGCGTTCCAACCAAGCCCTGAAGCTATTTATCCGCTGCTATATCTCTGACCATCATGACAATTGGGTGGATCTGCTGCCCTGGGTGGAGTTTGCCAGGAACTCTGCCATCAACTCATCCTCCGGAATGTCTCCGTTTATGGTATATTTTTGTTTCCAGCCCTCTGTGTTGCCTGAGTCATTCTTGCCACAGGACATTCCGGCTGTGGAGGATTATCTTCATGCCCTCCGTTCCTCTTCGTCGTTACGGGTTTCTCCTCAGCGTCAGAAGCTCCAGGCTGACCAGAGGCGTTTGCCTGCTCCTTCGTACCGAGTTGGGGAGAGGGTGTGGTTATCGACTCGTAATCTCAACCTTAAGGTGCCTGCTCCGAAACTGGTCCCACGTTATGTTGGACCTTTTCGCATCCTCCGTAAGGTGAACCCGGTTGCCTATGCCCTTGACCTTCCTCCTGGCATGCGTATCTGCAACGTCTTCCACGTGTCGCTTTTGAAGCCACTGGTTTGCAATCGCTATACCGCCTCACTTCCTCGTCCCATTCCTGTGGGCAATCATGAGGAGTATGAGATTAGCAGCATCCTGGATTCTCGTCTGCTCCGAGGTCGAGTCCAATTCTTGTTTCACTGGAGAGGTTATGGTCCTGAGGAGCGCTCCTGGGTTTCCTCCGCTGATGTTTGGGCGCCCGCCCTTCTCCGTGCTTTCCATACTCTCTTTCCGCAGAAACTGTTTTTTGCTCCGTGGAGGAGGGGCCATTGAGGGGAGGGTACTGTCAAGGTCTTACCTTGTCCTCAAGGTGGCGCCATTTTGGACATGTGCAGACTGTAGTCTCTTATAACCTCTGAGTGCATCATCAATTGCCTGCTGCCTGGGCGTCGTGCAGTGATGATGTGGCAACACCTGACTATATCAGTCTGCTCAGGCTTCAGGTTCATTGTGTTCCTGTATATGATCCGGCCTGGCTGACGTTTCCTCTGGCTCTCGACCCCGCATCGGCAGGCGTACCCGCTTTGGATCTGACCCCGGCTTGGACGACTACCCTCTTTGGACCTGATTCTGGCTTGGACAACTACCTGCATTGGACTTGACCGGCTTCTTCCTAACCTCGCTGTCCCTGATTTATTTATGTTCCTTTAAATAAACAACCTTATTTTACCTGCATTTGCATGTGGTCTGGTTTCCTAGCTCCTGTGACAGGTCCCCTTTTAAACACCTCAGATTTTCAATAACTATAGCCGTTCCATCTGATGATATTCCCCACACTACACATGATTTTCTGTTAATGCCCCTTCACGAGAAGGAATGCTTGTTTTTGGGAGGAAATCTTTGTCTATGGCCAGCTTTGATATTCCACTTTAAAATATGTCTTTCTTTTTTTTGTCTTCCAGTTACCAGTAGTTATTAGGGTACCTAGGCTGGAGTATTCTGCTGTTAAATTATGTGTGATGCCTTTTTCATTATTGGGCTTTGGAGATATAATTGTACCTGGTAAGTAAAAAAAATAAAAATAATACATTTTTTATTTTCATTATGTAATACCGGTATTCTGCTTAATGTGTCACAAGAAACCTGCTGCATAAGGCTTTGTTCCCTAATGGAACATCTAACGCAGATTTTAAAGGGGAGTACAATATTGATGATCTATCCTCAGGATAGGTCATCAATATCTGATCAGTGGGGGTCTTACTAGTAACGCTGCCGATCAGCTCTTTGAAGAGACGTGGTGCTCTTGTGTGAGCTGTGGCTTATCCTTTTTATTTTACTCCCTTAAAACCCCTTTAACAGAAGGCCCTGTCATACATATTCCAAATTACCCTTTAGGCCTCTTTCACACGAGTGTGACGGATTAGGTCCGGATGCATTCAGGGTGCGTTCAGTGAAACTCGCACCATTTTGCAAGCAAGTTCAGTTAGTTTTGTCTGCAATTGTGTTCAGTTTTTTCCACGCGTGATAAAAAAACTGAAGGTTTACAAACAACATCTCCTAGCAACCATCAGTGAAAAACGCATTGCATCCGAACTTGCTTCCGGATGCAATTTTTTTTTTTTTCACTAAAGCCCCATTCACTTCTATGGGGCTAGGGCTGCGTGAAAGACGCAGAATATAGAACATACTGCATTTTTCACGCAACGCAGAACTGATGCGTGAAAAAAAATAAATGTACACAGAACTATTAAAATGAATGGGTCAGGATTCAGTACGGGTGCTATGCTTCGCGTCACGCATTGCACCCACACGGAAAACTTGCTTGTGTGAAAGGGGCCTTATGTGGCCGAGGTCCTGATACAGGTAGAGGAAAATGATACATGGAAGTTTTTTTTTTTTTGTGATGGACCATGTGATGAGCGCAGTGACGTCACCACAGGTCCTTTTCCTCCTGGGCATCAAAGAAAAAGACAGAAGAGAAGCCGGGCTGCGCGAACAAATAGATGAGGTGAGTTAAATAATAAAAAAAATAAAAATTTTAACCCCTCCATACCTAATTTTACTAAGCATTCTGTATTTAGAATGCTATTATTCTCTTTTATAACCATGTTATAAGGGAAAATAATAAAATCTACACAACACCTAACCCAAACCCGAACTTCTGTGAATAAGTTCGGGTCTGGGTACCAAACATGCCGATTTTTCTCACGCTCGTGCAAAACGTATTAAAACGCTTTGCACTCGTGTGGAAAAATTGTGCATTTTCCCACGACGCACCCGCTTCCTATCCGGCCCTCAGACGCGAAGCCCGTGTGAAAGAGGCCTTAATTATAATCTTTATTTTACAGCTCCAGTGCAGTTCTATGTCTTTTTGGTTACAGACTGCAATCTAACCTTGCATGTTCTGCAAACCTGCATTCCCTCTCTCCCATATGTTTCCATACATTTTGCTATCATGCTAACTGTAAGTTATCAGATGGAAAGCAGTGTGTCTGTAGGATCTGACTATACAGGCTTTGTTTGTTGTCTGTTACCATGGGGGCACACAGGTCCACATAGTAACTATTAACTCTTTTGCTACCAGTGCCGTACATGTACGGTGCTGGAGCAATGTGTAAACATGGTGCCTGCACGCACGTTCAGCAGCGTCATGGCCGGCAGGTCTCTGCTGTTTCAAACAGCAGAGACCTGTGGCTAATTACTGTGATCGACAGTAATGCCGATCGCAGTAATTAAAGACTTTCAAGTGAGATCACTGCATCTAATGTGTCAAAAACACAGAAGCTCACGTTTCTGGGCATCCTACCGGTATCCCCTGCAGCCAATGGAAATGTCGGTAGTTGCTTTAAATGCTCTGAGCCTGGCTGACGAGACTCACACCATTCTTGCTGCAATTCTTATTTTGGCAACCAGATGGCAGGCCAACATAAGAAATGAGCAATATACAGTAATAAACTCATTTTAAAATTCCCTGATTGTTCAAAATGAAAAATAAAAAAACAGATTTTATAGGCTGATATGTGAGCTCCAATCATTACAGAAAATGTTAAAAAATGTTTAAAAAAATATATATATAAAAATTTTAAAAATAAGTTTCTGTATAATAAAAAAAATAAATACCTAAATAACAAAAAATATAAACATCATTGGTATCACCGCAACCGAAAATGCCCTTTTTTCCAATACGGCAAATGGTGTAATGGGAGAAAAGTGTCAAAATGTCCAATTTGCAATTTTCTTCTTCTCTTACCCCAAAAAAAGTAATAAAATGTGATCAGAAAGTCACACACTACAAAATGGTATCAATAAAAACTACAGATTGTCCCACAAAAAATGAGCCCCCACACAGCTCAGTAGATCTAACTATAAAAAAAAAAATGGGGGTCAGAATATGGTGATGTAAAAAAAAATTTTTTTTTCAAAGTTTTTACATTTATTTTTACACTATTTAGACATAAAAAATATATACATATGGTGTATCGTTGTAATCATACTGACCCAGAGAATGAAAGACATGGGTCAGTTTAGCCGCAAACGAAACACCGTGGGAACAAAACCTGTAAAACGGTGGAGGAATTGCGTTTTTTATTTCCAATTCCACCCCATTTGGAATTTTTTACAGCTTCCCACTACATTTTATGCCATAATTAATGGCAGCATTAGAATGTACAACTTGTCCTGCAAAAAATAAGTCCCATACAGCTATATAAAAAAAGTTATGGCTCAAGGAAGATAGGGAAGAAAAATGAAAACTAAAAAACCTCTGGTATCCTAAGGGTTAACAGTAGATTTTTAGTCAATGCCATTTGCTTCTTTTTTTTTACTTTAGATGCATTGCAGCAATAAATGGTTGTCAGGGTGTTCATGATCTTTGGATTTCTAGACATGGGCCTGTTGCTAAAGTATATTAGTTGTTCCTTTCACTTGTACTTAATCCCATAAATGAGTGTTTGTAGAAGGTTTAAATGTAGAGTTATGTGGATAAATCTTGTGTGCTGTAATTAAGCCCCAGCTTTGTGTTTGCATTGTAGGCCTGTTGGTAGCATATTGCAGAAGATTTGACGTACGATTTACCTCTACTAGTACATATTACATATCCTGCACTATAGGTATGTATAATATTGGTATAGTTTGAACTTCTAATTTGTGAGCAAGGGTAAGTCTACTTTCTCGCGTTTTGGCTTTCCGTTTGTGAGATCCGTTCAGGGCTCTCACAAGCGGTCCAAAACGGATCAGTTTGCATTCTAATTCATTCTGAATGGAAAAGGATCCGCTCAGAATGCATCAGTTCAGTCTCTATTCCGCTTTGGAGACTGACACCAAAACGCTGCTTGCAGCGTTTTGGTGTTTGTCTGGTGAAACTGAGCCAAACTGAGTGAAAACTGATCCGTCCCCATTGACTTAGGCTACTTTCACACTTGCGTTCGGGGTTCCGCTTGTGAGCTCCGTTTGAAGGCTCTCACAAGCGTCCCCGAACGCATCCGTCCAGCCCCAATGCATTCTGAGTGGATGCGGATCCGCTCAGAATGCATCAGGATGGATCCGCTTGGCCTCCGTTCGGCTCAGCAGGCGGACATCCGAACGCAGCTTGCAGCGTTCGGGTGTCCGGCCTGGCCGTGCGGAGGCAAACGGATCCGTCCAGACTTACAATGTAAGTCAATGGGGACGGATCCGTTTGAAGTTGACACAATATGGTGCAACTTTCACACTTAGATTTTTTTGTGAAATATAATGCAGACGGATCCGTTCTGAACGGATACCATCGTTTGCATTATAGGAGCGGATCTGTCTGTGCAGACACCAGACGGATCCGCTCCGAACGCAAGTGTGAAAGTAGCCTTACATTATATGCCAGGATCCGTTTTCACTGACACAATCTGGCACAAAAGAAAACGCATCCGTCCTCCATTGACTTTCAGTGGTGTTCAAGACAGATCCGTCTTGACTATGTTAAAGATAATACAAACGGATCCGTTCTGAACGGATGCAGATGGTCGTATTATCTGAACGGATCCGTCCATGACTGATCCGCACAAAACGCTAGTGTGAAAGTAGCCTTATTTGCATGGTGGATTCATTTGCAGTCCATGTATTTGGGGATGGTTTATTAGATCAATAGGCATAAGATGCGGTTTTCTACGATACTGTATAGTGTGATCATGTAGAGCTCCTCCCGTTGCCATCTGTCGGCTGCTAATGTTAATATTCTCTTGTAGGTTATGCTGTGGGGATGATTTTGACTTTAGTAATTCTGATTGTAATGAACATGGGGCAGCCAGCCCTGCTGTATCTCGTGCCTTGCACACTTCTCGCCAGTTCTCTCGTTGCCTGGAGAAGAAAGGAAATGAAAAAGTTTTGGAATGGCGGCTGCTATGAGGTATTAACCACTAAAGTCCTGTGCTGTCAGTGCACTATTCATGAAGTGTACCTACAAACCGCAGGGGATCCAGAAACCATTTCCAGATTTCATTTATTACATAAGGAGGATAAATATTGTGTTGGTCCTTGAGAAATCCCTAGGAGAAAAGAAACTATCACATTGCAAATCCGGCGAACTTCAGGATTCCCTGATGGCACTATACTAGCGGCTGATAGTGATCTCCAGCCTGTGGTTCTCCAGCCGCTGTGAAACTAACTCCCACTATTCTATGATAGCCTATAGGAATGCTAGGGGTTGTAAGTTCATAAGAGCTGCAGACCCACTGGCCCAGACAGATCTATTTGATTTTGCATTTGTTCTTTAAAAATACAACTACTTATTGTGTCCTGTGCTCGTCTATGCGCTGCTCAGGGAGAGAAGATAATACACGTCAGACCACATTCTGCTGTAGGTGCATTGGTTGATATATTGGAGAATTGTACAGACGTCTGTCGTTGTGACAGTTTCTCAGATTAAAAGGGTATTCCCATCTGGACATTTATAGTATTAATAATATTAATCTGAAGTCTTTATTTCCCAAACACAGGGGACATTTTGGTCAATTAGGCAGGGTGCATGACTGAACTGCTGCTCCATCAGATTGGGGGAACAGGACCCCTGTCTCAGCAGTCTGACCCCCAGTGATCAGTTAGTTATCTTCTACACTGTGGATAGCGGATAACATCAAGTTAGATGTTAGAGCAGCGTAAACTGGTGACTGGGACCCAGACTATGATGCAGGTCACTTTTATTTTTACTGCTGTATTTTTCATAAATTCACTGGTGATCATCTCCAGTGGGATTGAGAGTCATTGTTGTGTATCACCTACCCCATTGGGAATTCTCGTATATCCCTCACCATGACTAATTGGCGTCTTTCTACCTATACACGGTATAGTAAGGAATGACACTCAGATATTTACTTATTCTACTTATCTTATTTGCCCCTTACCGACAACCGTATTCACAGCAATGCAGATTCCCATTGGAATACACTGGGACGCAGATGTGCTTTGTTTTGTTTTTTTCTCGTGGATTGCAGCATGGAATATACGTCAACATTTCATGACATCTAAAGGGGTTGTCTCACTTCAGCAAATGGCATTTACCATGTAGATAAAGTTAATACAAGGCACTTACTAATGGATTGTGATTGTCCATATTGCTTCCTTTGCTGGCTCGATTCATTTTTCAATTACATTATACACGGCTCGTTTCCATGGTTACAGACCACCCTGCAATCCAACAGTGATTGCTGTGCTTGCACACTATAGGAAAAAGCACCAGCCTATGTGTGCTCCCTGGTCCTGGCCACCAGAGAGGCCAGCACTTTTGCCACTTGCTGAAGTGACACAACCCTTTTAAGCATTGTGAACTTATGGAAAGAGAAGCACAGAGGAAGGACTTACTTATGGAATCTTATCTCTGCTGTTACACATGTCCATTCAGATTGATCCAAGTCCTATGGTTTGAAGTCACCAGGTGGCAGCATACATTCTGCCAGCACTGGCCTACATTTACTGATACTGTCTAGATCAGGGGTGTGCAACCTTTTTTGGTCTGGGGGCCGCATTGTCCCATCGCTCTATTTCAAAGGGCCGCAAAAAAAAGTTAATCAGCGCTTGTTTGCATCAGCCTATTACACAGGCTAATGCAAAGTGACTGGGGAGGAATGATCACTACGACAGTCATTCCTCCCTCATTCACTTCTATTGATTATCGGTGGCACATTCCTGATTACACGGTGAGATGTGCTGACGATAATTGTATGTCTTTTATCCAGATAAAAAATGCTAATCAGCCGACAAACAAGTGATTCCTTGTTTATCGGCTAATCAGCGGCACGATTATACCGGCCAGATATCAGGAATGAGCGCTCCTACGAACTCTTGTTCCCAGTAGTTGTCCTGAATATCGTGCCGTGTAACAGGAGCTTAGAGATTTCATGGTAAAAAAAGATTTTTAACATGTTTCTGCAGCATGGGCCTGAAACAGAAGATTCATACGTTCCTGCTCCCGCTATCTTCATCTTCTGGTTCCGGCGCTGTTTACATCCGGTTGGCTATGGGCATAGTCACTTGTATCTCTCCAGCCCATGACTGGCCTCAGTGGTGATGTGGCCACAAGCAGCGTTTCACTGCTGAAGCCAGTCATTTGCTAGAGAGGTGCTCTGGGACCGGAAGATGGAGACAGCGAGAGCAGCACGGAGCAGGAAAGTAGGAATCTTCTGTCAGGGACCATGCTGCAAGAACTTGTTAAAAAAATCATTTTAACTAGGAAACTCCTTTTTAGTGGCGATGTTTCCTTCCTGCCTCCTATTTACAAATGAGCGCTTTACTTCACTGCAGAGGACGGCGCTCACTGGTTATTACCGCCTCCTGCGCCCCCAGGTGCCCTGCAATAACCAGTAAGCATTTTCCCTGAAGGCTCACGCACACGGCCATTGTTTTAGTCCGCATCTGAGACGCAGTTTTTTTATTATTCACTTCAACGGGGCCACAAAAGATGTGGACAGCACTCCATGTGCTGTCCGCATCCGTTACTCCGTTCTGCAAAATGCAAAACACACATGGCTGATGTCCTGCCAACCAAAAGAAAGGGTACGGTCGTGTGTATGAGGCCTTACTAGCCTGGAAAGCAGTTATTGGTTAACCCTTAATGACCAGTCACTTTTTTCGTGATTTAGTGCACATGGTTCAAACACTTGCAGGGGCGTAGCTAATGGCTCATGGGCCCTGGTGCAAGAGTTCAGCTTGGGGCCCCCCTTCCCTCAGTGCTTTGTGGCCAGGGGCAGGGAAACACAAGGCCTTCGTGCTGCCCGAGGCAAAAATTAAACGGCACCTCAATGAGCCAGAGGTGTAACTTGACCAGCACGCACTTTCTATAATACTGGTGTCTTCTTATGTGGCACAAGGGTCTTTGGGCCCCCTTAGGCTCCTGGGCCCAGTAGCGACTGCTACCTCTGCACCCCCTATAGCTACGCCCCTGAACACTTGTAACTTTTTTTATTTTTTTGGACGACCAAAATAACTTTTGCAGCTTTTTATTACATAACACAGGGCTTTTTAATATATATTTTTAAGTTTTATTAGGGGGAAACTACAGTTTTTTAGTTTTTTTTTTAGTCATTTTTGTTCAAACTATAGCTCATTATTTAAATATGCAAATTATTATAATTAGTTCCCTACATGTGTTGGATCGTTTTATTATACAATATGAATAGTTTCACATGAATGGGGTTGTAATTGTAATGGTTTTGGTTGGTGTGGGTGTTTTTTTTAATATATATTTCTGCTACAAAAAGACCTTTAAGGGACACTGACTTTATTTTGCACATTTTCCTTTTTATTTTATTTATTTTGGGCTTTTTATCATTACTTTGTTATTTATTTTAAAAATATATTTTTGACACCTAATATGACAGTGAACAATTTTTCCATTTTATAATTTTCTGTTACTTGTATTATTTATTTATTCATTTATTTAACATCTTTTTGCCAAAAATTTCATATTTTTTATATATTTTTTTGAAATATATTTTTGCAGCACTGTATACCCCCCAAGAGGTCTTTAAAAGACCTCTGGGTGACAGACTTTATTTTGTTATTTTGCACAATTTTTTTTCCTTTTTTTTTTCCTTTTTTTTTTTTTTTTACTTTTTTGCACTATTTCCACTGTAACTGGAGCATCCAAAGTCACCCCAGTTACAGGGAAAACCAGCCTGCTGGGGGGGATGGGGGGGCTTTGTACAGGTCAGAGCTTTTGAGGCTCTGCAGTCCTCTGCCCCTGACACCTGTCGATCACGCGATAGCCAGGTTAAACTGCACAGTGCACGCTGACACACTGCTTCTGCCTTCTCCTTAGGTCTTGTGGTGTCTGACAGCCGGGGACCCGTCCTGCTCCTACTACACTGCAGGAGCTATAATGCTCCATCGTACGGCGCTGCGGGTAGAAACACAGCTGATCGCATGATCAGCTGTGTTTCTGTCCAGGAGGACGGGGGCTGCAAACCTTGGCTCTGGGGGCCTCAGGTTGTGCACCCCTGGTCTAGATGGAAGTAAGACAGTGTAAACTTAGTTTTAAACTGTGCCCTTGTCAGGGTAACAAAAAAACGTCTTAATACCAATGTAGTAGAGTTAAGGCTACTTTCACACCTGCGTTTAGGTCGGATCCGTCTGGTATGTGCCCAGACGGATCCGCACCTATAATGCAAACGCTTAGATCCGTTCAGAACGGATCCGTTTGCATTACCATGAACAAAAAAATTAAAAATTTTTTTTTTTTTTTTTCATGATAATGCAAACGGATCCGTTTTGACTTTACATTGAAAGTCAATGGGAGACGGATCCGTTTGAAAATTGAGCCATACTGTGTCAACTTCAAACGGATCCGTCCCCATTGACTTACATTGTAAGTCTGGACGGATCCGTTTGCCTCCGCACGGCCAGGCGGACACCTGAACGCTGCAAGCTGCGTTCAGGTGTCCGCCTGCTGAGCGGAGCGGAGGACAAACGGAGCCAGACTGATACATTCTGAGCGGATCCGCATCCATTCAGAATGCATTAGGGCTGGACGGATCCGTTCGGGGCCGCTTGTGAGAGCCTTCAAACGGAGCTCACAAGCGGAGCCCCGAACGCTAGTGTGAAAGTAGCCTAACACTCATGCTTTCTGAGATGTGTTATCTAAACTAAGCAAACACATTCAATTGCTTTTTAATGGCTTTTGTTTCAAGATAACACGATGAGTTAGGAGTTTGAGTGCTAACCCGGCTACATCATGTAAATGTGTTGCAAAGCATGTAAATTTCTCCAGAATTCTGTGGCGCCTCAACATAACTACAGCAGATCCACCTCCAGCTATAGGGCCTATTAAGACCAGTGTCTAAAACGCTGGTGTTAATAAATGTGCCCCATAGTCTGAATGTTTTGCACAGCATGAATGTGCCTAGATGTACTTAATTTTCTTAGTGCAAAGTCCATTGGAGCAAAAATAGTTGAAAAGGGGCATGAAAAACTGAAAGTGTGAATGTAGCCTAAAGCTACTTTCACACCTGCGTTAGGTGCGGATCCGTCTGGTATCTGCACAGACGGATCCGCACCTATAATGCAAACGCTTAGATCCGTTCAGAACGGATCCGTTTGCATTACCATGAACAAAAAAATATATATATATTTTATTTTTTATTTTTTTATTATTTTTTTTTCATGATAATGCAAACTGATCCATTTGACTTTACATTGAAAGTCAATGGGGGACGGATCCGTTTGAAAATTGAGCCATATTGTGTCAACTTCAAACGGATCCGTCCCCATTGACTTACATTGTAAGTCTGGACGGATCCGTTTGGCTCCGCACGGCCAGGCGGACACCCGAACGCTGCAAGCTGCGTTCAGGTGTCCGCCTGCTGAGCGGAACGGAGGCCAAGCGGAGCCAGACTGAGGCATTCTGAGCGGATCCGCATCCACTCAGAATGCATTAGGGCTGGACGGATCCGTTCGGGGCCGCTTGTGAGAGCCTTCAAACGGAACTCACAAGCGGAGCCCCGAACGCTAGTGTGAAAGTAGCCTAAACCGTCTCTAATAAATTACTTGCTAATTAGCCATTGTAAAAGACATATAATGGGTTTGTGGTTGTACTTGACATGTTGATGTTAAATGGCTAAGAAATGTGCCCGTTGAAAATAAGCAACTTATGCTAACACTGGTGAATCTTCTCATGTGGGGCTGTTGGAAAATTTTGGTTTTTGTTACTTTTATAACTTGTTATTTTAATGTTTTCCACATTCAGTGTACAATAATAATTTTTTTTCTCTCCTGTATGATATAGATAATGGATCAAACAGATAACACTGTTAGTGAAGAAAATATTATACGAGACGAAGAACAAGAAGAACCATGATGTAACCGTTATGCTGTGCAGTTATTTTATATTGAAATCCATTATTTCTGCTTGGTTTTAGAATATTTTCCTGATTTTATCCCATTACAAAATGTAATCTGAAACATTTTCTAGAATTTTTTTGTATCATATATAAATCTGAGGGAGGATTGTAATACTGTGAGAGATTTTTCCATTTAATTGTGCCTTATTTGACTTAGGAAAGGTCTTAAGATCTATGCACTCTGAAAGAAAATGATATTGTATTTCTTGCCTCTTCATCTCTAGCATTGGACCTGGAGTTCTTAAAGTGTACCGCCTGATCAGTATACAAATAGCGTAAACTGACTCAGTGATGTAATGAATACAGATCTTTAACTAAAGGGGTTATCTGGCAAATAAATGTTGCTAACCTGTTCTCAGGATACGCCATCAATGTCTGATCGGTGGATGTCCAAATCCTAGCACCCCTGCTGTAAGCTTTTTAAAGGGGCTGCAAGGCTCTAAGCAACGCTGCAGCCTCTTCATAGTGTACATTGTACAGCGGTTGTGCTTGGTATTGCAGCTCAAAAGCATTCATTTGAATGGGACTGAGATACACAAAAGCCAGGTGAACGACGGAAGGTTGGACTCCCAACAATCAGATATTAATGGCATACACTGAGTATAGGTGATCATGTATTTTAAATCCTGGAAACCCCCTTTAACATATTCTGGTGACTTTCAGTAAATATTGTGTTGTGCATGAACTGCAAAAATCTAGACGTAGCGTGCCCACTGTCTTCGTTATTCAGTAAATGGGGCTTGCCAGAATGCAATTATTAACTCCTACATAAAAACTGATTATGATGCCTTGATGATAGCGCACACTGTTTCTAGATTTCTGCCGCAGCACTGAGCACAGGAGATCAGTGATACAGGAGCATTTAACAGCAGAATGAAAAAGTTACGGAGAATTAAACTTTTTAGTTGTCTCATTTTTTTGCACACTTTAAAGGGGTTTTCTAGGATTAGTAAAACATGGACGTCTTCTTCAAAAAGCAGCACCACACCTGTCCATAGCTTATGTGTGGTATTGCAAATAAGCCCCATTCGCTTCAATGGAGCAAAGAGGCAGTGCCAGACACAACCTGTTTCTGGAAGAAAGCAGCCATGTTTTTGTAATCCTGGACAAATCCTTTAAGCAACAACATTGTCTAAGCCTTCACTATAATGTACTTGTATGTGTGTACCTTCTGCTTAAATAGTTGTGCCATGATGAACTTCTTTCCATCAAGCAGACCGTTTTTACATTATCCTTGCTGTGATTCTGTTTATCTGATTTGTATTTTAGATGCTGTATGTTGTGCGCTGCAATACTTCACGACTATTGCTGTTCATGGAAAGTTAAAGGCAACGTGTTGGCATATTTATGCTGCCCTCTCTGAGTAATATGAAGTAGTGTCAGGCATGCTGATTTCAGCGGTGTGCCCCTTAGTGTTGGCTGTGTTGGAAACATGCAGATTATTAGTTGGAGCACAATGCCAGCGTGAGCTATGGGCTTCCCTCTCGCCCATCTGCCACTGATTGGCATCTTTTTCAGGCTTCATACACACCACCGTGTACATTTTGCGGTCATGTGCATGAGGCCTCACTATTCACAATAATTGGAAGAAAGCTGTCAATTCACGTCAGGGGAGTCCACAGCTCATGAAGTTTTCATGTTGGCGTTTGCACC
The DNA here is from genome assembly GCF_905171765.1 of Bufo bufo. Lineage (NCBI taxonomy): Eukaryota > Metazoa > Chordata > Amphibia > Anura > Bufonidae > Bufo > Bufo bufo. The sequence continues at coordinate 665,432,924 of NC_053389.1, forward strand.
CCTGCAGTTAACTGCTGTTCCCTAAGGTAAGCTAGGCTCGCTTCCTTTTCACCTCAGTACAGTCTCCGTAGACCTACCTACTTCTTCTTGGGCTGTCTTCTTGAGTCTTGCCTATAGATGGTGTCCTTGGTTGACAAGATGTTGTTTGGGACTATTGTACTAGTTATACAGAAATGTGAGCATGTTTCCATTGCAGCAAAAGGACCATGGCTCTAAAGCCTGGAAGAACTGCCAGCAGATGTCAAGAGGCAAATGATCAGAGTCCTCCTAATGAGTCCTCCTACAGTTAAAAGGTCTATGTGCATTCTCTGCTTGAAGATGTTTAGATCAAAAATTGGAGCTTCAGTTTAAAGGTGATTTATGCTTAGGATAAGTCATAAATATCAGGTAGGTGGGGATCTAAAGCCTCATTCACACGTCAGTATTTTGGTCAGTGATTTCCACCAGTGATTAGGAGCCAAAATCAGGATTGGGGGCTACACAGAGATAAGTTATAAGAGAAAGATCTGCTCCTGTTCTGTGTTTAGAGCCGCACCTGGTTTTGGCTCAAAATCCCTGATGGAAATCACTGACCGAACACTGACGTGTGAGTGAGGCATAATTCCCAGCACCCTCACTATCAGCTAATACAGGGATCCACAGTGTGCAGGAAACAGCACTTCTCTGTACAGTCTGTAGTTGCTGGGACAGCTCTGTACACTGTACTGAGAAGGAATATATGGCAAGTTCAGTCCCATTCATTTGAATAGAAATGAGCTTGCAGTACATCTTGGTTACGCCTCAGTCTATGACGCTGTGCCAGGTTTGGCATACTTTGGCTCCTTTTATCATCCGATCAGTGGTTGCGGCAGGCACACTACCACCAATCTGATATTGATGACCTATCCTAAGGATAGGTCATCAATATTTAAGTCCTACAATTACCCCTTAAACATTGCTTACATAGAGGAGCCCTTTAATATGTCAGGTTGGTTACAGGCCTATGGCTTTGCATTGATGATTGACAAAGTAACTGTGAACTTGATAAACAAGGGTGTTATCCTTTATCCTGACACGTAGAGCATTGGCGGTATCACGTCTTCATCAGGATAATTTGAATATTCACCTGCAGGAATAGTTGCGTTTCACCTGGTCTTCTATGTAAACTATATTTTTCCTTGTCCTTACTGGGATTACTGTATTTCACATGACCAGCTAAACAAGGCTCGGGAGCCAGGTACCCTATGAGCATAAAATGTGTCTGAATGCACACAACTTAGGCTACTTTCACACTTGCGTTTGGTGACGATCTGTCATGGATCTGCACATCTGTTTGTATTATCTTTAACATAGCCAAGACGGATCCGTCTTGAACACCATTGAAAGTCAATAGAGGACTGATCCGTTTTCTATTGTTCCAGATTGTGTCATAGAAAACGGATCCGTCCCCATTGACTTACATTGTGTGTCAGAACGGATCCGTTTGGCTCAGTTTCGTCAGACAGACACCAAAACGCTGCGTTTTGGTATCCACCTCCAAAGCGGAATAGAGAGGGAACTGAGGCAAACTCAGTGGATCATTTTCCATTCAGAATGCATTAGGAAAAAAATGGATCCTTTTTGGACAGCTTGTGAGAGCCCTGAACGGATGTCACAAACGGAAAACCAAAAAGCGAGTGTGAAAGTAGCCTTAAAGGGATTGGCCACCTTTTTTGTTAGTTTTTTTGCATCCCCCCAGAGCTGAAAAGGGAAGCACACGTAACTTAACCAGGGGGAGAAGATCACCACTGCGGCCAGTACCAGCTATTGGCTCCATTGGTGTCAAAGCGGATGTTGATAGCAGGGAACTTGAGCAAAGCAGCCGAGTTTGGGGAGCAAGGGAACAGGGAGCAAGTAAGTGTGCTTCCCTTTGCAGGTCTTCCTAGGAAGGGCCCCACCCCCCGAAAGATGGCCAACCGCTTTAAGTGATTATATTCTGTCCATGTTAGTGTATGTCCATGTCACTTTCCTGACCACTTAGAATTTCTGCTGGGCTGCTGTGTCCAATATACAGAACTCTTCGAAACCTCTTAATCTATTGAAAACACATTTTGTTAATTTAATGGAATGGTTGTCATCAACTATTAAAGCCAATCCTTTTTTTAGTTATATATTTCTATTAAAGTCAGTTTTTTATAACATTTGAACAAAAATGAGCAAAAAAAATGTAGGTTTAATTAGTTTTTCCAACAGCGTCTTGATTTTCTTTTATATTTATCTTTGCTTTCGTGCTGCTAACAGCTATATCTGTAAATGTTAGAGAGTCCATCTCTAGTTGACTGAATCCCGTTCCATACACTATCCTTGAAAAACAATTTTTCACTGTGACCAGTTCAGTCACCTGTAGCACAGACAATACACAATTTAGGTTTAGGTGGCCTGCGGTCAAGTTGCAGTTAACATGTGAAGACTATAGGGGAACCCTCTGTATGGCAGTTGCCCAATATCGAAATTGTCTGAAATTGTCATTTGTAAAGCAATCGTGTGAAGTTGCTAAAAGGGATATTGATATTCCTGTCTGTACATTTATGGCATATTCCCGAGTGTGAGTTCCGAAAATAGCGAAGATTCCTAATGGCAGGAGTTAGGACCTCCACCTCCTGTGGATATGCCATAAATATCAGATGGGAGCAGTCCCTTGAAACTAGAGAATATAGTTTATATATTTGTGAAGAATAATTATGAGAATAGTGCCATACAAATAGTATACCATATAGTTTTAGCTTGAAATAGGTGTCAAACCTCCCCACTGCCCTATATATCGAGTCATTACTTGAGTGCATTGACGTTTTTCCTATCCACTGTAGCTACTGAAAGAACATTGTCCCAGTTTTCAATTTTGGCATAAGCAGTTACATATTTGCATATATTAGTCAGCAAGCTTTCATCCTCCCATGTTCTACAGTGCTAAAGTACATCAGATGTTGTGAATTTTAATTAGGATACATTGTGTAGCACTAACAAAACATTTGGGGGGGTATACAAAATATCACCATGAGATGACCGTCGCAATCTGTCCATGAGCGCTTCAACCTGTTTGGTTCTTATGTATATGTACACATCAGTACAGTATGGTGTAAATACAAGACTTTAACAAGCTCCGAAAAGGCTTTTTTCAGAAAATTTTTATACCTTTTGGTACAGACATATGACTTGTGAAAGTACTTTTGATAATCTATGGTAATCAGTTGTCTTGCATTTTATAACTGTTTCTGGTTTCTGTACTAACTAGTCAAATTAAACTGGTATTTGGAATATTTTTAAACTAAAGTTGTGATTTAATAAATGCATAATTTAAATAATCAATTGTGTGAATCATAAGTGTTTATAAATGGATCATCTGTGTGATGCCACTCGTGAGAACTTTGCAGCTTAATGCTGTAATTGCAGATGGAGAATGTTATTTAAAAAAAAAATTGACTAAGGGCTCTTTCACACTTGCGTTGTTGGGTTCCGGCATAGAGTTCCGTCGTCGGGGCTCTATGCCGGAAGAATCCTGATCAGGATTATACCAATGCATTCTGAATGGAGAGAAATCCGTTCAGGATGCATCAGGATGCCTTCAGTTCCGGAACGGAACGTTTTTTGGACGGAGAAAATACCGCAGCATGCTGCGCTTTTTGCTCCGGCCAAAAATCCTGAACACTTGCCGCAAGGCCGGATCCGGAATTAATGCCCATTGAAAGGCATTAATCCGGATCCGGCCTTAAGCTAAACGTCGTTTCGGCGCATTACCGGATCCGACGTTTAGCTTTTTCTGAATGGTTACCATGGCTTCCAGGACGCTAAAGTCCTGTTTGCCATGGTAAAGTGTAGTGGGGAGCGGGGGAGCAGTATACTTACCGTCCGTGCGGCTCCCGGGGCGCTTCAGAGTGACGTCAGGGCGCCCCACGCTCATGGATGACGTGTCGCATGGATCACGTCATCCATGCGCATGGGGCGCTCTGACGTCATTCTGGAGCGCCCCGGGAGCCGCACGGACGGTAAGTATACTGCTCCCCCGCTCCCCACTACTACTATGGTAGCCAGGACTTTAATAGCATCCTGGGTGCCATAGTAACACTGAACGCATTTTGAAGACGGATCCGTCTTCAAATGCTTTCAGTTCACTTGCGTTGTTACGGATCCGGCGGGCACCTCCGGCAAATGGAGTACACGACGGATCCGGACAACGCAAGTGTGAAAGAGCCCTAAATCTAAAGTTTCTTAAAGTGAATGTGTCATCAGAAACTGACTCATTGTTTTTATCTTAGCCTGTTCCAGACACAACCAGTTTGACACAGGCTAATTTTGCAAATCTGATGTGTGTCCCTTTAAGTGGTAATGTCACGGATGTAGTAGGGGAGAACACCAAAAGACGACAAGAAGGAAGGGGAAAGACACTAGGCCTCACCGCTAGGGAAGGAAAAGGGTCACCACCTATAAAACCCTGCTCCTGGCCCTAACTCCTATCCGTATGGGCACCTCTCGATGGTAGAGATGCCCATACACAGGAACCTAAAAAACCCTAGTGACCCTTGGATGCCCTAAAGATATTGACAGGGCAGAGACCACCCGTTCCTTCCCTCGTGAAGGAACTAGTGTCTCACTGAGGCCTAGTAAACAACCGGGGGGGGGGGGGGATACAAAACACAACAAGCGGAACACTTAACTTCTGAGGATGATGGATGAACAGGACTCCAACAAGAACCACACTCCAGCTCTTCCAAAACCAAATGAAGCTATCCCAAGCAAGGAGTGATGGGTAAAGTCAGACTAAATAGGGCGAGGTAACGGTCACATGATCCACACCTGAACAGGAGGTGTGGACATACCAGCAACACAGAGACAAAGTGAAACCAAAAGAGGCTGTCAGATCACCACTAATGCATAGATAATCTTTCAGACCTTCTGAGACATGTCACAGATGTGACAGGTAATAACTTTAGAATGCTTTTACTTATCCAAGCCAATCTGAGACTGTTTTTTTGTGGCACATTGTTATTCATGTTAGTAGTAAATTTGGGTTAATATGGTTTAGCCATACTGTATTTATAAAAAATATCCTAAATTTACAGAAAATTTAGAAAAATTCTGAATTTTCTAACTTAAAATTTCTTTACCTTTTTAAGACTGATAGTGACACCTCACAAAATAGTTATTAGTTAACAGTCACCATAAGTCTACTTTATGTTGGCACCGTTTTGTAAATGTCATATTATTTTTTAGTACGCTAGAAGGCTTAGGATTTTAGAAGCAATTTTTAAAATTTTCAAGAAAATGTCTGACGTATTCAGTTCTGGAGTGACATAATAGAAACTACCCATAAATTACCATTTTAGAAACTGCACCCCTCATATTATTCAAAACTGATTTTAGAAACTTTGTAATCCTTTAGATGTTCCACAGGAATTAATGTCCGCCCACACCCCCCAGCTACGTCATAGTCCTGCTATAACCCAGCCGGTCCTTTCCCTGTCACAAAGCGTCTAAATCTCACAGGCCGAACACATCACTGGGCTCGGCACATGCCCAGTTGCAGTTTTGAGGCTGATGCCCTCTGGGACACAGTGCGCAGGCGCAGACAGTGTTAGGCACTGCACATGCACAAGATTTTGAAAAACAACCATATGTGGTTGTAAACTGCAGTATTATGCAGGAGAGGACTTTTTGATAGCTTGATATTATGATTTTTGGGAGGCTAGGTGACCAAAAAATGCATTCACCTGACAAGATGGATCATGTGATATTTTTATAGAGCCAGTCATTATGGACCTGGCGATACAAAAATATGTCTATTTTACTTTTTTTTTCAATAGTAAATGGTTTGATGGGGGGAGGGGCATTTTTTTTTGTTCTACTTGAAACGTTTATTTTTTATTCTTGTAAAATACTTTTTTCTTTTCTTTTTTTTTTACTCTTTATTTTTGTCCTACTATGGGACTTCAACTTTTGAGGGTCTAATACTGTACTGTAAAACCAAACGTTTTTATTTCATTCCATTAAAATATACAGTATTGCCTTATGCGTTGCAGATGAATCCAATCATCCTACAAAACACTGCTGAGCCTTTCAGTGAGCACATAATGGCGAGCTGTAGGATATTTTTGCTTTTGTGTACTGTATTGTAATGCATTGTGACTGTCAGTTTTACACAGTTCACCTATTAGACCCTGCCTTTGGATGGGCTTTATAGGCTTCAGTAGCTGGCAGACCCAGAGGCCTTTGTAAGACCTCCAGCTGCAATAGGAACCATCGGCACCCTGCAATCACATTGCGATCACAGATTAAGGGAGGAAGCCCTTCCCTCTGTAAACTACTTAGATGCAGAGCTCAGCATTGACTGCTTCATTTAAGGGGTTAAATTGCCAGTATCAGAGTTAATTCCAATGCCAGCAGTTACAGCAGGAGGCTGTCTGTCAGTAAAAATTATCAAAAGGTTGCATATATCCCAAAATGGTTTCAATAAAAACTACAGATTGCTCAGCAAAAAGGCAATAACCCAGCTGTGTCAGTAGAAAATATAAAAAAGTTATGGCTGTCAGAATATGGTGACACAAAGGAATCTTCTATTTTTCTAAAAAGAAGCTTTTTAACCACTTAAGGACCACAGGTTTATACCCCCCTAAAGACCAGGCCCTTTTTTACAAATCGGCACTCCACAACTTTAGCGGTTTATTGCTCGGTCATGCAACTTACCACCCAAATGAATTTTACCTCCTTTTCTTCTCACTAATAGAGCTTTCATTTGGTGGTATTTCATTGCTGCTGACATTTTTACTTTTTTTGGTATTAATCGAAATTTAACGATTTTTTTTGCAAAAAAATGACATTTTTCACTTTCAGTTGTAAAATTTTGCAAAAAAAACGAGATCCATATATAAATTTTGCTCTAAATTTATTGTTCTACATGTCTTTGATAAAAAAAAATGTTTGGGTAAAAAAAAAATGGTTTGGGTAAAAGTTATAGCGTTTACAAACTATGGTACAAAAATGTGAATTTCCGCTTTTTGAAGCAGCTCTGACTTTCTGAGCACCTGTCATGTTTCCTGAGGTTCTACAATGGCCAGACAGTACAAACACCCCACAAATGACCCCATTTCGGAAAGTAGACACCCTAAGGTATTCGCTGATGGGCATAGTGAGTTCATAGAACTTCTTTTTATTTTTTGTCACAAGTTAGCGGAAAATGATGATTTTTTTTTTTTTTCTTACAAAGTCTCATATTCCACTAACTTGTGACAAAAAATATAAAGTTCTATGAACTCACTATGCCCATCACGAAATACCTTGGGGTCTCTTCTTTCCAAAATGGGGTCACTTGTGGGGTAGTTCTACTGCCCTGGCATTCTAGGGGCCCAAATGTGTGGTAAGGAGTTTGAAATCAAATTCTGTAAAAAATGACCAGTGAAATCCGAAAGGTGCTCTTTGGAATATGGGCCCCTTTGCACACCTAGGCTGCAAAAAAGTGTCACACATCTGGTATCTCTGTATTCAGGAGAAGTTGAGGAATGTGTTTTGGGGCCCATATTCCAAAGAGCACCTTTCGGATTTCACTGGTCATTTTTTACAGAATTTGATTTCAAACTCCTTACCACACATTTGGGCCCCTAGAATGCCAGGGCAGTATAACTACCCCACAAGTGACCCCATTTTGGAAAGAAGAGACCCCAAGGTATTCGCTGATGGGCATAGTGAGTTCATGGAAGTTTTTATTTTTTGTCACAAGTTAGTGGAATATGAGACTTTGTATGAAAAAAAAAATCAAAAAAAAAAATCATTTTCCACTAACTTGTGACAAAAAAGAAAAAATTCTAGGAACTCGCCATGCCCCTCACGGAATACCTTGGGGTGTCTTCTTTCCAAAATGGGGTCACTTGTGGGGTAGTTATACTGCCCTGGCATTTTCCAGGGGCCCTAATGTGTGGTAAGTAGGTAAATGACCTGTGAAATCCGAAAGGTGCTCTTTGGAATATGGGCCCCTTTGCCCACCTAGGCTGCAAAAAAGTGTCACACATCTGGTATCTCCGTATTCAGTAGAAGTTGGGGAATGTGTTTTGCGGTGTCATTTTACATATACCCATGCTGGGTGAGAGAAATATCTTGGCAAAAGACAACTTTTCCCATTTTTTTATACAAAGTTGGCATTTGACCAAGATATTTCTCTCACCCAGCATGGGTATATGTAAAATGACACCCCAAAACACATTCCCCAACTTCTCCTGAGTACGGCGATACCAGATGTGTGACACTTTTTTGCAGCCTAGATGCGCAAAGGTGCCCAAATTCCTTTTAGGAGGGCATTTTTAGACATTTGGATACCAGACTTCTTCTCACGCTTTGGGGCCCCTAGAATGCCAGGGCAGTATAAATACCCCACATGTGACCCCATTTTGGAAAGAAGACACCCCAAGGTATTCAATGAGGGGCATGGCGAGTTCATAGAAATTTTGTTTTTTGGCTCAAGTTAGCGGAAATTGATATTTTTTATTTTTTTCTCACAAAGTCTCCCTTTCCGCTAACTTGGGACAAAAATTTCAATCTTTCATGGACTCAATATGCCCCTCACGGAATACCTGGGGGTGTCTTCTTTCCGAAATGGGGTCACATGTGGGGTATTTATACTGCCCTGGCATTCTAGGGGCCCTAAAGCGTGAGAAGAAGTCTGGAATATAAATGTCTAAAAAATTTTACGCATTTGGATTCCGTGAGGGGTATGGTGAGTTCATGTGAGATTTAATTTTTTGACACAAGTTGGTGGAATATGAGACTTTGTAAGAAAAAAAAAAAAAAAATTCCGCTAACTTGGGCCAAAAAAAATGTCTGAATGGAGCCTTACAGGGGGGTGATCAATGACAGGGGGGTGAACAATGACAGGGGGGTGATCAATGACAGGGGGGTGATCAGGGAGTCTATATGGGGTGATCACCCCCCTGTCATTGATCACCCCCCTATAAGGCTCCATTCAGATGTCCGTATGTGTTTTGCGGATCCGATCCATGTATCCGTGGATCCGTAAAAATCATACAGACATCTGAATGCAGCCTGACAGGGGGGGTGATCAATGACAGGGGGGGTGATCAGGGAGTCTATATGGGGTGATCACCCCCCTGGAAGGCTCCAGGGAGACGCCTGTATGTGTTTTGCGGATCCGATCCATCTATCAGTGGATCCGTAAAAATCATGCGGACGTCTGAATGGAGCTTTACAGGGGGGTGATAAATGACAGGGGGGTAATCAATGACAGGGGGGTGATCAGGGAGTCTATATGGGGTGATCACCACAGTCATTGATCATGCCCCTGTAAGGCTCCATTCAGACGTCCGTATGCGTTTTGCGGATCTGATCCATCTATCAGTGGATCCGTAAAAATCATGCGGACGTCTGAATGCAGTCTGACAGGGGGGGTGATCAATGACAGGGGGGTGATCAGGGAGTCTATATGGGGTGATCACCCCCCCTGGAAGACTCCAGGGAGACGCCTGTATGTGTTTTGCGGATCCGATCCATCTATCAGTGGATCCGTAAAAATCATGCGGACGTCTGAATGGAGCTTTACAGGGATGTGATCAATGACAGGGGTGTAATCAATGACAGGGGGTGATCAGGGAGTCTATATGGGGTGATCACCACAGTCATTGATCACGCCCCTGTAAGGCTCCATTCAGACGTCCGTGTGCGTTTTGCGGATCCGATCCATCTATCAGTGGATCCGTAAAAATCATGCGGACATCTGAATGGAGCTTTACAGGGGTGTGATCAATGACAGGGGGGTAATCAATGACAGGGGAGTGATCAGGGAGTCTATATGGTTTGATCAGGGGCTAATAAGGGGTTAATAAGTGACCGGGGGGGGGGGGGGGTAGTGTAGTGTAGTGTAGTGGTGCTTGGTGCTACTTTACTGAGCTACCTGTGTCCTCTGGTGGTCGATCCAAACAAAGGGGACCACCAGAGGACCAGGTAGCAGGTATATTAGACGCTGTTATCAAAACAGCGTCTAATATACCTGTTAGGGGTTAAAAAAAATCACATCTCCAGCCTGCCAGCGAACGATCGCCGCTGGCAGGCTGGAGATCAACTCTCTTACCTTCCGTTCCTGTGAGCGCGCGCACGCCTGTGTGCGCGCGTTCACAGGAAGTCTCGGCTCACGCGAGATGACTCCAATCGGCGTTAGTGTGACCTGGGAGCGCCGCAGAAATGACGCCTTTCGGCGTTAGCGTGACGGTAAGTGGTTAATAAGTAGTAAAGCATAACAAAAAACAATTAAATGTGGTATCTCAATAACTGTATTGACGGAATAAAGTTACCATTTGATTTTTTACCATGCAGTTAGTGCTGTAAAAATGAAACCCTAAAAACAATGATAAAATTGCTTTCTTTCACAATTGTACCCCCAAAAAATGTGTAGTTATACAACACTAGAGGTACCCCAAAATGGTGGTTTTAAAAACACAACCTGTTGTGGCATAACCTCTTAAATACCAAACTAGAATGCATTCTTAAGGGGGTTTAAAGGAAATGTCCATCTCTTCTATAAAGTAGATCATCCTCTGGATGCTTTGTTTCCTCAGAACTTATATTAGAAACTAAAGACAACTACTGTAGTTATCAAAATAAGAAAATTGGATCATGTCTAAACCATTAAGTGTCCTTTTACACAGGAATATATGCCCATAATGGGCTCCAATCAACAATATAACAAGTCACTCAGTACTAGTTTACTTTTATATCATGCAGCAATTATCGTGAGGAGTTTGTACAAATGATTGTTTGTGCAATCCTTTGCCCCCCCCCCCCAATACAGTTTATATTATTGTCAGCAGCACACCCCCTCTTTACACAAGGAGAAGTGTGCATCAATGATAATTCTTATGTCTACATCAAAGATGTGATCAATGACAAACAAGCTTTTTATTGTTTGTCGTTTGATCACTGGGCACATTCCACTGGGCAATGACCAGGAACGAACATTTGTATGAACGATCATCACCCCATGTTAAAAGGTCAGTCCTTATCAGTTCACTTCCCACAGGTAAGCTTCTATGGACATCCACACATACATTTTTGTTGTGTATTAGAACCCATTGTCTATGATGCCATGAAGGCTAAAATAATCTTGTTTCTATAAGAGCTGCTGAACTAGATTCAGTTGTCCACAGACAAGTGCTTAAAGGGGCTCTCTGTGAGTAGGTAGTTTGTACCTAATGCCAGCAGTCTTCCTCAGTAAGCAAAGATTCATTCATACTTACCTGCCCTACACCACTGAGGTCCTCTGCGATGGCTCTGGTGTGTCCATCTTCCGGTCCCTCGGCTTGCTTTTTTCTGGTGCAGCGTGGGCAAGGTCACAATGAGCTGTCGTATGTGTGCAGGCTCAATCTCTGTTTTCCCTGAGCCATTGGTTAGAGATTAGCTGCTATGATGTCTCCAGTATACAGCACACAGAGAAGAGGAGATCTTGGACATTGTACAGCAATACTAAACAGTATAGCTGTGAATCCAGCACTGGGTAAGAGAAAACTAACTAGAATCTATTTGTGTAGCTCTGCCTTTTTCTCTCATGCTGTAGCTGCTTTCTCCTCCTCCCCTCTCCTCTTTGCACAAATAAAGGCAATAGAGAGAGAGGCGCCCCTAGGGTAAGACTAGTTTTACACGAGTATTTAGCATCCGGCAGGGAACAGCCTGCCGAATCTCTCTGCATTCCAATATTGCTTACATCGCCGTCCGGCCCCAATAACTATAATGGGTACTGGTGGAGATCCGGGCACAACCCCGCCAAATATGCCGAGAATCAGCAGGAAGAAAACCGCAGCTCGATTATCTGCATATTTGACGGGTTGCGGCCGGGTCTCCACTGGTCCCCATTATAGTTAATTCAGCCATATGGCAATGATTAAGCTTCCGGCAGTGCCAGAATGCAGAGATATCCGGCAGGGAAAAGCTTGCCGGATACTATGCGCTAGTGTGAAACTAGCCTAAGTATGTTTGACTCGACAGTCCCCAGGGGGGGTATATAACACACTCGCCTATTAGATGTTGATTAGTACAGTACAGTGTGGCAGGCGGCTGTGAGGATACTAAGTGCAGCATCGGCACTTAGCAGCCACCTGCCATGCTGCCTCAGAACGTTCAGCCTCCCACTCCATCAGCCACCTTGTATCAGAGCTGTTGATGACGCTTGCAAGTGCCTGTAATATCTCAAATTCATACCAAGACGTGAGAAAGGAGTCAATGAATCTTTAAACGCTTTGTCTACTTGAAACATATACACAAAAAAAGTACGGTACCTACATTCTTCTAATGGTCGTGTCTTGTGCCTGTTAGTCAATCATATGATAGGACCACAATGGTCCACATTCTACTCTTTCCATAGATTCCCTCAGTGAACTGTTAACCCAAATAGTCTCTCCTAACAGATTTAGCAGTGAATTAGATTAAAAGATCAGTGTAGAAGGAAGGGAAAGAGAAGTTGTTCATAAGTGGAGAATTTTTCTCAAATAAGATGTTTTGCAAATGTTCTCATATTTGCTTGTACTACTGATCTATTTAAAGTCTGTTGAAATGACATTGACCATTTCAGCAGGCTCCTATTATTTTATTTTTGTGGAATGGAAGCATCTCAAAGGATGACAGGATAGATGAATTTAATTCCTCAAAGGTAAGATTCAGAGATAAACATGCTGTGGTTAGTCATGAAAATTATTTGCAATATGCAATTCAGTTTATGGTTCATGTTTTAAATTTTGAAAACTCATTTCATATACCCTACTTGAGAATTATAAGTCAAAGTGAGAGGGGTTGTCCATGTTCAGGATCTTCATTTATTTAACAGAGCAAACAGCAGCTACAAAGTCTCTTGCTCTGAAGGACCCCAAATGTCTATACATTTGCAAACAGTCCATTGATTCCAAATGCACCACATGCTGAATTGTCCCTGGGGTGCATTAGTGCACTTTTCATTCCATCATAAATGGTTGAGATGTCTTGTCGGTTCTGTTTCCCCTATAGGTGTACATCCTTGGATGACACCCATAAACACACTTTCACCTACAGATCTGCATGGCTGCATTGTGACATGTGCAGTCTTCCGGCTATGTCCATTTTAATTTGAGATGCAATACTGATTTTCTAGAGATTGCCAATGTGATTTGCACTTGGACAGACCTGTCAATCCAAGTCCAGAGGGCCATTCCATCAGAACCAGGTGAGGTGACGTATCTTCTTTATGCTTGCCAAAATATGCTTTAACAGTATTCCAATCTGTTCAAAAGCATATTTTCAGGCCACATCGCTCCCCCTATAGATCTGTACCCTTAGATGACACACACAAACGCTCCTTCCACTGCTAATGTGCATGGTTGCACACCTACCTGACAGAAGAAGCTGTCATGGCTGATGCCAAAAACACCAAACTAATGTGAAACTGCAACACAGGGGCCAAGAATGAGCAAACAGAAATGGTCCCCCAATAGCCTTGGCCATTGACGTGACCCACTTGAAGTGAAGGGTGGGGGAGGCAAGCTGCAGTTATGCAATCTCCAAGTCCAGAGAGCCATCCAATCAGATACAGGTGAGGTGGCTTGCCTGTTCTGTGCTTGCCAAAATATTCTGCAACAGTATTCCAATCTGAACAAAAATGCAATGCTATGAGGGGTCCCCCGGGCACCATCAAGGTGTCACCACTTGTTGCTGCTCTCCAGAAGGAATGGTAAGGCGTGGTGCACCCCAATGGAAAATAAGTCCAGAGAGTCAGGGTCTGCAGTAAACCAGTTTGCTTTTTTTACTGGAGAAACTCAAGGGCAAAACTTTACAGGCAAGACACTGGGCTGCATCTTCTAGTCTCCTCCCAGGCAGAAGAATCTCTCTCTCTCTCTCTCTCTCTCTCTCTCTCTCTCTCTCTCTCTCTCTCTCTGAACATTGTAATTGGTGGGGTGGAGAAACTCAGAAGAAACAGATTCAAAGTTACAATTTCTGTCTGTGATAGACTTGCATTAGAACGTCAATAATACCTAAAAGGAATGACAGCAGTTTTTCCAGACAAAAAGAAGTCTTCAGAAGTAACCAGACATTGAAAAGGTCAGGCTGTCTGGTTTTGGTGGTAAACAAGTCTAGCTTTTTCCCTCCAAAACATACTGTTCTTTAACCCTTATGGTAACTGTGGAAAATGATTAGCTTCTCATTATTAGCTAAAAAGTCTCTCAGTATTCATTAACCTTTTCCATACTGCCCTAAAGCGTGAGAAGTAGTTTGGAATCCAAATGCGTAAAAAATGCCCTGTGAAATCCTAAAAGTACTCATTGGAATTTGGGCCCCTTTGCGCACCTAGGCTGCAAAAAAGTGTCACACATGTGGTATCGCCGTACTAAGGAGAAGTAGGGTAATGTGTTTTGGGGTGTATTTTTACATATACCCATACTGTGTGTGAGAAATATCTCTGTAAATGACAACTTTTTAATTTTTTTTATACAAAGTTGTCAATTTACAGAGATATTTCTCTCACCCAGCATGGGTATATGTAAAAATACACCCCAAAACACATTGCCCTACTTCTCCTGAGTACGGCGATACCACATGTGTGATACTTTTTTGCAGCCTAGGTGCGTAAAGGGGCCGAAAGTCCAACAAGTCCGTGGGAGATTTTATTTTTTTTTGCCAGAAATTAGCAGAAATGGAAACTTTTTTTTTTTTTTTCTCAGAAAGTGTCATTTTCCGCTAACTTGTGAAAAAAAATTAAATCATACATGAACTCACCATGCCCCTCCGCGAATACTTTGGGGTGTCTTCAAGTCAGAGCTGCTTCAAAATGCGGAAATTCACATTTTTGTACCATAGTTTGTAAATGCTATAACTTTTGCGCAAACCAATAAATATACACATTTGATTTTTTTTAATCAAAGACATGTAGCACAATAAATTCTGACACAAACTTGTATAGAAATGTAATTATATTTGAACAATTTAACCAGAGAAAGTTAAAAATACACTTTTTTTGAGAAAATTGCGGCCTATTTTGATTAATATCGGAAAAACTAAAAATCTTGGCTAAGAGACATCCCAGCGTCAATTAGACAGGCTGTATTGTTGAAAGACACTATAGTGGCATGGAAGGCTATCAGAAAGATGTATGGGCTCCCTTACTACATTTCTCCTAGGATGCCGCTGTGGACGCTCCCGGCTTTTCCCCAAGGTAGGGAGAATACTTTATTTCAGAGATGGAGGGACAAAAGCATCACCAGACTTAGTGATCTGCTGCTGGATAATACGGTCCAATGGCAATCATGGGAACAGTTCAAGCAGAAATATGACATGCGAGACGCACACTATCTCCCTTACCAGCAGATCAAAAGTTATTGTAAAGCGCAGGCGAGCTCCTTAGGAGACTTGGAGAACCTGGCATGGTTTTCAGCTTTGCTAGGCAGAAGTGGTTCCCGCATGTCTTTGTCAGAACTGCACAATAGGATTCATAATATCCAAACAATAGGTTTGGTGAAGGGGGCATACAAGCCCTGGAAAAGAGAGCTGCAGGACCAAAATATTGCAAAAAAAATGAGAGTGGGTCTTGACTTGGTAAGGCGGGCCACATATAATGAGCAGTGGAGAGAAACGCAACTAAGACTTATGCATAGGGCGACGTATGCCTATAATTTGTCATATCGAGACGCTCCTGCTCATTACCTGCGGAAATGCCCCAAGTGCAACCTCCCAAGAGCTGGGCTTTTACATGCTATATGGGAATGCCCGAAAGTGAACCCCTTGTGGCAAGAATCGATAGGTACAATAAAAGAAGTTTGGGGGGAAACGGTGGGATTATCACCCCAACAGTGCATTTTTCACTATATACCCATAAATCAGGATGAGGAAATGGGTACAGTAGTCACCAAAGGAGGGGTACATCTTATGTTGATGGCTGTAAAGAAAGCCCTTTTAAGGCATTGGTTGGAAGGAGAAGTGCCGTCTCGGGAAGAGGTGTTGGGTATGATGAAGGCGGTTCTTTATTTGGAGAGGCTTGAGGTAGAACAGGATAAGGAGCGTTTGGTCAAGAAATTTATCAAAAAATGGAGGACCTTTGCCGAGAAGCTGCTGTCATGTAGCGAGATTAAGGAGTTTATGGACCCGTTCAGGTTGACAAAATGGTACTTGGAAGAGCAACTGGCTAATAGATTAGGGAAATTGGAAACATAAAGGCATTAGTGTCTCAAATCAGTGTTCCTGGTTGGGGGTTTTTTTTGGGGGGGGGGGGGGGAGGGGGAAGGATTGTTGAGGGGAGGGAAGAGAAAAATTGAAAATGATGTGGAAAGATGGACTTGAGTTATGACCAACGATATGTATTATCAAGTGAAAATGTCATTTTTTTTTCTGTATGACACAAATATTTGTTTTGTATGTAATCTTCCACTTCAATAAAAAGATGTTTAAAAAAAAAAAAACTAAAAATCTTAGCGCGCAATCAAATACCACCAAAAGAAAGCTGTATTTGTGAGAAGAAAAGGAGGTAAAATGTATTTGGGTGCAAAGTTGCATGACCGAGCAATAAACCGTTAAAGTTGTTTAGTGCCGATTTGTAAAAAAGGGCCTGGTCACTAGGGGGGTATAAACCTGTGGTCCTTAAGTGGTTAAAGTAGAACTCCCGCAAATTTTTTTATATTCTCTGACCTGTTAGAAAGGTGAATGATGTAATCTGTAGTGGCACATAGTCACTAGCGGCAGGACGGATCCGGCAGGCTGTTCACACAACGGAACAGCCTGCCAGAGGTCCGTGCCACTAGTGTGAAAGTAGCCTAACAAGCACTCATCAGCTTTAACTCCACATACGCTGGGTCTGATTGTCTCATTCATAAACACTGTTAAATGGCATCACAATGGCAGTCAGACCCAAGATAATAATAATACATGGTACACACAATGTATGAATAAAAATAATGCAAAGGTTAATTACAAGGAATGATGTTGAATGTAATATAGGGGACTAGATGTGAGGCCAATTAAAGGCCGAATCTGACAATCTGCTGCACTCACTATAATATGTCAATTACGCCACCAGTATAAATGTCCCAAAACTGGGGACTAAACTAGGTCTGTAGTCACAATAAGTTCATTGATGCCAAGCATCCCACACTAGTGGGCCTACCAGCACGGGTGATGCCAACTGTGTGTTATTGATGCAAAAGAGAGCGACTAAAGGAGCGATGTTACACAAATGATGTAAACATGCAGGACACCAATGATTGCTTATTTTGAACGTGGCAAAGGATGGTGGTCACAGATTGGTCCACCTGATCACATCATCTCAAAAATGAGATATATGAGATATATTCATTTAAGCCATTAGGGCGTAACGTTTGCAATCTGAACGTCCATTGCACTTCCTTCTGTAGGAGTTTTCTGTCAATATCTCCCCCACGTGGTGAAGATTTGATAGGTTCAATGTCCTTAAAAACAATAGCTTTTATATCAGCGGCATGACATTCCTCCACGTGTCTCGCTATTGGCGTGCCCGTTTTATTGCAAATGTCATTGAGATGCTCCCCAATCCTAACACCCCCTTTTGAATTAATTAGGGGACTGAGGTGCCTGGGGCCCACCAAAGGAAATTACTCTTTAGGCCCAACCCCTATATCATCAATAACATTTAACTGGTTTTGAATCAAAGAAATAGACTGTAGTGGCAGCTAATTGACTCCAAAGGCAGACAAATGCTTTTTTCCCCCTAGATCATTGGGACTCATTATAGCAGGGGTCGACAACCTTTTTTGTACGGAATGCAAGAAAAAGCTGAAGCTCTTACTGTGCTGTGCCTTACAAAGTCATACAACACAAACATATGACATAAACCAGGTATTTACTAGCCACATTCAAAATTCTCAACAACACTGCCTGACTTGCACGGTTTAAAAAGGTTGTCCGGGTTCAGCGCTGAACCCGGACATGTCCCCATTTTCACCCAGGCAGCACCTTGATATAAGCGTCTCTCCTTTGCCCTGATATAAGCATGCTCTCCTTTTGGAGGCTTTTTTTTTTTTAGATCCGGTGACTTACTGGGCTCTCCATGGGTAAATCAAGGCGGAGGCTTCCTCCTAGCAGTGAGCCCTGTGATGTCACCGGTTCTAATGGGTGGTCTTTCGCGCTGCCCTGGCCTCTAAAAGCCTCCGCCTAGCAGTGTGAAAAATATAAACAAACAGCCCTTGCCCTGCGTGATACAGTGCTGGGCAAGGCAAAGCTTTGGAGCATGCTCATAACTCCTTCTGGTAAATATATGGATAATAAAGCATGTCACAGCTCAACTGAATCTGCCTAAAATCCCAATATATGGGGGACCAGTTAATGGGGACTCCCCCACTAAGCACTTACTGACAATTTTCAGGCTAACCACTCCCCCCCCCCCCCCCCCCCCAAAAATAAATAAAAAATACGCCAAAGTAGTCAGAAAGCTGGTTTCCCATTCCATCCCATAACCAGCCCCTAATCCTCCCAGCAATCACATTCAGGCTCACCATTCCCTGCCCCCCCTTCCCCAAAGTAGTCAGAAAGTTTGCTTCTCATCTTCCCCCCAACAATTACATGCAGGCTCACCATCCTCCCCCAACCCTCAAACTAGTCACTGTACTCATTCCCCCATTTTCCTGAGTTCACAGTGCTAGTTTTCTCATTTCACCATCCTCCCCCCACCCCCAAACTAGTGACAGTGCTTGTTCCCCCATTTCACCAACCTCCCCCCACCCCCAAACTGGTCACAGTGCTTGTTCCCCCATTTCACCATCGTTCTCCCACCCTCAAACTAGTCACACTGCTTGTTCCCCCATTTTACCATCCTCCCGTCACCCCCAAACTGGTCACAGTGCTCATTCCCCCATTTCACTATCCTCCCTCCCACCCCAGACTGATAACAGTGCTTGTTCCCCCATTTCACCATTGTCCCTCCCACCCCCAAACTGGTCACAGTGCTCGTTCCCCCATTCCCCCAAGTTCACCATCCTCCCTACCACCCCCAAACTGGTCACAGTGCACGTTCCCCCAAGTGCCCCATTTCATCATACTCCCCCCACCTCCAAACTGGTCACAGCGCTCATTCCCCCATTTCACTATCCTCCCTCCCATCTCCAAACTGGTCACAGTGTTAGTTCCCCCATTCCCCCAAGTTAACCATACTCTCTCCCACCCCCAAACTTGTCACAGTGCTCGTTCCTCCAAGTGCCCCAATCTCCCCCACCCCCAAAGAGGTTAAAGAGCTCATTTCCCTATCTTCCCAAGCTTACCTTGCTCTCCCGATCCCCAGTCCATTCAGATACCTTTCTGAGGCAGTCCTGAGGAGGAGCATCACAGACGCAGTGAAGTAGCAGGCAAGCTGCTGCGTAGCACAGCTCCATACTCTGCTATTGCTACTCTGTGGGGCCTGGGGTGGGAAGGGCGACGGGTGGGCCTAGCAGACGTGTGTGATGTGTCAGTGAGGCAAGTAACAAATAGCGACAAGACTGAAAAGCCTTGCGACATCTGCTGTACCAGAAAAATGTGGTCTGCCAGCCACTTTTGGCACGCATGCCTCAGGTTGCTGACCCCTGCATTATGGTGTCAGAGCCTGAGCCCAGTGGAGGATCCTATGGTACTCTGGTGAACATTTGCTGCTAGGATAGCCCACAGATTTTAGCTGATTGCTGGGGGTCGGACCATTACGATCAGCTAACTGTACCCTCCCAACCAAAAAAGGCTTAGTACCAAAGAGTACTCCAAATTATATATTTTTTTTATATTTTATTATTTTATGCACATATAGCGCTACTATATTCCGCAGAGCTTTACAGACATTAGCATCACACTCTCCCCAATGGTGCTCACAACCGAAGTTCCCTATCAGTAAATGTATGTCATTAGTTAGTTAAAAACTGCAAATCGGTCTGTTTTTTTGGCCTCATGCACACGACCGTTGTGTGCATCCGTGGCCATTGTGCCGTTTTCCGTTTTTTTTCGCTGACCCATTGACTTTCAATGGCTCTGTGGAAAAATCGGAAAAGCACCATTTTGCAGCCGCATACATTCAAGTCAATGGGTCCGTGAAAGAACACGGATGCACACAAGATTGGCATCCGCGTCCGTGATCCGTAGGTTACTTTCATACAGATGGATCCGAAGATCCGTCTGCATAAAAGCTTTTTCAGAGATGAGTTTTTTCACTTCGTGAAAACTCATATCCGACAGTATATTCTAACACAGAGGCGTTCCCATAGTGATAGGGACGCTTCTAGTTAGAATATACTACGAACTGTGTACATGACAATGATAATACAATAGAGGGAGGGAGGAGGGACCGGGGAGGCCGCACACTGGCCACCAATGATATTACAATAGAGGGAGGGGGGGGCCGGGGGGGTCGCACTGGCCACCCCTCCCTCCCCAGTTTTAATTTCATTGGTGGCCAGTGCGACCCCCCCCGGCCCCCCCCTCCCTCTATTGTAATATCATTGGTGGCCAGTGTGCGGCCTTCCCTCCCCCCCCCCACGATCATTGGTGGCAGCGGAGAGTTCCGATCGGAGTCCCAGTTTAATCGCTCTGGGGCTCCGATCAGTAACCATGGCAACCAGGACGCTACTGCAGGCCTGGTTGCCATGGTTACTTAGCAATATTACAATATTAGAAGCATCATACTTACCTGCTGCGCTGTCTGTGACCGGCCGGGAGCTCCTCCTACTGGTAAGTGACAGATCATTAAGCAATGCGCCGCACAGACCTGTCACTTACCAGTAGGAGGAGCTCCCGGCCGGTCACAGACAGCGCAGCAGGTAAGTATGATGCTTCTAATATTGTAATATTGCTAAGTAACCATGGCAACCAGGCCTGCAGTAGCGTCCTGGTTGCCATGGTTACCGATCGGAGCCCCAGCGATTAAACTGGGACTCCGATCGGAACTCTTCGCTGCCACCAATGATCGGGGGGAAGAGGGGAGGCCGCACACTGGCCACCAATGATATTACAATAGAGGGAGGGAGGGGGGGCCCACACTGGCCACCAATGATAATACAATAAAGGGAGGGAGGGGGGGCCGGGGGAGGCCGCACACTGGCCACCAATGATATTCCAATGGAGGGGGGGAGCGGGGGAGGTCGCACACTGGCCACCAATGATAATACAATAAAGGGAGGGAGGGGGGCCGGGGGAGGCCGCACACTGGCCACCAATGATATTCCAATGGAGGGGGGGCGGGGGAGGCCGCACACTGGCCACCAATGATAATACAATAGAGGGAGGGAGGGGGGGCCGGGGGTGGGGGCCGCACACTGGCCACCAATGATATTCAAACTGGGGAGGGAGGGGGGTCTGCCCCCTGCTGCCTGGCAGCCCCTGATCTCTTACAGGGGGCTATGATATGCACAATTAACCCCTCAGATGCAGCACCTGAGGGGTTAATTGTGCGGATCACAGCCCCCTGTAAGAGATCGGGTGCTGCCAGGCAGCAGGGGGCAGTCATGTACACAGTTCGTAGTATATTCTAACTAGAAGCGTCCCCATCACTATGGGAACGCCTCTGTGTTAGAATATACTGTCGGATATGAGTTTCACGATCTAACTCATATCCGACAGTATATTCTAACATAGAGGCGTTCCCATGGTGATGGGGACGCTTCAAGTTAAAATATACCATCGGATTGGAGAAAACTCCGATCCTATGGTATATTAACTCCTGACTTTACATTGAAAGTCAATGGGGGACGGATCCGTTTGAAATTGCACCATATTGTGTCAACGTCAAACGGATCCGTCCCCATTGACTTGCATTGTAATTCAGGACGGATCCGTTTGGCTCTGCACGGCCAGGCGGACACCAAAACGACTTTTTTTTCATGTCCGTGGATCCTCCAAAAATTAAGGAAGACCCACGGACGAAAAAACGGTCACGGATCACGGACCAACGGAACCCCGTTTTGCGGACCGTGAAAAAATACGGTCGTGTGCATGAGGCCTTAAACTGACTTTTTTCACTGATGCCTTTCTGAGACACTGACAACTGAAATGGTCCACTTCAATTGTATGGCCAGTGAAAACGGACAAAAAAGAACAAATGTGACCCTTGACATGCAGTTTGCATCTCACACACACACACACACACACACGACTCCTCTGTGGTCTGTGCTTCTGTTTACTTTTGCGACACACAAGATTAAAGTGATGTTGCAATGCTATACTATGGTGCTTAACATGCCTTTATTGTCTTAAGTGTGTTCCTGCATATGATCAGCTATGGTATGCGGATTAATCTCCTCTTAAATCACAAGACCGTTGTATGCATTGATGATCATACGCTTCCTTTATGTTTGTTTTTTATTATCATTCACTATCAGAGTCTATGTCTGGTATAAGCTAGTAGAAATCCCAGCTTGTGTAATCTTTTCTTTCTTCCCATTAATATATGTCCTCATATCTGTATATATACCTTTCAGCACATGCAAAAAGGAAATTATATTTACCTTCCTGACTCACTATTGTATAATGCAGTGCATGGGCAGCTTGCTATTTGTACCCCCACATTGTTTGCTAACACCATCCCACTGCCAATACATAAATTTCATATTGTTCTAAATGCCAGATATTCTAAGCTAGCTGCAATTTGCAAAGCAAAAGAATAATGAAGTAAAACGTTTCCAGTAGTTATCATTTTTAATCTGCTGAAAAGGACCCATAATCCAGTTTTCACATCAGGTTCTTTCCACTAATAATGAAAGTCCAGTTTACCTTTAACACATTGTCAAATTATGCAGTCTATATACTCAGTTAAAACTTCACCACGTCCAGGGCCTGGACTGGTAGAGTGTACTGGTGCACCCATAAATTATCGCTACTTTTATTATTTTATCCCATTGTAACAAGTTTAAAAAAATGACATGGCTGAACAATCTCTTTAATTTTTGGTTCTAATCTGGTGTTTGAATCTATTTTGGTGGTCAGTTCCCGGGTTTGATGACTAACTTTGCTTTGGGGCCCATCATTTTCTAGTTCTGTATCTGCACCCCATGGCATTATTTTGAGATTTCAGCATTTGGGGGCATTGGTAAGCACTGTTGATACAGTAATGTAGGTACGTGGGGCACCAGCAGAAACAGTATTGCTGGGAGATATAAGATTGGTAGTGTTATGGGGGCAGCCAGATAGAGGTTTGTTTTTTTTGTCTTGAAGAGTGGAGATGGACTGCAGAAGCATGAAGCAAAAGTCATAAGTGTACCCTGAATCTGCTGGCCCCTAATGCAAAATCTGTAACATGGCACCATCTACCATTTGCTATATATTAAAGGGAACCTGTCATTAACTTTATGCTGAACTCACTGAGGGAAGCATAAAATACTGACAGAAATGCTGATTTCAGCGGTGTGTTACTCATGAGCTAAAAGTAAGTGGTTGTCGAGAACCAGCATCATAATCATTGCAGACCATGAGAAGAGTCATGGTTATTCCTAATCTCCTGCACTCTCACCCATCTGCTGATGATTGACAGTTCCCTCCTAGAGAGAAAGGGAGAAAACTAGGTAGAAGACGGTCAGTCATCAGCAGGTCGGCAGGAGAGCAGGAATTCATGATGTCATGAATTGTCATGATGGTCTGGACTAAGGATGAGCAAAGCAATTCGTAATGAACTGGGTTTTGCACGAAAAATATTTGTATGCCAAATTAACCCAGTTTAGGAACAGAATAGGAAGAAATAATTGTGTAGAATACTAGGGTCTGTTTAAGGAAAGCAGTTTCAATATGTGAAGGGGTGGGTGGTGCACAGTCAGTGATTAATAACACAGCTGCTGCAGAACCTGATTCCTTTTTTTCTCATTTGAATAGAGACAGCGTTTTTTTTTTTGTTTAAAAACTTTTTTGTTTAAAAACTAGTACGTATATACTCCCGCCCAGACTCCTCCTCCTACACTCCGTCATCAGCAATCGATAATAGAATGTGTGGCCAGGAAACAACTTTGTCTGCCCAGCAACCCGATGGTGCGCAAGATTAATACCCATCTGGCCAAGTTGCTGATGTTGCAGTCACTGCTGTGCCGTAGAGTCTGATGCCTTCAAGGAGCTTATGGCGGGCTGGAAAATACCTAGCCAGCATGATTTCTCGCAAAAAAGCATCCGTGCCTCGTACTCTAACGTGGAGGAGAACGTAGGCTGATCCTTGCAATTGTCACTGTGCAGCAAGGTGCACACCACGGTGGACATCTGGAGCAGCTGTTATCGGTAGGGAAAGTACATGTCTTTCACGGCCCATTGGGTCAATAATTTTTGCGTCAGCGGCAAAGTAGCATCCCAGCAACCAGGCCAGGTCCTTTGTGGCTCCCACACCAGGCACTTATCCGCCTCCTACTCCTCTATGGACATCCTCCTGTTCCCAACAGCAACAGGGCAGAGAATTGCTCCCCTACTATCACATGTGTCAAGTCAAGTGTTGCCATGGAAAGTTGGAACTGACCGGCTTGAGTGACAGTAGCCACACAGCCACTTGCTAAAGTGCATCAAAGCCTATCACTTCAATGCCCAGGTGCAGTCCTACCTGGACTCTGCCCTAACTCTGGCGCATACACTGATCCCTGACCCCATGGACTTCTGGGCAGGCAGACTAAAACAGTTGCCCGAACTGGTCCAGTATGCTCTCTGTCTTTTTTCTTGCCCAGCCTCCAGTGTTATCTCGAAGAAGGTTTTCAGCACAGCAGGGGGTGACACCCAAATGCACCAAGGGAGAAGGGGGGAGAGAAAATGCAAAAATTATTTAAAAAAACTTAACAAAAATAGTCCTACAAAACTAGAGGGCGTTATATACCAATTTTCAGGGCAATTGGAGCAACTGAACTGATTTAGGTCCAAACTGAAATTTTTTGCTAAATTCAGCAAACCTGAAACAAATCATTGTCAAAAGGTTCACTCATCTCTAGTCTGGACCAAATGGAGAAGAAAAGTGAACAACTCCAATCAGTGTCAATATCAGCTGTCAGGCACTGGGTTAACATTTGTTCTGCCTGTAACTGTTGCTTTTAAAATGTTTAAATCTCTTTATTAGAAAGTAAGGTCACATAAAACTGATTCTGGGGGTGGGGGGAGTGCTGCATTCTCTCTTCTGTTCACCTGCTTGCCGTAGCATTTGCAGTGATGAGCAGGTAAACAGAGCAGAGAAGGCAGCGCTCATACAAAAAAAAAGAAGCGGATAACCCCTTTAACCTCTTCCCGACCTTTAACGTACTGTTATGTCATGGGAACCACTGAGTTCCCGCAATTTGACGTAATAGTATGTCAAAAGGATCGCGCGGGCACTGGAGGGCGCGATCACTGCAGGGGCCTGGCAGTCCGTGGTAGCCGGGCCCCTGCTCTATTCGCTGACCGCGACATAGAAGAGGTTTGTGTCGGGTGAGGGAGAGCATCGAGTCCCCGCTCTGCTGTGGCTGGGACCCGATGCGACACAAGGCAGCCTGATGCCGTGCAGAGGCTGCCCAATGTCTTGCATGGCATCGGGAACTGCCTTCTACGGGAGCCGAGGAGATTCAGACTCAGGCTGGGTCTCCTCTAGGCAACCTGTTAGTGTATGACTCGGTGTCATACACTAACAGGCAATGCATTACAATACAGATGTATTGTAATGCATTGCAGAGGGGATCAGACCCCCCAAAAGTGAATGTCATAAATAAAGTAAAGTAAAAAAAAATGTGTTTTTAATAAAATTTATAAAGTAATAAAATGAATAAAGTAAAAAAGAAAAAAAAACGCCCCTTTCCCCTTATTTTATAATAAAAAACTGAAAGAAAAAAACCCCACACATATTAGGTATTGCCACGTCCGTAATGACCGGCTCTATAAATATATCACATGATCCACCCTGTCCGATAAACGCCATATAAAAATAAAAACAGCGTAAAAAAAAGCCATTTTTGTCACCTTACATCACAAAAAGTGCAACACCAAGCGATCAAAAAGGCGTATGCCCCCATAATGGTATCAATAAAACCGTCACCTCATCCCGCAAAAAATTAGCTTCTACCTAAGACAATCTCCCAAAAAATAAAAAACTATAGCTCTCAGAACATGGAGACACTAAAACATCATTTTTTTGTGTGTCAAAACTGCTATTATTGTGCTAAAGTGAAAAAAAAAAAAAAAAAGTATACATATTAGGTATCGCCACGTCCATAACAAGCAGCTCCATAAAAATATCACATGACCTAACCACTCAGGTGAACCCCGTAAAAAAATAAAAAAATAAAACTGTGTAAAAAAAAGCAATTTTTGTCACATTACATAACAAAAATTGTAACAGCAAGTGATCAAAAAGGCATATGCCCCCCAAAATAGTACCAATCAGACCGTCACCTCATCCCGCAAAAAATTAGACCCTACCTGAGAGAATCGGTCAAAAAATAAAAAAGCTATGGCTCTCAGACTGTGAGACACTAAAATATGATTATTTTTTGCTTCAAATCTGCTATTATTGTGCTAAAGTGAATTTTTTTTAAAAAGTATACATATTCGGTATTGCCACGTGCGTAACGATCTGCTCTATAAAAAAAAGTCACATGACCTAATCCCTCGGTTAAACGCTATAAAAATAAAAAATAAAAACGATGCCAAAACATCAATTTTTTTGTTACCTTGCCTCAAAAAAACGTAACATAGAGCACTAAAAAAATCATATGTACCCCAAAATAGTACCAATAAAACTGGCACCTTATCCCGTAGTTTCTAAAATGTGGTCACTTTTTGAGTTTCTACTGTAGGGGTGCATCAGGGGGGCTTCAAATGGGACATGGCATCTAAAAACCAGTTCAGCTAAATTTGCCTTCCAAAAACCATATGGCGTTCCTTTCCTTCTGCGCCCTGCCGTGTGCCCGTACAGCAGTTTACGATCGCATATGAGGTGTTTCTGTAAACCGCAAAATCAGGGTAATAAATATTGAGTTTTATTTGGCTGTTAACCCTTGCTTTGCTACTGGAAAAAATGGATTAAAATGTAAAATCTGCCAAAAAAGTGAAATTCTGAAATTTCATCTCCATTTTCCATCAATTCTTGTGGAACACCTAAAGGGTTAAGAAAGTTTGTAAAATCAGTTTTGTATACCTTGAGGGGTGTAGTTTCTAAAATGGGGTCATTTTTGGGTGGTTTCTATTATGTAAGCCTCACAAAGTGACTTCCGACCTGAACTGGTCCTTAAAAAGTGGGTTTTGGAAATTTTTTGAAAAATTTCAAGATTTGCTTCCATACTTCTAAGCCTTCTAACGTCCCCAAAAAATAAAATGTCATTTTTAAAATGATCCAAACATAAGGTAGACATATGGGGAATGTAAAGTAATTACTATTTTTGAAGGTATTACTATCTATTATAAAAGTAAAGAAATTGAAATTTGCTAATTTTTCAAAATTTTTGGTAAATTTGGTATTTTTTTATGACTAAAAATGTTTGTTTTTTTTACTTATTTTTACCACTGTCATGAAGTACAATATGTGAAGAGAAAACAATCTCAGAATGACCTGTATAAGTAAAAGCGTTTTAAAGTTATCACCACATAAAGTGACACATGTCAGATTTGCAAAAAATGGCCTGGGCGGGGGGTGGGCGTGGCCAACTGCCGTTATGGCTGGACGCATCTAAGAGCAGCTCCGGCTCCCATCCTCAATACTGAGCCATCCTGACCTGTACGCTTGCCGAATATTGACCCGAGAGGTGTCCCTGGGTCTCCAAGAGTGCTAGAACAGAGTCATGAGCCCCAGCAAAGCCCAGATGGCGGCGGAGCGCCTTAAAGAATTTGTCAGGCAAGACGCCCAACATGGCGCTGCAGCTTCCTCACCAACACGTGCAACCAGCACCAGGAGTCAACGGCACAGCAGCCACATCCTGATGCTGAGCCTGAGCCCGAGCTCACCCTGCAAACCTCGCATCAACAACTAATGGCGGCCATCACTGGGTGCCAGGTCTCCCTGACAGGGAAGATAGAAGAGGTCAGGGTGGACGTGGGTCTCCTACGCCAGGACGTATAACAGCTGCGCGAGAGAGTCAAGCTTACCGAGACGCGAGTATCAGACCTGGAGGACTTGACTGGTCCCTTGCCGGCAAGACTCACTGCCGTGGAAGCGTCTGTGGAACTGTGCCGCCAAAAATGTGATGATCTTGAAAACCGGGCCGCGGCGCAACAACGTGCGCATCATCGTAATGCCGTAGCGGGCAGAGGGCCCAGATCCAGCGGCTTTCCTGGAAGGGTGGTTTAAATCGGTGTTCCCCAATGCAATTTTTTCATCCGCATACACAGTAGAAAGGGCGCACCGTGTTCCAGCCAGACCACTTCCTCTTGGTGCCCCTCCAAGGCCCCTTCTAGCCCGCATGCTAAATTGGTGCGACAGAGATCTTATCCTGGCGCAAGCTAGGATCACGCAAACCATCTCGCTGGGATCGGCGAATATTTCCCTGTATCCAGATTTCTCCGCTGACCTGCAGAAGAGGCGCGCTACTTTTGTCTCCATTAAACGGCGTCTTAGAGAGCTCAATCTCAAGTATTCAATGGCGTAACCGGCATGTTTGCGTATTATGGACGGCGACAAGTCACTTTTTTTCTCCAACCCTGCAGAGGCGGAGGACTAGCTATCCAGGAGACCTCGCCGCTCCCCTCCCAAGTGATCCTGTGTCAGTATGGGATCTGCATCTCCACTGCAGGGTGGCAGACCGCTGTCTACACATTGCAGCACTATGGGTCCCAGTACTGGCTTACCTTATAGGAGACGCAGGTGCCCGCCAGCATACCGCCGCATCCGTCCTCTTTGCCAGGTGTCATCTGATGTGCTATAGCATGCGCGCGCGCACCTCTCCCTTTCTTATAGGAGTAGGCAGCTGGTTCCTGATTACCATCCCCACCCGGAGGCGGGACTATTTGTATTTAAGACAGCTTCACTCATCATGAAGTGCCCAAGCGTGGTTGTTGTACCTCTTGACTCCCGCTGAAGCATTCATCTGTGTCTGTTTATTGGATTTCCTGGATTCTGACCTCTGCTTCGTTTGACCACGCATCTGCCTGCTGTCTGTTTATTGGATCACCTGGATTATAGACCTCTGCACTGCCTGACTACTCATCTGCCCATCTCCTCCTGTAAGTCTGCCTGGATCCAGATCCTGCACTGCCTATGAGACTGCTTATATCTGCACTGCCTGACAACGAGACTGCTTATATCTGCACAGCCTGACTACTCATCTGCCCATCTCCTCCTGTAAGTCTGCCTGGATCCAGACCCTGCGCTGCCTATGAGACTGCTTATATCTGCATGCTATATTGCTCTGAACTTTGTGTTGCCTGTATCTGTCAAGTGACTTTTTGAATATTGTCTGCCAGTAAAGACCATCTGTTCCTTTATTCTGCCTTTGTTGGACTCTGTTCACACTACTGCAGGTAGCTGCATTCAAGGTAACCAGTGCAGACACCAGGGTCCTGTCTCTGAGAGTCAGCAGTCAGCAATATTGGACTAATTCCCAGTCCTCTATCAGCTGACACAGAGGATCCACATCCTCTGGTCGTAACAGTACGCTTGGGCCATGGATCCCGCTGGCTCTAAACCAGGAATGTCTGAAGTACTACATGAACTTGAACAACAGCGTACCACCCAGAAACAAGTGATTAATTACTTGCAGCATGTAGCTGCTCGCCTGGACTCCCTTTCTACAGCACAGTCTGCACAGGCTCCTACTGCTTCTGCTGTCCCTGTTGCGGCTGCAGCACAGCCAAGCGTTTCCGGACCACGATTATCTGCTCCGCCCCATTACAGCGGCAACCCGAAAGTCTGTCGTGGGTTTCTTAACCAGTGTACAATTCACTTTGAACTGCTTCCTCATCACTTTCAATCAGACCGCGCTAAAGTGGCGTTTATTATCTCTCATCTCGAGGGTGAGGCTCTGGCCTGGGCGAATCCAATATGGGAGAGATCTGGTCCTATCACCAATAATGTGGCACTATTTATGGACTCTTTTAAGAGGGTGTTTGAGGAGCCAGGTCGAGCTTCTTCTGCGGCCTCCTCTCTGCTGCACGTCCGTCAAGGAAGCTGGTCGGTGGGCCAATATGCGATTCAGTTCCGCACCTTAGCGTCTGAAGTTTCGTGGAATGAGGAGGCTTTGGTGGCGGCCTTTTGGGAAGGTTTGTCTGGACGTATTAAGGATGAACTTGCAGGTCGTGATGTGCCTACCTCCCTTGAGGCTCTGATCTCTCTGGCTATTAAAATCGACATACGGTTTTCGGAGCGAGCTCGGGAGGCCCGTCGAGAAAAAAGACTTCCACAACAACTGTTTAAGTCTAATACGTCTCAACCTCCATTACGCACCTCCTTTTCGGATCCTGAACCCATGCAGGTGAATTCCACTCGGCTCTCGGATGAGGAACGTCGTCTTCGCATGTCTTCTGGACTCTGCCTCTACTGTGGTGGTCCGGGTCACCGTGTCCGAAACTGTCCCCAGAAGTCGGGAAACTCCAATGCTTAGGGTCTTTGGGAGAGGCGGCCCTAGGCGAAAACTGTTCTACTCTTCAAATTCCTGTGACTCTGGTTCTTGGGGGCATCAAGGTCTCCATATCTGCTTCCTTAGATTCCGGGTCTGCGGGGAACTTCATACACCAAGCTATGGTGAGTCACTACCACATTCCTGTACGCCTGCTTAAAAATCCCCTGCTGGTGACTGCCGTCAGTGGACAAGTACTGACGGATCCAGTCCGGTTCATCACTGAGCCGTTGGAACTGCAGGTAGGGTGGTTACATGTTGAAAAGATTTCTCTATATGTGCTCCCTGAACTGTCCCATTCTCTTTTGCTGGGGTTGCCCTGGCTTAGGATGCACAATCCAGTAATCGAGTGGAGCTCTGGAGAGGTTCTTCAATGGGGTCAGCTGTGCCAAGGCAAGTGCTTATGTTCTATTCAACGAAGGGTCTCTATATCCCTCCCTAAAAACCTGGAGGCCTTGCCGGTGGTCTATCATTCCTTTGCGGATGTGTTCGATAAAAAAGAGGCTGAGACACTACCTCCCCATCGCCCCTATGACTGCCCAATTGATTTACTACCTGGGACTTCTCCTCCTCGGGGTCGTGTTTATCCTCTGTCTCCTGCTGAATCGCAGGCAACGGCAGATTACATTAAGGAGAACCTTGAGAGGGGTTTCATCAGGAAGTCTTCCTCACCTGCAGGGGCAGGATTCTTTTTTGTGAAAAAGAAAGATGGGTCTCTTCGCCCCTGCATAGACTACCGTGGTCTGAATAAGATCACCATCAAGAATAAATACCCTTTACCGTTAATTTCAGAATTATTTGATAGACTCCGTGGGGCTCGGATCTTCTCTAAGCTGGACTTGCGGGG
Source organism: Bufo bufo (assembly GCF_905171765.1). Taxonomy (NCBI): domain Eukaryota; kingdom Metazoa; phylum Chordata; class Amphibia; order Anura; family Bufonidae; genus Bufo; species Bufo bufo. Next base: position 665,464,241 of record NC_053389.1, read on the forward strand.
GGCATATAATTTAATACGGATCCGTGAGGGTGACGAATGGAAGACAGCTTTTAATACCAGGGATGGCCACTATGAATACCTCGTGATGCCCTTCGGGCTCAGTAATGCCCCTGCTGTCTTCCAGGAGTTTGTCAATGACATTTTTCGAGATCTCCTCTATTCTTGTGTTGTTGTCTATTTGGATGATATTCTTATTTTTTCCAGTGACATCAGAACTCATCGCAGGCATGTGCAGGTGGTCTTACAACGCTTACGAGAGAATCGTCTGTACGCTAAATTGGAAAACTGTGTCTTTGAAAAGTCGTCCCTGCCCTTCCTGGGGTACATCATCTCAGATCATGGTCTCAAAATGGATCCTGGAAAGGTGGCAGCAGTGCTCGACTGGCCCCGTCCTTCCGGCCTGAAGGCAATACAAAGGTTCTTGGGTTTTGCCAATTATTATCGTCAATTCATCCGTAATTTTTCTACCCTGACAGCTCCTATTTCCGGTCTGACCAAGAAGGGTGCCAATCCCAAACAATGGTCCCCTGAAGCAGAGACGGTATTTTCCTCCCTCAAGCAAGCCTTTTCTTCAGCTCCAGTCCTTAGACGCCCAGAACCCAACAAACAGTTCTTCTTGGAGGTGGACGCATCCTCCGTGGGAGCCGGGGCGGTCCTGTCACAGAAGAATGCCTCAGGTCGTATGTCTCCTTGTGGTTTTTTTTCTAAGTCATTTTCCACTGCCGAAAAAAACTATTCTATTGGGGACAGGGAACTCCTAGCAATTAAGTTGGCTCTAGAGGAATGGAGATATCTTCTAGAAGGTTCTAGCCTACCGGTCATAATTTACACCGATCATAAGAACCTCACCTATTTGCAGACAGCTCAACGACTTAATCCTCGTCAGGCCCGTTGGTCTCTCTTCTTTGCCCGATTTAATTTTCAATTGCATTTTCGGTCCGCTGACAAAAATATCAAAGCGGACGCTCTCTCGAGGTCCTTTGAAACCACAGATTCAGAAGACGAACCCCAGTTCATCATTGAACCAACTAAAGTAGTCCCAGTGGCTCCAGTTAACCTGTCCAAGGTTCCCCCAGGTAAGATCTTTGTTCCGGAATCTAAACGAAGGAAGGTTTTATGGTGGGGGCATTCATCCAAGATTGCTGGCCATCCAGGTCAACGGGGGACCTTGAATCTCATCTCCAGACATTACTGGTGGCCATCCATAACCGCGGATATTGTAGACTTTGTGGCTTCCTGTACCTTGTGTGCTCAGAATAAGTCTCCCAGACTGAAACCTGCAGGTTTATTATTGCCTCTTCCGGTGCCTGAGGTCCCCTGGCAGCATATTGGTATGGACTTCATAACTGATTTACCTGTCTCAGAGGGCTGTACAGTCATTTGGGTTGTCGTTGACCGTTTTTCTAAGATGTCGCACTTTATTCCGCTTCCAGGTCTGCCATCTGCTCCTCGTCTGGCTGAACTATTCATTTTACATATCTTCCGCCTTCATGGATTTCCCCTCCATATCGTCTCGGATAGAGGAGTACAATTCACCTCCCGGTTTTGGAGATCTTTATGTAAGTCTCTGAATGTCTCTTTGGACTTTTCTTCTGCCTATCATCCACAATCTAACGGCCAGGTGGAACGCATGAACCAAATATTGGTCAGTTTCCTGCGACATTTCACCAATGCCCATCAGGATGACTGGGTGAAGCTTCTTCCCTGGGCGGAATTTGCTCATAACAATAGAGTCAACCAAGCCACAGGTAAATCTCCATTTTTTGTGGTCTATGGACGACATCCAAGTGTTCCTCTTCCCGTGCGGCCTTCTTCTGGAGTTCCTGCGGCAGATTCCTGTGTGGAGCAGCTGTCTCAGGTCTGGTCTGACACTAAAGTATCGCTTCGGAGAGCAGCGGACCAGATGAAAAGGTCTGCGGATAAGAGGCGCAGACCTCCTCCTCAGTTTGCCATTGGAGACAAGGTATGGCTTTCTTCTAAGAATATCCGTCTCAGACTTCCCTCCTACAAACTGGCTCCGCGATTCTTGGGACCTTTTTCTGTGATCAAGAAAATTAATCCTGTTGCCTACAAGCTCAAACTACCTGCTACCTTGCGGATTCCCAACTCATTTCATGTTTCGTTACTTAAGCCAGCTGTCTTTAACAGGTTTTGCAAAGGCACTTCACAGAACCCTCCTCCTGTCACTATGGATGATGAGTTTGAAGTTAAGGACATTCTAGACAGGAGGATTGTCAGAGGTAAGACCTTCTATTTGGTGGACTGGAAGGGCTACGGGCCTGAAGAAAGGTCATGGGAATCTGCAGAGAATATTCATGCCCCTCTGTTGCTGAAGAAATTCCTCTCCAGGTCAGCCGTGTGGAGGAGGGGGCGTAAGAGGGGGGGTACTGTCAGTATGGGATCTGCATCTCCACTGCAGGGTGGCAGACCGCTGTCTACACATTGCAGCACTATGGGTCCCAGTACTGGCTTACCTTATAGGAGACGCAGGTGCCCGCCAGCATACCGCCGCATCCGTCCTCTTTGCCAGGTGTCATCTGATGTGCTATAGCATGCGCGCGCGCACCTCTCCCTTTCTTATAGGAGTAGGCAGCTGGTTCCTGATTACCATCCCCACCCGGAGGCGGGACTATTTGTATTTAAGACAGCTTCACTCATCATGAAGTGCCCAAGCGTGGTTGTTGTACCTCTTGACTCCCGCTGAAGCATTCATCTGTGTCTGTTTATTGGATTTCCTGGATTCTGACCTCTGCTTCGTTTGACCACGCATCTGCCTGCTGTCTGTTTATTGGATCACCTGGATTATAGACCTCTGCACTGCCTGACTACTCATCTGCCCATCTCCTCCTGTAAGTCTGCCTGGATCCAGATCCTGCACTGCCTATGAGACTGCTTATATCTGCACTGCCTGACAACGAGACTGCTTATATCTGCACAGCCTGACTACTCATCTGCCCATCTCCTCCTGTAAGTCTGCCTGGATCCAGACCCTGCGCTGCCTATGAGACTGCTTATATCTGCATGCTATATTGCTCTGAACTTTGTGTTGCCTGTATCTGTCAAGTGACTTTTTGAATATTGTCTGCCAGTAAAGACCATCTGTTCCTTTATTCTGCCTTTGTTGGACTCTGTTCACACTACTGCAGGTAGCTGCATTCAAGGTAACCAGTGCAGACACCAGGGTCCTGTCTCTGAGAGTCAGCAGTCAGCAATATTGGACTAATTCCCAGTCCTCTATCAGCTGACACAGAGGATCCACATCCTCTGGTCGTAACATCCTGTTCGGAGACAAGGTCTCCATTGATATGTAGAAAGGGGATGAAAAGGTTCCTGCAAGGACTGTGTTAGGACCACTGATCTCCGTTTTTCTTGGTTCATGGTTCGGTAATGTATTGAATTACATTTGTATATGGACTCGGGGACACTGAGGTTTACTTACTGGTCGTTCAACGTTGAACGCACCTATAACACTGGCAAGTGTTACTGTTATTGTGCGGAGCCAGCTACCGTACCTGCACTGGAATTCCACCTTCTTGCACCGTGCAGGTCCCCCGTGCACATTAGGCCATTAGCTATTCTGGTTATGCCTATGTTCTAATAGTTAACCCAGCGTTTGGGTGGTTGAGAGTATCTCTTATGTTACACGCTATTACTGAAGTGTATTGTAGTCAAGCAATGAGTGTTCATGCTAATATGTACCTTCCTCGCCATAGTGAACCCCAGTGGCTAGGTGCCTATTCTTATTACTTTGCCTGGATTCCACTATGGCAGATCTTAGAGTAATGTCCTGGAATGTGAGGGGTTTGGTGGGGCCTAGAAAGCGAATGGTGGTATTCACACATATCCAGGGTTATGCCCCACATATACTAGGATTGCAGGAAACACATCTTACCATGGAAACAGGAGGGAGAGTCAAGAAACCCTGGGCTCAGTGGATGGAGAGTGCTTATGGTAATTCATACTCTAAAGGGGTCTCCCTATTGATACACCGGGCAGTCCAGTGGGAACCACATCACACGAGTATTGACCCAGAGAGGAAACATGTTTTTGTGTATGCTCATATTAATGGAATGCCGTATGTAATACTAAATATGTAAAATATGTATAACCCTCCTCCAGCTAGTCTCTCGCTGCTTCAGACAGCGGCCGGGTTTGCAGCACAATTCCCTTCAGCCGGGATTCTTGGCATGGGAGATCTTATCCTGCCCCTGGACGAATCAAGGGACTGGTTTCGCAACCCGTCCAATAGTTCTATTCGCCGGTCACCCAATACTGCTCTGGCGCGCCTGCTGTCTGAGCTGGGATGGATTGACATATGGAGAGAGAGGTACCCGGACCGAATTGAATTTTCTTGCTTCCCTCCCTCTAGGGGAGCTCTATCTAGGATTGATTACCTCCTGGGCACCCCTGGCACCTTTATGGCAATGCGGGACATACATTATGGGCCCCAGGGTCCGTCTGACCATGCACCTATAATGGCCTCAATCACTAACCCTTACACTGCTGTTCGAATCCCCAAGCAACGCATTCACCCATTCTGGTTATCTTTAATGTCCCTAAACGATCGGGTACCTGACCAGCTCCATACCTTTCTCGCAATTAACTTAGATGACACTGACCCGGCCCTGCTGTGGGAGACTCTGAAAGCCTTCCTGCGCGGGTGCCTTAGATCTTCCATCTCTTCCATCAAGAAATTCTCCTGCCGCAGGGAGGAGGACCTGGGTACTCAGTGTAAGAATGCAGAACTCGTGTATGTCGCCAATCCTACAGAGGAGAACAGGGTAGACTGGATGTTGAAGGGCAGGCAATACATGACCCATCTGCAGGAAAAGAGTGATCGCAAGATGCTATTCCTGCAGCAGCAGACCTTTGAACAAGGTAGCAGAGTGGGAAGGGTGCTGGCGCAGGTAGTTTGTAGGAACAATATGGCTCCACCGATATTACATATCGCGGACAATAGTGGGGTAGTAATAACTGAACCTGAAGGTATACTAGACCGATTTGGGGAATTTTATCAGGACTTATACAGATCTATTGCTCAGTATTCTACTCCTGAACTGGAGGAATATGTCCAGGAGATTTCTCACCCGCAGTTATCTGTTCCTGATAGGGAGCTGTTGGATGAGGAGATCACATTGGAGGAGGTAACTGAGGCAATCAAGGGGTTGAATCTGGGCAAGGCCCCGGGACCGGATGGGATTCCGTTGGAAGTTTATTCTAGATATGTGGACATTCTGGGACTGCAGCTCCTGCGTATGTATAAGGCGTCCCTGGCTGGTGGTGCGCTCCCGAAATCATTGTATGAGGCCTCCATTGTAGTTCTGCTAAAACCTGACAAAAACCCTTTGGAGTGTGGGTCATATCGCCCTATATCACTGCTAAATCTAGACTATAAAATTCTAGCCAAGATATTAGCGAACAGATTAAATAGGGTAATATCCTCCATTATACACGAAAACCAGTCCGGCTTCATCCCTGGCCGCTCCACTTCCAGTAACATAAGAAGGGCACAGGTTATTGCTCAGCTTGGATGTGCGGACCGGAAACAATGGGCTTTGGCTGCGTTAGACACGGCCAAAGCATTCGATTCAGTAGAATGGCCTTACTTAGTACAGGTCCTCAGATACTTTGGCTTCGGTCCTGCATTCATCAGCTGGATGAATATCCTTTACAAATCCCCATCCGCGAATATTATGATAAATGGCTCCCTGTCATCAACATTTAAGCTATATAGAGGAACCAGGCAGGGTTGTCCTCTGTCTCCCCTTTTATTTGCGGTAGCTATTGAGCATCTAGCACTAAGGATCCGCCAGGACGCCACATTTAAAGGAATATCTCTGGGGAATAGGGAGGATCGGTTAGGCTTATAATGCTGATGACCTCATTTTATACATGGGCTCAGTGGAGTCTACATTGCCCAGGGCAATAACCCTTATTGAGCAGTTCGGCTCCTTTTCTGGTCTTTGCATAAACTGGGCAAAATCGGCCATTATGCCTTTATGGACCTCAGACTGGCCTTCCATTTATTAGAATTTGATGGTAGTAGACAGATTCAAGTATTTAGGAGTCATTATCACTAAAGAACCACTTATTTCACATGAACTAAACACAATCCCCTTGGTGTCATATTTTGCGGATAAATTTAAATCCTGGAACACCCTACCGTTGTCCACCATGGGTCGGATAAATCTAATCAAAATGATTCTCCAACCTAAAGCTCTATACTTGAACACGCCTGTGTCCCGATCCCCCGAACATTTTTTGATAAATTGCACTCAATTATGCTGACATTCATATGGGGCAAGAACAGACGGAAAATGGCCATTCAGTCTCTGCAAAGGAGCTGGGACAATGGGGGAGCGGCCTTGCCAGGCCTATTTTTTGTATTTCCTTACTGGTCAGTTGTGATATTTGGTGCCATGGGTGTCCCAGGATTTGCTTCCCAATTCTGAATACAATTTGCAAGAACATTTGCGGCTCTCCAATCTGTGGCCCGTTCTTGAAGGCCTTGCATCTATATCAGGTTCACTTCTACAGATCCATAGACTTGCGCACCAGGTTTGGAGAGCTGCAAAGCTGCAGCAATACAATGACCTACCGGATGATATTCCACTGTGGAATAATCCACTGTTTCCTCATCTGTTACATTGTGAAGGGGAGAATATATGGAAAGGATATGGGGTACATTATCTGAAAGATCTATATGTAAATGGTATCCTATTTTCCTTTTCTCAGCTACAGACCAAAGTTGGAATTTTACGCCCACATTTCTTTAGATATTTACAGCTGAGACATGCCCTTCAGGCCCAATTGCGGGCTCTTAAAAGGTCGGTCTCAGCCTATCCACTCATTGTGGTTTTTAGAACCCAGGGGCCAAGGGGACTAATATCTGCCCTTTACACTCACCTGCTAAACCTCAGAATCTCTATTTCTCCCTTGGGTGCGGAGAGTAAGTGGAGAGGCAACATACCCACTTTATCAGCTGAGGCCCCGGTAGCTGTATCACCGTCTCTCACTAATAGGCTGACACAACTCTTTATCCTACATAGATATTACCTCACCCCGACCAGACTTTTTAAAATGGGTAGGAGGCCCCATACGGGATGCCACAGGTGTGCGCAGCTAAATGTGGATTTCTGCCACCTCATATGGGACTACAGCTACATTCGCCCATTCTGGAGGGCAGTGGTGGATGTTATATCTACCATGATCCCAGATACCCTAGAGGTATGCCCCAAGGCTTGTCTCCTGGGGATACTTGAGGACGACTTACGCTCACATTATACACTCACCTTTATCAGGGAAACTCTTTTCCTTGCCAGAAAGGCGATTGCTCTCAGATGGGTGGCGGATAGGCCCCCCACGGTTGGCCAATGGAAGTCCCTAGTCAACAACATTATTCCCCTGGAGAAGATTATTTATTCCCGCAGGGGATGTCCTCAAAAATTCCAAAAGATATGGGGGCCATGGTGTGCCTCTCCGCCGACTGTTACGGCGGCCCACTTACACTCTATTGCTTAGTAGCATTATACATCTTCCTATCCCTCACTTTAGAATATAGGAATATATTCACTTAAGGAATCACCAGGTACTTTGGAATTGTTAATATTAATGTCTCATTAGCATACTGTATTATTGATGTATCTTTGCTCTCATTTGCCACTATGTTGTGGAATTCTGATATGTCTTAAGGGTTATGTATGTCACTGCATAATTTTCTGACTGCTTTATAACACACTTTGCTTGCTATTCTTCAATAAAGCGAGTTAAAAAAATAAATAAAATGGCCTGGGCAGGAAGGTGAAAACAGGCCCGGGGTTGAAGGGGTTAAAGACATATTTGGAAAACATGACATACAGTGCAACAGAACATACAGGGTAATACGGCGCCACATATGTACCTCTTATATCCAGTGACTTTTTTTCTCTGATGTAGATATTCTCTTTCCTCTTCTTCTCCTGTCAGACCAGACCGCCATGGTGACTTCTTTTAGCCGCGCCTCATCTCTGTAGAGTTAAACAAACAGACATCTTACTTTCCTACTTTTCCATCCTCCTCCTCACCTTCTCAACACCCCATCAAGCCACCTCCAATACTGTGTCCACTGTGCTCCCCAGTATTTTCCTGCAGAAACAGTCCCCCTGAAAATACTGGTACCACACAGATAGTGTGTCAGCACAAAAACACCCCTTTATATTGTGCGCTAGTACAAAAAAATCCCCCCTTTCTTTCAGATCAGACCCCCATATAAAACCCTAAATGAGATCCCCCCATCTCAGACCAAACCCCCTTTAGACCTCTATGTTAGACCCCATATAAGACCCCAGCTTTAGACCTCAGATCAGACTCGCATTAGACCTCCATGTAAGACCCTGACCCAATATCAGACCTCAGATAAGACCCCCATTAGAACTCCAGACCCCAGATAAGACCCCCATTAGACCTCCAGACCACCATTAGACCTCTAGACCTTAATATCAGACCTCCAGATCCCCATATCAGACCCCCATTAGACCTCCAGACCCTCAATCAGACCCCCATTAGACCTCCAGACCCCCAATCAGACCCCCATTAGGCCTCCAGACCCCCATTAGACCTCCAGACCCCCATATCTGACCCCCATTAGACCTCCAGACCCCATATCTGACCCCCATTAGACCTCCAGACCCTCAATAAGACCTCCAGGCCCCCAATCAGACCCCCATTAGACCTCCAGACTGCCAATCAGACCCTCATTAGACCTTCAGCCCCCCAATTAGACCCCCATTAGACCTCTAGACCCCCAATCAGACCCCTATTAGACCTCCAGACCCCCAGTCAGACCTCCCAATCAGACCTCCAGACCCCCCATTAGACCACTTCAGACCCCTAGTCAGACCTCCAGACCCCCAGTCAGACCTCCAGACCCCCCAGTCAGACCTCCAGATTCCCCATAGACCACTCCAGACCCCCATTAGACCTCTCCAGACCCCCCTTTAGACGTCCATATCAGACCTCAGATCAGACTGTAAAATAATAAAGTAACTTACCTCTTTTGCCGCCACTCTCCTTGTCCTGGCTGTCTTCTCTTCTCAGGGCCCGCGCTGCAGTCACCTGACCTCCTGCAGCATCAGGTCAGAGTATGCTCTGGACGTCCTGATGCTGCAGGCAGCCAGGACACAGGAGAGCGGGCCGTGAGAAGAGCGAGCAGGAGGAGGGGTAAGTACTCGACAGCGCTCACAGCGCTTCTCTCCCCTTCCTCCTGCAGACTAGTGAGCGCTTCAATTATGGAAGCGCTCACTAGTAGTGTTGAGCGAACTTCTGTTTTAAGTTCGGCATCTAAAGTTTGGCTTCCGGTTAGCGGAGAATCCCGATATGGATTCCGAATTCCGTTGTGGTCCGTGGTAGCGGAATCAATAATTGGCCATTATTGATTCCGCTACCACGGACCACAACGGAATTCGGAAATCCATACCGGGATTCTCCGCTAACCGGAAGCCGAACTTTAGACGCCGAACTTAAAACAGAAGTTCGCTCAACACTATTCGCTAGTATTCCCTTTATAAGATGCACTGCATCTTATAAAGGGCAAGTACAGTACTGTGCTGCCTCCTGCTAAGACATTCTGTATCAGGTGGGGGTGCCTGTTGTTGTGGTGTGCTGACAAAGCTTTTCCATTTTGGCCATGCTAACCCTCCCTTCTAAGGTGCTGGCAGTGCCCCAGCTGCGTTGGCGACTTCTTTCTCCTCCTCTGCCTTCGCCTTGTGCTTCCACTGAGCCCCCGCTGTCAGGTGGGAATGCCATCAGCAGCGCATCTACCAGCGTGCGCTTGTACTCTTGCATCTTCCGATCACGTTCCAGTGATAGAATTAAGGACAGCACGTTGTCCTTGTAGCGGGGATCCAGCAGGGTGGCCACCCAGTAATCAGCAATGGTTAGAATGTGGGCAACTCGGCACTAAAGCATGTAGTCGCTCATGTGTGACGGGGTGCCCAGGGGCAACGACAAGCTGTCCTCTCCGACTCACCCGTGCGTGCTGCAGCTGAAACTCCACTATCTCCTGCTGCTGCTGCTGCTCGCACAGTCTCTCCAGCATGTCCAAGTTGAAGTTCCACCTTGTGTGTACGTCGCATATTAGGCGGTGAGCGGGAAGGCCGAAGTTACACTGCAGCACAGACAGGCAAACAACAGAAGGGTGAGAAAGCCGAAAGCGCGCACAGACGGCCCGCATTTTCTGCAGCATCTCTGACATATCGGGGTAATTTTTCAGGAACCTCTGCACTACCAATTTCAGCACATGTGCCAGGCAAGGGATGTGCGTCAAATCGGCTAGGCCCAGAGCTGCTACGAGATTTCGCCCATTATCGCACACCACTAGGCCAGGCTTGAGGCTCAGTGGCACCAACCACTCATCGATCTGTTGTTCCATGCCAATCCACAGCTCCCACGCGGTGTGGAGTTTTTCCCCCAAACAGACGAGTTTCAAAACAGCATGCTGTCGTTTCCCCCTGGCTGTGCTGAAGTTGGTGGTGCAGGTGTTACGCTGACCAGTTGAGGAGGTGGTAGGGGAGAAAGCGGAGGAGGAGGCAACAGGATGATAGATCATCAGTAGGTCATCAGTATTTGAGTCTCAGAAAACCCCTTTAACTGTTAGATGTCCTGTAACATCCAATCTAAATGCGGTGAAATGTGTTTTCCAGTGTCACAACCTGTACAAAAGTCATTAAACAGAAACTTCAAAAGAGGCATGAAGTCATTCCCACCGCCCTCTAACCTAGCGTACAATATAACAGTGAACTTCTACTTTCCTCCATGCAAACTCAGACTAACTTTTTTGGATCAGAATTGTAGTTTTGTTATCTACATGTCCCAGAATACCTTCCCCAGGCATTTATAGTTATCTAGATCATTCCAAATTAATTGCAGGATACTGGAGAATAACAGACACATTCTAAATAATATGCTTCTCATCTGTCCAGGATCCAGGACATCACCAGACTCCGGTCCAGCTCTCCTGTACTGCAGCACCAGATTTAAAGCCACTTCTTGTTCTGAAGAATTTGCTTGATTATAGCTATTAGTGTTGAGAGAATTGAAGTCCACGAAGTAGGATAAATTCAATTTGCTGCAAAGCCAAATTTTCTCGTGCTTCATGGTAGCTAATCGATTAAACCTAAAATAGTGTAAAAAACAAAGAAAATCATAACCATATTTTTCGCTTTATAAGACGCACCTGATGATAGGACGCACCTAGTTTTTTGAGGAGGAAAATAAGAAAAAATATTTTGAACCAAAAGGTGTGCTTTTGGTAGGTTTTGAACTAATGGTGGTCTGTGGATGCCGCACTGTTATGAGGGATCTGTGGATGACACTATTATTGGGGATCTGTGTATGACGCACTGTTATGGGAGGATCTGTGGATGACGCACTGTTATGGGGGATCTGTGGATGACGCACTGTTATGGGGGGATCTATGGATGACGCACTGTTATGGGGGGATCTGCGGATGACGCACTGTTATGGGGGGATCTGTGGATGATGCACTGTTATGGGGGATCTGTGGATGACGCACTGTTATGGGGGGATCTGTGGATGACGCACTGTTATGGGGGATCTGTGGATGATGCACTGTTATGGGGGATCTGTGGATGACACTGATGGGGGATCTGTGGATGACACTGATGGGGGATCTGTGGATGACACTGATGGGGGATCTGTGGATGACACTGATGGGGGATCTGTGGATGACACTGATGGGGGATCTGTGGATGACACTGATGGGGGATCTGTGGATGACACTTATGTCATCCACAGATCCCCATAAGTGTCATCTACAGATCCCCCATCAGATGCATCAGTGTGGAGGGAGGAGGCGTAGACACTCATGGCAGGGCCCGGTGCAGTGATTCTACTCTAATACACCGGGCCCCGCAGCTGTTAAGTACATTCAATCCGATCCATATCTAATGTATACCGCACTGTTCTGTACTTACTGTAGTACCGTATGTATAGCATTAAGACGGCGCAGACCGGGAGCTCCCTCGGTCATGCGCCGCCTGCCCCGGTGGCCAGTCCGTGGCAAGCAAATGGATCAGGCAAGTATGATTTTTTATTTTTTTTATTTTTTATGGTACACTTAGTGATGAAATAGGGCATCCGAATCGAATATTTTTAATAATTTGCTCATCTCTAATAGTTATTGTGCTACGCAAATTAGTTCTCTTTCCAAAGAAGAAAACTGGGCCTTTTGGTGCAACCAGTTATAAGAAAATCTGTCGACCTTTAAACAGGCCTGTTTAAAAGATCCAGCATCAACTTATAGGATAGCTGCCTTCTAGGGTGGCCAGATGTCCGGCTTTGGGATGGACAGTCCAGTTTCCTGGATCCTCCATCCAGTGCAAGGCCTGGACAGACACTTGGGTGTCCTCCTTTTCTGTGGCTCCATGCTCGGACAGCTGTATTGCACTGAGTGTGCGTTGTAGCCACAAACTGACTGACTGAGTGCTTCTATCACCCCCAGTCAGTCACTAGAGCTGGCCGACCTGTCACCCTATGACTGAGGGTGAGAGAAGCACTCAGGGTCCATGCGAAACTCACCTTGAGGTCGCCCCCTTTCTTATTTTTTTCCTGCCCGGCACCATTATTGGGAAGGGCTGTGGCTTAGTGAGTTGGGGAGTGGTCTTGGTGTCCTCTTTTTGAGGTTAAAAAAGTGGCCACCCTACTTACAAGAGGTGGCACCAGAGGCACAGTTTTGGAAAGAAAGCTAATTTGCATACCTTTGATTCAGAGGATCTACTATGCACATCCACCACATCTCCACATGGCGGTAATGTGCTAGTCTCTCTCTGCTGAGCGCAGCCATTCCCCAATTGCCTCATTGCTGGACTTCTCACTGATTTATTCATTGCTTTGCTCCTTGGATTGCTGAAATCTGTGGTTCCATACTTTTGACTCCACCTTGCTAAAGACTTTGTTACTCTTGGATTACTGATACCTGTGGTTTTATGGCTCTGACCCTGGCTTGCTTGCTTTGCTTCTGGTACTTCTGCTGATGCCCTGTTGCCTAGCAACCTGGCAGAGGTCACTTACCGTCAATAGTCTCAAATCATCTATAGGAAGCTCCAGAGGCAGCAGCAAAATACACAGGGCAAAGAAGATCTGTGTTTGTCACTTGATGTTTTGCTATTCAGAAATGATAGAGACAGTGGTGACAATCATCTGCAGTTCTACTCTGATGAGTTTGCAATAAATCTACAAATCCAGGGATGTACAACGATCTTATAGAGCCCCATAGCAAAACTTAGTATGCCCCCCATTGAGATTTCTGTCAAGTTTACAATTTTTTATTTTTTTATTAATGAGGTTGTCTCACTTCAGCAAATGGCATTTATCATGTAGAGAAAGTTAGTACAAGACACTTACTAATGTATTGTGATTGTCCATATTACCTCCTTTGATGGCTTGATTCATTTTTCCATTGCATTATACACTGCTTGTTTCCATGGGTATAACCACCCTGCAAAACAAAACAAAAAACTTCTACCAGAAATAATAAAGGAATGGCACTTCATAAAGTCATAAGAATAGATGCTCCAGAATTGGTATTACATGGGGAATGCTAATAGTTAGGGTACTTTCACACTAGCGTTGCTGGATTCCGGAAGGCAGTTCCGTCGCAATCTGTATGCAAACAGATACCATTTGTAGACGGATCCGGATGCGGATCCGTCTCACAAATGTATTGCAATACCGGATCCGTCTCTCCGGTTGTCATGCGGAAAAAACGGATCGGGTATTTATCTTTTTTACATTTTTAAAGGTCTGCGCATGCGCAGACCGCAAAACAGATTCCGTTTTTCTGGAACACTTAGGGCCGACATTAATGCATTTCAATGTAAAATAATGCCAGATCCGTCATTCTGGCAAGTGTTCCGGGAATTTTGGACTGAGAAAATACAGCAGCATGCTGCAGTATTTTCTACGTCCAAAAACCGTACAGTGTCTGAGCTGAAGAGATCCTGATGCATACTGAACGGATTGCTCTCCATTCAGAATGCATTAGGATAAAACTGATCAGTTTTTTTCCGGTATTGAGCCCCTTACTACAACAGGCATGTCAGGAGAGGTGACAGCTCCTCTTTAAGCCTCCTTCCCCTAACCCAACTCTTGAATACCAGGCATATTACAGTCAGGTCCATAAATATTGGGACATCGACACAATTTGTAACATTTTTGGCTCTATACACCACCACAATGGATTTGAAATGAAACAAACAAGGTGTGCTTTAACTGCAGACTGTCAGCTTTAATTTGAGGGTATTTACATCCAAATCAGGTGAGGTAGGGAGGTAGGAATTACAACAGTTTGCATATGTGCCTCCCACTTGTTAAGGAACCAAAAGTAATGGGACAGAATAATAATCATAAATCTAACTTTCACATTTTAATACTTGGTTGCAGATCCTTTGCAGTCAATTACAGCCTGAAGTCTGGAACACATAGACATCACCAGACGCTGGGTTTCATCCCTGGTGATGCTCTGCCAGGCCTCTATTGCAACTGTCTTCAGTTCCTGCTTGTTCTTGGGGCATTTTCCCTTCAGTTTTGTCTTCAGCAAGTGAAATGCATGCTCAATCAGATTCAGGTCAGGTGATTGACTCGGCCATTGCATAACATTCCACTTCTTTCCCTTAAAAAACTCTTTGGTTGCTTTTGCAGTATGCTTTGGGTCATTGTACATCTGCACTGTGAAGCGCCGTCCAATGAGTTCTGAAGAATTTGGCTGAATATGAGCAGATAATATTGCCCGAAACCCTTCAGAATTCATCCTGCTGCTTTTTTCAGCAGTCACATCATCAATAAATACAAGAAAACCAGTTCCATTGGCAGTCATACATGCCCACGCCATGACACTACCACCACCATGCTTCAGTGATGAGGTGGTATGCTTAGGATCATGAGCAGTTCCTTTCCTCCATACTCTTCTCTTCCCATCACTCTGGTACAAGTTGATCTTGGTCTCATCTGTCTATAGGATGTTGTTCCAGAACTGTGAAGGCTTTTTTAGATGTGGTTTGGCAAACTCTAATCTGGCCTTCCTGTTTTTGAGGCTCACCAATGGTTTACATCTTGTGGTGAACCCTCTGTATTCACTCTGGTGAAGTCTTCTCTTGATTGTTGACTTTGACACACATACACCTACCTCCTGGAGAGTGTTCTTGATCTGGCCAACTATTGTAAAGGGTGTTTTCTTCACCAGGGAAAGAATTCTTCGGTCATCCACCACAGTTGTTTTCTGTGGTCTTCTGGGTCTTTTGGTGTTGGTGAGCTCACAGTGCGTTCCTTCTCTTTAAGAATGTTCCAAACAGTTGTTTTGGCCACGCCTAATGTTTTTGCTATCTTTCTGATGGGTTTGTTTTGTTTTTTCAGCCTAATGATGGCTTGTTTTACTGATAGTGACAGCTCTTTGGATCTCATCTTGAGAGTTGACAGCAACAGATTCCAAATGCAAATAGCACACTTGAAATGAACTCTGGACCTTTTATCTGCTCATTGTAATTGGTATAATAAGGGAATAACACACACCTGGTCATGGAACAGCTGAGAAGCCAATTGTCCCATTACTTTTGGTCCCTTAACAAGTGGGAGGCACATGTGCAAACTGTTGTAATTCCTACACCGTTCACATGATTTGGATGTAAATAGCCTCAAATTAAAGCTGACAGTCTGCAGTTAAAGCGCATCTTGTTAGTTTCATTTCAAATCCATTGTGGTGGTGTATAGAGCCAAAATTGTTAGAATTGTGTCGATGTCCCAATATTGATGGACCTGACTATGTATTAATCCTAGATCATTATGTATATGAATAGCAACTGATATTGCAAGCTACTGTATGTCTATTCTATCATTAACTCATAAACAACCCAGTGTAGAAAGATGCAATGCATCTATCAAAATTACTATAAGGTGGGGGGTGGGAAAATACCATTAAAGCGGCTCAGTCACCCAGATGAACCCTACCAGGCATATAGCCTGATTAAAACTTTACCTGTCTTATGTCTGTCGGTGGTATCATTGCAGAGAAAAATGAACTTTTAAAATTATGCGCACAACATCTTCGGCTTCATCCCAATGAGCGAAGATGTGTGCACGCACTGTTCTGGACACAAGTGCGGTCTAGCAGGTCTATCTAAAGGCGGGGGGCATTATGAAGAACCAGAGGAGTCACTAGAGCAGTGCTCGAACCGCATAAGCCTGACTCCTGGTGCTCAAATAGTTCATTCGCATAATTTTAAAAGTACATTTTTCTCAGCAATGATACAACCAACAGACATCAGACAGGTATTATTTTAATCTGCGTTATCAACCCTACCAGGCTATATGTCGCTTTAACCCCTTAAGGACATAGCCAGTTTTCACCTTCAGGACACAGCTTACCTTTGCAAATCTGACATGTTTCACTTTATTTGGTAATAACTTTAGAATGCTTTCACTAATCCAAGCAATTCTGTGACATGCACATTTTCTTGTGCCATGTCATACTTCATGTTAGTGGTAAATCTGAGTCTTTATGTTTTACTTTTATTTATAAAAAAAATCCAGTTTGCAGAATTTTTATTTATTTTTTTTGCAATTTTCTACATTAAATTTGAAATTCTTTGCTTTTAAGACAGATAGTAATACCTCATTAAATATAGTATTTTTCGCCATATAAGACGCACAAGCCCATAAGACGCAGGGCTGGCCTTAGGTGTTCATGCGCCCTGTGCGAGCTAATCTTGTGCCCCCCCCTTCCCGTTCACCTAAACATACACAAAGAGGAAAACAATCTTTGTAACAAACAGTTTTTTTTATTACAGATAATTTAAGTGCAAGTGCAAAACAAGTACAATCATACCCAGTGTCACACATAGCCAGTCTCCTGCCCCCCTTAATCATACCCTGTCACCTTTACCCAGGCCCCTGCCCCTTAATCATACCCAGTGTCACCCTTATCCAGTCCCCCTAATCATACCCAGTGTCTGTCACCCTTATCCTTATCCAGTCCCCTGCCCCCTTAATCATACCCAGTGTCTGTCACACTTATCCTTATCCAGTCTCCTGCCCCCAGGCCCCACTTAATGAAAGATATTTGGTGGTGTCTGTCTTCTGCTCCCTCCCCCCTGTCTGCAGAGGTGCACCGCCGATCCGGCCGCCGCCCTCACACATCGAGCGGCGGATCCTTCCGCGGCTCTCTGGACTGTGAAGGCGCCGGCCGCAGCACTTGGACGCTGCGCCTGAGCCCCTAAGCTCCTCCTCCACGCTCCGGAACCAGCGGCTCAGTGCTCGCCACTCACCAGGCCCAGGCTCTCACCAGTGGCGTAGGGTGGGTTGCCAGCACCCGGGGCAAGCCAAGTATTGCGCCCCCCCCCCAACCTGTGATCACGCCCCTTTTTACAAATAATGCAGTAGATGTCATCTGCAGTCCTATGTAACACCACAGATAACACAGTGATAATTCTCTGAGTACAGATAATGTAGTAGATGGGTGTGAGAATTCAGAACACACACAGTGTGACCTGAAGTCTGGGGCCGGGCTGAGGCAGGATGGGCCAAATACTATATCCACCCCCCCAAACAGATATTTGGATGGATATAACATACATTGCTATGAAATATACAGGAGAATACCGCACCATACCTGTTACATCCAGTGACCTTTCCTGTGATGTAGACTTTCCTCAGCATCTTCATTCGGAGATAGGACCGCCATGATAACTTCTTTCAGCCGCGTCTCATCTCTGTAGAGTTTCACAGAATTTTTGGGGGATTTCTATCATCCTCAGATAACAGACCTCCCCTCCCCCATAGTGCCCATATATAATGCCCTCTGTATAATTATAATATATACTGGCCCCTATATTATTATTTCCTCCTCTGTATTATTATTATTAATATTATAATGGCCCCATCTGTAGTATTATAGTAATAATTATGCCCCCCCTTCAGCCCCTTCAGCATACAGTCCCATGTAAGATACAACCTTCCCCCTGCCTTCAGCCCCTCCAGCATACAGTCCCATGTAAGACACATCACCTCCCTGCCTTCAGCCCCTCCAGCATACAGTCCAATGCAAAATACATCACTCCCTCTGCCTTCAGCTCCTCCAGCCAGTGGTGTATCTTGGTTTTGTGCTGCCCTAGGCGAGACTAAACTCGGGCACCCCCCCCCTAATATAAATTTGACCCACCCCTTCCTGACAAGGCCAAACCCCTTTCTCTCTAAACCCCACCCCTTCCTATGTGCCATCCACAGATCCCCCTCCCCTAAACAGTGCCATCCACAGATCCCCCTCCCTAAACAGTGCCATCCACAGATCCCCCTCCCCTAAACAGTGCCATCCACAGATCCCCCTCCCCTAAACAGTGCCATCCATAGATCCCCCTCCCCTAAACAGTGCCATCCACAGATCCCCCTCCCCTAAACAGTGCCATCCACAGATCCCCCTCCCCTAAACAGTGCCATCCACAGATCCCCCTCCCCTAAACAGTGCCATCCACAGATCCCCCTCCCCTAAACAGTGCCATCCACAGATCCCCCTCCCCTAAACAGTAACATCCACAGATCCCCCTCCCCTAAACAGTAACATCCACAGATCCCCCTCCCCTAAACAGTAACATCCACAGATCCCCCTCCCCTAAACAGTGCCATCCACAGATCCCCCTCCCCTAAACAGTGACATCCACAGATCCCCCTCCCCTAAACAGTAACATCCACAGATCCCCCTCCCCGACGCTCACAGGAGTACATTTATAAACTAATCAGTAACTTTAACTTTAATCATTGCTGATCTCTTTACTTGGATACCTTACTCTGTCTTAGCTCTGGTAACAGCAGGCAGTGCGGGCGGGCGGCGCTCACTCACTGACATCACGCGCCTGCGCCGCCTAGTGGAAAGAGCAGGCGCGTGACGTCAGTGAGTGAGCGCCGCCCACACTGCCTGCTGTTACCGGAGCTAAGACAGAGTAAGATATCCAAGTAAAGAGATCAGCAATGATTAAAGTTACTGTTTAGTTTATAAATGTACTCCTGTGAGCGGCGTGGCCCTGTATATTCTAACCCCCAGGCAAGCGTCCCTGTCACCATGGGAACGCCTGGGGGTTAGAATATACCATCGGATTTGAGTTTTTACGATCTCACTGAGATCGTGAAAACTCAGATCCGATGGTATATTCTAACCCCCAGGCAAGCTTCCCCATCACCATGGGAACGCCTGGGGGTTAGAATATACCATCGGATCTTCTGAGTATACCGGCATATAAGACGGATGGGACAAGGGGCAAACAAGGCATTTTGCCGCCCCATTGACAAGTGCCGCCCTAGGCAAATGCCTTGTTTGCCTCGTGATAGATACGCCACTGCCTCCAGCATACAGTCCCATGTAAGATACAACCCCCCCGCCTTCAGCACCTCCAGCATACAGTCCCATGTAAGACACATCACTTCCCTGCCTTAGCCCCTCCAACATACAGTCCTATGTAAATAATATCACACTCCATCTCTTTGCCGTCTGCCTTCAGCCCCTCCAGCATACAGTCCCATGTAAGATACATCACACCCCTGCCTTCTAGCCCTTCTTGCACAGTCCCATGTAAAATGCATCACTCGTCCTGCCTTCAGCCACTCCAGCATACAGTCCTATGTAAAATACATCACTCCCCCTGCCTTCAGCACCTCCAGCATACAGTCCAATGCAAAATACATCACTCCCTCTGCCTTCAGCTCCTCCAGCATACAGTCCCATGTAAGATACAACCCCCCTCCCTGCCTTCAGCCCCTCCAGCATACAGTCCCATGTAAGACACATCACTTCCCTGCCTTAGCCCCTCCAGCATACAGTCCCATGTAAAATAATATCACCCCCCTGCCTTCAGCCTCTCCAGCATACAGTCCCATGTAAATAATATCACCCCCACTACCCTCTCTTCAGACCCCTCTAACATACAGTCTCCAGTACAAAGATGATTCCTTCTCCCTTCAGCCCCTGCAAAAAAAAAAACCCAAGTAAAAATAAGTCACTATTCTCTTCCACATACTTACCTGCAGACTCTGCTCCTGCTCTGTAGAATCTCCTGCACATCTTTAGGCCCCACCCCCTGGATGACGAGACTCCGCCTCTTCCCCTGACATCATACCTCCCAGGATCAACTACATTCTAGACACTGCGCTCGCTCTACTGCCTCATATGCTTCAGGCCACTGAATCCTATGAGGAAGAACGGAGGGGACGGAGCCATAGGCTCCCATGACCCTCATTGAAGTGTTTTCTGCCTGGCGCCACCTACAATTTTGCGCCTGAGGCAACGGCCCCCCCACGCTATGCCCCTGCCGCTCACACTATCTCGGCCCTGATAAGACGCACCTAGGTTTTAGAGGAGAAAAATAAGAAAAAAATATTTTCCATTACACCTCAGGTCAGACCAGCAATCAGACCCCTAAATGTATTCAGACCTCAGCTTACAGCCCCAATCAGACCCCCAATGATCAGCCATTTATCAGCCCCATATGTCAGCCATCAGCCCTTATATTTCAGCCAGCAGCCCCCATATGTCAGCCAGCAGTCCCCATATGTCAGCCATCAGCCCCCATATGTCAGCCAGCATCCCCTATATGTCAGCCATCAGCCCCTATATGTCAGCCATCAGCCCCTATATTTCAGCCATCAGCCCCTATATGTCAGCCATCAGCCCCATATATTCTGCCATCAGCCCCTATATGTCAGTCATCAGCCCCTATGTCAGCCATTATCCCCTATATGTCATCCATCAGCCCCATATATTCAGCCATCAGCCCCATATATTCAGCCAGCAGCCCCATATATTCAGCCAGCAGCCCCCATATGCCAGCCAGCAGCCCCCATATGTCAGCCAGCATTCTTTATATATCAGCCATCAGCCCGTATATGTCAGCCATTAGCCCCTATATCTCAGCCATCAGCCAAATATATTCAGCCATTAGCCCCATATATCAGCCCCTATATGTCAGCCACCAGCCCCATATGTTAGCCGTCAGCCCCTATGTCAGCCATCAGCCCCCCATATGTCAGCCATCAGCCCCTATATGTCAGACATCAGCCTCATATATCAACCCCTATATGTCACCCATCAGCCCCCAGTGCAAATGAAATAAAAAAACTCACTTACCTCTCCTGCTCCTGGACGCCACCGCTCCTCACCATCGCGATCCTCTTCATCCTGCTGTCGGCTGTGTATCATGGCGCACAGTGTGAGGTCACAGAGCGCCCTCACGCTGTGCGCAGCCCTGCACAGCTGAGAGCCGAGCTGAGGACCAGGAAGCGGTGAGTACAGAGCCTTCACCGCGTCCCGGTCCTCCGGTACCAATGAAGCGTTTCTATAATGGAAGCGCTTCATTAGTATTCACCCCATAAGACGCAGGGGCATTTTCCCCCCACTTAGGGGGGGAAAGTGCGTCTTATGGGGCGAAAAATACGGTAGTTATTAATTAACATTCACCATATGTCTACTTTATGTTGGTATCATCTTGTAAATGTCATTTTATTTCTTTAGGACGTTAGAAGGCTTTGAATTTTAGAAGCAAAATTTCAAGAAAATTTCCAAAAACAACATGTTTAAGGACCAATTCAGGTCTGAAGTCACTTTGAGGGGATTACATTACAGGAAACACCCATAAATGACCACATCTTAGAAACTACACCCCTCAAATTATTCAAAACTGATTCTAGAAACGTTGTTTGCTCTAGAGAAATGAAATTATTTACAATTGTGGTTAAATTTAAAAAATTCCTTCTTTTTTTTTGCATAATTTTTATTTTAATCCATTTTTCCTGCAACATAGCAAGGGATAACATCAAAACAAAATTCAGTATCTGATTGATTCTCAAGTTTACAGAAACACCCCATATGTGGTTGTAAACTGTGTTTCATAGAATTTAGAAACACTTGGCTTTAAAAATGAAAAATGAAATTTTTGCAAATAACATGTAGATTTACCTACAATTTTTAATTTTCAGAAGGGCTAACAGGAGACAAATCACCACACAATTTGTTATCCATTTTCTCCAGAATACGACAACATCCCATATGTGCCTGTAAACTGCACCACATATCAGAAGGGAAATAGCACCATATGGTTTTTTAAGGACAGATTTTACTAGAATGGATTTTGGGTGCTATGTCATATTTGAAGAGACCCTTAGGTACCCCTACAGTAGAAATCCCCAAAAAGTTACCCCATTTTGAAACTATAATCCCTCAAGAAATGTTTCAAGGGGTGTAATGAGCACTTTGACACAACAGGCGTTTGACATTTAGAAACACCTGGCTGTGAAAATAAAAAATGAAATTTTTCAATAAAATGTTGCTTTAAGGGGTAACAGGAGAAAATTACACAAAATGTGTTACTCATTTTATCCTGAATACAGCAACACCCCATATGTGGACTTAAACTGCTGTAAGGGTACACTGCAGGGTTCAGCAAAAAAGGAGCGCCATATGTCTTTTGAAGGGTGGATTTTTCAGGAATAGTTTTTGTGAGCCTTTCTACATTTGAAGAAACTCTGAGGTACCCCTACAGTGGAAACCCTCAAGAAGTGAACCTCATCTTGGAAACTACACCCCTCAAGGAATTTTTCAAGTGGTGTAGTGAGCATTTTGACCCCACAAGTGTTTTCCAGCAATGAATGAGCAGCGGGCAGTGAAAAGTGAGCTGTGTGGAGTATATCAGAGAGTAATAAGGTGGTACAATTACAATAATTAATAATCCGTGGATGAGTGGTACACGCAGAGTATATGCAGAGGCCAAGTATTTCAGGGCAGGTTTCACAATAATAAATAGTGTCCTTTCGTATCTTTCTTTTGGAAGACACTCTGTGACTTTTTTGGGTCCTTTCCTACCTTCCTGTTTGAGGGACTTCACCAGGGAAATGTTGGTCTGGTACAATAAGGGCACCATCACCTCCAGAGGTACTGGGGCCCTCCCCTTTGTGGTTTTATATTGTAGTCCAGGATGCAGTCTGGTTTGGGGATAATAGTAGCTGTACCTCATATAAGGTCAGGGGAGGAGCGAACTGTTCCCAGTACAAATTAAATAAATAGGTGAGAGGGGCACACCTGCATCCGGAAATCACATAGAGCACCAGCCAATATATTACTATGAATGTTTATTTAATATGTCAAATATAAAATCAGGTGAACGGTACCTCAATTAATCACACTAAAATAGTCATTAAAAATAACATATAATACATACAGTACAGACCAAAAGTTTGGACACACCTTCTCATTCAAAGAGTTTTCTTTATTTTCATGACTATGAAGGCATCAAAACTATGAATTAACACATGTGGAATTATATACATAACAAACAAGTGTGAAACAACTGAAAATATGTCATATTCTAGGTTCTTCAAAGTAGCCACCTTTTGCTTTGATTACTGCTTTGCACACTCTTGGCATTCTATTGATGAGCTTCAAGAGGTAGTCCCCTGAAATGGTCTTCCAACAGTCTTGAAGGAGTTCCCAGAGATGCTTAGCACTTGTTGGCCCTTTTGCCTTCACTCTGCGGTCCAGCTCACCCCAAACCATCTCGATTGGGTTCAGGTCCGGTGACTGTGGAGGCCAGGTAATTTGGCGCAGCACCCCATCACTCTCCTTCATGGTCAAATAGCCCTTACTTTCAACATTTTCCCAAATTTTTGGCTGACTGACTGACCTTCATTTCTTAAAGTAATGATGGCCACTAGTTTTTCTTTACTTAGCTGCTTTTTTCTTGCCACAATACAAATTCTAGCAGTCTATTCAGTAGGACTATCAGCTGTGTATCCACCTGACTTCTCCTCAACACAACTGATGGTCCCAACCCCATTTATAAGGCAAGAAATCCCACTTATTAAACCTGACAGGGCACACCTGTGAAGTGAAAACGATTTCAGGGGACTACCTCTTGAAGCTCATCAAGAGAATACCAAGAGTGTGCAAAGCAGTAATCAAAGCAAAAGGTGGCTACTTTGAAGAACCTAGAATATGACATATTTTTAGTTGTTTCACACTTGTTTGTTATGTATATAATTCCACATGTGTGGATGCCATAGTTTTGATGCCTTCAGTGTGAATCTACAATTTTCATAGTCATGAAAATAAAGAAAACTCTTTGAATGAGAAAGTGTGTCCAAACTTTTGGTCTGTACTGTATATAAAATATAACCGATCTAGAGGGTTAATATTGTGCGCAATAATATTCAATAAATGGTTACTGATTCGTAATTCCTGAATCGTGGCCAATAATTAGCAAGTACAGTCTCAATGTTTGTCCGCAATTGGTTTGCGGATATTTGATGTAAAAAAGTTCCAATATCGCCTATATTTTATAGGTGAATATCATGGCCTTTCGATTTACTGAATAGATATCTTCACAGCTATAGCATGTTCATCTGCTAGTACACCGTAATTTGATTAAACAAGTTACTCACTTTTTGAGGCGGTGGAGTGCCCGAGTGTTTGTGCTTAGCATGGCGTCCCACGTGTTGCAGCACAGATGGTCTTACCTCCAGTCGGCTCTTTAAGGTGAGTGAATGGACTTTCAGACTCGGAAACAGTCCGCTTTGACGCCGGGGTCAGTGGGTGATTGGACCCTCTTTAGTATCCGGCGTTACTTTGTGTCTATTTGTTCTAGACACGACGGGACTTTCGTTTCTTCCTGTAGGATGTTCGGAAGCGCTTCCAAAGGTTCAAAGGCGGTGCACAGGTTGTGTGCTGCGGTTTCTTCTTTTCTTTGAGACTTGTGTACATCAGACGCGTTTCGGAGTTAACAGAGATTCCTTCCTCCGTGGTCAAGTCTCGTCTGTTGTATGGCGGTTTATATAAGCCTGGATCAATCTTCTCATTTAGGATAGTTACGTCATCATAGGGAAAACCAGAAACTCTGGATCTGGCTTGCCCGGTCATTTACCCTCTAATTATTGTAATATGAATATAGATGGTTACTTAAACTCTATTAAAACATGTTAAAAAATTGCATTCCTCCTGAAGAAGCAAACGCAAAACACGCGTAGAGGGACACGCCACATAGCGACAGCTCATTCACTCAGCCTATCAGGGTAAGATAGATCCAGACTTGTTTAGTATGCTCCTACATGTAATGCTTGGGAATGTTGGAGCACATCTGACTATTGATAGTTGGACCTATGCAAGTCTTGGTTGCCCTCCATACTCTCTCCATATACTGGGGACCTAATGATAGATACTTATATCCCCTGTACACATGGGGCTGAACTCTAGGTAATTCACCTGTATGCGTTATGTGATTCCATGAGATTGTATGAGCTGCCGGTACTGGCACTTTATTGGTTTCCACATGTTTGTACATGTGTATTTATGTCATATATGTCTTTTACATTTTATTAATAAACTTTGATAATTTGGGTATTTTTGTGGTACCAGTTCTCTTTTGTTGATCTATATATAGGAGGTACACCCGTGTATGCACTGGTGGTGTCGATCCAGTTGAATTGTATATAAATAAGACAATAATAACAACAGTGGTGTCTACTATATATTGGCTGGGTTTAATCGCATATAACTTTTCTATGATGGATCTTATATAAATAGGGTGCGACATTTATGTGTTATATAGTTTTGAGCAATGTAATCATACAGATTTACTCATAAATCGTATGCTATGTGTATGTTTCAAAATCGCAATGCATACACATACTAATGCGGTTTTTGTATGTGTTTTTACTCAGTGCGATTTTTATGCGTTTAATTTAAATATAAAGTTTTGTTCAAATAAAGATAAAAGTGTCTATAAACGAGGAAAATGTAACAGTATAACAATATAAGAATTTAAAGACATAAAAATAGTGGGTCTGCATATGTATGCAATCCGACTATGTGGTTAAACATGATATTAACCCTTAATAACTTATACAGGGTATGCTGCATTTGTAGAAAGACCGTGACTCGTCTGATTGCAGTAAGTATATGTCTACGGGTGTGATTGTTGCAGGTTTAGACTTATGTCAGTAATATGAATTTATGAAAGGTGGGAGACAGGGCTTATTGCTGATCATCCATATCCTATAAAAAAAACAAATACTTCCATTTCTGCATTTAATCGTTGGGGGAGGATGGAGTTGAATTCGAAAATCTTTCTAGATTCCATCCTTGACATTTTGCTTATATGGTCCCCTCCTCTCCAATGTATGTTCACCTTTTCCAAGGCTGCAAAAATCATTCCTTTTGGATCCTGATTATGTGACATCTTAAAGTGAAGTGACAGAGTATGTTTATTATATCCCTTTTTAATATTTGCAATGTGCTCAGCAATGCGTTTTTTCAAAGTTCTTTTAGTTCTGCCCACGTACTGTTTCCTACATGGGAATTGTATATTATATATAACGCTTTCTGTGTTGCATGTCAGGAATTCTCAGATTTTATGTACACTGCTCAAAAAAATAAAGGGAACACTTAAACAACACAATGTAACTCCAAGTCAAATCACACTTCTATGAAATCAAACTGTCCACTTAGGAAGCAACACTGAGTGACAATCAATTTCACATGCTGTTGTGCAAATGGGATAAACAACAGGTGAAAATTATAGGCAATTAGCAAGACACCCCCAATAAAGAAGTGGTTCTGCAATTTCTCAGTTCCTATGCTTCCTGGCTGATGTTTTGGTCACTTTTGAATGCTGGCGGTGCTTTCACTCTAGTGGTAGCATGAGACGGAGTTTACAACCCACACAAGTGGCTCAAGTAGTGCAGCTTATCCAGGATGGCACATCAAGCGAGCTGTGGCAAGGAGGTTTGCTGTGTCTGTCAGCGTAGTGTCCAGAGCATGGAGGCGCTACCAGGAGACAGGCCAGTACATCAGGAGACATGGAGGAGGCCGTAGGAGGGCAACAACCCGGCAGCAGGACCGCTACCTCCGCCTTTGTGCAAGGAGGAACAGGAGGAGCACTGCCAGAGCCCTGCAAAATGACCTCCAGCAGGCCACAAATGTGCATGTGTCTGCTCAAACGTTCAGAAACAGACTCCATGAGGGTGATATGAGGGCCCGACGTCCACAGGTGGGGGTTGTGCTTACAGCCCAACACCGTGCAGGACATTTGGCATTTGCCAGAGAACACCAATATTGGCAAATTCGCCACTGGCGCCCTGTGCTCTTCACAGATGAAAGCAGGTTCACACTGAGCACATGTGACAGACGTGACAGAGTCTTGAGACGCCGTGGAGAACGTTCTGCTGCCTGCAAGATCCTCCAGCATGACCGGTTTGGCATTGGGTCAGTAATGGTGTGTGGTGGCATTTCTTTGGAGGGCCGCACAGCCCTCCATGTGCTCGCCAGAGGTAGCCTGACTGCCATTAGGTACCGAGATGAGATCCTCAGACCCCTTGTGAGACCATATGCTGGTGCGGTTGGCCCTGGGTTCCTCCTAATGCAAGACAATGCGAGACCTCATGTGGCTGGAGTGTGTCAGCAGTTCCTGAAAGACGAAGGTATTGATGCTATGGACTGGCCCGCCCGTTCCCCAGACCTGAATCCAATTGAGCACATCTGGGACATCATGTCTCGCTCTATCCACCAACGTCACGTTGTACCACAGACTGTCCAGGAATTGGCAGATGCTTTAGTCCAGGTCTGGGAGGAGATCCCTCAGGAGACAGTCGCCACCTCATCAGGAGCATGCACAGGCGTTGTAGGGAGGTCATACAGGCACGTGGAGGCCACACACACTACTGAGCCTCATTTTGACTTGTTTTAAGGACATTACATCAAAGTTGGATCAGCCTGTAGTGTGTTTTTCCACTTTAATTTTGAGGGTGACTCCAAATCCAGACCTCCATGGGTTGAAAAATGTAATTTCCATTTTTTAATTTTTGTGTGATTTTGTTGTCAGCACATTCAACTATGTAAAGAACAAAGTATTTCAGAAGAATATTTAATTAATTCAGATCTAGGATGTGTTATTTTTGTGTTCCCTCTATTTTTTTGAGCAGTGTATATGGTTATTACTGGTGGATTTAACCTCAATGTTTTTTTGGGGAAATGTGGTGGATTTACATCCCATACAGGAACCACATCTATAAAAGCCTGATATTCCCATTCATTTCTGAATTGTTGATTTTTTTGGGGGCTTATTAATAATAGTAGGGGCCACCAGTAGACCCAAATTTGGAGCCTTAGTGAAGGTGATTTGAGGTTTGTTGGGCAATATGTGTCCTATTGTCCTATCCTTGACAATGTGGTGCCAATGTTTATTGATTATGTATCTAATCTTTTTATATCAGGAATTAAATGGCAATATTAGTCTTACATTGTCGTTTGTACTGGGTTTTGGTGTTTCCAATTTATCCGAAAAAAAGGTGTTTCGATCTAATTTACGTACTGTTTCTAGGGAGGATTCTAAAATTTCCAATGGATATTTTTTCGGTAGAAATTGGTCCCTTAAATTAATGGCTTCCTCTTCAAATTTTTCTTGTTTAGAACAGTTCCTTTTAATACGTCTAAATTGGCCTGACTGTATATTTACAAGCCATTGTGGTAAATGACATCTATTATATAGTATATAGCTGTTTTTGGATGTCGGCTTTTGATAAGTACTACATATTGCATTTTTATTCTCTATATTAATTTGTAGATCCAAAAACTCAACGGAGGCCATACTTGTAATAGCTGAAAAACGTAGATTCAATGGATTATCATTGATGTCTTCTAAGAAGAGGTCAAGTGATATTTTATCATTACTCCATATAAACAACACATCGTCTATATAAGGATTCCAGAGCACCAGGTCTGCCCCCAGTCTTGGGGCAATAACATCCTGCTCCCACTGAGCCATAGATAAATTGGCATAACTGGGGGCAAACCTGGTGCTCATGGCTGTGCCCTGTGTTTGGACATAGAACCCAGTGTCAAAGAAAAAATTATTATGGTCCAATATGAATCGTACTGCCTCCGTTATATATTCTATTTGTTGGATGGGTAGTTGTCCATCGTGTAATAGTTGTTCTTTCATGGCTTGAATCACCTGGTCATGGTGGATCACCGTATATAGGGACTGTACATCTAATGTACCTATAATCTAATTTGGATCCCATTTTATTTTTTCTATCGTTTTTATTATCTGGGTTGTATCCTTAGTGTACAATCTGGTCTTTTTCACTACGGGTTGTAGTAGTCTGTCAATATATTGTGACAGGTTCGCCGTAAGTGAATTTATTCCCGAGATAATGGGTCGTCCAGGTGGGTCAGTTTGATTCTTATGTAGTTTAGGAATGCAGTAGAAGACCGGCAATTTTTGTTGGGTATTCAATATATATTTATACTCCTTGTCAGTACAAGTACATATTCCTCTTAAACCAACATGTTCTCAATTAGAAGTCCTGCTTTACTGAGTGGTTGAGCAGGGACCTAGAAAGGCCTCTCTGATTTTTGCATAAAGTGCCACAAGCTACTGTTCCTCTGAAACTTAGGGACTTAAAAAGTGATATGCTGGTGTAATAGTTATTCACATAGAAGTGGACCCTTGTCAAGCAGTGGGTGCACACACCATTTTCCCACTAACTCCTAGGAGGGAGGTTTCTAGGTGTCCAGGTGTCCTTCCCTTTGTAAACCTGGAACCTGTGGGTGTACTCGCACAGCTAATACATTTTAATGCCATACCTAGCCTTCTTGCTGGGCAGGTATTGGTGGAATTTTACCCTTCCTTTAAAATGTAAGGGATTCATCCACACAGATAATTTTTTTCTGTGGTGTTCACCTCAGCAAACTTGGTGCTAAAGTGGTCAAGGATTGCCCTAATTTTGAATAGACAATCAAATCTCAGGTTATTTTTGGGAGGGCACTGTGCATTATCATTGTAATGCAAAAATTAAAGAATTGCTTTGAATCGTGGCACGGTCATGGCCATACCATAAACTGGAGTGTGGTGCAAAATATCTGTACTCCAATACTGTCTAATTTGTGGCTTTTTTTAAATTGCCCATATGCAGCACAAGCACCCAAAATGTCATCATCTCTGCTGAATTGACTGGAGTCCACCTCAGGCAGGGGAAGAATGGAAGCTTAAAGGGGTTCTGCACATAGATCATCAGCTTCTGATCGGCGGGGGTCCGACACCCGGGACCACCGCCGATCAGCTGTTTGAGAAGGCAGCGGCGCTCCAGCAGCGCCGCGGCCTTCTCACTGTTTACCGCCGGCTTACTGATGTCATGACTAGTATCAACTAGCGTGGGCGGGGCTAAGCTCCATTCAAGTGAACAGAGCTTAGCCCCGCCCACGCTAGTTGATAATAGTCGTGACGTCAGTGGGCCGGCGGTAAACAGTGAGAAGACCGCGGCACTGCTGGAGCGCCGCTGCCTTCTCAAACAGCTGATCGGTGGGGGTCCCGGGTGTCGGACCCCCGCCGATCAGAAGCTGATGATCTATCCAGAGGATAGATCATCAGTTAAATGAAAGTGCAGAACCCCTTTAAAGTGGCCCTGAAAAAAAAAACTAAAAGAAGTTGTAGGCTGTTGTAGGCTGGTCCGAATTGACAGAAAACGGGGCAACACAAGTACAGTTGAATACTGCAGTGGGGGGCAGCACAAAATACTGCCTCCCACCCCACTGCAGTATTCAACTGTACCGCCATCCTGAGGATGAAGATACAGTTCAATTCAGGAGGACATCTGCAGTCACCAGCCAAGCGCATAAGTACCTGATGCCCCTATCATTAGGGGTTGAACAAAAGATGATGTGGGATTTTGGCAATAAATATCTGGGCATACAAATTAGTTTGGGCCATTATTAAATTTACAAATGAGAAAATGATTTTGAAAAAAATCTATTTATCTGAAGTTTGCAGTGTCAATCTGGATTCCTGAGTTGCCTACAGATTCTGAAATTTGAGGCTAATAATCCTCAGGGGTGGGGTCCATATGGGATCACTCTAGGGGGCTGCCTTAGCTGTTGTCCTGGGGTGCCTTATTGAGCGTTCCTCATCACAGGAGAAAAGGACAAGAGAAATGTGGCATCCTCTTCTCCCTTAATGGCCATATCAGTATCAGTGGCAATTATGATATATCTCCTCAGCTGAATGCCGTCTTTGGGATGAACGGGACATTTTTATTTTTATTGAGGTGTGTAAAGTTTGTATAATTCAAGACATGTAAAGTGTGTACTAATTTTAATTAATCACAGATGTGTGTATGGAATGCTTTTACACATGAAGGGGCTGTAATAAATTTCAAATAAAGTTTAAGATAAAAAAATAGAAAAGAAAAAAACTGAGCACAAATACAATCAAAGATGAACGTCACTGATCTGCATTTAGCGGTTGAAGGATGCACACAAACAGATGTTTTGCATGCAAAAACCTGCAGTCTAAAATATTACTACTGTACAAAAATCTGTGCTAAAACTGCCTGAAATGTGTGCACACACACACATACACACTCACACATATATTTATACACTGTGCATCTTATAAAGCGAATACTAGTGAGCACTTCCATTCTGCACTCACTAGTATGCAGGAGGTGCCGGGAGCAGTGAGTGAAGTGCTGAACTCACCCTCCCTGGTCCCTGTGTACAGTGTCAGAATGTATTGTGCGCACTATGACCCGATGCTATATGCAGTCAGGTCACAGTGTAACATGGGCCCAGAGAAGACCAGGGAGCTTGACTGCAGGAGAGACTGATGGAACCTGCAGTATAGTGGCTAGAGCAAGAGAGGTAAGTTAAGGGTACTTTCACACTAGCGTTATTCTTTTCCGGTATTGAAATCCGGTAAAGGGTCTCAGTACCGGAAAAAAAACGCATCAGTTTTGTCCCAATGCCTTCTGAATGGAAAGCAATCCATTCAGTATGCATCAGGATGTCTTCTGTTCCATCCCTTGTATGGTATTTGACCGGACAAAATACCGCAGCATGCTGCAGTATTTTTTCCGGCCAAAATCCCGGAACACTACCGAACTTGCCAGATGCGTCATTAATTTCCATTGAAATGTATTAATGCCGGATCAGGTACCAAGTGTTCCGGAAATTGCTGCATAGCCGGATCCGGTTTTCCAGTCTGTGCATGCACAGTTCTTTCTAGCTTTGAAAAACTTAAATACCGGATTGGTTATTCCAGATGATACTGGAAATACAGATCCGGTATTTCAATGAATAAGTCTACCGGATCCGTATCCGGAAAAAAAGATATCCGTTTGCATATGGATTTCCGGATCCGGCAGGCAGTTCCGTTGACGCTAGTGTGAAAGTACCCTAATTTATTTATTTTGGGTCTGATCTGAGGTCCAATATGGTCGTCTGATATGGAGGTCTAAAGGGGGTCTGATCTGAGGTATGATATGGGGGGTCTGACATGGAGATCTAAATGGTTTTGACATTGAGGTCTAATGAGGTCTTATCTAAGGTTTGATATGGAGTCAGATCTGAGGGTTCGTATGGCGGTCTGATCTGAGGTCTGATATGGGAGGTCTGAAGGGGGTCTCATCTGAGGTCTGATATGGGGGTCTGATCTAAGGATCTGATTTGAGGATTTGATATGGGGGTCGGATCTGAGGTGTGATACGGGGGTCTGATCTGAAGATCATATAAAGGGTTCTGACATGAAAGGTAAGGGGTATATTTGTACTGGTGCACACTATAAGGAGGTATTTGTTGTACTAGTGCACATTATAAGGAGAATTATTACTACTGGGGTACTATGGGGAACAGAGACAATTTTAAACAAAATGTGTCCCTGGGCAAAATCAAAAGTGGGGCCCCAAATCATTAAATACTGTACCAACAACACAGTCACATTCCTTTTATTCCGGTATTCCCTCACATATTTACACCCCTTAAAGCCCTCCACACAGATCTGCATCCTCATGGCCCCAGAATACACCAAATGACCCCCCTTCCTCACAAATGTACACCCCATAAAGCCCTCCACACAGAATGCACCCCTCTCACATATTTACACCCAATAAGGCCCCCACACACAATTCTGTACCCATATGGCCCCCAGAATAGGCCACATACCCCTTCCCCTCGCAGGAATGAGTTCCCCTCCCTCACAAAAAGCTACAGCAATGGAGTGGGTCACCATACAGCATGTACCCCAGGACTGCACTGCACACCACTAGACCCTCCCTCACATGGCCACTTGCAGGCATTCACAACCCCTCTCTCCCAAAGTACCTCCACGAGCAACAGCAGTCCCTGTACAAAGAAAGCTCTATACACATTTGGTCATGTGACCATTAAGGAGAATGTGACCAGTGACGTCACAAACGTCCTTCTAAAAAATTCACTCTAGCTTCTACCCTAGCGCAGCAGTGAGCTGCCTATACAGGTCCTGAGCAGTGATGGTCAGTTCGCAGTGTTCGCCAGCGAACACATGCAGGCTGCCATCTTTAGTAAGGTTAGACTCACCCGTCCGGCGATGCACAGGTAAGCCCTTACTTGTGCCTGTGTCCGGAGCACCTCTTAAATCAAATGCAGTTCCCGGTGACCGCATTTGATTTCAGACCGGCTCGCGGAACAGGCACAGGTAAGGGCTTACCTGTGCATCGCCGGACGGGTGAGTCTAACCTTACTAAAGATGGCAGCCCGCATGTGTTCGCTGGCGAACACTGCGAACTGACCATCACTGGTCCTGAGCATGGGTGCTGTTAGGGCTGCCACCTTTCCCAACAAAAAATACTAGTCAAGTTTACACAGGTTAAAGGTAAGTATCATTTTATATTTTTTTTAGTAATTGCAAAAATATTTATGGCACAAAATTAATTTGGAATTACTAAAAAAAATGCAATTACTAAAAAAAAATATAAAATTTAACTTCTGATATCTATGAATTCATAATACATGGGAAAGTACTACAGAGGTTTTTAGCCAAAATATACACTGCCTGGCCAAAAAAAAAAGTCATACACTGTAATACTTTCTTGAACCGCCTTTAGCTTTGATTACGGCACACATTCACTGTGGCATTGTTTCCACAAGCTTCTGCAATGTCACAACATTTATTTCTGTCCAGAGTTGCATTAACTTTTCCCCAAGATCTTGTATTGGGAGATTAGCATCACTGTGTGAAAATGTTGTCTTTTTCTTCCTTAGCCACTCTTTCACAATTTGAACCCAATGAATCCTGGCATTGTCATATATGGACTAGGGTGGTTTCGGGTATCGAATTTTCGATACCCAATCGATACTTTTGCCTGGTATTGACCTCGATACCAGGATTTGCCTTTTTTAAATACTAGTCTTCGCTATTGCGCAGTCTAGTATCAGAGAACAATGAGCGCGCTGCTCTCAGCGCGCTCCATGTTCTAATCAGCAGCACAGGGGAGAAGGAAGCAGTCTCTCCCTCCCCCCTGTGCCACTGCTGCCGCTGCCACCAATGAGGAGAGAGGGGCGGGCGCATTGCGCCACCAATGAAAGTAAATGTTTAAAGAGGGCCTTTCATCTGGCAACAAATTCTGAACTAAGTATCATCATATGTACAGCGGCGCCCAGGGATCTCACTGCACTTACTATTATCCCTGGGCGCTTCTCCGTTCTCCCGCTATGTCCTCCCACGCTGTGATCTCTGCGCTGCGATTGGCCAGCGCTACAGCCTGGGAGAAGGAGACGCCCAGGAGAACAAGGGCAGTCTCCGCCCAGTATAACCAAGTCCCCAAAGTCTCCGCCCAGTATAACCAAGTCCCCGAAGATACCGGAGGAAATAGCGGGAGAACAGAGCGTCGCCCAGGGATAATAGTAAGTACAACGAGATCCCTGGGCGCCGCTGTACATATCATAAAACATAGTTCAGAATTTTTTGCCAGGTGAAAGGTCGTCTTTAATACAAGTCCCGGAGTGCTGGAAGGGAGCTACGATTAGCGGCAGTTAACCCCTCTGGTGCCGCACCCTCCTCCTGTATTAAATGTTAAATATATTATCATTGGTGGCGCAGTGCGCCCTCCCCCCCTCCTCCGCAGTATTAATATCATTGGTGGCAGTGGCCACAGGGTCCCTTACTCTCCTCCTCATTGGTGGCAGTGGCAGTTCCGATCGGAGCCTCAGCAGTGTAATCCTGGGGCTCCGATCGGTTACCATGGCAGCCAGGATGCTACTGAAGCCCTGGCTGCCATGGTCAGCTCCCTGCTGTTGTGTGCACTATGCACAGGGCAGCAGGGAGAGTGTGAAGTCCTATTCACTCTATCAGGGTGAATAGGACAGGGGATTAAAAGATCCTAGGTTCTAGCCCCTAAGGGGAGAAATAGTTATTAAAGAAAAAGTAAAAAAAAAAACATCAAAATATTAAGTATAAATCACCCCCTTTCCCAATTTTACATATAAAATATATAAACAATAAATAAATAAACATATTACATATCGCCACGTCTGAAAAGTCCAAACTATTAAAATATAAAAAAAATGTCCTATGTGGTGAGCGCCGTAAAAATTAAATGAAAACTGCGCGATTCTGCATTTTTTTTGTCACCTTGTCCCCCCCCCCAAAAATCGGATCGGACTGTTCTATTATGGGCCAGACGTTTTTAACGTGGTATCGAATGGTATCAAGTATCACAATACTTTTTTATGGTATCGAAACCGAATCAAAATTTTGGTATCGAAACAACCCTAATATGGACACAGCGATATAAGGAGCAGGAACTCCCAAGCCATGTATGGAGTCAGAGCACAGACTCCTAAGTAGCTGAGATGCTGGCAGCTCTGTTCCTTCCTCTTCCTCAGTCAGCAGCTTAAAGTGGCTCATGGAGGAGCCATTGAAGCTGATGAAATTATTGCCAGTGAAAAAAAATACAGGTACCAGCAATCTAAGCACAATACCAGCTGGGCCCACTAATCTGCACAGTTTAGAGGGAACAATGCCCAAGTCCCGGCTCCCTCACTCCCTCACTCCCTCACTCCCTCACTCCCTCATGTTTAATAAGCTGGCCGTGACGCTGCAGTTTAAAGTGCGGCTACTTTCACACTCGCGTTTTGGGCGGATCCGTCATGGATCTGCAAAAACGGATCCGTTACAATAATAAAACCGCATGCATCCGTCACGTTTGTATTATCTGTAACATAGCCAAGACGGATCCATCATGAACTCCATTGAAAGTCAATGGGAGACGGATCCGTTTTCTATTGTGCCATATTGTGTCAGTGAAAACAGATCCGTCCCCATTGACTTAAATTGTGTGTCAGAACGGATCCGTTTGGCTCAGTTTCGTCAAGCGGACAGCAAAACGCTGCAGGCCTCCAGAGCAGAATGGAGACTGATCGGAGCCAAACTGATGCATTCTGATCGGATCGTTTTCCATTCAAAATGCATTAGAGAAAAACTGATCCGTTTTGGACCGCTTGTGAGAGCCCTGAACGGATCTCACAAACGGAAATCCAAAACGCGAGTGTGAAAGTAGCCTTAGCTGTCCGCTTGCTCCCTTCCATGGACGTTCAGCTGAACAGCAGCACTGAAGCAGGGGGCCCCTTAGACAATGGGGGCCCTGGGCTATTGCCCAGTTTGCCCCCCCAATGCTGACCCTGATGGGGAACATGATTACTATGGGCACAATGGGGCATTATTACTATTGGGGACACTGTTAACACTGCACTCTGTGCCAATAATTATTGAAGGGGGCACTATCTGTGTGGTACTAGTATTTTTAGGGGGACTTTTTCTGCAGTATAGTATTGGGGAGAACAGTGTGCACAGTATAGGGGGTGCAGGATGGGGTGTTGAGAAGAAGAAAAGTAAGAAACTAAGATGTCTGCGTGTCAAACTCTGCAGAGACAAGAGTTGGCTTCAAAAAATCATGGCGGTCTGCGCTAAATGAAGATGATGTGCCCCTAAGTTTCTGCTGTGCCTTATACACAGTGCAAGTTATTAAATAACTAAATATATGAGCCCCAAAACAATTTATATCCCTCCTTCTTTGACTTTCTATACCTAAATTCATAAAATAGCATTTTATTACTATGAGCTGATGATGGGAATAAGAAACATTAATTATTCCATTGTTTATTTCGGTTGTGTTTCAACATCTTCCCCATGGGAATGAGGAAACACTTATTTTCTGACGCACAATCCTGGTGATTGTTATATTAATTCCTGAGGCTGAAATAAAAGTACTGTCTTTATGGTAACTTATTGTCTTGTTCCAAGCGGGTTAGACTGGAAACTGTGTACTTTGGGCATAAAGAATGTTCTTCTTAGTGTGGCATATACAGTGGATATAAAAAGTCTACACACCCCTGTTAAAATGTCAGGTTTCTGTGATGTAAAAAAAAATAAGACAAAGATAAATAATTTCAGAACTTTTTCCACCTTTAATGTGACCTATAAGCTGTACAACTCAATTGAAAAAAAAAACCTAAAATCTTTTAGGTAGAGGGAAGAAAAAATATAAAAATAAAATCATATGGTTGCATAAGTGTGCACACCCTTAAACTAATACTTTGTTGAAGCACCTTTTGATTTTATTACAGCACTCAGTCTTTTTGGGTATGAGTCTATCAGCATGGCACATTTTGACTTAGCAAGATTTGCCCACTCTTCTTTGCAAAAACACTCCAAATCTGTCAGATTGTGAGGGCATCTCCTGTGCACAGCCCTCTTCAGATCACCCCACAGATTTTCAATCGGATTCAGGTCTGGGCTCTGGCTGGGCCATTCCAAAACTTTAATCTTCTTCTGGTGATTTGGATGTATGCTTTGGGTCGTTGTCATGCTGAAATATGAAGTTCCTCTTCATGTTCAGCTTTTTAGCAGAAGCCTGAAGGTTTTGTGCCAATATTGACTGGTATTTGGAACTGTTCATAATTCCCTCTAGCTTAACTAAGGCCCCAGTTCCAGCTGAAGAAAAACCGCGCCAAAGCATGATGCTGCCACCACCATGCTTCACTGTGGGTATGGTGTTCTTTTGGTGATGTGCAGTGTTGCTTTTGCGCCAAACATATCTTTTGAAATTATGGCCCAATAAGTTTAATCTTGGTTTCATCAGACCATAACACCTTTTCCCACATGCTTTTGGGAGACTTCAGATGTGTTTTTGCAAAATGTAGCCTGGTTTGGATGTTTTTCTTCGTAAGAAAAGGCTTTCGTCTTGCCACTCTCCCCCATAGATCAGACATATGAAGAATACGGGAGATTGTTGTCACATGTACCACACAGCCAATACTTGCCAGATATTCCTGCAGCCCCTTTAACCCCTTCCCAACTGCCATACGGCTATATACGTCCTATCTGCACATAGTCTGTGCAGCTAGCACGTGTATAGACGTCATGGCAGCTCTTTAATCCAAGTGCTGCAAAACGCTTAGATTAAAGCTTCTGCCCCTGCCCTGCTGCTGTCACAGACAGCATACAGTTCAGTAATGCCGGCAAGGGATCAATCAGAGTGGTCCCTTGCCGGCAATCAATCCGATTGGTTAGTCTGTGCAGACTAACCAATCGGATCGTGGCAGTGAAAAAGTGCCTGTTCCAGGCTCTGATCTGCGCTCTGCAGATCAGAGCCTGAAATTAGGTAATGTGTCCTCGTGCCCCCCGATCTGTGGGCCTCCAACACCCCCCCCCTGGCCGTGAGCCCTGCCTCTTTGCCGGATAGGCGCTCTCCCATTCCGCCATCTGTCCCCGCCTGCCCCTCATGCGATATCCCCCCCCCATCCATGCCCCCAGCCCACAATGCGGTCCACCTGCTGTATTTGATGGCGGCGGCTCCGTTCTTGACACTGTGTATGCTGACACTCTGCTGTAACCACTTACATGGGGTTAATAGAGGGAGGGGGCTCCCTCTCTCAACCTTTAGGGCTGCCACGCTGCGATGGCAACCGGACGCTTTGCAAAGCCGTCCGGTGTTGCCATCTATCAGGAAACCTGATCGTACTATACTTTGCAATGCAATAGCATTGCAAAGTATAGTACAGCCATCAGCCCCACTGGATCTTCAATATCCAAGTGAGACTTGATAAAAAAAAATTAGAAAATAAATAAAAATGTAAATTAAAAATAAAATAAATTGCTTTTTGTCACCTTACATCACAAAAAAGTGCAACATCGAGCGACCAAAAAGGCGTATGTCAAACAAAATGTTACCAATAAAACCGTCACCTCATCCCGCAAAAAATGAGACCCTACATAATTAAATCGCTCAAAAAATTAAAAAACTATAGCCCTCAGAACATGGAGACATTAAAACATCATTTTTTTATTTCAAATATGCTATTATTGTGTTAAAGTGAAATAAATAAAAAAGTTGACATATTAGGTATCGCCGCGTCCATAACAACATTCTCGATAAACATATCACATGACCTAACCCCTCAGGTGAACAGCGTAAAACAATTAAAATAAAAACAGTGTCAAAAAAGCCATTTTTGCCACCTTACATCACAAAAAGTGCAACACCAAGCGATCAAAAAGGCATATACCCCCAAAATAGTATCAATAGTACCTGCTTAAGACAATCGCCCAAAAAATTTAAAAGCTATGGCTCTCAGACTATGGAGTCACTAAAACATAATTTTTTTTGTTAACAAAATGCTATTATTGTGTAAAACTTAAATAAATAAGAAAAAGTATACATATTAGGTATTGCCACATCCGTAACGATCTTCTCTATAAAACTGTCACATGACCTAACCCCTCAGATGAACGCTGTAAAAAAATAAATATATAAACTGTTCCAAAACAACCCATTTTTAGGTCACCTTGCCCCATAAAGTGTAATAATGAATGATCAAAAAACCTTATGTACCCAAAAAAGGTACCAATAAAAACCTCAACTCTTTCTGCAAAAAACAAACCCCTGCACAAGACGATCGGCAGAAAAAATAAATAAATATGGCGTTCAGAAAATGGACACACAAAAACATAATTTATTTTTAAAAAATGCTTTATTATGTAAAACTGATACAAAAAACAAACAAAGTAGACATATTTGATATCATTGCGTCCATAACAACCTGCTCTATAAAAATAGCACATGATCTAGCTTGTCATATGAATCTTGTAAAAAAGTGCCAAAACAGCCATTTTTTGGTTACTTTGCCTCACAAAAAACGTAATATAGAGCAATTAAAAATCATATGTACCCCAAAATAGTACCAATAAAACTGGCACCTTGTCTCCTAGTTTCCAAAATGGGGTCACTTTTTGGGAGTTTCTACTGTAAAGGGTGCATCAGGGGGGCTTTAAATGGGACATGGCATTTAAAAACCAGTCCAGCAAAATC
The DNA here is from genome assembly GCF_905171765.1 of Bufo bufo. Lineage (NCBI taxonomy): Eukaryota > Metazoa > Chordata > Amphibia > Anura > Bufonidae > Bufo > Bufo bufo. The sequence goes on from NC_053389.1 coordinate 665,504,441, forward strand.
TGCCTTCCAAAAATCATATGGCGATCCTTTCCTTCTCCTCCCTGCGGTGTGCCCTTACATCAGTTTACGACCACATGTGGGGTGTTTATGTAAACCGCAGAACCAGGGTAATAAATATTGAGTTTTGTTTGGCTGTTAACCCTCAATGTGTTAAAGAAAAAAAATTATTAAAATGGAAAATCTGACAAAAAAGTGAAATTTTGAAATTTCATCTCCATTTTCCAAAGTTTAACAAAGTTTGTAAAATCAGTTTTGAGTAACTTGAGGGGTGTAGTTTCTACAATGGGGTCATTTATGGGGGGTTTCCACTATGTAAGCCCCCCACAAAGTCACTTCAGACCTAAACTGGTACTTAAAAAGTGGGTTTTGGAAATTTTCTTTAAAATGTTAAGAATTGCTTCTAAACTTCTAAGCCTTTTAACGTCCTAAAAAAATAAAATTACATTTACAAAATTATGCCAACATGAAGTAGACATATGGGAAATGTTAAGTAATAAATATTTTATGAGGTATCACTTTCTGTTTTAAAAGCGGAGAAATAGAGATTTTGAAAATTGCAAATTTTTCCAAATTTTTGGTAAATTTGGGATTTTTTCATAAATAAAGGTGAAATATATTGACTCAAATTTATAAAGTAGTCATGAGGTACAATGTTTCACAGAAAACAATATCAGAATGGCTTGGATAAATAAAAGTGTTCCAAAGCTATTACCACATAAAGGGACGCATGTCAGATTTGTAAATTTTGACCTGGACACTGGGGCATCAATGACCCTTGGTCATGAAAGGGTTAATGTTGCAGTAGGCCTCTTGGTAGTCTCCCAGACCAGTTTTCTTCTCGTCTTTTCATCAATTTTGGAGGGACGTCCAGTTCTTGGTAATGTCACTGTTGTGCCATATTTTCTCCACTTGATGAGGACTGTCTTCACTGTGTTCCATGGTATATCTAATGCCTTGGAAATTCTTTTGTACCCTTCTCCTGACTGATACCTTTTCCCTCTGATGCTTTGGAAGCTCTCTGTGGACCATGGCTTTTGCTGTGGGATGCGACTAAGAAAATTTCAGGAAAGACCAACTAGAGCAGCTGAACTTTATTTGGGGTTAATCAGAGGCACTTTAAATGATGGCAGGTGTATGCTGACTCCTATTTAACATGATTTTGAATGTGATTGCTTAATTCTGAACACAGCTACATCCCCAGTTATAAGAGGGTGTGCACACTTATGCAACCACATTATTTCAGGGTTTTTTTTGTTTTCTTCCCACCACCTAAAAGATTTTGTTTGTTTTTCAATTGAGTTGTACAGTTTATAGGTCACATTTAAGGTGGAAAAAGTTCTGAAATGATTTATCTTTGTCTCATTTTTTTTACAGCACAGAAACCTGACATTTTAACGGGTGTGTAGACTTTCATATCCAGTGTATCTCAGTACAATATTTCAGAAATGTAACTGAAGCAACATGGAAGTTTGTGCATTTTCTCTTCCATTGGATACCTATTTCAGTTTCTCATGCCAGAAACTGAATTCTTGAAGTCTTGCTGCCACAAGCCCCTCCAATGACCAGGTGTACAGTATGTACAGTCGTGGCCAAAAGTTTTGAGAATGACACAAATATTAGTTTTCACAAAGTTTGCTGCTAAACTGCTTTTAGATCTTTGTTTCAGTTGTTTCTGTGATGTAGTGAAATATAATTACACGCACTTCATACGTTTCAAAGGCTTTTATCGGCAATTACATGACATTTATGCAAAGAGTCAGTATTTCCAGTGTTGACCCTTCTTTTTCAGGACCTCTGCAATTCGACTGGGCATGCTCTCAATCAACTTCTGGGCCAATTCCTGACTGATAGCAACCCATTCTTTCATAATCATTTCTTGGAGTTTGTCAGAATTAGTGGGTTTTTGTTTGTCCACCCGCCTCTTGAGGATTGACCACAAGTTCTCAATGGGATTAAGATCTGGGGAGTTTCCAGGCCATGGACCCAAAATGTCAACGTTTTGGTCCCCGAGCCACTTAGTTATCACTTTTGCCTTGTGGCACGGTGCTCCATCGTGCTGGAAAATGCATTGTTCTTCACCAAACTGTTGTTGGATTGTTGGAAGAAGTTGCTGTTGGAGGGTGTTTTGGTACCATTCTTTATTCATGGCTGTGTTTTTGGGCAAAATTGTGAGTGAGCCCACTCCCTTGGATGAGAAGCAACCCCACACATGAATGGTCTCAGGATGCTTTACTGTTGGCATGACACAGGACTGATGGTAGCGCTCACCTTTTCTTCTCCGGACAAGCCTTTTTCCAGATGCCCCAAACAATCGGAAAGAGGCTTCATCGGAGAATATGACTTTGCCCCAGTCCTCAGCAGTCCATTCACCATACTTTCTGCAGAAGATCAATCTGTCCCTGATGGTTTTTTTTGGAGAGAAGTGGCTTCTTTGCTGGCCTTCTTGACACCAGGCCATCTTCCAAAAGTCTTCGCCTCACTGTGCGTGCAGATGCGCTCACACCTGCCTGCTGCCATTCCTGAGCAAGCTCTGCACTGGTGGCACTCCGATCCCGCAGCTGAATCCTCTTTAGGAGACGATCCTGGTGCTTGCTGGACTTTCTTGGACGCCCTGAAGCCTTCTTAACAAGAATTGAACCTCTTTCCTTGAAGTTCTTGATGATCCTATAAATTGTTAATTGAGGTGCAATCTTAGTAGCCACAATATCCTTGCCTGTGAAGCCATTTTTATGCAACGCAATGATGGCTGCACGCGTTTCTTTGCAGGTCACCATGGCTAACAATGGAAGAACAATGATTTCAAGCATCACCCTCCTTTTAACATGTCAAGTCTGCCATTTTAACCCAATCAGCCCGACATAATAATCTCCAGCCTTGTGCTCGTCAACATTCTCACCTGAGTTAACAAGACGATTACTGAAATGATCTCAGCAGGTCCTTTAATGACCAATGAAATGCAGTGGAAAGTTTTTTTTGGGATTAAGTAAATTTTCATGGCAAAGAAGGACTATGCAATTCATCTGATCACTCTTCATAACATTCTGGAGTATATGCAAATTGCTATTATAAAAACTTAAGCAGCAACTTTTCCAATTTCCAATATTTATGTAATTCTCAAAATTTTTGGCCACGACTGTACACTTTGCAGTCTTATTTGCAGTGATTTATACAAAATTGCTAAAAAAAATTGGCAACAAATAAAAAATATGACCAGAACATGTGAGATATTTTGGGTTGTTTTTCTGTTGTTTTTGGATCATTCATCTCCATCACTTTTAGTAACCGAAGTCCAAAATCTTCCAGCATTAAAGGGATATTCCGTAACGGTTGTATGCACATAACTATATCCGTTTTGAGGCCCCGATAGAAGACTTGTGCTGCCCATATTTTATTTGCAGGCCTGTCGTTTTCAATGGGTCCGTGGTCCACATTTTGCAGACATAGTGTAACTTTTTGCGGGATGGACATACAGATGCGGAAAGCGCATGGCCGATCCGTATGCTTTCTGCATCCATATGTCTGTTCTGAAAAACAATAGAACATGTCCTATACTTTAAGACAATGGGGCCGCAAAAAATGCAAATGCAACACAGACAGCATCCGTATTTTGCAGATCTGTGAATTGCACTTTCATATTCTGCACTTGGCTATTTTAGGCAGTAGAGAACAAATACAGTCAGTTCCATAAATATTGGGACATTGACACAATTGTAAATTTTTTGACTCTATACACCACCACAATGGATTTGAAATGAAACAAACAAGATGTGCTTTAACTGCAGACTGTCAGCTTTAATTTGAGGGTATTTACATCGAAATCAGGTGAACGGTGTAGGAATTACAACAGTTTGCATATGTGCCTCCCACTTGTTAAGGAACCAAAAGTAATGGGACAATTGGCTTCTCAGCTGTTCCATGGCCAGGTGTGTGTTATTCCCTCATTATCCCAATTACAATGAGCAGATAAAAGGTCCAGAGTTAATTTCAAGTGTGCTATTTGCATTTGGAATCTGTTGCTGTTAACTCTCAAGATGAGATGTCACTATCAGTGAAGCAAGCCATCATTAGGCTGAAAAAACAAAACAAACCCATCAGAGAGATAGCAAAAACATTAGGCGTGGCCAAAACAACTGTTTGGAACATTCTTTAAAAGAAGGAACGCACCGGTGAGCTCAGCAACACCAAAAGAGCCGGAAGACCACGGAAAACAACTGTGGTGGATGGGGAAGAATTCTTTCCCTGGTGAAGAAAACACCCTTCACAACAGTTGGCCAGATTAAGAACACTCTCCAGGAGGTAGGTGTATGTGTGTCAAAGCCAACAATCAAGAGAAGACTTGACCAGAGTGAATACAGAGGGTTCACCACAAGATGTAAACCATTGGTGAGCCTCAAAAACAGGAAGGCCAGATTAGAGTTTGTCAAACGACATCTAAAATAGCCTTCACAGTTCTGGAACAACATCTTATGGACAGATGAGACCAAGATCAACTTGTACCAGAGTGATGGGAAGAGAAGAGTATGGAGAAGGAAAGGAACTGCTCATGATCCTAAGCATACCACCTCATCAGTGAAGCATGGTGGTGGTAGTGTCATGGCGTGGGCATGTATGGCTGCCAATGGAACTGGTTCTCTTGTATTTATTGATGATGTGACTGCTGAAAAAAGCAGCAGGATGAATTCTGAAGTGTTTCGGGCTATATAATCTGCTCATATTCAGCCAAATGCTTCAGAACTCATTGGACGGCGCTTCACAGTGCAGATGGACAATGACCCGAAGCATACTGCAAAAGCAACCAAAGAGTTTTTTAAGGGAAAGAAGTGGAATGTTATGCAATGGCCGAGTCAATCACCTGACCTGAATCCGATTGAGCATGCATTTCACTTGCTGAAGACAAAACTGAAGGGAAAATGCCCCAAGAACAAGCAGGAACTGAAGACAGTTGCAATAGAGGCCTGGCAGAGCATCACCAGGGATGAAACCCAGCATCTGGTGATGTCTATGCGTTCCAGACTTCAGGCTGTAATTGACTGCAAAGGATTTGCAACCAAGTATTAAAAAGTGAAAGTTTGATTTATGATTATTATTCTGTCCCATTACTTTTGATTCCGTAACAAGTGGGAGGCACATATGCAAACTGTTGTAATTCCTACACCGTTCACCTGATTTGGATGTAAATACCCTCAAATTAAAGCTGACAGTCTGCAGTTAAATCACATCTGGTTTGTTTCATTTCAAATCGATTGTGGTGGTGTATAAAGCCAAAAATGTTAGAATTGTGTCGATGTCCCAATATTTATGGACCTGACTGTACACTGGTGTATGCTTGACCAGCTGCTCCATTCCTGTTGGGGTACAGGGATAAACCCCCCCCCCCCCCCCCAGGGGTGGGAGGCCACAGCACAGAAGTGATTCAAGAATGAGAATGGTAGCTAAAACATGCAGTATTAGGAATTTCATTTAGCATGGTAAACATTGTTCAAAAAGGAATCTAAAAACTTAAATGGAACAGGACGGGTGATTTCTGCTGCCCATTTGATTGCAGAATATGTTAGAGGGAGAGAAGCTAAGTTCTGTGATGTATGACTTCATATGATTTGGAAAAGGATTTCTAAGTAAAAAGCAGAGTAAATCCTGACATGACTCCTACAAAAGACAGTGAGAGTCCTGAGTACCCTACCCATACATGATAATTGACAGCTCTCCCTGTATTGGTGGATATATAGAGAAATAATTTATGCATTCATATCACATACTGCTTTTACATGGGCAGCAAAAATCACAGGTTCACTTAAAAAAAGTTATGGGTGGTCTAAGCTCTTCAATTGTAATAGTAAAAAAAAAAGTGTGGAGCGTGGAAAAGGGTAAAGCGGAGGGGATATCCTGTATTATTAACGGAATATACAGGATAATTGCATGATTTTTCTATTTTATGACGTAAAGTCATGATTTTATGAAAGACACGGAGGCGAGTATTGCTTAACCCTTTCTTTACTGAACCACACAGCAGCAAAGAAAAAACAAGAATATAACCACCAATGGGCAGATAGCCCGCCTCCTAAGTCCCATATAAAGGAAGCTCCATCCCAGCATATCTTCCTCTTTCTTTGTCGACTTGACACCCTCCAGGAAACGCAACGAAACTCCATCCGAAGAAAAACCAATGAACTAGAACCAGTCATCCAACTTGAATCAAAACTAAGCTGAGACGACAGCGAAGCGCTGTCAGCCAACGAAGGTGATCAACCTCTCATCCGACGTTCTCCTATGAGGAGAAAAATAAATAGATAATAGTAGGGAGATCAAACGCAAACAGGCGTCTTCAAACAAAACTGGAACAGATAACCAAGTGCAATATAAATACATACACATATCATAATATTCACAAAACCAACGTAAACGCAGGGAGGGAGAATGAAGGACAGGTCAATACTCGCCTCCGTGTCTTTCATAAAATCATGACTTTACGTCATAAAATAGGAAAATCATGCAATTATTTTTCAAGAGACGGAGGCTCCTATTGCTAGTTTAAAGCCGGTTGACAATAGAGGCGAACACGTGCAGATCCGGCTTAAAATAAAATTCTCTAAATGTGGATGTTCGAGACCAATCTGCCAGCCTCATGACATCCTCCAGGCGTGCTCCCGACACAGTCAAGGACGTGGCTGAGGCCCCCCGAACCGAATGTGCCGTAAAGATTGCAGTGTCTATACCAGACAGGGATAGAATCCATTTCACCCACCGAGCCAGAGTGTCCGTGGTAACTGGGGCGAAAGGTCTCCGGAAGGAAATGAATAACTGTAAAGAGGACGAGGACCGAAGTGACAGAGTCCTGGATTCGTATTCCTTCAAACATGCGACAGGGCAAAGTGCCAAAGACGAAGGAAAACTAGGATAGGAGACTGACCTGATATTAGTCTTAGTACGTCTAGAGATGCTAAAGGTCACCCCCTCCGGAGTGAAAGAATGGGCGTCATAATCCAAAGCCCGTACATCTGAAACTCTCTTACATGAAATAAGACAAAAGAGGGTGACCAACTTGGCAGATAACTGTCGAAGTGATAAGTCCTCATTAGCCGGCCAACCCAAAAGGAAGGCCAACACCGTGGACACGTCCCAGGAACTAGTAAATCGAGGGTGAGGGGGCCAAGCCAGGTGGGAGCCCCTAAGTAACCGACATATCAAAGGACGGCGACCCGCTGGACAACCCTCAAAACCCCTATGGCCGGTAGAAATAGCCGATCTGAATACATTCATGGTGCGGTAAGCCTTGCCTTCCTCGTAAAGGGAGGAGAGGAACTGGATAACCTCACTCACAGATGCAGTAGTGGGATCCAGGTTCTGAAGGAAGCACCAATTAGCCCAGGACTGCCAAGCTGCCCGATAGGCCCTTCTGGTTCCAGGGGCCCATGCGCTTTCCAAAAGGAATCTAGCTGTCTCCGAAACCTCTTGGGATTGCCAGGATTCCCTGATACTCTGCACGCCAGCAGACCCAAGGAGCCCTCCAAAAGCAAAGGATGCGGCTGGTTCATCGGACCTACCAGCAGAGACGGCTGGCTGGGAAGCAAGAGGGGTCTGTCCACCAGAAGTTGTGGGTACCAAGACTGGATCCCCCAATGGGGAAGTATTAGAACAAGCTCTGATGCTTGGCGATGCACGGTGGCCAAGACCCGAGGAATCAGGGAAAACGGTGGGAAGGCGTACATCAAGTAGTCCGACCAAGGTTGAAGAAAAGCGTCCACAGCCTCCGCGGCAGGATCTGGTCTCCACCTGAAATATCTGGGCAGTTGGGCGTTCCACCGAGGCGCAAAGAGGTCGATAGAAAACGGACCCCAACGTGATGAGATGGCGGAGAAAACCCCCACATCTAACCTCCAATCGCTGGCATCTGAAATGTAGCGAGAGTTCCAATCGGCCAAAGTGTTGTGGAGACCCGGAAGATATTCCGCCACTACCGACACATTGTTGGTCGGGCAATAGTCCCAAAAGTCCTTCGCCAAGTGTGTCAACATGGTGGAGCGGGTCCCCTCCATCGAGTTGATGTAACGAACCGCGGAAATATTGTCCATACGGAGACGGATGCAAGCCTCGGGTCTCTCCCACTGGTAAAGCTGCGGATCGCAAAGGACCCCGCGCGAAGTTCCAGCGCGTTGATGTGCAGGTGAGACTCGATAGCTGACCACGGACCTCCGGTAGATATTCCCTCGCAGTGGGCTCCCCAACCGTGGAGGCTGGCATCCGACAACACCACTATATCCGGTTGAGGGCCGAAAATTGCTTTGCCGTTCCATGCGGAAAGGTTGCCGATCCACCATTCCAGTTCGTCTCGCGTCTCTTGATCCAAGGAAATCAGATCCGCATACGCCGCACCCGCCTGTAGGTGGGCGATCTTGAGCCGTTGGAGGGCACGATAATGCAGTGGTGCAGGGAAGATGGCTTGAATCGAGGATGACAGGAGACCTATTACTCGAGCCAGATGCCTGAGAGAAATCTGCGACAAAGACAGAGTGCGAAGCAACTCCTTGCGAATCGTCCAAACCTTTGCCGACGGGAGGCTGAGTGTCAATGAGGTAGAACTCACCAGAAAACCGAGAAACTCCATGGTCTGGGAAGGAGAAAGACATGACTTCTCGTGGTTGATTATGAACCCCAAGCTGGAGAGGAGGTTCATAGCCATGTGAAGGTGGACCTGGAGTGTAGCACAATCCCTGGCCATGATCAGGATGTCGTTCAGGTAAATTATAAGTCTCACCCCCCGGCTGCGGAGGTAAGCTACCACCGGCCGCATGAGTTTGGTGAAACACCAGGGGGCGGAAGACAGACCAAACGGGAGGCACGTGAAGCGCCAAATGCTCTCTTTCCAGCAAAACTGGAGAAGATCCCTGGACGAGGGAGCAACCGGGACCGTTAAATACGCATCTTTGAGGTCCAGCTTCGCCATCCAATCGTCCGGCAACAGCATGTCCCTTAGAAGGTGGATGCCCTCCATTTTGAAGTGTCGATATCTGACGAAGGTATTCAGAGCCTTCAGGTTGATGACGGGGCGATGCTGGCCTCCTTTCTTTTCGACCACGAAAATACTGCTTATTACTCCACCGTGAGTGTGAGGAGCTTGCTCCATGGCTGCCTTTAGGAACAGGGCTTGTAGTTCTATGTCTATGAGGGACTGAAACGCTAGAGACCGGGCCATGGACCGTGGGGGAGGGGGAACTAGAGGGGGTCTCACGAGGTCTATGTGAAACCCCCGAATCGTGGTTAACACCCAAGGGTCGCTGGTAATGGAAGGCCATACATGCGAAAAATGTTGGAGTCTGCCCCCTACGTAACTGTCCAAAAAAAGGAGATGAGGTGGAAGACTTACCAAAGGGTCGCCTGAGGTTAGGGTTTCCTCTATACACTCTCCCTCTTCCTGGCACGCCGCGAGACGGGAAAAAGGTGGGCTGGTGTCTCGAGTCCTGTCCTGGAGTTCGGTAGGATTGGAAGGAGCCCCGACCCGTGCCACGGGTCTGTAAGGAGGAACGGCCGGACAGATGGCCCCTTGTACTGCCGACCCTGGAGGAAACCCTACCACTGAAGACTCTGCGCATGGAAGACTGCGCTTTATCCAGGGCGGTGAAGGTACCTACAAACTTTCCTAGGTCCTTTATAAACGGGTCTCCAAAGAGGAACCCTTGGGCCTCCTTTCCTGACTCTGTTAGGGCCATATTGGTAAGTTTAGGCTCAATTTTCATCAAAATGGTCTTGCGTCACTCGATTGCCAAGGACGTATTTGCATTTCCTGACATGCAAATGGATCTCTGGACCCAACCTCAGAGTTCCTCCGGGTCAACTTGTCGTCCCTCAGCTTTGGCAGCTTCTGCCAGATCAAATATCTTCGCTAGTGGCCCCATTATATCTAACAATTTGTCCTGGCATGCTCGCAGAGCCGAATCCAAGCCTCTACGGGGGCTAAACCCCGATTTAGATAAAAATTGGACCATCTTAGGGTCCATCACTGGCGTCTCACAAACCTTATTAGGGATGGCCAGGCGCGGGCACTCGGCCCGAAGTTTATTCCGCGTCTCTTTACTAAGAGGTCTGCGGACCATAGACTCCAAGTAACTGGCTACATGAGGGGCCGGATCAAATAACGGATCGCCCGCAGGGTCCGTAAGGGGAACGGGCGAACTAGAGGCTGTAGCGGACTTATTAAAGGTAGGCCGAAGTGGCCGGGACGAGAAAGCCACTGATGCCCCTTGGTCATCTGCCATGTCTATGCCCTCCTCCTCAGAATCGTGTGGAGATTCCAGTAAAGCCTCCTCCTCAGACTCTCTGCAGGAGTCAGAATCAGACTCAGGATGGGACCGGGCTGATTTCCATTGCCGTGCACGTTCTGCCTGGCGCGGACAGGCTCGTTTGCGCGACCTAGGCGCGCCGTCATGGGATGGTATCGGGCCATCATTGCTAACGATTTTGGAGGCACTTGGTGTTGTCAAGGGTGGAGGATTAGGGGCCAGACTAGTGGACGGATTAGCAATAAGGACCTGGGAAATGGAATGGGTCAGTACTGATGACATGGACCCTATAGCAGTCATAATGGCATTGGAAATAGACTGTTGAAGGGCCAGAGCCTGCGCCTCAGAGGAAATAGGAACCAATCCACCTGATGCAGGCATGGATCCTTGTAAGGCAGGAGGAGGAGGGTTATCCTCCTGACCAGAGCTACCCCGGGCTGGTGTAGGGGCCCTATGAGAAGACATCTTATTGAAATGATTAAAGCTGGTGAGGTGCAACAATAATAATAATATTGGTACCAGTGAACACTATCTCCGGTCCTGGAGAGAAACACGCTGCCTCACACTAACCTAACCAACTATGGGCTGAGAAGATGGGGTTAGTCACCCACACCAAAGAGGATGCAGCCGCCGACCTGCAGTAGTAGGAAGCCGCTCGCCGAATACACCGAGCGGAGCGGCGATACTAGAGAAGATGGCTGGAAGACGGCGGCCAGGAAGACGGCGGCTGAAGAACTAAGATGGCGCCCGAGATCCCGCGCAACCTCGCGAGATCTTGGGCGCGCCGAACGGACGCTGAGGAGAAAAAAAAACCCGCTACAAGAGCGGGGAGAAACGAACCAGGTGAGGGAAAAGACCACCGGGGAACGCTAGGGGTGGCGGAAGGGGAAGGCACAACAAACCCCCTCAATGCACCAGGAGGGTATAGGAAAAAAAACTAAAAACAAGAGAAAATAGGCGAACAACCTGAAAACCCCCTAAAACTAAATATAAACAAATAAAAGCGGGGGAAAAAAACAAGCTAATGTCAGGTGGAACCCTCACTATAAGAGAACATATCAAATTTGAAAATATACAGACAAAAAGCCACAAAAACCTGAACCAGATGAGTGTGGATACTTAGCTGGGTGGCAGCAACAAAGAAAGAGGAAGATATGCTGGGATGGAGCTTCCTTTATATGGGACTTAGGAGGCGGGGCTATCTGCCCATTGGTGGTTATATTCTTGTTTTTTCTTTGCTGCTGTGTGGTTCAGTAAAGAAAGGGTTAAGTAATAGGAGCCTCCGTGTCTTGAAATAAAATTGTAATTTCTTTCAGCCTGTTTTTGTTCTCATAGCTATTATAATGGTATCTCATTCAATGATTTCAGTGTTCCCAGGTTTTAACCTTTATGGTGATCTCTACTGAGTAAATTAACATGGATTAGTTAATAAAAAAAAGTATTGATTAGGATTAAGACCTTGTGTCAAAACACCTAAACTAGTCCAGTGACTCTGAATCATTTTTAGATCACTACAAATAAAAGGTGGATTTTGCTGGTGATCAACTGTTCAGGAAATTCATCCATTGTCCAAAAAATGGACTGGCAATTTTGACAAAACAAGACCTATCTAGTGAAGTTTTCTTTTCACGCTGTTCTCTTAATTATACTTTTTCTCATCAAGTGGAACTTCCTGACTTTCAACTTCAATATCTGTTACATCCTGCAGGATTTAATTGCCCTTAAAGCAAGGGTCAGAGAACAGCAAGCCAAAATGTTGCACTGGAGCACATCCTAAATAAACATGTGGCAATATAATTGCAGCTATTTTCCTTTTGGCTCAGCTGTACTCTATTTGTCTGATACCGGAAAAGAGAAATTGTCTTTCTGGGGAATCACATCCTTTCACTTACCTAAAACAGGCTGAATGGCTGATGTATGAATCACAGCAAGGTGCTAGTGAGAAAAAAAGTGGTGCCATTTCAACTATGATAATGCTGAGCAACTATTTTTATTTAGAATGACATTACAAAGAAGCTGACATCATATTGCAATATGTAATTTATCCGTACCTAAAGACATAGATGCCTGATGATGTCATATATCAGGTCTGAGTCATTTCATTGTCCTAAGCATCTGAGATGTTTCTATATATTCAGACGGAGCAGTTTTTTTTTTTTTTTTTAGATGTTTCTATATATTTATATTCATTTATTTATTCATGTCCCGCGACTGTCTTTTTTCTCTCCTCCCTACCTGCTGGATATAATGCTATGGAATGTCTGTTCATAATGGCTCATTTTGGATTTTAATTTTAAATGTGTTTCTGTGCACTTAAATTTCTGTTAGCACTTTTAATTACAACACTTGGGATGACCAGCACCGCCCTGCCAGTTCACTGGGGGAGGGATTTTTGTGTTCACTTCTATATATACACTGTGTTGGAAATTTATTGTGGATGTCATGATTAAGAACCATCTGGTTCGAAACATGTAGACCGCATTGGGGCTTATATTTTGAGGGTTCCATTACCACTGTACACTTGGTTTGTGGAATAAATACCGTCAAGCAAGAAAAACAAGGTGCTGGATTTCTTTTCCCTTTTAAGTTCCTAAGCATCTACCCAGTGTGACACAGTGAGAGGTTTGGTCTGGGAAAACAGGTATTTTCCTCCCAGCATGTGCTGCTGGGCTGATTTACAGCCAGGTGAGGTCAAATACCAGACCGGATTTTAAGTGCCGGTCCGGGTTTTGGCAGCACCTGGCTGTCCTTAAATAGGCAGCTGGGCTCAGAAGCCAGGTCTCTTTGTTGGGATCTGGGAGCCTTGTGTCTGGATGAAGGCTTGCTACCTGTTTGGTGTGAAAACAGTTTGGTGCTGTTATGGTCAAGGACTCTTTGAGGCAGAATTGCCACATGGTGTAAATTACTACCAATACTGCAAGGTGACTTTTTGTTTGATTATGACTGCTTGTTTTGTCATTTGCCTAAAGTGTGAATAAAACACTGAACTGTTTGATCCGCTAATCCTGTCTACCAGAGCGAAAACCCACACCAGTCACTTGGCCACATGTTCAATTACTGATCTAGCTACTGCAACTAAAACCTAAAAATAGTATGACGCAGAGGTGTAGCTATAGGCTCATGGGCCCTGGTGCAAGAGTTCAGTTTGGGCTCCCCCTACCCTCAATACCATTTCCTAACACCACCAGACCCCTGCGCGCCCACCATGCCCACCACACAGCTTCACCTCCTCCACGTCTGGCCCGTACAACTCTGCCAGACAGGAGCGGAACCACTCCCTCTCCTGGCTGCACCTGCACGCACACACGCTCTGCCTCCGTCCCCACCCTATGTGAATTTACTTAGCCGCCAGCGTCACCCGCAGGTATTGTAAATCACTCAGGGCTTTTACTCAGTCTCTCCTGGGGGGCCCCGTGGGCAGTGTTCCCACAGAAAGCCTTGGCAACTGCTGAGCGGGGTCAACTCAGAGCTGGGCACAGCGCCATCAAAGGTGGGCGATAGGAAAACCTAAGATAATTGTCACATCAAAGAGCATACAGTGTAACCCCTGCACCATGCCGTATAATATACATTATAATCCCTGCACCATGCTGTGTAATATACATTATATTCCCTACACCATGCTGTACAATATACAGTATAATCCCTGCACCATGCCGTATAATATACATTATAATCCCTGCACTGCTGTACAGTATACATTATAATCCCTGCACTGCTGTACAGTATACATTATAATCCCTGCACCATGCTGTACAGTATAAATTATAATCCCTGAACCATGCTGTACAATATATATTTTAATCCATACACCATACAGTAAAATATACAGTATAATCCATACACCATGCTGTACAATATACATTATAATTCCTGCACCATACCGTAGATTATAATCCATACACCATGCCGTACAATATACAACATAACCCCACAGTGTAGGTGTTATACTGTATATTGAACAGCATGGTGTATGGATTATAATGTATATTGTATAGCATGGTGCAGGGATTCTAATGTATATTATGCGGCATGGTACAGGGATTATAATGTATACTGTACAGAAAATGTATGGAGGTTACACCATGCCGGACAATATAACCCCTGTGGGATAGATAGATGCAGTACAGACCAAAAGTTTGGACACACCTTCTCATTCAAAGAGTTTTCTTTATTTTCATGACTATGAAAATTGTAGATTCACACAGAAGGCATCAAAACTATGAATTAACACTTGTGGAATTATATACATAACAAACAAGTGTGAAACAACTGAAAATATGTCATATTCTAGGTTCTTCAAAGTAGCCACCTTTTGCTTTGATTACTGCTTTGCACACTCTTGGCATTCTCTTGATGAGCTTCAAGAGGTAGTCCCCTGAAATGGTTTTCACTTCACAGGTGTGCCCTGTCAGGTTTAATAAGTGGGATTTCTTGCCTTATAAATGGGGTTGGGACCATCAGTTGCCTTGAGGAGAAGTCAGGTGGATACACAGCTGATAGTCCTACCGAATAGATTGTCAGAATTTGTATTATGGCAAGAAAAAAGCAGCTAAGTAAAGAAAAACGAGTGGCCATCATTACTTTAAGAAATAAAGGTCAGTGAGTCAGCCGAAAAATTGGGAAAACTTTGAAAGTAAGGGCTATTTGACCATGAAGGAGAGTGATGGGGTGCTGCGCCAGATGACCTGGCCTCCACAGTCACTGGACCTGAACCCAATTGAGATGGTTTGGGGTGAGCTGGCCCGCAGAGTGAAGGCAAAAGGGCCAACAAGTGCTAAGCATCTCTGGGAACTCCTTCAAGACTGTTGGAAGACCATTTCAGGGGACTACCTCTTGAAGCTCATCAAGAGAATGCCAAGAGTGTGCAAAGCAGTAATCAAAGCAAAAGGTGGCTACTTTGAAGAACCTAGAATATGACATATTTTCAGTTGTTTCACACTTGTTTGTTATGTATATAATTCCACATGTGTTAATTCATAGTTTTGATGCCTTAATAGTCATGAAAATAAAGAAAACTCTTTGAATGAGAAGGTGTGTCCAAACTTTTGGTCTGTACTGTAGATAGATAGATAGATATACCTATATACATCCTATACCTATACACAGTCTATACCTATATACAGCCTATACCTATTGTGGTAAGGTGTACAGTGCTGGAAGGCGTGTTGTCCCACTCGGGTACCTCAGATGGGTGAGACAGATAAAATCCAGAGAGTGGCAGTAGTCTCAGCAAAAGCATAGTTTGCTGAGACAGTTTTGTAAACATTTTCTGGGCTGGATTTTACTCGGACTGGCAGTTAGGCCTGGTACAGGGAGCTGCCAGTCCACATCCTTCCGGCAAGGGTATTCCCTTTTACCTGAGGTGATCGCAGGTGAGGCCTGCTCTAATCAGGCTGCGATAAAGCACTTCCCAGTGTGTTATCTGAGACCAGAGACCTGCAGAGGTTTGGAGTGGTCTCAGCCGGGGAGGCTGAGGGGCCACGAGGCTAGGTGATAGCCTGGACTTTGGGGGACGCAGTGACGCCTGGGAAAGTAGGGTCACTAGGTCAGAGTCGGGAGGACTACCCTACCCCCAAAGATACTGGACTTGATACTACCTGAGAGGCTGGAAAAGCCGCATGTTGGTCAACAGGGTGTGAACGGCGCTTTAGCTGAGGTAAGGAAATTATTTTTGTTTAGTGAGAGCCTAGACGGGGAGGTGTTCATTTGTATTGTTTTGTGTGTGCTGGTGTTAAAATAAATACACTGTTTGGACACGAGAATCTGTTGTCTGGCAAGGTATCTGTGAGAATGACCCTGGAAAAGAGCTAATCCCCCCACACTATGTACATATATACAGCCTATACCTATATACACTCTATACCTATATACAGCCTATACCTATATACAGTCTACACCTACAGTACAGACCAAAAGTTTGGACACACCTTCTCCTTCAAAGAGTTTTCTTTATTTTCATGACTATGAAGGCATCAAAACTATGAATTAACACATCTGGAATTATATACATAACAAACAAGTGTGAAACAACTGAAAATATGTCATATTCTAGGTTCTTCAAAGTAGCCACCTTTTGCTTTGATTACTGCTTTGCACACTCTTGGCATTCTCTTGATGAGCTTCAAGAGGTAGTCACCTGAAATGGTCTTCCAACAGTCTTGAAGGAGTTCCCAGAGATGCTTAGCACTCGTTGGCCCTTTTGCCTTCACTCTGCGTTCCAGCTCACCCCAAACCATCTCGATTGGGTTCAGGTCCGGTGACTGTGGAGGCAAGGTCATCTGGCGCAGCACCCCATCACTCTCCTTCATGGTCAAATAGCCCTTACTTTGAAAGTTTTCCCAATTTTTCGGCTGACTCACTGACCTTCATTTCTTAAAGTAATGATGGCCACTCGTTTTTCTTTACTTAGCTGCTTTTTTCTTGCCATAATACAAATTCTAACAGTCTATTCAGTAGGAGTATCAGCTGTGTATCCACCTGACTTCTCCTCAATGCAACTGATGGTCCCAACCCCATTTATAAGGCAAGAAATCCCACTTATTAAACCTGACAGGGCACACCTGTGAAGTGAAAACCATTTCAGGGGACTACCTCTTGAAGCTCATCAAGAGAATGCCAAGAGTGTGCAAAGCAGTAATCAGAGCAAAAGGTGGCTACTTTGAAGAACCTAGAATATGACATATTTTCAGTTGTTTCACACTTGTTTGTATATAATTCCACATGTGTTAATTCATAGTTTTGATGCCTTCAGTGTGAATCTACAATTTTCATAGTCATGAAAATAAAGAAAACTCTTTGAATGAGAAGGTGTGTCCAAACTTTTGGTCTGTACTGTATGTATAGTCTACACGGTGTATACTGTAAATAGGTATAGGCTGTATATAGGCATAAGATTTATATAGGTGTAGACTGTATATAGATATAGGCTGTATATAGGTATAGGCAGTATATAGTTTTAGGTTATATATATATACTGTATAGTCTGTATAGACTGTATATAGATATAGGCTGTACATAGGTGTCAACTGTATAGGTATAGGCTATACATAGGTATAGGCTGTATATAGGTGGAGGGCATGCTGCTGCAGAACACAAGGGGTGAAACCACTGGCAGGAACACACCATCCCAGTGATAAACTATCACTGGGATGGGATGGTGTGTTCCTGCCAGTGGTACTTTCACAGTTTCACCCCTTGTGTTCCTCAGCAGCATGCCCTCCAGGACTGTCCTCAGCATACTTATGTAGCAGGCAGCTCTCAGTCTCAGAAGTCGAGCTTCTAAGATAGTGCTGCCGCTGTCAACACCGCCTCCACGTTATCTCTCTCTGTGCACTGCTGCTCCTCCTCTTCGGTCAAAAAAGAAGCAGGAGGCAGCAGTAGCGAGGGAATATGTGGGTGGTGCCCCGCTTATCACGCACACAGAAGGAGGAAGTTTGGAAGAACTCATCACTAGTATGGGCAAGTTTGTGGGCATTTTGGAAGCAGGGTGAGCACTGAGCGGACTTATTAAACTTGTAAGCGGGGGCATAATAATTGCTGCGTGGCCGCGCACCCGCGCAGCTTAGAGGGAACACTACTGCTGCGACCCCTATAGCTACGCCACTGGTATGAAGAGCAGCACTGGATGAGGACAGGCTTATGAGCACGGCAAGGACTATTTATTTTAAGTGCCTCAGGCTCTATGGTACAATTATTATCTATATGCTGGGTAACTTACTGGGGAATATATTTATGGCTGCCAGAGGAGAAAATAACGCCCCTTTGGGCACCTTACTAGCTGATTTGCATACTGAACAAAGTGGCTTTTCTGAAGATAGAAAAATAGAATCACATAAAGAAAGGTACATCTGGAAAGGAGGTACTGTGTACTATTAGGCAATATTTTTACATGAACAGCGATGATCCAGATGACAGATTTCCTTTAATGGGGTTCTCCGGGAATTAAGAAAATGAAAATACTTAAAGGGAATCTGTCACCTAGTTTCAGCATATTAAACTGTTAACATTGCAATGTTCACTAATCTACCTTCATTCCAGCAAGGGTCTTCTTTCTTTTATTCATGTTGTCATTTAGATATGCTAATGAACCTTCAAGGTGCCCAGAGGGGCGTTATTCCTCTGTAGTGCAGTGCCCAGCAGTGCCCAGCCCCTTTAAATATTACTTCATTATAAATATATTACCAAATACCTTTCATTAGTTATACTGGCTCGTTTTGTCCGGGGAGCATTAGGAAAAATAAAATGGCCGCCATCCTACTAGTACACACAAAATCTATCCTAATTACACAGTAGGACAAGTTAAAGAGCTGCACCATCTTCCTCTCTTACTTGTCAGGGATTATGATCCTGAATACAGTTTAATATGATCTTCAGGTGAATGGAGTGGAGTTTATGAGGAGACGTGAAGTAGAGAGGAGGTGGGGGTGTATATAATAAGCAGCAGCACTTGTATGCAGTCTCCATTACCACAGTCTGTCCTGTCCATCCTCTCTGTACTTCAGCTGTCTCTTCCTGAACTCTATTCAGCTGAAGATCTTATCATCTGTATTCAGGATCATAATTCATGACAAGTAGAGGAGAGAGGAGGATAAGGCAGCTCTTTACCTCAGTGTTGTAAAGTAACTCGTCCTACTGTGTGATTAGGATAGGTTTTGTGTGTGCTAATAGGACGGTGGCCATTTTATTTTTTCCTAATGATTGCTCCCTAGACAAAAATGAACCATTATAACTAATGAAAGGTATTTGGGAATATATTTATACTAAAGTAATATTTAAGTATTTTCATTTTCCCGGAGAACTCCTTTAAGGATACATGGGCTCCCTGATAGAAACCTAGTGACTGCAGTATAAACAATGGGGTCCATCGGGCATGGTTGGTGGTCATCATATGACAGATCTGGTGCTGCCATGTCAAGTCCTGAGATTTCCTTTACAGTAGGCACCTTGACATAAGAAACCTCAGCAATGATTAAAGGGGTTGGCCACTTTGTGGTTACTGTTGAACAATGTGTTTGTGAGATATCTATATGGCACTTACTAATATATTCTTTTTAGAAATTCTGCATTTCATAACCTATGCCCCCTTGTTTACAAAATCCTTTCTGCCATCCACACAGAGGTTCTTTCCATAAAATGTCCACTGATGGATGGTCATGTGACCAGGAAAATCACCTCCATGTAATGTCTCGTCAATTCAAACACACTGCACCTCCACTAAACTCCCAACAGAACAATTGCAGATGGCAGGTGCAGTGTCTTTGAATAGAGGAGGCTGAGTTATTTGCCTGGTGACATGACCCTCCATCAGTGGCCATCTTATGGACAGGACCTCTTTGTGGACTGCAACAAATACTTTGTAATCAAGGGGGCAAGCCTTATCAAATATAGAAAATGGTACAGAATTTATACAAAGACTATATTAGTAAGTGCCATATAAACATCCCACAAACACATTGATCAACAGTAACCAGAAAGTAGCCAATCCCTTTAATTGTTCTTTATAGAAAAGTTTTATGGAAATGCTCTGTGACATCAATTTCTATGAGGAAGGTTTGGGGCAAATATCTTGCATGTGTCCATCACCTTTTGCTACAGGTCAATCCATCCTAAGGCTGGCCATACACATTCAATAGCTGTCAGCTGAATGATCGTTCGTCCGACAGTTATCTTTCCCATCTTCCTCCATAGGCATACATGTTTGGATGAGTGTGTATGTGTTGTCTATAGGGAAAGAGGAGGAAGCTGCTGCCAGACACCTCTGGTGATAGCTAATCTCCTGGGAGAACAAAAGGATTGGTCAAAAATATCTACTTTGCTAGATCCTTCTATTCCCCAATATTATATGTCGGGGTAGAGTTGGGAGCTTTCTCATACACATTAGACTGTTGACCGAACTCGCAGAGAACTGCACTCTATTGTGTTTTTCAGAGAAAATGACTGGGGATGATGTAAGCTATACTAATGAGTGGGCATTGCCATGTAGGATTGGACATTCCTGTGGCAGGGCTTACATGCCCCTACAATATTGGTAAGTATGTACATGACAAGCCTGCAGGCTATTGTTTGTCCCCTGGCTATCATGACAACTGCTTGGCACCCCGTGTTCACAACACATGAAAGGTATGGGGCAAAGGGAGCGATAAAGGCATCTAAGGGCTCAAAGAGCATCTGTCAGCATGATCAATCAGGTCCTGGTGCTTGGAGAGCAGTAGGCACAAGAAGAAAGGGCTAGACGACATGCCTAGCCCTATCAAATCATAGGAAGGGAGAGGGACTGAAGCTGAAGGAGTGTAACAAATGGTGCTCCGAGGACTCTGGCAAGACCTTTGGTGCTTCAGTCAGGTCATTTGCATATGAATAAAAATGCTTTTTTTCAGCAACAGGGCCAAGTATAGTCATAATAAGGGTATATTTTATATTAACCCTACCAAACTGTATGCCTGGTTTAAGATGTGCCATAACTCCCAGTCCTCCATCTGGTAACAAGTGACTGTCTACTTCTCTATGTATGATTTGATGCCAACATTGTTATTTACATGGCTGCATTATTAGCAGTTTTCTCTTTCCTACTTTTTCTCAATAATGATTTGGATTGATGACCACGCCATTATTTGAATATTCTATGACACCCATAATTTGTTATTGTTAACTTTAGTAATTTCTAAAAATGTTAATAAAAAAAGTTTATAAAAAAAAAAATCTGTAGCACTACAAAAGTTCTCCATATAGCTGAGGCCTAATTGACAACTTGGTATTACCATTCCCCTTGTCAAAAGAACAGGTCCTTACAAAGTCTGATACTGGCAATGATGATCAACGATTGGACAAAACCCAGTTATTATTCATACATTTCTAGGAAGGACAACAGAGGAACAGCATTGTTATGGAAGCAAATGTGGATCCGCTGTGCCACTGAACTGATTTGGCTTGGGGTTACTCCTGAGGGTGCTATGCTGATAGTCCCCTGGTCTTCACGCTTACAGGTATCTGAACTCTGCCACAGGGGAACCACCAGGCCACTACCTCTGGTAGTAGTCTTAGTTCATTGGCTGCTGACCCATGGGGGGCAAGAGACATCGGTGGGAAACAAAGAGTGTACAGGCAAAACCGTACTCAGAGAACAAGTCTAGGTCAGGGCAGGTAGAGCACATTCAGTCCGAAAATCAGGCTGAGGGTCAAGGCAGATGTTGCAGGATAAACACGAGACTCAGGCAGAGGTCTAGTTAGGCAGCAAAGGGTCACAAAGGTGACGGTGCTCTGTAGCTCAGGAGGCGACTTCTGGCGACAGAGCTAATCCGAACAGCCGATCAGCTCTTTCCTGGTAACTGGCATGTGTAAATGTGCTGGCAATCAGTCCACAAATGAGCAAATGCATGGTTGATTATGTCGGCAGCATATCTTCCAGTATAAACTGGGGATATGCTGCTGGCATAATGCACTTTGCTTGTATAAAATTCTTTTAAAATAGTGTCAAATGACTTTATCATTGACCGAACATGTTGGTCTGGAATATGGCCTGGAATATAAAAGGACTCTAATAGCCCTTTTACTGGAGTCGATGACCAAAAACAAAAAACGCTCGTTCCCGATCACTGTCCAGTATAAACATGCTGCTGCATGCAAACTGAATGGGGGCAAACGATCGTAGTAAAGATCATTCACACCCCCTTCCCATTCAGTTTGCACCCCTTCCCATTCAACTTGCATATCCTCAATCAGCATCTGTTCAGGATGGAAATTGTCATATGTAAAAGGACCCTTAAGCTCTACACTTACTTACAGTGGAGTCAAATCTGGAAAAGCACAAGGGTTCATTAACACCCTCATGCGGGAGACATCTTGCAAGATATATTGCTCAGGTAGTAGTTTGTGCCTACAAAACTCCTGGGGCCCCCGGATACCCCTACATTTCCAGGGATGCCCTAATAAAGGTGATAAGTATATACCACTCTTGGTGGCCCTTCCCCAAAGTATCTGTATCTACGGGTTTACTACCTCATCCACAGTCACAGGTCACAATTAAAGGGATTGTTATATGTCAGCAAATGGCATTTTTATGTAGAGCAAGTTAATACAAGGCATTTACTAATGTATTGCTCTTATCCATATTGCTTTCTTTGCTGGCTGGATTTAGTTTTCCATCACATTATACAGTACTCGTTTCCATAGTTACGACCACCTTGCAATCCAACATTGGTGGACGTGCTTGTACACTATAGGAAAAAGCACTAAGTGTGGTCCCATGGTCCTGGCCACCAGAGAGACAGATACTTTTTCCTATAGTGTACAAGCACTACCACCACTGATGGATTACAGATTGGTCGTAACCATGGAAATGAGCAGTGTATAATGCAACAGAAAAATGAATCAAGCCAGCAAAGGAAGCAATATGGAGAATCACAATACAGGGAGTGCAGAATTATTAGGCAAGTTGTATTTTTGAGGATTAATTTTATTATTGAACAACAACCATGTTCTCAATGAACCCAAAAAACTCATTAATATCAAAGCTGAATATTTTTGGAAGTAGTTTTTAGTTTGTTTTTAGTTTTAGCTATTTTAGGGGGATATCTGTGTGTGCAGGTGACTATTACTGTGCATGATTATTAGGCAACTTAACAAAAAACAAATATATACCCATTTCAATTATTTATTTTTACCAGTGAAACCAATATAACATCTCAACATTCACAAATATACATTTCTGACATTCAAAAACAAAACAAAAACAAATCAGTGACCAATATAGCCACCTTTCTTTGCAAGGACACTCAAAAGCCTGCCATCCATGGATTCTGTCAGTGTTTTGATCTGTTCACCATCAACATTGCGTGCAGCAGCAACCACAGCCTCCCAGACACTGTTCAGAGAGGTGTACTGTTTTCCCTCCTTGTAAATCTCACATTTGATGATGGACCACAGGTTCTCAATGGGGTTCAGATCAGGTGAACAAGGAGGCCATGTCATTAGATTTTCTTCTTTTATACCCTTTCTTGCCAGCCACGCTGTGGAGTACTTGGACGCGTGTGATGGAGCATTGTCCTGCATGAAAATCATGTTTTTCTTGAAGGATGCAGACTTCTTCCTATACCACTGCTTGAAGAAGGTGTCTTCCAGAAACTGGCAGTAGGACTGGGAGTTGAGCTTGACTCCACCCTCAACCCGAAAAGGCCCCACAAGCTCATCTTTGATGATACCAGCCCAAACCAGTACTCCACCTCCACCTTGCTGGCGTCTGAGTCGGACTGGAGCTCTCTGCCCTTTACCAATCCAGCCACGGGCCCATCCATCTGGCCCATCAAGACTCACTCTCATTTCATCAGTCCATAAAACCTTAGAAAAATCAGTCTTGACGTTTCAGCTTGTGTGTCTTGTTCAGTGGTGGTCGTCTTTCAGCCTTTCTTACCTTGGCCATGTCTCTGAGTATTGCACACCTTGTGCTTTTGGGCACTCCAGTGATGTTGCAGCTCTGAAATATGGCCAAACTGGTGGCAAGAGGCATCTTGGCAGCTGCACGCTTGACTTTTCTCAGTTCATGGGCAGTTATTTTGCGCCTTGGTTTTTCCACACACTTCTTGCGACCCTGTTGACTATTTTGAATGAAACGCTTGATTGTTCGATGATCACGCTTCAGAAGCTTTGCAATTTTAAGAGTGCTGCATCCCTCTGCAAGATATCTCACTATTTTTGACTTTTCTGAGCCTGTCAAGTCCTTCTTTTGACCCATTTTGCCAAAGGAAAGGTAGTTGCCTAATAATTATCCACACCTAATATAGGGTGTTGATGTCATTAGACCACACCCCTTCTCATTACAGAGATGCACATCACCTAATATGCTTAATTGGTAGTAGGCTTTCGAGCCTATACAGCTTGGAGTAAGACAACATGCATAAAGAGGATGATGTGGTCAAAATACTCATTTGCCTAATAATTCTGCACGCAGTGTACATTAGTAAGTGGCTTGAATTAACTTCCTTTACATAATAAATTCTATTTGCTGAAGTGAGATAACCCCTTTAAATTAAAAACCCTTAGGCATTACTTAAAGGGGATGTCCCACAAAAAATATTCTACAGTTTTCAAACCAGCACCTGGATCTAAATACTTTTGTAAATGCATGTAATAAAAAATGTATTATATCTACTGAATTATTTAATAAAAAGTATCTGTATAGCGCCACCTGCTGTGTGTGTTTTTCCTTATTTCTTTGTCCTGCTCACTGAGAAGGCCCCACATGCTCAGTTTCATAATTCACCTGCCTCCTGAGCTGTGATAGAAAGAGCATTGACCCCCCCCCCCCCCAAGGTGCAGCAGAAAGGACACTCTCCTTGAGCTGCCAGCTTGATATTATAAATCTAGCAGAGCAATGAATGGAGAGATCTCTGGATCCATGTGAGGTACAGGGCTGATTCTAGCTTTGTTAGAAAGAGGTTGCCATGTCCTATATGATGTTTGATTTAAATTTTTTACATTAGTCATGGGATAACCCTTTCAATAACGACACTGAAGGTGCTCCCCAGGCTGAAGTTAATAGTATTTTCCTGCCTTTCAACAAATAACATAATTGCTTGCACTTGGAAACAACTTGGCTCTTGATTTCTCAGAGGTTATAGCGGACCTGTCACCTGGAAAATGCTGTCTGAAGGTGGATTTACACAGCTGATATTTGGGCCGATTATTGGGAACAAATTCCTATGAATGTTTGTTCGTAATAATCCGTGCGTCTAAAGGTGCTGCAGATCACCCGATGAACGAACAAAACACTCAATCCTCCAGTGAAATGATCAGAGGGGTGGACACCTCAATCATCGTTCCCGGGCAGCAGAACTAAACAGCACTTTACTGCCCAGGAGCAATGATTTTGTATGGGGACAAGCGATAGCAGTAGCCATCACTCATCCTCATACTGTGGAGGTGATTACTGCATGTGAATGCAGCTCTTCACCTCCACTTAACGAGCAGCCGACAGTCGGGAAGGAACGCTTCGGATAGTATAAATGTGCCTTAAAAAAAACAGTACAAAAAGTAATATTTTGATCTGTGCATGAAAGCCCAACACCCCCTGGTTATGAAAGGGTGAATCAACTAAAGACCACAGCACAAGTGAAATGAAGTTAACGCACAGGTGTTTTAGTGGGTTCAACATGCAAAACCACAATTAAATGATATTGGAATGTGCTTAAAAGGAACAGATTGATGCGTACTTGGCAGATTTATCGCTACCATAGAAACATTATTGTATAAAGTTGGTTTTGTACAACGCAATTATGTAAATACATGTAAGCCAGTAAAGTACACAGGGGCAAGCAGCAGCTTTTAACCTGCTATGATTAATTAATGTTTCACTCATTGATTTTTCACAAATTTCTCACAAATTTCACTCATTGATTTTTCAATAAAAAACAATAAAACTGCTGCCATTTTTACACGTTAAATGCCATAATTCCTAAACCTTTAAGTGTTAGTCACTGGGTGACTGTGGTTCACAATTAGGAGAAAAAGGGGCGGGGCAACAACAGCCAATCAGATTTCAGCCATTGACTTTAATGAAAAGCAGATAAACGGCTGCTATTATCACAGTTTAATGTGTGCCAAACTTAGCACAATTACTCACTGGGTGACTGCGGTCAAAATTTAGGGAAAGTGGGTGGAGCCTAAAACAGCCAATCAGATTTCACCTATTGACTTCAATATAAAACTTTCAAAGACTGCCATTCTAACAGTTTTAAAGCCAGAACTTTTTATTTTAAATCATAACAAAACAATACAAGGACCATTCCAAATAAAGGACTTAACCCGGCCAGTCTCCCACCCCACACCCCCCTTCTACATTCATAGTATCCATTCATGCACATCCATACACTTTTTACATGTTTACATATAAACATATTTACATAACTAAATAGGACAAGACTAAAAGAATAAATAAATTAAAAGACAACAATATATACAATATATACAGGACCTATCCTTAACCCTAAATCTAACTTCTAACCCATCACCCGTCCCCACCTAGCACACCAAATCGGTCTCCCACAGAAGTTCAAAGAGGATAACCCCGAGCTTCTCCAGTTCCATAGTTCTTCCCCAGTCGGACTGGGGCTGACCAGTTGGAAAAAATGTTTTTTATATTTTTATATTTTTTTATTTTTTAAATACACACACACATATATATATATATATATATATATATATATATATATATACATAACACTCCCCCCCCCCCCAAACGCCCTCCCAACCTGACTATCCCCAAAAACATTAAAGGGAACCTGTCACCGGGATTTTGTGTATAGAGCTGAGGACATGGGTTGCTAGACGGCCGCTAGCACATCCGCAATACCCAGTAACCATAGCTCTGTGTGCTTTTATTGTGTAAAAAAACCAATTTGATACATATGCAAATTAACCTGAGATGAGTCCTGTCCTTGACTCATCTCATGTACAGGACTCATCTCAGGTTAATTTGCATATGTATCAAATCTTTTTTTTACACAATAAAAGCACACAGAGCTATGGGGACTGGGTAATGCAGATGTGCTTGCGGCCATCTAGCAACCCATGTCCTCAGCTCTATACACAAAATCCTGGGGACAGGTTCCCTTTAAGTCCCTATATAATCAACTTATACATATACATGTCATATAATTCTTAGACGATACATGACACAAAATCCAACTTTTCAGCTATGGTTAAGTGCCTGTAAACCAAACCATCCTGCTTCATCATAAAACAAAACAAAAATCTAATAGTGTCATGCCAGCCCACCACCAGGGCTGAGAGTTACTCGGTTAGTGTACCCTGAAACAAAAACCCCTCCACAGATGAGAGACTTTAGGGCCACCCAACCTTTCGTTCTCAAGAGAGCACACTTTATCCAGGTCACCCATGATGCTCCTATATACCGTCTCCACTGGGAGGACTTTACAACCCGTCGACACTAGACACCTTGCGCACCAAATGTGATACCTGACCACTGCGCTAACTAGGAATAAAGTGCAACGGTCCCGTCCACCCAGATCTTTGAACGCACCATAGGCCCACTCTGCATAGGATAGGGCAGCCAGCCTAGGCCAGCCGATGGAAATCCCCACCCTTTTGTAGACCTCTATATTAAAAGGACAGTGAAGCAAGAAATGGTCCATGATTTCCAGCACAGCACCGCACTCCTCCCGGGGACAACCCCTTTCCTCAGAGTTTCTAAGCTTCACAATATCCCTTACATATAGCTTACCATGGAAGCAGCGCCAAGCCACATCCCAAACTTTCAAGGGGATCCTCACCCGACTTGGGTAATCCCCCAAGGCCAACGGAGGCTGGAAGAAGGTAGACAGGACCCAAAAATCAAGGGCGAACCTTGACTTGGTCTCTCCCCTCCCAAGTCCCCATCGCTTTATAATTCTCAGGACCGGGGCAACATAAACTGGGAGATATCTCTTCCTTGATGAGCGTAGGTCTTTCACGCGCCCTCCTGTCTCCCATTCCTGGAAGAAGGGCCGAAACCATTCCCTACAGGAATTTACCCACCAAGGAGCCCTCTCCATCTAGAGGTTTGAAATGTTAGCTTTTAAGAAGGTATTCGTTAGGAATACCACTGGGTTGACCATATCCAACCCACCTAGTCTCCTTGGTCGGTAAGTGACATCTCTCTTGACTAGGTTCAGCCTGTTTCCCCATAACATCTGGAAAAAGAGGCTGTAGACCGTTGCCCAGAGAGAGCCTGGCAGGACACAGACAGTGCCCAAGTACAATAGTACCGGGATCAGATAAGCCTTGCACAGGTGAACCCTTTCCCTGAGGGTCAAAGACCAACCCTTCCAGCGGTCCACCTTTTGACCGACATCTTTCAGTCTGCCTTCCCAATTTTTGTGATGATAGTCCTCATCCTGGCCAAAATTGATGCCGAGAACTTTGACAGTTTTCTGAGGCTCTGGGAGAGTGCCCTGGAGATCAAAAGCAGGATCTCCTTCTCCCAACCAGAAAGCTTCACATTTATCACGGTTGATCCGAGACCCAGAAACCCTCTGAATAGCGGTCCACTTCAGACATCACCCATCCCACCTCCTCACCAGTAGAGGCGAAAATGGTGACATCATCCGCATACGTACCACCCTCAAAGACGGCCCCCTTGCCACCGTCAGTTCCATCCCCACCCCTGCCAACGGTCCACGATCTACCCTTCTAATGAAGGGCTCGATCGCAAACACATACAGCAAGGGGCTTAAGGGACATCCCTGACGGACACCGGAAGCCACCTCGAAGGGCTGTCCTGACCAACCATTGACCAACGGGAAACTCTCAGCCCCTTTGTACAAAGCCTTTAGCCAATTCACAAACCTCCTCGGCAGACCATACCACAAAAGGACGGACCACAGATACTCGTGGTTCACCCGGTCAAAAGCTTTAGCCTGATCCAAAGTCAAAAGAAACCCTTTCCAAAGGCCCGCCGTGCCTCGCTCCACGGCCTCTCAGACACTCAGAATGGCGCTAAAACTGCTCCGACCGGGAACTGTGCAGTGCTGAGCCCCTGAAAGAAGTCTCGGTGCAAACTTCACCAATCTATTAAAAAGTATTTTTGCCATGACCTTTCTGTCTGTATTGAGAAGCGATATGGGTCTCCAATTCCCAATACGGGATGCATCTTTACCCTTTGACAGAATAATCAGGGCTGACTTACCCATTGACTTTGGTAAAGTGCCCGAGGAAAGACACTCATTAAAGACCTCAGTCAATGGAGGAACTAACTGTTCCTTAAAAGTCCTGTACCACTCCGATGTTAAGCCATCTGGACCTGGCGATTTCTTGGGCCTAAGCCCTTCAATGGCCAGTCTCACTTCCTCTTCAATGATTGGTTCAGACAAAACGGCAAGAGAGGGGTCCATTCCTGCCTTGGGAACAGCTTCAGCCAAGAAAGCTGAAAACTTGTCCCGATTTAGTTCTTTCCTACCCAAGAGGTGAGAGTAGAAAGACATCACCACCTCCAGGATCCCTGATTTGGACCTATTCAGGGATCCTTTACTATTAATCAGGCCTGTCACCAGCTTAAGTTCTACTGACATCTTACAGTTGCCCTAAGGGTTGGGCGAGCAGGGTACTTCCCGAACTCTCTCTCGACAACCAAAGATGCGTACCTATCGTACTGACACCTCTTAACCACCTCCGGACCGCCGAACGCAGCAACGCGTCCTGAAGGTGGTTGATTCATTCCGCCTGGACGCGCCGGCGCGTCCTCTCGCGAGACGCGAGATTTCGGTCACAGCCGGCCCGCGCATGCGCATCGCGGGCCGGCAAAAGTTCGAGGAGAATTGCATCAGCAACCTGCCAGCCAATGATCGTCGCTGGCAGGTTGCTGATTTTTAAAAAACCGAATCACAAGCCATATAACAGATCATATTAGTAAATATGATCTGTTATATGGCTTCTCTGCTCCTCTGCTGTTCCTTTTCGTCGGTTGGATCCAGCAGAGGAGCAGACTGAACTGTGAGTACCCACCAAACACTGTCCTTAGCCCCAGATCACCTTCCATCACCCCCATCATCCAAATTAACCCCTTGATCGCCCCCTGTCAATCACTTAGTGAAAGACAAAAAGTGATCAGTATAAACTGTCACTTTTTTTTTTCACTAGTATTGGCTGTTAGGTTTTAGGATTAGTTTAGGCCCCTTGGTTAGGTAGTTTAGGGATCAGTTAGCGCCCAGCCCACCGCACCGCAGTCCCTTATTCGCTGATTAGCGTATCGCTAATCAGCATTTGTACTTTTATAGTATCTGTAAGTGATCAAAACTGATCACGGTCAGATCTATAATTGTATTAGTGTCACCTTAGCTCGCCCTCCACCCAAAACGCAGTGTTTGCCCGATCAGGCCTGATCGGTCGCCCACACGTGCGTTCACCCACGCCCGCCCCACCGCAGTGACAAAAAATTAATTTTTTTTGATCACTGCACATTCACTTTACATGCACTGCAGCGATAAAAAAAATCAGTTTTGATATTTTTTATCAACCGCAGTGGCCTCCGGTACTTCGCTAGCCTCCCCTTTGTAAGACAGGCTTGCTTTTTTTCTTGGGTAGTCTCAGGGAATACCCCTAAATTTAGTAGTCCAAAATGTCAAACAGGGGGTATTCTTCTGAAGAGGCCTACAGGATTCTGACCCAGTCAGATGAGGAGTGGGAACCCTCATCTGATGAATCTAGCGGGTCAGAATATGAACCTGTAGAAAGCAGTGGCTCTCTGACCCAAAGTTCGGACGAGGAGGTGGAGGTCCCTGATAGAACCAGGCGTACCCGGCCCCGTGTCGCTAGACCACAGGTTGCGCAGGATCCGCTTCAAGAGCAGCAGAGTGGGGCTGTCGCTGCCGGATCACGTGGTGAGGCATACACCAGCAGCGCAGCCCTTCCTGGACCTAGTACCAGCACTGCCGTACAACATGGTGAAGTAGCGAGCACCAGAAGGGCAGTTGAAGCTGGTATGGTGGCACGTGCAGTAGTTACCCCGTCGCAGCCACCGCACAGACAGGCCCGTAGAGCCCCTAGAGTCCCTGAGGTGCTGGCAAACCCTGATTGGCAGTCACCAACTTCAGCCGCACCTGTAGTTCCCCCTTTCACCGCCCAGTCTGGAGTTCGGGTTGAGACAGCTCAGATCGGTTCGGCCCTGGGATATTTTGAGCTGTTCTTGACTGCGGAGCTCTTGGACTTAGTCGTGGCAGAAACAAATCGGTATGCCACACAATTTATAACCGCAAACCCGGGAAGCTATTATGCCCAGCCTTTCCGGTGGAAACCAGTCCAAGTTTCCGAACTTAAAATTTTTCTGGGCCTTCTCCTCAACATGGGTCTAACTAAAAAGCATGAATTGCGGTCATATTGGTCCACGAACCCAATTCATCACATGCCCATGTTCTCTGCTGCTATGTCCAGGACACGATTTGAGACCATCCTGCGTTTCCTGCATTTTAGCGACAACACCACCTCCCGTCCCAGAGGCCAACCAGCTTTTGACCGGCTCCACAAAATTCGGCCCCTCATAGACCATTTCAACCAGAAATTTGCAAATTTGTATACCCCTGAGCAAAACATCTGCGTAGACGAGTCCCTAATACATTTTACCGGGCGCCTTGGCTTCAAACAATACATCCCAAGCAAGCGTGCCCGGTATGGGGTCAAATTGTATAAGCTCTGTGAAAGGGCCACAGGCTATACCCACAAATTTCGGATCTATGAGGGAAAAGATCAGACCCTGGAGCCGGTCGGTTGCCCTGACTACCTGGGGAGCAGTGGGAAGACAGTCTGGGACTTGGTGTCACCCTTATTCGGCAAGGGGTACCATCTTTATGTGGACAATTTTTACACAAGTGTGGCCCTCTTTAGGCATTTGTTTCTAGAACAGATTTGCGCCTGTGGCACCGCGCGAACTAGTCGCGTGGGCTTCCCCCAGCGGCTCGTTACCACCCGTCTTGCAAGGGGGGAGAGGGCTGCCTTGTGTAACGAAGAACTGCTCACGGTGAAATGGAGAGACAAGCGTGATGTTTACATGCTCTCCTCCATTCACGCAGACACGACAATCCAAATTGAAAGGGCAACCCGTGTCATTGAAAAGCCCCTCTCAGTCCACGACTATAATGCGCTCATGGGAGGGGTGGACTTCAATGACCAGATGTTGGCTCCCTATTTAGTTTCCGGACGCACCAGACGCTGGTATAAGAAGGTGTCTGTATATTTAATTCAATTGGCTCTGTATAATAGTTTTGTTCTCTACAGTAAGGCTGGGAGAACACGATCCTTCCTCAAATTCCAGGAAGAGATCATCGAGAACCTCCTGTATCCAGGAGGTTCCGTGGCCCCAACCACCAGTGTAGTTAGCCGTCTACACGAGCGACATTTCCCCAGTGTCGTTCCTGGTACCTCAACCCAACCGCCACCCCGAAAAAAATGTTGTGTCTGTAGCAGGAGTGGAATAAGGCATGACACCCGCTATTTCTGTCCTGACTGTCCTGACCACCCTGCCCTATGCTTAGGAGAGTGTTTCCGGAAGTACCACACACAGGTACACTCAGCATAGGGATTGCATCTCACAGGACAGGCACACAGGGCTATTAGGGCCCTTTTACTCACAGCTGCTGCAAACCTCTCCTTTCACCTGGGATAAAGTGCATAATGTACTTCGCCACATCTTTGGGCGATTTGCGCTTTGCACATTGTCCCATGGGGAAGGAGAGGTTTGTTCTATAAAGGTAAAAAAAAACTAAACAAAAAAAAAATTACCGGTAAGTAAAAAAGTTAACGTTCAGTTAAAAAAGTTAAAAAAAAGTTTATATGTTCTGTTCAAAAGTTAATAAATTTATTGCGTTGCGCCCTGGTTTTTTCTTTTTTGTTTTGTTTTTTTTACCTTCCAGGTGGACCAACCGATCGACTAGCTGCAGCACTGATGTGCATTCTGACAGAAGCATTGCGCTGCTGTCAGATTACACGCAAGTCGGTGTATGCGGCGCTGCAAGACGAGATTTCTCCTCTGCAGTAAAAGATACGTTTGCCGAGGCATATGAGCTGAGGAGGTGGCGGTGTTCATATACTTTGGCAAACACTTTGTATATATAAAAAAAAAAATCCCGGCAAGGATTTATTCATCCACATCGATTGATGTGAATGGAGAAATCTGGTTTGCCAGGGCATACGAGCTAAGTGGGTATGGATGTTGGGCGGAGCTCCTATGTCCTGGCAGACGCCTTTCCCCTCATTTTTCTTTTTTTGGCAGAGATTTTTTCATCCACATTGATCGATGCAAATGAAGAAATCTGTGCTGTTCATTTTTTTCTTTCAGCCCAGAGGCTGAACGAAAAAAAAAAATCTCATTACCCGTATGCTCAATATAAGGAGAATAGCAGAAACTCCTAATGCTGGGCATACATGTAATGATTGCGGAGCCCCTCAAATGCCAGGGCAGTACAAACACCCCACAAATAACACCATTTTGGAAAGAAGACACCCCAAGGTATTCACTGAGGGGCATATTGAGTCCATGAAAGATTGAAATTTTTGTCCAATGCCAACTTTGGTCAAATGCCAACTTTGTATAAAAAAATGGGAAAAGTTGTCTTTTGCCAAGATATTTCTCTCACCCAGCATGGGTATATGTAAAATGACACCCCAAAACACATTCCCCAACTTCTCCTGAATACGGAGATACCACATGTGTGAAACTTTTTTGCAGCCTAGGTGGGCAAAGGGGCCCACATTCCAAAGAGCACCTTTCGGATTTCACCGGCCATTTTTTACAGAATTTGATTTCAAACTCCTTACCACACATTTGGGCCCCTAGAATGCCAGGGCAGTATAACTACCCCACAAGTGACCCCATTTTGGAAAGAAGACACCCCAAGGTATTCCGTGAGGGGCATGGCGAGTTCCTAGAATTTTTTATTTTTTGTCACAAGTTAGTGGAAAATGATGATTTTTTTTATTTATTTTTTCTTACAAAGTCTCATATTCCACTAACTTGTGACAAAAAATAAAAACTTCCATGAACTCACTATGCCCATCAGCGAATACCTTGGGGTGTCTTCTTTCCAAAATGGGGTCACTTGTGGGGTAGTTATACTGCCCTGGCATTCTAGGGGCCCAAATGTGTGGTAAGGAGTTTGAAATCAAATTCTGTAAAAAATGGCCGGTGAAATCCGAAAGGTGCTCTTTGGAATGTGGGCCCCTTTGCCCACCTAGGCTGCAAAAAAGTGTCACACATGTGGTATCTCCGTATTCAGGAGAAGTTGGGGAATGTGTTTTGGGGTGTCATTTTACATATACCCATGCTGGGTGAGAGAAATATCTTGGCAAAAGACAACTTTTCCCATTTTTTTATACAAAGTTGGCATTTGACCAAGATATTTCTCTCACCCAGCATGGGTATATGTAAAATGACACCCCAAAACACATTCCCCAACTTCTCCTGAATACGGAGATACCACATGTGTGACACTTTTTTGCAGCCTAGGTGGGCAAAGGGGCCCACATTCCAAAGAGCACCTTTCGGATTTCACCGGCCATTTTTTACAGAATTTGATTTCAAACTCCTTACCACACATTTGGGCCCCTAGAATGCCAGGGCAGTATAACTACCCCACAAGTGACCCCATTTTGGAAAGAAGACACCCCAAGGTATTCCGTGAGGGGCATGGCGAGTTCCTAGAATTTTTTATTTTTTGTCACAAGTTAGTGGAAAATGATGATTTTTTTAAATTTATTTTTTTCTTACAAAGTCTCATATTCCACTAACTTGTGACAAAAAATAAAAAATTCTAGGAACTCACTATGCCCATCAGCGAATACCTTGGGGTGTCTTCTTTCCAAAATGGGGTCACTTGTGGGGTAGTTATACTGCCCTGGCATTCTAGGGGCCCAAATGTGTGGTAAGGAGTTTGAAATCAAATTCTGTAAAAAATGGCCGGTGAAATCCGAAAGGTGCTCTTTGGAATGTGGGCCCCTTTGCCCACCTAGGCTGCAAAAAAGTGTCACACATGTCGTATCTCCGTATTCAGGAGAAGTTGGGGAATGTGTTTTAGGGTGTCATTTTACATATACCCATGCTGGGTGAGAGAAATATCTTGGTCAAATGCCAACTTTGTATAAAAAAATGGGAAAAGTTGTCTTTTGCCAAGATATTTCTCTCACCCAGTATGGGTATATGTAAAATGACACCCCAAAACACATTCCCCAACTTCTCCTGAATACGGAGATACCACATGTGTGACACTTTTTTGCAGCCTAGGTGGGCAAAGGGGCCCACATTCCAAAGAGCACCTTTCGGATTTCACCGGCCATTTTTTACAGAATTTGATTTCAAACTCCTTACCACACATTTGGGCCCCTAGAATGCCAGGGCAGTATAACTACCCCACAAGTGACCCCATTTTGGAAAGAAGACACCCCAAGGTATTCCGTGAGGGGCATGGCGAGTTCCTAAAATTTTTTATTTTTTGTAACAAGTTAGTGGAAAATGATGATTTTTTTTTTTTTCTTACAAAGTCTCATATTCCACTAACTTGTGACAAAAAATAAAAAATTCTAGGAACTCACTATGCCCATCAGCGAATACCTTGGGGTGTCTTCTTTCCAAAATGGGGTCACTTGTGGGGTAGTTATACTGCCCTGGCATTCTAGGGGCCCAAATGTGTGGTAAGGAGTTTGAAATCAAATTCTGTAAAAAATGGCTGGTGAAATCCGAAAGGTGCTCTTTGGAATGTGGGCCCCTTTGCCCACCTAGGCTGCAAAAAAGTGTCACACATGTGGTATCTCCGTATTCAGGAGAAGTTGGGGAATGTGTTTTGGGGTGTCATTTTACATATACCCATGCTGGGTGAGAGAAATATCTTGGCAAAAGACAACTTTTCCCATTTTTTTATACAAAGTTGGCATTTGACCAAGATATTTCTCTCACCCAGCATGGGTATATGTAAAATGACACCCCAAAACACATTCCTCAACTTCTCCTGAATACGGAGATACCACATGTGTGACACTTTTTTGCAGCCTAGGTGGGCAAAGGGGCCCAAATTCCAAAGAGCACCTTTCGGATTTCACCGGCCATTTTTTACAGAATTTGATTTCAAACTCTTTACCACACATTTGGGCCCCTAGAATGCCAGGGCAGTATAACTACCCCACAAGTGACCCCATTTTGGAAAGAAGACACCCCAAGGTATTCCGTGAGGGGCATGGCGAGTTCCTAGAATTTTTTATTTTTTGTCACAAGTTAGTGGAATATTCCGCTAACTTGTGACAAAAAATAAAAAGTTCTATGAACTCACTATGCCCATCAGCGAATACCTTAGGGTGTCTACTTTCCGAAATGGGGTCATTTGTGGGGTGTTTGTACTGTCTGGCCATTGTAGAACCTCAGGAAACATGACAGGTGCTCAGAAAGTCAGAGCTGCTTCAAAAAGCGGAAATTCACATTTTTGTACCATAGTTTGTAAACGCTATAACTTTTACCCAAACCATTTTTTTTTTACCCAAACATTTTTTTTTATCAAAGACATGTATAACAATAAATTTCGAGCAAAATTTATATATGGATGTCGTTTTTTTGGAAAATTTTACAACTGAAAGTGAAAAATGTCATTTTTTTGCAAAAAAAATTGTTAAATTTCGATTAATAACAAAAAAAGTAAAAATGTCAGCAGCAATGAAATACCACCAAATGAAAGCTCTATTAGTGAGAAGAAAAGTAGGTAAAATTCATTTGGGTGGTAAGTTGCATGACCGAGCAATAAACAGTGAAAGTAGGGTAGGTCAGAAGTGTAAAAAGTGGCCTGGTCTTTCAGGGTGTTTAAGCTATAGGGGCTGAGGTGGTTAAAGGGCTTCTGTCACCCCACTAAACTCATTTTTTTTTTTGTGTACTTATAATCCCTATCCTGCGATATATCTATACATTATGTTATTAATCATTTTCGTTCAGTAGATATGTAAAAAAACGTACTTTTATAATATGCTAATTACCTGTCTACCAGCAAGTAGGGCGTCTACTTGCTGGTAGCAGCCGCAAAAAACCGCCCCCTCCTCCTGTTGATTGACATGGCCAGTCGCGATCTCCTCCTCCGACTGGCCCTGTCAGCATTTCAAAAATCGCGCGCCTGTGTTGATTCGGCGCAGGCGCTCTGAGATAAGGAGGCTCGCCTCCTCAGCACTCCCTCAGTGCACCTGCGCTGATGACGGAGAAGAGTTTAGTGGGGTGACAGAAGCCCTTTAGGTAAGGACTTCACACGAGAGATATTCTCACTGCTACCTCCCGTCGAGACCAGACTTTCAAGTTTCTTCCTCAGTTCCTGGTACAGATGATTTTTGTCCTGGCACCTGAGGTACGAAAGCTCCCGGAAAAACCTTGTTTTAAACATCTCCCACCACTCTGACTTACTGTTGCAGAGGTCCACTAACGGTTCCTGGCCCTGAAAGAACTCCTCGAAGGATTGTCTTATTGCCGCATCTTCCAGGAGAGATGAATTCAACTTCCACAAACCTCTGCCCATACAGGGGGTCTCTGCAACATTCAAAGAAAAACAAATTAAACAGTGATCAGAGAAAACCACTTCCTCAGTTTTTAAGACTGAAAAAACTGCTTCCCCCTTCAACTAAAATCTATCTATCCTAGACCTTTGGCTACCTCGATAAAAGGTGAAGTCCACGTGGTCTGGCTTATGGTTTGGCTTAAGTGAGCATCCACCAGACTAGCTTCCTCAACTATCTTACTCAATACGACGCTATCAGTATCCAGCCTGACTCTGGAGCCTCCCCTATCACAGACTCTTGTCACATTGTTGAAGTCTCCACCAAAGATCACCTGACGGATGGAAAAAAGGTAAGGTTTAATGCTCATGAGAAGACATTTACGGTCCCACTTGGTTTGTGGACCATAGATGTTAATGAGCCTCAGCTCTTGTCCTCCCATGAGCACATCCAGGATCAGGCACCTTCACATTTCTAGTTCGATTACTTTCCTGCATTCCACTCTTCCAGTGGTTTTAAAAAGTACCGCTACCCCGCTACGTGGCTCGGCCGCAAGAGACCAGAAGGATAGACCATGCCTCCACTCTCTCTTTGCTTTCTCCATTAACTCAGTGGAGATCAACCTTGCAAAAATAAAACATCAGCATCAAGATGGCTGAAAAAATCAAAGGCCGCATAACGAGCCATGTCTGACTTAATGCTAGCAACATTAATGTGTGCTAGCGTCAACGGGGTGAGTTCCGCCATCATAAGTGATTGAACTAGATAGCTTTCTTCTTAACCCCACTGCCACACTCACCATCACAACCATCTGACTCCCCACTTTGGGGGGGATGGGGTGTTTTCTCTATTTTCTATTTTGTCTATGGAAATGATAAAACTCTGTATCACCTTTGTATTGAATTTGTAATCAAAGTCTTATATTTTTGTGAAATGGTAAAAACAAATAAAACAATATTGGAAAAAACAAAACAAAAAAAACTTGGTCCCGTAGGGATGGATAAGGGCATAGATGTCTTTCGCCTCAAAACCCATCTGCAGTAAAACCTCCACAACAGTCTCATTTTTACTCTTTGTGAAAATAAACACAATTGGAGCTAAACAACATTTTATTGGAACAAATGAAATTTTTTATTTTCACACCCAAGTGTCTAAATTCTATGAACTACAAAATATGGACCAGGTGGTATAGAACTCCGGTAAAATTGCACAAATGTTATCCTTCAGTGCCCTATACCTGTTGGCATTGTGAAGCTGCAGTAGGCACTATGCTATACATATGGTGGGATTGCTCAGGAGTGGCCCCCTTATGGCGTGACGTATTCTCACTCTATGGGCACTTTTACCGGTCCACTATACCCCCTTCACCCTTAATAGCACTTTTGTCCCTGGAAGGATTCAGCAGATTAAAACAGGTACTCTCAGATTTTTCATACTAGCCATGAGACAAAATTCAACTGGCGTTCACCTGAGAGTCTTCAGAGAATTACCTGGGTGACTGCTCTAGATCAGCTGGTTCGCATGGAAGAATTAAGCGCTGAAGACCACGGTACAGGATATGTTGACACAAAAATATCGGAGCCTTGGTGAAGTTTCCGCCCATCCTCAAATTTCTCAGATTGGTTATCCAATGGAGTGGTCACATGATTTGATAATCTACCGGTCAAATCTTTTGGTCCTCAGATGGGCTCCCCATGCCTTCCCTATTATTATATTCTCTCATCTTCTCATACAAGCCTATTGTGTATGTCTTGTCCCCCGTGTTTGTCCACCAACTTATTGATTGTTAAGATATTACATCATCAATCCTTCATCTCACTGATTCTTAATGATAAAATGTGAAACTTTTCAAGCTATGTTGTAAAACTTTATTATGCCATTGTTTCAATAAACAAAGATTGAACCATAAATTCTATGAAATGCCTGTTGGGTCAAAGTGCCCACTACATCCCTCATAAAATTCACTGAGGAGAGTCATTTCCAAAATGGGGTATTTCTACTCTAGGGGTACCTAAGAATCTCTTGAAATGCTACATAGCACCCAAAAATCATTCCAGCAAAATCTCTGCACCAAAAACCATATGGCATTCCTTCCGATCTGAACACTGCAATGTGCCCATACAGCAGTTTACCACCACATATGGGATGTTTCCGTAAACTACAGAATCAAGGTAAAAAAATATTAAGTTTGTTTTGCTGTTAATCCTTGCTGTGTTACACTACTTTTACGCTTGCGCTACAGGAATCCGGTAAGCTCCTCTGGCAGAGGAACAGCCTACCGAAGTTCTCTGTTGTGTACAGTGATTTTAGTCTGCTTAAATCCAGACATTCATTCTGGGAAGTGGCTGGATTCCATTAAAGTCACTCTATGGGCTTCGGCATGCACATGGTACTATCTGGCTAAGCTGGATCCAGAGAACTATGGCACTGCCAGTCTGCTTTAGCACTAGTGTGAAACCAGCCTTACAGGAAAAAATGGATTACAATGGAAAATCTGTATAAAAAAATGACATTTTTTAATTTCACTTCCATTTTGCTTTAAAGGCTATGTACACCTTCGGAGACATTTTTTATCATTGTATTTTTACTAATTTTGGGCTAAAAAGTATTTTTTCAATTGGTTTTTATTAAAAATAATGTTCTCTCAAAAAGGGTTCACTGTCTAGCTGTGTGAATTGTATGTTTTACTTTTACTTTGTGCAGGTCATCTAATAACCCTTATCTCTAATTTAAGATATTCTTATCAGCAAGATAAGAACTGAGCTATAATGAGTGTTTATAATGTCAGAGAGCAGAGCTGTCAGGTAAGCTGGCTGACAGAGCAGAGAGAAAATTAGGATCCTGCTACTAGATTTTTAATAAAGACCAATGAAAAATGTTTTTTTTAGCTCAAAATGAGCACGTACAATGCAATAATAAAAAAAAATTGCCCGAAAAGGTGTACATAGTTTTTAATGCATGTGAAACACCTAAAGGGTTAACAAAGTTTGTAAAATCAGTTTTGAATAGTTTGAGGGGTGTAGTTTCTAAAATGTGATTTATGGGTGGTTTCTATTATGTAAGCCATTATAGTCACAGAATTGAATTGGTCCTTTAAAAAGTCAGGTTCGTAAAAAAAATGTAAAATGTGAAAAAAAAAATATATCCCTCATTTATCCTGACGTGTTTCATGTGGTAGCTTGGCACTACTTGAGTGAACAGTGGTATCTTCCTCCTGCAGTCCCGTTGATCATATCAATATTTTATTTAAATGGATTACCTGCTTTTTTCTCTTGATCTTTTCTCAGGATAGGTCATCAATGTCAGATCGTAGGTCATCAATGTCAGATCGGCAGGGGTCCTACTCCCGGCACCCTCGCCGATCAGCTGTTTGAAAACAGCGCTCTTATGAGCGCTGCCTTCTCTTCTTGTTTACCTGCTCGTCATCGCAGCTGCAGCAGTGAGCAGTGTGATTACAACTATGGCATCCCCATGGGACGGCTCCCGGCTGTTTAAGTGAATAGGACGGAGCCGTCCAATAGAAGTAAATGGGAACGCCATAGTTGTAATTACACTGCTCTCTAAAAGCATGCTACTCTGCTTTTTTGTTGAAATAAACGCTTTTTATTGTTTTAAATTTGAGTACAATAAAACCCTTTGCATACTGTAACAGCGCTCTTTGCTGTGTTACAATATATTTGGTTTGATCTGTCTGTGTAGTTAGAATACCTCAGGGTTGATTGGATATTGAATGATCAATGGCACCACAGGAGGAAAGTTCAGGCCGTTAATACAACACTGTAGTATCGCAGAAGATCCAAGTTGAGCACAGAATATTGCCCAGAGAATCACACTGCCTCCATCGGCTTGCCTTTTTCCCATGGAGAATCTTGGTACAATCTCTTCCTCAGGTTAATGATGCACATGCACCCGGCTGTCCACATGTTAGACGAAAAGAAAAAACAATTCTTCAGACCAGAACATGTTCTTTCAATTCTGAATGTGTCTCATGTGCAGGGCCGGCGTCATAACCCGGCAAACCCAGGCAAGTGCCAGGGCCCAATGCTCCTGGGGGGGCCCAGTATTATACTGTGCCCTGTATTTCCCAATAGATAAATGATCCTTGGGAAACACAGTCCTCATCCCTGACCACCAGGACCAGGTAGCGCTCTGTCAGTACATGGCGGCCTCCCCTCTCTGCCTCCGCTGTGTACTGGTGGTTATTCTGACACTAGGGCTGGGTTCACATCCCATTTGTGCCATCCATTTAATGAATACCAAAAATGTATGCGTTACCGGATGCCTCACACTGATGCCGTACAGTGGCGTCTGTTCACCATACAGTTCCATGGTAGAAAAACATATACGTTAACGTATATATTTTTTACTGGACTCTGCAGGATACAAAAGCGTGGAGTGCTGCACATTTGTATACATCAAACCGATAGGAAAAACGTGATGTGAACTCACTGGGGGAAGGGGGGGAGAGGGCGTACTAAAATTTGCTGTGGGGCCCAGTCAGTTTTAGCTACATCACTGCACATCTCCTCTCCTCCAGGCCCGGCCCAGGGGTGACATCACGTGTGTCTCACTGCTGCAGTGGTCCTGAGGAGGGAAGGAGCTCAGGGAGCTGTGGTTAGTAAATGACAGGACCGCCAGCTCCCCTGCGCTCCAGAAATTATAGGTATGTGAGGGGGCCACTGGGGGGGTCATTACACTGTGAGGGCCCCTTACACAATATAATGACCCGTGCCCCCCCATTTAGTATAATGATCCCAATTGACCCTCCATTTAGTATAATGACTACCAGAGTCCCCATTCAATATAATGACCCCCCGTGTCCCCTCCATACAGTCTAACCCCCAGTGTGGGGGCGACTGGGGGTCATTATTCTGAATGGAGGGCCACTGTTGGGTCATTATATTATGAGGGCCCTTTACATAGTATAATGACCCCCAGTGTCCCCCATTTATTATAATGATCCCCAATGACCCTCCACTCAGTATAATGACCCGCAGAGCCCCAATTCAAAATAATGACCCCCAGTGACCACCATACAGTATAATGACCCCCAGTGCCACTCCATACAGTATTCCCCCAGTGTGGGGGCTACTGGGGGTCATTATTCTGAATGGGGGGCGACTGGGGGTTATTATTCTGAATGGAGGGCTGCTGTGGGGTCATTATACTGTGTGTGAGGCCACTGGGGGTCATTATACAGTGTGGGGGAGGGCATTGGGGGGTCATTATACTGTGTGAAGGGCCACTAGTGGTCATTGTACTGTATAGGGGCCACTTGGGGTCATTATACCGTGTGGGAGCCACAGGGGGACATGTAAATGTAAAAAAATGCCTCGAGGCGGCCCACTGGGATTTGTCGCCCAAGGGCCCACATGAACCTGGAGTCGGCCCTGCTCATGTGTCCATTATAAATGGTGTTAGTGGTAGACAGGGGTCAGCATGGGCACAGGGACCAGTCTGAGGTTACACAGCCTCATATGTAGCAAGCTGTGGTGCAATGCATGTTCTGATGCCTTTCTATCACAGCTAGCAGTAACTTTTCAGCAATTTGTGCTGGAGTGGTACCAGACCACACAGACTATTGCTTCTGATGTGTATTAGTGAGCCTTGGATCCCTATGTCTCTTTCAGTGGATCACCCCATGCCCTTCCTTTGAAAACTTTTGGTAGGTATAAACCACTGTAAACTAGGAACAACCCTCATGACCTACTGTTTAGAGCTCTTCTGGCCTAGTCACCTAGCCATCACAATTTGGCCCTTGGCAAAGTCTTTCAGATGCCTACACTTAACCATTTCTCCTGATTCCAATACAGCAATTTCAAGAACTGACTGTTCACTTGTTGACTAATATATCTTGAGAGGTACCATTGTCACAAGATAATCTGTACTGACTTGCCAATGGTTTTAATGTCATCTATCAACATTAAAACCACTGACAGGTTAAACTGAATAAGGAGCAGGCTGTACTCAAAGCCTTTCTGTAGTATTCATATGACGAGAAGATTTTCTGATTCATGCCACTGTACAAGTATACAGTGTCATATGTCGCAAATTGGCTCCAATTGTAAGATAAAAATCCTACAAATGGTAAACTTTTACACTGGCTCACTGTAGGTAAGAATTCAGTCTGCTGTGCTGCCCAATACAGCTAAAAAAGCTATACTCTCATCTAACAGCCTGATAGAGGCCAAAAGGGTCACTATTTTGTTCTCCGCTGGATGAACAGAGCCTTATGGGTGCATTTGAAAAGCTTTTGCCGACGCGTAGGGCTCACATCACGCCTGGTAAGGCAGGTACCAGACGTGCGGCGCAGAGGAAAGGGAGACTGGGTGCCCTAACACAAGGGAGAGGGAGGAGTGGTGACCCTAACTCACCTGGCTACTCTGAAGTCTCTAGACGGGTTGCTCACCCGTACACCGATCACGTGCCTCGTCTCTGGCTTACCCTGAAATAAGCCCTAGGTAGTGAGTAGGGTGGTGGGAGCACTCATCCTCACCACTGACACCTAGGGTAACAACAGGGAGTGGACAAACAATACAAACACCACATATAATCCCAGAAGGGAGACGACAAACAGTAGGAAACAAACTGGAGAGAACCGGAGATCCAACCTCACTGGTTCCAACAGCTCCAGCAGGCTCCACAGCAACGCCACTTGAGGTCAGAATAGATAACCTGAAAGGAAGGTCTATATCTGGCAACAAGGGAAGTAGGAAGAGAGAATATATAGTGGCTGAGAGTGGCAGACAAAGAACAGCTCAAAGGAAAACTACTGATACCTAGATAGGACAAAAAGGATCGCAAACCAAAACAGGAAAACCTAGACCGCAATCCATTCCCACAACTAGGTCATGGAGTGATCCTTTGAAATCGGGTGAGTAGCCACCCACTGCGACCTTCTGACCCCAGACACCACAGGGTCAGCGATAAGTCGTGACACCCTCGTCACAGTACCCCCCTTTCTACGAGGGGCCACCGGACACTCAGGACCAAGTTTTTCCAGATAAGAGAACCATACCACTTCCAATGCACCAGATATTGAAATAGAGCGATGGACAAAACGAGAATCAACAATTTTTGCCACCTGAAACTCCAAATTGCCATCGACAATAACTGGAGGGGACGGTAGCGGTGATGGTCTAGGAGGTGCGACATACTTTTTGAGCAACGATTTATGAAATACGTTATGAATTTTCATTGTTTGAGGTAGCTCCAGGCGAAAAGCCACGGTTAATGACGGTGACTATTTTATAAGGACCAATAAACCTAGGACCCAGTTTCCAAGAGGGAACTTTTAACTTAATATTTCTAGTCGATAACCACACATAGTCATTCACCCCTAGGTCTGGACCTGGCGAACGTTTCTTATCAGCCATACGTTTATATCTGTCTCCCATATTTTTCAAATTGCTTTGATCCTTCTGCCATACAGAGGAGAGTGACGACGTAACCGTTCTTCTTCCGGTGTCCCAGACAGCTCCCCCTCACTGACAGTACAAAACTGAGGATAAAAACCATATGCACCAAAAAACTGGTGACTTACCAGTTGATTCTTGACGGCGACTGTTTATAGCAAACTCTGCTAAAGGTAAGTAAGATGACCATTCCTCCTGATTTTTAGACACAAAACACCTAAGGTAAGTCTCTAGGTTTTGGTTGGTACGTTCAGTCTGGCCATTCGACTGCGG
The DNA here is from genome assembly GCF_905171765.1 of Bufo bufo. NCBI lineage: Eukaryota > Metazoa > Chordata > Amphibia > Anura > Bufonidae > Bufo > Bufo bufo. Next base: position 665,549,397 of record NC_053389.1, read on the forward strand.
ATGGAAGGCTGAGGAAAAAGACAAATGTACCCCCAGACGAGAACAAAAAGCTATCCAGAATTTAGAAATAAACTGGGTTCCTTGATCCAAAACAACATCGGAAGGGACCCCGTGAAGCTTCATAATTTCACTGATAAAAACCTGAGCCAGGGTCTTAGCATTTGGCAACGCGGGTAAAGCAAAGAAATGCACCATTTTACTGAACCTGTCTACAACTACCAGGATAACAGTTTTACCCGCAGATACAGGTAGGTCAGTGATAAAGTCCATCAACAGGTGTGTCCACGGCCGGTTAGGAATGACCAGTGGTAAGAGGGACCCCGCCAGACGAGTATGAGAGACTTTAGCGCGTGCACATGTAGTACAGGTGGACACAAAATCAACTACATCCTGATGGCCACCAAAAACGGCAAGACAATAGCTCCGAGGTTGCCCTACTACCCAGGTGCCCCACGAGTGCAGAGTCAGGGAGAGCGTTTGGCGGAGATGTACAAATTTAAGAGGTGGGCTATGGATACTGAGTGGAAAGATCCAGCTCTCTGTAGCCAGTTTTGTCAGGGATTATCTGAGAGGCTGAAGGACACTTTGGCCTTTCATGAGAATCCTGAGTCTTTGGAAGCCGCTATGTCTTTGGCTGTACGTATTTATAGACGACTGAGAGTGAGATCTAAGGGCCCACTCTCTCAGGACGTTCTATTACACAACGTACCATATTCCTTTCACTTTTTGGGTGAAGAGACTCCTGAGCTTATACCGGAGGACGAACCCATGCAATTAGGGGGAGCGACTCCGGGATCTGCTTGCAAAAGTAGGAGTCGCAAGCAGGGAGTATGTTTTTTCTGCGGTCAAAGAGGACATTTTGTCAATATATGCCCAAGCATTTAGCGGCAAAAAGAGAAACAAAAAGGGCCGTCTAAATCCCATCTGACTATCGGAGGTGTGAGTGGGGAGTCAGAGAATGTGCATTTATCCTTTGTTTGGTAGTACCTGATTTCTCCTGACTGCCAAGGTGGCGCTAGAGTCAAAAACTGTGGAAATTGAAGTATTTATCGACAGCGGGGCCGGGGTGAACCTGATTGATGCTCAGTTTGTCCGCATGCATGGGTTATCACCAAGTACATTAAAAAAAGACATTCCTGTATTTGCTATTGATTCTGCCCCTCTTACTCAGAGGTGCTTGTCGCAAGTTTTGCATGATATCAGATTAGGAGTAGGTGACTTTCATTAAGAAGTTATCTCGTGTTTTGTCTTGGAAAGTCTCCTTGCACCTATGCTTCTGGGTTTACCGTGGCTTGCCAAGCATAATCCTACTATCGATTGGCAAGCTAGGCAGATTCTGGATTGGGGGGACTATTGCATTGATAATTGTCTCAATACATCCTTTTCTATGGTTACTACTAAGGCCTCATGCACACGACCGTATTTTTTTTCTGTGTCCGTTCCGTTTTTTTTGCGGATAGGATGCGGACCCATTCATTTCAATGGGTCAGCAAAAAACGCGGACAGCACACCGTGTGCTGTCCGCATCAGTATGTCTGTTCCGTTGCTCCGCAAAAAAAATAGTGCATGTCCTATTTTTTTCTAGTTTGCGGACAAGGATAGGCATTATTACAATGGATCCACAAAAACAACGGATCCGCAAAAAAACCCCGATGCCATACGGAACGGCATCCGTTTTTTTGCGGATCCGCAATTTGCGGACCGCAAAAAACACATATGGTCGTGTGCATGTAGCCTAAGGCTGTACCCTCTTTTATATCCGAGTTTGCCGATGTGTTTTCTGAGTGGATGTCAGGATTTACCTTCCCATCGGGAATATGATTGCCCTGTCAATCTTATTCCCGGGGCTAAATTGCCTAAATCTAGGTTGTATCATTTTTCTGAACCTGAAAGGCAGGCCATGAGAGAATATATTGCCGAGAGTTTGAAGAAAGGGCACATGAGACCAGTGGCTGCAGGCCTTTTTTTTGTAAAAAAAAGATGGAGGTCTTCGGCCATGTCTGGATTTTTGTGAACTCAATCAAATTACTATGCGTGATCCTTACCCTCTTCCTTTGATTCCCGATTTGTTTAACCAGATTAGTGGTGCCAAGGTGTTCTCTAAGTTGGACTTAAAGGGCTTCTGTCACGCCACTAAACTCATTTTTTTTTTTTTGTGTACTTATAATCCCTATCCTGCCATATTGCCATACATTATGTTATTAATAATTTTCGTTCAGTAGATTTAGCAAAAAACTTACTTTTATGATATGCTAATTACCTTTCTACCAGCAAGTAGGGCGTCTACTTGCTGGTAGCAGCGGCAGAAAACCGCCCCCTCCTTCTGTTGATTGACAGGGCCAACCGCGATCTCCTCCTCCGGCCAGCCCTGTCAGCATTTCAAAAATCGCGCGCCTGTGTTGATTCGGCGCAGGCGCTCTGAGATAAGGACGCTCGCCTCCTCAGCACTCCGTCAGTGCGCCTGTGCCGATGACGCCTCCTTATTTCAGAGCGCCTGCGCCGAATCAACACAGGCGCGCGATTTTTGAAATGGTGACAGGGCTGGCCGGAGGAGGAGATCGCGGCTGTCCCTGTCAATCAACAGAAGGAGGGGGCGGTTTTCTGCGGCTGCTACCAGCAAGTAGACGCCCTACTTGCTGGTAGAAAGGTAATTAGCATATCATAAAAGTACGTTTTTTGCTAAATCTACTGAACGAAAATTATTTATATGGCAATATGGCAGGATAGGGATTATAAGTACACACAAAAAAAAAATTGGAGTTTAGTGGGGTGACAGAAGCCCTTTAAGGGGGGCATATAATCTGGTTAGGATTAAGGAAGGGAATGAATGGAAGACGGTTTTTAATACTCCTGAGCGGCACTTTGAGAACCTAGTCATGCCTTTCGGGTTGACCAATGCCCCAACGGTCTTCCAACATTTTGTGAATGACATCTTTCATTACGTGGTGGGGAGGTTTGTGATCATGTATTTGGATGACATTCCTATTTATTCTCCTGACATGGAAACACATCAGAATCATGTGAGACATGTGTTACAGATCCTAAGGGATAATAAATTGTTTGCAAAATTAGAGAAATGTGTCTTTGCGGTACACGAGGTGCAGTTCTTGGGCTACCTGCTGTCATCTTCGGGTTTTTGAATGGATCCTGAGAAAGTCCGTGCTGTATTGGACTGGGATCGACCCGAAAATCTGAAGGATCTTATGGGGTTTTTAGGATTCACCAACTATTACCGAAAATTTATTAAGAATTATACGACAATAGTAAAACCCTTAACGGACATGACTAAGAAAGGGACGGATATCTCTGTATGGTCTGATTTGGTGTTGCAAGCCTTTTCTGAGATTAAGGAATGCTTATCTTCTGCTTCCATATTGGTGAAGCCACATGTGTCACAACTGTTTATTGTGGAAGTGGACGCATCCGAAGTGGGGGTAGGAGCAGTTTTGTCACAGGGCCCATTACCTGGTAAATGGCGACCATGTGCATTTTTCTTTAAAAAACTATCCCCCGCTGAGAAAAAATATGATGTGGGTAACAGAGAGTTGTTGGCCATTAAATTGGCTTTTGAGGAATGGTGTCATTGGTTGGAAGGGGTGATTCATCCGATCACGTTGTTCACTGATCACAAAAATCTGTTTTATCTGCAGTCAGCAAAAACGACTGAACCCAAGACAAGCCAGATGGGCCCTGTTTTTCACCAGATTCAATTTCACTGTCACCTATCGTCCTGGGATTAATAATGTCAAGGCGGACGCCTTGTCACGTAGTTTCCCTGGAGGTGGTGATTTTGAAAACCCGAGTCCCATACTGTCTAAAGGGGTGGTGATATTCGCCCTCTACCCTGACCTTGAGATGAAGGTGTTAAAGGCTCAGGGAGACTTACCGGACTCGTGTCCCTCAGGGAAACTATTTGTGCCACCAGAATTGCATCACAAGGTGTTGGAGGAACATCATTGTACGGTTCTTACAGGACATCCTGGGAGAAGTTCCACTGCCAACCTCATATCTCGTAGATTCTGGTGGCCGGGGTGGCGTAAGTGTGTGAAGGACTATGTGTCATCCTGTACTACCTGTGCACGGGCCAAGGTGACACATACTCAACCTTCTGGATCTTTACTTCCGTTACCCATTCCGTCCAGACCATGGACTCATGTATCCATGGACTTTATCACTGATCTACCTTATTCTTCAGGAAAGACAGTTATTCTGGTGGTAGTTGATCGCTTTAGTAAAATGGTACATTTTATTGCATTACCAGGCCTACCTAATGCTAAAACCATCGCACAGGTTTCAAATCGTGGGACTCAGTTTGTTTCCAGATTCTGGAAGGCGTTCTGTACTCGTCTGGGAATTCAACTGTCCTTTTCTTCGGGCTTTCATCCTCAGTCGAACGGACAGACGAAGCACACTAATCAGAGTCTGGAGACTTACTTGAGATGTTTTGTGTCTGAGAACCAGGAGGAGTGGTCTTCCTATTTGTCTTCGGCAGAGTTTGCCATAAACAATCGTAGTCAGGAGTCCACTAGTGAGTCGCCGTTTTTTGGGGCCTATGGATTTCACCCGCAGTTTGGCACATTTTCTGGTTCTAATACTTCTGGTATCCCTGAGGAAGAACGTTTTTCATCATCATTGTCATCAATATGACGAAAAATTCAAAATAACTTGAAAAATATGGGCAACAAATATAAACGTGTAGCTGACAGGAAACGTATGAATGGTCCGGACCTAAGTGTGGGTGATTCTGTGTGGCTGTCCACAAGAAACATTAAGTTGAAGGTACCTTCCTGGAAGTTAGGTCCAAGGTTAATCAGCCCATATAAGATCACGGCCATTATTAAGCCTGTAGCTTTTCGTCTTGAGCTTCCTCAGGTCCTGAAAATTCATAATGTGTTCTATAGGTCTTTGTTGAAAAAATATGTGGAACCTTTACATCCATCTTCCTTGTCACCTGCTCCGGTCATGGTGGACAGTAATTTGGAATTCGAGATCGCGAAAATAGTTGACTCTCGAGTTCTCCGTGGATCCCTTCAATATCTTGTCCACTAGAGAGGTTATGGACCGGAGGAGAGAATGTGGGTGCTGGCATCCGACGTTAATGCCAATCGTTTAGTAAATGTCTTTCATAGATCTCACCTGGATAAGGTAGGTCCTGGGTGCCCAGAGGTCACCCGTAGAAGGGGGGGTACTGTCACGGACGTTCCCGTTGCAGGTACCAGGAGATCGGAGAGGCTGGAAACTCGTTGGTTAAATTGACAAGTTCACTCTGGATCTTATTGTGTCTGTGTTTTGGTGAATGCCAGACCCCTTGCTTCAGGTGTTGCTTGTTGGTAAACTACCTTTCCCATAAGTAGCAGCTTCTCACTCTTGGAGGTGCGGTTTATAGATTTTCTTCATTCCTTCTAACTAGCTGGTCGGTTGTACTCTGTGGTGCTTCTGGTGTTGTCAGTTTTCTACTTTCAGATAAGTCTTGTCTGTTCTTATTGTTTTGTGTTGGTTATATTCCCTGTTGTTTGTATCTGGGCCTGAGACAGAGACTTCCATTCGTCCATCTGGGGAGGAATGGGTTGTCTCTGGTCCTAACCTCATTTCAGGGCCTTAAAGGCAAATAAGGGCAGCATATGAATATTCCTACCTTCAAGGTCTATTCATATTGATAGGTAGTTAGGGCCCGGATTAGGGTTGTTTAGGAGGTGACCTGTTTCTTCCCTAGTTTCCAGGCCCAGTTACTGTTCCCCTTCCCTCCTGTGTTTAGTGTGGAGTTTTTCCCCACACTGATCGTGACATTGACCCTACAATGCTCACTCCACTCCAATATCTCCCTGGCCTGCCAAACAACAACAGGATTGTGCGTCACAACCAGGGAAGACCTAATACCATAAGAGTAGGAAGCCCTTCCAGGACATAGCAAGAAATAACCTCATTATGGAGGGCCCCCACCCGAAGATGTATGTCCTGCACCATGTGTGTCAGGTTCCCCTGAGAAAGAGGAGCAGAGTCAATAGCAAATACGGGGGATAGATCTAGGTAATGGACTAAAAGAAAAACCCAAAGCCTGAGCAAATTGAGTAATTACCAAATGGACCCCCGCCCCACTGTCGAATAAAAATGAAATCTTCTCAGTTTTATTTTCTGAAACTACAGTAGCAGGTAAAACAAACTCAGATGTACGTATGGAGGAAATGTATACACCCAGGTTGTCATCCTCCGCACAACCTGGGGTCAGTAGTTTTCCGACGGTTGTTTCTTTTTCTTAGGTACAGATGGACAAGCACCAATGAAATGAACCCTCTGACCACAGAAAAAACAAACCCCGGATTTACGACGAGCCCCAGGAGGACCAACCTGACGAGTAGCTCCCCCTAGTTGCATAAGTTCATCTGAGTCAAAACAAGCTGACTCCTGCTTGAGAACAGTCCTTGGGGGACAGAAACTCCTCAGCCTATCCCTAATCAATTCTTATAGATAGTGACATATTGACCTCAAGGGACCGATCTCCCTGCTGAAGCCGCCGTAATCTTGACTCAGCAAGAGAGACAGGGTCATCGTATATGAGACCCAGGGCTTCAAAAAGCCCAGGGCCTGGGTACCAGCTAGCAAAGAAAAAGCCCAGGTTTGAGGATCCCCTTGAAGAAGGGACATAACAATCCCCATCCGCTGTTCCTCATTACCCGAGGAACTTGGGCGCAGCCTGAAATATAATTTATAAGCTTCATGGAACACCACAAATTTGTCTCTAACCCTAAGGCCGTTGTTTTGGTCCGCATCCGAGCCACAGTTTTGGCGGCTCGGATGCGGACCCATTTACTTCAATGGGGCCGAAAAAGATGCAGACAGCACTCCGTGTGCTGTCTGCATCCGTTGCTCCGTTCCGTGGTCCGCAAAAAAAATATAACCTGTCCTATTCTTGTCCGTTTTGCGGACAAGAATAGGCAGTTATATCAATGGCTGTCCGTGCCTTTCCGCAAATTGCGGAACGCACACGGACGCATCCGTGTTTTGCGGATCCGCAATTTGCGAACCGCAAAAAACACACCACGGTCGTGTGCATGAGGCCTAACTCTAATTATTTGTCGGATGCAGGAAAAATGGGCAAGTCTGAGCAGCGACAGGGTCATGGGCGCCCAATGTTCATGCTGTTCGGAAAGGGGCCGGCCCTGATGAGGTGTCAGGTCGAGTACTGAGAACATGTGCTATACAACTGGCAGGGGTTTTTATGGATATTTTTAATTTTATCATTAGCTCAGGCCATTATTCCTATTAGTTTTAAACCAGCACCTATTGTCCCAGTACCAAAGTGTTCATCAATTTCAGGGCTTAAAGGGCTTCTGTCACCCCCCCAACTTTCAGGTTTTGACTTATTATATTTGTTAATGTAAGCAGATTCCATATATGCCCCTCTTACCTCGGGCAGTGCAGTAATTACAGTAAAAAACGTACTTTTATTATATGTAAATTTCTTCACTACCAGCAAGTTGGGCGGACTTGCTGGTAGCCGCCGCATCCTCTGTTTGAAAAAACACCCCCTTCTCCACTTTATTGACAGGACCAGAGAAGACCTCTCTTCCGGGTGTAGGGCTGATGTCATCGGCGCAGGCGCACTGAGGAAGGAACGGCCGTCCATCTCTCAGAGTGCCTGCGCCCAATGACGACCGGTAAGGCGCAGGCGCGGGATTTGAGGCTGCAGGCAGGGCCAGCGAGAGGAGGAGAGCGCTCGCTGGCCCTGTCAATCAAGTGGAGAAGGGGGCGTTTTTTCAAACAGAGGATGCGGCGGCTACCAGCAAGTCCGCCCAACTTGCTGGTAGTGAAGAAATTTACATATAATAAAAGTAAGTTTTTTACTGTAATTACTGCACTGCCCGAGGTAAGAGGGGCATATATGGAATCTGCTTACATTAACAAATATAATAAGTCAAAAACAAAAAATTGGGGGTTGGGGGGTGACAGAAGCCCTTTAATGATTCCCGACCAGTAGTATTAACCTCTATAATTTCAAAATGTTTTGAAAAATTGGTCTTGCCTCATTTGAAATTTGCTACAGTATATCTCCTGAGATTGATCCATATCAATTTGCCTATTGACAAAATAGATCCACAGAGGATGCAATTACCAATACACTATCCACTGTATTATCTCATTTAGAGTATTCTAACACCTAGGCTAGATTATTATTTAATGATTTTAGTTCTGTGTTTAATACAGTAAATCCTTTTAGGTCAGTTTGGAAGATGGGTCTTTTGGGAGTTAGCCTATCTCTGCAAAGGTGGATTTTAAGCTTTGTAACTAATAGACTGCAGTCTGTAAGGCTACTTTAACTCTAGCGTTTTTGCTGGATCCGGCAGGGTTCAGCAAAAAACACTTCCGTTACTGTTAATACAACCATCTGCATCCATTATGAATGGATCCGGTTGTATTATCTTTAACATTGCCAAGACGGATCCGTCATGAACTCCATTGAAAGTCAATGGGGGACAGATCCGTTTTCTATTGTTTCAGATAGTGTCAGAGTTAAATGGATCCGTCCCCATTGACTTGCATTGTAGGTCATGATCCGTCTTGCTCCGCATCCCATGACGGTATGGGAACGCAACCAAATGGAACGGAATGCATTTTGGAGCACTCTGGAGTTACGTTTTGTCCCCATTGACAATGAATGGGGAGAAAACTGAAGCATTTTTTGCCGGTATTGAGACCCTATGACGGATCTCAATACCGGAAAATAGAAACGCTAGTGTGAAAGTAGCCTAAGGGTAAATTATGTTCTCTAGGAATCCATTAAGATTAATACAAGGGTACCTCAGGGTTGTGTACTTTTAGCCCTTTTATATATTTGCTGTTTACTTATGATTGTGCTCCAATACATAATTCCAATTCCTTGATCACATTTTCAGATGATACTAAATTGGTAGGCTTGATTAAGGATAAGGCCTCTTGCACACGGCCGTTTTTTTTCCCCGTTTACTGGCCGTTTTTTGCGTCCCGTATACGGTCCGTATACGGAACCATTCATTTCAATGGTTCCGCAAAAAAAACGGAATGTACTCCGTATGCATTCCGTTTCCGTATTTCCGTTTTTCCGTTCCGTTTTAACATAGAACATGTCCTATTATTGCCCGCAAATCACAGTCCGTGGCTCCATTGAAGTCAATGGGTCCGCAAAAAAACGGAACACATACGGAAATGCATCCGTATGTCTTCCGTTTCCGTTCCGTTTTTTGCGGAACCATCTATTGAAAATGTTATGCCCAGCCCAATTTTATCTATGTAATTACTGTATACTGTATATGCCATACGGAAAAACGGAACGGAAAAACGGAACAGAAACGGAAACACAACGGAAACAAAAAACGGAACAACGGATCCGTGAAAAACGGATCGCAAAACACTGAAAAAGCCATACGGTCGTGTGCAATAGGCCTAACAATGAAATAGCATACAGGGATGAGGTAAGGCAGTTGATTACTTGGTATCATGCTAATAATTAGGTGCTTCATGTCAAAAAGACTAAGGCCTCTTTCACACGAGCGTGTCCGGATAAGGTCAGGATGCTTTGCGGCAAACCCGCGCGAGTAGGTACGCAATTGCAGTCAGTTTTGACTGCAATTGCGTTCCGTTATTCAGTTTTTATCGCGCGGGTGCAATGTGTTTTGCACACGCATGATAAAAAACTGAATGTGGTACCCAGACCCGAACTGCTTCACAGAAGTTCGGGTTTGGGATCGGTGTTGTGTAGATTTTATTATTTTCCCTTATAAGGCTGCGCTCACACGGGCGAGATTTCCGCGCGGGTGTAATGCGGTAGGTGAACGTATTGCACCCACACTGAATCCCGACCCATTCATTTCAATGGGGCTGTTCAGATGAGCGGTGATTTTCACGCATCACTTGTGCATTGCGTGAAAATCGCAGCATGCTCTATATTCTGCGTTTTTCACGCAACGCAGGCCCCATAGAAGTGAATGGGGTTGCGTGAAAATCGCAAGCATCCGCAAGCAAGTGCGGATGCGGTGCGATTTTCACGCATGGTTGCTAGGTGACAGTCTATTCACTGTATTATTTTCCCTTATAACATGGTTATAAGGGAAAATAATAGCATTCTGAATACAGAATGCATAGTACAATAGGGTTGGAGGGGTTAAAAAAAATACAGATTTTTTTTACTCACCTTAATCCACTTGTTCGTGCAGCCGGCGTCTCTTCTGTCTTCTTCTTTGAGGAATAGAACCTTTGATGATGTCACTGCGCTCATCACATGGTCCATCACATGGTTAACGCATTGCACCTGCACTGAATCCGGACCCATTCATTTCTATCGGGCTGTGCACATGAGCGTTGCTTTTCACGCATCAGTTCTGCGTTGCGGGAAAATCGCAGCATGTTCTATATTCTGCGTTTTTCATGCAGCCCTGGCCCCATAGAAGTGAATGGGGCTGCGTGAAAAACGCATTGCATCCGCAAGCAAGTGCGGGTGCGATGCGTTTTTCACTGATGGTTGCTAAGAGATGTTGTTTGCAAACAAAAACGCATCAAAAACGCATTGCACCCGCGCGGAAAAAACTGAACAACTGAACGCAATCGCAGACAAAACTGACTGAACTTGCTTGCAAAATAGTGCGAGTTTCACTGAATGTACCCTGAACGCATACGGACCTAATCTGTCACGCTCTGTGAGGTGAACGCATTGCACCCGCACTGAATCCGGACCCATTCATTTCTATGGGGCTGTTCACATGAGCGGTGATTTTCACGCATCACTTGTGCGTTGCGTGAAAATCGCAGCATGTTCTATTTTGTGCGTTTTTTACGCAACGCAGGCCCCATAGAAGTGAATGGGGCTTTGTGAAAATCGCAAGCATCCGCAAGCAAGTGCGGATGCGGTGCGATTTTCACGCATGGTTGCTAGGAGACGATCGGGATGGGGACCTGATCTTTATTATTTTCCCTTATAACATGGTTATGAGGGAAAATAATAGCATTCTGAATACAGAATGCATAGTACAATAGAGCTGGAGGGGTTAAAAAAAAAAAAAAAAAATTTAACTCACCTTAATCCACTTGTTCGCGCAGCCGGCATCTCTTCTGTCTTCTTCTTTGAGGAATAGGACCTTTGATGACGTCACTACGCTCATCACATGGCCCGTCACATGATCCATCACCATGGTAAAAAAGATCATGTGATGGACCATGTGATGAGCGCAGTGACGTCATCAAAGGTCCTATTCCTCAAAGAAAAAGACAGAACAGATGCCGGCTGCGCAAACAAGTGGATTAAGGTGAGTTAAAAATTTTTTTATTTTTTTTTAACCCCTCCAGCCCTATTGTACTATGCATTCTGTATACAGAATGCTATTATTTTCCCTTATAACCATGTTATAAGGGGAAATAATACAATCTACACAACCTTGAACCCAAACCTGAACTTCTGTGAAGAAGTTTGGGTCTGGGTACCACATTCAGTTTTTTATCACGCGCGTGCAAAACACATTGCACCCGCGCGATAAAAACTGAACAACGGAACGCAATCGCAGTCAAACTGACTGCAATTGGGTACCTACTCGCGAGGGTTTGCCGCAACGCATCCGGACCTTATTCTGACACGCTCGTGTGAAAGAGGCCTAAGGAGATTATTGTGGACTTCAGAAAGCACAAGATTTAAATGAGCCCATTTATATAGATGAAGTACAAGTAGAGCAAGCAACTAGTTTTAAGTTCTTTGGAGTTCATCTATCCCAAGATCGGACTTGGTCAGTGAATACTCAGCAACGCTTGTACTTTCTAAGATGTCTCAAAACACACTAGATGATGTCCAGTAATGTACGTTCCTGTTTCAATTATAAAGTTCACAGCCTGATAGAACGTTAAAACAAAATCAAAATATATATATATATGATTTTATTAGAAAACACTTTAAAAATGGGCTAATCCACCCTTGTTAATGTGCAACAGGCATACAGGAATGGGGCGTGCAAAGAGGGACCCTCTGTATACGCTGTCTACACGCTCCAATTCCTGAAATAACGCATCTGTAGTATATAGGGATATAATAGTCAACTACTATTAACAGTCAGCGTGTCCCTATCTCGTCCAGCAGGGCAGGAATTAAAGATAGAGCCACACACTCCCCACTTCGAATCCCTGGTGTTGAAGTGTCAAACAACGGTACAGTGTATCTGGAAGGGAGAGAGCCCTAAAAGACAGTAGTCACCTAAGTATATCTAGCTGAACGTTCAGCATTCATACTGCCCTGCCTGCTGTATAGCTGCAGATAATACTCTTGTATACGCTCAATGCGTTTCCGCGTGGAGATTTTGCACCATGCTTCCTCAGGAGCACTATAAGCATTAGAATAATGGCGCAGGTTGCTGCTGTTGGACCGCACTGCTGCGTGTGCGGGCACCGCCGCTATGATGGCCGTATGCGGCCGCCAGAACACCGGGTAGATAAAGTCTAAGTCCCACCTCCCTGGGCGTATGTGCCAGTACAGACAGCCAATCGGGGAAGTAGGTGTGTCAGACTGACCCCCCCGACAAAGTCGACCGACAGAGAAAGGCTTCACAGCCTGGGAGGAAAGCGCAAGGTACAGGGGGAAATCGATGAAGCGGCCATGTATGTCACCAGCATGTATAAACCTCACTGCTGGTCATTGGGATAAAGTAGAGAGGAACATAGTAGATAGATGTCCACCATAGATCAGGATAAGAAGCAGAACGCTACAAGGCACCAGAAATGACAACACTGGACAATGCCCCAATGCTAGCAGCAAAACCACAGGTGGACAAGTCATGTCCCTATTCATCCCTATCCTAATCCTAGGTATATCTTGTAAATATAGTATACCAGATACCCATAATCTTTACAGAAAGGGAGAGAGGGAAAAATTTCACATGACACACATATGAACCGCAGATCCATATTGAGGGGCATAAAAAGAGGATATAGAAATTTATGGGTAATAAGAGGCAGAACATTGTTCTCATAGGTTAATTCGATTACCCATTGCCACAAATATTATCGTGCACTATATGAAACACGCATATGAAATTGCTTCATTCAATCCTTTAGGGCTCACTGTCCATAATTTGAAGATCCATTGGGTATTTTTCCGCAGTAACATGGTGTCAATGTCGCCCCCACGTATAGGTTTCTTAATGTGCTCAATCCCTTGAACCCTCAATGTCTCTGCGTTCCCTCCATGTTGTTCACACATGTAACGTGCCACAGAAGTATCTCGGTTATTTCGAATATCCGATATAGGCTCGCCAATACTTCGCCTAAGTTCACGTGTGGTCTTGACCACATATTGCAATCCACATGAGCAGGTTAGTAAGTAGACCACCCCTACAGACAAACAATTAATGAAAGATCTGATGGAATATCTTTCATTGGTAACCGAACTAGTAAAAAATGCCCCCTTGGTGATATTGGCACATGCCACACAAGATCCGCGTGGAAAAGGGCCCACAAGGGTATTTTTAAGCCATGTTCATGGTCTGGGGCGTTGGTACAAACTGTGGACGAGACGGTCGCAGAGATTTAAACCACGGCGGTATGTGACGAGCGAATGTTCTGGCATCTGATCTCAAATGTCTGGATCCGATTTTAAAATGGACCAGGGAGACTGTAAGATCTCACGTATCTGTTTATGTGCCTTGTCATAGGTGCCTTTTATTCTTGTCGTCATTTATTCAGTGGTCCTGATTTTAGGGGTTAGAAGTTGCTCACGATTAATGCTCATAGAGTGATTATAGGCCTGTTTAATGATCTCTTGTGGATACCCCCGGTTGGTAAAACGGGTCCTAAGATCACAAGCCACCCTTTTAAAATCACTTAACTCTTAAGAAATTCCTTCTTGCCCTCAGGTATTGTCCCTTCGGGATACCTTTCTTGAGGGCAAGGGGATGCCCACTGTCCCAGCACAGAAGACTGTTTGTTGCTGTCCTTTTTCTTAACAAGTTCTTAACAATTTTTCTTTCTGTCCCTAACGAGATGGTAAGATCAAGGAACGTAATTTCACGTTCGTGAATTTCGGATGTGAAAAAAAGGCCCAGCTGATTCATATTTAGTTCTGCCACAAATTTGGCGAACATTTCGCTGCTGCCTTTCCACAGCATAAATACATCATCGATGTATCTAATCCAGATCAATATTGATGATGTGAATTGATCCATTGAATCACTGAAGACAACCTCTCTCTCCCACCAGCCCAGGTAGAGGTTTGTGTAAGTCGGGGCACATGGGCTGCCCATCGCAACTCCTCTGAGCTGGTGGAAGATCTGATGGTCAAACAGGAAAACATTATGTGTTAACACGAATTCCAGAAGATTTATCACAAAGGCGTTGTGCCGATTCATATGTTCACCCCTTTGCCTTTGCTGGAGGTAGGTTTGTATGGCCTGGCATCCAGTGCAATGGGGAATGGAGCTATATAAATCCTCCACATCTAGGCTGGCCAGCCATGTATCTCCATCGCACTGGATGCCATCCAGTCTCTGCAGGACATCCATCGTGTCTCTGGCATATTACGGTAAGCCTACCACAAAGGGTCTCAGCACTGTATCTACACTCACCTAAGGAATTATTAGGAACACCTGTTCTATTTCTCATTAATGCAATTATCTAGTCAACCAATCACATGGCAGTTGCTTCAATGCATTTAGGGGTGTGGTCCTGGTCAAGACAATCTCCTGAACTCCAAACTGAATGTCAGAATGGGAAAGAAAGGTGATTTAAGCAATCTGCTCAGTTACTGGGATTTTCACGCACAACCATTTCTAGGGTTTACAAAGAATGGTGTGAAAAGGGAAAAACATCCAGTATGCAGCAGTCCTGTGGGCAAAAATGCCTTGTGGATGCTAGAGGTCAGAGGAGAATGGGCCGACTGATTCAAGCTGATAGAAGAGCAACGTTGACTGAAATAACCACTCGTTACAACCGAGGTATGCAGCAAAGCATTTGTGAAGCCACAACACGCACAACCTTGAGGCGGATGGGCTACAACAGCAGAAGACCCCACCGGGTACCACTCATCTCCACAACAAATAGGAAAAGGAGGCTACAATTTGCACAAGATCACCAAAATTGGACTGTTGAAGACTGGAAAAATGTTGCCTGGTCTGATGAGTCTCGATTTCTGTTGAGACATTCAAATGGTAGAGTCCGAATTTGGCGTAAACAGAATGAGAACATGTATCCATCCTCTGATGGCTACTTCCAGCAGCATAATGCACCATGTCACAAAGCTCGAATCATTTAAAATTGGTTTCTTGAACATGACAATGAGTTCACTGTACTAAAATGGCCCCCACAGTCACCAGATCTCAACCCAATAGAGCATCTTTGGGATGTGGTGGAACGGGAGCTTCGTGCCCTGGATGTGCATCCCTCAAATCTCCATCAACTGCAAGATGCTATCCTATCAATATGGGCCAACATTTCTAAAGAATGCTATCAGCACCTTGTTGAATCAATGCCACGTAGAATTAAGGCAGTTCTGAAGGCAAAAGGGGGTCCAACACATATTAGTATGGTGTTCCTAATAATTCTTTAGGTGAGTGTATATGTGTGCTGATTTTGACTGTAAGACCGCCGATGCCCGACACTATGTGCCTACCCTTTATAAGTGTGCCTGATTTGTGTAGTTTTGGCAGGCTGTAAAAGGTGGCACATATTGGAAAATTAGGTAACAAATAATCTAATTCAGTCCTGCTAATAAGACGGTTATCATAGGCCTCATTTAGGAGAAGAGACAATTGAGCCCTGAAGAATGCCATGGGGTTAGTGGCAAGGCGTCTATAGTGGTGTCATCATTCAGTATCCTTGTCTGAGGGTTTAATCACAATAGTTGTTAGTGATGAGCGGCAGGGGCTATATTTGAATTTGCGATATTTCACAAATATTTTGGAGAATATTTGTCATATATTCGCAAATTCAAGATTATTTTCTTGATTATGAAAAATCGGCAATGTAATATTCGCATAATGCGCGCGAAATACAGGCGTGGGTCACTTTTGCTACATTTTCCAAGCTGCTATAAGTTTTCTGAGACTGGATAAAATGGTTGGCACGGCAGAACATTAAAAATGGCTTTTTATGCAGTTAGAGTGCTCCAATATATTTGCCATTGCGCTAATCGGCACTAATGATGTGAATATTTTGGCGCAATACGTGACACCACATTTTAGCAGGTCTGCATAAATGTATGGACAGAACCTATCACACTACTTAAACACACTGCACTGCAACAGCCAGTAGCGTCGCTGGGGGGGTGGGGGGCCACGGCCCCCCCTACATCACGCTGTGCCCCCCCATGTGCCCCCCCAACTAAAATGCCCCCCCAAGTGAGCCGCCGCAGTCGGGCACAGGGAGATGAGCGCTTTCATTGCTCTCATCTCAATAGTCATCTGCCTGTGCTGCGGCGGGGCAGCGGAGGGAGAGGCGTGTCCCTTCCCCTTACTCTGATAGGTTGCCGGGCTAGTGCCTGCAGCCTATCAGAGGCCGGCGCAGGCGGCGCGATGATGTCATCGCGCCGCCGGAGCCATACAGCGCGGGACACAGACCGGAAGAGGCCTGCATCGCATCGCTGACATGGAAGTAAGTATAAGTGTTTTGTTTTTTTTACAATAGTTTTACAGGCACATTAGGGGGGCTCTTGTTACTGGCACATTGGGGGGGCTTATTACTGGCACATGATGGGGGGGCTTATTACTGGCACATGATGGGGGGGCTTATTACTGGCACATGATGGGGGGGCTTATTACTGGCACATGATGGGGGGGATTATTACTAGCACATGATGGGGGCTTATTACTGGCACATGATGGGGGGCTTATTACTGGCACATGTTGCGGGGCTTATTACAATACTGGCACATTAGGTGGGCTCTTGTTACTGACACATTGGGGGGCTCTTGTTACTGGCACCTGATGGGGGCTTATTACTGGCACATGATGGTGTCCGAGATCCCCAAGGGTCAAGCCAAGTAATTGTAAGTTTTCATGTGAAATATGTTTATGTTATACACATATAGCCTACACTGTGCCACACAATATACAGTATACCGCTACACTGTGCCACACAATGTACAGTATACCTCTACACTGTGCCACACAATGTACAGTATACCTCTACACTGTGCCACACAATATACAGTATACCTCTACACTGTGTAGTCTGTTCTATAAGCACCCTTGTTCTGTGGCGGCGGATATAAAATAATCTGGAAGTGCCCCTCCCGAGACCAGGCTCTGGATCCACCACTGGTCTGGACCGCTCACAGTGTACATTTCTTCTAAACTGTAATCCGTATGCTCTGACCTGCAGAAATCAGCACTCGCTCGGTAACAACTAACAGGCACTGCCTGTAGGCTGTAGCCTGGCCCGGTTACCGAAGCTAGCCGAGTGGTGTAAGGTTAAGGTACTAGTAGAGATGAGCGGCCGCTTAATCCTGATTTAAAGTTAAAGTTACTGCAGGATATGGATTACACTTTAGAAATGTCAAATGTACACTCCTGTGAGAGGCGGGGAGGGGGATCTGTGGATGACACTGTTATGGAGGGGGAAATGGGGATGACACTGTCATGGGGTGGATCTGTGGATGACACATATAGCATAAGATGCTATATACGGTATGTGTCATCCACAGATCCCCCCCATAGCAGTGTCATCCACAGATCCACCCCATGACAGTGTCATCCACAGGCAACTAGGACATGTTGAAATCTGAGTGATTATTATTATTTTTTTAAACCACAGACAGCAGGACCTTTCTTCCCTGTTGCGGTTTTAGGTATTGGGTAAAGTATCGCAGCATTTCTAAGCGTACTTGTGTAAATGTATCGTTGTTATAGCTGCCCCCCCTACTTTTGTCCTGGGCCCCAGTGTGCCCCCCCAAAATTTGAAAGCTAGAGACGCCACTGGCAACAGCTACACTATATCAGGATATAACCTACACTGACTATCTCCCAATAACTATATGTATTATGTATACAAGCTATCTAACTATCTATCTAATGTAATGAGAGGAAAGCACAGAGCACATCAATGACACTGCTCTCTCTCTCTCAGAACTGCAAAAAACTGCAGAAAATGGCTGCTGGGCAGGTTCTTATATAGTAAGGGGTAAGCAACTTTCCTATTGGTTGCTAGGGATGTTGCTAAGCGCAGACAAAGACATTGCAGCCTTCTCATTGGCCCATAAGCAAGAAGGGAGATTACTGATGAAAATTGAATCTAGAATATTCAAAATTACGAATATATATCACTATATTCTAAATATTCGTGAATTCTCAAAGTGCCGATATTCGCGATTAGAATATTCGCACCCAACATTCTCTCCTCTCTACTTACATTATCGGGGCTGAACTGACTACTCTCCAACTTGATAAGGTCTTCAGTGACCACTGATACAAAAGTATCAATTGGTGTTGTATCGCTGATGGGGGGGGGCCTATTTTTTAGAAGGTGTTCTCAACTCAGTAAACGGACCGTCACCTATATTTCTTTGTCCCTCTTCATATAGATCAGCTAAGATTTGGACATACTGTCACGGAACCATGAACCAGACGTACAACAAGAGATAGGTGAAAATAAGAAGGCTTTATTGAAAATAAAGCTGTAAAGCAAAAGTCCAAACGGATGGTGAAACCGAGCAGAGTCTTTGCGAAGCCAGAGGTCAGGAACCAGAAGGGTAGTCAGACGAAGCCAGGATCAGGAACCAGCAGGGTAGTCAGACGAAGCCAGGATCAGGAACCAGCAGGGTAGTCAGACGAAGCCAGGATCAGGAACCAGCAGGGTAGTCAGACGAAGCCAGGATCAGGAACCAGAAGCAGCAGCAGTCTTAGAAGCATGTGAACACAAGAGGACCAAGCAAGGAACTGAAGCCACAGACCTCCTATATATATGAGCTAGGCATCCAGCTCCTCCCAGGGGAAGGAGGAGCCGCAGGGTGGAAGGCTACAAGAAACCCAGAAACCAAGATGGCCGCCAGCACATGTCAAACGAAGGAGAGCAGCAAGCAGGTAAGACCATGACAGTACCTCCCCCTCAAGGGCCCCTCCTCCGCGGAGCACAAAACGGTTTCTGAGGGAAGCGTGCGTGGAAGGCTCGGAGCAAGGCAGGAGCATGGACATCTGCGGAGGGAACCCAGGAACGCTCCTCTGGACCATAACCACGCCAATGGACCAAAAACTGCAACCGACCGCGGACCAGGCGTGAGTCCAGGATATTGCTCACCTCATATTCCTCACGATTGCCCACTTGGACCGGACGAGGCCGAGGAACCGAGGAAGTGAAACGATTACACACCAGTGGCTTCAACAGGGAGACATGAAACACGTTGGAGAGCCGCATGCCAGGAGGAAGCGCAAGGGCATAGGCTACCGGGTTTACCCTGCGAAGCACTCGGAAGGGACCAACAAAGCGAGGCGCCAGCTTGGGAGTGGGCACTCGAAGGTTGAGGTTGCGGGTGGACAACCATACACGTTCTCCGACCTGGTAGGAAGGAGCAGGCGCTCGTCTGCGATCAGCCTGGAGTCTCTGGCGCTGCGCAGAGACCTCAAGGGACTTCTGGATCTGTACCCAAGAAGCACGTAGGACGGAAAGGTGATCCTCCAAAGCCGGAATATCCTGGGGAGAGAATACCTCCGGTAACACGGCAGGTTGGAACCCATAATTAGCCATGAAGGGAGACGTCCCAGAGGAAGAGTTCACCGCCGTGTTCCTGGCAAACTCAGCCCAAGGCAGGAGGTCAACCCAATTGTCTGGGTGATCGGAGACATAGCAACGAAGGAATTGCTCCAAGGCCTGATTGGATCGTTCTGCGGCCCCATTGGACTGAGGGTGGTAGGCCGAGGAGAAGGAGAGATGAATCCCCAACTGGGAGCAAAAGGCGCGCCAGAACCTGGACACAAACTGACTCCCCCGATCCGACACAATCTCCTTAGGCAAACCGTGCAACCGGAAGACCTCCCTGGCAAAAATCGTGGCCAACTCTTGTGCAGAGGGTAACTTCTTGAGAGGAACACAGTGGCACATTTTGGAAAACCGATCCACAATCATGAGAATGACCGTATGGCCTCGGGATGCAGGGAGGTCCACAATGAAATCCATCCCCAGGTGTGACCATGGGCGCTCCCCGGTGGCTATGGGTTGCAGAAGGCCCAACGGAAGGTGCCGAGGGGACTTACTCTGGGCACAAACGGAGCATGCCGCTACATATGCGGCGATGTCGGAACGTAGGGAAGGCCACCAGAACAGACGTGAAACAGCCCAGGACAGCTGATTCTTTCCAGGATGCCCCGCGGTCTTGGAGTTATGGTAGGTTCGCAACAACCGAGTGCGCAACTCCTCAGGCACAAAACATCTGCCGTTGTGTCTCCCAGAGGGAGCACCAGATTGAGCCGCCAAAATCTGCTCACCCAGGGGAGAGGTCAGGCTGGTGCGAATGGCGGCCAGGATCTGATTCGGAGGTATGACCGAAGTTGGAATCGACTCCTCCCTGGACAGCTCGGAGTACTGCCGTGATAAGGCATCCGCCCTGATGTTCTTGGAACCGGGTAGGTAGGAGACCACGTAATTAAAACGTGACAAGAACAGAGCCCATCTGGCCTGACGTGGTGTCAATCTCTTGGCCTCAGAAAGGTAGGTCAGATTCTGTGGTCCGTCAGGATGAGAACCGGAACCACCGAACCCTCGAGCAAGTGCCTCCATTCTTTAAGGGCCTGCACGATGGCCAATAACTCCCTGTCACCAATCTGATAGTTGCACTCCGCGGAAGACAGTTTCCGGGAGTAAAACCCACAAGGAAGCAGAGGACCCTCTGGTGTTCTACGCTGAGACAGAAGGGCGCCTACTCCCGTCTCAGACGCGTCCACCTCGAGGACAAAGGGCAACCCAGGGTTGGGATGCGACAGAATCGGAGCCGACACAAAGGCGGACTTTAGGGCCTCAAAAGCTCGGATGGCCTCGAGCGGCCAGACCTGGGAATTACTGCCCTTCCTGGTCAGATCCGTGAGAGGCTTGGCCAGCATGGAAAAGTCCCTGATGAACTTCCGATAATAATTGGCGAAGCCCAAAAAGCGCTGCAGGGAACGAAGACCACTGGGCTGGGGCCACTGTAAGACAGCCGAAACCTTCTCAGGATCCATGGAGAACCCCTCAGCGGAAATGATGTAACCTAAGAAGGTTACCTGGGATCGGTGAAATTCGCATTTCTCAAGCTTACCGAACAGCTTGTTCTCTCGTAACCGTTGCAACACTCGTCTGACATCCAGAATGTGGGCCTCCATGGATTCAGAATATACCAAGATGTCATCCAAATAGACTACCACACACTGCTGCAACAGGTCACGGAAAACATCGTTGATGAATTCCTGAAAGACTGCGGGCGCATTGCACAACCCAAAGGGCATAACCAAGGATTCGTAATGACCGGTCCTGGTGTTAAACGCGGTCTTCCACTCATCGCCCGCCTTGATCCTTACCAGGTTATATGCCGCCCTCAGGTCGAGTTTGGTAAAGACCGTGGCCCCTTTAAGGCGATCGAACAGCTCGGAAATCAAGGGTATCGGGTAAGCGTTCTTGATCGTGATGCGATTGAGACCCCTGTAATCGATGCAAGGCCTCAACTCACCGCCCTTCTTTTTCACAAAGAAAAATCCAGCCCCTGCCGGGGACGAAGATTTGCGAATGTGTCCGCGTGAAAGCGCCTCCCTCACGTACTCCTCCATGGCCTCATTCTCCGCTACCGACAGTGGATAGACTTTGCCACGAGGAGGAACGGCACCAGATTGTAACTCTATGGCACAATCGTATGGGCGGTGCGGAGGTAGGGCAACCGCACGCACCTTATCGAATACATCCCGGTACTCCTCGTATTCAGGAGGCAACAGAGAGTCCGAGGAAGTACACAGCAACTTGACAGACCCATGGATGCAACTAGCCCCACACTGCGGTGACCACGAGAGGATCTCGACCGATCTCCAATCGAAAGTCGGATTATGCTTCTGGAGCCAGGGGTACCCCAAGACCACCGAGTAGTGTGGAGACGAAATAACCTGGAGGCAGACCGACTCTCTGTGAACGGCACCAATGGCTATCCCCACTGGAAGGGTCTCATGAGTCACGTGTGGCGGCAGAAGGGGTCTGCCGTCTATCGCCTCAAGAGCCAGTGGGGAACCTCGAGCCTGCAGAGGAATGGAATTGGCGGCAGCGAACACACTATCAATGAACAAACCACCAGCACCAGAGTCCACCAACGCCTGGGTCGTCACCGAGCCCCCGACCCAGGAGAGGACAACAGTGATCAGTGGTTTGTCAACACGGGAAACCGGGGACGAGGAGACTCCACCCAAGATCTGCCCCCGACAGGATCTCAGGGTACGAGCGTTTCCCGGACGGTTCGGACATGCCAACCGAAAATGCCCACCGAGACCACAGTACATGCATCGGCCCTCGCGTCTCCGGAGTGCCCTCTCCCCCTCGGACAGGCGAGCAAACCCCAGCTGCATGGGTTCACCCCCAGACAAGTCATCCCCAGGAGGCGTGGGAGGAGAGGGAGGCACGGGTGGGACAGCAAACGTAGGCACCAATCTGTTAGAAGACCTCCGCAGGTTCTCCTTAAAGGAAGGTCTCTCCCTGAGTCTGGTGTAAATCAAAATCAGGAAAGAAATAAGAGACTCGAGCTCAACTGGTAGGTCCTTAGCTGCAACCTCATCCTTCAAGGCATCCGAGAGACCATGAGAGAAAGCAGCGACCAGAGCCTCATTATTCCAGCCCACCTCTGCTGCCAGGGTACGAAACTCAATGGCGTATTCAGCTACGGATCGTGAACCCTGTCTGATGGACATAAGGAGCTTCGCAGCAGAGGCAGCACGAGCCGGCACATCGAATACCTTCCGAAGAGAAGCAACAAAACCGGAAAACTCGGCAACCACCGGATTGTTGTTCTCCCATAAAGGGCTGGCCCAAGCCAAGGCCTTGTCCGAGAGCAGCGAGATCAAGAAGCCCACCTTTGATCTCTCAGTAGGAAAGGCATGTGGCAGCAACTCGAAATAAATGCCCACCTGGTTAAGGAAACCTCGGCACTGAGTTGGCTCTCCCCCAAAGCGCTGTGGAAGAGGGGCAGAACCGGTCATACCCCGAAACACCGCAGGCGCAACAACAGGTGTCGGGGTAGACTCTGGCGCAACAACCGGAGCGGCAGTAGGAGCGAGCCCAGGAGCGACAACCGACCCATCGGCAACGGGAGCGAAATGAGCCGTGCGTTCAAGCAGGGTTTGCAACGCCACAGCGAACCGACCCAACAGGTGATCCTGCTGATCAAGTCTGGCAACCAGCGTGGGTAGCGAGGATGGCCCTGTACCGTCAGAATTCATCGCTTGGTCCTAATGTCACGGAACCATGAACCAGACGTACAACAAGAGATAGGTGAAAATAAGAAGGCTTTATTGAAAATAAAGCTGTAAAGCAAAAGTCCAAACGGATGGTGAAACCGAGCAGAGTCTTTGCGAAGCCAGAGGTCAGGAACCAGAAGGGTAGTCAGACGAAGCCAGGATCAGGAACCAGCAGGGTAGTCAGACGAAGCCAGGATCAGGAACCAGCAGGGTAGTCAGACGAAGCCAGGATCAGGAACCAGCAGGGTAGTCAGACGAAGCCAGGATCAGGAACCAGAAGCAGCAGCAGTCTTAGAAGCATGTGAACACAAGAGGACCAAGCAAGGAACTGAAGCCACAGACCTCCTATATATATGAGCTAGGCATCCAGCTCCTCCCAGGGGAAGGAGGAGCCGCAGGGTGGAAGGCTACAAGAAACCCAGAAACCAAGATGGCCGCCAGCACATGTCAAACGAAGGAGAGCAGCAAGCAGGTAAGACCATGACACATACCCAAGATCTTCCATTTCTATTCCTAGCTCTTGACATTTGCGCTTGTCATGAGTGAGGAAAAATTTCCTCCACTTGAGCTTGCGTGCAAATAGATTTAGGTCTTTGACCCAATTAAATGAGTTACATTTCTGTGAGGGAACAAAGGGAAGGCCTCTTTTGAGGACATTAATTTCAGATGAGGTAAGGGTATGCTGCGCCAAATTTATGACTTGCAGTTCTTCTGTATGGGGACGGTTAGTCACTGTTTGTTGCGTAAAAGGTAGTCTGAGACTGTGGGTATTGTCTAAAAAAAACCCTCTTGTGCCTCTCCCTGATCTACCTCTTTGTCTCCCTGCAAATGCTCTGCGGGGACCTCTAGTAGATGTACCGCTACCCCTTAGGCTACTTTCACACTGCCGTTTCTGGGTCCGCTTGTGAGATCCGTTTCAAGGCTCTCACAAGCGGCCCAAAACGGATCAGTTCAGCCCCAATGCATTCTGAATGGATAAGGATCCACTCAGAATACATCAGTTTGGCTCCGTTCTGCCTCCATTCCGCTCTGGAGGTGGACACCAAAACGCTGCTTGCAGCGTTTTGATGTCCGTCTGACGAAACTGAGCCATATGGATCCGTCCTGACTTACAATGTAAGTCAATGGGGACGGATCCGTTTTTACTGACACAATATGGTGCAATTGAAAACGGATCCGCCTCCCATTGACTTTCAATGTAAGTCAAAACGGATCTGTTTGCATTATCATGTTTTTTTTGTTCATGGTAATGCAAACGGATCCGTTCTGAACGGATACAAGCGTTTGCATTATAGGCGCGGATCCGTCTGTGCAGATACAAGACGGATCCGCACCTAAACGCAGGTGTGAAAGTAGCCTTAGGCCTCTTTCACACTTGCGTTGTCCGGATCCGGCGTGTACTCCACTTGCCGGAATTACACTCCGGATCCGGAAAAACGCAAGTGTACTGAAAGCATTTGAAGACGGAACCGTCTTCCAAATGCGTTCAGTGTTACTATGGCACCCAGGACGCTATTAAAGTCCTGGTTGCCATAGTAGTAGTGGGGAGCGGGGGAGCGGTATACTTACAGTCCGTGCGGCTCCCGGGGCGCTCCAGAATGATGTCAGAGCGCCCCATGCGCATGGATGACGTGATCCATGCGATCACATGATCCATGCGCTTGGGGCGCCCTGACGTCACTCTGGAGCGCCCGGGCAGCCGCACGGAAGGTAAGTACACTGCTCCCCCGCTCCCCGCTACACTTTACCATGGCTGCCAGGACTTTAGCGTCCCGGCAGCCATGGTAACCATTCAGAAAAAGCTAAATGTCGGGTCCGGCAATGCGCCGAAACGACGTTTAGCTTAAGCCCGGATCCGGATCAATGCCTTTCAATGGGCATTAATTCCGGATCCGGCCTTGCGGCAAGTGTTCCGGATTTTTGGCCGGAGCAAAAAGCGCAGCATGCTGCGGTATTTTCTCCGGCCAAAAAACGTTCCGTTCCGGAACTGAAGACATCCTGATGCATCCTGAACGGATTTCTCTCCATTCAGAATGCATTAGGATAATCCTGATCAGGATTCTTCCGGCATAGAGCCCCGACGACGGAACTCTATGCCGGAAGACAAGAACGCAAGTGTGAAAGAGCCCTAACTTGTGTTGGTCCTTGATCTATATCTGTCTCATATTCTGAAGAGGATTGATCAATTTCCACCCCAGAGGTAATTCTCTATTTGGAGTTGTAATCAAACACCTTGTCTTCCTTAAAGTCCTTGATGTCCCTGTTGTATTGAAAATGTTTCCTTTCCTTTAACTTACACATAAATCGTTCTATGTTTTGTTGTAGAAGAGTTTCTTTTTTTACCAAAGTCAGGATGTGTATTGAATTTTTAGTCTGTGCTATTCTCTCCTTTAGGTCAGCTTCACTTCTGGCCAGTCTCATTTCTTCCTTAAGTAATAGCTTCATAAGGCGGAGAGAGCCCTTAATTGATTCCTCCTCCCATTTTTTGAGGAAATCACTAAAACAAACACCTGCTGTTGGTATGATAGGATTTTGTAGTCCTCTAGGGACAATATTGTTTTTAATATATGTGTCTAATGTTTGGACCTCCCACCAGCACCGAATATGATCTTTAGAAATGCGGGTCAGATTTTTAAATGATGCTTGTATACATTGTTTGTCCTGACAGCTCTCTAGGGCAGTGGTTCTCAACCTTTCTAAAGCCGTGACCCCTTAATACAGTTCCTCATGTTGTGGTGACCCCCAACCATTAAATTTTTTTTCATTGCTACGTCATAACTAATTTTGCTACTGTTATGATGACCCACCAAAAACACGCACAGACACTAATACACCAAATGTTAATTCAAATACACAAGTATTCATTCATAACCACAGAACTTTAGCATAAATACAAAATATTTGTAAACCAAATAAATAACTTTAAAATAAATAATAAACAACAAATACCCCCTAAAAAATAAATCAGTGGTGCGCACAGTACCCCTCAAATAAATAACTCAGTGGTGCTCACAGTACCCCCTCCCCCCCCAAAAAAAAAAAAAATCTGTGGTGCTCAGGGTACCCCTCAAATAAATAAATCAGTGGTGCTTCAAGTCCCCCCCAAATAAATAAATCAGAAGTGCTCAGGGTCCCCCAAATAAATAAATCAGCGGGGCTTCAGGTCTCCCCCAAATAAATAAATCAGCGGTGCTCAGGGTACCCCCAAATAAATAAATCAGTGGTGCATCAGGTTTCCCCCAAATAAATAAATCAATGGTGCTCAGGGTCCCCCAAATAAATAAATCAGAAGTGCTCAGGGTCCCCCAAATAAATAAATCAGCGGGGCTTCAGGTCTCCCCCAAATAAATAAATCAGCAGTGCTCAGGGTACCCCCAAATAAATAAATCAGTGGTGCATCAGGTTTCCCCCAAATAAATAAATCAATGATGCTCAGGGTCCCCCAAATAAATAAATCAGCGGTGCTTCATGTCCCCCCAAATAAATTAAGCCTTTCTCAGCCAAATAATTAAAATAAAATTAGCCAGGCTCAGCCAGGCTCAATTAAATCATTGGTGGCCATGATGCTCAGCGGCGGTGTCATTAACGAAAAAACTCGGACCTCAGCAGACAGGCGGCCCGACTTACCCGTCCAGACGTCAGGCTCCTTCAAGCACAGGCAGTGATAGGACATCACTTCCTGTGCGCGAGGATAAGGGGCCGCTGCCGTTGTGCGGGCGACCCACAATAGGAAGCCTCAGGCGACCCCCCGGAAAGGGCCAATCGACCCCCAAAGGGGTCGCGACCACTAGGTTGAGAACCGCTGCTCTAGGGTCTCCCAACGAGCTTTCTGAAGTTAAGTCACTAGATAGAAAGCCTGCCATTTCCCAACACGGCACTAACAAAGAAGCTCAAAACACACTAAAGAATGTCCAGTAATGTACGTTCCTGTTTAAATTATAAAGTTCTAAGATATCTGAAGAAAGTGCAGCTGTGTATAAGGATTTATTGAGAGCATTTTGACATACTGCATTATAGGATAGTATGGCAAGTGCTCTGTTTGTGATCGGAACAAGACACAGGGCCAGATTTATCATTAGCTCAGGTCAGAATAATGGAGTGAAAAAGTCCCAAAAAAAGTCCCAAACGCTAAAACTGCGCACAAATTTGCGACTTTTTTCTGCTCTGCACTATGCTCGCCAGTTTTCTGAAAGTGGGCGTGTTTTCTTATGTAAATTAATCTCTAGACAGATTTACTATTGGGACTATTTAAAAAGTCGCAAAAAAGTTGCAAAAAAGTCGCAATTTCACTCCAGTGAGGACCATGCTTATCTTTTGAGACTTTTTAATAGAACATGCGACTTTTTTATAAAAACGTGCGACTTTTTCATAAAAACGTGTGACTTTTGTAAAGCTGCTTACTGACGGATAAACTGCTACCGTCAAACCAGATTTATTACAGCCTTAAAGGGCCGATCATAAATCTGACTTGGCTAAAACTGACTTTAGCCATATGTGAAAGTGGAGTGAGCTGTCAGAGTAATGATAAATCTGGCCCACAGTGTGTGGTGAAGATGGCTCAGCGTGTTGTCGGATGTCAACTACCCTCAGGTGACAGCCTTTACCAACAACGCTGTCTGAGTCTGGCTCGGGGGATTATGGAGGATACTTAGCACCCAAATAATGAGCTATTCTCGCTTTTGCCATCGGGACATTGTTATAGGTGTCTTAGTTCTCTCACAAACAGAAGGTTGTTTTTTTTTCCAGGGGTCTCGAGAATTCAAAATTCTAATATGGTTTTGTAATAATACTGTGTTGGTAAATAATATTTTTAATATAGATATTTTTACATGTATTGTCTGTGTTCTTGTTTTATGGATGGATGTAAACTGTGTTTCATTGGCGCTGTATTTTATACTTGCTCAGTGACAATAAAATTAAATCTAATCTAATATGTGTGACAAGCAAAGGCTTGCCTGTCTGGTCTGAGGACATAAAACTGTTGTAGAACAAATTGCTGAAAAAGTTAATGACCGTTATGACAGTAAGGTGCCATATCACACAGTTCATTGCAGCGTGCTGCATACGGGCTGAAAACCCCCAAACTGGCTAAAATGCCCAAAGCTGACCACTGTCTGTTATCAAAAGTGCCTACAATGAGCGACTCAATATCAAAATTAGACCACTCAGCAACAGATGGTACCAGGGTTGGACTGGCCCACCAGAGTACCAGAGGATTCTCCAGTGGGCTCAGGTTTTGATGCCATAATGAGCCCCAAAAATCTAGGAAAAAAAAACATTTGGTTGCCTTTGGAGCCAATCACTTGCCACTAAGGTCTATTTCTTTGATCCAAAGACTATTAAGGCTACTTTCACACTGGCGTTTCTGGGTCTGCTTGTGAGATCCGTTTCAGGGCTCTCACAAGCGGCCCAAAACAGATCAGTTTAGCCCCAATGCATTCTGAATGGATAAGGATCCGTTCAGAATGCATCAGTTTGGCTGCGTTTGGTCTGCGTTGCGTTTTTTTTAGACGGTCACTAAAATGCAGCTTGCAGCGTTTTGGTGACCGTCTGACTATGCAGTAAGTCAATGGGGACGGATCCGTTTTTCACTCACACAATATGGTGCAATTGAAAACGGATCCGTACCCCATTGACTTTCAATGTAAGTGAGGACGGATCCGTTTTGACTTTTTTTAATGAATAATGCAAACGGATCTGTTCTGAACGGATATAAGCGTTTGCATTATCAGTGCGAATCCGTCTGTGCAGATACAAGACGGATCCGCACCAAACGCGAGTGTGAGAGTAGCCTAAGCTGTATTTAAATTTAAAAATTTCCTCTGGTGGGCCCCAGAAACCCTAGTCCGATATTGTGCCTCTCTCCCCTGTTGTTTCATCATTTCTGATGGTGATCTTTTCTCATGTGTTGTAGGTTCACATCAGATTTTCTGTTAATATGGATTACTGTGCATGAGGATGGATTTGTGGGGACAATGTTACAAAAGCTCTTCTCAAAAGGAAACAAAGTGGATGGTGGTCCTCAATACCGTAGCTCCTTGCGGATTGAACGAGATGGTTAGTTTCTAATCTTTTCTGTAATTTTTGATTCTGGGTTATTTTAAATGGAGGAGTACAGCTATTTTTATGTCTTTGTGTATATTAATCTTTATATAAAAAAAAGAAAAACGAGAGTAGCACCACTGAATTCAAGTAAGGGCTCATGCACACGGCCGTAGCCTAGCCGTGCCTATATTGCGGGCCGCAAACAGCAGGTCCGCAATACACATGCACCGGCCGTGTGCACACCGCATCACGGATGCAGACCCATTCACTGGAAGGTGCGGAACGGATGCACTACTTTTTTGCGGTGAGGACCGTCAGATGTTGATCACGGACCCCATTCAGCCCTACGGTCGGTGCCTGTGCATTGCGGACTGCAATTTGTGGTCTGCAGCACGGGCTCGGCCAGCACACGTTCGTGTGCATGAGGCCTAAAGGTGTGCCAGTGGCTGCAGATGCAATCAAGTCTCTAAATAAATAAAAAAGAAATTCCACGGCACTCCCAGGAAAGTTCAGTAGTAGTGTTCTTTAAAGGGAACCTGTCACCTGGATTTTGGGTATAGAGCTGAGGACATGGGCTGCTAGATGGCGGCTAGCACGTCCGCAATATCCACTGTGAAAGAGCCCAGCACTGCCCCGCATCCTCCGAATCTCCTCCTTGCTCCCCGACTTCACAAAGCCAGAGCGCCGTAATCTCACGATGCACATGCTAGTGCATGCGCAGTGTCGCCATAGTGTTCCCTCCCTGTGCTGGCATCAACCTCAGAGAACGAACTGCACATGAGCGAGCTCGTGCATATCGAGATTACGGCACTCTAGCTTTGTGACGTTGGGGAGCAAGGAGGAGATTCGGAGGATGCGGGTCAGTGCTGGGCTCCTTCACAGTGGGCGTGGCTGCACTCCGAGAGTCAGAGAACGCTGGACTCATGTCTCAAGCATGGAGGAGACAGGACTCATCTAAGGTTCATTTACATATCTATAAAATCGTTTTTTTGACACAATAAAAGCACACAGAGCTATGGGGACTGGATATTGCGGATGTGCTAGCAGCGATCTAACAGCCCATGTCCTCAGCTCTATACCCGGAATCCAGGTGACAGGTTCCCTTTAATAACCAATGCAACATTTCAATCCTCTTATTTGGACTTTTTCAAGTTACTGCTTTAGAAAAGTCCCTGTAAGAGGACTGAAACGTTGCGTTGGTGATTAGAGAACACTACTACTGAACTTGGAGTGCCATGGATTTTTTTTTTTTATTACTACAGATTTTTTGTGGTGTATATTTATATTTTTGCACTGCATTAATCTTTATTTATAGGGTGCTGGTTAAAGTGGAACTGTCATATTTTTTACTTGCTAGTTTATTAGAGATAGGCATGTAAACCTGAGTTAGTCTGTCAAAAGATCTGTAATTACCTTATAATAACAGCTTTCATTAATGTCCCCTGTCCCTTTCCACTGGTCCCTTAACCCCTTAAGGACCTGCACCGTACATGTACGCGCAGATGTCCGTGACTTAAGAACCAGAGCTGTACATGTATGGAGCGGTGATCGGGCAGGTGCAGGAGATGCGCCCGCCTGATCCGTGGCAGGGGTCCTGCAGTCACTGAAAGCCGGACCCCTGCTGCATGTGACGGCATCAGTGAAATCACCCTTGATGTGCCGCGGTCAGCGCTGACCGCAGCACGTGCGATGTGTGGAGGGAGGGAGAGAGCGAGCTTCCATCGGGTCCCCACGCTGCTGTGACGGGGACCCGATGGCAGGGAAGGCAGCCCGATGCCTTCCTTAGGCATTGTGGCTGCCTTCTGTGACAGCCTGTGAGATTCAGCCCCCTGGATCTCACAGGCAAACAGGCTGTAAGTGTATCAGACACCCAAAAGTTGAAGTCTCAGAGTGGGACAAAAAATAAAGTGATAAAAAAGTTAAAAGCTAAAAATTAAGTTTCAAGAAAAAAAAAGCATCCTTTTCCCATAATAAAGTAAAAAAATATTTTAAAAAACAAGGGAAAAAAATAAAAGTAGACATATTAGGTATTGCCACGTCCGTAACGACCGGCTCTATAAAAATATCACATGACTTGACTCCTCAAATGAACACCGTCCAAAAAAAAAAAAAAAAACTGTGCTAAAAAAAAACTTTTTTGTCACCTTACATCACTAAAAGTGCAACACCAAGCGATCAAAAAGGCGTATGCCCCCCAAAATAGTATCAATCTAACCGTCACCTCATCCCCCAAAAAATGAGCCCGTACCTAAGACAATCGCCCAAAAAAATTTAAATCTGTGGCTCTCAGAATATGGGGACACTAAAACATGATTTTTTTTTGTTTCAAAAATGCTGTTATTGTGTAAAACTTAAGCAACCTGCTGTTCTTACGCGTCCGTAAGAACCTGCTGTATAAAAATATCACATGTACTAACCCCTTTGGTGAACACCGTAAATAAAAATAATAAAAAATTGAGTCAAAAAAGCAATTTTTTGTCACCTTACATCACAAAAAGTGTAATACCAAGCGATCAAAAAGTCATACGCACCCCACAATAGTACCAATCAAACCGTCATGTCATACCGAAAAAAATTTGCCCTACATAGGACAATCACCCCAAAAAAATAATAATTACGGCTTTCAGAATGTGGAGAAACTTTTGTGCAGATCGGAACCCTGCAGTGTATTTCGGCAAGCACAGAACAAACCTACTCACCTGTTTCCGACGGGATGGCCCTCTGTACACTCCCTAAACCGAACACCCGCAATGCTTTAAGGAGGAGCTAGAGAGGTCACCGCTGGTGCTGAACCATTTCTGTTTTTTGCATCTTGGCCCGTGTTGCAGGTTCACATCCGCTCTTCCATTTAATGGGATACGTTCTATGGATTTATTGGCCAGGGAGATGGAGAATGTGCTGGTCTGTATGATACACGTGCTGTGCTGGTTCCGCCCTTCCTCAGGACCACTACACCTGCCCTACCTTTTCCAGGATTCCTAAAGTAGGATCCAGCCCAGCGCACTGCAAGCAAACGTTACAGTGCATCTGCAAGCAACTGTGCATGGAGACTCAGGTGTCTCCTTTCTGGCTTCTGCTGGTGCAATCCAACCCAATCACCACAGCACTGATTCAGTTGATTGACCAGTCTGCCCAATTGTAAATCATAGTGGCATGGTGCCATATGAGCAATAAAGCAACTTAACCTATAAAGAAATAATGTCACTGAAATATGGTGCAAAATGGCCGTAATCCTTTATTAAGGGTTACATAAAATATTTGTGGTAGGGGCTGAGGTGTACATTGGCGTGGAGTCGGGAGGGATGCCTATCACCCTCCATGATCTATCTGGCTGAACTGTGCCTGGAGCCAGTGCGGGGTAGGCCTGAATAAGTGGGCCACCCAAGAGAGTGGAATGAAAGAAAGAAGGGTCGGGAGGGTGGGGCATGAAGCGACCGTCATCAGGGTGAGGACGAGAGGGAAGATATAGTCAGCAGCCCCGCCCACAAATACAGGCTGTAACCAGCCTTAATACTTGTGGTAGGGGCTGAGGTGTACATTGGCGTGGAGTCGGGAGGGATGCCTATCACCCTCCATGATCTATCTGGCTGAACTGTGCCTGGAGCCAGTGCGGGGTAGGCCTGAATAAGTGGGCAAGAAGACTACCCACGCTGTAGGAGGGAAATAGTTAATGGAACCGAACGACACGGGAGATAACAAGGGCCTGAGAGATACAGGCTGGAGCTGGGTTGTTAAATGACCTGAGCGAATCGGGAAGGCACTGGGAAGTAAGTAATGTGACGGTCCAGGATGACAGCGGAAGAGCAAGCTTGGGTGATCCAGGATGAGAGAGGCAACGCGGGCCTGGGCGATCCAGGATGTCAGGAGCAGCGCGAGCCTGGGCTATCCCGGATGACAGGAGCAGCGCGAGCCTGGGCTATCCCAGATGACAGGAGCAGCGCGAGCCTGGGCGATCCCGGATGACAGGAGCAGCGCGAGCCTGGGCGATCCCGGATGACAGGAGCAGCGCGAGCCTGGGCGATCCAGGATGACAGGAGCAGCGCGAGCCTGGGCGATCCAGGATGACAGGAGCAGCGCGAGCCTGGGCGATCCAGGATGACAGGAGCAGCGCGAGCCTGGGCGATCCAGGATGACAGGAGCAGCGCGAGCCTGGGCGATCCAGGATGACAGGAGCAGCGCGAGCCTGGGCGATCCCGGATGACAGGAGCAGCGCGAGCCTGGGCGATCCAGGATGACAGGAGCAGCGCGAGCCTGGGCGATCCAGGATGACAGGAGCAGCGCGAGCCTGGGCGATCCAGGATGACAGGAGCAGCGCGAGCCTGGGCGATCCAGGATGACAGGAGCAGCGCGAGCCTAGACGATCCAGGATGACAGGAGCAGCGCGAGCCTGGGCGATCCAGGATGACAGGAGCAGCGCGAGCCTGGACGATCCAGGATGACAGGAGCAGCGCGAGCCTGGGCGATCCAGGATGACAGGAGCAGCGCGAGCCTGGACGATCCAGGATGACAGGAGCAGCACGAGCCTGGGCGATCCAGGATGGCAGGAGCAGCGTGAGCCTGGGCGATCCAGGATGACAGGAGCAGAGCGAGCCTGGGCGATCCAGGATGGCAGGAGCAGCGTGAGCCTGGGCGATCCAGGATGACAGGAGCAGAGCGAGCCTGGGCGATCCAGGATGTCAGGGGCAGCGCGAGCCTGGGCGACCCAGGATGTCAGGGGCAGCGCGAGCCTGGGCGATCCAGGATGACAGGAGCCGGGCGAGTCTGGGCGCTCCAGGATGACAGGAGCCGAGCGAGCCTGGGCGATCCAGGATGGCAGGAGCAGAGCGAGCCTGGGCGATCCAGGATGACCGGAGCAGAGCGAGCCTGGGCGATCCAGGATGACAGGAGCAGAGCGAGCCTGGGCGATCCAGGATGGCAGAGACGGAGCGAGCCTGGGCGTTCCAGGATGAACAGGCGCGGAGCGAGCCTGGGTGATCCAGGACGACAGAACGAGCCAGGGCGATCCTGGATGACAAGGGTAGAGCGAGCCTGGGCGAACCAGTATGATAGAGACAGAGCGAGCCTTGGCCGGCCAGGATAACCGAAACAGAGAGAGCCTGGGCGATCCAGGAAGACAGAGGCAGGGCGAGCCTGGGCGCCCCAGGAACGACCGAGGCAGAGTGAGCCTGAATGAACCTGGATGGCAGCGGCAGCGCGAGCCTGGGCGATCGAGGATGACAGAGACCTCAGATGACGTGAGAGTGAGTCAAGAAGCAGGGAAGACAGACAGCAGGTGTATGCATGATACCTAAAGAATTCGGGAAGCAGATGAGCAGCTACTTAGCTGATCGGGAGGACTGAATATCAGAAAGTACCGCAGCCCTGTTTGTTTTAAGAAAAGATTGCCCAAAATGGTACATTAGGAAACCGGAAAAAGCACAGCAACAAAAAACCCCACTACTAAAACAACATTTATGGAGTTAGTTACACTAGAGGGGATAACTTGTGTTACATCTG
The DNA here is from genome assembly GCF_905171765.1 of Bufo bufo. Lineage (NCBI taxonomy): Eukaryota > Metazoa > Chordata > Amphibia > Anura > Bufonidae > Bufo > Bufo bufo. Next base: position 665,584,328 of record NC_053389.1, read on the forward strand.
GGGGCAGCAGTGGAAGGTGCAGTTTCAGGCCCCAGTCGAGGAGGCATAGAGCGATTGTGCAACAATTGATTGGCACTTGTGGGTATAGAGGTCCACTGGAGGTACCAACTTAAACTTGACCTGGGCTAGTGGTAGCATAGGTGATGGGAATCAGAGCAGCAGTCCCTGACCCCGCAACAGTGTCCGCAAGGCAGCACCTTACTGATCACACCGGTGTCTGGTCTCGGAATGGAGAAACAGGCCGGCAAGCCCCGTGCTTGCCGACCATGGCTTCTCGGCTGGAATGTACTGAAAAGTAAAATAGAAAACAACACATGCAATTATACCTAATTACAGTTGTAGCTACCCCCAGGTCCGGTGTACTGAAGAAGTACTTGTTCCAATTAGACTTCATTAATTTAAACACCGCTTTAGGAGAGTCGGGAAGAGAAGGAAGATGAGGGAACGGAGGACCGTGGATGGGGAGCAAGGAAGGATGACAGAGGCAGCGCGGGCCTGGGCGATCCAGGATGACAGAGGCAGCGTGGGCCTGGGCGATCCAGGATGACAGAGGCAGCGCGGGCCTGGGCGATCCAGGATGACAGAGGCAGCGCGGGACTGGGCGATCCGGGATGACAGAGGCAGCGCGGGCCTGGGCGATCCAGGATGACAGAGGCAGAACGGGCCTGAGTGATCCAGGATGACAGAGGCAGAACGGGCCTAAGTGATCCAGGATGACAGAGACAGCGTGTACCTGGGGGAAGCATGGAAAACAGACAAAATGACGTGGGCGTGATACCTGAAGGAAGCTGAGCCCTTGGCTGAACGGGAAGACTGGATATCAGACGGTACTGCAGCCCTGTTCATTTTGGAAAAATTTATCAGCACCTAGGAAGACAACAAGCTCATACATTAATTCCAGAGCCCGAAATGGTACATTTTGGAAACAGGACATAGCACCTTCGCCTGACCTGGGAAGGGAAGGACCCAGTTAAGGGAGATCCAGCCCCCTAGCAGGTGTGCCAGCCAAGTGGAAACGCTGCTCTCCAGGTGACTGGAGAGCTCCCTTATGTGTACGGCAGCACCTCCCCCTCAAGCCCAGAGCATTGGATGGGCCGGAGTCCGCCCAGAGCAACGCTGTGGACCCAACCCATGCTATGGGCCACCTCTGGAGCCACCGGCAACCTGCAGCCCAACGTCTGTGAACTGGGGGACACGCAGACCTCACATCCAGCAAGTATTACTGGGGGACACGCAGGCCTCACACCTACTTATGGAGAGCACTGATATACTGTATGTAATAAGCATCACTTTTCCAGGGCCTGGCGTAACCGTGACGCTTGTAGATAGAAATATACCTGAGCAAAGACTTCGTAGGAAATTGAAATATATTCGGCTGAACCGCAGTGCACGGGCAGACACCTGTTATGAACAAATAGCAACATTCATGTCCAGACAATACCATTGGAACATAAATATGTGAACCTTAAGAGAGGGGGAAAAGATGTAAAACATATAAACCACATAAACACGGTACTCATGTAAAAACTGAACGTCATGGAGAGAGAACAGGTCTTGATGCAGAGAAAATTGCCTATAAGAGAAAGTGTACCAACTAGAATAAAGCAACCTGTCTGCGCTGGTGGGGCTGGTGTTAGCTCCGTAAGTACGGTCAGAATCACGTGGTTGCTACTATCTGGTACGTGGCCACAGACATGTGGCTTCTATGTGAAAAAGAACATAAAAATGTGGTTGTGACGTACTTATGGGTACTGTAACGTGCAGTACACAAATATGACTCCTATTAAGTGGTGAGTACTAAGACCCATACCAATAAACATGAATTTAGAACCGGTGTCCATTGTACACATGTGGTTTGCGGCAGCTGCACAGAGAGCCGGATGTGCCGAGCCGCATGTAACGGAGCCAAGCGCTGCCCGGACGTGGGCCCGGCTGTAGAAAGGAAGAGCACTCGAGTGCCGGACTTACCCTACCCGGACCGGACAACACATGCCGAAGGACCAATGAAGAAACACTGCCGGCCGTCCGATGGAGCGCAGAGGACGCTGACCCCGCTCGCGACCCGGAAGTAGAAGCTGCGCCAGCGCACACCGCTGCTGTGGCCGAGGACCGAAGGTAGCTGACAGGCAGTGCTGCCTATGACAGGGAAATCCGCAAGCTGATCCCAGCGGGAGCGGACAGCCCTACCCAAGCGCCGTGGCTGCCGCTGCCTGAAGAGGCGCGCGGGAGTGACGTAGGCTGGGAGCGCTGACGACCCGGAAGTGACAGGACCGACTGGAGGAGGAGGCATGAAGCGACCGTCATCAGGGTGAGGACGAGAGGGAAGATATAGTCAGCAGCCCCGCCCACAAATACAGGCTGTAACCAGCCTTAATACTAATCAAGAAATCATCAAAAAATAATCATTTAATAAATTCATAAATAACCAATAAACCATCAGTAAGTCCACAATTGTCCCCCCAGCAAAGCTGGGTGACTAACCCACCAGACATGCGGGTATTAAACCGCATGTCCCCCCCTAAAAACTGCGGCCTTATCTATTATGTCCTGAATATCGGTGTTAAAAATATCCAGGTCAATATCAGACAAATGCACTAAATCGTCCTGATAAAGGCCCCCCATAAATCCTTCCAACTCAGTATGTCTAAATGACCAGCCATTCAAAGTTGGAAGATATTTCTCTAAATTTCTATTGACTCTTTTCCTGATCTTCTCTATAAAACCGAACTGATCACCCTTTTATATTAAACGAGGGATGATCTCTGAGAAAATTAACGTGACCTCAGGCAACACGGACTTAATACAGCTCAAATCTTTTTTCATTTGATCAATCAATTCAATTGTTTTGATTTTTCCGAAGTCGTTCCCCCCAGCATGGATTATTAACACATCCGGCTGGGGTAACGACTACAGCTCACTTCTCAAAATTGGAAGGATTTGCTTCCATCTTAAACCCCTAAAACCCAACCAAAAAATAGACATAAATAACAAACCCAAAAATATTTTTTTGTGAATAATTACGCTCAGCAGCCCTTCTTTCCGCCCAAAAGACGAAAGAATGACCCAGAATCCAAACGATCAATTGCTTTGAACCTAGAAGAGATTGATTTTAAATTACAAAACTAAATTAGGCCGGATATATAGTTTATATCTGTTAGATTCCCAACGGCCAATTCTCTTAATCACGGCTTCATTCAATCCTAAATTCGCAGCGGTGGCTGCACCAATTTGGAAGGAATGAGACGAATACTGCTCCGAAGCCAGATTCAATGACTCTAAACATTTTTTTAATATTGAATTAAATTGGTAAATTGACACACCTGAACCATCTTCGTGCACCAGACAAGTAGCGTCTCCCTGAGGTCTAACTTCAAAAAATTATTTCACTGGGGGCGGAGCCTGACCGCGATACATGGTGGTGCCTTGAAACGAGCACTCCCGCCAGCAAACTCCTAAAGCCCCTTTATTAGCAACCCCCGGACACTATGGTCAGAACCCAGGCAAGGGAGAAGGCTAAAGACACGACGGGCACCCCCAAAGCAAACGGGTAGAACCCAAAATGGATAAATACCTTTGAAAACAAGCCGCACCGCTCAACAGCACGCCAACCCAAGATGGCGCCGCAAAGCCCGCGCAGAGAACCACACAGTGAGGACTCTAATATAGATAGTACAGCGGAGCAACGAGAGGTGAGCGACTCCCCAGTTCTCACAAAAAGCTGCTTGGAGCGCACTCTATATAAGGCATTGGCTCCATTAGCAGCCGACCTTTCTTCCTTAAAAGCAGACATACGCCATATCGGGAAGAGGGTAGAAACATTAGAAGGCGTACAAGATATAATCACATTTAATGTGCGACACTGTGAAAAGTTATAAGGCTGCTATAACGAATTCCCTGCTACTTCTGGAAGACCAGGAAAATAGAAGCAGGAGGCGGAATGTAAGGATAAGAGGCTTACAAGAGTCAGCCGAGCAAGAAGACCTCTTCATAGCAATGGGAAAACTGTTTGCCATGTTATTGGGTCCAGAGCGCGCATTTATATGTGGTGGAACGGGAGCTTCGTCTCCTGGATGTGCATCCCTCAAATCTCCATCAACTGCAAGATGCTATCCTATCAATATGGGCCAACATTTCTAAAGAATGCTATCAGCACCTTGTTGAATCAATGCCACGTAGAATTAAGGCAGTTCTGAATGCAAAAGGGGGTCCAACACCGTATTAGTATGGTGTTCCTAATAATTCTTTAGGTGAGTGTATATGCACCTAATACAGGAACTGCAAGTTGGATAAAGGGTACTTTGTATACCATCTCAACGTTTCCCTCGGGTGTGCTTATCATTGGAGGAGATTTTAATCTCACACTGAATCCGCTATTGGATTACTCAAGGCAGAAGTCTGTGATCTCTCATAGAGCTTTAACCCCTTAAGGACACAGCCTTATTTCACCTTAGGACCAGGCCATTTTTTGCAAATCTGACCAGTGTCACTTTAAGTGGTGATAACTTTAAAACGCTTTGACTTATCCAGGCCATTCTGAGATTGTTTTTTCGTCACATATTGTACTTCATGACACTGGTAAAATGAAGTAAAAAAAATAATTCATTTTTATTTATAAATAAATACCAAATTTAGCAAAAATGTGTAAAAAATTGCAATTTCCAAGTTTCAATTTCTCTACTTCTATAATACATAGTAATACCTCCAAAAATAGTTATTACTTTACATCCCCCATGTCTACTTCATGTTTGGATCATTTTGGGAATGATATTTTATTTTTTGGGGATGTTACAAGGCTTAGACGTTTAGAAGCAAATCTTGAAATTTTTCAGAACTTTTCAAAAACCCAATTTTTAGGGACCAGTTCAGGTCTGAAGTCACTTTGCGAGGCTTACTTAATAGAAACCACCCAAAAATGACCCCATTCTAGAAACTACACCCCTCAAGGTATTCAAAACTGATTTTATAAATGTCGTTAACCCTTTAGGTGTTCCACAAGAATTAATGGAAAATAGAAATATAATTTCAAAATTTCACTTTTTTGGCAGATTTTCCATTTTAATAAATTTTTTTCAGTTACAAAGCAAGGGTTAACAGCCAAACCAAACTCTATTTATGGCCCTGATTCTGTAGTTTACAGAAACACCCCATATGTGGTCGTAAACCGCTGTACGGGCACACGGCAGGGCGTAGAAGGAAAGCAATGCCATACGGTTTTTGGAAGGCAGGTTTTGCTGGACTGGTTTTTTTGACACCATGTCCCATTTGAAGCCCCCCTGATCCACCCCTAGAGTAGAAACTCAATAAAAGTGACCCATCTAAGAAACTACACCCTTCAAGGTATTCAAAACAGATTTTACAAAAGTCGTTAACCCTTTAGGTGTTCCGCAAGAATTAATGGAAAATAGAGATACAATTTCAAAATTTCACTTTTTTGGCAGATTTTCCATTTTAATAATTTTTTTCCAGTTACATAGCAAGGGTTAACAGCCAAAGAACACTCAATATTTATGGCCCTGATTCTGTAGTTTACAGAAACACCCCATATGTGGTCGTAAACTAATGTACGGGCACACGGCAGGGCGCAGAAGGAAAGGAATGCCATACAGTTTTTGGAAGGCAGATTTTGCTGGACTGTTTTTTTTTACACCATGTCCCATTTGAAGCCCCCCTGATGCACCCCTAGAGTAGAAACTCCATAAATGTACCCCATATAAGAAACTACACCCCTCAAGGTATTCAAAACTGATTTTACAAACGTCGTTAACCCTTTAGGTGTTCCACAAGAGTTATTGGCAAATGGAGATGAAATTTCAGAAATTAAATTTTTGGGCACATTTTCCATATTAATCCATTTTTTCCAGTAACAAAGCAAGGGTTAACAGCCAAACAAAACTCAATATTTATTGCCCAGATTCTGTAGTTTACAGAAACACCCCATATGTGGTCGTAAACTGCTGTACGGGCACACGGCAGGGCGCAGAAGGAAAGGAGTGCCATACGGTTTTTGGAAGGCAGATTTTGCTGGACTGTTTTTTTTTTTACACCATGTCCCATTTGAAGCCTCCTTGATGCACCCCTAGAGTAGAAACCCAAAAAAAGTGACCCCATTTTAGAAACTACGGGATAAGGTGGAAGTTTTTTTGGTACTAGTTTAGGGTACAATGATTTTTGGTTGCTCTATATTACACTTTTTGTAAGGCAAGATAACAAGAAATAGCTGTTTTGGCACCGTTTTTATTTTTTGTTATTTACAAAATTCATCTGACAGGTTAGATCATGTGGTATTTTTATATACCAGGTTGTCACGGACGTGGCGATACCTAATATGTATAATTTTTTTTTATTTATGTAAGTTTTACACAATGATTTCATTTTTGAAGCAAAAAAAATCATGTTTTAGTGTTTCCATAGTCTGAGAGTCATAATTTTTTCAGTTTTTGGGCGATTACCTTGGGTAGGGTATGATTTTTGCGGGATGACATGATGGTTTTATTGGCATTATTTTGGGGTGCGTGTGACTTTTTGATCACTTGCTATTACACTTTTTGTGATGTAAGGTGACAAAAAATGGTTTATTTAGCACAGTTTTTATTTAAAAATTTTTACGGTGTTCATCTGAGGGGTTAGGTCATGTGATATATTTATAGAGACGGTCGATACGGACGCGGCGATACCTAATATGTATACTTTTATTTTTATTTATGTAAGTTTTACACAATAATATCATTTTTGAAACAAAAAAAAAAATCATGTTTTAGTGTCTCCATAGTCTGAGAGCCATAGTTTTTTCATTTTTTGGGCGATTATCGTAGGTAGGGTCTCATTTTTTGCGGGATGAGATGACGGTTTGATTGGCACTATTTTGGGGTGCATATGACTTTTTGATCGCTTGCTATTGCACTTTTTGTGATGTAAGGTGACAAAAAATGGTTTCTTTAGCACAGTTTTTATTTTTTACGGTGTTCATCTGAGGGGTTAGGTCATAGAGCCGGTCGATACGAACGCGGCGATACCTAATATGTATACTCCCCCCCCCCCTATTTTTTACCAATTTTTTTAAACTTTATTTGGGGAAAATGACGTTTTTGATTATTTTTACTTGAAACTTTACAATGCATTCCAATACTTCTGTATTGGAATGCATTGGCTGTATGAGTAATACTGTGTGTATTACTCATACAGCTTCCGGGGCCATGAGATCCAGGGGGCTGGATCTCACAGGCTCATCACCGGAAGGCAGCGCAGATGCCTCAGGAAGGCATCGCGCTGCCTTCCATGCCATCGGGTCCCCCGCACAGCCCCATGGGGACCCGATGGCACCGCCCGCCGCCGCCGCAATAGATAAAAGCCGCAAACCGCAGGTCTGAATTGACCTGCGGTTTGCAGCGATCGCCGACATGGGGGGGTCACGGGACCCCCCCCGGGCATTTAGCCGAAGTGCCTGCTCAATGATTTGAGCAGGCACCGGCTTCCGATCACCGCAGCGGGAGTGATAGAAAATACACAGGGCGTACAGGTACGCCCTGTGTCCTTAAGTACCAGGACATAAGGTCGTACCTGTACGCCCTATGTCCTGAAGAGGTTAAGAAGCATTCAGCGTACACTCAGTGATCTTAACCACCTCCGGACCGCTGTACGCAGATTCGCGTTCCGGAGGTGGCAGCGCTGCGCACAGTCACGCATATACGCGTCATCTCGCGAGACGCGAGATTTCGCTCCAAGCCGGCCCGCGCATGCGCATCGCGGGCCGGCAAAAGTTAAAGAACAAGTTCGTCACCAGCCTGCCAGCAATGATCATTGGCTGGCAGGCTGGCGATTTTTAAAAAATCCAATCACAAGCCATATAACAGATCATATTAGTAAATATGATCTGTTATATGGCTTCTCTGCTCCTCTGCTGGTCCTTTTCGTCGGTTGGATCCAGCAGAGAAGCAGACATCACTGTGAGTACACCAAACACTTCACTGTAGCCCCTGATCACCCCCCTGCACCCCAATTAACCCTTTGATCACCCCTTTGATCGCCCCTGTCAATCACCAGTGAAAGGAAAAAAAGTGATCAGTGTAAACTGTCACTTTTTTTTTTTCACTAGTATTGGCTGTTAGGTTTTAGGGATAGTTTAGGCCCCTTGGTTAGGTAGTTAGCGTCAGTTAGCGCCCACCCCACCGCACCGCAGTCACTTTTATTCGCTGAATAGCGTATCGCTAATCAGCATTTGTACTTTTATAGTATCTGTAAGTGATCAAAACTGATCACGGTCAGATCTATAATAGTATTAGTGTCACTTTAGTTCGCCCTCCACCCAAAACGCAGTGTTTGCCCGATCAGGCCTGATCGGTCGCCCACACGTGCGTTCACCCACGCCCGCCCCACCGCAGTGACAAAAAATATATATTTTTTGATCACTGCACATTCATTTTACACGCACTGCGGCGATAAAAAAATCAGTTTTGATATTTTTTATCAACCGCAGCGGCCTCCGGTACTTCGCTAGCCTCCCCTTTGTAAGACAGGCTTTCTTTTTTTCTTGGGTAGTCTCAGGGAATACCCCTAAATTTAGTAGTCCAAAATGTCAAACAGGGGGTATTCTTCTGAAGAGGCCTACAGGATTCTGACCCAGTCGGATGAGGAGTGGGAACCCTCATCTGATGAATCTAGCGGGTCAGAATATGAACCTGTGGAAAGCAGTGGCTCTCTGACCCAAAGTTCGGACGAGGAGGTGGAGGTCCCTGGCAGCACCAGGCGTACCCGGCCCCGTGTCGCTAGACCACAGGTTATGCAGGATCCGCTTCAAGAGCAGCAGAGTGGGGCTGTCGCTGCCGGATCACGTGGTGAGGCATACACCAGCAGCGCAGCCCTCCCTGGACCTAGTACCAGCACTGCCGTACAACATGGTGACGTGGCGAGCACCAGAAGGGCAGTTGAAGCTGGTACGGTGGCACGTGCAGTAGTTACCCCGTCGCAGCCACCGCACAGATAGGCCCGTAGAGCCCCTAGAATCCCTGAGGTGCTGGCAAACCCTGATTGGCAGTCACCAACTTCAGCCGCACCTGTAGTTCCCCCTTTCACCGCCCAGTCTGGAGTTCGGGTTGAGACGGCTCAAATCGGTTCGGCCCTGGGATTTTTTGAGCTGTTCTTGACTGCGGAGCTCTTGGACTTAGTCGTGGCAGAGACCAACCAGTATGCCACACAATTTATATCCGCCAACCCGGGAAGCTTTTATGCCCAGCCTTTACAGTGGAAACCAGTCCAAGTTTCCGAAATTAAATTTTTTTTGGGCCTTCTCCTCAACATGGGCCTGACAAAAAAGCATGAATTGCGGTCATATTGGTCAACGCACCCGATTCATCACATGCCCATGTTCTCTGCTGCTATGTCCAGGGCACGATTTGAGGCCATCCTCCGTTTCCTGCATTTTAGCGACAACACCACCTCCCGTCCCAGAGGCCACCCAGCTTTTGACCGGCTCCACAAAATTCGGCCCCTCATAGACCATTTCAACCAGAAATTTGCAGATTTGTATACCCCCGAGCAAAACATCTGCGTAGACGAGTCCCTAATACATTTTACCGGGCGCCTTGGCTTCAAACAGTACATCCCAAGCAAGCGTGCCCGGTATGGGGTCAAATTGTATAAGCTCTGTGAAAGGGCCACAGGCTATACCCACAAATTTCGGATCTATGAGGGAAAAGATCAGACCCTGGAGCCGGTCGGTTGCCCTGACTACCTGGGGAGCAGTGGGAAGACAGTCTGGGACTTGGTGTCACCCTTATTCGGCAAGGGGTACCATCTTTATGTGGACAATTTTTACACAAGTGTGGCCCTCTTTAGGCATTTGTTTCTAGAACGGATTTGCGCCTGTGGCACCGCGCGAACTAGTCGCGTGGGCTTCCCCCAACGGCTTGTAACCACCCGTCTTGCAAGGGGGGAGAGGGCTGCCTTGTGTAACGAAGAACTGCTCGCGGTGAAATGGAGAGACAAGCGTGACGTTTACATGCTCTCCTCCATTCACGCAGACACGACAATCCAAATTGAGCGAGCAACCCGTGTCATTGAAAAGCCCCTCTGTGTCCACGACTATAATGCGCTCATGGGAGGGGTGGACTTCAATGACCAGATGTTGTCTCCGTATTTAGTTTCCCGCAGAACCAGACGCTGGTATAAGAAGGTGTCTGTATATTTAATTCAATTGGCGCTCTACAATAGTTTTGTTCTCTACAGTAAGGCTGGGAGAACACGATCTTTCCTCAAATTCCAGGAAGAGATCATCGAGAACCTCCTTTACCCAGGAGGTTCCGTGGCCCCATCCCCCAGTGTAGTTAGCCGTCTACACGAGCGACATTTCCCCAGTGTCGTTCCTGGTACCTCAACCCAACCGTCACCCCGAAAAAGATGTCGTGTCTGTAGCAGGAGTGGAATAAGGCGTGACACCTGCTATTTCTGTCCTGACTGTCCGGACCACCCTGCCCTATGCTATGGAGAGTGTTTCCGGAAGTACCACACACAGGTACACCTAGCATAGGGATTGCATCTCACAGGACAGGCACACAGGGCTATTAGGGCCCTTTTACTCTCAGCTGCTGCAAACCTCTCCTTTCACCTGGGATAAAGTGCATAACGTACTTCGCCACATCTTTGGGCGATTTGCGCTTTGCACATTGTCCCATGGGGAAGGAGAGGTTTGTTCTATAAAGGTAAAAAAAACTAAACAAAAAAAAAATTACCGGTAAGTAAAAAAGTTAAAAAAGTTTAAAAAAGTTAATATGTTCTGTTCTAAAGTTAATAAAGTTATTGCTTTGCGGCCTGGTTTTTTCTTTTTTGTTTTGTTTTTTTTACCTTCCAGGTGGACCAACCGATCGACCAGCTGCAGCACTGATGTGCATTCGGACAGAAGCATTGCGCTGCTGTCAGATTACACGCAAGTCGGTGTATGCGGCGCTGCAAGACGAGATTTCTCCTCTGCAGTAAAAGATATGTTTGCCGAGGCATATGAGCTGAGGAGGTGGCGGTGTTCATATACTTTGGCAAACACTTTGTATATATATAAAAAAAAAATCCCGGCAATGATTTATTCATCCACATCGATTGATGTGAATGGAGAAATCGGGTTTGCCAGGGCATACGAGCTGAAGTGGGTATGGATGTTGGGCGGAGCTCCTATGTCCTGGCAGACGCCTTTCCCCTCCTTTTTCTTTTTTTGGCAGAGATTTTTTCATCCACATTGATCGATGCGAATGAAGAAATCTGTGCCGTTCATTTTTTTCTTTCAGCCCAGAGGCTGAACGGAAAAAAAAAATCTCATTACCCGTATGCTCAATATAAGGAGAATAGCAGAAACTCCTAATGCTGGGCATACATGTAATGATTGCGGAGACCCTCAAATGCCAGGGCAGTACAAACACCCCACAAATAACACCATTTTGGAAAGAAGACACCCCAAGGTATTCGCTGAGGGGCATATTGAGTCCATGAAAGATTGAAATTTTTGTCCCAAGTTAGCGGAAAGGGAGACTTTGTGAGAACAAAATCAAAAAAATCTATTTCCGCTAACTTGTGCCAAATTTTTTCTTTTTCAATGAACTCGCCATGCCCCTCATTGAATACCTTGGGGTGTCTTCTTTCCAAAATGGGGTCACATGTGGGGTATTTATACTGCCCTGGCATTTTAGGGGCCCCAAAGCGTGAGAAGAAGTCTGGTATCCAAATGTCTAAAAATGCCCTCCTAAAAGGAATTTGGGCACCTTTGCCCACCTAGGCTGCAAAAAAGTGTCACACATGTGGTATCTCCGTATTTAGCAGAAGTTGGGGAATATGTTTTGGGGTGTCATTTTACATATACCCATGCTGGGTGAGATAAATATCTTGGTCAAATGCCAACTTTGTATAAAAAAAATGGGAAAAGTTGTCTTTTGCCAAGATATTTCTCTCACCCAGCATGGGTATATGTAAAATGACACCCCAAAACACATTCCCCACCTTCTCCTGAGTACGGAAATACCAGATGTGTGACACTTTTTGCAGCCTAGGTGGGCAAAGGGGCCCACATTCCAAAGAGCACCTTTCGGATTTCACAGGTCATTTACCTACTTACCACACATTAGGGCCCCTGGAAAATGCCAGGGCAGTATAACTACCCCACAAGTGACCCCATTTTGGAAAGAAGACACCCCAAGGTATTCCGTGAGGGGCATGGCAAGTTCCTAGAATTTTTTATTTTTTGCCACAAGTTAGTGGAAAATGATGATTTTTTTTTTTTTTTCATACAAAGTCTCCTATTCCACTAACTTGTGACAAAATTTTTTTTTTTCCATGAACTCACTATGCCCATCAGCAAATACCTTGGGGTCTCTTCTTTCCAAAATGGGGTCACTTGTGGGGTAGTTATACTGCCCTGGCATTCTAGGGGCCCAAATGTGTGGTAAGGAGTTTGAAATCAAATTCTGTAAAAAATGACCTGTGAAATCCAAAAGGTGCTCTTTGGAATATGGGCCCCTTTGCCCACCTAGGCTGCAAAAAAGTGTCACACATCTGGTATCTCCGTTCTCAGGAGAAGGTGGGGAATGTGTTTTGGGGTGTCATTTTATATATACCCATGCTGGGTGAGAGAAATATCTTGGCAAAAGACAACTTTTCCCATTTTTTTATACAAAGTTGTCATTTGACCAAGATATTTATCTCACCCAGCATGGGTATATGTAAAAAGACACCCCAAAACACATTCCTCAACTTCTCCTGAGTACGGGGATACCAGATGTGTGACACTTTTTTGCAGCCTAGGTGGGCAAAGGGGCCCATATTCCAAAGAGCACCTTTCGGATTTCACAGGTCATTTTTTACAGAATTTGATTTCAAACTCCTTACCACACATTTGGGCCCCTAGAATGCCAGGGCAGTATAACTACCCCACAAGTGACCCCATTTTGGAAAGAAGAGACCCCAAGGTATTCGCTGATGGGCATAGTGAGTTCATGGAAGTTTTTATTTTTTGTCACAAGTTTGTGGAATATGAGACTTTGTATGAAAAAAAAAAAAAAAAAAAAATCATCATTTTCCACTAACTTGTGACAAAAAATAAAAAATTCTAGGAACTCGCCATGCCCCTCACGGAATACCTTGGGGTGTCTTCTTTCCAAAATGGGGTCACTTGTGGGGTGGTTATACTGCCCTGGCATTCTAGGGGCCCAAATGTGTGGTAAGGAGTTTGAAATCAAATTCTGTAAAAAATGACCTGTGAAATCCGAAAGGTGCTCTTTGGAATATGGGCCCCTTTGCCCACCTAGGCCGCAAAAAAGTGTCACATATCTGGTATCTCCGTACTCAGGAGAAGGTGGGGAATGTGTTTTGGGGTGTCATTTTATATATACCCATGCTGGGTGAGAGAAATATCTTGGCAAAAGACAACTTTTCCCATTTTTTTATACAAAGTTGTCATTCGACCAAGATATTTATCTCACCCAGCATGGGTATATGTAAAAAGACACCCCAAAACACATTCCTCAACTTCTCCTGAGTACGGGGATACCAGATGTGTGACACTTTTTTGCAGCCTAGGTGGGCAAAGGGGCCCATATTCCAAAGAGCACCTTTCGGATTTCACTGGTCATATTTTACTGAATTTGATTTCAAACTCCTTACCACACATTTGGGCCCCTAGAATACCAGGGCAGTATAACTACCCCACAAGTGACCCCATTTTGGAAAGAAGACACCCCAAGGTATTCCGTGAGGGGCATGGCGAGTTCCTAGGATTTTTTATTTTTTGTCACAAGTTAGTGGAAAATGATGATTTTTTTTTTTTTTTTTTTCATACAAAGTCTCATATTCCACAAACTTGTGACAAAAAATAAAAACTTCCATGAACTCACTATGCCCATCAGCGAATACCTTGGGGTCTCTTCTTTCCAAAATGGGGTCACTTGTGGGGTAGTTATACTGCCCTGGCATTCTAGGGGCCCAAATGTGTGGTAAGGAGTTTGAAATCAAATTCTGTAAAAAATGACCTGTGAAATCCGAAAGGTGCTCTTTGGAATATGGGCCCCTTTGCCCACCTAGGCTGCAAAAAAGTGTCACACATCTGGTATCCCCGTACTCAGGAGAAGTTGAGGAATGTGTTTTGGGGTGTCTTTTTACATATACCCATGCTGGGTGAGATAAATATATTGGTCAAATGACAACTTTGTATAAAAAAATGGGAAAAGTTGTCTTTTGCCAAGATATTTCTCTCACCCAGCATGGGTATATATAAAATGACACCCCAAAACACATTCCCCACCTTCTCCTGAGTACGGAGATACCAGATGTGTGACACTTTTTTGCAGCCTAGGTGGGCAAAGGGGCCCATATTCCAAAGAGCACCTTTCGGATTTCACAGGTCATTTTTTACAGAATTTGATTTCAAACTCCTTACCACACATTTGGGCTCCTAGAATGCTAGGGCAGTATAACTACCCCACAAGTGACCCCATTTTGGAAAGAAGAGACCCCAAGGTATTCGCTGATGGGCATAGTGAGTTCATAGAACTTTTTATTTTTTGTCACAAGTTAGTGGAATATGAGACTTTGTAAGAAAAAAAAAATTAAAAAAAAATCATCATTTTCCGCTAACTTGTGACAAAAAATAAAAAGTTCTATGAACTCACTATGCCCATCAGTGAATACCTTAGGGTGTCTACTTTCAGAAATGGGGTCATTTGTGGGGTGTTTGTACTGTCTGGGCATTGTAGAACCTCAGGAAACATGACAGGTGCTCAGAAAGTCAGAGCTGCTTCAAAAAGCGGAAATTCACATTTTTGTACCATAGTTTGTAAACGCTATAACTTTTACCCAAACCATTTTTTTTTTACCCAAACATTTTTTTTTTATCAAAGACATGTAGAACTATAAATTTAGAGCAAAATTTCTATATGGATATCGTTTTTTTGGCAAAATTTTACAACTGAAAGTGAAAAATGTCATTTTTTTGCAAAAAAATCGTTAAATTTCGATTAATAACAAAAAAAGTAAAAATGTCAGCAGCAATGAAATACCACCAAATGAAAGCTCTATTAGTGAGAAGAAAAGGAGGTAAAATTCATTTGGGTGGTAAGTTGCATGACCGAGCAATAAACGGTGAAAGTAGTGTAGGTCAGAAGTGTAAAAAGTGGCCTGGTCTTTCAGGGTGTTTAAGCACTGGGGGCTGAGGTGGTTAATGTGTGCGACACCTGGCGTACTTTACATGCCGACCACAGAGATATATACTTTTTATTCAAATGCTCATAAATCATATCACAGATTGAATTATCTCTTTGTCAGCAGCAGATGCCTCCCTATGGCCGTAGAAGCCGATATTCAATGTATAACCATATCTGATCACGCACCTATCACTTTCACACTAGCCCTTTATGAACTGCCAAAAGGGAATTGGACTTGGAGACTCAATGCCACACTCTTAGAGACTCCTGATACTATAAACAAACTATCTAACAAAATTACAACACAGGTTAAAGAAACGCACAGGACTGGAGAAAAATTAGGACGAGGTGCTGCCAGTAAAAGAGGATCCGCCCTTCCTCTAAAGTGAATAAATAATGGTAAAAGATTTACTGGGCACACTCACTTATGTAGAATCATATATTTATTTATGGACATATAAGGTAAAATACAGTCAATAATTCTAAAAACACATATAAAATATACTATACAGTCAAGCAATAAAAGAACACATTAGTACACTAAATAATAAAACACATAGATATAGAATAAATAGTATAAATAGTTGGATGGAATAATACCAGCCGTGGATAGGCTGGGGATGATAAGGATCAGTCCATATAATGAAAAAAGTGAAGAAGAATAATTCTGGATAAAAAATAAACCAACTGATGGTTTGAACTAGTAAGGTGACTAGCCTCTCAGAGTCCTATATGATTCACAGTCCTGATTCACTAGAAGAGGATAATAAAACTGAGATCAAACGCACTTCACCTGAGTGAGTACACCTGCGGCGTCCCGCTGAATACTCACTGTGCTGTGTAGTTCTATGCGTTGATACACTTGGAGACAAATGTTGTTTTCAGCTACTCCTGTAGCAACTAAAGGATACTTTATCTTTTCTCCGTGCCCTTGCGATCCTCTGACTACCGCTCCGTAATGACAGGAGGCCGGTCAGCGATGGGACTCACAAGTACTTTTCCCCTCGTCAGTTTGATATGCGACACACTCCTCGTGTGTTTGCGCTTGTAAATCCCGGCGTATCAGGGGTTGATAAGAACGGAGTTCTCAAAGTTCCCTTTACAATCCACCCTTATAATCTCTTTTTTCTCCCTGCTGTAATAGAAATCAGTTCGGAACTGATTTCTATTACAGCAGGGAGAAAAAAGAGATTATAAGGGTGGATTGTAAAGGGAACTTTGAGAACTCCGTTCTTATCAACCCCTGATACGCCGGGATTTACAAGCGCAAACACACGAGGAGTGTGTCGCATATCAAACCGACGAGGGGAAAAGTACTTGTGAGTCCCATCGCTGACCGGCCTCCTGTCATTACGGAGCGGTAGTCAGAGGATCGCAAGGGCACGGAGAAAAGATAAAGTATCCTTTAGTTGCTACAGGAGTAGCTGAAAACAACATTTGTCTCCAAGTGTATCAACGCATAGAACTACACAGCACAGTGAGTATTCAGCGGGACGCCGCAGGTGTACTCACTCAGGTGAAGTGCGTTTGATCTCAGTTTTATTATCCTCTTCTAGTGAATCAGGACTGTGAATCATATAGGACTCTGAGAGGCTAGTCACCTTACTAGTTCAAACCATCAGTTGGTTTATTTTTTATCCAGAATTATTCTTCTTCACTTTTTTCATTATATGGACTGATCCTTATCATCCCCAGCCTATCCACGGCTGGTATTATTCCATCCAACTATTTATACTATTTATTCTATATCTATGTGTTTTATTATTTAGTGTACTAATGTGTTCTTTTATTGCTTGACTGTATAGTATATTTTATATGTGTTTTTAGAATTATTGACTGTATTTTACCTTATATGTCCATAAATAAATATATGATTCTACATAAGTGAGTGTGCCCAGTAAATCTTTTACCATTATCTAACAAAATTGACAGCTATTTTTCAGAAAACATAACATCAGATGTACGGATGTGGCAGGGTTAACACACATGCTTTATGAGACATGTTATCTAAACTAAATGCAATGCTAAATGCAATTGCTTTTCAATGGCTTTTGTTTCAAGATAACGCGATGAGTTAAGAAATTTGAGTTAAGAGTGTGTGTGTTACCCCTGCTACATCTGTATTTTGGGCCTCTATATGGGAGGCACATAAATCGGTGATGAGGGGAGAACTTATTGCGTTAGGTTCCTACCTGAAAAAATCTAGGATGCTTCAAATCTCCTCATTACTTGATCAAATTACTAAATTAGAATACAAACGCAAGAAGACGCTAGATACCGATGACCTAGATAACCTGACCAAACTTAGATCCTCTCTTAAAGGGCTTCTGTCACCCCACTAAAGTCTTCTTTTTTTTTTTGGGCTAGTTAAATTACTTATCCTGCGATATATGAAAATATAATGGTGTTACTTACTTTGATTCAGCAGTTTCTTCTAAAAACGAACTTTTATAATATGTAAATTAGGTCTCTACCAGCAAGTAGGGCGGCTACTTGCTGGTAGCAGCTGCAGAAAACCGCCCCGTCGTCGTGTTGATTGACAGGGCCAGCCGGGATCTCCTCCTCCGGCCAGCCCTGTCGGCATTTTAAAAATCGCGCGCCTGTGTTCATTCTGCGCAGGCGCTCTGAGATGAGGAGGCTCGCCTCCTCAGAACTCCCTCAGTGCGCCTGCGCCAATGACATCACCGAAATAGAAGACGTCATTGGCGCAGGCGCACTGAGGGAGTTCTGAGGAGACGAGCCTCCTCATCTCAGAGCGCCTGCGCAGAATGAACACAGGCGCGCGATTTTTAAAATGCCGACAGGGCTGGCCGGAAGAGGAGATCCCAGCTGGCCCTGTCAATCAACACGACGAGGGGGCGGTTTTCTGCAGCTGCTACCAGAAAGTAGCCGCCCTACTTGCTGGTAGAGACCTAATTTACATATTATAAAAGTTCGTTTTTAGAAGAAACTGCTGAATCAAAGTAAGTAACACCATTATATTTTCATATATCGCAGGATAAGTAATTTAACTAGCCCAAAAAAAAAAAAATGACTTTAGTGGGGTGACAGAAGCCCTTTAAGGACCTTTTAAATATTAAAGCAGTACGCAATTACCTTAGGGTTAAACACAAATATTACGCACACAGAGAACAAAATCATGGCCGCATTGGTTAAGAAACGCAACAAGCAATCCCATATTTCTCAAATAAAATCTACAGAGGGTCAATTACTAGAAAACACTACAGACATAGCCTAAGCCTTTTCAGCCTTCTATCAGGAGTTATATAACCTCCACCCAAATAAATCTCCAACTAACCTAGAAAATAAAAAGTCAAATACCAAACAATTCCTGTCCTCTCTGCAACTGCCCTCACTGCCGGACGAGAATATGACACAACTACTAGCTCCTATTTCCCTACAAGAAGTACAACTAGCATTGAAGAACACCCCCTCAGGAAAAAGCCCGGGACCTGATGGCTTCCCCATACTATACTACAATTGAACTAATCTAAGCCCTTAGATTAGTTCAATAGTTTAATCACCTTTTAAGCGGGAAACCGATGGCCAAACAAGCCCTGGAAGCACACATTGTAGTGCTCCCCAAACCAGGGAAAGACCAAGAGCTTACTGCCAGCTATAGACCCATTTCACTGCTAAATTCTGACACCAAACTATGGGCAAAAATATTAGCAACCAGTGTCTTAATATCTCCTTAATATCTCCTGAGCAGACAGGCTTTGTGAGCAGACGGGACTGCAGGGATAGTACCTTCCGAGTCATTCAAGCAGTGGAGTATGCCACAAAACACATAAGCAAATTGGCTTTACTAAGCACTGATGCAGAGAAAGCTTTTGACAGAGTTGATTGGGACTTTATGGAATTAGTGCTCTATAAATTTGGCTTCCCAACTCAATTCATTACAGCTATATTATCACTGTACTCTTGTCTACATGCTAGAATCAGGATAAACGGAACACTTTCCCCACGCTTTGATATATGCAATGGTACTAGACAGGGATGTCCTCTGTCACCCACACTCTTCATTCTCTGTCTAGAAACCCCTATTCAGGTCATTCGTCAAAATACCTCTACTGTGGGACTCACTGTCGAAAAGGTCACCCACCATGTAGCGGCATTCGCAGATGACATGCTTCTTTTTCTAACTGACCCTAGCAAGGCCTTTCCAGCATTGATCTCACTACCAGATGAATTCGGCCAAATATTAAATTTTAAAGTCAACCTATCAAAATGTACTGCTTTGGCAATTAATATCCCTAAAAAGGAGATATCAGACCTGACATACCGTACTCTTTCCCCTTCAAATGGGAGACATCCTCGATAAAATACCTAGGTGCACATATCCCCAATAAACTAGACTCTCTGTACCAATTAAACTACCCACCTTTACTGTCAGAAATTAAATCCCAGCTGACCAATATGGATATTCCATATATGTCATGGATGGGCAGAAAAAACTTAATCAACACCCCATCTCCATTTATGCCAATATCCTTTCTCCCATTTGTCATTGAACCATCATATGTGGATGATATGGGTATATGGGCGGGATTGGGGGTAACACCTGTGGGAGACTTTCTAAAGGACAGGAAAATCTCTTCTCTACCCAAGCTGCAGAAAGCAGGTCTGGTGAAAACCTGGACATCTCTACATTATTCACACTTTAGCAGATTAAGCGGGCTGTTCTTACGTAAGATGGGGGCCGATCAAATTCCCAATTGGTATGAATCAGTGGCTTTGACAGATTTACCCAGGAAAGGGAAAATGGCGTATATCTACAAGAAAATATTAGACAAGAAAGCATCGTCAAAGCCCACATACATTTTCAGTTGGGAAAAAGAGTTAGGCATGTCCTTCTCAGAATCTGAGGTCTCTCAAATTTTAATTCACTCACACGGCCCTTCCAGATGCATCCGTATACAGGAGAACTCCTATAAAATAGTTACTAGATGGTACAGGAGTCCAGACATTTTGCATGGTTTACATCCCGCTCAACCTGCAGAATGCTGGAGATGTCACACAGATACAGGCTCGGCCTTACACATTTGGTGGCAATGTCCATGTCATGGTCTTACCTGCTTGCTGCTCTCCTTCGTTTGACATGTGCTGGCGGCCATCTTGGGTCCTGGGTTTCTTGTAGCCTTCCACCCTGCGGCTCCTCCTTCCCCTGGGAGGAGCTGTATGCCTAGCTCATATATATAGGAGGTCTGTGGCTTCAGTTCCTTGCTTGATCCTCTTGTGTTCACATGCTTCTAAGACTGCTGCTGCTTCTGGTTCCTGATCCTGGCTTCGTCTGACTACCCTGCTGGTTCCTGATCCTGGCTTCGTCTGACTACCCTGCTGGTTCCTGATCCTGGCTTCGTCTGACTACCCTGCTGGTTCCTGATCCTGGCTTCGTCTGACTACCCTTCTGGTTCCTGACCTCTGGCTTCGCAAAGACTCTGCTCGGTTTCACCATCCGTTTGGACTTTTGCTTTACAGCTTTATTTTCAATAAAGCCTTCTATTTTCACTTATCTCTTGTTGTACGTCTGGTTCATGGTTCCGTGACATTAGGACCAAGCCATGAATTCTGACGGTACAGGGCCATCCTCGCTACCCACGCTGGTTGCCAGACTTGATCAGCAGGATCACCTGTTGGGTCGGTTCGCTGTGGCGTTGCAAACCCTGCTTGAACGCACGGCTCATTTCGCTCCCGTTGCCGATGGGTCGGTTGTCGCTCCTGGGCTCGCTCCTACTGCCGCTCCGGTTGTTGCGCCAGAGTCTACCCCGACACCTGTTGCGCCTGCGGTGTTTCGGGGTATGACCGGTTCTGCCCCTCTTCCACAGCGCTTTGGGGGAGAGCCAACTCAGTGCCGAGGTTTCCTTAACCAGGTGGGCATTTATTTCGAGTTGCTGCCACATGCCTTTCCTACTGAGAGATCAAAGGTGGGCTTCTTGATCTCGCTGCTCTCGGACAAGGCCTTGGCCTGGGCCAGCCCTTTATGGGAGAACAACAATCCGGTGGTTGCCGAGTTTTCCGGTTTTGTTGCTTCTCTTCGGAAGGTATTCGATGTGCCGGCTCGTGCTGCCTCTGCTGCGAAGCTCCTTATGTCCATCAGACAGGGTTCACGATCCGTAGCTGAATACGCCATTGAGTTTCGTACCCTGGCAGCAGAGGTGGGCTGGAATAATGAGGCTCTGGTCGCTGCTTTCTCTCATGGTCTCTCGGATGCCTTGAAGGATGAGGTTGCAGCTAAGGACCTACCAGTTGAGCTCGAGTCTCTTATTTCTTTCCTGATTTTGATTGACACCAGACTCAGGGAGAGACCTTCCTTTAAGGAGAACCTGCGGAGGTCTTCTAACAGATTGGTGCCTACGTTTGCTGTCCCACCCGTGCCTCCCTCTCCTCCCACGCCTCCTGGGGATGACTTGTCTGGGGGTGAACCCATGCAGCTGGGGTTTGCTCGCCTGTCCGAGGGGGAGAGGGCACTCCGGAGACGCGAGGGCCGATGCATGTACTGTGGTCTCGGTGGGCATTTTCGGTTGGCATGTCCGAAACGTCCGGGAAACGCTCGTACCCTGAGATCCTGTCGGGGGCAGACCTTGGGTGGAGTCTCCTCGTCCCCGGTTTCCCGTGTTGACAAACCACTGATCACTGTTGTCCTCTCCTGGGTCGGGGGCTCGGTGACGACCCAGGCGTTGGTGGACTCTGGTGCTGGTGGTTTGTTCATTGATAGTGTGTTCGCTGCCGCCAATTCCATTCCTCTGCAGGCTCGAGGTTCCCCACTGGCTCTTGAGGCGATAGACGGCAGACCCCTTCTGCCGCCACACGTGACTCATGAGACCCTTCCAGTGGGGATAGCCATTGGTGTCGTTCACAGAGAGTCGGTCTGCCTCCAGGTTATTTAGTCTCCACACTACTCGGTGGTCTTGGGGTACCCCTGGCTCCAGAAGCATAATCCGACTTTCGATTGGAGATCGGTCGAGATCCTCTCGTGGTCACCGCAGTGTGGGGCTAGTTGCATCCATGGGTCTGTCAAGTTGCTGTGTACTTCCTCGGACTCTCTGTTGCCTCCTGAATACGAGGAGTACCGGGATGTATTCGATAAGGTGCGCGCGGTTGCCCTACCTCCGCACCGCCCATACGATTGTGCCATAGAGTTA
This sequence comes from Bufo bufo, assembly GCF_905171765.1. NCBI lineage: Eukaryota > Metazoa > Chordata > Amphibia > Anura > Bufonidae > Bufo > Bufo bufo. Next base: position 665,606,643 of record NC_053389.1, read on the forward strand.
CAATCTGGTGCCGTTCCTCCTCGTGGCAAAGTCTATCCACTGTCGGTAGCGGAGAATGAGGCCATGGAGGAGTACGTGAGGGAGGCGCTTTCACGCGGACACATTCGCAAATCTTCGTCCCCGGCAGGGGCTGGATTTTTCTTTGTGAAAAAGAAGGGCGGTGAGTTGAGGCCTTGCATCGATTACAGGGGTCTCAATCGCATCACGATCAAGAACGCTTACCCGATACCCTTGATTTCCGAGCTGTTCGATCGCCTTAAAGGGGCCACGGTCTTTACCAAACTCGACCTGAGGGCGGCATATAACCTGGTAAGGATCAAGGCGGGCGATGAGTGGAAGACCGCGTTTAACACCAGGACCGGTCATTACGAATCCTTGGTTATGCCCTTTGGGTTGTGCAATGCGCCCGCAGTCTTTCAGGAATTCATCAACGATGTTTTCCGTGACCTGTTGCAGCAGTGTGTGGTAGTCTATTTGGATGACATCTTGGTATATTCTGAATCCATGGAGGCCCACATTCTGGATGTCAGACGAGTGTTGCAACGGTTACGAGAGAACAAGCTGTTCGGTAAGCTTGAGAAATGCGAATTTCACCGATCCCAGGTAACCTTCTTAGGTTACATCATTTCCGCTGAGGGGTTCTCCATGGATCCTGAGAAGGTTTCGGCTGTCTTACAGTGGCCCCAGCCCAGTGGTCTTCGTTCCCTGCAGCGCTTTTTGGGCTTCGCCAATTATTATCGGAAGTTCATCAGGGACTTTTCCATGCTGGCCAAGCCTCTCACGGATCTGACCAGGAAGGGCAGTAATTCCCAGGTCTGGCCGCTCGAGGCCATCCGAGCTTTTGAGGCCCTAAAGTCCGCCTTTGTGTCGGCTCCGATTCTGTCGCATCCCAACCCTGGGTTTCCCTTTGTCCTCGAGGTGGACGCGTCTGAGACGGGAGTAGGCGCCCTTCTGTCTCAGCGTAGAACACCAGAGGGTCCTCTGCTTCCTTGTGGGTTTTACTCCCGGAAACTGTCTTCCGCGGAGTGCAACTATCAGATTGGTGACAGGGAGTTATTGGCCATCGTGCAGGCCCTTAAAGAATGGAGGCACTTGCTCGAGGGTTCGGTGGTTCCGGTTCTCATCCTGACGGACCACAAGAATCTGACCTACCTTTCTGAGGCCAAGAGATTGACACCACGTCAGGCCAGATGGGCTCTGTTCTTGTCACGTTTTAATTACGTGGTCTCCTACCTACCCGGTTCCAAGAACATCAGGGCGGATGCCTTATCACGGCAGTACTCCGAGCTGTCCAGGGAGGAGTCGATTCCGACTTCGGTCATACCTCCGAATCAGATCCTGGCCGCCATTCGCACCAGCCTGACCTCTCCCCTGGGTGAGCAGATTTTGGCGGCTCAATCTGGTGCTCCCTCTGGGAGACCCAACGGCAGATGTTTTGTGCCTGAGGAGTTGCGCACTCGGTTGTTGCGAACCTACCATAACTCCAAGACCGCGGGGCATCCTGGAAAGAATCAGCTGTCCTGGGCTGTTTCACGTCTGTTCTGGTGGCCTTCCCTACGTTCCGACATCGCCGCATATGTAGCGGCATGCTCCGTTTGTGCCCAGAGTAAGTCCCCTCGGCACCTTCCGTTGGGCCTTCTGCAACCCATAGCCACCGGGGAGCGCCCATGGTCACACCTGGGGATGGATTTCATTGTGGACCTCCCTGCATCCCGAGGCCATACGGTCATTCTCATGATTGTGGATCGGTTTTCCAAAATGTGCCACTGTGTTCCTCTCAAGAAGTTACCCTCTGCACAAGAGTTGGCCACGATTTTTGCCAGGGAGGTCTTCCGGTTGCACGGTTTGCCTAAGGAGATTGTGTCGGATCGGGGGAGTCAGTTTGTGTCCAGGTTCTGGCGCGCCTTTTGCTCCCAGTTGGGGATTCATCTCTCCTTCTCCTCGGCCTACCACCCTCAGTCCAATGGGGCCGCAGAACGATCCAATCAGGCCTTGGAGCAATTCCTTCGTTGCTATGTCTCCGATCACCAAGACAATTGGGTTGACCTCCTGCCTTGGGCTGAGTTTGCCAGGAACACGGCGGTGAACTCTTCCTCTGGGACGTCTCCCTTCATGGCCAATTATGGGTTCCAACCTGCCGTGTTACCGGAGGTATTCTCTCCCCAGGATATTCCGGCTGTGGAGGATCACCTTTCCGTCCTACGTGCTTCTTGGGTACAGATCCAGAAGTCCCTTGAGGTCTCTGCGCAGCGCCAGAGATTCCAGGCTGATCGCAGACGAGCGCCTGCTCCTTCCTACCAGGTCGGAGACCGTGTATGGTTGTCCACCCGCAACCTCAACCTTCGAGTGCCCACTCCCAAGCTGGCGCCTCGCTTTGTTGGTCCCTTCCGAGTGCTTCGCAGGGTAAACCCGGTAGCCTATGCCCTTGCGCTTCCTCCTGGCATGCGGATCTCCAACGTGTTTCATGTCTCCCTGTTGAAGCCACTGGTGTGTAATCGTTTCACTTCCTCGGTTCCTCGGCCTCGTCCGGTCCAAGTGGGCAATCGTGAGGAATATGAGGTGAGCAATATCCTGGACTCACGCCTGGTCCGCGGTCGGTTGCAGTTTTTGGTCCATTGGCGTGGTTATGGTCCAGAGGAGCGTTCCTGGGTTCCCTCCGCAGATGTCCATGCTCCTGCCTTGCTCCGAGCCTTCCACGCACGCTTCCCTCAGAAACCGTTTTGTGCTCCGCGGAGGAGGGGCCCTTGAAGGGGAGGTACTGTCATGGTCTTACCTGCTTGCTGCTCTCCTTCGTTTGACATGTGCTGGCGGCCATCTTGGGTCCTGGGTTTCTTGTAGCCTTCCACCCTGCGGCTCCTCCTTCCCCTGGGAGGAGCTGTATGCCTAGCTCATATATATAGGAGGTCTGTGGCTTCAGTTCCTTGCTTGGTCCTCTTGTGTTCACATGCTTCTAAGACTGCTGCTGCTTCTGGTTCCTGATCCTGGCTTCGTCTGACTACCCTGCTGGTTCCTGATCCTGGCTTCGTCTGACTACCCTGCTGGTTCCTGATCCTGGCTTCGTCTGACTACCCTGCTGGTTCCTGATCCTGGCTTCGTCTGACTACCCTTCTGGTTCCTGACCTCTGGCTTCGCAAAGACTCTGCTCGGTTTCACCATCCGTTTGGACTTTTGCTTTACAGCTTTATTTTCAATAAAGCCTTCTATTTTCACTTATCTCTTGTTGTACGTCTGGTTCATGGTTCCGTGACAGTCCATTGATACTCCCCTTCTGGAAAGAGATAAATGTTGTCATCAATCAGATAAGTAACCCCATCATAACATTCACCCCCTCTCTGGTACTACTCAATTTGTTGGAAAACATTTGTTCTGGTAATTTGCATAATTTACCATCGCTACTTATTATGGCAGCTAAATTGCTCATACCCTTACATTGGCTCAGTACGAACCCCCCTTCTATGGCAGAATGGATACAGAAAGTTCAGGAAATATATAGGTTGGAGAAACTTTCTAGTTGGGAATCACACACACATGATAAATTTCATAAATTATGGGCGCCTTAGTCCAAGTGGCTAAACAGTAGGACTCCATCATAAACACACGCCATTAAAGGACGAAAGGGAAAAGAAAGAAACACACTCTCCAGATTTTGTATTTCTTTATATTTATGCGTATTTTTGCAACTTGGTTACAGCTTCCTTTGACAGGCCATTGACAGACTAGGAAAACAATTATTTTTATATTTTCAGTTTTTTGTGATGTGATCAGCGCTTCACTCTATACTGATAACTTGCTTGTACCAATGTGAGTCATTATTGTATTAATACGACCCAATTGGCTACTTTTCTTAGCCTTTTTTGTTTGAATGTTGTTTGTATTTGTATTCTAAAATAGGACTGTTCAATTTGATTTCTGTATTCTTAAAAATCTAAATAAAGATTGTCAAAAAAAAAAAATATTTCACTGTCCTCACCGGACACAATGGTGATTCTGCTAGAGCCGCTAGATTAATCCAAGATCCTATCCCCAATTGATCTGTCTTTTATTTTCTTTAAAAAAACGACACTGAACTACCGCTTAACTTAACATCTTCAAATCTCAAAGGTGCCATTGACCGCCTATTTGCTGCTAACAATTTAACCTATGTGAAATGCACCAAAGAAAGCAACTACAAACGCTACTTTAAATAACAATGCCTCGTATCCTGAATATGTTCTCTCTATATAGGAAAGACAGAGAAGGCAAGAAAGGGGGAGGGGAGGGGTGGCCCTGTATGTGAAAGATAGCATAAAATCTAATTTAATACAAGTTAGCAAGACCAATTTAGAGTTAGTTTGGGTTACCTTGCAGCTTGATAATCATAAGGTAACTCGTGTAGGTGTGATATATAGACCACCTAGCCAAGTCAAAGATATAGATGATCTACTAGTTGAGGAAATAGCTAAAATGACATTGAAAGGGGAAGTTATCATTATGGGAGACTTTAATCTTCCTGATGTAAACTGGAGAACCAAAATAGCTAGTTCTGCCAGTAGTACAGATAAAATTCCCTACTGGGATTATCTCTACAGCAAATAGTTGAGGAGCCAACCTGGAAGGAGGCCATTTTAGATTTAGTATTCACAAATGGGAATTTGGAATCTGATATTACTGTAGGGGAAAGCTTGGGATCTAGTGATCAAACTGAAAAGAATGGCGTGGTATTAAACAAGCAGGAAGTGCTAAAACCCACATGCAGTTGTGCATATATATACAGGGGAGAAAATCCTGCACTTGTGGCCCGTTGCTAATGACGATCCCCAGCAAAAATGCATACAGTGGAGGATGCCCGCAGCGAACCACAAGTACCACAATAGACATCCTACACAAGGTAGCAATTATGTGGATGTGATAATCAATATAACAATATAACAAAATAATAGCAAAGACAGGTGCACTCTGCGGTCTTACTAAACCCTCAAACTGATTTTAAAATTGAGAGATTAGCCAACATGTCCTACGGTGTAGGACATGTCTGAGCCCGAGCACCGCGCCAAGGTTTCTCAAGTAGCTCGGGGCCTAACACTCACCTACATGGGCAATGTGGGCAATACCAGGAGCAAATTATAGGAGCATGAGGCCGACTCACAAACAACTCACCAGTTACCTCCAGCATGTAACCATGCTAGCAATGGGAGGAGGGAGGAGTCTGCGAGTCCCACTCAAGACTGGCTGATATGGCCCAGGCCTCACAGGTGCACCTAAATGTAGCCTGTAGATGGATCTAGTGATCACCAGTCAGTGAGGTTTACTATAAGTACAGTGACTGAGTCACACCACACAAAAACAAAAGTTTTAGATTTCAGAAAAACTGACTTTTCTAAAATTAGATTAGTGGTATACGAGTCCCTATCAGATTGGAACAGTTTCAATGGAGTCCAGGAGAAATGGGACTACTTAAAAGTGGCACTATTGAAGGCAACAGATAATTGTATTAGGCTTGTCAGTAAAAGCAAAAAAAGGAAGAGACCACTGTGGTACTCAGCAGAAGTGGCCAAAATCATTAAAAACAAAAATATAGCATTTAGTAATTATATATAAAAAAAAGAAATTAGGATGACAGGCAAATTTATAAGATTAGGCAGAGAGAGAGGCCAAACAAGTTATAAGAGCTTCTAAAGCACAGGCAGAAGAGAAATTAGCTCAGTCAGTGAAAAAAGGCGATAAGACATTCTTCAGATACATAAATGAAAAAAGGAAACAAGGAATTAACAAATTAAAAACAAAAGAAGGAAGGCATATGGAAGAAGATAAAGAACTAGCTGACTGCCTCAATGAATACTTCTGTTCAGTTTTTACAAAGGAAAATGAAGGAAAAGGACCTAATTTAGGAAGGAAGACTAATGAATCTTTTGATGCATGTGTCTTTACAGAGGAAGAGGTTCTATGTCAGCTGTCCAAAATTAATACAAATAAGTCACAGGGGCCTGATGGGATACACCCAAAGCTATTAAAAGAGCTTACCGGTGAACTAGCAAAACCATTAACAGATTTATTTAACCAATCACTGGCAACAGGAGAAGGAGAAGAAGAATGGAAATTAGAAAATGTTGTGCCCATTCACAAGAAAGGTAGTAGGGAGGAATCGGGCAACTATAGGCCAGTAAGCCTGACATCAATAGTGGGGAAATTAATGGAAACCATACTTAAGGAGTGGATTGTGGACCATCTAAAATCCCATGGATTGAAAGATGAAAAACAGCATGGGTTTACTTCAGGGAGATCATGTCAAACTAATATTATTGATTTTTTTTGATTGGGTGACTAAAATAATAGATGGCGGAGGTGCAGTAGACATCGCTTATCTAGACCTAGTAAGGCTTTTGATACTGTCCCACATAGAAGGCTTATCAATAAATTGCAGTCTTTGTGCTTGGACCCCCATATTGTTGAATGGATTAGGCAGTGGCTGAGGGACAGACAGCAGAGGGTTGTAGTCAATGGAGTATATTCAGACCATGGTCTTGTTACCAGTGGGGTACTTCAGGGATCTGTTCTGGGACCCATATTGTTTAATATCTTTATCAGCGAAATTGCAGAAGGACTCGATGGTTAGGTGTGTCTTTTTGCTGATGACACAAAGATTTGTAACAGAGTTGATGTTCCTGTAGGGATACACCGAATAGATTAGGATAGGATTTAGGAAAACTAGAGGAATGGTCAAAAATCTGGCAACTAAAATTTAAATGTTGATAAGTGCAAGATAATGCACCTGGGGCGTAAAAACCCAAAAGCAGAATATAAAATCAGTGATACAGTACTAACCTCAGTATCTGAGGAAAGGGATTTAGGGGTCATTATTTCAGAAGACTTAAAGGTAGGCAGACAATGTCATAGAGCAGCAGGAAATGCTAGCAGAATGCTTGGGTGTATAGGGAGAGGCATTACCAGTAGAAAGAGGGAGGTGCTCATGCCGCTCTACAGAGCACTAGTGAGACCTCATTTGGAGTATTGTGCTCAGTACTGGAGACCATATTTCTAGAAGGATATTGATACTTTGGAGAGAGTTCAGAGAAGAGCTACTAAACTAGTACATGGATTGCAGGATAAAACTTACCAGGAAAGATTAAAGGACCTTAACATGTATAGCTTGGAAGAAAGACGAGACAGAGGGGATTATGATAGAAACTTTTAAATACATAAAGGAAATCAACAAGGTAAAAGAGGAGAGAATATTTAAAAGAAGAAAAACTGCTACAAGAGGACATCTTTTTAAATTAGAGGGGCAAAGGTTTATAAGTAATATCAGGAAGTATTACTTTACTGAGAGAGTAGTGGATGCATGGAATAGCCTTCCTGCAGAAGTGGTAGCTGCAAATACAGTGAAGGAGTTTAAGCATGCATGGGATAGGCATGAGGCCATCCTTCATATAAGATAGGGCCAGGGGCTATCCATAGTATTCAGTATATTGGACAGACTAGATGGGCCAAATGGTTCTTATCTGCCGACACATTCTATGTTTCAATGTTTCTATGTGCAGAATTTTAAAACCGAAACTATTCTGTCCAATAGATCAAAAGTAATTGGACGTCTACCATCCGTCTGAGTAACAGCTCTCCTAAGGCCTTTAAGAAACTGCTTCACCACAAACTGATTATAAAAAGCCTGACAACCTGCTAGTCTGAAAAAAAAAGAGACACCAGCAACCGCTTTATGGAAAACCGAATAACCAAAACCATCTTTTAACAAAGAACAAAGAAATTTTAAAAATACATTTAAATCAAAAGAAAAACAAAACACGTTTCTAGCTAAACAAAATTTATACCACCTCTTCCAAGCCAAAGAATATCCATCCTAGGTTCGAGGCGCTAAAGACTTCTGAATGAACATGCTGATTATGTTCGGATAAGATTCCAGACCTGTTCCGGACATCGGATTCCCACTCTCTCTTCTTGTGGCACTAGAGAAAAGAATCTTTCCCACTGAGCGCGAGAAAGAGAATCAGCTATATCATTATCCTTACTTGCAATATACTTTGCTTTGATCCAAACATTCAACTCTAAACAACAATAAACTAAATAACGCAACAATCTAAATACCACTTCACTATTTGATGACAAACAATTAACCGCAAAAAGAACTCCCTTACTATCTGAAACAATTTAAACTCTCTTATTCCTGAAAGCATTACCCCCAAATACCAAAGAGACTGCTATAGGAAATAATTCCAATAACACCAAATTCTTGGTCAAACCCAGCTCCCTCCGCCAATCAGGCCATGGTTCGGCTGACCATTGGCTGTTTAAGAATACTCCGTAACCCCATGAACCTGAAGCCTCAGTATACAATCCGATTGCACCTGCTTCCTTAAAATCAGGTGAATTAAAAATTCTTCCCAGACCGCTAAGTCATCCTTCAATTCTCTGGTAACTCTAATATGTGAATGAGGAGATTTTAAACCTTTAGTCGCCATGTACAACCTCCTAGAAAAAACCCTACCAACTGGTATAACTCTTGATGCAAATGCCAATAAACCCAACAAGCTCTGTAAATCTCTCAACTGAGTTTTCTTTACTAAACACATCTTTATGATCTCTAGAATTGTCCTCTCAACCTTTTCCATAGGAAGTCTAAATTCCATCTTAATTGAATCGATCACAACTCCTAAAAACTAAATTTCCTGACACGGACAGACAGTTTTTTCCCTAGCTAACGGAACACCAAAATACTGACAAATCTGCATAAAACCCTGCAATAAGCGTGAACAATCAAGAAATGAACCAACAAACAAAAAATCATCTAAATAATGCAAAACACTCAATAAACCTAACTCTTTTATAACAACCCAATTCAAAAAAGGAAGAAAACGCTTCAAAATAATAGCAAGACCAGGAAAACCCCATTGGAAGACATTTATCAAAGAAAAATGGACCATTAAAATGAAAATCCAACGAATAAAAACCTTCGGGGTGTATTGGTAACAAACGAAAAGCTGCTTTAATATCCGCCTTGGCCATAAAGCAACCTTTCCCAACAGAATGCATTAAAGAAACGGCATCATCAAAAGAAGTATATGATACTGATGCTGTCTTTTTATCTACTGAATCATTAAGTGAGTGCTTCAACGGATAAGATAAATGATGTATTAATCTAAAATCATTAGGATCCTTTTTTGGCACTAAACCCAAAGGAGAAATTCTAGACAACTTTCCCCATTTTTTTATACAAAGTTGGCATTTGACCAAGATATTTATCTCACCCAGCATGGGTATATGTAAAAAGACACCCCAAAACACATTCCTCAACTTCTCCTGAATACAGAGATACCAGATGTGTGACACTTTTTTGCAGCCTAGGTGGGCAAAGGGGCCCATATTCCAAAGAGCACCTTTCGGATTTCACAGGTCATTTTTTACAGAATTTGATTTCAAACTCCTTACCACACATTTGGGCCCCTAGAATGCCAGGGCAGTATAACTACCCCACAAGTGACCCCATTTTGGAAAGAAGAGACCCCAAGGTATTCGCTGATGGGCATAGTGAGTTCATGGAAGTTTTTATTTTTTTGGCATTTTCCAGGGGCCCTAATGTGTGGTAAGTAGGTAAATGACCTGTGAAATCCGAAAGGTGCCCTTTGGAATGTGGGCCCCTTTGCCCACCTAGGCTGCAAAAAAGTGTCACAGATGTGGTATCGCCGTACTCAGGAGAAGTTGGGGAATGTGTTTTGTGGTGTCATTTTACATATACCCATGCTGGATGAGAGAAATATCTTGGCAAAAGACAACTTTTCCCATTTTTTTTATACAAAGTTGGCATTTGACCAAGATATTTATCTCACCCAGCATGGGTATATGTAAAATGACACCCCAAAACACATTCCCCAACTTCTCCTGAATACGGAGATACCACATGTGTGACACTTTTTTGCAGCCTAGGTGGGCAAAGGTGCCCAAATTCCTTTTAGGAGGGCATTTTTAGACATTTGGATACCAGACTTCTTCTCACGCTTTGGGGCCCCTAAAATGCCAGGGCAGTATAAATACCCCACATGTGACCCCATTTTGGAAAGAAGACACCCCAAGGTATTCCGTGAGGGGCATGGCAAGTTGCTATAATTTTTTATTTTTGTCACAAGTTAGTGGAAAATGATGATTTTTTTTTTTTTTCATACAAAGTCTCATATTCCACTAACTTGTGACAAAAAATAAAAACTTCCATGAACTCACTATGCCCATCAGCGAATACCTTGGGGTGTCTTCTTTCCAAAATGGTGTTATTTGTGGGGTGTTTGTACTGCCCTGGCATTTGAGGGTCTCCGCAATCATTACATGTATGCCCAGCATTAGGAGTTTCTGCTATTCTCCTTATATTGAGCATACAGGTAATGAGATTTTTTTTTTCCGTTCAGCCTCTGGGCTGAAAGAAAAAAATGAACGGCACAGATTTCTTCATTCGCATCGATCAATGTGGATGAAAAAATCTCTGCCAAAAAAAGAAAAAGGAGGGGAAAGGCGTCTGCCAGGACATAGGAGCTCCGCCCAACATCCATACCCACTTAGCTCGTATGCCCTGGCAAATCCGATTTCTCCATTCACATCAATCGATGTGGATGAATAAATCATTGCCGGGATTTTTTTTTTATATATACAAAGTGTTTGCCAAAGTATATGAACACCGCCACCTCCTCAGCTCATATGCCTCGGCAAACGTATCTTTTACTGCAGAGGAGAAATCTCGTCTTGCAGCGCCGCATACACCGACTTGCGTGTAATCTGACAGCAGCGCAATGCTTCTGTCCGAATGCACATCAGTGCTGCAGCTAGTCGATCGGTTGGTCCACCTGGAAGGTAAAAAAAACAAAACAAAAAAGAAAAAACCAGGCCGCAAAGCAATAACTTTATTAACTTTAGAACAGAACATATTAACTTTTTTTTAACTTTTTTAACTTTTTTACTTACCGGTAATTTTTTTTTTGTTTCTTTTTTTTACCTTTATAGAACAAACCTCTCCTTCCCCATGGGACAATGTGCAAAGCGCAAATCGCCCAAAGATGTGGCAAAGTACGTTATGCACTTTATCCCAGGTGAAAGGAGAGGTTTGCAGCAGCTGTGAGTAAAAGGGCCCTAATAGCCCTGTGTGCCTGTCCTGTGAGATGCAATCCCTATGCTAGGTGTACCTGTGTGTGGTACTTCCGGAAACACTCTCCTAAGCATAGGGCAGGGTGGTCAGGGCAGTCAGGACAGAAATAGCGGGTGTCACGCCTTATTCCACTCCTGCTACAGACACAACATTTTTTTCGGGGTGGCGGTTGGGTTGAGGTACCAGCAACGACACTGGGGAAATGTCGCTCGTGTAGACGGCTAACTACACTGGTGGATGGGGCCATGGAACCTCCTGGGTCAAGGAGGTTCTCGATGATCTCTTCCTGGAATTTGAGGAAGGATCCTGTTCTCCCAGCCTTACTGTAGAGAACAAAGCTATTATACAGCGCCAATTGAATTAAATATACAGACACCTTCTTATACCAGCGTCTGGTTCTGCGGGAAACTAAATAGGGAGCCAACATCTGGTCATTGAAGTCCACCCCTCCCATGAGCGCATTATAGTCGTGGACTGAGAGGGGCTTTTCAATGACACGGGTTGCCCTTTCAATTTGGATTGTCGTGTCTGCGTGAATGGAGGAGAGCATGTAAACGTCACGCTTGTCTCTCCATTTCACCGCGAGCAGTTCTTCGTTACACAAGGCAGCCCTCTCCCCCCTTGCAAGATGGGTGGTTACAAGCCGTTGGGGGAAGCCCACGCGACTAGTTCGCGCGGTGCCACAGGCGCAAATCCGTTCTAGAAACAAATGCCTAAAGAGGGCCACACTTGTGTAAAAATTGTCCACATAAAGATGGTACCCCTTGCCGAATAAGGGTGACACCAAGTCCCAGACTGTCTTCCCACTGCTCCCCAGGTAGTCAGGGCAACCGACCGGCTCCAGGGTCTGATCTTTTCCCTCATAGATCCGAAATTTGTGGGTATAGCCTGTGGCCCTTTCACAGAGCTTATACAATTTGACCCCATACCGGGCACGCTTGCTTGGGATGTATTGTTTGAAGCCAAGGCGCCCGGTAAAATGTATTAGGGGAGACTTCCGGTTCCGGCGCTGGGATGCTAGCAGCGGAGTGAAAGAGCTCCGGCACCCGCTCGTCTTCAAGCCAGATCCCCATCGTGTGTACATACGTGGGAACACTGTTAAAAGTAAAGTTGAAGTCAGCTATCGACCAAAGCACCTGGTGTATGGAGCGGTACCTTCTACGGAGCGGCAGCATTAAGTCCACCATGTCGGCCAGCGCGGGAGATTCGCAAGGCAAGATGGCGGAGCCGTGCGTTTCTACACCTGACCCAGAGATCAGCACTTGTGATGAGGGTGAGTCGCTGTCACCATTGGCAAAGGGCATCGACTACAAAGCGCTGGCTATAGAAGTGGCGACTTACCTGGCCCCTGATATCAGGGATACGCTGACCAAAACGTTATCTGCGTCCCTGCAACCGGTACATGACATGCTACACCAACATGATGGCAGGTTAGAGGAGCTGGAGCAGAGAGCACATGCTATTGAAAGCGATACTGCCAGCCATGCCCGCACCCTGAATGAACTGTCCAAACAAAACGCAATCTTAATGGACAGGGTAGAAGACCTAGAAAACAGGTCGAGATGCAGTAATCTGCGCTTGATAGGCTTACCAGAGTCGGTAAAAGCAATAGACTTGAAGGGTCTTTGTGAAATAGAATTGCCGCGAGCGCTAGGCCTAGAGGGACGTCACAAGGTGGAGAGAGCACATAGAATTGGACTTATTGAAAATTCTCAGATGAAAAGAGCGGGGGAGACGCACGGTGCGGCCATAAAACCGCGACAAGTAATTATGAAGTACCTTGATTACTGTGATAAAGAAACCATCCTGAGAGCATTTCGAAATAGGAAAAGCCCCCTCAGAATACAAGGAAATAATGTGCTGCTGTTTGCAGATTATTCAGCGGCGGTTGCAAAGAAAAGGAGAGAGTTCAGCAATGTATGTTCGCAGTTATACCAAAGGAAAATTAAATTCCAGCTAATGTATCCAGCAAAATTGCGCGTTACACATGCGGATGGATCTACGATAATATTTCATGAACCACAGGCGGCTGAGGAAATGCTGGACACTATTCAGAACAGGAGACAGGAGGGGGGAGAGGAACGCAGACGGAGATCCTCATCACCGCGTCCAGATATGAATGAAGGGGAGAGATGGCAGGTGAACTCTCAGGATACTAACCGGGGTCACCATGACAGAGAGAGCCGTTCAGGGACAGACAACAGACGTGCTTCCAGGAGAGAAGGACGGTCGTATCCGAGGAGATGATTGTTCTTATGATGATTTGTGATATGGTTCAACATGATCTAACACCTGCAGTAGCGGGTTTTATTGTTCACAGAGGGTAATATTCCCTTTGGGCCTATATTTTCCACTGGTATTGATGAGTGGAGGAAGTTATAAGTTATCAGTTGAAAAGTTTGCTGTTTAATAACTTACTTGGTTGATAATGTTAAAGCTTACTCTGGGGGACAAATGACCCTAGGTAAACAAAGGTCTGAGTAGAGAGGTCGAGTGGGTGCCGCAACCCAGAAAAAAGGAAGTTTAAAAAAAAGTGTAAACTTAGTTAGGGGCTGCTCTAACGGTAAGGGAAGGGGGGTCAAGAGGATAAAGTAGGGAAATCTATCTAGGGGTTTTGGTAAAAAGGCCTAATAACTTTTGTCCACTTTGAAAGTTTTTGGTAATCCGGCTACAAAAATATTGATATTGAGTAAGATATAAGATGAAAATCATCTCCTGGAACATAAAAGGTCTGAGGTCACCCCATAAAAGATGGATGATTCTCAGGCATTTAAAGAAACTCAAACCTGACATTGTGCTTCTCCAGGAGACCCACCTAGAGGAGAAGGACTTTGACAGGATGAAAAGGTTGTGGGTGGGGGAAGTATTTGGATCTTCGGCATGTGATAGGAAGGCAGGAGTTTTAACTTTAGTCAATAAACAGCTCAACTGCACGATAGTAGGGCATTCTGCTGATACAGAGGGCAGATGGGTACAGGTTCTGATTCAGGTGCAAGATACACAATACAGCATTTATAACGTATACGGTCCTAATACCAATAATGGTGTTTTCTTTAGCGACTTGGAGTCCAAGGTTTTGGGAGATTCGAACCTTCATAAAATCATTGGAGGGGATTTTAACTCAGTGGTGAGAGGTGCAGAAGACAGAAAGCGAGAGGGTGGTAGGATTGGGATTGATGGGCCACAAGATAACATGATGCAACCCTTCATGGAGGGAGCGAGTCTGGTAGACCCTTGGCGCCAATTACATCCAGATGACCGGGGCTTTACATTTTATTCCAACTCGCAGGGCTCATGGTCAAGGATTGATTATATTCTCCTTTCCCTTTCCCTATCATATAGGGTGGAAGAGGCGGAGATTGGCGACTTGGTTCTATCAGACCATGCACCGGTGTACATAGAATTATTTGAGTCATTTCCAAGAGGATCAGATTATATATGGCGCTTTCCTTCTCATTTGAGTACAAGGGAAGAATTTGTAGAAAAGCTATCTATATGGTGGGAGGAATACAAGTCTGATAATGAGATACACTTAGATGACCCGCAGCTATTTTGGAATGCATCAAAGGTGGTGATGAGGGGAAAGATCATGGGATATATAGGTAGTATCAAAAAGAAAGCTCAAAAATCTTTCAATGAAGCGAGCCAGAAGGTCAGAACAGCATACTCTAAATTCAAGAGTGACCCGTCAGATATTAATAGGCAGAATTGGTTAACTGAGCGACATATTTTTGAAAAATGCATGAAGGAAAGGGAATCGCTGAGACAGTCAGAAATGGAAACAAAGCTATATAAATATGGTAATAAATCTGGGAGGTTGCTTGCAAACCTAGCTAAGGGGTTGAGGAACCCACAACATATTGCATTTCTGGTAGACAAAGAGGGGAATGGGAGCCATGATCCTGCGGAAATCAGTAACATTTTAGGTTCTTACTATGAAGCCTTATATAAAGATGAAGCAACGAGTGATCTGACAGACACAATTTTGAATAAGGTGAAACTACCAAATGTGACAGAGGAACAACTACATACTCTGAATGTTGATATATCACTGCAAGAATTGCAGGAGGCCATTAGACACTTGGGTAATTCCAAAGCCCCAGGACCTGATGGATTTACAGGGGAATATTTCAAGGCCCTAATACCCCAGGTTTCTACGGTCCTATTGGAACTATTCAACGATGTCTTTCAAGGTCGTAAGACTTTAGACAAGGAAAATATGTCATATATCAAACTACTCCCCAAACCAGGGAAAGATCCATCGTCACCGGGCTCTTATAGGCCCATATCTTTAATTAATGTAGATGCAAAATTATTGGCCAAGATTATAGCGGACCGCTTAGCGAAATTTTTGCCCCAGTTAATAGGGAAAGAGCAGGTCGGATTTGTGAAGGGCAGGTCAGCTGTGACAAATATAAGGACTGTCCTGACAGTCTTGGATCGAATTCAACATCTCCCGGTTAAGGGGGAATTCCCAGCCATGCTCACCTTAGATGCGGAAAAAGCATTTGATAATGTAAGATGGGCATGGCTGGAAGCAGTGTTGGATAAGATGGGTTTTAAAGGGGCATTTAGGGCTTATTTATCTCAGATATATCATAACCCAAGAGCAAGGATATATACTCAAGGCTTTTTGTCTAAACCCTTCCAGCTTCAAAAAGGCACGCGTCAAGGTTGTCCGTTGTCCCCCCTCTTGTTTAATTTAGCACTAGAACCACTTGCCAGGGTATTCTGTGACTCTAATATTTTTGAGGGCATCAAAGTTGGAGGGTGTAAGGTGAAAGCGGCCTTGTTCGCGGATGACATAATATTATTTTTAGCTCGCCCGAATCAACATCTGGGTAAGATTATGGATTTGCTATATGAGTTCGGGAAATACTCGGGTTACGCAGTGAATAGAAGTAAATGTGAACTGCTTCCGTTGGCCCAAGGAGATGATGGGAGGGGTATTGACGCAGAGAAATATGGCATCGGTAAACCGTCGACCCAGATTACTTATCTAGGGGTCAAAATAGGGAAATCGCCACATTCCATATACAGGTTGAACTATCCACCTTTGTTTGCCAAAATTAAAAGAGATCTGGATAGATGGATGAATTTACCTCTTTCCTTAATGGGTCGCTGTCAGCTGATTAAGATGATGGGGGCAGCAAAGCTAATGTATCCTCTGCAGACAATTCCGATTCTTTTACGTCATGCAGATATTAGCGACCTAGAGAAGAAATTTAATCGATTCTCGTGGAGAGGGAAGAAAGTAAGAATTGCGTTAAAAAAGTTGAAAATTAAGAAGGAACAGGGGGGCCTAAATTTCCCAGACTTGAGAGGGTATAATTTGGCGTGCCTCAGCAGACACATATTAGACTGGGCAAATAAGACTACATTTTACTCGAACCCAGGTGTCGAGAGTCAGCTGGCGGCCCCATGGAATTTGGTAGCCCTCCTCCATACCCAGATGTCAAAACTCCCATATGTAGCAAGAAGGTCTCTTATTCTCCGGGACACAATCGTTACCTGGAAAAATGTGAGGAAACTCTTTGGTTTGTCTTATATGTTCTCGAAGCACCTTCCTATACAAGGCAATCCTAACTTTCCTCCTGGTTATAGTGAAAAATCCTTTCATGAATGGGCGAACAAGGGAATTACAAAGTTAGGGGATCTGATGCATGAGAGAGAGACTAGATGGGCATCACTGGAGGAATTAATAGAAAGGTGGGGCCTGCTGAAACCGGCACAATTCTCGTATAGACAGATTCATAGTTATGTGAAAAGTATAATAAGGGATATCTCCAAAGAAGTGCAGAAGAACAAATTTGACGTCTTTTTGGGACACAAGAGTAGGTTGTCTATCTCAGAAATCTATAATGTTCTTAGGGCAACCTGGGAGGATCAGCTGGTGGCTAGCTTGTTTAGAAAATGGGAAAGTCAGTTGAAGATGACAGATCTAGAACCCATTGCTCGGTCAGGTATTCAGGCATTATATCGGGCAGTACCTAATGAACAGATGAGAGAAACGCAGTTCAAAATTCTACACAGGGCAATATATGGATTTAATTTTCCATCTTCTCAAGATAGGCCAGATAGAATAACTGCCTGCCCAAAATGTAACTCCCCAGGAACAGACCTGTTGCATGGCTTATGGGAGTGTCCCGACGTAGCGGGATTCTGGGCTCAGGTGTCCGCAATTATAAAACAGTTGGGTAATACTTGGTGTATTTTATCACCCCAGTTGGTTATATTTCAGGCTGAAGGGAAAGAGACATCTGATGATGAAAGAGAGAAGGAGAGGAAGGGATTGTCGGCTCTGGAACACAAGATTCTTTTGGAGGCAAAGCGCTGCTTATTAACACATTGGTTGTTGGTAAATGTTCCCAACGTTGAAATGCTACTAAATCGTGTGAAACAGTTATTTCTTCTAGAATGGAGAGACGCGAGTACCAGGAAAGAAATGTTAGGTAAAAAATGGTACAAAGTGTGGAAAAGATTTATGATACATTACATTAACAACTTAGAATACCCCACATTGATGGAGCCCTTTAGACTTACAACTTGGTATTTACAGGAAGATTTAAAGGGTCGATTGGGCATTCTGAAAGTGTGACAGTATGTGTGAATAGCCTTATGGATCTGACCAATAGCTGTTATGATTTTGAGTAGCCGAGACTTTCAAGGTGGACAAAAGGGAGAGGGGGTGGGGGGGGGGGGGGGTGGGAGGGGAAGGGGGGCCTGGGGGAGGGGAGAGTATTTCGAAAGGGGGGGGAAATGAAGACGAACAAAATGATAAATGTTTTTCACTGATGTAATTCTATGAGGATGTGTTCTCCAAAAATTTGCATAGTCAATTGATTATTTTTACTGTGGTGTATGTCAGTTATTAGGAGGGCAAAGGGGGGGGGGGAGGTGGGAAAGGGAAAAAACAAAGGGGGTAAAAAGGAGGAAAAGTACTTGTATTCTCATGGTAGTTGCTATTCTGAACTGTTTTGGGAACAGTGTACTTGTACTTTTCTTTGAATAAAAAAATTATTGAAAAAAAAAAAGAAAATGTATTAGGGACTCGTCTACGCAGATGTTTTGCTCAGGGGTATACAAATCTGCAAATTTCAGGTTGAAATGGTCTATGAGGGGCCGAATTTTGTGGAGCCGGTCAAAAGCTGAGTGGCCTCTGGGACGGGAGGTGGTGTTGTCGCTAAAATGCAGAAAACGCAGGATGGCCTCAAATCGTGTCCTGGACATAGCAGCAGAGAACATGGGCATGTGATGAATCGGGTTCGTGGACCAATATGACCGCAATTCATGCTTTTTTGTCAGGCCCATGTTGAGGAGAAGGCCCAGAAAAATTTTAAGTTCGGAAACTTGGACTGGTTTCCACCGGAAAGGCTGGGCATAATAGCTTCCCGGGTTTGCGGTTATAAATTGTGTGGCATACCGGTTTGTCTCTGCCACGACTAAGTCCAAGAGCTCCGCAGTCAAGAACAGCTCAAAAAATCCCAGGGCCGAACCGATTTGAGCCGTCTCAACCCGAACTCCAGACTGGGCGGTGAAAGGGGGAACTACAGGTGCGGCTGAAGTTGGTGACTGCCAATCAGGGTTTGCCAGCACCTCAGGGATTCTAGGGGCTCTACGGGCCTGTCTGCGCGGTGGCTGCGACGGGGTAACTACTGCACGTGCCACCGTACCAGCTTCAACTGCCCTTCTGGTGCTCGCTACTTCACCAGGTTGTACGGCAGTGCTGGTACTAGGTCCAGGAAGGGCTGCGCTGCTGGTGTATGCCTCACCACGTGATCCGGCAGCGACAGCCCCACTCTGCTGCTCTTGAAGCGGATCCTGCGTAACCTGTGGTCTAGCGACACGGGGCCGGGTACGCCTGGTGCTGCCAGGGACCTCAACCTCCTCGTCCGAACTTTGGGTCAGAGAGCCACTGCTTTCTACAGGTTCATATTCTGACCCGCTAGATTCGTCAGATAAGGGTTCCCATTCCTCATCCGACTGGGTCAGAATCCTGTAGGCCTCTTCAGAAGAATACCCCCTGTTTGACATTTTGGACTACTAAATTTAGGGGTATTTCCTGAGACTACCCAAGAAAAAAAGCAAACCTGTCTTACAAAGGGGAGGCTAGCGAAGCACCGGAGGCCGCTGCGGTTGATAAAAAATATCAAAACTGATTTTTTTATCGCTGCAGTGCGTGTAAAGTGAATGTGCAGTGATCAAAAAAGAATAATTTTTTGTCACTGCGGTGGGGCGGGCGTGGGTGAACGCACGTGTAGGCGACCGATCAGGCCTGATCGGGCAAACACTGCGTTTTGGGTGGAGGGCGAGCTAAGGTGACACTAATACTATTATAGATCTGACTGTGATCAGTTTTGATCACTTACAGATACTATAAAAGTACAAATGCTGATTAGCGATACGCTAATCAGCGAATAAAAGTGACTGCGGTGGGGTGGGCGCTAACTGACGCTAACTACCTAACCAAGGGGCCTAAACTTTCCCTAAAACCTAACAGCCAATACTAGTGAAAAAAAAAAGTGACAGTTTACACTGATCACTTTTTGTCTTTCACTAGTGATTGACAGGGGCGATCAAAGGGGTGATCAAAGGGTTAATTGGGGTGCAGGGGGGTGATCTGGGGCTAAGGTGTAGTGTTGGTGCTACTCACAGTTCAGTCTGCTTCTGTGCTGGATCCAACCGACGAAAAGGACCAGCACAGGAGCAGAGAAGCCATATAACAGATCATATTTACTAATATGATCTGTTATATGGCTTGTGATTCGATTTTTTAAAAATCAGCAACCTGCCAGCGACGATCATTGGCTGGCAGGTTGCTGATGCAATTCTCCTCGAACTTTTGCCGGCCCGCGATGCGCATGCGCGGGCCGGCTGTGACCGAAATCTCGCGAGAGGACGCGCCGGCGCGTCCACTCGGAATGAAACAACCACCTCCAGGACGCGTCTGTGCGTACAGCGGTCCGGAGGTGGTTAAGCAGGTTCCAGATACACCAATTCTACTATCATCTAATAATCTATTCTGTACCTTATCAGCCACTGTAGCAGCAGGCGGATCCCACCATACAGCTGCAGGCTGATTCACCTGTATGGGCACAGAAGCTGTAGCCCAATCAGAAAAAAGCTTGGCTAAACTAACCAGAAGTTTGTTATAAGCATTCCCAAAGTTGGTGGGAAAAGACATGCTCTGCCAACATATCTTCTCCCCTAGATCCTGGGCTGTATCCTCCATGGGTGGGTTGGAGGCCGGCTGCGGCGCTCTACTCAAGACCCCAGACTGCAATGCCGTCCATCCAGGGGAGGAGCGCCTGCTGCCACCTCTTCTGCTGGCCCCTTTTGATGGGGAGTAGGACCTTCTGGGCCTCTTCATTCTCCTGGAGACCCGTCTGGGTTCTTCATCGCTATGAGAAGCGCTTCCTGAGGATGCAGCTGTCAATTCACTGATGACGTCACTGCGCTGAGCGTCACCACGTGGACCCGCCTCCTCCTCTTTGGCTGACAGGCCTTCAGCTAAGCAGCGCCGGAGCCACGCCTCCTCTCCTCTTGACTCAGCACACAGGATCAGCTTCTTCAACAGCTCCTCCATCTAGCCGGTGAGTGGATCTTTTCCGCAGCTCTGCCGATGCCACTCCACTTCTCTTTCCAGGTGCGCCGGCTTCAACTTCGGCTCTTCTGCCCTGTACTGGTCCCGTTCCTCTGCGCCGCTCCTCCACTAATTCCTTGCCGCTGTTATAAACATCAGCGCTGACACAGCACCTCCGCCACCGCTCTTTCTTCTGCCCAAAAGTGCCGGTGCAGCAAATACGCTGGCAATCAGCTGGGGCTTCAACAACTTCTTATTTCTTCCAGGTTCAGCGACGGTCAAGGCTACAGACCTGCCGGTCACCTCCTTAAATAGTTGAATTTCCCGCCACAGGTGTTAGAGCAGCCAATAAGAAAGGGGCAGAAAACAGGTACCCCAGTAACAGGTAGGCAATGATGAACCAATCACAGCTCTTCCACAAATCACCTCAGATGAGCTGAAAAATAAATGGCAGAAAACCAGCACAAAAAGGGTGAAAAAAAAGGAAGGGGAAAAGTGACAGAACTACTACACCCAATATGCTCAATGTCACCATAGTGGGACTCCGGAATACGCCTTTGTGCCCACAATTAGCATCTAGAAAATCAGTATGGTATCCCCTGTGGCAGGCGCAGCACTATGAAGTGCCTTTTGTGCTGTGGCATTAGAAAAATTTTCATATCTCTGACTTTTTAGTCTAACCAGACTGTCTATTATTCTGTAATTCCTCTAGCGCCGTTCTATAGAAGCAGTAGGTTTAAAGAGCACACCAAATGCTTGAAATAACTTCTTTATTAACTTCAACTTTTCTTAATATATAACACTGCCGCCTCCGCAGCAGATAGTTCATGTACAAAACACGTAAGTATCATAAAATGGCGGTATGCATTAGATGGTGGTTCAACTGTTTAATCTTGTCATTCAACATAAAATGGTGGATATATTTGTATCTGTACTCTGACTTTAAGTTATTTGAGCACTTTATGATCTCTTTGAGAGGTATATCTGAGGGTAACCAATAGTTTACTTGCTCTACTTGGTTTGCAGTTTTCTCTATACAATTGCTTATGATCTGGTATGAGCAGTTCGCATTTGTATGCAATTTGTTTGGATTGTATGGTCCAGTAGTTCGTTTGTATGCAATTTGTATGGTGGAACTGTAAGTAAACATACATATAACCAGTTCAGTATACAGTTCTAATCACTATATTAACAATAGGAACTTATATAGCTGTTTTAAATACCTATTTTTGTCTCACTGCTTCCATAAAACACAGCTCTTAGTGGAGTGTGTGTCTGTTCAGCTCTTCTCTCTGGTGAATAATGATTCGAGCAGCTGCTGCTAGGGGGATTTCCCACACAAGCTGTGTGTGAGGCTGGCTGTAATTGGTCAAAACTCCTGGGCTGTGTGAGGCTGACTGTGATTGGTCAAGACTCCTGCCCAGCAACAACAGTTTAACGCTATGCTTTCTGTTGTGGCTGCTGTGTCATTGAGCTTACCTTACATTATATAATGAATCTTAAAGGCATATTATCTTTTCTGCTTCTGTGAACACAATATATATAACAGTTATATGACATCCAAACATGAAGTCACTGTAAATAACTCTGCTTTTGTCTTCAACACACAAACATAGGAACTGTATTAAGGTTATTGGCAGATCTAGCTGTATAAACATATACGCTATATTAGCAACCTTGGACAGGTCTTAGCTGGCCAGCTACATCCCCATGAAAATGTGCATAGATAGAACAGTGCACATGTCAAAGTAAGGTCAGTACTTGCTGTTTGTTATTTTAGTCCACTCTGACTTCATTTTTATTTAAAGGGACACTGCCACCAACATTTTCTTATCACATACTGTATTAGCAGCATACATTACAACATTTTATGTAATTTTTATTTATTAATTTTTTTACAAAAAGTGGTGGGATCTTCAACGAGCCCAGGAGGGGAGACTGAAAGGACACACGTGGTGGTAGTGGCAATGATGGCGGCATTAGTATTCATGGTGGCACTCGCTGGGTCACGCACAGTTGTGTGGTAGGGCGCACCCTGGATCCCTCAGGACACACCCTGGATTTGGGGTTCTTCTGCCTGGTGGTGGTTCAGGATGCTCTAGATGTTGGTGGGTTTTTGAGGTGCAAGGCAGTGTCCCCATGGAAATGCAAGTGGCAAGCCAGTGCAGTACTGTGGCAGTGGAGGTGTTGATGCATGCAAGGATGGGGCTGGTTTTGTAATAAACAATAGTTCTTTACTGGTTATAAGGTTCAGATGCAGCAGACACAGGCACATCTTACACATGCTGCAGGTTCCACAGTTTTCCGGACTAGACTCTACAAAGGTGGTAGATGTTTCCTCTCTGTGTCAGTCTTCCAGTAACTGGACTTTCTCTTCATCCAGCGACAGGGGTGCAATATATATACCCCTCTGTCTTTATCATCAAGATTCAGCACTACAAGTACCCAACTGCAGGGTGTAGTTCTCACTGTACTGTGACATTACTGTGTGCATTATTACTATACTGTGACATCACTACATGCATTATCCCAGTCAAGTGATACTATGTACAAAGTTATTATAGTGCAGTGACATCATTGCCCCATTCTCGGTCAGTATACAATGCTGTCTATACTTATGCTCACATAACTATCAACCAGGGCCGGCATTAGGGGGGGCAAACTGGGCAATTGCCCAGGGCCCCCATTGTCTAAGGGGCCCCCTGCTTCAGTGCTGCTGTTCAGCTGAATGTCTGAGGAAGCAAACGGACGGACAGCTGAACAGCTGCACTTTACAATGCAGTGTACGGTCTCCTCCCTCACATGTAAGAGAAATCATTACCCTAGTGCTGACAGGACCTGCGATAATGTCAGATGCAGGAGCTCAGAGGAGAAGAGGGGATGAAGGACCTGCGATGACCTCACCATCATGTGACCAGAATTGTTGACTTGCATCATGTGACCAGACTTATGCGAGTCAACAATTCTTAATCTTGGTCTTCTGAGAGCTCTTTTGTGCGAGGCATCATTCACATCAGGCAATGCTTCTTGTGAAAAGCAAACCCAGAACTGGTGTGTGTTTTTTATAGGGCAGGGCAGCTGTAACCAACACTTCCAATCTTATCTCATTGATTGGACTCCAGTTGGCTGACACCTCACTCCAATTAGCTCTTGGAGATGTCATTAGTCTAGGGGTTCACATACCTTTTCCACCTGCACTGTGAATGTTTACATGGTGTGTTCAATAAAAACATGGTAACATTTAATTCTTTGTGTGTTATTAGTTTAAGCAGACTGTGATTGTCTATTGTTGTGACTTAGATGAAGATCAGATCACATTTTATGACCAATTTGTGCAGAAATCCATATCATTCCAAAGGGTTCACATACTTTTTCTTGCAACTGTATATATACTAAATGTCCACACTGCTGGGGGCACCAGGGATGGGGGGAAGGAGATCATTGTATAAACTTGGCACTACTGGGGAGGAATGGAGGAGCATTATATACATACTGGCACTATGGTGAAACATTATATATATATTGGCACTATGGAGGGAAGCATTATATATTGGAACTAGTGGGGGGCACTACAGGGGGACATTAGAGTCACTGGGAGCATTATGGTTATATATTATTACTACTAGAGTACTGTAGGGGTGTTATTATTATTTGACGCAATATGGAGGGCATTGCTGCTAATGGGGGCTATCTTGGGGAGTATTATCACTATTAGGGGCACCATTACTAATGAGGGCAGTCTGGCTGTATAGTATAGTGTTTGTGGACATGGGGGGGAGCACAACAGGCACAGTTTTTTGGGTAGCTTCAAGAGGTTCTCCGGGTGTGACGGATCACCTGCCACCCCGACTGGGTGCCTCCATCGAACGATGCTCCTAGTGCTTGCCAAGGACCATCAGCACCGCACTTAACACCATAACCACCGCAATCCCCACGAACCCCGGCAGTTTGGTTTGGGGTTTCGCCGTACTCCACCCACCCTGGACCCAAGGCCGGGCTCCAGCTTCCAGTGGGTGAACCTCTCCTTAGTCCAGAGAGCGAAACAGGAACAGCTCTTACAAGAGCTAGGGATTATACTCTGGAGAGTATAATGATTATAGCAATCCCCAGAGTGTAGTTCTCCAATCCGTCAAACATGAGCCCAGACTTCATGAAGGGTAGAACAGGACACCTTAATGCCAGCCAGCACTCACAATTTATACAATTCCACAGGCCAGAGGCACAGTCCCTCTGCCTGTGATACAGTTTATTAAGACAATGGACTAAATCAGTACACATATATAGTTCAAGAGGTCTAACATCATAACTTAATTAAACATGATCAGCATGCAAACAGACATCCCCTCCCCAGTGTCTTAAAGAAAGAAGAGTGAGAGAGGAGACACATGTGATGGGATTATCTCCTGAGTGTATCATAGGGTCATCTACTACTCTACACCGGAGACGGCTACTTAATCCCATCACTAGCACAACAGAACAAAGGGACAAATGAACTAACACATTCCTTGGGAGCCTCAGTGCAGAGTTAACCCTTTTTGGGTTTCTGGGTTTACCCCTGCACCTTTAATGGGCAATAGGAACGATATGGCCTATAAACTCCACAAAAAAATCTGGGTTAATAGTTCCTTGTAACCCCAAGAGGTCTGAGGGGGTCTGCATAGTTCTGGGTCCATAGTCCGTAGGAAGGAGGCTAGCCCTCAGGCTTCTCCAGCAGCCCCAGTGACGGTTCAGTCCGTCACACCGTTTTTTTTCATATTGATGACATATCTTTTGGATAGAGTCCACAAAAAAAACGATGGCAGCATTTCCAATCCAACAGGCTTTATTCACACATGGTGCATAGAACAGTACAAAAGGTCAACAAACAGCAACGTTTCGGCTACATAGTAGCCTTTTTCAAGCTATTTTTAAAGTGTCAGACAGGAGTATATGACCCACCTCCCATATCAATCTACCAATAACACGATATATTGCAACATATTATCACCTGTGTTAATTAAAACCACCAATGGGCATTATACCTATCATAGACATCATCACCTTTCATCAATCAGTGATATACCCATTACCTCTGTAAGGATGGCTGCAGCTGGGCACCCCATCATGCGAGCTATCATGTCATCCTGGCGTTCCCCTGATCGCAATGCGCACGCTCTGAAAGAGTTACGAGCGTCCAGCCTCCGAAATAGGTCACGTGATCGCATCGCTTCGACCCATGTGACCTGCAGTATCATACCAACTACATCATGTGCTCAGCCGACCCTCATGACCTGCAGGGCCATAACGGCTAAGTCATGTGCTTCAATCCAATCCACATGACCTATAGCCCCTATCTTTTGACCTACTCACATCGGAGGCGTCATTGTTACCATACCGACCCATCTATTGAACATGATCAGGGCTTGAGAGCGGTCGATGTGGTGCTGTCCAGGGTAGGGACCTCACCGACTGGTACACGGTTTGTCCTCCAGTTCCTCGAGGTAGTCCTCAGGAGGAATTACTTCCTCTTTGGGGACACCTACTACCAACTGAAGCGGGGGACGGCCATGGGGTCTAATGTGGCCACCACTTACGCTAACATCTTTATGGCCGAGGTGGAGGATAGGCTAGTGTACCAGTCATCATTTATGGAGAGGATCCTGTGCTGGTGGCGCTACATCGACGACATCTTCTTGATCTGGTGTGGTACGCTTGAGGAATAGGAAATGTTTCACTATCATTTGAACACAGGGGTTTTGGGCCTCCAATTTACTAAAGGAGTGTCACAAGAACAAATGCAATTCTTGGATGTCATGGTTTACATGGAGGATGGCGGTATTAGAACTGATTTGTATCAAAAGCCCATAGATAGAAACAACCTACTTAGATATGATAGTTGCCATCCACAGCGAATGATAGAATCACTCCCATGGAGTCAACTACTTAGAGTAAGGAGGATAGTATCCAATAAACAACGCTTTACCGTGAGAGTGGGGGAAATGTGTGGGAAGTTCAGAAACAGGGGTTACCCACATAGATTGTTACAGAGATCTCGAGAGAGAGTGGTGAATACAATGAGGGAAACTATTCCACAAGGGACCCCTAAAGGTAGGGACACACATCACAGCAGCCAAATAGTACGGATTCTGAAAAAAGAATGGCATATTCTACAGAAAGGTGTACCCTCAGTGGTTGATTTTCAAATTCAACCGTTGATGGCGTATAAGAGACAACACAACTTACGAGATCAATTTGTTAAGTCCGATGTGGGTAGTGTACAAGTGGATAGACAATGCTATCTAGCTCCGCGTAAATCAGGTAACTTCCCGTGTTTGGGTTGCTAGGGTGTCAAAGCCCCAATGCATATTGACCAATTCTCTAACCCTAACCAACCGACCCCAATCCCCCCACCACCGCAAACACTAGCACTGAAGACATTTTACTGTACTTGCTATACATCTCACATCCAGTGCCTCCCAGGTGACGTCTCCTCTCATGTAGATCTTCTCTGTCATGATCTTCTCCATTCGGTCCGGACAACTTATATCAGCAGCCTCGTCTCTGCAGAGTGTGACACACGGACATCTCAGGTTCCTCACTTTTCTGTACCCCCAAATACTATTCTGAAGAAAAATGAGTGCCATACAGATAATCTTCCCCATGGTAATAGTGCTCCTCATAGTCCCACCAATAGTAATTTCCTTCTAGAATGCCCCCTACAGTGCCCTCAACAGTGATAGTGTTCCCCCTAGAGTGCCTCCATTAGTAAAAGAGCCCTCCAGTATTAATAATGCCCTTGCAGAATCCCCCAGCAGAAATAAGGCCCCCTATTGTTCCCCCTGTGGTAATAAAGCTATCTACAGACCCCTCAGTAGTAATAAGGCCCCCACAGTGCTCTAAGTAGAAATAATGCGGATCTATAAGTCCCTCCTATAGAGCCCCAGGTAGTAAGAACGCCTAATGTCCCCTGGATTTAAAATGCCCCCATATTTATATCGCCCCCTACTGTTATAATGCCCCTACAGTGTCCCCAGTATTCATATCGCCCCCTACTGTTATAATGCTCACACTGACGTGCCCCAGTATTTATATCGCCCACTACTGTTATAATTCCCCTAAAGTGCCAGCAGTATTTATACTGCCCCCTACTGTTATAATACTCACCCTGAAGCGCCCCAGTATTTATAATGCCCCCTGCAGTGCCCCCTGTAGTTATATTCCTCCGCCATCAACATACAGTCCCATTTAAAGAACATCACCCCCTCTCCAGCCGCCTTCAACATACAGCCCCATGTAAATAACATTACCCCTTAACATTCAGTCCAGTGTAAATAATATCACTCCCTTCCACAGCCGCCATCAACATATAGTCCCATGTAAATAACATCACCCTGCCCTAGCAACCTCCAACATGCATTCCCATGTAAATAACATCGCCCCCTCAATTTTCAGTCCCATGTAAATAACTTCCCTCCCTTCAGCCCTAACATACAGTCCCAGTTAAATAACCACAACTCCCAGCATTGCTCTGCCTCTCTCTTCACTTACCTCTCCTCATGTAGCAGACCTCACCACAGCTTCTTCCCAGGACTTCTCTTCACTGCTGAGCCGTCGTCTCCTGCACTGGTCACATGATGGTGACATCATCGCAGGTCCTTTTCAGCTACTGCATTTAGAACTGATCACATGACCTGTGATGTCACCACAGGTCCTTCAGCTCTGGCAGGGCATTAGATTCAATTGTATTGCTGCCCTGAGGATGGCAATACAATTGTATCTACCAGGCAGGCAGTACATTCAGGGCCTGGGACAAAACATCAGGGGTCCAGGCTCTGAATGTTTTAACCTAGCAACGCCCCTGGGGAGAGGATGAATAAACATAAAAGCACCATAAGAAAAAAGATGATGGACAAACCGGTGGCAAAACATTTTGTGGAATATGGACACTCAATTAAGGGCTCTTTCACACTTGCGTTCTTGTCTTCCGGCATAGAGTTCCGTCGTCGGGGCTCTATGCCGGAAGAATCCTGATCAGGATTATCCTAATGCATTCTGAATGGAGAGAAATCCGTTCAGGATGCATCAGGATGTCTTCAGTTCCGGAACGGAACGTTTTTTGGCCGGAGAAAATACCGCAGCATGCTGCGCTTTTTGCTCCGGCCAAAAATCCGGAACACTTGCCGCAAGGCCGGATCCGGAATTAATGCCCATTGAAAGGCATTGATCCGGATCCGGCCTTAAGCTAAACGTCGTTTCGGCGCATTGCCGGAGCCGACATTTAGCTTTTTCAGAGTGGTTACCATGGCTGCCGGGACGCTAAAGTCCTGGCAGCCATGGTAAAGTGTAGTGGGGAGCGGGGGAGCAGTATACTTACCGTCTGTGCGGCTCCCGGGGCGCTTCAGAGTGACGTCAGGGCGCCCCAAGCGCATGGATCATGTGATCACATGGACACGTCATCCATGCGCATGGGGCGCTCTGACGTCATTCTGGAGCGCCCCGGGAGCCGCACGGACTGTAAGTATACCGCTCCCCCGCTCCCCGCTCCTACTATGGCAACCAGGACTTTAATAGCGTCCTGGGTGCCATAGTAACACTGAAAGCATTTGGAAGACGGTTCCGTCTTCAAATGCTTTCAGTACACTTGCGTTTTTCCGGATCCGGCGTGTAATTCCGGCAAGTGGAGTACACGCCGGATCCGGACAACGCAAGTGTGAAAGAGGCCTAATCAACTCAGATTTCGTGTGATTGATTCTGTTGGAGTATTGAGGAGAGGTGGTGATAGAGAAGATATACTTAGGAAGAAAGAATTAAAGTGGATCTTTACCTTGAAAGCTCTACAACCATATGGATTAAAGGGAACCTGTCATCAACTTTATGCTGACCTCACTGAGGGCAGTATAAAATACTGACAGAAATGCTGGTTTCAGCGATGTGTCACTCATCAGCTAAAAGAGAAGAGAAGAGTCCTGGTTATTCATGAATTCCTGCTCTCCTGCCCCCCTGCTGATGACTGACAGGCTTCTACTTAGTTTTCTCCCTTTCTCTCTAGGAGAGAACTGCCAACCATCAGCAGATGGGCGAGAGAGCAGGAGATTAGGAATAACCAGGACTCTTCTCAGGTGGATTTGACTCTTTTCCAGGCCTGGGCTGCAATAATTATGATGCTGGTTCTCGGCAACCACTTACTTTTAGCTGATGAGTGACACACCGCTGACATCAGCATTCCCGTCAGTATTTTATACTGCTCTCAGTACGGTCAGCATAAAGTTAATGACAGGTTCCCTTTAAATATAGAATTCAATGTGAGTGATATTTAAAGATGACCTTTCATCGGTCCAAACATTGTAAGATAACTATCAGGCTGTGCAGAGCGGCACCTCGGGATCTCACTGCACTTACTATTATTGCGGGACACCGCTCCGTTCTCCCGCTATGTCCCCCGGTATATTCGCTGACTTGGTTATACTGGGAGGAGCGCAGAGATCACAGTCTGGGAGAAGGACGCCCAGGGAGAAACAGGGCAGACTCCGCCTAGTATAACCAAGTCAGCGAAAACGTTGCTGTTTGTGGACCTTTCGTACTGTTCTAGGCACCACGTGTGAATGAAGCCTGTTGGATTGGAGATGCAGCCATCGCTTTTTTTGTGGACTTTATCGTATCGACTCCTATAGATCAGGATTCTTTGATTGGCTGTTGCAACTCTGATAATCCAGATTGGGGTACTGATGTGCTGCTCCTAATCATGTATATGTCATCAATAATAGATGGGTGGGGGTCTGACACACGGCACCCGCGACGATCAGCTGTTTGAGAAGACGCTGTGCGCATGCGCCGTCTCCCTTCTCTCTTCCTGCTTTGCTGCTGTATGTCTATGGGACAGCAGCAGTGAACAGCACGCGCCATCGTCAGACTGTGTTTTTAGCACATTATTAGAAGATGTGGGCCCCTCTTTTGATTTTGCCCAGGGCCACATTTTGTCTAAATCCGGCCCTGCTATCAAGCATGTCTAGCAATGCACCCAATCAGAAGCAGGTCGTTATGACCACCATGGCTGGAGTAATAATATTTGGCTTTTTCTCGCACTTTCATTATCCCGATTCTCTGCTGCACAACACATGCCCTCCAGCGGTTTGTCCTAGGTGATTGTGCCGCTGTTTTGGCCACGCCCACGTCACCAAGGCTCCTCCCCGCGGGCGGAGCGACATTCCACCGCGCTCGCCACTCCAGCTTTGTGATGGCGTGAACGGCGCCTGACGTCACGGTGACACGTGACTGACAGCCAAGAGCTCTCCGTCCTCCTCCTACTCCGTCAGTCCGGAGTGGTGGCTCCATTATGAAAGACTCATCCTCCGCTGAGTCCGGAGCGGAGACGGCTGCTGGGCGCGCTCTTCGATCGGCCAAGGGATCCTTCCCCACACGAGACATCTCCGATAGATGGCTGAACGTCCCGGAGGAGGCCCGCCTGACACTTCACGGTGAAGAGAATGGTAGGCAGCTGTGCACAGGCCCCGAGCGCCGGCCGGTCAGCAGTGGAGGACGGTGTGCTGCCTGCGGGCACTCATGGCTGCGGGACCGTTACTGCCCTGGAGCCGCGGTCATGTGCGTTATCCCTGTGTGGGGGTCACCTCTCCGCATCCCTCCACGTGGCCCAGGCTGATGGCCATAGACTGGTACTCCCATGTCATAAAGTGACGTCATATCACAAGGCGATGACATCACTTGATGAGTGCCCCCTCACTGATCCAGAGAGTGAAGGAGTCCCAGCCTGTATTATCCTGGCCACCCTGCTGTGCATCCAGGATCGGAGATTGCCCGGTGGTGATGGCATATTGCTTTTAGAGATAGGAATACCCCCTTAAAAGGGAACTCTACTGTTGGTTATCTTCTGCTATAGATTACTCCGAGGACTTGTGGGGTCCTGTGAAGTGGCTGGGCGTCTACGTGCTGCTGTTTTCTGTAACTGATTGACAAATGTCCGAGGTTGGACTTCCCCTTTAAGTATGTGTAACAGTGTAGGTGATTGCTATTGCAATAATATTTTTCTGGGGGATCCCTTTAACTTCATATTCCATGTAAATATAGGGTTTATTACTGATGAAGTCACCAAGCTGTGCCCACTAGAGCCAATGGAATGGGCAGTGAGCCCCTCAGCCAGCTGGTTACCTAGGTAGGGTGGCGCCTTATTCTGGATCATCCTCCATGTGCCCTGCTGGTGCGGTTAGCTGTGAATGTCCTTCGGCCACTGGCATGATGTGCACAGATCCCTTTCACTTGTCTAAGGCTACTCTCACACTGGCGTTTTGGTTTCAATTTGTGAGATCCGTTCAGGGCTCTCAGAAGCGGTCCACAACGGATCAGTTTGGCCCTAATGCATTCTGAATGGAAAAGGATCCGCTCAGAATGCATCAGTTTGCCTCCGTTCTTGCAGCGTTTGGGGTCCGCCTGACGATGCGTTGGCAAACGAATCCGTCCTGACACACAATATAAGTCAATGGGGACGGATCCGTTTTCTATGACACAATCTGGCTATGTTATGGATAATACAAACTGATCCGTTCTGAACGGATGCATGCGGTTATATTATCTGAACGGATCCGTCTGTGCAGATACATGACAGATCCGCACCAAACGCGAGTGTGAAAGTAGCCTAAGCAGGGGCGTAGCTAAAGGCTCATGATCCCTGGTGCAAGAGTTCAGCTTGGGCCCCCTCCCCCTTCACTCAGCGCTGATGCACCTAGCTTTTCTGGTGCCCGAGGCAAAAATTGAAATTAGCAGACAACCCCAAGACCTACTTGGAAAACATTCCATACAGCGCTACAGAACATACAGGGTAATACAGCGCCACATATGTACCTCTTATATCCAGTGACTTCTCTTCTCTGATGTAGATATTCTCTTTCCTCTTCTTCTCCTGTCAGACCAGACCGCCATGGTGACTTCTTTCAGCCGCGCCTCATCTCTGCAGACATCTTACTTTCCTACTTTTCGTTCCTCACCTTCTCAACACCCCATCCTGCCACCCCCAATACTGTGTCCACTGTGCTCCCCAATACTTTCCTGCAGAAACAGTCCCCCTGAAAATACTGGTACCACACAGTGCGTCAGTACACAAAAAATACCCCCTTGAGGTCAGACCCCCATGTAAAACCCTAAATGAGACCCCTCCATCTCAGACCAAACCCCATTTAGACCTCTATGTCAGACCCCAGTTTTAGACCTCAGATCAGACCCCCCCATTAGACCTCCATGTAAGAACCCAACCCAATATCAGACCTCAGATAAGACCCCCATTAGACCTCTAGACCACCATTAGACCTCCAGACCCCCAATCAGACATCTACCCCTCAGTGAGACCACTCCAGAATCGCCATTAAATCTCTCCAGACCCCCAATAAGACCTCCATATCAGACTGTAAAATAATAAAGTAACTTGCCTCTCCTGCCACCACTCTCCCTGTCTAGGCTCTCTTCTCAGGGCCCGCGCTGCGCAGTCACCTCCTGCAGCGTCAGGTCAGCGTGCGCTCTGTACGTCCTGACGCTGCAGGCAGCCAGGACACAGCAGCGCGGGCCCTGGGAGGGGTAAGTACAGCGCGCAGATCGCTTCACCCCCCCTCCTGCAGACTAGTGAGCGCTTCCATTATTGAAGCGCTCACTAGTATTCCCTTTATAAGATGCACTGCATTTTATAAAGGAAAAGTACAGCACTGAATGGAGCCTCCAGTGCAGATGTGAACAAGCCCTTAGTGGTTTCTGTAGGTCACGCAGAGTTTTCTAGTCCAGGATAGCAGATCTGCCTGGTTATGTAGAGATACGGGAGCAGGCTAGACAGACTTGGATCTGAGGAAGCTGGCTGATGCCAGGCTGTGCCCAGATACAAGTCTAACCGGATGGATTGCTAACACTTGGCCTACGGGTACATGTACACAGCGCTATTGGGGGTATTTACTAACTGTCCTTACTCTGGTTTAAGGCATAAATAAATAAATAAGCAAGACCCCGTTTTGCGCCCAAGTTTAATGGCAGTGTGACAATCTTGTTGCACATGCGTTTTCACGCTGTCCTCGTCACTGGGGAGTGGCAGGGGCGGTGTGAGGGTGTGTGTGAATCAGTCATGAAATCTACGCCACCTCGTCATAAATTTAGTGCGTCTTCTGCCATCTCAAACGGGCCTAAAACCACCCCCATTGTGTGCACAGATGTGTATGAGGGCACACAAGGAGCCATCGTTGTGCAGGGTAGCGGTGTTACCCGACATAGTACAGTTTTAGTATGGGCACCACATTTGTTATGTGTCATACCCATGTCCATGTGTGTGGGGCACGGTGGAGATACACACTGGAAGATCTGCTGTGGAACACACCCTATGGGCACAGTCTTCTCTTGACCGAGCGAGTTCTTTAGACCTCATGTACACTACTGTATCCATTTTGCAATCTGCAAATTGAATATCCGGTCCGCGTGCCTTCCGCATTTTATTGCGGGACCATTGACTTCAATGGGTCCGTGGTCCACATTTTGCAGACCACTCTATCTTTTTGTGGAACGGACATATGGATGCGGAAAGCGCACGGATGACCAAAAAGATAAAACATGACCTATACTTGTCCGCATAATGAAGACCACAGACCCATTGATGCCAATGGGTCTGCAAAAAATGTAGACGCAACACAAACGGTATCTGTATTTTGTGGATCCGCACTTTGCGGACTGCGAAATACATACGGATGTTTGCATGAGACCTGATGTTGCTGAGAACTTGGGAATCATGCCGCAGCCTGTCACTATTGAAGTGGCCTGGGACCTTTGAAAGCTCTGGTTATATATAGAAGGTATTCGGGTCCATTCAGGGTGGGGGTAGGCACTCTACAAGAAGGGGCATGCCTGAAATCCTCCTGTGCATGGGGCTCGCTTGGAGCGTCCGTGCTTCCTTGTCTGCAGGGGATCCTTTGTATTCTAGTCGTCTCGGTTATAAAATAGTTAACTGCAGCTAGCGAAGAACATGAAGTCCTCAGGTTTACAGCACATGTGTCCTCTGGTTATTGCCTCCTGTAAATTGCGACATCCACCGTGGCATTATCTGTGACCATCGCTGTGAACTGAGAAGAGTTAGGGCACGTCCCCTCACCTTTTGGGGTTGATGTTTTCCTTGGCAACTAGAAAGTACCCATGCTTAGAGCAGACTTTACGGATTAAACCTGACAAGTGCTTTATTGTCCTGTCCTAGTCTTTGGTTCACATTGCAAGGGCTCGTCTTACTGTGGAGACGCCGGGCACAGCGCACGGTTAATACTAGGACTTATGTCACTTATTTGCATTTAGATGAAATGCCCTCTGCATGGCAGTTGGGAGGGATTGCGTTTTGGGTGTCGGAGCCTTCCACCGGCCAGATCTGCAGTAAATGAGAGATGCATGGACTCTATGGAGACCTCAGTGAGGGCATCATAACGTAGCAGCAGACACACGGAAGTCAGCGGTGTGTCATTCATCAGCTAAAAGCAAGTGGTTGCTGAGAATCAGCCTCGTAATCCTCAAAGCCTGGGCTTAGAAAAGAGTCCTGGCTGCCTGAGAAGAGTCAGTTATTCATGATCTTCTCCTCTCTCCACCCACCTTTTGGATTGACGGTCTTCTCCAAAGGTTCTCTCTAGGAGAGAACCGCCAATCCTCAGCGGGTGGAGAGAGGAGAAGGTCATGAATAACTGTGACTCCTTTCCAGGCCCAGCTTGTGATGACTGATGCTGGTTCTTGGAAACCACCTTCAATGACACATCACTAAAATCTGGGAGTCTGGCACTACTTTTAGGATGCCCTCAGTGATGACTGCACAAAGTTCCTGGCAGGTTCCCTTTAAGGGCTCTTTCACACCTGCGTTCTTTTCTTCCGGCATAGAGTTCCGTCGTCGGGGCTCTATGCCGGAAGAATCCTGATCAGGATTATCCTAATGCATTCTGAATGGAGAGTAATCCGTTCAGGATGCATCAGGATGTCTTCAGTTCCGGTACGGAACGTTTGTTGGCCGGAGAAAATACTGCAGCATGCTGCGCTTTTTGCTCCGGCCAAAAATCCGGAACACTTGCCGCAAGGCCGGATCCGGAATTAATGCCCATTGGAAGGCATTGATCCGGATCCGGCCTTAAGCTAAACGTCGTTTCGGCGCATTGCCGGAGCCGACATTTAGCTTTTTCAGAGTGGTTACCATGGCTGCCGGGACGCTAAAGTCCTGACAGCCATGGTAAGTGTAGTGGGGAGCGGGGGAGCAGTGTACTTACCGTCCGTGCGGCTCCCCGGGCGCTCCAGAGTGACGTCAGGGCGCCCCAAGCGCATGGATCACGTGATCCATGTGATCACGTCATCCATGCGCATGGGGCGCTCTGACGTCATTCTGGAGCGCCCCGGGAGCCGCACGGACTGTAAGTATACTGTTCCCCCGCTCCCCACTACTACTATGGCAACCAGGACTTTAATAGCGTCCTGGGTGCCATAGTAACACTGAAAGCATTTGGAAGACGGTTCCGTCTTCAAATGCTTTCAGTACACTTGCGTTTTTCCGGATCCGGCAGGCACCTCCGGCAACGGAAGTGCATGCCGGATCCCAACAACGCAAGTGTGAAAGAGGCCTAAAGGGGTATTCCATCCTGAGGCATTTGTCACCTCTTCGCTGGATGCGACCTTCCTCCGATTACCAGACTCTGGGCTCGACCACTGAGACCCCTGCCGATCGGCTACAAGACAGTGGCTAGGAGTCGTTTGAATTGAGCAGCATTTAAGCCTATGCCCTGCTACTCCATTCAAAGTCTGTCACTGACGGAAACAGCCGGGTGGGTTTTTATAGTTTTACCTGCTCTGCTTTGGGTTTAACCTGCACAGGTTGCTTCTGATGGTGGTCAGATTTATTTATAGGAGCCTCGGTGTTGTGGGCATGCTCTCTGTCTTGTGCAGGGAGGGGGAGAGAAACTGTGACATCGCCTGTTGTGGATACTGTGTGATCTATTCAGAGGTGTTATCTGTTATTGTAATCCTGCCTGTGATGATAATGAGAGGATTGCTGAAAGGTGATAATCTACAGAACAGGGATCTTTCATTTTCTTATTACTTTGTTTTTTGATAAACCACAGCTTTTTTGTCTCTGTAAGAAAGTCTGGAAAAATCACTGGTAAAAGTAATGGTATTTACTATAAACCAAAAAAGATGCTTGTGCAGCACTCTTAAAGGGATTATCCACAGTTTACTACCCCCTTATCCCTACCCTGTTGGACTTGTGAAGAGAACTATACTTACTTGTTCCCTGTTGCCCCGCATCCATGCTTCCCGAGCTGTCTTTACGGTCCCATCATGTAAGCCTCCTGCGCGTGCTGGGTCATGTGCACTGCTGCAGACAATGTCCCCCAAGAGGCACATGAGCCAACAGTGACATGCCATTGACAGCAGCGCACGTGACCCCGTCTGTGCAGGTGGGAATTAGACGTAATATGAAGCCTGGGAGTCCAAACGGAGCAACGAGGAGCTTTACAGGTTCCACTGGTTAAAGGGGGGAAACAGAATAAAGTAAAACGTGGACAACCCTTTAGGGAACGTGTATTACTGACGACTGTAGTGGGCACTAGAAGACAGTTGGCAATGTGTTCTGTTTGTTACACTGCTAGGACACTTTCAGAACATTGTGACATTGTGACCCTATCCTAAGGGGCCAGTCACACAACCTTGTACATGCCACATTGTGGTGCGCACGTGGGTCCGCAATCTGCAAAATGCAGCAAAGAATAGGATGTGTCCTATCTTTTTGCAGTGTGGCCGCATGGACACCTAACCTCTTTGATTTTCTTACTATTAATATCCAATGAAGGTCCACCTTTTGGGCCACTATAAATGAAATTTGATTGAATTTGCACCTGTAGTTGTCTAACAACATGTCAAATTTTTTTCTCATTTCATGACACAAAGTATGTGTGTGTGTGTGATATATATTTTTCATTTTTGTATATACACACACACACATATACACACACACATACACACATATACACACACACATACACACATATACACACATATACACAAGTGTAAAGTAGCAAAAAAGCAGCTCTCAAAATCAATTAAAAAAAAATGAAGAAAATGCTTCCCCCCCATAGTCGCAGTACCTGGGCCTGTGGCCTCGGCATATGGCAGACCTTGATAACGACTTCCTGTAGAGAATTAGCAGGAAGCAGAGGTCTACAGCACAAATGGCTGAAATGTGTTGTACATGCAGAAACCCGCACGTTTTCTTTTTTTGACAGGATGTATCCTTTAACCAGGTATCGAGATGTGCTGGAAGCTGTAGTTCTCCAAGAGCTGGCAAGTGAGACACCAGTGATGTGGAGCATTTACGCGGCTGCTTCCTCCGTGGCTGATCACGCAGTTTTCGCTGTGACCGAGTGGTTGATTATTTAAAGTATCCGTCCTAAGAAGCGTTCCTAGAGTTGCTTCTTTTGAAACCACATGTAAAAGAAGCACAGACTTCATCAGCCACAATATCTTAGTTCATGAATGTGAATTCTGAAATGTGCATAAAAATGTTTTAGGGTCTTCTTTTTTTTTTTTTTTTTTTTTTTTTTTTGGGCAAAAAAGGCTAAAAAAAAAAAGGCAGATTTAGATTTTTTGAGAACTTTTTGCCCATATCGTTTGCTTTTAGACAAAAGTATGTGCTCCCCTTCTCTATAGAGCTGTATGGGTAAGTGGGTGGTGGGGGGGGGGGGGGGCAAGCAAAAACACAATTAAAAACAGAAAAAAAAAACTGTAGATCTATGGAAGAAAAATCAGGCAGTGAAGAGAGAAAAAAAAACGCCAGGCCCAGGGCATGCAGTGAATTTGGAAAAAAACACGCCATTGGGGAAAAAAAAAAACACACTTCAAGGGTGAACAAACGCCACTTCTACAAAACCGCTCTTTGTTCTGCGTTTTCCATAGACATCCATGCAACATCTGGAACTGGCATTTTTGCCCCAAAAAATGCCAGCAGAAGATCCCACAAAAAATCTTTGTGTAAACCCAACTTAAAAATGTAAAAGCAAAACCATTTTTATTTAGTCAAGTGTTTTCCCATCATTTTTACGCCACTTAACTGCTCGATACCCATACATTCGCCGCTTCCATTTGCTATTCCAAAGGAAGGCAAGTCATTTGTCTGCCGCAGCAAATTGCCGCCTTTTACGCATGACGCATCACTAGCAGGCGCCAAGGAACTGCTAGCGTCACATGCTACCCCTGTGGATGACACACTGACATCATCGCGTAAGGAGTGGTGTGAGAACACTGCGATAAGGCCTCATGCACTCCGTATTATAATTTTTTTTTGCCACAACCGCGTTTTTTGCAGATTGGCTGTGAATTTATTCATATCAATGGGGCTGCAAAAAATGCATACAGCACAACATGTGCTGTCCGCATCCGTATGTCCGCATTTCTGTCCTGCAACAAAAAAAACCTGAACCTTCTGTTGTCCGATTTTGACAATTGGGCTCACAGAAATTGCGGTATGCACCCGGCCGGTACCCGTATTTTATGCATCTGCGGTTAACG
The DNA here is from genome assembly GCF_905171765.1 of Bufo bufo. Lineage (NCBI taxonomy): Eukaryota > Metazoa > Chordata > Amphibia > Anura > Bufonidae > Bufo > Bufo bufo. Next base: position 665,645,876 of record NC_053389.1, read on the forward strand.
GACCGCAAAATACATACTGTCGTCTGCACGAGACCTAACAGTAAAGTGTATTGAAGACTGATATTACCTATATGAAGCTCCCCCAAAAAATCTCTGTGAGGGCATATAAATTGTTCATTCCTGCTGTGGGTTTTCACTACTGATTTTACCCTTTGTGATGCATGCAGTTAGGGCGCCTTCACAGGCGACAGATTTTGTGGCAGAAAATTCCGCTACTGAAAATCCGTTTCACTCACCTTCATGGGGCTTGTAGAAATCCATGTGCTTGCTGCCCCATTCAAATGAACAGAACTGATTTTCAGTCGTGGAATTTTCTGCCACGTGTGAAGGTGCCCTCAGGCTACAAATTCACACCGATCCGTGCTGGGGATGTTCGCCTGTGGTAATCCACAGCGTATCATTCCCGCGTGGACATACCCTAACACGTATGGCTGCTGTGTTCTTTTTCCAGTTATGTGAGGCCAGGCTCACATCTGCGTTGTTAACTCCGGCACTGTAATCCGGTCACTGTATCTGGCGTACATGCCGGACAAAAAAATGCTACACGCAAAAGCGGCCAGATTACAGCCGGAACCCATTACAGTGAATTGGGATCCGGCACTGCACGATGGTATGCTGCTATGCTGCTATGCTGGATATGCTGAACTCAGGCAGTCTGTTCCTCCGCCGGCCGGCCCGCCCTCCCTCCCTTGTATTTAACACATTCGTGGCCAGTGCGAATCCCCCCCCCCCCCCCCCTAATTAAAATGACCGACCCCACCAGCGGAGAGTTCTGATCGGAGTCCCAGTTTAATCGCTGGGACTCCGATCGGTAACCATGGCAACCAGGATGCTACTGCAGTTCTGGCTGCCATGGGTAATTAGCAATTTTAGAAGCATTATACTTACCTGCGGTGTCTGTGACCGGCCGGGCGGTCCTCCTACTGGTAAGTGAAAGGTCTGTGCTATAAGCAATGTGCCGCACAGACCTTTCACTTACCAGTAGAAGGAGCGCCCGGCCGCACTGGCCACCAATGTGTTAAATACAAGGGAGAGAGGGAGGGGTTGCCGGCCGCACTGGCCACCAATGAGTTAAATACGGGGGGGGGGGGGGGGGGGTCTGCAGGGGGCAGTCATGTACACAGTTCTTTTAGTATATTATTTCTAACCTGAAGCGTCCCCATCACTATGGGAACGCCTCTGTGTTAGAATATACTGTCGGATCTGAGTTTTCACGAAGTGAAAAATAAGATCTAAAAAGCTTTTATGCAGACAGATCAGCGGATCCGTTTGTGTGAAAGTAGCCTACGGACAAGGATGACGGACGCGGATGGCAATCTTGTGTGCATCCGTGTTTTTTCACGGACCCATTGACTTGAATGGGTCCGTGAACCGTTGTCCGTCAAAAAAATAGGACAGGAAACACGGATCACGGATGCGGCTGCAAAACGGTGCATTGAAAGTCAATGGGTCCGCAAAAAAAAAACGGAAAACAGAACAACTGCCGTGGATGCACACAACGGTCGTGTGCATGAGGCCTAAGACATCAATCAGTTTCTCGGCGTAAGACCTCTATTAGTTGCCCATGAATGGTTGCACTACTGGGTGATAAGGTGAGGTAAGATCGCCGGTCTTTGTTTCCCCCTGCGGTGGTGGAAAAAGCAACTAATTCATAGCGAGGCTCCGGCCTCGTCATAAATCCGGCGCACCTTCGGCAGTCTATGCGCCTGGAATAAATTCTACTCCAGCCAGAGTCGTTTTCACTCTGCTTTTATGCCTGTTTCCAGGTGTAAAAGATAGTAAATGTGGCGGGCACAATGTCTCTGCCCTAACCTGGCCCCCACCACTCAAGTGGTGAGCGTGGTGCAAAAACACCAGTGTGACAAAATATTGTCACTCAAGGCGTTTAAAAACAGGTGTTTTTTGTTTGTTTTTTTTGCTCCACAAACTGGCATAGATGACCCCCAAAATGCTGCTAATTTCTGTTGACAAGGTGGGAGATGGCATCTGACAGGCTGCAAGGGAGCCAGAAGGTTTTTCCTTCTACTGAAGATGGGCTTGTCTGGCGTTCTGCATGTACACACGTTATCTGTGCAGCGCACCCTGCTGTACTGTTATGTGGAGGACAGATAGTGCTACTTGGGGCCATTGTATGTCCTCACTTGGGACATGTCTAAACTGCTCCTAGCCTTTGTATTGCTGCAGCACATTCCTAATTCTTATCTCCCATGGCATAGTCTGACCTGCTGGAGGCCGTTCTCAGAGAGGTCCTGCCTTCCCCATGTTACAGAGCTTTCTCTGCACCAGGAAGGCACCATTAATGAGTCCTCAAGCTGCTGGCTTCATTACAACAATCTAGCTCCAGAGGTCAATGCTGGATCAAAGAAGCCGATGTACCTGGTCAACACCAAGGCGTGCCTCTCGGTAATCTTTATTCTTGATTAGTCTTCATTGTGGTATAAGGTGGAACATATCAGGTATGCTGTAGAAAAGGTACAGTTGGCCATAGCTAATAAAAGGCTTGGGTATGGTGGCACACTGTGGGAAGAATTTATCTTAAAGAGGACCTGTCCCCTCTCCGGACATGTCTGCTGTAGTAACTAGCTGCATTCCCCATGTAATACCAATTCTGGAGCCTCTATTCTTATGGCTCTGTGTTCTGCCATTCTTCTATTATTTCTACTGGAAGTTATGAATGAATCCTCAGCACCTTGCAGTAAGGGTACAGAGGGGTGTTACCAGTTGGGGTTGTGTTCCTGCACAGCCCCCAAGAGGAGCACTGATTGGACAGTCGGACACGCCCACTACTGGTAACATCCAGCAGTACTTTTACTGCAGACTGCTGGTAATTTATATGTGAACGGCACTACATAGAGGAATGAGAATAGCGTGGAGCATCAAAACAGACCTGTAAATCTGGCGTATTTTTAAACAGAACATTTCTCGTCGAGAGATGTTACTGAAGTTGTTTTACTCCACACAAGAAAATAGGTTAGACCTCCAGGAAAGGCATAGGGGCCTATTCACATGTCGGTGATTGGAGCTGAAGCATGCTCTACTTTGGTCTATGTTGCAGACCAAACATGCCCATTGAAGTCCGAGGGACATTCATTAAGTTAATTATGGCACTATTGTGGCGTAAAAAAGTTGCTTTTTTTATTTATTTATTTTTTTGGCTTCTCGCAACTGAGGAAAGGGGCGTGGCTTAGAAGTTGGTGCGACTTTGTGCTGCTCGCTGCATTTACTATAACTTTATCCAGGAAATGGAGGGAGTTATACCAGAAATCTACGCCAGCCTGTAACCGACGTACACTTCAGTTTCTGGCGCCCGGCAGGGCAGAGATGCGCCTGATTTTGTTGAGGCTTCTGGCTGTTAATAAATTAGGTGCATCTCATGTCAGCGCAGGAAGACTGGCGGATGGATGCGCTAACCTTAATAGATCTCCCCCAAAGTGTACATGAAACTACTTACTGAAGGCTCAGGAAATCCCCTATTGAGCCTAGCAATACTGATTACGGATGACGCCTGAAAGGGCCAAAAACGGGCACTCAGACCAACAACAGACTTCTTCACGGATGAAACGCTGAGGTGCATTTACGTAGGCTACCGGATCCATGCTAACGCTCCGGCCCCATCCACTATAATGGGGGCGGGCTGGAGGGGTGGCCTCAGTACGGCAAACATGCCGAGAGGCGGCCGGACAAAAACCACAGCACGCTGCTCATTCTAGTCATCATTATAGTGTATAGGGCCGGAGCGGACTTCCAGCGGCAGGGTGGGCTAGCGTTATCATTGATCTGGCTGTTCCCCTGCCGGACCCTGCTGCTGCCAGTATGAAAGTAGCCTAAGGTGTTTACACCACTAAAAAAAGTAACAAATGAAAAAAGTTGCAAAATAAAGATAAAGGTGCTTGGCAGAAGGGGCCGGGCTTCTTGCGGTCCTCCAGATTTACTATATCTGACGCTAGAAAATGGCGTAAGTTCTAGGGGACGTCTGTCACCTCCTTGTCAGCATGGACTGCCAGAGAAGCGACTCCTTTATTAAGAAGCATCTGTCTATTAATAAGTTAGATGCAGAGGGATCAAGACTAGAGTCTTAAAAAACGTCCTCACTGACTCTATTTTTATGGGCATAAAACGGACATGGATGTGTGAATAAGGCCTTAGATGACCGATTGCTCTGATCTGTGCTTTTGTATACACTTACTGTATGTTCCCCATCTCGAGCATCTTCTGTGCACATTCAGCCGTTCCTCTATTATCCCTCTTGCAAATGTAGGAATAAATTGACAACTGGGTGTTACCACGGTGTGTCAGGCAGGGGCGAAAGATGGCGCCCAGTTATGATTGTATTGATACAGTTCCTGTATCCTTCTTCGCCCAGGCTAGGACCTGCTCCTATTTTTGGTAATTAATGATGGCTGGGGGAGCAGACTTCCCAAACAGAAGTGTGCATAAGGTGCCGTGACATGCTTGTGACCACCTGGTTTACATGTTGATGTATGGCACATTTCCCTATATAGTACGAGGCTTTATTTAGAGTTGTGACGCCTTAAAGGGAACCTGTCAGCAGTTTCATGCGACCTTAAAGGGGTTATCCAGGAAAATATATTTATGACTTATCCTCAGGCTAGGTCATCAGTATCAGATCTGCGGGGGTGGGACACCTGGGACCCCCGCCGATCAGCTGCAGTTTCTTCCTAGGCCATGTGACATCACCAAACATTGGTCACATGGCCTAGTTGCAGCTCAGCCCCATTCAAGTCAATGGGGCTGAGTTGCAGTACCAAGCACTGCCACTATACGATGTATGGCGCTGTCTTTGTAAAGCTGCCGGGAGCCTGCATTGTTCACCAGAGCTCCGGTGAGTCCAGTGGCTCCCTGAAACAGCTGATGGCTGGGGTGACAGAGCTCAGACCCTGACGATTGTGATACTTATGACCTATCCTGAGGAGAAGTCCTCATAGTCACTTCTCAGATAACCCCTTTAAGCACTGGACGCATAAAACAGTGAAAGGCTCCCTCATTACATTGTGCTTGTGGTTTACGCTGCACTATTTCAGTGAAGACTTAGGGCCCCATTTATCCAAATTGTTAGTCCATAGCAACCAGGGGCAGATTGGGAACATAAAGTGGCCCTGGAAAAAAATACCTAAAAATGGCCCCATATGATAGGATGGTCTAAATTGACAGGAGACGGGGCAACAAAAGTAAGCGGGTCAGCGATACCACAGTGCCGCACAATATATTGCCCCAAAAGCTGTCCCTCTGAGTTGGCCATCAATAGCTGCCATTTTCTCTCCTCCTCTTCTAGTTGTTTCCGATTAGGATTTGGAGCAGGGGGCTTAGGAGGTGAGATGCGGGACATTGAATGCAGGAGGGCATGTTGCTGGCCGGGTACACGAGTACCGGATTCTCCTAGTTAATTACCACTGCCCTTACTATGTACCCAGCCAGCAGCAGAGATGGGCCCACCAGGAAATTTCCCTGTAAGGTCTATGGCAAATTCGCCCCTGTTAGCAGCCAATCAGAGCTCAGCTTTCATTTGCCAAAGGACTCTGAAAGATTGAAAGCTCTAATTGGTTGCTATGGGCAGTTTGGATAAATGAAGCCGTCGCTGCATCTCCCGGCCGTGCAGATCACAACATCCAGCGACTGGGAGGTGGGGGCCAGCTGGTTGTATTAAAGGGGTTTATCCCGGGATTGGGGAAACAAAAGTGGTGGTCCCATGATTAATGAAAAGACCTCATACAGTACATGACTGTGTGTGAGATGGCCCAGTCCTGCACTGGTCCAGAGATCTCCCCACTCATTGTTCCAATTGCTTTGCTAGATTTATACCAAGCTGACAGCTCAGGAGGCAAATGAAGGATGGAGCTGAGCAGGTGCGTCCACCTCAGCAAAGTGGACAGAAAAATAAGTAACAGAACAAACAGTAGGTGGCGCTATACAGATACATTTTATTAAATAGCTTACTGGCTAGAATACATTTTTAATTACCTGTAATTACAAAAGTATCCAGATCCAGGTGCTGGTTGGAAAGCTGCAGAATATTTTTTTTATGGGACATCCCCATAGAGCAGAAATGGTGGCTAACATATCTCACTTATCTCCAGCGATTAGGCAGGAATAGAAACCTACCCTGTAGACCTTGTTTCTCCTAAGGCCCCTTGCAGACTCGCAGAGAGGCACACCGCCTGGACTTCCAGCGCTGCCGGGGTCGCATAGCATTATATTGATTTATGATCTGGAATGTATTCGATAACAGTGACAGCATTATGTCAGTGTCATCTAATACATTCCAGACCTCTAAGGGTTACAGAGCATCTTAAATCCGTATAATGCTGTGTGAACCCGGCAGTGCTGGAAGGTCGGGCCAGGTGCCTCTCTGCGAGTCTGCAAGGGGCCTAATAGAAGTCTATGGGGTCTTCTTGTCTGCTGCCTTGGATCATGACATTTGGGGGGAGTCGGGGGGGATCTGTCAGTCCATACAGATCATCTAGTAAGCATCTACCTACTGGAATCTAATGTCTTCTTCCATCATGCTCTTTTCTTGTGGCAGCGTTTCTCTTTGTGAGCTCCTGATTTGCAGTAAGTGGCAGTGGTGGTGAGTAGTTGTAGCCGTGACTCATGAGCAGGGATCAGTCCTCCTGTTTTAGTATATCTCCGCAGTGTGTCAGTGGATGATGCCAACCTGTCAGTGCCCTTGGTGGGTGTACATGCTGGTTCTTGAGTGTGCAGAAACGTGTGACTATTTCTACCATGATTTATGGATGGTACTTGCTGGCATTGGGAGGGTGTCCATTTAAAGGACACCTGTCAGCAGCTTTGTACCTATGACCCTGGCTGACCGGTTATATGTGCGCTTGGCAGCTGAAGGCATCTGTGTTGGTCCCATGTTCATATGTGCCCGCATTGCTGAGAAAAATTATGTTTCAATATATTAAAATGAGCTTCTACGAGCAACGGGGGCATTGCTATTACACCTAGAGGCTCTGCTCTCTCTGCAGCTGTTGTACCCCCTGCACTTTGACAGGACCATGCAGGGAAAACATCATCACACCTGGTCCTGTCAATTAAAGTGCAGAGAGAGCAGAGCCTCTAGGTGTAATAGTAACGCCCCCGTTGCTCCTAGAGGCTCATTTGTATGTATTGAAACATTATTAACATGGGACCCACACAGATGCCTTCAGCTGCCCAAGCGCACATGTAACAGGTCAGCCAGTGTCATAGGTACAAAGCTGCTGAAAGTTGCTTTTTAAAGGGGTGGCCCCATAGTGACGACTTATTAGTCACAAGAATTGTTTGATCGCTGGTAGTCCAACTGCTGGGGCGCCCACTGTTCACCAGAATGAAGGTCCCCGAGTTGCCCTTTTGAATGGAGCAGTGGTTATTCATGCGTTCTCTGTGGGACTGTGCGGTATAGCCAAGCGGTGCACTTGGCTTCCTCAGTCAGTCCTGTAGAAAATGAATGGCGCTGCAGCACGCATGCATGTGCTATACTGTGTAATGGTGGTAAGTTCCTGTGCTGAACCCTCATTTGGCTGACCGCTGTCCTCTCTGACCCCCCCAATAAACATGCAGTCTCAGCGGGGGAGGGAGACAAGCTGGTGCTATAGGTCTAATGCACATGGACGGCTTCGATCCCTGTTCACACCACCATGTTGTCCCTACATCTGTTCCAGACTTTGCCCTGTGTGCACTACACTTTCCAGCGGTGCATAGTGCCCTGACAAAATGTCTGACACTTCTCGCTAGGTTACATTTGAAAAGGGAAGGTTACTTTGCTTTTCGGGAACAATCTGTTGCTGTAGAACTGCGTCTAAACGAATTACTGTATGTGAGCACAGGTGGCCGAACACATTTGTGCATCAGGAAGATTGGGGCAGATTTGAGCTATAATTTGTGTATGTTTATTTATTGTAGGCATTTATATAGCGCCACTATATTCTGCAGCGCTTTACAGACATTGACAATGGGGCTCCCTATCAGTATGTGGAGTGTGGGAAGAAACCCATGTCCTTGTCCGGATTCATACCTGTGAGGTCACGTCCCTCCTACTGGTTCTGGCCATAAACCTCCCTAAATGATCAGGGATTGCAGCATGTCTATCGCTGGCTTCAACTTTTCTGTTGCAAAGGTTGAAATCTGGGGATAAAACCTAAAGTATAAGTATTCCTGCACACGGTGCAGATTTGTGTGCATAAAATCTGCGCCAAAACCGCACATAAATTCACACTATTTTTTATTTTTTTTTGCAGTTTTTGGTGCAGATTTTTTGTTAACCCCTTTTAAGTCTACAGGGAAAACCACTGTACATAAGGTGTGGAATATTACAATTGACAAGCTGCAGATTTTAAAATCCACACAGCGGGTCAATTCACGGACGCAGAAATAAAAAGCAAAGTGTACAGGAGGTTTGTCTAATCTCCTTTACTTTGCCAGTACTGAATTAGGGCTCATGCACACAAACGTATTTTTTTGTGTTCATCCGATCCGCAAATTTTGCAGGTTGGATGTGGACCCATTTAGGCTACTTTCACACTGGCGTTTTGGTTTCCGTTTGTGAGATCCGTTTTGGACAGCTTGTGAGAGCCCTGAACGGATCAGTTTTGCCCTAATGCATTCTGAATGGAAAGGATCCACTCAGAAAGCATCAGTTTGGCTCCGTTCCGTCACCATTCCGCTTTGGAGGCGGACACCAAAACGCTGCTTGCAGCGTTTTGATGTTTGTCTGGCAAAACTGAGCCAAACTGATCCGACCTGGCACACAATGTAAGTCAATGGGGATGGATCCGTTTTCACTGAAACAATCTAGCAGAATAGAAAACGGATTCGTCCCCCATTGACTTTAAATAGTATTCAAGACAGATCCGTCTTGGCTATGTAAAAGATAATACAAACGGATCCGTTCTGAACGGATGCATGCGGTTGTATTATCTGAACGGATGCGTTTATTCAGATCCATGACGGATCCGCACCAAACGCGAGTGTGAAAGTAGCCTTACTCCAGTGGGGCTGTAAAAGATGTGGACAGCACTCCGTGTTCTGTGGCATCCGCAAAAATATAGAACATGCCCTGTTATTGTCCAAGTTACGGAAAAGGATAGGACTGTTATATTATGGCCCAGATGTTCCATTCTGCAAAATGCGGAACGCTCCTGGCCAGTATCCATGTTTTGCGGATCCGCTATTTGCAGACCGCAGAACAGGGCAACAGTTGGGTGCATGAGCCCTTACACTTGCGGTTTTTCGCACCAAAATCCATACGGAAAAACCGCATTTAATCCGCATGGTGTGCAGTCATCCTAAAGTGACATGTGAACTGAAAACCTGCGGCTCAGGTAAATTTCAAGATTCATCCACTTTGCCGGTACGCTCTCGGCTTAGGGAGTCCCACATGGTGTACCAGGACAAGATACTTCAACCTGCCTCCGGTTCGGATGCCCTCACACATGCCGAAGTTTCCACCAGAAAATCCGCAGGTGCAGATTTTTACAAAGCTGCAGATGTTTTTATTTTTTTTGGTGTGAATTATGATGCGGACTTTGTTAAAGATTTTCTGTACAAGAATCTCGCTCCATTCAATTCAATAGGAAACAAATTCTGCGGAAAAATCTGCAAACAAATCTGTGCAGAATTTTTCCGCTTCAGAATTAGTTTTCTTATTGAATTGAATGAAGAGATTCTCGTACAGAAAATCGGCAATACAACCTTATTAACACAGTGGAACGCAACGCAGGGGTAGATGATTTTCAGCCGCATAGGATAACATGGGAGAAATCTTCATGTTACGGGATATTGTGGCGGAAAATTCCTCACTTGTGACTTGAGTGCACCCTTAGGCTCCTAGAACTACTTTAACATGGTGGTCCCTGGAGCTTGGCAGTTGTCAGCTTTATTTTTGGGGGGGGGGGGGGTAGTAGTCAGAGCCATGAGATCCAGTTTAATTAAATGATGGAAATAAAACCATTTGAGAGCGCTTGTGTTAATACTGAGTAAAATTTCGGTCTCGCTGTGGGGTTTAGGAGCGTTACTTGCCGTTGAGAGAGGACGGCACATGAGATCTTGGCACTGGCCCACCGTGGCTAGAATGCAGAATTCAGAATGTTAATTCTGTAAATTCCTGAGGATAAAGATTATCTGCATATTGTTTTTACTCCGTCTCTCTTGGAATCCGGGTTTTGTTTGATTTGTGTGTAGAAGCCGGCAGCTGAACTTTACCTTCATCTTCTTCGTGTTCCTTTAGTAATGTGCACTTCTTGTTGTGTAGATTTATACTTTTAGATCACTTGGGGTCCTTGCATGAATTTTGTATGGTGGGGGTGTTTTTCTTTGTTAATTTTTTTTTAATTAAAAACACCATAGATGTCTTTTTTTTTTTTTGGTACTTGCATTTTTTTGTGTTTTTGTGATGGTTTTCTTTTTGCAAACAGTGGTCTAGTTATAGGTGAGGTGTTTGTCAAAAAGTGGCACAAATTTCGTCTTCTACACTTTTTTCCAACAAGGGGTGAAGCTTTGCAGGAAATGTGGCATGGCATAAGGGTGGGTTCACATCACGTTTTAGCCTCCGTTTGACGCATACGGTAGAAGAAAAAAAAAGACACCAAAACGCAGCAGACAATGTTCTTGTATCCTACAGTCTGGTAAAAAAAATATATATTTTTTTAACACTTGAAGTCTATGTTGAACAGATGCCACTGTATGGCATCAGTCTGAGGCATCCGTTTAACGTATATGTTTTTTTATGGGAAAAACGTGATGTGAACCCACCCTAAGATGCGCCATTTTGTCTCAAAGTAAGCCAGCCAATGGTCTTTAGTATTAATAAATCTGGCCCACTGTGTTTGGCCACTAGCGCTTTCTTTATGGTATTGTTACTCTATAGAGAAGGTAATGTGAAACACCACAGCTCCAGTCTTCTTTTCTTCTTTTCTTTTTTTTTTCCTTCGCATTTGCGGCCAAGAATAGGACATGTTTGATTTTTGGAATGGACATACGGATGTGGAAAGCACACCATGGTGTCCACTTGTGCTGCATATGAACTTGTCCTTAGGGCACTGCTGTGTCGCGGATGAGATGTGGCTATGCGGCGTACAGGCTGCTGCAGGCCCTTAATCAACTAATAAGGACCGCAGTGCATTGCAGCTGCTGCATGGTTATTAACAATGCAGTCCTTACAGATCAGAAGTTAGTGTCTATGCCGGGGGTGTCCTATGCTCCTATGTAATTGTATGAACAAGGCCTAAAGTTTCCCGTACAACTTGTATATAAGACTGCAGTTTACGTCTAATACCGTACAGACCACATATATTTTATCTCCGTATATGCACCTAGGCGCCGCACAGTGTATTACCTGTCATTCTGTACCTTAACCTCGTTCCTGTATACCTGGACTGTACAATACCTATATACCTTTCCACGTCTGCAGAGAGCTGTAGACTTTTTTACTTGCATCGATGTATTATGACTCCTTTGAACTGACAGACTGGTCCGGGTATTGATCGAATCCCCATAAACCTAACCGAGATCGTATCTTCTGACCTTCGCTGTGCTTTTCTAGTTGGTGAGGAAGTTTCATGTGACGGATATTAGAGTATCTTGAACATGTGCTAGTAAGCATTTTATAAAGTGTGCCTTCATCTTCCATTATCTATGGGCTTATACTTCAAAGTGGTAGTAATGATTTATTAATAATACTGTTGGGGTGAATGCATACCACCGCTATATATTTCCTGCACATAACTGAGATGAACAGATCCCATTGACTTCAATAGAGCCTGTTCAATTTCCATTCCGGAACCTCTTTTTCCACTGGACCAAAAGTCCCGGATGCAGGATTTTTTTGACGGCATCTATAACAGAAGCCCTGAACAGAGCCTCCAACACAGATGTGAACGAGCCCTGACGTGATGGGACCGTCCATGGAGTTTTTTTTTGTTAGAGAGTACAATAGTGCGGCATTCATTTCTGTGGGAGTTCTGGAGTACAGGGCCCACCTATCTCTGGAAATCCCATATAAATGAATGGAGCGGCTGCACGGATAGGGATGACCTTAACCACCGGAATACCCCTTTAATGCAGGCTGAGATGGCAATAAAGGGTGCATATTTACATGTGGTGTCTGTGTAAATAATAATCCATATCAGATCGGCCGGGGGTCCGACATCGGGCACCCCCACTGATCAGCGGTATGAGGAGACGGCGCGCGCTGGGTGCCCGTTCTGTCTCCCGTCTCTCTGACCTGATATTGATGACCTGTCCTGAGGATAATGTAGAGCAGCACAACAGTACCTTTTTGTATGGAACTCTAGGAATGCATCAGCCCAATCCACAGGGGTCAATACGATAAAGTCCAAATAAAATGGCAGCATCTCCAATCCAGCAAGGTTTATTCACAAGTGGTACATGAGACCGCACAAAGGTCCAAAAGTGCAACATTTCAGCTACATGGTAGCCTTTTTCAAGCTACTTATGAAGTGTAAAACAGGAGTATATAAAACACATTAAATCCCTCCTCCCATACCAATATGCCAATAGAATAGTTAATTAGAACATACTAACACCCGTGTTGAACAGATCCACCAATGGCCAGTGTTTGTGCCGTGATAGTCATCACTGGCCGCCAATCAATAAAATTCCCATTACTTCCAGAAGGATGGCTGCAGCTGTAAACCCCATGTCGCGTACATGTGTATTATTTTGGCGTTCTCTTATTCGCAATGCGCCCGCTCGATGAGGTTCTAATTCTCCCTCCTCCAAAGCTGTGACGTATCCCCCATCACGCGCTTCAATGCAGATCACGAGATCGCATAGCGTCCACGTGACCTCACCGGGAACTTCCTGATATTAGAGGCGTCTCCATCACCATAGAGGCCAGCCTCCTCCTACAATCTATCCGCTGATTTCAACCCGAACAATAGATCCAGTGGATGTCCGGCATATTGATCAATGTAGGACCGCTATGTAGTCTAAAGAAATAGAAGCCAAACCCTACAACTGCATGTCTTCATAATCGCTAAATTCATATCGCGCTTGATGGGGGATCCAGAAGCCGTCCAGCCTTCACCTATAAAACACAGATACAAAATTAGAAAAAAAGACCTATTTAAAACAACTTTAAATCAGACCTTCATTATACACTCTTATGACTGATTAACATTATTTAATACCACTCACATTGAACTCTGTTTAATCCATATGGTTGCAACGCTTTCAAGGTGAAAATCCACTTAAAGGGAACCTGTCATGTGGATATTTGATTATAATCTAACTAATTATATACAATCATTAACTACTGAAAAGTGCCTTAGATGTATTCACTTACTGGTGTGATAGATGGTTACCTCATAATATACACACAACGATGCCACATGCCAATGAGCTGATTTGAGTCCAGCGTGATGTCAGTGAGTCCAGCATTTCAGAGCTATAGCCACTCCCCTGCCCACCTGCTGGTGATTCATATAACTGTCATTCGGCAGCAGGTGGGCGGGGAGAGTCAGGAGCTCATGAATATTCAGGACTCATCATTATCAGCTGGAGCTTTTCAATACAAGATGTTGGCAGATTGACTGGGTCAATTAAAGAAAGTGGCCCAGTATTGTGCTAAGAGAATCAGTCACTTATTTATGTTTCCCTTAGTTAGGACACCATAAAAACTGGTGACAGGTTCCTTTAAGTTCTTTCTCCTAAGTATTGCTTCTCTGTCACCACCTGTCCTCAATCACGCGAAATCTAAGTTGATTAATCGAGTGTCCGCTCTCCACAAATGTTTGGCCACTGGTTTATCCATAATCTTTTTCCTGATGGTACTTTTATGTTTATTTATAATCTCCATGGTCTTCTCGCCAACCTAAATTAAGCTGCAGGGACACTGAATCATGTAGATCACATCCCGTGATCTGCATGTATAGTAGCCATTGGTCTTAAATACTTGCCCAGTATATGGCTGTCCGGAGGTATTCCCTTTAATCATATTGCTACAATTACAACAGCTAAGCATGGAAAATTGCCTAGCTTGCGTGGGGCTAAATATCGTTGTCTAGCCACCTGTACACTACCCACATCTGATTTTCACTAATCTATCTCGTAGGTTAGATTGTCTTTTATATGCCATCAGAGGTTGTACATAAAACGCCTTCACTGAGGGTAGACCTTTCTGTGAAATGTGCCATTCTTTTTTCAAAATTCATGCTATTTGGCTCTGTGGGTACCATAAGTAGAAACAAATGGAACCCTCTGTATTTCACTAACTTTAGGGTTCACTTGTAGGGTAGTTCCCCTCGCTGTTTTAGTCACCCTATCTTGAGATCTCTGTAGTAATCTATGTGGGTAACCCCTATTCCTAAACTTCTTGCACATTTCGTCTATTCTCAAGATGGATCGTTGCTCATCCGATACTACCCTCCTTACTCTAAGTAGTTGGCTCCATGGGAGTGATTCAATCATTCGCTGGGGATGACAGCTGTCATATCTGAGCAAATTATTTCTATCTGTAGGCTTCTGATATAAATCGGGTCCAATATGGCCATCTTCCACATATACCATCACATCCAAAAATTGTAATCGCTATATTAGACCACATGGCTGTCCCCCGCTTCTGTGGATAATGGGTATCCCCAAAGAGGAAATAATTCCTCCTGAGGACCACCTCGAGGAGCTGGAGGACAAAACTGTGCACCAGTCGGAGAGAATCTGACATGTAATTTGACAGATGTAATATACATCATACAATGTCTATGTAATAAACAATACATTGGTAGAACAAAACGTACTTTAAAGAAGAGAATATCTGAACATATTAACAACATCAAAAATGGTCTAGAACAACATTCGTTATCTAAACATTACAAGGAGTTCCACAATAAAGACCCATCAGCACTTGCCTTTATAGTTCTCGAAAAAGTGAGAAAACAGTGGAGGGGGGGAGATCATATAGCATCTATGTCAAGAAGGGAATCCATGAGAATTTTTGACTTTAATACTTTAATCCCCAATGGTCTGAATGCAGAAATAGAACTCTTTGGATTTTTGTAGAGCTGGGATGGGTGCCCTTCTTGGAGGCGACATCGAGGGACGGCTGTTTACCAGGACCTCTATCTTGCCTCCAACGGAGGCCCCAATCCTCTTGCTCCTCTCCCAATAATGTCCACCTGAAATGAGATAGAAAATGAAAAAGAGAAATAAAAGAAAAAAAGAGAGAGAATAAAGAAAATGGAAAAGAAATGAGAAAAGTATATATAAATTGAGAGATGATGATGTAATAAGAAGGATCTAAAATAGTTATGTTTCTTTCTCACTATGTCCTTTTTCATTATATAAGAACATGAGTGGATATAGGTACAAGTGCGGTTTTTTGTTTTGTTTTGTTTTTTACACGCCTCACAGATGGAGACTAACTAGTGGGGAAGCACCACTGGAAGCCTTATAGTTCTCTTATTAAGAAGGTAGAGATGTAAAAGGGTTAATGAACAACTAAAATATGTCAAACTATTGGCCCTAGGGCAATTTGTTACAGAGGAGAGAATTTATCTTCTCCTTGTTCTCTCTACACCTTCTCCCCTTATTACTGAAGAAAATGTATGCTTAAAACGCACCAGCAAATGCGTTATCCAGTATAAGTGGAAGTAGATTTGTACGGTTAAATAGATATCTCCACATCTGTTCATTATGTATAATGATTGCATAAACTGTTTTTTTTTTTATATATATTTTTTTTATTTTGAATAAGTCAGTATACTTAGTCAAGGGTATAAGCACAGTAATGTGAGGATCCATTCCACCTCTTGATAGAACACCAGAGAGAAACTTGCTCCACCCATGGTTTTTGGGTATAAAAAGCATGAATATATGGATTACTGTTAGGAGCCACTGAAGAAGGAGCTTGTTGCTCCGAAACGCGTTGTCACGACTACAGTAATCCAGAGAGACCCCGGTACAGCCACAACTTGATACAGTAATGCAATATCCGAATCCTGATCCAAAGCACACGAAACAGCGAGCTGCATCGGCGATCAAGTAAAAAGTCTGATCACGTGGGACGCCAAATGCAGGGAAGGTACCGGCTGTACAGTGTTCATTTTAGGACAGGGTCAGATATCGTAGTCACATATCAGAATAATGTCAGTGTGAGGCAGACTCGGGGAGTTAGGAATACTGCTCGGACAGCAGGCCTACTCCAGAGAAGCCAGCAATGTTCTTAACACTTAATCTTATGCTACAAAAGAAAGGCGCACAATCTGTATAATTACCTAAAGCATAGTGATAACAAATTGTCAAGGTATTAATTATACAATTATCTACATCCACTAAGCAATATAATATATACAAACTATCAATTATGAGCAATGATCATTGACATCTGGATCAAGTTATCTTTCTATGCTGACAATCCTCTGCGTTGATTTATTGAATTGGACCAATCAGATTGCCAGTTGTATCGCGAAAGAACATTAATTATTTATTATGAGTATTGATTCATAAATCAAATTGCATACAACATTGGGTTTAATCACTACTTATTACATTTAATCATGGACATGAATTAGCAAATGGAATCATGATGTATTGACATCTTTTCCCATGGCGTCTACAATCAATGAATATTCATCCCCCCCCCCACCTCTGGATATAAAAAGGACGTTCCTTTTATTTGACTTTTATATTTTGTGCATGAAAATATAAATTAGGACTATATTGTGCTTCCCTTCCCTTTGGATTCAACTATATTTGTACATGGGTCTGGATGTGTTCCTGTCCCCCTCCGGTACAGACAGTCCCACTGCTCCTCACTGAGCTAGACAGGAATACATATAAATGATCTCTTGTGCTTATATTTTTTTTTATACTTATTTTTTTATTATGTTTACTACATTTATTTTTTATTTTTTTTATTTCCTACTATTACATAGTAACATAGTACATAAGGCCGAAAAAAGACATTTGTCCATCCTGTTCGGCCTGTTATCCTGCAAGTTGATGCAGAGGAAGGCAAAAAAAAAAACAACCTGTGAGGTAGAAGCCAATTTTCCCCACTTTAGGGGAATAAAAAATTCCTTCCCGACTCCAATCAGACTAACTCACCCTCTCTAGTAGCTATAGCCTGTAATATTATTACACTCCAGAAATACATCCAGGCCCCTCTTGAATGCCTTTATTGTACTCACCATCACCACCTCCTCAGGCAGAGAGTTCCATAGTCTCACTGCTCTTACCGTAAAGAATCCTCTTCTATGTTTGTGAAAACCTTCTTTCCTCCAGACGCAGAGGATGTCCCCTCGTCACAGTCACAGTCCTGGGGATAAATAGATGACAGGATAGATCTCTGTACTGCCCCCTGATATTATTTATACATAGTAATTAGATCTCCCTCAGTCGTCTTTTTTCTAAAGTGAATAACCCTAATTTTGATAATCTTTCAGGGTACTGTAGTTGCCCCATTCCAGTTATTACTTTAGTTGCCCTCCTCTGGACTTCTTCAGCTCTGCTTTGTCTGCCTTGTTTACAGGAGCCCAGAACTGTACACAGTACTCATTTGTGGTCTGACTAGCGATTTGTAAAGTGGTAGGACTATGTTCTCATCACGGGGCATCTATGCCCCTTCTGATGCACCAGTTATCTTATTGGCCTTTTCCATGTCAGTGTTACCGAGTGTTTTACCATTTAGTATGTACGGGTGACTTGCATTATTCCTTCCATGTGCATAACTTTACATTTGTCAGTGTTAAACCTCATCTGCCACTTATTTGCCCAAGCCTCCAATCTATCAGATCCCTCTGTAGCAGTATACTGTCTCTTCAGTGTAAATGACTTTACACAGTTTAGTGTCATCTGTGAAAATTGATATTTTACTGTCGCAAGCTCTCTACAAGATCATTAATAAATATATAGAAGAGAATAGGGCCCAATACTGACCCCTGAGGTACTCCACTAGTGACAGTGACCCAATCTGAGTATGTACCGTTAATAACCACCCTCTGTTTTTCTATCTCTCAGCCAGTTACTTACCCATACTATTTATTGTTGGGATAATTTTAATTACATTTGTGTGTGTGTATATAATATATATATATATTATATATATATATATATATATATATATATATATATATATATATAAAAAAGATGGCAGCACCGTTCACAGAAAAAGGGAATGGAGGTGCAAAAAGCCCAATGTGGATAAAAGCCAATCCAATGATGCAGACGTAGAAAAAGGGCAGCACTCCAATAGATAAAATATCAAAAAACTTTATTTACCCATAAGGCTATAGCGACGTTTCGGCTCTAACACAGGAGCCCTTCCTCAAGGCTTGAGGAAGGCTCCTGTGTTAGAGCCGAAACGTCGCTATAGCCTTATGGGTAAATAAAGTTTTTTGATATTTTATCTATTGGAGTGCTGCCCTTTTTCTACGTGTATATATACACAGACCAAAAGTTGGACACACCTTCTCATTCAAAGAGTTTCTTTATTTTCATGACTATGAAAATTGTAGATTCACACTGAAGGCATCAAAACTATGAATTAACACGTGGAATTATATACATAACAAATAAGTGTGAAACAACTGAAAATATGTCATATTCTAGGTTCTTCAAAGTAGCCACCTTTTGCTTTGATTACTGCTTTGCACACTCTTGGCATTCTCTTGATGAGCTTCAAGAGGTAGTCCCCTGGAATAGTTTTCACTCCTAGGTGTGCCCTGTCAGTAGGGATGTCCCGATACCAGTATCGGTAATCGGGACCGATACCGGGCATTTGCACGAGTACATGTACTCGTGCAAATGTCCCGATACCACTGCCGATACCTGTGCGCCGCTTCTATGTGTCTCCGCAGCCCCTGCATCTCCCACAGCTAACAGCTTCACAGGCAGCAGCAGGCAGTGTAATTGGAGCCTAGAGTGGAAGCTAGCTCCTCCCCGCCCCTCCCCGCCCTCCAACAATCAGAGGCAACCAGCACTGACTCACAGTGCAGGGACTCAGAGAATCGTCTGAGAGTTATTAGTTTAAAAGAATCCAATGAGTCACAGGACCGTGTCACCGAGTCGCTCTGCGGCTCCCTGTAAGTCCGTCCGGGGGGAAGGGGGGGGCATTATTAGCATAGCATGTAGTGGAGCTGTGTGTGTACAGGGTGCATGTAGCAGAGCAGGAAGTCTGGGGTGACACAGTCTCTGACTCATATCGATTCGTTTTACTAATAAACTCTCAGACGATTCTCTGAGTCCCTGCAATAACTATAATTATATCACAGTCTGCTCCACTGCATTCACTGCAGCAGAGCTGTGTTTGCCAGGAGCGAGTCCCTCTAAAAGTGATATTGTATGTCTTCTATGGCCCTGGTCCTTCCCCTTCCTGCTTGCAAGCTGCACATTGATCTCTAAAAGCAGGCATTAGGGCAAGAAGAAATATACATTACTGTATGATGGCCACAAGACTATTATACTGAGGAGGGGCTTCAAAAATTGTTGTCCCTGACTCCTTACAGTAGTGTCTCCTTGTGGCTGCCCCCATACAGTATAACGTCTCCTTGCGGCTGTCCCCATACAGTATAACGTCTCCTTGTGGCTGCCCCCATACAGTTATAATGTCTCCTGTGGCTGCCCCCACACAGTATAACGTCTCCTTGTGGCTGCCCCCATACAGTATAGCGTCTTCTTGCGGCTGCCCCCATACAGTGTAACGTCTCCTTGTGGCCGCCCCCCATACAGTGTAACGTCTCCTTGTGGCCGCCCCCATACAGTATAATGTCTCCTTGTGGCTGCCCCCATACAGTGTAACGTCTCCTTGTGGCTGCCCCCCATACAGTGTAACGTCTCCTTGTGGCTGCCCCCCATACAGTGTAACGTCTCCTTGTGGCTGCCCCCCATACAGTGTAACGTCTCCTTGTGGCTGCCCCCCATACAGTGTAACGTCTCTTGTGGCTGCCCCCATACAGTATAACGTCTCCTTGTGGCTGCCCCCATACAGTATAACGTCTCCTTGTGGCTGCCCCCCATACAGTATAACGTCTCCTTGTGGCTGCCCCCATACAGAATAACGTCTCCTTGTGGCCGCCCCCATACAGTATAATGTCTCCTTGTGGCTGCCCCCATACAGTGTAAACGTCTCCTTGTGGCTGCCCCCCATACAGTGTAACGTCTCCTTGTGGCTGCCCCCCATACAGTGTAACGTCTCCTTGTGGCTGCCCCCCATACAGTGTAACGTCTCCTTGTGGCTGCCCCCCATACAGTGTAACGTCTCCTTGTGGCTGCCCCCCATACAGTGTAACGTCTCCTTGTGGCTGCCCCCATACAGTATAACGTCTCCTTGTGGCTGCCCCCATACAGTATAACGTCTCCTTGTGGCTGCCCCCCATACAGTATAACGTCTCCTTGGAATGTTATAGTTCTGTTTTTGGGCCTTTTGGTTGGTCAGTGGTCAGAAAATACATGTGTGTGTGTGTGTATTTTATTGTTAAAATTAGTATCGGTAATTGGTATCGGTGAGTACTTAATAAAAGTATCGGTACTCAGTCTTAAAAAAATGGTATCGGGACATCCCTACCTGTCAGGTTTAATAAGTGGGATTTCTTGCCTTATAAATATGGTTGGACCATCAGTTGCGTTGAGGAGAAGTCAGGTGGATACACAGCTGATAGTCCTACTGAATAGACTGTTAGAATTTGTATTATGGCAAGAAAAAAAGCAGCTAAGTAAAGAAAAAAGAGTGGCCATCATTACTTTAAGAAATGAAAGGTCAGTCAGTCAGCCGAAAAATTGGGAAAACTTTGAAAGTAAGGGCTATTTGACCATGAAGGAGAGTGATGGGGTGCTGCGCCAGATGACCTGGCCTCCACAGTCACCGGACCTGAACCCAATCGAGATGGTTTGGGGGTGAGCTGGACTGCAGAGTGAAGGCAAAAGGGCAACAAGTGCTAAGCATCTATGGGAACTCCTTCAAGACTGTTGGAAGACCATTTCAGGGGACTACCTCTTGAAGCTCATCAAGAGAATGCCAAGAGTGTGCAAAGCAGTAATCAAAGCAAAAGGTGGCTACTTTGAAGAACCTAGAATATGACATATTTTCAGTTGTTTCACACTTGTTTGTTATGTATATAATTCCACATGTGTTAATATATAATATAATATATATTATATTAAAAAAAAAATTTGATACAATAAATACCTGATGTTTGTTATTATGTTTGAAACATACTCCCTGAACCAAGCCTAAGAAATCTGGCGGTCTGATCTAGCAGAGCCCTGCGTGTTAATTGTGAATTCTCGTAGCAGTAAATGGAGGCTGGAATGTATGTTTTTCCTGGTTGGTTGTTCATTGAGGAGCCATTACCATTTCCACCGTGAAGATTGTGAGATAAGGACACCTGATAGCTTAGAATTCCTGCCTCTGAGCTATGGCAGCGCCCCGCTGGTGCTGAGCACAGGCATACCTGTGACTTGTCACGTGATGTCAAGTGGAAAAAGTACAGGAACAGGCTGGGAGGGACACGTTCTCCCTGCAGGTGGAATTAGCCCGGCCGGTGATTTGCTTCTCATAATGGCAGCAAGTAAACAGCGTGGGATTCAGTGTCACAGGCCAGAGCGGTGGGGTGGGCACTACCAGAGGACTTGTCTGCGCGTGTGTATATGAGGGGCAGATCCTTCCTGATATTGTGATGACGAGGGCGTTCTGCTGTAGGTTGGAGGTTACTTACCTTTATTATACTTTATGAAATGTTTTACAATGTAAGAAGTGTGTTCGGCATGGCTTTCACAAGCTCACTAACTTCATGGCCTTCTTATGGCGACACTTATGAGAAGCCGTTAATATCCTATATACATGTGTGACCAGGTACAGAACATGTAGAGCAAGTGTAAAGCTGGCACCATATTCAGTATTCTTACTGAGCATCCTCATGAAAGCCTTGCAGTTCCCCTTTATCTGACTATTTATGGCATACCCACAGAATATTTCCGTCAGCTTTTAGCAAAGTTCCATAGAAGTGAATGGAGCGAGCAGTGCATTCGCAATTGCGCAGCCACCTCTCTGTCTACGGCCACGCAAGATGGGGCCCCATTCTTGAGATAAGAGTGGTTCCCAGATATCCTGAGGCTATTCCGTAAATGTCCAGATAGGAATTACCTCTTTAAGTTTCACGTTGCAGACACCTTTGTCACTCAAGATATTGAATGTGCTTTATAAGGCCCTGGGCTACACGAAAGCCACTAAAGCATCAGCAGGTCCTTCTGCAGCTGGGGTTTAGCGTCGGCCATTTATTGAATTTGCACAATGCGCATGCGCTGTAGGCTCATCTCTAAGATGCATCTTGGGTAAAAGATGCCTTGATTTTAATTTTTTTAAACATACCGGTAATTCTGAAAAGGCCAGTAATGACAGCTGCATAAGGACGTTGTGGTGCTTTAGTGGCCCCAAATCTTGTGACAGGTTTCCTTTAATTGACAGCTGCAGTCCACAAGATTGCCGGCAACTTCTTTCGACTGCAGCTTGTAGCCTGATGGTTAAAGGGCTATTGCCATCGCTAGGCTATGCCGTCAGTGTGAAGTGTGTGTCCCATGTCTGTGACCTGCTCCTGTCTTCAGAACAGGGAGCGCAGCCGCGTATGTACATGAAGAGGTGCCCTTTAGCCCTGCTTGATTTCAGTCAGCGGGTGAGTGCACTTGCTCGGCTGTTTTCAGGACTCCCATAACAGTGAATGGAGAACAAATCGTGCCTGTGCTTTCCTTCACTTTGAGGGTCCCGTTCTGGAGATAGGTGCGGGTCCTATCTGACATTGCTGGCATATCCTAGTGAGACCCCTGTAATGTCACATTTCTGTGCAGGAAATCCAGTGCATGATAAATAGATGAGATTTTCAAAATCTCTTCTACACGTTGCAGACATTTTCCTTGTGGAAATTAAGCTGTGGTGCGGACGGATTTTGAAATCCGGAGCATGTCAACTGTTCAGACTTTACCCCAGAGGTCGCGCTACATTTTTTCCGGAAGAGTAAAAATACTCCTCTGATCATTTTTGAGGAGTATTTTTAGCCGAGGAGGAGTACGTAATTTGCGGTAATTCATATATATAATACACAGGCCTAAATAATGTTAAGATGTTGCTATTTCGGCAAGGAAACCATTACCAGTCTCCTCTATAATGTCTTCCATGCAGAAATAGCTAATTTTGACCTTTTTTTAATTTTATCTCTCAGAAGACTGAATCCCTACCTTTCTTGAAGCACCAAATCTGTCACGTAGAGATCGGCGCGGTAGACTGTGCAAAACACAATGCAATAAGAATTGAACAGGGACGTCTGGTGGTTGTGGCAGGGAGCAGTGGGTGGGGTCTGGGACGTCTGGTGGTTGTGGCAGGGAGCAGTGGCTGGCGGACTGGGACGTCTGGTGGTTGTGGCAGGGAGCAGTGGCTGGCGGTCTGGGACGTCTGGTGGTTGTGGCAGGGAGCAGTGGCTGGCGGTCTGGGACGTCTGGTTGTTGTGGCAGGGACCAGTGGCTGGCGGTCTGGGACGTCTGGTGGTTGTGGCAGGGACCAGTGGCTGGCGGTCTGGGACGTCTGGTGGTTGTGGCAGGGACCAGTGGCTGGCGGTCTGGGACGTCTGGTGGTTGTGGCAGGGACCAGTGGCTGGCGGTCTGGGACGTCTGGTGGTTGTGGCAGGGACCAGTGGCTGGCGGTCTGGGACGGTCTGGTGGTTGTGCAGGGACCAGTGGCTGGCGGTCTGGGACGAATGCACAGGGGTCAGTTATAGGACAGTCTTATACACTGTATATTGGACTATTGCCACAGTATAGTGTACTTGGCGTCTCTGTACTTTACATCTATGAGCACTGTGGCTTTCACTATAAGGTCTGAAGCACACGACTGTATCCATTTTGCGGTACGCAAATCACGGATGCGGTCCGTGTGCAATCCGCATTTTCTTGCGGACCCATTGATTTAAGTGGGTCCGCCAGAACAGGAGATGCTCTATCTTTTGCAGCATGGAGATGTGGATAGCACACGTATGTCCATATTTTGTGTATCTGCGATTTGCAGACCTCAAAATGGATACAGTCGTGTACATGAGACCTAATGGAGGCAAAATGGCTGTCCGTATATCTGGGACAATCTATTGCTTATTTGCCAACCCTCCTTGTTTTTTCTGGAGTCTCCCTAAAAATGTAAGCCCCCTTTAGATCCCAGCAGGACACATAACATTGCACCAATCACAAATTGTGCCGTCTAATTATGAGAAATTCATTTAATGTGCTCACCAATCATAAGTCTTCCAATAGTCACATTCACTTCATGTTCTGG
The DNA here is from genome assembly GCF_905171765.1 of Bufo bufo. Classification (NCBI taxonomy): domain Eukaryota; kingdom Metazoa; phylum Chordata; class Amphibia; order Anura; family Bufonidae; genus Bufo; species Bufo bufo. The sequence goes on from NC_053389.1 coordinate 665,670,144, forward strand.
ACGGTCGGGCTGAGGGTCACTTTCTCCATGTGCTCAGTGTCCTCTCTAGTGAAGAACGTGCGCCCAAACTCATAGCCCACACCCCAAAACATCACCATCAGCCCCCCCCCCCCCCCCCCCCCCCCCCCAGTCTCCATGTCAACATGCGCTGCGCCCGACTGGCCTAGCACGGACACGATCATTTTATTCATCCGACCAGGGAAAGCATGCTCCAGCACATAGTGCCCTGGGGGAGAGTTTGTTGGTATCTAGTTGCTATGGAGTTTGGGTGCACATTCTTCACTGGAGAGGACGCCGTAAGCACATGGAGGAAGCGACCCACAGCCTAAGACCGCTTACCCCCGCCAGGCGCCACCAGGTGAGAATCTCGCGCCGCTGCAGGACTCTTCCTCTTCACTTCAGAGCAGTATGCCGAATGGTCCGGCTGCCCGCTCAATCTGACCAATAACAAAGCTCCTTGCTGTAAGGAGCTTTGTTATTGGTCATTTCAGGCACAGGCAGCATCGCTGCGCTGATGAAAGGCAGGGAAAGTCTAAGGCGTATTGGTACGCCTTAGACTTTTTTTAAGGAGTAAAATCGCCTGAAGACGCGTCTATGACGCTTGTACAGGCGTTATTGCGACCTCTGCTTTACCCTATTCAAATCTGCACCGAAATCCGTGGCAAGGTGTTGATTTTGGTGCAGATGTCTTGCTTTAATCCACACGGAAGCCCGCATGAATGACACTGCTGTGTGCATGTGCCCTAAGGGGTTTGTCAGGCCTTAGGATAGACCGTCAATCCCAGTATCCCTCAACAATCCGCTTATTGAAGGCACGGCTGCGTTTCAGCGAGTGCTGCGTCCCTGTCATAGTTTACCAGTGGTCGTGCCTGGTGTTACATGACGGAGCCCCAGCGTGCCCAGTTGTAAGTGCCGTTCTGATATTTACTCTTCTGTTTGCCCTTGTTTCATGGCCCCTGTTTGGTTTGAGGAATCTATCAAGTCACTCGGCTCCTGTTCCTTCAAGGTTCTTTACGTTGTTAGATGGTTTGAAGGTTTCAGATGACTTCTAAGCCAAAATAAAGGAGCAGGGTAATTCAGTAACCACCTTGTGAGGCCACACACAGGAGAGGTCAGACGAGTAGGGCTCTCAGCACGGACCTTGTCTCCATCCTGAAGGTTTCCTCTTATGTTTTGGAGCAGAATGGGTGGTACAATGTTTTTTTCTTTCTAGGCTGATCCACACTACATAAGGCCTCATGCACACGACCATTCAGTTTTTTGCGGTCCGCAAAAAACGGAAGCCCGCCTGTATGCCTTCCGCAATTTGCGGAATGGGCGGCCCCATTGTAGAAATGCCTATTTTTTTCCGCAAAACGGACAAGAATAGGACATGTTCTATTTTTTTTTTTTTTTGCGGAGCAACAGATGCAGACAGCACACGGGAGTGCTGTCCGCATCTTTTGCGGCCCCATTGAAGTGAATGGGTCCGCATTTGAGCCGCCAAAACGGACCCAAACAACGGCCGTGTGCATGAGGCTTAACTCATGGTCTTGCTGCGATGGAAAATTGATGTCATTGTGGTCAGAATATTAAGCAACCACTTCATGCCAGCCTCTGGTTTCTCCAAGGATAATGGGCATGACTCAAGTGAAGCTGCTTGGGCATATGCTACCTGGCGGCTCATTCCTAGGTCTGATGTGTGGTCAGGATGCTGAAAGAAAATGTCTGCGACTGAAAATCGGTCTTATTCATCTAAATAGGACTTGCTGAGATCATGTGATTGCCACCAAAACAACCCCATACAAATAAATGGTTTGCCATAGCAGAAAATTCTGCAATAAAATCTGAGTCGTGTGAAGGCACCTTATAATGGCTACACTCATGGACAGGAAGGACACTCAGGGGGTCATTTATCAAACTGGTGTAAAGTAGAACTAACTTAATTGCCCATAGCAACCAATCAGATTCCTCTCTTTATTTTCCAAAGTTGCTGTGAAAAGTGAAAGGTGGAATCTGATTGGTTGCTATGGGTAACTAAGCCAGTTCTACTTTACACCAGTTTCATAAATGACCCCATAAATGTACTGCTACCGTTTTGTGCAGCACAGGTATGATTATAATATATATAAATCAGAAAATGAACTATTGTTTATATCATATTTTTACTTTTTTTCAGTTTCCATGTCATCTATATTTTTAAAAAAGTATGTAATCCAGCAATGTTCACACTGGCCACTATCCTGCTCTGTACAGGTAACTTTTCCGTAGCTATTATCATTATCACCACAAGCAGATTTATGCCTCTTTCACACGGCCGTTTTTTTTTCCCGTTTTACTGGCCGTTTTTTTGCGGTCCGTATACGGAACCATTGATTTCAATAGGTCCGCAAAAAAAAAACGGAATGTACTCCGTATGCATTCCGTTTTTCCGTTCCGTTTTAACATAGAACATGTCCTATATTTGGCCGCAAATCACGTTCCGTGGCTCCATTAAAGTCTATGGGTCCGCAAAAAAAACGGAATGCATACGGAAGTGCATCCGTATGTCTTCCGTATCCGTTCCGTTTTTTGCGGATCCATCTATTGAAAATGTTATGCCCAGCCCAATTTTTTCTATGAAATTACAGTATACAGTAATTTGCCATACTGAAAAACGGAACGGAAAAAAACGAAATGGAAACACAACGGAAACAAAAAACGGAACAACGGATCCGTTTAAAACGGACCGCAAAACACTGAAAAAGACATACGGTCGTGTGCAATAGGCCTTACAAGGACAAATAACACCTTTGATAAGACAGGACCTAGACTTCTCTTTCCTTGTACAATGACCTCTGCACCGGTCACAGAGCATGCCTAGAACACTCCCCCATAGAAGTTAATAGGGTCCCCACCTGTCCATTGTGTCTATGGCCCATGGAGCTGCTCTCAAAAGACAAAGTCGTAAAGGGGGTTGTCTTACCTCAAACATTGGGGGAGTATTGCTAGGATATGTCCCCCAATGTCTGATAGGGACCACAGAGCGACCTAAAATATGTTAAGGGAACCTGTCATCCACTTTATGCTGATCTCACTGTTGGCAGCATAAAATACTGACGGGAATGCTGATGTCAGCGGTGTGTCACACATCAGCTAAAAGTAAGTGGTTGCCGAGAACCAGCATCATAATCATTGCAGCAAAGGCCTGGAAAAGAGTCAGATCTACCTGAGAAGAGTCCTGGTTATTATAATCTCTCTCGCCCATCTGCTGATGGTTGGCAGTTCTCTCCTAGAGAGAAAGGGAGAAAACTAGGTAGAAGCCGGTCAGTCATCAGCAGGTGGGCAGGAGAGCAGGAATCTATGACTAACCAGGACTCTTCTCAGGAGGCCGGGACTCTTTTCCAGGCCCAGTCTGCAATGATTGTGATGTTGGTTCTCAGCAACCACTTACTTTTAAATTATAAATGACAGACCACTGACATCAACTCGCCTGTCTCTACTTTATTCTGCCGTTAGTACGGGCAGCATAAAGTTGATGACAGGTTCCCTTTAAAGGGTTATTAGATCGCTACGATATGCCCCTAATGTCTGATAGGTGCGGATCCCAGAGCCACCTACCTTTTTAGTTCAGAGCCCGCAAAGTGAAGGAGGGAGCACCGCATCGCACATGCAATGCTGCCTTCCATTCATTTCTGTGGGACTGCCGACAATAACCGAGCACTGGTTTGGATATTTCAGTCAGCTCCATAGAAGTGAATGGACTGGTGGCTGCTCTTCCCATTCATTTCAATGGGACTGCCAAAACATTTCCGGCACTCCCGTAGAGATGAATGGAGGGTGGCCGCGCATGTGCAGTGCGCCCTCCTTAACTTTGTGGAATGTGTTCTAAAGATAGGTGCGGGTCCCAGAGGTGGGACCTGCCACCGATCAGATTAGGGCATATCCTACTGATCTGAGATGATGCTACACCTTTCACATATTTTGACCTAGTGGCCAGTGTGAAGATTACAGAACTATATACAGGCAGAGGCTCCGCAGGAACTAATGTGCGGCAGCTTCTGTTCATTCATGAGGACAGAAGCTGCTGCACAATGGGTCTGGCTCCCCAGATCCTGGCCGGGTGGGTTGGAGCACCGTTTTAACCCATCTAGATGCCGTGGTCACAATTGACTACAGAATCTGAGGGGTTAAACGCCCACAACCGACATTACCGCTCATAGTGGGCGTTATTCCCTGACGCCTGCTGTTTAAAACAGCAGACCCCCTGTAGCTATGACACCCACTCTGCTCGCAAGCAGGGGCCATTTTTGAATGCCCGACCGACAATGTAATTTAAGTGGGGTGATTGGAAAGGGGTTAAAGGAGTTGTGCTGCAAAAAATATTCACTTTTCAAAGCTGCACCTGGATCTGAATACTTCTGTAATTGCACATAATTAAAAATTTTGTATAGCCACTGAGTTATTCAATAAAATGTATCTGTATAGCGCCACCTGCTGTTTGTTCTTTTCCTTATTTCTCTGTCCACCTCACTGAGATGGTTGCACGTGCTCTGTTTAAATCAACTGCCACCAACCTTATCAACTGTTAGAAGCTGTGGCAGTTACAGGGACAGAGCAGAATGGACACGCCCTCTGAGCTGTGATAGGGAGAGAGCTGCAGCAGAAAGGACATGCCTCCTGAGCTGCCCACCTGTAATAAATCTAGCAAAACAATTAGAGCAATAAATTGGGAGATCTGCTTGAGGTGCAGGGCTGGTTCTAGCTTTGTTAGGCCTCTTGCACACGACCGTATGCCCTCCGATTCATACCGTCCGTGAGCGGGCCAGATGTCCCGGAGCGGCATTGATCGTGCGCACGGGAGCGCACAGTATCCGATTACAATGATGCTGTGCACATCGGGCCACCCGCAGGGCTATTGTCCTGCACTCATAAGATCATCTGAGTCCGGGACAATAGCCCCGACGGCAGCCCGACGTCTACAGCATCATTGTAATCTATGATGCTGTGTACTCCCGTGCGCGCGATTAATGCTGCTTAGGGACATATGGCCCGCTCACAGACCGTATATCTCGGAGGGCATATGGTCGTGTGCAAGAGGCCTTAGAAAGAGATGATCCTGTTCCCAGACAGTTTATCAAACTTGAGTTTGTTTAGTCTGAGGATAAAAGAAGACTGCTTTGGTGGAGACCTAATTATAGTACACACAGATCTAATGATCTTTTAATACCTAAGCAGGTCACCATAACAAGAGGTGATCCTATACGCTGGAGGAAAGAAGGCCACATTCACATCTGTTCGGCCATGTTCACATCTCCGGCAGAGAACAGCCTGCTGGAGTTCACCGGATCTGACGTTGCTGGATTATACTGATCGCCGTCGAATTCCTATGGACTTAGAATGGGATCTGGCAGTGATCCGGCAGAAATGCTGGGTTTCCACTGGACAAAATCCATTGCAGCACTTATGTCAATCAACCATTGCAGCAGCTGCCTGCGCAGGAAACGTAACCGTGGATGGAGCCAGAAGCAGAAGGCTCATTTCGACTGTTTAGTCGTCGTGCTGGTGTACTGCAGCTTAATTTCTGGCACTTAGGCCTCATGCACACAATCGCAGCAGATCCGTGCCCGTATTGCGGCCCCAGACGCCGGGCACACGGTTGGTGTCTGTGCATTGCACACCGCAATTTGTGTTCCGCAGCATGGACATTGTCATTCATGTGCATGAGGCCTTAACCCGTTCGCTACCAGCGCTGGAGCGGTGTGTAAACATGGCCCGCAGATCTCTGCTGTTTCAAACAGCAGAGACCTGCGGCTAATTACCTTGACCAAAAATAATGTAAAGGCTTTAGATGCCGTGATCAAGTGAGATCACTGCATCTAAATGTGCAAAAACCCGGAAGCTCGGGCTTCCTACCAATGTAGGCATCGGTAGTTGCGCTGAACACTGTAAGCCTTGCTGCAATTCTTATTTTACCCACCAGATGGCAGGCCAGGATCCATTCCATATCTGAGTTTTTTTTTCCTCCGATTTAAAGGGTTTCTGTCACCTTGCAAAACAAATTTTTTTTTTTTTTTGGATAGTTAGATTGCTCATAGTGCGATATAGCAGAATATAATGCTCTTACTTACTTTCATGCGGCCGATTCTTTATAAAACGAACTTTTATAATATGTAAATGAGGGCTCTACCAGCAAGTAGGGCGTCTACTTGCTGGTAGCTGCTGCAGAAATCCGCCCCCTCGCCGTGTTGATTGACAGGGCCAGCCGTGATCTCCTCCTCCGGCCAGCCCTGTCAGTAATTCAAAAATCGCGCGCCTCGCGTCATTCGGCGCAGGCGCTCTGAGATGAGGAGGCTCGTATCCTCAGCACTCCCTCAGTGCGCCTGCGCCGATGACATCACCGAAAGAGAAGACGTCATCGGCGCAGGCGCACTGAGGGAGTGCTGAGGAGATGAGCCTCCTCATCTCAGAGCGCCTGCGCCGAATGACGCGAGGCGCGCGATTTTTGAATTACTGACAGGGCTGGCCGGAGGAGGAGATCACGGCTGGCCCTGTCAATCAACACGGCGAGGGGGCGGATTTCTGCAGCAGCTACCAGCAAGTAGACGCCCTACTTGCTGGTAGAGCCCTCATTTACATATTATAAAAGTTCGTTTTATAAAGAATCGGCCGCATGAAAGTAAGTAAGAGCATTATATTCTGCTATATCGCACTATGAGCAATGTAACTATCCAAAAAAAAAAAAATGAGTTTTGCAGGGTGACAGAAACCCTTTAAAGAGGACCTTTCACCGATTATTACCCTATGAACTAACTATACAGACATGTAGAGCAGCGCCCGGGGATCTCACTGCACTTACTATTATCCCCGGGCGCCGCTCCGTTCTCCCGCTATGTCCTCCGCTATCTCCGCTCACTAAGTTATAGTAGGCGGAGATTCCAGTCACTAAGTTATGGTAGGCGGAGTCTGCCCTTGTTCTGCTCTAGCGCTGGCCAATCGCAGCGCAGAGCTCACAGCCTGGGAGGTTATTTTCTCCCAGGCTGTGAGCTCTGCAATGCGATTGGCCAGCGCTTCAGAAGAACAAGGGCAGACTCCGCCTACCATAACTTAGGGAACGGAGATACCGGAGGGCATAGCAGCAGAACGGAGCGGCGCCCGGGGATAATAGTAAGTGCAGTGAGATCCCCGAGCGCCGCTCTACATGTCTGTATACTTAGTTCATAGTGTAATAATCGGTGAAAGGTCCTCTTTATGTCCTTCCGTTCCGTTATTGCACAAAACATATCCGTACGGTTTCCGTATTTGATCTGTTATTTTGCGCATCATATCCAGAAACAGTAACTTATTAATCACCAAACACATGAGCAATATGGGCCTGGCATAGCATTTATACAGTATGGATCCGCAAAATACGGATGACATACGGATGTGTTCCGTCATTTTTGCGGACCCGTTGACTTGAATGGGGACTCGGACCGTGATTTGCGGACAATAAGGCTAGGTCTACACAACGACATTTGTCGCGCAACATTTTCTAAATGGATTTTTCTGCGACTGTCGCAGTCGCAGCATGTCACATTGCGACACCACAGACTATCATTATAAAAATTGTCGCGCGACACATGTCGTCGTATAGACCTAGCCGCCATGTGGACAAACTGAAACGGAATGCACACGGAGTAACTTCTGTATTTTCTACAGCCCCATTGAAGTGAACGGAAGCGGAAAGAAAATACGTTCGTGTGCATGAGCCCTTAGGCATATGACCAATTTGGTGCACAAACCTCCAACTCTCATGTTGCAACCACATTCAGATCGCAGGAATCTCTGCAATAAATCTCCCACGTGTGCCTATTTCCCTTAAAGGGGTATTCCAGCCATTTGATACTGATGACCTGTATTCTGTTGCGGTTTTTGCACTCCAGTACAAGTGATTGGAGACCCAAGTATGTGGTGGTTGAATCCCCAATAGAATATCCTTAATGGTATTTCCCCACGTGGCGTATCTGCAGTGGCAATTTGCACCAAATAATGCAGATTTTGTGTAGAAATGCTGCAGAATTTTTACCCTATGCTATTGTAAGATAACTGCTCACAATGTGAATTACATAAAATTCTACAAATGTTCAATACAATTTGCCATAAATCATGCACACTTTTAATGTTTTTTTTTTACAAATCCACAGCATGTCAAGTTTTCCCCATAGACTTCAATGGGGTTGTTAACATAATCAGAATATCTGCACCAAAATCCGCAACAAAGAAACTCGCCAAAACTGTGACCTGGTGTGGATTTCATGAAGATTTTCTGCGTACAAATCCGCATTGTGTGCAGGTAGACTTGCAGAAGTTTGGCACAAATTTCCACGCAGGTTTTTGTACGTTTCCACGCCAGACACGCATTTGTTACTTGTGGATTTTGTTGCGGATTTCATGGGTATTTTGTGGTTCCTTTTTAAACTGATCCGTTTTTTTATTTTTTTTTTCTCAGTAGTGTTTTTCCGCTTCCGTTCCATTTTACCGTTCCGTTTTTCCATTTGGTTTCAGTTTGTGGTCAGTTTTTTTGCAGATCGGAAATGGATGCATTCAATAAAGTTTAAACAGTAAATACATTAAAAAATTGGGCTGGGCTTAACATTTTCAATAGATGGTTCCACAAAAAAACGGTACGGATACGGAAGACATGGATACATTAAATTTTTTTTATTTATTGCGAAACCATTGAATTGAATGGAGCCACGGAACGTGATTTGTGGGCAATAATAGGATATGTTCTATCTTTAAACGGAAACCTTCTGTTGTTTTTGCGGACCCATTGAAGTGAATGGTTCCGCATACGGACTGCAAATGGAACGGAAATGGGAAAAAAAACTTGTGTGCAAGAGACTCTCAATCATTGTGTGACTTGCACACGGTAGGTCTGTGGCGTCCAGCTCTTAGGTGGAAGGTTAATTGACCTTCACGGATCTGGAGTGTGTTCACACCCTTGGTATACCATAGAACGGAAGGTTCCCTTCAGTGAATAAAATGAAACTATCTTTATTTCTTCATGTCCATAAAATGACAATAATCTCTCTTTCTGACGTGCTTGACCAATTTAGGTCATAGGACATGTGTGACTTGCACACGGTATGTCCGCGGAGGTAGTAGACACTTTGCCTTGTGTTGAGCGGGTTGATGAGGTCGAATCTTGACTAGAAGAGGGTTCTTCTGATTCAGTGTACTTCCCAACACTTGAGATTCGTTGTGTGCACAGTACTGTGACCACCAGAGATTGCGCAGTGTACGCCGGGTTGTGCTTTGCTGTGTTCAGGCCACATAGTAGGATTTTATTAGTTTATCGGTTGAATGTTTGGTGTGTAAGTGTGTTACCGGATACGTTTACTGCGTTCTAGAAGATCAAGGCATTGTTAGGGTGGGTTCACACACAGGTTGGTTGTTGGCATGTTTATTGTGGCGTTCTTTGCACCTGCTTAAAGGGGTTCTGCACTTTGTTTTAACTGATGATCTATCCTCTGGATAGATCATCAGCTTCTAATCGGCAGGGGTCCGACACCCGGGACTCCTGACGATCAGCTGTTTGAGAAGGCAGTGGCGCCGCGGTCTTCTCACTGTTTACCGCCGGCCCACTGACGTCACGACTAGTATCAACTAGCGTGGGCGGGGCTTAGCTCTGTTCACTTGAATGGAGCTTAGCCCCGCCCACGCTAGTTGATACTAGTCGTGACGTCAGTGGGCCGGCGGTAAACAGTGAGAAGGCCGCGGCGCCGCTGCCTTCTCAAACAGCTGATCGGCGGGGGTCCCGGGTGTCGGACCCCCGCCGATCAGAAGCTGATCTATCCAGAGGATAGATCATCAGTTAAATGAAAGTGCAGAACCCCTTTGAATATGCAGAAAGTATTAAAACGGAAGGGTGCACATTCTTGTAAGCTTATTACAATGAAAAGAATATTGAAATGAAAGCCATAAGTAGTCATTATTTCACTTTATCCCATGAACAGAATATTTTGTATGCTTTCGTGTGTAGCTTTTTGCTGGAGTTTTTCTGCACTTTTTTCTTTTTTTAGATAAAGTATAGCAAGAAAATTTAGACTAAAACCTTCAGAATCACAGGTGCATATCCATGAAGCAAACAGAATTACAAAAAACAAAATGGCTGCACACCGTTATATATACAAATAGAGCTAAGAAATGGGGGTCATTCTAGATAAAAGTTGTACAATACCGACTATAAATGAGTATAAATGAATAATGGAAGCTCTTAGCGCACATGCATGTCGGGCCCATCTACCAGGCGTCAAGGTGGCGTCCGCAGATGGGTCCCTATCACTAAAGATACTGCCTCACTTTGGACTTACTTAAAGAGGACCTTTCACCGATCCTGACATTGTGAACTAACTATACAGACATGTAGAGCGGCGCCCGGGGATCTCACTGCACTTACTATTATCCCCGGGCGCCGCTCCGTTCTCCTGCTATGTCCTCCGGTATCTCTGTTCACTAAGTTATGGTAGGCGGAGTCTGCCCTTGTTCTTCTGTAGCGCTGGCCAATCGCATTGCAGAGCTCACAGCCTGGGAGGTTCTCTCAGAATTCCCAGGTAGATGGGCTGAGCAGAGTACGTTTGTAGCTGGTTCCTACACTGCCCTGAATTTTGAAGCTTAAGGCCTCTTTCACACGGGTGAGTATTCCGCGCGGATGCGATGCGTGATGTGAACGCATTGCACCCGCATTGAATCCTGACCCATTCATTTCTATGGGGCTGTTCACATGAGCAGTGATTTTCACGCATCACTTGTGCGTTGCGTGAAAATCACAGCAGGCTCTATATTGTGCCTTTTTTCACACAACGCAGGCCCCATAGAAGTGAATGGGGCTGTGTGAAAATCGCAAGCATCCACAAGCAAGTGCGGATGCGGTGCGATTTTCACGCACGGTTGCTAGGAGACTATCGGGATGGAGACCCGATCATTATTATTTTCCCTTATAACATGGTTATAAGGGGTAATAATAATATCATTCTGAATACAGAATGCATAGTAAAATAGCGCTGGAGGGGTTAAAAAAAACCTAAAAAATAATTTAACTCCCCTTAATCCACTTGCTCGCGCAGCCGGCTTCTCTTCTGTCTTCATCTTAGCTGTGTGCAGGAAAAGGACCTGTGGTGACGTCACTCCGGTCATCACATGGTCCATCACATGATCAATCACCATGGTAAAAGATCATGTTATGACCGGAGTGACGTCATCAAAGGTCCTTTTCCTGCACACAGCTAAGATGAAGACAGAAGAGATGCCGGCTGCGCGAGCAAGTAGATTAAGGTGAGTTAAATTATTTTTTTTAACCCCTCCAGCCCTATTGTACTATGCATTCTGTATTCAGAATGCTATTATTTTCCCTTATAACCATGTTATAAGGGAAAATAATAATGATCGGGTCTCCATCCCGATCATCTCCTAGCAACCGTGCGTGAAAATCGCACCGCATCTGCACTTGCTTGCGATTTTCACACAACCCCATTCACTTCTATGGGACCTGAGTTGCGTGAAAAGCGCACAAAATAGAGCTTGCTGCGATTTTCACGCAACGCACAAGTGATGCGTGAAAATCACCGCTCATGTGTACAGCCCCATAGAAATGAATGGGTTCTGATTCAGTGCGGGTGCAATGCGTTCAACTCACGCGTGGAAAACTCGCCCGTGTGAAAGGGGCCTAAGGGGCGTTGCGGATTGGGGCCGGATGCGTTCACAGTGCGTTCAGTGAAACTCGCACTATTTTGCAAGCAAGTTCAGTCAGTTTTGTCTGCGGTTGCGTTTAGTTGTTCAGTTTTTTTTCTGCGCGGGTGCAATGCGTTTTTATGCTTTTTTTCACGCGCGTGATAAAAAACTGAATGTTTACAAACAACATCTCTTAGCAACCATCAGTGAAAAACGCATCGCACCTGCACTTGCTTGCGGATGCAATGCGTTTTTCAAGCAGCCCCATTCACTTCTATGGGGCCAGGGCTGCGTGAAAAACGCTGAATATAGAACATGCTGCGATTTTCACGCAACGCAGAACTGATGCGTGAAAAACAATGCTCATGTACAAAGCACCATAGAAATGAATTGGTCAGGATTCAGTGCGGGCGCTATGTGTTCACGTCACGCATTGCACCTGCGCGGAAAACTCGCTTGTGTGAAAGGGACCTAAGAGTGACTGAACTTAAGACATCCTGGTGCATCCTGAACGGAATGCTTTCCATTCGGAATGCATTAGGATAAAACCGAAGCGTTTTTCCGGTATTGAGCCCCTGTGACGGAACTCAATACCGGAAAAAAAGTGTGAAAGTACCCTCAGACTAAAAGCATCAGGATTGCCTAAACATTGTAATTCCATATCCGTTTTGTAATGACACAGATTTACTAAAAGAACTATTATTGCTTATAGCTGCTTATTACTCGGCTAAAGATATGTTTGTACAGCTTGTGTTCTTTTTGTTTGCTACCTTTGTGTTTTTGACGTACATGACTATAAGGGTACATTCCTGCGGAACGTGAACTTCACAGCACAAGGCCTCATGCACACGACCATATGTATTTTGCGGGCCGCAAAAAACTGATCCGCAAAAAATACGGATGACATCCGTGTGCATTCCGTATTTTGCGGAACAGAACAGCTTGCCCCTAATAGAACAGTACTATCCTTGTCCGTAATGCGGACAATAATAGGAAATGTTCTATTTTTTTTTTTTTTGCCGAACGGACATACGGAAATGGAATGCACATGGAGTAACTTCAGTTTTTTTTTTTTTTGTGTGGACCTATTGAAATGAATGGTTCTGTATACGGCCTGCAAAAAAAACAGAACGGACACGGAAAGAAAATACGTTTGTGTGCATGAGGCCTCAGTCTTAGTAAATCCTCCTGCAAAATCTGCAGGAGTTACTTGTGGATTTGCTATGGATTTGTGTGTGGCTAATGGTTGCAAATCCACAGTATATTGACTTTCTGCCCGTGCTGCGGCTACTGTAAATGTTGCATTGGTAAATCCACAATGTGCGAACACAGTCCATACCGATCCTTTGTCCATCGTATGAACTTCATATTTGAAGAGTCCAAAATGTAGGCCTAATGTAGCTAATGAGTTTATTCATGTGCCCTGTAGCTAAAATACCATTTGTGTGCAAACCACATATCAAGGTAAGTCCGCTTTCAAATAGTCGGGCCGTGTTCAATCTGCGCGGTATCCGGTCTACATGCCGACTGGCTGGAAAGCAGACAGACTACCGCCTGATCCCATTGCAGTGAATTGGGGATCCGGTGGTGCACGGTGATATCTGGCTATGCCTGCCGGAGTTCACAACGCACATGTGAACCCAGCCTCAGTGTTTGGTCAGTGATCATCATCAGTGATTGTGAGCCAAACCCAGGAGTGGAGCCTCCAGACAGGAGGTATAATTGAAGGATGTTTTTCACCCGAACCTGGTTTTGGCTCACAGTGAGGCCTCATGCACATGACAGTTGTTTTTCTCTGCCTCTGTTCCGTTTTTTTTTTTTTTTTTTTCTGGATAGGATGGTCACCCATTCATTTCAATGGGTCAGCTAAAAAATGCTGATAGTTCATCCGTTTGTGTTTCGCGTCCGTTGTCCGCGTTTCCCTTCAGCAAAAAAAAAATAGTGCATGTCCTACTGTTTTCACATTTGCGGACAAGGATAGGCATTTATTACAAGGGATCTGTGGGAAAAGCACGGATCCTCCAAAAAAACGGATGCAGCATCCGTTTTTTTTTTTTTTGGGCGGACACACAATTTGCGGACGCAAAAAACTGTCGTGTGCCTGAGGCCTAACTGATAGAATAGAAATCACTGATCAAATACTGATTGTGTAAAAAAAATATATTGAAAAATATTTTTGCAGTCTCCTTTTTATTTACATGTTTGTTTTTTTTTTTTTGTTTTTTTTTTGCTTTCATCCATTCGATGTCGACATTGTACAATGGATTTGAACAGTGACTTGCCCCATGATGGGGGTCTGTCATGGTTTCGACAAGGTTTCTGTGTATTTGTATGCTGCAGTACTTTTGCCATGAAAATTGAGGAATAACGGGGCCTCCCTAAAACGAGGAGCTCTGATTGGCTGACCTGATACTAGGGGGTGGCACTGTGCTAGAACGGAAACATTATCTACCTACTGTTGTATTCACTGCGTAATGATGTGAATGTGTGATTAAAGGGGGCCTCTAGTCAGGGGTATTCTGGTTATTTCACGTTCTCTACAGGAGAGCTATTAGATCATGGGGATCTGAGAGCTGGGACCCCCCCACCGATCACAAGAACGGGTTCCCTACACCGTCTGAAATGAACAGAATGGCAGGTCCAGCACAATACTGCTCCATCTGTCTCTGCGGCGCTTCTGTAGATAACGGAGCGCACTACTCCTCCTCTATCTCCGGCAATCCCATAATCCCATTCAGACCAGTGAACACGGACCTCCACTCTTATGATGGGCAGGGCCCCCTCTACCCACCGTGGAAAGGAAGAAGGTCGTGCAATGGGAAAACTGATTTAGGCTACTTTCACCCTTGCATTGGGGATGCATCCGTTCTGATAGGATGCGGTTGTGTGAAATCAAAATGGGGAAAAAACGGATCCGTCACCCACTGACTTTCAATGTATTTAGTGACGGATCAGTTTTTTCCGTTTGGATTTCACACAACCGCATCCTAACGAAACGGATGCATCCTGATGTGCAAAATCAAAACGGATCCATTTAATTCCAGGCTCCTAAAAAAAATAAAAATAAAAATAAGCATCTGTTACCATTGACTGACATTGTTTTCGGTGCCGGATCCATTTTTTTTCTGTTTTTATGACTGGACACAAAACCACAACTTGCAGCGGTTTTGTTTCCGGTCTCAAAACGGAATGATGCCGGAACGGAAGACATCCTGATGTATCCTTAACGGATCTTTTTCCATTCAGAATGCAGGAGGGCTAAACAGATTTTTTTATTTTTTTTCTCTCCCCGGTATTGAGATTTTCTGCTGAATAAAATTTTTTTTAAAAATTAAATAAAAAGCATAGCTTTTGTATCCTGCGGAGTCCGTTAAAAAAAGCTTTACGTTAACGTATGTGTGTTCTTTTTTTTTTTTTTTTTTATAACAGTGGAACTCTCTGGTGAATGGATGCCACTGTATGGCATGTGTCTGAGGCATCCGTTAACGTAAAGATTTTTTTGTATTCGTCAATTGATGTGAACCCAGTCTAAATGTTTACATTCCCTGCAGCGCCACCACTGGAAATTTTTTTGCATTAGTGTCCATTCAAATCAATGCTCATTTTCAGTGCTGTCCACTTGGGCCAAGAGAATGGGGATCCTGAAATTGGGGCATCACCCTGTAGTATCTCAGAATTCCTTAATAGGGTAAATGACAATTGGTTTCAAAACTGTGCAACTCCTTTATGTTGGCTCCTGCATTATTTTACATTTGGCCCTTAAATGGGTTACCAGAGTAGTGTGGACATTGGATATTTTGGTGCATTACAGTAAGGACGGTTAGGGTCACTTCTGTAGTGTGCTGTATAGTAAACCCAATACAACCTAATCCTACTGATGAATGATACACCATTATCCTGTTGCAGAAATAAATCTGTTCATGTTTTTTTATTCCTTTTTTTTTTCTTCTTTTTCATTTCAGTCCCAGAAATCTTGGATCGAAAGTACTTTCACCAAGAGGGAATGTATCTATATAATTCCAAGTTCGAAGGACCCACACAGGTAACGGCGAGAAAATATTATCTTTGTATTGCAGTGCTAAAAATTCTTGGTACAGGGGTCTTCCAGGAGTAGAATATCGACGACCTGTCCCTATACACTAGAGAGCTGCTTCTCCCTGTTGTCTATACTTACTGACAGTAGCATGTGCTGACCGCCCGCTCTCCTGCATCCCCCAGCGGCTTGTTAGTCAGTGGTGCCCTTTAACAGTGACCTCCACAGCGGCCTGCCCCTTTAATGCTAGGGCTACACGACGACATGTGTCGTGCAACATTTTGTCTCAACAATTTTTATAATGATAGACTATGGTGTCTCACTGCGACATGTGACATACTGCGACACTACAGTTGCATTGCAAAAAATCCATCCAAGGTGGATTTTTCTGCGACTGTCGTGTCGCAGTCGCAGCATGTCACATGTCACAGTGCGACACCATAGTCTATCATTATAAAAATTGTTGAGACAAAATGTTGCACGACACATGTAGCAGTGTAGTTGTGCCCTATGTGTCGTGAGACTAATTGTCGTTGTGTAGCCCTAGCCTAAAGCTGATCTACAGCAGTGAAGAAAACTCGCTGGGTTGTTTATGGAAACCTGGAGTAAAACTGTGTGTATGTGGAGACTAAGGGCCTGAAGGCTTCTATTGGCTGATAAGGGACATGTGACCATGTGTATGGCAGTTGGGATATGAAGAAAAGACCTGCAGGCTTCTATTGGCTAGTTTTGTTGAAATTGATGGTTCCGTTTTTGAGTGATCGTGGAACATACATACATACGTCTATAATATTCACAGGTCGGCACTGCTTGCTGAAGTCGCGGTGCACATGTCTCAGGGATGGCGTTCCCAATAAAACACTGAAGTAAAGACCGGCACTCGCTGTAGATGAATTATTGTCACATATACAGTTAATAAGTGACGCGTTTCGGTGCTACTGCACCTTCATCAGACTTATCGACATACATGAATGAAGCATGTTTAAATAGACCGCCAAAACACAGGGAAATGACATCACACAGATAACCCCTCCCACAAATCAACAATAAATCAAAACGTATGGAAAAAAAAAACGCAATTAAGCCTTGCTTCTCCATTCCTTGTAAATTCAATAAATAAAAACAGTATTCATTTTCCTTCCTTATTTTGTTCTGTTTTTTTTTCTTTAATTCCGCTGCGGAAAAATAAGAATTATTTTTTATCAAAAATTACTAATAGGGGTAATCTATCATAGGAAGCTCTGTACATTATATTCACGATTGAGTCCGCGAGGCTCCATCGTTTGCAATCAGTGTATCCAGTACGCCTCCCTCTTGAGTAATAGTTTATTTCTATCACCACCTCGCCGGGGTAAGGGTACACTCTCAATAATTGGGTAAGGGTACACTCTCAATAATTGGGTAAGGGTACACTCTCAATAATTGGGTAATGTAGTTGTGCTACTGTATGTCTGCTCGTGGAAATGGAATGGTACGGGGAATAGTAGATTTTGTTTTCAAATAGTGGATTTATGATTACTCAATCTATCCTTCATCCGTGTAGAGGTTTCTCCCATTTACAATAAAACCGGAGAGGAGGCTATTGAATTGGGGCACCTCATACTATGAGACATATGGACCAGGGTTGTCTTCATGAGACCCTTTAAAGTACATCCACACAAAATGGGTCCACATTTGAAATCTGCAGTATATCAATTTCCCCTACCCCAATACACGATGGTAAATCTGCAGAGTATGCACCACATGTGAACCTACCCTTGGGTTGATCGTCCAGCCTTGCTGGTCACAGGCTTTTATTTCTATGTCCTATTTATTAATAAATAGGTCCTGGACTGTCAGCATTTCTAGTGTACCAATTTATTCAATACATTTATTTTTATTTTTTTCCAGATGCCTTCCAGGATGCCAAATTTGCCAGCAGCTTGTGAGGTTTGTACCATTGTCTGACCAGAGCCTGGTACACAATGCTTCTGTGTTATCCTTTCCTAGTAAGGCTCCATTCACACGTCCGCAAGTGTTGTCCGCACCCGTTCCGCAATTGTGCGGACCCATTCATTCTCTATGGGGCCGGAAGAGATGCAGACAGAACACAGTGTGCTGTTCGCATCCGCATTTCCGTAGCGCGCTGCCGATCTTCCGGTCCGCTGCTCCGGAAAAAAATAGAACATGTCCTATTCTTGTCCATAGGCATTTCTATGGGGATGACGGCCGCGTGTATTGCGGATTCGCAATACACTACGGACGTGTGAATGGACCCTAAATATGGTTTTATCAGACCAATACTAGTGCGCTTGGATTTGCCATTTTGTCTGTGTATAAGGGGCATTTTACATGGCCTGTGATCAAAAAAACTAAAACAAACCTGTAGTTTCCGATCGTTTCCTCCTGTAACAGGCATATGTGCTTGGATGATCCAACAATTGAGCAAGCACTTGTGTGCCGGGTGATGGCATGCTTTGTGCCACCAGAAGTCGTCTGTCAGCAGCACATTGCCTCATGTAAACAGGGATGTGCTGCAGACAATACGCAAACCGAACTGTGGGGTGAATGATCTTGGTAACAATCGTTCATCCCAGTTCAGTTTGCATTAGGCCTCATTCACACGACAGCACACATACCCTTTCATTTTAATGTGTGTATTCACACATCAGTGTTTTAGCGCGGTCCGTGGTTTTAGCACAGAAGCATGCCCTATTTTGTAAATGTTTACGGATCCATCACACCCTTTATAGTCTATTGGTCCGTAAAGAGCACAGACGCAACACGGGTGCTATCCGTGTTTCACGGACCATTAAGAGGACATGTTCTGAAAATTAATTTTCAGCTGTGCGGTGTCAGTGAAACACGGATGATACATGGACCGAACACTGATTGAAATCTTCACTGATGAATCACTGATCATCTTATCACAGACGTGTGTAAGAGGCCCTGTAAATAGCGCCAATCAACATGTTGTATTGCCGATCGCTCTCATTTGGGGCTGTAATTGACCCAAATAAAAAAGTCCTTAACCCTTGTCTAGGTATTCTCTTATTTCTTAGCATACCGGGACAGATATTTCATCTGATACAACAACCGGACTAGTGATTTTGTAGTGTACAGCCAACTGTCAAGCTGAAGTTACTTATCACACCCAGATATTACAAAATCCCAAGAACTGTGCATCTGGCGCTGACAGAAAACTGGTGGTCTACAAACTAGGAGATCATGTTTGTTTTTGCGCTGTCAGCATAATTAATCTGCTTTATGTTCTCCTGTATTGTATGGAAGTGCTTTTCTTGTTTTTCATTGTAATCTGTGACACTGTGCATAAGGGCTAGTTCACATGGAGTTTTTGGAGTGGTTCTGCCTCCAAAGTCTGTTCCAAAAAACAGCCTCCCATTGATTTCAATGGGAAGCGGCACTTGCTTTTTTTGTACACGGTGGAGATAAGTCAACACACCCTATCTTAGGGCAGAATCTGCCCTGAATCTCCCATTGAAATGAATGGGAAGCAGGAAAAAAAGCTCCTTTTTAAGTCCGTGCATTTTTTTTTGCATGTTTTCCGTGCCTTGTTTTACTTTAAAAACCTCAAGCTGAAGATTCAGGTTTGTATTGAACCCACTGGTTTAAAAAAAAAAAAAAGTATGGAAAAAACGCACATTTCTCCGTGCTGAGAAAAAAAATTTTTTTGATTACGCGCTAATTTTTTATTTTTTTTTGGCATGTTTTTCAAAATCAGTTGTGAACTGGCCCGAACTCATATATTCTACTTTTCTTCTGACTTTCTGTGACTAGTAGATGTAAGTAAATTTTTCTCTTGCCGTCTTGTAGATGCTGCTGTGGCCGCCTGGTCAGACAACATGCCTGCTTCACCGCCAGTGTCGCTATGAAGTACTCCGATTTGAAACTAGGTGAAAATTTCACGGAAGAGCTTGAAGAATGGTCTGTGGAAAAAGACACAGAAGAGAGCCCAACAGATGCCTATGGTGTTATCAATTTTCAAGGTGGATCACATTCCTACAGAGCAAAGGTGCCGACAATGAATTGCTGTTATTTCACTACACAGCGTTGTGCATTAAAGGAGTTGTCCGACCTGTTAGAAAAAAGGCAGCTGTTATAACAATAAAAGAGTGCATACTTACCTGTTACATCCCCCGCTGCTCCGATCCTCCCTGCCACTGTATTTTCTTGGCTACAGCAATCACTTGCCTGGAAGACCATTTTTTAACCCTTTAATGACCTCATGATCTCACAGTTTTTGTTTTTTTTACAACAGAAGGTGCAGGGCTTCATTCTGCAGCAACGTCTTTTGTCGCTGCAGTAAAGGAGAGTTAATGGCTTGAGGAGCGCTCCTGCGCTAAGGGCCAGCTGTTACTTACCGTAGGCTCCTGCTTCACAGCTGGGGTCAGAGGAAGGTGTAATCTTAAGGATGGGGGAGTTTTCCGCGCGGGTGCAATGCGTGAGGTGAACGCGTTGCACCCGCACTCAATCCGGACCCATTCATTTCTATGGGGCTGTGCACATGAGCGGTGATTTTCACGCATCACTTGTGCGTTGCGTGAAAATCGCAGCATGCTTTATATTGTGCGTTTTTTCACGCAACGCAGGCCCCATAGAAGTGAATGGGGCTGCGTGAAAATCGCAAGCAAGTGCAGATGCGGTGTGATTTTCACGCATGGTTGCTAGGAGACTTTCGGGATGGGGACCCAATCTTATTTTCCCTTATAACATGGTTATAAGGGAAAATGGCTTTCTTAATACAGAATGCTTAGTAAAATGTCCATTGAGGTGTTAAAAATAACAAATTTAACTCACCCCATCCACTTGATTGTGTAGCGGATCTTCTCTTCTTTCTTCAGGACCTGGCTAAAGGACCTTTGATGATGTGGACTGCGCTCATCACATGGTCCATCACCATGGTGATAGACCATGTGATCAGCGCAGTCACATCATCAATCACCATGTGATGGGTCATGTGATGGACCATGTGATGAGCACAGTGACATCATCAAAGGTCCTTTTAGCCAGGTCCTGAAGAAAGAAGAGGAGATCCGCTACGCGACCAATGGGATGGGGTGAGTTAAATTTGTTATTTTTAACCCCTCAATAGACATTTTACTAAGCATTCTGTATAAGAATGCTATTATTTTCCCTTTATAACCATGTTATAAAGGAAAATAATAAAATCTACAAAACACCTAACCCGAACCTCTGTGAAGAAGTTCCGGTCTGGGAACCAAACATGCCGAATTTTTTTTCTTCTCACGCGCGTGAAAAACGCATTAAAACGCTTTGCACTAGCGCGGAAAAATCTTGCATTTTCCCACGACTCACCCGCATCCTATCCGGCCCTCACACGCGACGCCCATGCGAAAGAGGCCTAACTGTTAACCGATTGCCACAGTCCATTCCACAGCATGATTAAAGGGGTCCCCCTATAATCGGGTCGCCGGGTTTCCCAGTGACCTGATCAGTGACTGAAGGAGCCATCTTTAGTCAGCCCTGAGGACCTGCACGGGAGCCCACGGCTGTCGGCTCAATAAGCTTGCTATTAGGGCACACTAGTGTTGCCCTAACAGCAGTCTGGCGCAGAGCATAATGTCATAACATACAGGATTATACTAATACGTTATGTAACCCCATAATAGGATAAAAAAAAAAAGTTATCACTGTAATAAGGAACAACCAAAAAAAAAATACTATTGCTGTGCACACATTAAATAAAAATAAAAAAACCTACACATTTATCTGGTTATTTATTGTGAAATATGAACAAAAAAAGAAATAGTATAAATTACACCGTAATTTATCTGTACCCTCTAACAGTGCAAAAATGTAATAAATATTTCCTGCATTAAACAAGGCCTCAGACAGCCACATGAATGGAAAAATAAAAAGGTTATGGCTGCTAAAATCGGGAAGCAAAAACAAAAAATATTGCAGGTCATTAAGGGGGTTAATAAGTCGGACTAGCCATTTACCAACTGTTTCATCCTCTGTACATTTACAAACCTATACATCCAGACATACACTTGCTGTACTGTGTGATTATATAAAATAGTATGTGTAAATCTACTGAGATGTAACTATCTGCCAATGTTTTAGTATGTCAGGTTGTCCTATGACACACAGCCAGAAACCATTCTACAGCTGATGCTAAAGGAATGGCAAATGGAATTGCCAAAACTTGTAATCTCTGTGCATGGAGGAGTGCAGAAGTTTGAGCTTCATCCACGCATCAAACAGTTAATTGGTAAAGGCCTCATTAAAGCTGCTGTGACAACCGGTGCATGGATCATCACTGGAGGGGTAAATGCTGGTACGTAAGGGTCTTCACGGCATTTCGGCATACCACACTATTCCACTTGGTGTAAGACACTGTCATTGAATTGAAATAAAATGTCTTTGACATCTTGCCATGTTTGTTCCATTTACCAACCAGCCTTCCGACTATTATATATGTTGGGTTGAAGGCAAATTAAATTGTAACTGTCATGTTTTCATAAAAAATTAATCTTCGCATATGTTACTGTTGCTGCCGCATTATGCATAAAGCAAGCTTCACATACCACTGTTTTCCTTAATCGTTTCACCTTAGTTACAGTTGTTTTGAACCCTACAATATGAGGATCTTCTCAGATGGCTCCGCTGCCAGTTCTCTAAGGCCAAAACTTCCTTCCCCACTTCACATACAAACTTGCTGTAGCCAGCAGCTTCCTGCCAGCACATCAGACTGGATTACTGAGAGGACACGCCTCCTCACCCTGAAGCTTAATGCAGACATGCAGTGTGAAGGACGCCCTCTGTTTACACTAAATGGAAGACAGAAAAGCCATAGCAACGTTTTTTTTTTTTTTTTAATTATCTTTTTATTTTCATTTTAAAAGCATAGACAGGTAGACAAGTTGAACATCACTTATCATTTTTTACAAAATGCTTTAAGGACAGGGGACATTAAAGGGAACCTGTCATCAACTTTACGCTGCCCATACTAACAGCAGCATAAAGTAGAGACAGGAGAGTTGATTTCAGCGGTCGGTCATTTAAAGTTAAAAGTAAGTGGTTGCCGAGAACCAACATCACAATCATTGCAGACTGGGCCTGGAAAGAGTCACGGCCACCTGAGAAGGGTTAATGTTCATGAATTCTTGCTCTCCCTGCCCACCTGCTGATTGACAGTCTTCTACTTAGTTTTCTCCCTTTCTGGTCTAGGAGTGACGTGTCAGCAGCAAATGGGTGAGGGAGCAGGAGATTAGGAATAACCATGACTCTTAAGTAGATTTGACTCTTTTCCAGGCCTGGGCTGCAATGATTATGATGCTGGTTCTCGGCAACCTCTTACTTTTAGCTCATGAGTAACACACCACTGACATCAGCATTTCTGTCACTAATTTATGCTGCCCTCAGTGAGCTCAGCATAAAGTTGATGACAGGTTCCCTTTAATGAAAGCTGTTATTATAAGGTAATTACAAATCTTTTGGCAATCATTGACAGACTAAGGGTTCTTTCACAAGAGCGGATGCCGTGCGGGTAATCCGCTGCGTGAAAGACAGCCAAGCCCCGTTCTGGACAACCGAGACACCGAGCATTAACATGATTGATAATGCTCCGTGCCTCTCTGTGACCTTACTACAAAATCACAGTGACAACTTTATCTCACTGTGATTTTGTAGTAAAAAGATCACAGAGAGGCAGAGAGCATTATCAATCATGTTAATGCTCTGTCTGTCTGCTGTCCGGAACAACGGGGCTTGGCTCTCTGACGCAGCAGATTACCCGCACGGCATCCGCTCGTGTGAAAGAGCCATAACTCGGGTATACATGCCTAGCTCTAATAAACTAGCTAATGAAAAAAAATGACAGTTACACTTTAACACATGCATAGCCAATTTCAATACTTTTGCATAATATTTCTGAAGCTTTTTCATGTCCACTTTCCTTTCGTTTTAGGTGTAGCAAAACATGTTGGGGATGCTCTTAAAGAGCACGCTTCAAGATCATCCCGAAAGATTTGCACTATTGGAATAGCACCATGGGGAGTCATTGAAAACCGTAATGATCTGGTTGGAAGAGACGTAAGTCCATTTGTTCTCATTGAATATTTGCTCCATTTTTAATAACCTAAGGTTTTATTCACCCTTCCATAGTAAAAAATGTCTTTAATGCTTTTTAGTTTGGCAGTGAGTGTAGGACATGATCCTGGTGACTGCTGAAGAAAATTGTCTTCAGTGTCTCCATGTCTATGTTCCGTGAGACATGACCCAAGATGGGATAAATTTAGAATTTTTCAGTCTGTGCTAAAGACAGTGGTGTAAATAACACAATTTACTTCTAAGGGTCTGTATGCAGTCTGGACAAATATGGTAGTTTTAAAGGGTTTCTGTCACCAGAATTAACCCTATGAAACTGGCTGACATTATTGATGTGCTAATGTCAGCCGAACCTAACTAGTCTATTCCTACTTTTATGTATGCCCCCGTTACTCCAGAAATATAACTTCTATAATATGCTAATTAGCCTCTAAGAGCAGGGGGGGCGTTGCCCCTGCTCCTAGAGGCTCCGTTCTCCCACCTCTGGCCACGCCCTGCTACACTAGATTGACAGGGCCAGGCAGCGTTGGTCTCCTACTGCTGGCCCTGTCTTCAGTGTAAATCTCGCGCCTGCGCCGTCCCATTCAGTATTCGGCGCAGTGAGTGAAGGGCGCCTGCTGACTTCCTCACTGCGCCTGCACCGAATACTGAACGGCGCGAGATTTCCCCAGCGCACAGTGCCGGCAGTTGGAGGTGAAGGCTGCCTGGCCTCTATCTAGTGTAGCAGGGTGTGGCCAGAGGTGGGATACAGCGTCTCTAGGAGCAGGGGAAACGCCCCCCCTGCACCTAGAGGCTAATTAGCATATTATAAAGATAAGATTTCTGCAGTAACGGGGGCATAGATAAAAGTAGAAATAGGCTAGTTAGGTTCGGCTGACATTAGCGATGTGCTAATGTCAGCTAGTTTAATAGGGTTAATTCTTGGTGACAGAAAACCCTTTAAAAGGGGTTGTCTGGGTTCAAAGCTCAACCCGGACATAACCATTCACTCATTAGAGCATCAGAGAATTTCTTACTTCACTGCTCCCCCTTGGGCAAGGCTATTTATTACTCGACGGTGACGTAACGGGTCTCAAACATGGGCATGCTAGGCGGAGACTTTAGCCGGGCAGAGAGGCCGGTGACATCACGGTCACTAATGGGTGGTCTTAGCGCTGACTTCGCCTGTAAAACATCCTAGGGTAGTGCTAGGCGGCAGTCTCCACTTAGCAGTGTGCGAATGTAAACCAAACCAGACAACCCCTTTAAATAGACCCTTAATTCTATATTTTTTCTTTTTTTCTACTTAGGTCATTGCTCCATATCAAACTTTGCTGAACCCTCTGAGTAAACTCAATGTCCTCAATAACCTGCATTCCCATTTCATCTGGTGGACGATGGTACTGTTGGAAAGCAAGGTGCAGAAGTGCACTTAAGGAGGCAGCTGGAGAAAACCATAAACTTGCAACGCATTCATGCACGTACGTTTTAGTTAGGCTTTGTGGTCATATTGTCTTATACAGATGAATACAACTTTCTAATTCCTCTATTTCCATATTCATTGGTAAATGCACACTGCATATTACTGAAGGACCCCCCCCCCCCTGTGTGTAGGGAAAGGTAGCTAATCTTTACCTTTTTTATCCTTTAAGGCATTGGCCAAGGCGTTCCTGTTGTGGCCGTTGATATTGGAAGGTGGCCCCATGTGATCCTTTACAGTGCCTGGATTATCTGCAGGAAAACCCACCTGTCCCAGTTGTTGTATGTGAAGGAACGGGCAGAGCTGCTGATATCTTGGCTTATGTGCACAAGCAGACGGAGGAAGGAGGGTATGACCAAATGATTTGATTAGGAAAATAAGAGACCGCACATATTCATTTCCCAGAAATGACTTTTTTTTTTTTTTCTATTTTTTTTTTATAAAGAATCTTCCTTGAAGGTGCAGAGTCTGAAATCATTCTCAACTATTAAAAAAACGATCAACTTTAGCCAGTCTGAGGCCGTCCATCTCTTCCAGATTGTAATGGAGTGTATGAAAAGCAAGAGAACTTGTAGTTATACAATTATTTATACTTGACACATTTGGGGAGGTGTATACAGAGGGAGTTTAAAGTAGTTAGAAACACATGGGTTCTTTCTTCCAAAGGACGGCACCACACTGTGTCTGGGCTGCAGTAAAGGTTGGCCAGTTTCCTATATTGATGACCTATCCTCAGGGCTACCCCCATCAAGTGAATAGAACGGATCTATCCCATGAAATGAATGGGACGGAGGAGCTGTAATTACACTGCTCGCCACTGGCTTGTCGATGGTGAGCAGGAAAACCGTAAAGAGAACACCGCTCTCGTCCAAGTGCTATGTTCTCTTCAAATGATTGATAGGGTGCCAGCAGTCGGGTGTCACCAATCTGATATTGATGACCTATCCTGAGGATAGGTTGTCAGTATAACAAAAGTGGAAAACCCCTTTAAAGGGAATCTGTCACCTATTTTGAGCATATAAAACTGGTAACATAGCAATGTTCAATTAAGTACCTTCATCCCAGCATGTGTCTTCTTTCTTTTATTCAAGTTTTCATTTTGATCAAAAAGCTATTTTTCTAATATGCTAATTAAAGCCTCAAGGTGACCAGAGGGGCGTTATTCCTCTCCTCTAGTGCCCAGTAACGCCCCCTGCAGTGCCCAGCCCGCCTTTATTTCAAGCCCAGCACGCCTCCATTATAAATTTACTCCCACATCGTAGCCAAACGGCTCCGTCCCCTCTGCTACGTCATGTAATTTTATTCACCCCATGATCCTTGCGTCCTCCTTTCTTTCCCCAGAAATCTTGCGCAGCCGCAGTATCGCTGACTGCCTGCACCTGTACGATACTACAGCTCCTGAGGCAACAGCGCTCTGATTCTGTCACGGCTTGGCGCATGCCAGTGACACTATTGAGGCTGTTGCCCTCAGGAGCCGTAGGATCGGACAGGTGCAGGCAGTCGGCGATACTGCGGCTGCGCGAGATTTCTGGGGAAAGCAAGGAGGACGCAAGGATCGTGGGGTGAATAAATTACATGACGTAGCGGAGGGGAGCGGCGCCGTTCGGCTACGATGTGGGAGTAAATTAATTTCTGAGGCGGCGTGCTGGGCTTGGAAGAAAGGCACTGCAGAGGGGGCGTTACTGGGCACTAGAGGAGAGAAATAACGCCCCTCTGGGCACCTTGAAGCTTAATTAGCATATTGAAAAAACTTTAATAGAAAGAAGACACATGCTGGAATGAAGGTACTTTATTGAACATTGCTATGGTTTAATATGCTCAAACAAGGTGACAGATTCCCTTTATTAGAGTTGAGATGCAATACCACACACAGCCTGTGAACAGCCATGCGTTCCTTAACCTGGATTACCCCTTTAAAGGGTTCTTTCATGCTCATCTTATGGGGCGAAAAATACGGTTTATTATTATTATTTTTTTCTCCCTCTGGGGCTGTAAAAGGATTTAGTGATTCAGTATTGAATCAAATCAGTGATTTAGTCTTTAGTTTGATCAGTAATTTCCATTAATTATTGTGAGCCAAAACTAAATGCAAGTCAAATGCCCTCACGCTATATTTTCATCCGCGTGCTATCCACCCCCCCCCCCCCTTTTTTTTTTTTTCTTTTTCTTTGTGACTAGCACTCTGACCCATTAATTTCTGTGGGGCCTTGCATACATCCCTGTTCTTTGCCAGATCAGTGTGGCCATTCCTCAGATTATAGAGCAGGTCCCTGTTCTTGTCTGTATTGCGGATAAGAATGGCCTGTTCTATCGATGGGAAGTGAGAAAAATACAGAATGCAGATCTGTTTGCAGACCGCACACAGGCACGACCATGTTCATGAAGCCCTAAGTATAGGTTCAGTGCGAACCTTCCTGTTGAGTCTTTTGGGCACTTTCATTCAATGACTGATAGTCTTTTCTCTGTGACCATGTATACAGAGGTGGCATGGCATGATATACAAGCCTATTAGGCTTTGCAGGTTCACACGTTTGATGGCTTCCTTGCAGCCACCTCCACCAGGAGCTTAAATTATGTGACTTTATTGTACTGCTGTATACTTAGAGGACCTGTCACCTCCCCTGACATGTCTGTTTAGTAACTTCTTGCACTCCCCATGTAATTACAATTCTGGAGCTTCTATTCTTATAACTCTGTGCCGCACCATTCTTGTATTATTCCTGCTGGAAGTTTCCAAATTGCCAGAAGGGTGCAGTAAAGGTACAGAAGGGTGTTCCCCAATAGCCGGTTTGTCTGATTATCCAGTCAGTGCTCCTGATGTCAGTCTGTGCAAGGACACCCCACCAACTGGTAACAACCCATCTGTACCTTACTGCAAGCTGCTGGCATGCATTCATAATTTCTAGTAGAAATAATAAAGGAATGACACAACATACAGACATAAGAATAGATGCTCCAGAATTGGTATTACATGGGGAATGCAGGTAGTTACTACAGCAGACATGTCCGGAGAGGGGACAGGTCCTCCTCTGTAAGCTTTCCCTAGTGATAACTGCCAGAATGACACGAGTGAATGTGATCCTAGCGAGTTGAACGTGCTGATCTATCTGTGGGAAGAGGCTCTGCACAGCTTTCCAGCTCATATAGAAGATCTATAGTGAAATGAATCTGCACAGGTTGTCAAAAGCTTTTTAGAGTTCAGGCTTGGAGGGCGGGTGGAAGTTGCTTGCAGCGCTAAAATGATCATTATTGTCTTTTAAAACAGATAACTGTGTTTCACATGGGCTCAGATGAGCATCAGGACATTGACGTTGCAATACTTACTGCTCTACTGAAAGGTAATATAGCTGCTATAGTAACCGACCAGGGTCCATTGTAGTGTTGGCCTTTTGAAAATCTAAATACTTGTCTTGTATATAAATCAAAAAATGACTTGATAAGAAAAGATCTCTAAAAGTTACTGTTAGGGTACATTCTTTTGTTGTAATTTTTTTTGTAAGGGTTTTCTAAAGTTGCAAAGATGGTGTACATACAGCAGGAAGTTAGAAAGTACTCTTAAAGGCGTTGTCACATCTCTCATGAGACACAGTTCTGACCGCCGGCCGGCCAGGGAAACAGCAGAGCGTGCTGGCACTTGCCGTTTCTTTAGCTCCCATTGCAGGTGCATAGGAGCTACAGAAATACGGTTTCCCAAGCCGGCTGGTGGTCAGGGACTGTGTCTCATCTCGCCTTAGTAACAGCAAGACAAGAGAACCCTTAAGTACAGTCAGTTCTTGAAGTTGATGTGTTGGAAGCTGTGATAGGGGGCAAGAGTAAGGGTGCACTCACGCTGCAGATTTTGTTGCAGAAATTTCTGTGACTGAAAATCAGCTCTATTGGGGCGTGGCCGATGTGGAGCTGGGCGGACGCAAGCCGCGCTAGCTCCGGAGCCTGCAAGCGAATTAAGCTGCCCACAGCAAAGGCAATAACCCCAACATAAGCCAAAGGACGTGGGAAACCCTCCGGAACCGCATCTTACCATTACAGGTATGGGTCGCACTAGGAGGAAGCGCCCCAGCAAAATAGAGGCGTTGAGCAGGGCAGAGCCGGAGGAATCCAAGATGGCACCCGCTCCTCACACCACTCAGCGCCAGTCGAACAGTCGGATAATGCTCTCTTTCCAACGCACTCACAATTTCAGGGGGAAGAAGTCCCTCGCATTTATCAAACCCTCCCTCACCAGCAAACCCCCCTCCATCAAAAAGGCAGCAAGCATCAGCAGCTGCCTCTTACCAGCATACACTACAAGATGTAGCAGCCTCCTCCAGGAGAGGGCAACCCATATAACCCCCTCTCCTTCACCCCCAAATGTCAGTGGCCAGTCTGCACCAGGCACAGAAGCCACTCTAAGGTCCCTACTGCATGAGCTGAGACGTCTATACAAAAAGACATTCTCCTCTGCTTTCTCTGCCTTACAAAAAGACCTCCCTCAAATTGGAGAGAGAACGTCCCACATTGAGAATTTTCCAATCCCACAGCCATTTAGTGGACGCTCACAATGATGTTGAGGATGACCTATCAGCATTGAAACTCAAACTAGAGGATCGTTCAAGACGCAACAATCTAAGATTCAGAGAATTCGAAACCGTGGAACCTGACGCTATCAATGACTTCCTTACAGATTACTTTGTCGCACTGGTTCCAAAAGCAGAACAAAGAGATCTATAATTGACAGAGGGCACAGAATCCCTAAACCCAAAAGCGCTCCCAGTGCTGCCCCCAGAGATATCATTGCCAGGCTGCATTTCTACCATTTCAAAGAATTTATTCTCAAAGCAGCAAACTCCACACAAGATCTCCCTGTACGCTTCTAAAACATCTTAATATTCTCCGACCTCTCTGCAGCACGCTGAATAGACGCAGAAAGTTCTCCGCTGCTTCAAAAATTCTCAGGGATCACAATATCCCATACAAATGGGGCTACCCGGTGAAACTCCTGATCTTCAAGAACGGAACAACTCACTCGATCTCTTCACCAAGCGGCACATGAAACTACTCCAGAAATGGTCCCTGGCTACGGTGGATGAAGATAGCCGCTCACCCATGAAGAAAAGACCTCCTACAATGGCTAAAGAATGGACCTGAAAGCCTCATTGAACAGGAAAGGACATTCCCACGTGCCTTAAAGGACCTAGCCTTTTTTTTAATTCAAGGTCACTAGTCTGAGTTATTTGTCTACACTCTTTTATTGCAGGTCTCATTGGAGATAATTTAGGCTTACTTTTACACTCTCGTTTTGTGCGGATCCGTCATGGACGGATCCGTTTGTATTATCTTTAACCAAGTCAATGGAGGACGGATCCGTTTTCTATTGTGCCAGATTGTGTCAGTGAAAACGGATCCGTCCCCATTGACTTACATTGTGTGTCAGAATGAATCCGTTTGGCTCAGTTTCATCAGACGTACAACAAAACGCTGCAACCAGCGTTTTGGTGTCCGTCTCCAAAGCGGAATGGAGACTAAACTGATGCATTCTGAGCGGATCCTTTTCCATACAGAATGCATTAGAATGCAAACTGATCCGTTCAGGGCTCTCATAAGCGGTCCAAAACGGATCTCACAAACGGAAAGCCAAAACGCCAGTGTGAAAGTAGCCTAAGGCCTCATGCACACGACCGTATTTTGTTATCCGTGTCCGATCCGTTTTTTTGCGGAAAGGATGCGGACCCATTCATTTCAATGGGTCATCAAAAAACACGGACAGCACACCGTGTGCTGTCCGCATCAGTAGTCCGTTCCGTTGCTCCGCCAAAAAATAGTGCATGTCCTATTTTTTTTAGTTTGCGGATGCGCAAAAAAAACGGATGCCATACGGAACGTCATCCGTATTTTTTGTGGATCCGCAATTTGCGGTCCGCAAAACACATACGTCGTTGTGCATGTAGCCTAAGGCCTGTATTTTCTAATCCACCTCCATTGGTACCTGGATAAAATGGTATCCAGTTGGTTCACTTTGAACCGGACTCTGATTTAAATACCCTGTTAAAGATAAGTTGTAATTGTTCTGTTTAACTTTATCTACATTAATGTCCCCTTCTTATTTCTCATTTTTTATCTTTTTACCTACCTTTTACCTTAACATCACCCGTAACTCATAAGTGACAAGTGAGCTTGATATTCATATTTACGGTTGCAGGGCGACTGCTTCACACTTAGGCTCCATTCACACGTCCGTTGGTGTGTTGCGGACCCGCAAATTGCGGATCCTCAACACACCTGCCCGGCACCCCTATAGAAATGCCTATTCTTGTCCGCAGTCTGCGGACAAGAATAGGACATGTTCTATCTTTGCGGAGCTGCGGACCCGTAGATCGGGGCAGCGCTCCGCAAATGCGGATGCGGACAGCACACTGTGTGCTGTCCGCATCCATTTCGTCCCCATACAAAATGAATGGGTCCCCACCCGATTCTGCAAAATTGCGGGAACGGATGCGGACGTGTGAATGGAGCCTTAAGTTGAGGTGCCTGCACTCGTTCTGCAGCATATTGTGTATTTACTTTGCATTACATCACTGCAGCGATGGTTATCAACATTTCCCCAATTAATGCTAATGGACTAAATAGTCCTTTAAAAGAACTCTATTTTGGAAAGAAGTTCATTCCCTTAAAAGTGGTTGTGATTTTGAATGAATCTGACACTTTAGACTTAATCATAGAAAATTTACCAACTTATTTGCATCACCTGCAGGTGAACAAGAAAGAGGGGTAATCATTGCTGTTCAATTTCTTTTCATTGATTCCGAGCAAGGGCTGACGACAATGGAAGATATATTATATTAGTATGTAACATCAACCACACAATATACATCTTGGTAACCTTGTATGCACCAAACACAGGAGGTAATAACTACCGCCCTGTCCATCAAACAAGCTCTCTAGTTATATTTGGAGACTTAATTTGCCTCCATCGCCATCTATTGAGAAGCCCAACAACATGAAATCCCATCCCTTGTCACAGTTTGCGCAATATTTACTGGCAGAAGATTTATCTGACACTTTGGAGAGTGTTACACGCATCTGAGCGGATACACTTTTTACTCGCACCCCCACAAACTGTATTTACAATTGATTTAATAATAGTTGACAACTGACTTGCACCAATTTCATGCCTAATCTCAAAGCGATTCAACCAACCCACATACGTTCCCTGGCGAACCAACAATTACTGTTTATCTTTACCTTCCACCCAATCCCAAATCAGTGAAGCCCTTACAGGATATTCCAAGTACAATTTGTTCTACAGAAGTACAATCCACTACAAACTCGTGCGCACACAAGGCTTATATAAGAGGCCACCTTATCCGTAGTTCATCCTTTTTTTAAAAAAAAGACCACCCGTACAGAACTATGTGCCTCCATTACCAATTTAGCAAATAAGGACAAAATAAACCCCTCCCAAACTAAAAAAACAACTTAAGATCTACGTTACGAACTATACCTGCTTATCAAAATAACTTTGACACAACCTAAGGAAATCAGAGGCGAAATATTACTCACAAGGAAATAGAGGGAGTACGATACTAGCCAACAAAATTAAAACGGCACAGAACAGGAAATAACTACTGTTTATTTATAACTCCCGCAAAGAAAAATCATTAACCCTCAAGGAATCTCCAAACACATTTGCCGAATATTATTTCAATTTATATAACCTCAAAGACAACTACCTAGTACCCAACCCACTCCAGATCTATAAACAAATTCCTATCTGATATCTCCCTGCCCAAACTGACCACAGCATCTTTGCGCAAATCAATAGCCAATTGAACTTGCAGAAATATTGCACATTATCTAGTCAACTAAAACAAACTAAATCCCCCGGCCCAGACGGATTAACCAGCAATATTTTTAAAACCTTTAGAAAAATTGGATCTCCCTATCTTCTATCCACATTTATAATGACTACTGGAAGATACCCCCTGAAATCCTCCAGGCACTATAGTCGTTCATCCTAAACCAGGAAAATCTGAACCTCCAAAAAACTTCCGGCCTATTTCTCTCCTGAACTCAGACCTAAAAATGTATTCTAAACTATTGGCCAACAGATTGTCCTCCTTGATTCCATACCTGGTCCACCATGACCAAGTCGGATTTGTCAAATCGAGACAAAACACTAGACGGTACCAGATGCATAATAGATCTTATTTATGTAGCAAAGGCAAATCGAGCGCCTTCTCTGCTCCTATCTTATGGATGCGGAGAAGGCGTTCGATTGAGTGCATTGGGGGTACTTGGAGGCAGTACTGTCGAAATTTGGAATACAGGGACAATTTGCCAAAGCTATAGGCGCGTTCTACTCTAAACCCTCAGCTAAAGTCCTTATAAATGGAATGTTATCCAACTAATTCCAAATTAATAGCGGAACAAGACAGGGATGCCCCCTTTCACCCATTATCTTTGCACTAAAAATTGAACCCTTAGCGGAATGTATTAGAGCTCAGCCACAGATTACAGGAATAAAAATAGGAGAAACAAATCACAAAATTTGATTATTTGCCGATGATGATATATTGGCACTAACCAACCCAACAGTGTCTCTACCCAGTGTGATGCAAAGTCTTTTAGTTCAGTTTCTTATTCTAGCTTAAACGTTGCCAAATGACAGGTCCTTAACCTTGGCCTGAAAGATTCAGACCTTACTACAGTGAAAGCCAACTTCCCCTTTAAATGGAACTCCGAACATATCACATACTTACGAATAAAGCTAACCTCATCAACCACCAACCTTCTACCTCTACAAGTAAACCTAAAAAAATCTGAAGGAAAAAATTTAAAATGACCTGAATAAAATGAAAAATCACGAAATCTCATGGAAGGATCTCGGCCCTAAAAATGTTTATTATCCCACAAATCATTTATCTTTTCTGTAACCTGCCAATCCCTATCCCCATAAAACATCTAAAAGAAATCCAAAGATCACTTCTTAAGTACATATGGCAGGACAAAAAAATCCGAGAGTCAAAGCAGATATACTTTATTTGCCTATTCCAAAGGGGGGTTGGGATGTCCATTATTAGATACTATAGAGCTTGCATTTTTGAAAAATTTAGATTTACATGGTTAAATCATCCCAACCAACACTGGATCTCTATTGAGAACTATATAATGGATGTGAAGGACCCTCAGGTATTTTTTTACTCTAGATCCCTACAAAAAAGCCCCGTGCTCTTGAAATCCGACCTACTATTCAAGCTGCACTTGAAATTTGGATCCTAATGTCAACCAAATTGAATCTTCTCAACATCTCCCTTTCTGAAATCCGTCTGGCGGTCGTGGGGAAATGTATCCTTAGGCCTCATGCACACGGTCGTGGAACACGGCAGTGAGCGGTCCGTGGTATCCCGGCCTGGATTCCTGCTGAGAGCAGGAGCGCACGGCGTCATTGGTTGCTATGACGCCATGCGCTTCATGCCGCCGCTGCATTACAGTAATACACTCGTATGATTTATAGGAGTGTATTACTGTAGTGCAGCGGCGGCATGAAGCGCACGGCGTCATAGCAACCAATGACTCCGTGCGCTCCTGCTGTCAGCAGGAATCCAGACCGGGATACCACGGACCGCTCACGGCCGTGTTCCACGACCGTGTGCATGAGGCCTTAACCTGAACATTTAGAATTGGATTGACTTGGGAATCAAAAGATTGGGAGACCTTTTTACCAATGACACTTTACGTTCCTTTACGGACTTATGCCTGAAATGTAAAATTCCTCATAGGGAATTCTTTAAATACTTACAAATCAGGCACTTCTTGTCTGGGATGAGTTTCCCCGTGACCGCTGACACATCCCAATTGATGAAAGTGTTACGAAACCCATGGACTAATCTTAAAGCCCTATCTCTTGGTTATCATCTTATTGGAGTCACAATTGACTCCAATACTTAGTAAATGGGAATCGGCATTAAACTTGAATGTATCTTCAGAGCAATGGGCATCTGCATTCTCTATCATGTGTGCCTCCTCTAAATGTATTAACCATCTGGAAAACTCCAGGAAAATTCTCTACAGATGGTATTATACTCCTCATAGATGATCTAAAATGTACCCCTCATCTTCCCAGGTCTGCTGGAGATGTTCATTGGCAGAAGCTGATATGGAGCACATATGGTGGGAATGCAGGGAAATTAAACCCGTTTGGTGCTCAATTAATACAATTTTAACACAAATATGCAATATTCCAATTTCGCCATCGATGG
Organism: Bufo bufo; assembly: GCF_905171765.1. Classification (NCBI taxonomy): domain Eukaryota; kingdom Metazoa; phylum Chordata; class Amphibia; order Anura; family Bufonidae; genus Bufo; species Bufo bufo. The sequence continues at coordinate 665,705,617 of NC_053389.1, forward strand.
CCCAAGGCCTACTCTCTATTAATTTTGATTCTTTCCCAGACTCTTCCCGAACAATTATTATTCATATTATTATAGCAACCAGAATGAAAATTGCTCACTATTGGAAAAACCCAAATCCTCCTCCTTTAATGGAAATAGTCAACTCTGTTAACAACAACTGTCTTTGAGATGATTAACGCTTCAGTCTCTAACAAACTAGCCAAGTTCAGGGTTATATGGCATAATTGGCTTCGCTCCCAATACAACAAAGTCTCACTAGCTTTATGATGTAAAGTCTAACATACTACTCCTTGTCACCTTTCCTTATTATTTATTTCTCCCTTTTTCCCCTCTGATATTTTATATTGTAATGTTTCCTTTCTCGCCCAGTTTCCTTGGGGGACACAGAAGACCTTGGGTATAGCTCATCTCCCTAGGAGGCGTGACACTAAGTGAAGACTGTTAAGCCCCTCCTCCACAGCTATACCCTCAGCCTGGAGAGAGAGACTGCCTCCAGTTTTTTTGCTTAGTGTCCAAGGAGGCAAGACACTCCCTGCTCTGCAGGGCTGGTTTCTCCTTGTTTAAATTTTAGTTTTTTAGTTTTTTCTTTTCTTTTTGTTCCAGATCATCAGGGATAACAGAGACGCACTAGACCTCTCTGTTCTCCCGGGGTTGAGCTGCGCCAGTGCCGGTCACCCGCACTGCTGCCTCCCCCACAGAAGACAAGGTGGACCAGGGCAGCCCAGCTCCCCTGCATCCCGCCAGCGCAAGGGTCGCCCGCACGCCAAGTCCCTCTTCCAGCGTCCTGCCACTACGGTGCCAGTAGCTGAAGGGGCGACCCTGCTGGAACGGACCGAGGGTGAAGACGACTATGGTGAGAGAGAGGCTTCTCCAGCCCTACGTCCCCCGTCCCCCCCCCCGGTCTCCTGCGTGCCTGACCCTATACTGGGCCTATGGACCCTTCTGCCCATGCTAGACCTAGGCTGGCTCCTGGGCTGTCGCAGGGCGACATTCTGCTCCCTCTCTCCTGGCCTCCAGGACATTGGCACCCTTCTCCCTACAAGAAGAATGCCTAGGGAGCTGCGGAGGTCCGCAACTAGCTGCCCCTGATGGAGGGGTTATGCAGGCGTCCACCCTCACAGACCCTTTCTCAGGGTCCCCCTCCCTCTTACCGGCCACTACTTCAGGGCCAGAGGGCCCGCGCCTTGCTGCCACTGACCCTCCCTACTCTCACGGACACCGTTCCAGGGGAAAGGAGGTTGTAGCTGCCGGCCATATGGAGCGCTGTTCTAGGCAGGTGCCCGCTCCAGGGGTGAAATGGCTGCCGGGTGCAGGGTCCTCACTTCCGGACAGCTGGGTGGGCACCGTGGCCTGCAAAATGAGCGCTTCAACAGCCCCGGCCGACCGTCGGAACAAAACTTGTGTTCCACTTCAAGGCCGCGATCCCGCTCTATCCGGGTCCCCGGCTCGCGGGGTGGGCACCCGCGGCCGGTATGTGCCGCTCCGTAGGCCCGGCTGGTACTTTAAGTACTGTGCGGCCCCGGTCATCCGGGCGCCGCTAAAAATTTAGGCCCCGGCTCTTACGGCCCGCGGGGTGGGCACCCGCGGCCGGTATGTGCCGCTCCGTAGGCCGGCCGGTACTTTAAATACTGTGCGGCCCCGGTCAGCCGGGCGCCGCTAAAAATTTAGGCCCCAGCTTCACGCTACTAGGCCGCAAATTCAGGCCTCTGTTGGAGGGGGCTGGAACTTCTCCAGGCGCGAATTCTTCCCGCCTGGAGGTTCCCCCGCCCCCAGAGGATCGCAGTGCCGCCCCCCAGGCCGGATCCCTGTTAACCCTTTGGGTACAGGCCGGCTTCCGATGAGCCTGTATGGGTGGATCTGTGCCCTGTAGGTGGCCCCCCCCTTTTATTTTATTTTTTTCTGCCTCAGTGAGGCTGTGTGTTAAAAAAAAAAAAAAAAAAAGAAAGTTTTTATTATATATATGACTTGTGGGCTGCGCAGGACGCTGCAGCCTCATCTCAGAGTGCTGCCTGTATACATGCCCCCCTTCCATAGGCGGCATGGTGTCGCGCTCCCCGGCTGCGGCGCTGCCAGGGTCTTTTTTCCCCTTCTAGGTGGTTTTCTTGCCCTTTCCGCGCTATGGCGCTGGTCAAGTGCATGCCTTTTCTGTAGGCAACATTCGTCACCCTCTCCAGTTATGGTGCCTGCCATGTGCAGGACCCCCCTCCTGGGCGGGATACTGCACTCTCCCTAACTGCGGGTTGGCCTTGTGCATGATCCCCCTTTCATTGGCGGCCTACTGCAGTTTCTCCGGATACAATGCTGGCCATGTGCACGACCCCCTTCCATAGGTGGAACACGGCACTCTCACTGGGTTCGCTGCTGGCCATGTGCGTGCCCCCCTTCCATAGGTGGAACACGGCACTCTCACTGGATTCGCTGCCTGCCATAGGCATGACTCCCTTCTGTGGACGGCATTCGGCACTCTCACTGGATTCACTGTCAGCCATGTGCATGACCACCTTACATAGGCGGTATGATGTACTCTCATTGGATTCACTGCCGGCCTTGGGTATGCCTCCTTCCCGGGTGGCGGCATACATACACTCCCTCGGTCGGTGGTTGTTCTCTCGCCGGTACATTGTTGGCCATGTGCATGACCCCTATACATAGCGGGGTGCTTGCACTCTCTCTGGATCCGCGGCCGGCCATATGCATGACCCCTCTTCTGTGGGCGGTGTACGCACTCTCACTGGATTCGCTGCCGGCCATGGGCATGCCTCCTTCGGTGGCATACACACTTTCTCACCGACTGCTCGCCTTCTCCCTGGATGCGACGCTGGACCTGTGCATGACCCCCCCCCCCCCCCTTCCTTTTCTGGGCGGCATACTACACTCTCACCAGATACGTTGCTGGCCTTGAGCATGGCCTCTAACATGGGTGGAACGCTTGCGCTTCCATTGGATACGGTGCTGGCCTTGTGCGTGACCACCCCTCATTCCATGGGTGGAATTTTGCACGCTCACAAGATTCAAGGCTGTCCTTGTATGTGCTGTACTGGACTTGCACATGTTCCCCTTCATTGGCGGAGTAGTTACACTCTCACGAAATTTCGGGTTGGGTGAATTGTTGCACACTCACTTAATGCTAAGATAGCCCTGTGCATGCCCCCCTTTTTCACTAGGTGGACCTCCTGCGTTCCTGCTGGATACTGTGTGGCCATGTGCATGGCGCCTTTCTGGGCGAAGTATGGTATGCCCTACTTCTCTGACGTAGGTACGGCCTTGGGCATCACCCCCTTTTTGGGGCAGGCCTTTGCATTCTTGCCCACTGCAGTTTGCCAGGTACATTTCCCCCCTTTTTCGGGGCGGTCAGTTTGCGTTCCATCGCATACCATACTAGTCTTGTGCATAACTCCTTTCAGTTTGCACTCCCGTAGATACTGTGGCACTCTGTGGCTGGCCCTCTTCGCTGAGTGATATATTTTTGCAGTGAGCGGACGTTCTTGTGCGTTGTTTCCTTCTCGTCCCGTAGGTGGGTTGGCCTTCTCACTGCTTACGGGGCTACTCGTACGTATGCCTCCTTTCCTCCTGCGACATACTTTTTCTCTTGGGATACGATGATTGCCGCAAGCCTTGCACTATTCTCTAAGGAGATCATTCTGTCCATCTGTGTAAGCCTAAGGTGTTGTCCAATAAACAACAAATGAATACCTTATATTTAAGTAGACGGGCTCTACTGTTCGCTACTGCACAGAGCTGGGTGGTACTCATTCATTTCGTTGGCCCATTTGTCCTTCCGCGGCATTGTTTCCCTGTGCTAGTGGTCACATGGTCGAGAGCGCTGTCTGCAGCGCCCTTCGCATTTTATGTTGGCTCTGGCGGGACTACGGTCCCCTCGCCTAATACCATTTCCTCCTCTTCGGGTGCAGTGTGGTATGATTCTTTCCGGATTGGCGCCCTCGGTGCTTCAGTCTGATCTGCTACCAGGTTCGGGCCGCTATTCTTGGGAAGGTCACCCAACTTCTCTTGGGTGCTCGCTTATACAGGTCTGGGGGACCTCCACCTTGGGTTCTTCAGGGTATTCGCCTTCTGCGAGGCGGTGAACCGGGCGTCTCTGTGTAGCGGTGTTCTGCTTTTGAGCTGTCCTATGGCCTCTCTGTTGCCCACTCCCCCTTTCGGTTGGAGGGTGTTATACCGGCCTCTGTCTCGCCTGCCTTTTCTCGCCGGCTCTGTTTGGCTCCCACTCGGTACAGATCATTCCGATGTGGCGTCTGTTCCGGCCACGCTTCAGAGGCTGTTCCTTCACTGCCCTTCCCTCTGGGGAAAGCATGGTTGTTCATGTGGATGGTTCTGGTGTTCCTTTTGAGTCTCCCTTGTCCACACTGGCTGTACTAGCTGTGTGCCTAGTTACCGGGTCTACCGTTTTCTGTCCTCCCGCTGGGTGCAGATTGCGTTTTTTCCATTTTAGGCAATGTTTCTGCTTTGGATTCACCTTCTCGGTAACTTGGGAGGACTACCATTTGGTCAGGATTGTCTTTTAAATCTCCCACACCGGAACTGTAGTCCGTCTTCCTGTGGTGGCTACATTGGCTTCGGCTTTAGCCTGTCTTGTCCTGGCGGTTGCTGGGCGGACCCTTCGGTTCCTGTCCGTTTGTCCTTCTGCTTCCCCACTCTGGGGGGATACGGGACAACCTTGCTCGGGGGCCGACGGGACCAGTTCTACCGACTGTTCTACCCGTGTTACGGGTCTGCGCCTGATCATTGGGTTTTCACCCGCTTGCCCAGGCAACTCTAGTGGGCTCGCTAGTGTTCGCTTCTAGCCGAGTTTTTCGTCCAGGATCTGTGGTAGGACTTAGGGTTTTACCTGGGGTTCTGTGGGAAGCTGGGCGTTCCCCCACTCTGCCTTTCTCCATGGTTCTGTCTTTCTCCAGTCCGGCCTGGACCTGGGGCTGGGACTCTGTTGCTTGAAGTATCAAGTGTCATTCCTGTCCTTCCTCTTTCAGCGTTCCCAGGCCCTCTGGGCCTGTCAGGAACTTCTTCCATGGAGCGGCTCTTGGGTTCCTTTGTACTGTCCTCCGGTACCGTCCTGGGAACTACATACTAGGCTCTTGGCGCTCCAATTTTTCCTTGGAGCCGTTACAGAAGTTCCCTCTACTAACAGTTGGGTTTCTGTAGCCATCGTGTCTCTGATGGGTGCCTGAGTGGCGGCCCTTCTTGTTCCGAGCCTTCTGTCTTCCCCCAGGACAGGGCTGTTCTCCATTCCGTCTCTTCCTTCCTTCTGAAGATGGTGTTTGTCTTTCATTTCATTGAGGCAGTCGTCCTCCCCTTCCCACCCCAGGGAACGTTGGAGATCTCCGACTCTTGTCGACATTCGGTCTCTTGTGTTTCCAGGAGGTCCGTGCAAAGGGTTGACGGCCTCCAGGGTGGCTTTCCTCCGCTTTCTCAGAGTGGCTCTTGTTGTGGTTGCCGCACCAAGGGCAGGGTTCTGCTTTTGGTGTCACCATTCATTTGGCCAGAGTTGTCGGTTTTTTCCTGGGCCGGAGGCATTAGGCTTCGGCCATGCATTTGTGCAAGGCGGTCACTGGTCTTCCTTGCACACCTTACCGAGTTCTACAGGGTGCATACTCGGGCTTCGGCGTATGCTGTTTCGGGCCGCCTGGTCTGCAGGCGGCGGGTTTTTTGATGCCTTCGGGTGCTTCGCCTTGGTGCTGTGGTCCCTCCCCCTTTGGACTGCTTTTGAACGTCCCAAGGTCTTCTGTGTCCCCCAAGGAAACTGGGCGAGAAAACGAGATTTTTGTATAACTTACCAGTAAAATCTCTTTCTCGCTCTTTCCTTGGGGGACACAGCACCCACCCATTCTTTGTTCTTCTCTGACTGTTTCCGAGTTTGTTTACCCTTTGGGTAGTTGGCTTGTTGGTTCCAATTTTTGGACTTTGCCTTTTCTCACTACTTGGACACGCAACTGGCAGTCTCTCTCTCCAGGCTGAGGGTATAGCTGTGGAGGAGGGGCTTAACAGTCTTCACTTAGTGTCACGCCTCCTAGGGAGATGAGCTATACCCAAGGTCTTCTGTGTCCCCCAAGGAAAGAGCGAGAAAGAGATTTTACTGGTAAGTTATACAAAAATCTCGTTTTCCCTGTTTCCTTGTATCCCTCTGTTTATGGGACTATAAGGATCATGCAAGACCAAAAATAATGTTTGAAAAAAAGCTACACAACGCATATTCTTGTATGTAATATTTAATTTTATTATTGAAAACGATAAAACATATGTTCAAAAAAAGAAAATCGGCTCTATACATCTTAAAGGGGCTTGCAGAAGTTCATGTGCTTGCCGCCCCATTCAGATGAATGGAAGTGATTTATAGTCACAAATTTCGGCAACAAAATCTGCAGTGTGTCAGTGCAGCCTAAGGATCCTGAGTCATTTTGACAAGGGCCAAGTGCAGATCTTGTAAGGTGGTACCTATCAAAAGTGGTCCAACCTGTCAGCAGAAAACAAGGCCCATTATTTATGTGGAGCGAAGACTAGCCCTTCTGGTCCCATCTCACAGAAGAGCTATCATCAGAACACACAGTGCATCGCAGCTTGCCATGTATGGGGCTGCTTAGCTTCAGACCGGTCAGTGGCCATGCTGACCCCTGTGCATTTCAAAAGCATCCACAACCATGGAGCAATTAATGAAGGTGGCCTGGTCTAGTGATCCATGTTTTATTTTGCATAATGTGGATGGCTGGTGTGTGTGTGTCACTTGCCTTAAAAAGAGATTGGACCAGAATGTAGACAAGCCAGCAGAAGCACTGTGATGCCCTGGGCAGTGTTCTGTTCGAAAACGTACTGCATAATACTGATGTGCCTGCAGCCATTAGGCCTCATGCACACGACCGTTGTTTTGGTCCGCATTCGAGCCGCAGTTTTTGCAGCTTGAATGCGGACCCATTCTCTTCAATGGGGCTGCAAAAGATGCGGACAGCACTCCGTGTGCTGTCCGCATCCGTTGCTCCGTTCCGTGGCCCTGCAAAAAAATAAATAAATAACCTGTCCTGTTCTTGTCCGTTTTGCGGACAAGAACAAGCAGTTAGATTAATGGCTGTCCGTGCCGTTCCGCAAATTGTGGAACGCACACGGGCGCCATCCGTGTTTTGCAGACCGCAAAACACACAACGGTCGTGTGCATGTAGCCTTAATCTGTTGTGGAGAACAACTCGCTGCATATGACTAACAGTTCTGCCCGAGTGCTCCAGCAGCAGTGGAGGGCTGCTTTAGCTGCTCATATCTCTGGATTGGTAGCAGCTAGAGGTGTGTCTTGTTTGAACTCTGACATTCCAAGCTTTCAAACAATTCCAGAATCATTGCATTGTCTTCACTACATCGGAATAAATAACTGTTAGTAATCGGGATGGCGGTGAATGCAGCTGAAAAGTGAATGTAAATGCAGATTTTACCGCGATTATTCCCGACTTGATTTCTAACTGAGATATATCTCTTGTTAATGTTGTGCAGAACTGTTAGGTTGTCAAGTAGAATGATAGTCAAGGAACGCTATCTGCTGACATACCAAATGTTCATGAGATAGCTGTTGGCTGAACCCTACTTGGTGGCCCGCTGTCTTACCAGCCTACCCATAAACATGCATTCTATGTTTGGCTGAATGTGCACATTTTTTTTAATGCAGAGAGGGCCTTGTCAATGTACCCATAAAGGTGCATACTTAGTTTGGAGTTTGGTTATATCTATCTATCCATCCATCCATCTATCTATCATTCTATCATCTATCTAATCTATCATCATTTTTCAGTAATTTTTCAGCATGTGTTTTCTCTATCAGTTGTTCATTTGGTTATATAGTGTTAAACATAAATGTTTATTCATATGCACGCCTTCTCCTCAGGAACGAATGCATCTGCATTGGACCAGCTGGTTTTAACTTTGGCGTGGGACAGAGTTGACATAGCCAAAAACCATGTATTTGTCTATGGACAACAGTGGCTGGTAAGCAAGCAACACATTGTTCGGGATCTATTATTAAACTATAAATTAGTTCTTAATGAGAAACTCTGGACAAATTTTCATAATGAGATAAATGTATTTATATGATCACTAATTCTTCACACAAGTGTACATGAATCAATAATAATGGTGAGAAAAATGTCTCTTTGTCCACTTATAAGCTCCCCCATCTCGTTTAAACTAATTTTCTCAGAGACAGACAGACTGCCTGCTCACTGAAGGATCAAATTAAATTGCTGCCCATAGAACTCTGCGGAGAGGGAAGTGTGGGAGAAACAGTGAACGGACAGTCTGTCTTCAGATAGAATGTTACTTTGGGAAGGAGTTGAGAGCTTAGAAGTAGAATTGGGTATTTTTTTTCACCGGGTCCATTAATTCTTGATTTTGAGAGACCAGGGTAAATGTTTCACAGAATTTCTGTTTAATGTGTTTTAAAGGGTTATTCCAGTAATAAGAAGCTATCCCCTATCCACAGGATAAGGGGGTATCTGTTAGATCGGTGGGGTCTCTCCGCAGAGACCACCACCAATCATAAGAAATGTGAGCCTATACCCCAAAATGAATGGAGCAGGTGATTGAGCATTCTCCATTCAATTTGCTGTGGAACTGCCAGAGTGTACCCAGTCGGTGAGACCCGCACAGATCTAAAAGTTATCCCTATCTTGTGGATAGGGATAACTAATTATAACTGGAATATCCCACTAATGCCGCAGGAAAATTACAGAATGGTGCAGGCTGTGATCAGTCAATAACTGTACAATGCTCCAACTGCTACATGCATAGGGGGCAAGATGGCAGCTTACTTGATACACCCTTGTTTCTGCTTTCTGTGCTGTCCAGGGCGCTCCTTGTCTGCACATTAGCTGAACAGAAATGAACGTGTTCAGTCACAAGTGCAGAAGAGGATTCGTCCTGGGACGGCACCGAAACCGAGGGCGAGTAGCTGTCGCTGCCGCCATCTTGCACATGAAGGTGCAGTGGCTGAGGATTTACATACGGTAATTACCATGTACCTTCTGCGTGACTCGTGACAGGGTTAGTTATGATGTCATGTACAGATGATGTCACATAAAAAATAGAACAGGGCAAATATAGATTGAAACTGACTCTCTCCTTAAAGATAATGAATAAAACACCTAGGGAGTGTGAGGGCCCGCCCCGAAACAGGCACGGAGTACAAGTGGATTATAAAAGATGTTAATGTAGTTATTAGAGAAAAATACCCCTTTCTCCAGCTAACAGCCACCTCTCCTCCCCCTGCTTGCTCCATGGATTACAGACTTCAGTTCAATTCTAAAATCTTGCGGCTTCTTTCAACAGCTGATTTTGTGGGGGGTCACGGGAGTTGGACCCAGCCACCTGATATTGATGACTGATCCTGAGAATAGGACATTAGTAACAAATTCCCTGAGAACCCCTTTAATATACACACAACAAACGCTGATTCTGAAGTCACCTGAAACGATGCACCTTAGTGACCTTAATTAGATGACGAATATGAAAATGTACCTGTAATTTCACTTTAAATTCACTTTAAAGGGGTTTTCCGGATTTTAAATTCCTCAGGATAGGTCATCAATATCAAATCGCGGGGGTCGACACCTGGCACCCTGCTGAACACTGCGTCACAGCAGCAGCTGATCAGGTGTAATTTCAAGCCGTCCCATTAACTTCTATGGGACGGCTCGTTCTTAAACCCTTGGAATGGGCCGGCTTGTAATTACTCCTGCACACTGCTGCGCAGTCGACGCTGAGCAGGTAAACAATGAAGAAGTAAGTCTGCACAGGCTCAGAGCAGTGGGGGGTGCCAGGTGTCGGACCCCCGCCGACTGATATTGACCTATCCTGAGGATAAGGCCTCTTGCACACGACCGTATTGCCTTATTCTGTATTTTGCGGTCCGTTTTAAACTGATCCTTTTTTTTCTTCAGTAGTGCTTCCGTTCCGTTTAAACAGCAAGTACATAAAAAAAATTGGGCTGGGCTTAACATTTTCAATAGAAGGTTCAGCATAAACGGAACGGATACGGATGCATCATTTTTATATTTTTTATATTTTTTATTTTTCCTTTTGAGTACATAGTGTTTTGATTATAATATACCTCACTAGCATAATGAGAACTTTTCCTTAGGTCGGTGCCCTGGAACAAGCCATGCTGGATGCACTTGTAATGGACAGGGTTGCATTTGTCAAGCTTCTCATAGAGAATGGAGTCAGCATGCATAAATTTCTCACCATCCCCAGGCTGGAAGAGCTTTATAACACCGTAAGTTCCCTTTTATTACTCCATGATAAACCAACTTGTGCAACTCTTGATTCTAATTCCCATCAATTGTGCTTTACCTTGCCATCCATACATGTAAAGGGAAATGATCATGGAAAGGTATATATGTTTTACTTTTCTCTTTATTAATAAGAGCACAACCCTGTTCTATTTTTTTTTTTATATGAAAGAAAAAGTTTTTGTTGCTGTTATTCTGATGGACTGCTTAATCCCACGCTCAACCTAAGTTATGAAACAGTAAAAAAAAAAAGGTGATTTCCAGGAAGTGCACAATATTCCACCTTTATTATTGATCAATTCCCTTTATTACACTTGCATATTAGTGTTTTAGTCTTTACTTTAATACTTAGTTTTGTTGTAGCTTTCCATCTTAATTCAGTCTATGATGTCAGTAAATATATGAAGAAATATTGCCATAAATTAACTGAAGTACATATTACACACATGTATTTCTTTTCTCCATTAAAGAAACAAGGTCCTACTAACCCAACTCTGTTTCATCTTGTCCGAGATGTTTAAGGCAGGTAAATGCAAGCATTGTCTCCTGTTATGTACTGTCTTATATCTAGGTAATGCATGTTACCTTACAGGGGTTTTTCCGCTTTAAAATAATCATTATGAAGGCAGCTGTAATTTTGTATTTCTGTTACCTTTTTATTGCTCCTATCTTCCATTCTGGGATGTCCACGCAGCCCTTGTTTCCTGTGCTGGCATGTCCGATGGTGATCCGAACAGCGGTTCTGCAGTAGGCCTGGTTCCGGAACTATACAGCTCAGTCCATTGTGTAGCAGGTGAGCAAGTAATTGCAGCACTGCTCCCAATTGAAGTGAATGGTAACAGTGCTGCAGTTTACTAGCGCTGACTGCACAGAGGACAAAGCTGTTTTTATTGTGGCACTAAAGCCACTGCTAAACAGCTTATCGACAGGATGCGGGGGTGTCCGTCCCCTGCCGATTGATAACGATGGCTTATCCTGAAGGGCTATTACTTGTAAAGCGTTAGCCTACTCATTAAAGCACATTAAGGCTTACTACCCCGGAGGATTTAACTTAGTGTTTTCGTTATTTTGCTCCCCGCCTTCCCAGAGCCATAGCTTTTTTAATTTTTCCATTCACATGAATTGTATTAGGTCTTATTTTTTTGTGGGACTAGTTGTACTTTCCAACACAATAATATGGTATAGATGTAGTGGGAAGTGTAAAAAAAATTCTACTTTCCTTGCGTTTGATGCTGATAAAAAAATAAAACCTGAAAATATTTTTGTCGTTTCTGACCCCCTATCATTTTTTTTATAACTTATTATTTGTGGAGTGATCTGTACTTTTCATTGATACAATTGTGGGGTGTGTACGACTTTTTGATCACTTTTATTAAAAAAAATTTGTTGGGAGGAGAAACAACCCCAAAAAAAAAGGAAAATCAGCCATTTTGACTTTTTTTTTCCCCGTTTCGCCTTTTCCACATGGATTAATACTTTTATATTTTGATTGTGCGGGTGTTTACACATGTGGCTATACCCATGATGTGTATTTTTTATTTTTTTATTCTCATTTTGGGGAAAAAGTATTTGAACGGTTCCATTTTTTAGTTATTTTTTTATTGTAAAAAACATTGTTTTTTTTTACACTTTTTTTATTTTATTTTTTATTATTTTTAGATCCCATAGGGATGCAATCAATCATTTGCATTGGAGTCTCTGGTGATTTTACTACTTTCCTATGGAGTCCTATTACAGGCAAGTGCTCTATAGGAAAGACTATGCAGCAGCCTCCTTTCATACACTATGACAGGGGCTGCCACATACACAAGCTCCGGCTGCACGGGGAAGCCGGAGTATAACCGGAAGCGTGCACTTTCGGTCTTCAGCGTGCTCAGATGCCCTGGTCAGGTTGACCATGGCATCTAAGGGGTTAAATGTCTGCGATTGGCACTACCGCCGGTTGCGGACATTAGCTGCGGGTGTCCGCTGTAAGAAACACAGGCACCCTGTTTGCTATGGCGCCCACTCCGGTTAATATTTTTCTTTTTTTTCTTTCTTTGCATCATACTGGTATCGCGCTACTTTTTTATTTTTTTTTATTTATTGCCTTTTTTGCAAATATAAAACTCCATGCAAACACTGACAGACTTACTATTGGAAATCAAGTTGTCTCAAAAACTGGCATACATCCTCTGTACTGCGTTGATCAATGGTTTTAGACGCTTGTCTAACTTTTTTAATGTCTCATCCGACAAGGGTTTGGCTTAACTGTGCCTCTATCCGCCAAAATTTAGATGCATTTTTTGAGTAAAACTAAGCCAAAATATAGGTAACCTGGTGTAGACAGTGACAGGTTTATCATCCAACATCAGCAAATGTGAGAAATCTGGCGCGTGTCAAACCAAGTCTACACTGTTTTTACTTTAAGACAGTATTAGTAAATCTATCCCAGGGAGTTTTTTGTGTGGTGTTTTGATGGTTTCCTGGTGTTTTTTCACTTGTTGAGGTGTTTGTTTAAATTGCAGCATGCTCTGGATGTGGCATTTTCAGGCACTTCCACATAGATTTCAAGAAACAATTTTTCATAGAAAAAGTTTCTAAATTTTTTTTGAAATAAAAATTTGTGACTAAGCAACGGCAATCTGTGACTGGTAAAAAAAGGAAAAAACTGACGTTTGGTTGAACCCATAAAGGGCTTTATTGTAACTAAAATATTGATGACCTAACCTTTTTGGGTAGTCATCAATATAAAATTGTTGGGTCTGCCTCCCTATGCTCTCAGTGGTACCCGTGGTATGGAGAGGCTGCAGCACTCATCCAGTCATTGCAGCCCCTTATACCCCTGATACCAAGCACAGTGCCATACAGTGTGTAGCGCTTGTTCTTGGTTTGGCTGCTCAGTCCCCATTTACTTTAATGGTCCTGAGCTGCAAACCAGTCACTAATGGACGTGATTACAAAGGTCGAGGAAGAGGCCACAGAGCTCACCTGATCACCACAGCCTCTTGAACCAGCTGAACGCAAGGTTGCTGGAGTCGGACCCCATGAATCAGATATTGATTATCTATCCTGAACATAGGTCATCAGTACTTAAAGGGGTTGATCCATCTCATACACTGGGGACATATCACTAAACTATCCTTCAAAGTCTGATAGGTGCGGGTCCCACCTCTGGGAACTACACCTATCTCTAAAACGGAGCATGCGAGGCCACCCTCCATTCATTTCTATGAACTGCCCTTCAGCTATTTCCGTTAGCCCTATAGAAGTGAATGGCGCTCTGGCTGGACTTGCGCTGTCCTCTACCCATTTCTTTCTATGCTCTTTGCTTGGCTCTTTTCGGCATTCCCATAGAAATCAGTGGAGAGAGCTGCAGGTCCCAGCGGTCACTTTATCCCGTAGTTTCCAAAATGGGGTCACTTTTTGGGAGTTTGGGGGGCTTCAAATGGGACATGGTGTCTAAAAACCAGTCCAGCAAAATCTGCCTTCCAAAAACCATGCGCTCCTTTCCTTCTGCGCCCTGCTGTGCGCCCTTACAGCAGTTTATCACCACATGTGGGGTGTTTCTGTAAACTGCAGAATCGGGGTAATAGATATTAAGTTTTGTTAGGCTGTTAACCCTTGATGTGTTACAGGAAAAATGTATTAAAATGGAAAATCTGGCAGAAAATCTAATTTCATCTCAATTTTCCTTTAATTCTTCTGGATCACCTTAAGGGTTAACAAAGTTTTTAAAATCCGTTTTTAATAACTTGAGGGGGGTAGTTTCTACAGTGGGGTCATTTATGGGTGGTGTCCACTATGTAAGCCCCACAATGTGGGTTTAGAACTGAACTGCTCCATAAAGTGGGTTTGGAAATTTTCTTAAAATTTGTATTGCTTATAAACTTCTAAGCCTTTTAATGTCCTAAAAAAAAAAAAAAAAAAAAAAATATTTTATGAGGTATCAATTTCTTTTTAAAAGCAGAGAAATGAAAATTTTGAAAATTGCTAATTTTTCCAAAATTTGGGTAAATTTTTACGTTTTTTTTCATAAATGAAGGTGAAATATATTGACTCAAATTTACCACTGTCATGAAGTACAATGTCTCACGAGAAAACAATCTCAGAATGGCTTGGATAAGTAAGTGTTCAAAGTTGCTACTACATAAAGTGACACATGTCAGATTTGCAAAAAAACTGCCTGGGCAGGAGGGTGAAAACTGGTCTGGGGTAGAAAGGGTTAATGATATTACTTGTACTGATGTTTAAGAAAATGTTAATACTGCATTGTTTCTTCTAGGGTCATCTTCCACCAGGATATAAAATTACTTTGATTGATGTTGGTCTTGTCATTGAGTATCTGATGGGTGGCACCTATAGGTGCACATACACAAAGAAGCGCTTTCGAATAATTTACAACAATCTTCATGCTGGAAATCGGGTAGGTATAGCCTAGCGTCATTTCTCAAATTCTTGTGTCTTATTCCTTACCGTAGGCTGTCATCTCTCCTGACATGGCTGTTTTAGTAACTACATGCATTTTCATTTTTGTAAAAATATCTGGATCATCTTTTCATATTGCTGCTGATAGTCCTATATTCCTATATAGAAGTTAACTAACTAATTGGGTGTTAACAGTGGGCGGTGGAGTGTCACTGCAAAGTCTGGTAGCACTGATTGGATAGATAGTGTTAGACTGTGCAAAGGACCCCCCCCCCCCCCCCCTTCCAGGTTTCCCTTTGGTAACACTCAGTTGGAACCTTTTATTGCAGACCTTTGGCAATTCACTCATAATCTTCTAGTAGAAGTAATAGAAGAATGAGACAACATAGTCATAAAATAAATACTTTAGTTACATGGGGAATGCAAGTATTTTACTAAGCAGACATGTCAGGAGAGGGGGACAGGTGATCCTGACTATAAGATGCACCCTAGGTTTTCTTCACTAGTGCAGATGCGAACGAAGCTAATAAGCACCTCAGATGTTGCAGAATATCATAATAGTGATGAGAAAACTAAAAGTCTCATCATGACCAGGTTGTTTTCTTGGGAAGTTAGAGGACAAGACATGGCAGGGTTAAAAGAGGAGAAAGCTATAACACCAGCATGTCCAGACTGTTATTATAGGGCATCAGTGGAGTTTACTTGTGGAGCGATCTAATAGGAGAGAACTATAAATCCAGTCATTTCTAGGATGATGTTACAGTTTATCACAGGACATTAAAACCTTTAGAGGAAGAGAAACCATGAATCTCTCCTTCACCCACAGCACCAGCACAGGAGCTCCGCTCCCGCACCAAGTGACATCACGCAGGTCCTTCACCACTTCTCTGTACTGCTGAGCTCTGTCTTCCTGCTCTGGTCACATGACATCACACAGCTCCTTCTCCACCTGGATCTTCTCTGCAGAGCTAGCTTGCCACTGGCGGGCCCGCTACTGCCGTGGACCCATAGTAGCTGCGTGGATTGTCCTCCTTTGGAGGTACACCACTGAAGTCTCATTGATCCAGCAAAGAGTTTTAAGAGCGCTCTGCTGGATCAATCGGGATCAGTCACTGCTCTGTGTACATAGCCTAAAGTTACTCATTTCTAATTATTATAGAACAGCCATATAACTGCAATTTCATTTTACAGCGTTCTGGGAGAAACACTTCAAGCAATACACCGCAGATGCGAAAACCATGAATCATTTGAAGCAGAGCAGATAAAAAGGATAAGATGAGACACAATCACTTCATAAAAACTGCACAGCCTTATAAACCAAAGGTAAGGTTGATTCTTTGTCCGGCCTGTGTTTTTTATCAGAGAGTAGGATGTCACTTAGGCCTTGTGCACACACCTGAATTTTGCATTTTATTTTTTTTTGCAGAGAGCACACAGGCCCTTTTAATTCTGTATTCCTACAAAAAACCCAGCATCCATATATCCGTTCTGCAAATTATCGAACATGTCCATGTACCGAGATTGGGAAAGCATGATCAGAAATTACACATGAAATAACATTTGTGTTTTTCTTAGGGTCCATTCACTACGTCCGTAAGTGTTTTTTGCGGGTCTGCAAAACAGACACCTGCAGTTTGCGGACCGCACATCAACACTATAATAGAAAATGCCTTTTCTGGTCACAATAGCGGACAAGAATAGGACATGTTCTATTTTTTCAGAAACGGAATTGCGGATCCCGAAAAAAAGGGTCCCGAAAATGCGGATTTGCATCCAATCCTGCCCCATTGAAAGTGAATGGGTCTGCAAATTGCAGAACGAATGCGGACCCAAATTACGAACGTGTGAATGGACCCGTTAATCTGTATTAAATCAGAATGGGATGCATTAAGACTTGATCTTCCCCAGATTCAGCCGTAGATTTTGGTAACTTCCTCCTATTGTGCCCGTATTACCTTTCAATATTGTCTGCCTTACTTCCCATAGTTCTGCCTGATCACTCTGTATAATTATTACTATTTTATTCTTGCTGTCAGGAGTCCTATTATGTTACATACTTATTGGTTATGATTTGGGATCTATCTATATTGTGTAGCAAGATACTTCAGCTGATGAGGGAAAAAAGAAAAGGATCAAAGACGAGATTGTGGACATTGATGATCCTGAGATGAAGCGCTTTCCTACCCCTTTAATGAGCTCCTGGTTTGGGCTGTGCTGATGAAGAGGCAGAAGATGGCCCTTTTCTTCTGGCAGCATGGGGAGGGAGTCCATGGCTAAAGCTTTAGTTGCCTGTAAATTGTGCCGCTCTATGGCTTATGAAGCAAAGCAGAGTGATGTTGTGGATGACGCATCAGAAGAACTGAAGGAGCATTCCAGGTATTTTTTAGACTTTACTTTAGGAACTGCTCCTAATTTTTTGTACCATAAGATGTTCAAGTTAAGTTTATGCCGTTCTTATGTACAACCCACCTACAACTTTGACAGGATAGGGGAGCTTTTTGCTGGAGATTCAAATGCTGGGGCCCCACTGATCTCAGAAGGGGTGTCCTGTCCCTCATTTGAATGGAGCATCAGGTTGAGCATGCTGCTGCTGTATTCATTCTGGATGGGACTGCCTAAGATGACTGCTGCATTTGTCAATCTTTGGCAGTCCCTTCGAGAGTAAATCGAGCAGCAGTGGGCATGTGTGAGCTGCCGCACCGGGCATGTGTGAGCTGCCGCACCGGGCATGTGTGAGCTGCCGCACCGGGCATGTGTGAGCTGCCGCACCGGGCATGTGTGAGCTGTCCGCACCGGGCATGTGTGAGCTGCCGCACCGGGCATGTGTGAGCTGCCGCACCGGGCATGTGTGAGCTGCCGCACCGGCCATGTGTGAGCTGCCGCACCGGGCATGTGTGAGCTGCCGCACCGGGCATGTGTGAGCTGCCGCACCGGGCATGTGTGAGCTGCCGCACCGGGCATGTGTGAGCTGCCGCACCGTGCATGTGTGAGTCTGCCGCACCGGGCATGTGTGAGCTGCCGCACCGGGCATGTGTGAGCTGCCGCACCGGGCATGTGTGAGCTGCCGCACCGGGCCATGTGGCTGAGCTCCGCACCGGGCATGTGTGAGCAGCCGCACCGGGCATGTGTGAGCTGCCGCACCGGGCATGTGTGAGCTGCCGCACGGGCAGTGTTGAGCTGCCGCACCGGGCATGGTGTGAGCTGCCGCACCGGGCATGTTGTGAGCTGCCGCACCGGGCATGTGTGAGCTGCCGCACCGGGCATTGTGTGAGCTGCCGCACCGGGCATGTGTGAGGCTGCCAGCATCCGGGCATGTGTGAGCTGCCGCACACCGGTCATGTGTGAGCTGCCGCACCGGTCATGTGTGAGCTGCCGCACCGGTCATGTGTGAGCTGCCGCACCGGTCATGTGTGAGCTGCCGCACCGTCATGTGTGAATGCCGCACCGGTCTACAGCAAAATGGGAACCCTCAGTAATCACAGACTGGGCATCATTTTAAACTGGCTGAATCGCTTTATTCATATTACCACACTGAATCTAAATCCTTATTAGAGGACCTTTTGGTGAAATTGTATTATGTCAATTAACAGCTCTGCTTCTGTATTGTTGGTGCACCTAGAAGAATGGAAGCAGTTGTAACAGACACAGGTAGTAGTAATGGATCCCTATTGATGGATTTGTAGTACAATGGTTATCCAGGAAAAGATAAGGAGACTTATCCTCAGGATAGGTCATCATTATCATATCGGTGGTGGTCCGAGTCCCGGTATCCCCGCTGATCAGCTGTTTTAGGGAGCCGCCGTGCTCACTGGAGCTCTACATAATATAACTGCAGTGCTCATTCACTTCATTGGGGCTGAGCTGCAACTAGGCCATGTGACGTCATTGTTCATCTGTCATATGGCCCGGTTGCCCAGAGTGCTGGCTTCTTCTAATAGCCGATCAGCAGGGGTCCCAGGTGTCGGACCCCCACCGATCTGATATTGATAACCTATCGAGAAGATATTCAAATTTCTCATTTTTTATTTCTAGAAACCTATCAGAAATTTTCAATGCTGGAAATCTCGGAGACTCCCACAATTCCATAATGTGAGCTGCTAAATTGTTCACAGAACAGGCTTTGGCTCCTGACCGCAGCTGAGAGAAGCAGTCAGGAGTTCAAGCTGCCATGTGGCCAAACTAGCACTCTAGCAGCCAGCTATAAATGGTGTGATCTTAACATCAGATATTTCTTTAGTACTCATTTATTAATGTTGCTTATTCATGTACTTTGATCATGCAAGGTATTGTATAATTTTGTAAAACGTACCTATTTTAATAACTTTATAATTATTATTTTGATTGAATTATTAAAAACTATTTTGCAGTGAGTTTGGACAGCTGGCGGTAGACTTGCTAGATCAGTCATTCAAGCAGAATGAAACTATGGCAATGAAACTTCTCACATATGAACTGAAAAATTGGAGTAATTCCACCTGCCTAAAGCTTGCTGTATCTTCTCGACTTCGCAATTTTGTTGCACACACTTGTACTCAAATGCTGCTGTCCGACATGTGGATGGGAAGATTAAACATGAGAAAGAATTCTGGTATAAGGTGGTGTACACAAATATATTTACTTTTTAATATTTACTAACGAATTAATTGCATTACTTCATTTTTGCTTTCATTCCATTCATTGCAGTGCAGCATTGAGTGCCATGGTCTTTAGACAGACTTGGTCCATAAGTCATATCCCATTGCTAATTTGTTCTAGTTAGGGCTCATGCACACGGCGGTTGTGTGGCCGTATGGCGGATCCGCAATACATGAGCACCGGCCCGTGTGCAGTCCACATCCACGGATGCGGGTCAAATCACTTGAACAGAGTGCCTCTGTGGGGTTTCTGGCCGTGCCTCCGCACCGCAAAAAAAATAGAACATGTTCTATTTTTTTGCGGTGCGGACGGATCACGGACCCAATCAAGTTGAATGGGTCTGGATCCGTCCTGGCCGCCGCACGTATGTTGCCTGTGCATTGGGAACCCCAAATTGTGGTCCCCAATGCACCGAATGGCCGCACAATGGCTGTGTGCATGAGCCCTTAACCTTCTCTAAAGCCCACCGAGTGGTATTGAAACCCCTATGCTGTTACTGTTGGATTTTATTTATTTGTTTATTTATTTATTTTTCAATTAACCCCTCCTGCCCAGTGGCATACTATTACTATTGCTTCAAGTCACGGTGACCGTGCATGCTAAGGATCTGTACTCTCGCCATTGCTTGCTGGGTGCTGGCTATTGGCAGTGAGAGCTGGGTGCCAGTTGAATAACATGCTTGGGAAAGGAAAAAATTAGAAAGAAAGGGAGAGGAGTGTATGTAGTTATTTAAAAATATCTCCTTTATTTTACTTGTACCCCATCAGGGCCTCTGACAAAACTTTCACAGGTACCAGTGGTGGCCTAACAATGGGTTTTATGGGCAAGGCTTTAAAAAATTACCAGTAAAAAAAAAAAAAAAAAAGTCCCTTTTTCCACAGGAGTTTCATCCCACCTCCCGAGGACCAAGAAACAACTTAAAATCTCCAAATAAAAGACTCTCTCCTCTTACTTTAGTTATTGTTTTCTGGCCCCTCGGGACATGTGGAAGCTCTTTGCCAGAGTGGGTTGGCGTTTTCCCTAGTCTACTCAGTCTTCCATCTTTTCCAAGTTTCTGGGAGGTCTGAGCAGTGGAGTGGAGTGTTCCCTTTCTCTGTTCCTTGGTGTAAGAGCTTCTGAAACAGAAGGAGAGTTTTATCTATCCATAGTAATGTAAGAAAACTCATCACTAAAGAATGGAAAGATCCAGAAGAAAAAGACAGGGATCTCGAAGACCTTTAAATGCAAATATCCTTTTGCTAATGAGGACACGGAAGTATGGGGAAAAAACTTCAAAAGTTCATGCCCCTGTAGCATGCAGCCCACAAAAGTCTTTGCTACCATTTGTGGATATGGGGCTCTTAACCCCTTCACGCAACATCACGTACATGTACGTGGGGGAATGTGGTGCCTCACCGCATTCCACGTGCATGTACGTGATCGGCTTTCACTGTCAGCGCAGGGAGCGAAGCGCTGAAGCTCCAGTGAAGCCGGCGTGCTGGGGTTGCTAGGCAACCAGAGAAGCCGGCAGGAGCTGTATTGGAGCTCTGACCCGCCCGCGATCGGCTGTGATTGGTCCATTACTGCAGAGGGACCAATCACAGCGCATCGGGGCAGGTAAGGGGGTTAGGGAGGGACTATGTGCTTCTCCTTCTCTGATCGCCCCAATTCCTGTCAGGGAAGCGATCAGAGAAGAGAAAGTGTAAAAATCTTCCCGACCTATGACGAGTATACTCCTCATGGCGCACTGCTACTTAGGCGCGCCATGATGAGTATACACGTCATGGCATTAACTGTCACCATGTCTGCAGACATGGTGACAGCGCTGAGATCCCGGCTGTCACACACAGCCGGGCACCTTAGGTCAATGCCGAGGGGGGTCCTGTGACCCCCCCATGTCGGCGATCGCTGCAAACCGCAGGTCAATTCAGACCTGCGGTTTGTAGCGGTTTCTGATCGCCGCGGTCCCTGACCGCGGGGATCAGAAACTTACTATGCCCAAAATAAAGCTTTTTCACCCCCCCTGCACCCCTGAATGATGTTATGTGGGCGGGTGGTGCAGGGGGGTGTCGCAGGCGGTGGGGAGGTGCGGTAAGCTGCGGGAGGCGGGCGGTGCGGCAGGCGGGATCGCGATCCCCCGCCCGCCTCCCTTTCAATGATCGTTGGCTTCTAGTGGGGATACCAGGGTGCCAGCACATTGCTGGCACCCTGGTATAAACGGCTGACATCTGCGATGCGATGTCAGCCGTTTAAACCCTTTCCATACAGCGGTCCGTACGGACCGCTGTATGGAAAAGGTTAACAGCGCAGGGAGCTCTCTCCCTCTCTCATCGGGGGGCTGCTGTGCCTTTGCAGCCCCCGATGGGAGAGGGAGAGAGCCCCCAGAGAGCCCCCCTCAGCCCTGTACTTACCCTTCCCCGTCTGCGCAGTTCTGACCAGTACTGAGCAGACGGGGAAGGTTCCCATGGCAACAGGACGCCTCTCAGGCGTCCTGCTGTCCATGGTGCTGAACAGATCTGTGCTGAAAGCATAGATCTGTTCAGACAAGTGTAAAATACAGTACAGAACAATATATATTGTTCTGTACTGTATTATACAGACATCAGACCCACTGGATCTTCAAGAACCAAGTGGGTCTGGGTCAAAAAAAAAGTAAAAAAAAGTGAAAAAAGTAAAGTTACAAAAAAACACATTTATCACTGAATAAAAAATAAAATAAAAAAATACACTACACATATTAGGTATCGCCGCGTCCGTAACGACCTGATCTATAAAACGGTCATGTTACTTTCCCCGCACGGTGAACGCCATAAATATAAAAAAATAAAAACTATGAGGAAATTGAAATTTTGCCCACCTTACTTCCCAAAAAAGGTAATAAAAGTGATCAAAAAAGTCGCATGTACGCCAAAAAAGTACCAATCAAACCGTCACCTCATCCCGCAAAAATGAGCCCTTACATGAGACAATGGCCCAAAAAATAAAAAAACTATGGGTCTCAGACTATGGAGATACTAAAACATGATTTTTTTTTTGTTTCAAAAATATTATTGTGTAAAACCCTGATAAATTATAAAAGGTAGACATATTTAGGTATTGCCATGTCCGTAAGAACCTGATCTATAAAAATACCACATGACCTAACCCCTCAGGTGAACACTGTAAAAAAAATTTTTTTAAAAACGGTGTCAAAAAAGCTATTTTTTTGTTACCTTACATCACAAAAAGTGTAATAGCAAGCGATCAAAAAGTCATAGTGCACCCCAAAATAGTACCAATCTAACCGTCATCTCATCCCGCAAAAATGATACCCAACCTGAGACAATCGCCAAAAAACTGAAAAAACTATGGCTCTCAGACTATGGAGACACTAAAACATGTTTTTTTTTTGTGTCAAAAATGATATTATTGTGTAAAACCTAAATAAATAAAAAAGTATACATATTAGGTATCGTCACGTCCGTAAGAAACCTGCTCTATAAAAATAGCACATGATCTAACCTGTCAGATGAACGTTGTAAATATAAAAAATAAAAACAGTGCCAAAACAGCTATTTTTTGGCAAATTTCCATTTTAATTCATTTTTTCCCATAACAAAGCAAGGGTTAACAGCCAAACAAAACTCAATATTTATTGCCCTGATTCTTTAGTTTATAGAAATGCCCCATATGTGGTCGTAAACTGCTGTATGGCCACACGGCAGGGCGCAGAAGGAAAGGTGCGCCATATGGTTTTTGGAAGGCAGTTTTTGCTGGACTGGTTTTTTGACACCATGTCCCATTTGAAGCCCCCCCGATGCACCCCTAGAGTATAAACTCCAAAAAATGACCCCATTTTGGAAACTACACCCCTCAAGGTATTCAAAACTGATTTTACAAACTTTGTTAACCCTTTAAGTGTTCCACAAGAGTTAATGGCAAATGGAGATGAAATTTCTGAATTCTATTTTTGTTACTTTGCCTCACAAAAAAGTGTAATATAGAGCAACCAAAAATCATATGTTCCCTAAACTAGTACCAACAAAACTTCCACCGTATCCCGTAGTTTCCAAAATGGGGCCACTTTTTTGGAGTTTCTACTCTAGGGGTGCATCAGGGGCTTTAAATGGGACATGGTGTCCAAAAACAATCCAGCAAAATCTGCCTTCCAGAAACCATATGGCATTCCTTTCCTTCTGCACCCTGCCGCGTGCCCATACAGCAGTTTACGACCACATATGGGGGTGTTTCTGTAAACTACAGAATCAGGGCCATAAATAAAGAGTTTTGTTTGCTGTTAACCCTTGCTTTGTTACTGGAAAAAAAATATTAAAATGGAAAATCTGCCGAAAAAGTGAAATTTTGAAATTTAATCTCTATTTTCCATTTATTCTTGTGGAACACCTAAAGGGTTAACAGCGTTTGTAAAATCAGTTTTGAATACCTTGAGGGGTGTAGTTTCTTAGATGGCGTCACTTTTATGGAGTTTCTACTCTAGGGGTGCATCAGGGGGGCTTCAAATGGGACATGGTGTCAAAAAAAAACAGTCCAGCAAAACCTGCCTTCCAAAAACCGTATGGCATTCCTTTCCTTCTGCGCCCTGCCGTGTGCCCGTACAGCGGTTTACGACCACATATGGGGTGCTTCTGTAAACTACAGAATCAGGGCCATAAATAATGAGTTTTGTTTGGCTGTTAACCCTTGCTTTGTAACTGGAAAAAAAATATTAAATGGAAAATCTGCCAAAAATGTGAAATTTTGAAATTGTGTCTCTATTTTCCATTAAATCTTGTGCAACACCTAAAGGGTTAACAAAGTTTGTAAAATCAGTTTTGAATACCTTGAGGGGTGTCGTTTCTTAGATGGGGTCACTTTTATGGAGTTTTCTACTCTAGGGGTGCATCAGGGGGGCTTCAAATGGGACATGGTGTCAAAAAAACAGTCCAGCAAAATTAGCCCTCCAGAAACCAAACGGCGCACCTTTCACTCTACGCCCCGCTGTGTGGCCATACAGTAGTTTACGGCCACATATGGGGTGTTTCTGTGAACATCAGAGTCAGGGCAATAAAGATACAGTCTTGTTTGGCTGTTAACCCTTGCTTTGTTAGTGGAAAAAATGGGTTAAAATTGAAAATTAGGCAAAAAAATGAAATTCTCAAATTTCATCTCCATTTGCCAATAACTCTTGTGCAACACCTAAAGGGTTAACGACGTATGTAAAATCAGTTTTGAATACCTTGAGGGGTGTAGTTTCTTAGATGGGGTCACTTTTATGGAGTTTCTACTCTAGGGGTGCATCAGGGGCTTCAAATGGACATGGTGTAAATAAACCAGTCCATAAAAATCAGCCTTCAAAAACCAAACGGCGCACCTTTCACTCTACGCCCCGCTGTGTGGCCGTACAGTAGTTTACGGCCACATATTGGGTGTTTCTGTAAACGGCAGAGTCAGGGCAATAAAGATACAGTCTTGTTTGGCTGTTAACCCTTGCTTTGTTAGTGGAAAAAATGGGTTAAAATGAAAAATTAGACAAAAAAAATGAAATTCTCAAATTTCCTCCCCATTTGCCAATAACTCTTGTGCAACACCTAAAGGGTTAACAATGTATGCAAAATCAGTTTTGAATACCTTGAGGGGTGTAGTTTCTTAGATGGGGTCATTTTTGGGTGTTTCTATTATGTAAGCCTCGCAAAGTGACTTCAGACCTGAACTGGTCCCTAAAAATTGAGTTTTTGTAAATTTTCGGAAAAATTTCAAGATTTGCTTCTAAACTTCTAAGCCTTATAACATCCCCAAAAAATAAAATATCATTCCCAAAACAATTCAAGCATGAAGTAGACATATGGGGAATGTAAAGTCATCACAATTTTTTGGGGTATTACTATGTATTACAGAAGTAGAGAAACTGAAACTTTGAAATTTGCTAATTTTTCCAAATTTTTGGTAAATTAGGTATTTTTTTGTGCAAAAAAAATAATTTTTTTGACTTCATTTTACCAGTGTTATGAAGTACAATATGTGACGAAAAAACAATCTCAGAATGGCCTAGATAAGTCAAAGCGTTTTAAAGTTATTAGCACTTAAAGTGACACTGGTCAGATTTCCAAAAAATGGCCTGGTCCTTAGGTGAAAATGAGCCCGGTCCTGAAGGGGTTAAAGGATCCCATGGATAAAAAATGTAAAGGACTGCTGAAGCATGCATGAGGAACAGGTACGGCTATGTTCACACCAGCCATAGCAGCAACTTGCACGGCCAGATGACTCTCCCTGTGGTTAAATCAGTTGGAGGGATCATTTGGTCACAGGTATTTTTAGGAACAAAATCATATCGTCTCTTCCAATACTAAAGAGGGCCTATAACTTCTTGTAAGACTATCAGCTAGGTCTACTGCCCTATATAATGCTACTCGCAAGGCAGTATGGCTGAGGATAGGGCTGAAACGATTACTCGATTGAATTGAGTAATTTGACCCAAAAAATTCCTTGATGCAAATTTTGGCATCGATGATTCGTTTGTGTCATGTGACCACAGAGCGGGAGTGAAGTGCTTGCTATTATTCACCGCTCCGTGGTCACCCCGCCGGCCAGTACCGCGCTGCACTCGATCCTGACACAAGAAAGGTAAGTATTTTATTTCACAAGGCTCTGGGGACATAGCACTGAAGGGGTACAGCCTGGTGGCACTGAAGGGGGACAGCTGGCAATGGAGGCACTGGGGGAGGGGGACATGGCAATGGCTGGCATGGAGGGGCAGATGGCACTGGGGGAGGAGGGGGGACATGGAGGCACTGGAGGGGGACAGATGGCGGTGGGATGGCATGGAGGCACTGGGTGAGGGGACAGATGGCGGTGGATGGCATGGAGGCACTGGGTGAGGGGGACAGATGGCAATGGATGGCATGGAGGCACTGGGTGAGGGGGACAGATGGAAATGGATGGAATGGAGGCACTGGGGGAGGTGGGGACAGATGGCAATGGATGGAATGGAGGCACTGGGGGAGGGGGGGGACAGATGGCAATGGATGGAATGGAGGCACTGGGGGAGGGGGGGGACAGATGGCAATGGATGGAATGGAGGCACTGGGGGAGGAGGGGACAGATGGCAATGGATGGCATGGAGACACTGGGGGAGGGGGGAGATGGCAGTGGATGTCATGGAGACACTGGGGGAGTGGGGGACATGGCATGGAGGGGCTGATCTGATGGCACTGGGGGACATCACATGGCAATGGATGGCATGGAGGCACTGGGGGAGTGGGGACATGGCAATGGATGGCATGGAGGGGCTGATGGCACTGAAAGGGGGGGGGGGGACTGAACGGGAACGGAGCTGATGGCACTGGTGGATAGTGGAGCTGATGGCACTGGGGGGAACGGAGCTGATGGCACTGGGGGAACTGATGCACTTGGGCTGATCGCACGGGAGGGAACAAAGAGTGTTGGGGACTGATGGCAGGGCGTCTGAGTTTTTATAAAGGAAAACAGTCTATTAATTCATTTTTTTCTTATTAGAGTACTCTATTAATCGAAAAAATAATCGATAGAATACTCTATTTCTCAAGTAATCGTTTACTGCAGCCCTAGATGAGGACTAGGTCTGGTGATGTGGGTTCAAAAGTCTGTTATGTTAAATGGCCTGTGAGGGCAAGAGACTTTTCTGTTCTAGATGACATACTTGACAAGGCATCGGAATCCCATCTTGTTCATCAGAGAAGAGCCTTTTGTAACCAAGGGCATAAAACCGGCTCAGAAAAAAGCCAATCCTCGGGAAAAGTGGCACTTTTCTAAAAGGAAGGTAAAGGGTTTTCTCCAAAAGATGACAATGACGCCATAATCCCGGTTTATTTTACCATGCCTGGGAATCTAGCAACGCTTCCTGCTAGTTTTAAATACTGTTCAGTCAGGTTACTGCATAGAATTCTAGGCAAAGTCAAGTAGCATTGGAGTCAGAAATTTGTTTTACTTCAAAAACAAGTAATTGTTTCCATGTCCCCGGATCAACAGGAGCGGGGATATTACTCACCTCTGTTTCTCGTAAGGAAACCAAACCGGCCTTTTAGAGTGATTGTGAAGTTCAAATCTGCTGAATCTGGTCTGTTTCGTGGCGACTGTGGACTTATGTTCCCATTCAGAACAATTTCCAAAAATATTTGAGAATTGATTTTTTTCATGGGGGAAAATCTTCGCCAGGGTCTTGTGGTATCTTCATTTAAAGGGTATCCTGGTAGTGCCTTATTTGGATGACTCTTTTTTATTTTTTTATTTTTTAACTCTTTCTAGGATAATACAAATAGAAAAAGGCATGACTTTCTAATAGAGGCAGCTTTGAGTCAAACTCTTCTTCACATCCTGATAGTTATTCAGACTGCGTTATTCAAAGATTCCCTCAGCTGATCTAAAAACATTTTCAGTTTGGGTTGGTGAGCTTGTACCGCCCAGACTGCTCTTCAGAGAACCTGGAGTGGAGTCAGAGTTCATAAAATCTGAGAGCTGATAGAATCTGAAGCCTCTGGCCCTAAACTGCCATGTGAAAATTCCTTTTGGACAATGTGACCACTTTTGCCTACTTGAATCGGCATGGGGCATAAGAAGCATAAATGTTGTGGCAGTAGATGAATACATTTTTGCTTGGGGAGAGTCTATTTCAGGCGTCCACCTCGATGAAAAAAAAAAAAACCTGCTGATTTCCTCAGACTCTCAAAAAGGGAGAATGGACTCTAAAAAGGTACATTTCTACTATATCTCTCCCTGGAACAACCTCTTTGGGTAGACACCCTCTCTACATTGGCCCAGAGGCTTCTGTCTGTTCCCCCCCCCCCCCTATTCTCTCTGATTCCAAGAACCCTAAGGCTCCATTCACACGACTGTATAATGGGTCCACATCCGTTCTGCAAATTTCGGAACGTGTGCAGACCCATTCATTCTCTATGGGGACGGAATGGATGCGGAGAGCACACTATGTGCTCTCCACTTCCGCATTTCCGGAGCGTTCCCCCGAACTTCCGGTCCGCGTGTCCGAAATAAATAGAAAATGTCCTATTCTTGTCCGCAATTGCGGACAATAGGCAGTTCTATAGGGGTGCCGACAGGGTGTATTGCGGATCCGCAATGCACTACGGACGTCTGAATGGAGCCTTATGAAATTTGTGGAGGAAAGAGCTCCAGTAGTAATGATTGCTCCATTCTGGCCAAAGAGGTCCTGGTTTCCACTTCTACTGAGACTGTCTTTGGAGAATTCTGGATTCTGCCAACAGTTCCAGACCTTTGTATCTGGGACCAGTACATCATCCCAACGTCCCAAAACTTTCCGTGATGGCTTGGAAACTGAACGGCTCATGCTAAAGGGCTCTCTGATGGAGTAATTACTATCCTGTTGCAAAGCAGAAAGTCGAACTTCTAAAATGTATACCATGGCGTGGAATATTTTTTTGTCCTTTGCAAAAGAAGGATAGAGCAGAGTAATCCCCAGATGTTGTTCTGCATTTCTTACAAAAAGGACTTAATAACTGCCTAAAAACTAGTACCTTTTAAAGGTTCAAATTGCATCGCTTCGGTGGACATTTAGCTTTCAGAAATGGCTTTGGTTAAATGTTTTTGTTAAAGGGGCCATTACGCTTCCTCCAACTCCTTGCTCAGAGGTGCCTCCTTGAGGTTTAAATCTAGTGTGATCTATTCTTAGCCCAAAGTAGTAAAGTTTCAAACTTTTTATTGTCTGCAGAAAGTTTCTCATCCCTCCTTTTGTCAATCTCCTACATTGGAATAAGAACAGAAATTTCATAACCTGGATGTGCATAGGTGTCTCGTAGCTTACTTGGCAGCAACTATAAGAAATGTGGGAATTTAGACCATCTCCTTGTACAATACCAGGGTAAATATAAAGGATTAGATTTACCATTATCTTCTGTTACCAGGTGAAACAAGTTTTTCCTCCAGTGGCTCAAGAGCCATTTCTGCTTCTCTGGTGGAAAATGTTCCAGCTTCTGTGGAGCAGATTTGCTGAGCAGCAACCTGGGTGATTCCTATGACCTTCTTTAGACATTATAAATTAGGTGTGCTTACTAATCAGGACTAATCTTTTGGTCGCAAAGTCCTTTCTCTCGAAATAGATGCTTCAGCTGATCTTGTAAGACTATCAGCTAGGTCTACTTGTTGACATGGCCCTTCACAGCAGTGGCT
Source organism: Bufo bufo (assembly GCF_905171765.1). Classification (NCBI taxonomy): domain Eukaryota; kingdom Metazoa; phylum Chordata; class Amphibia; order Anura; family Bufonidae; genus Bufo; species Bufo bufo. Next base: position 665,735,067 of record NC_053389.1, read on the forward strand.
TTAAGCTGCTGGTCCGCAGTCCTCAACGCTGCCTCCAATTGAGATATATGGGATGCAGTGAGGACGTGGCTGCCAGCGGGTTTTTGGCGAAATTTTGGCGTGGCTGTCCATGCCAGACTTCTGCTCAACAAGCCACCATGTGAATGTCCCCTTATGATGTTTTCTTAAGTTATGACTTGTTATTTGGTCTTTATTTTGTAAAAGGGTTTCTACCACCACATTTTGACCTAATTAGCTGTCAGACACTAGCGATCTGCTAGTGTCTGCTCTACCTAACCATGCTATTGTAATTCCTTTCTGTGCAGCGGTTACCCTCAAAAAACGAAGTTTTATTAATATGCTAATGAGCCTCTAGGTGCTATGGGGGCGTCTTTTCAGCACCTAGAGGCTCCGTCCACTCACTATTTCTGCCGCCCAGCGCGCTGCAGTCCGCCCCTCTGCTCTAGATTGACAGACTACTTCTCTGCATCTCCGCCGAATTCTCGCGCCTGCGCCGTGTGCTTCTGTATTCGGCGCAGGCGCAGTGACTGTCTCCCTGCGCCGGCATCTTCACTGCGCCTGCGCAGGGAGCAGTCCAACAGTCACTGCACCGAATACAGAAGCACACGGTGCAGGCGCGAGTAGGCTGTCAATCTAGAGGAGAGGGGTGGGGCTGGAGCGCGCTGGGCGGCGGAAATAGTGAGTGGACGGAGCCTCTAGGTGCTGAAAAGACACCCCCATAGCACCTAGAGGCTCATTAGCATACCAATAAAACTACGTTTTTTAGGGTAACCGCTGCAGAGAAAGGGATTACAATAGCATGGTTAGGTAGAGCAGACACTAGCAGATCGCTAGTGTCTGACAGCTAATTAGGTCAAAATGTGGTGGTAGAAACCCTTTAATGTAAATAGTTATATGTTGAGCATCTCTTGGTCTTATGTCACTATTATTAGCTTCACATGTGCGGTAACACATGCATGCAGCCTAGTAATGAGCATTACTAGAGCCATCGGCACTGATAACGATAGCTTAATATGAGTAGTAATCATGTTCACACGCAGGACCTCTGACCTGCGTGCCGGAACTGCGCTGGGAATATGGCCTCTGATGGAAGATTTTGTCATCAGCGGTCTTCATTCATTTAGACAGAGGACTGACAGGTAAACTAGCACATGCGCAGTTCGTTCCCGTGTAAGTGAATGGCAACCACTAATGAATGGAACCCTTCATCAGTGGCCATGTTCCCAGCTCGGCGCCTGCATGCAGGTCAGGGTTAATTTGTGTAAACATGAATTATTCACATTAAACTTAGATATCCGTGTGGATGCTCTATTACCAGCGCATGTGCAGCTACTAATATAAACTGGCCAACCCCTTTAAAGTGCAGGGGGAGAAAAAAATACCTGCTTAAAGGGAACCCGTCACCAGGATTTTGTGTATAGAGCTGAGGACATGGGCTGCTAGATGGCCGCTAGCACATCCGCAATACCCAGTTCCCATAGCTCTGTGTGCTTTTTATTGTGTAAAAAAACGATTTTATATATATGTAAATGAGGCTACTAACGTTTTCCAGAGCCCAGCCACGACCACTGTGAAGGAGCCCAGCACCACCCCGCATCCTCAGAATCTCCTCCTTGCTCCCCGACGTCACAAAGCTAGAGCGCCGTAATCTCGCAATGCGCGAGCTAGCGCATGCACAGTATCTGCAAAGTGTTCCTTCCCTCAGGGAACGAACAGCGTTTCGGAGGATGCGGGCCAGTGCTGGGCTCCTTCGCAGTGGGCGTGACTGGGCTCAGAGTCAGGATGCTGGACTCCTCTCTGAAGTATGGAGGAGACAGGACTCATTTATGGGCAATTTGCAGATCTATAAAATCGTTTTTTTGACACAATAAAAGCACACAGAGCTATGGGGACTTGGTATTGTGGATGTGCTAGCGGCGATGTCCTCAGCTCTATACCCAAAAACCAGGTGACAGGTTCCCTTTAAGCCCCATTCACGCAACCATATTTTTCGTTTGTATTTGCATTCGGATGTCCGTTCCTTAGTCCTGCAAAAAAGACACGGGAGTCACACGGCCGCTATCCGTATTTTTTGTGGGTGCGCATTTTGTGAACCGCAAAATACATACTGTCATGTGATGTCAACTGATGTGTTAATTGTAGCTTTTTATTTCTATTTTTTATTATTATTTTTATATATAAAAAGCCTGATCTAGTCAATGTTGTCAGTCCTCTGCTTTATAAGCTTAGTATGCTTCTATTGCACTGTGTGATTATTAATATAACCATGGGCAAACAATGTTCACTTTAATAATTAAGTCATTTTGACTTTTTTTATTTTATTTTTTTTACCAAATTTTAGGTGATTCTGAGTATTTTGGTCCCTCCTACTATTCTCATGCTTGAATATAAAACAAAGGCAGAAATGTCCATATACCACAATCTCAGGATGCCCATCAAATGGCAATGGATGACAGCGAAAATAACTTTCAGAATCTACCGGAAAATATTCCAATGGTATGTATGAGGCTTTAAAATTCTTGCTGCATTGCCTATACGTAGTAGGTGGTTGCCAGTATATTTCACACTTGTGTAGATGTGTCTGTCCGGTTGTGGACTGTCATTGAAATCGCTGTGGATGTTGATCCAAAGGACTCTTCCTTCACCCACAGATTTGGTTTGGTACTTTTTGCTGATGAATAAATGCCTTTAAATATCATGGTTTTTTCGTGGTGTTTTATCGTTGACGTTTTTTTTGTTCATACATTTTATGCATTTTAAATAAATTTTTGCAGGTGTTTTTATTTTCCCTGCAGAGAAGGGTATGGGAAAACTGCTGAATAAAACGACCATAGCATGTTTCAATTAAAAAAGTGTCATTAGCCCAAAAATAAGGCACCCTAATTGGAAAAAAGGCTGCTGTCAAAAGAAACACATTTGTACTGCGTTTCTAAATTCCCATAGACTTAAACTGTAACGCACCATGTGTAGACCCACCTGGTAAACCGATTTGATTTGTCACTTCTAAGGGTGTCGCCTGGCCTCCTGGACTTCACCTATTAAGCCACATGCATACGGCCGTTGTGCGGCTGTTCCGTGCATTGGGGACCGCAATTGCAGTCCCCAATGCACGGGCAACATCCGTGCAGCAGGCCGGATCCATTCAACTTGAATGGATCCGTGGTCTGTCCGCTCCGCAAAAAAAATTCATATTTATTTGCGGTGCGGAACAACGGAAAGAAACACCACGGAAGCACTCAGTAGTGCTTCCGGTGTTCCATTCCGCATCTCTGGAATTTGCGGACCCATTCAAGTGAATGAGTCCGCATCCGTGATGCGGGGTGCACACGGCCATGGACTGCCGACCCGTTGTTTGCATGAGGCCTTAAGCTGTGTGGGATAGATGACAGCGATGTTGGGGCAGGCAGAGTTCATTCAATCCGTAAATGGGCAGAAGGTCAGGGCAAGGATGCACATGGTTAGTACGGAAGTGATGCAGGAGTCGGGCAGTACAGTGTCAATTCAGTAAATGGGCATAAGTGGGGCACAGAAGGTCAGCACAACACAGTGGCGCACTTTCACGGGTCTAGAAAAGCTGACTCCTTATTGCCCATACCATAGGTAACGGCAACCCACAAATAACCCACAGAATGCAGCGATTGGCAAGTAACCAATTAGGCCATACACACTCTGATCTTTAAGAGCATAGGAGAGCAGAGTAGGAACTAACTGGCAGGGAACAGAGTTGGCCCTTAGGACCAGTCTCTGGCAGCTGTACCTGCTGAGCTGGAGCAGAAAGATGCTAGTGGGGGCCACCGAAAAAAGTGTTGTTGGAAGGCTGAATATTGCAGGAGCCATGCAGAATTACAGTATGTACTGCTGCAATACAGTAGCCATGTCGTGTTTTGTTTAAAAAAATAAAAATAAACCGAAAAAAAAAAAGCTATTGGTTGCAATGTTTTGCATGTTTGAAACCAAAGACAAAGGACGGTTTACATTTTTATTACAATACGGATTTAGTGTATAAACTATTTTTCATCTTCAGAATGTCTTTAAGGAAGTTCAGGCTTTCGACCATACAGATGTGAAGACTGAAATTGGAGACTCAAACAAAAACCCGCCGGCTTCCCATTACCCAGAAATTCTATGCATTCTATCATGCGCCAATCGTGAAATTTTGGTTTAACACGGTAAGTATTTTTTACTTCCTAGTATATTTATCATCTCTTTCCATATGCAAACGATGACCTCTGGCATGAACGGTTTTGCTAGAAATTTCCGATGCTGCACTCATACGTGGTAAATGAGTGAATGGGAGCTCTGAACCCAGACTACCCCTTTAAATACTTGATATCCAGTTGGCTTCAGGATTTTGCCATGCAAGTTTTGAACCTTTTCCGTATAGCACTTAGCCTGATGCTCTGTATGGGTGGCTCCTGGTTCCCATTTTCACGCGTGCTCCCACGCACAGGCTGACTCCAGTAGACATGAAGGCTTCACTGTTTTCTTCTTTATTTTCTGAATTAGTGGATTTTTAGTGTTTTTTAGGCTGCTTTCCTCGGAAGCACAACAATGCATTTCTCCTTGGGAATATGAGATTTCCTTTGCACAATCTGGTATTGTCTAAAGGGGCTCTCTCGTCCCTTATGCATCTCGTTGCACTGGATCGGGTTGTTCTGCAGACTAAAGAGTAACTTACTGTGCTGCTAAATAGATGAACTGACCTCTCGGAGAACTAAAGCGAGCCTTTGACCAAAGTAGGTTGCAGGATACCTTACAAACGGGATAGTACAAATGAGTAAAACCCGTATCGTGGCTGTCAGTCCATGTATACACAATGTTGAGGTGCAGAGAAATATTACTGTCTTAGGCCTCCTGCTCACGACCGTATGGCTTTTTCAGTGTTTTGCGGTCCGTTTTCACGGATCCGTTCTGTTTTTTGTTTCCGTTGTGTTTCCGTTTCTGTTCCGTTTTTCCGTATGGCATATACAGTATACAGTAATTGCATAGATAAAATTGGGCTGGGCATAACATTTTCAACAGATGGTTCCGCAAAACACGGAACGGAAACGGAAGACATACGGATGCATTTCCGTATGTGTTCCTTTTTTTGCGGACCCATTGACTTGAATGGAACCACGGAACGTGATTTGCGGGCAATAATAGGACATGTTCTATCTTTAAACGGAACAGAAAAACGGAAATACGGAAACGGAATGTACTCTGTATGCATTCCGGTTTTTTTTGCGGAACCATTGAAATGGTTCCTTATACGGAACGCAAAAAACCGGCCAGTAAACGGGGAGAAAAAACGGTCGTGTGCAGGAGGCCTTACTGTGGCCCCTTTATGTTTAGGGAGGGAACACTCTGGAGTATCATGGGGGACATTTATGAATTATGTAATTTGTGCCAAAAAATACTAACTATTCAAATCAGAAGTGGGGATTTGTTTCACCTTTTGTATCAAAAGGCGCCGGTCACATTTTAAAATGTGACTTTTTTTTTTTTAAATATAAACTTGATTATTCGCCTATTTCTCTCGATTTACAACATTTTACCTCCAATAGCACTAAAATGTGACTCTTTAAGGCAGAAATGCACTCTTTCAGCCAACCCTACCAGACCGCACTTGAAACTTTTGAAGCATATCAGACTCGGGACATTTTTGTTGCATGTCAATTTACTGACAACCTTGTTTAGCTCCTTTTTTAGAAGATGGAAATAAATGCTTCCTGTATTAATACTTACCTGTCCCTTGTTCCCACCACAAGTTTTTCTTTTCATAAATGCGACTTTTTACACACAACACCATAAGTGGGCTTGATAGCCACGCCCACTTTAACATTTAGAACTTATTTCTGGTGATGCATTCTTTATGGTGAAAATTCTGGAGAAAACAGTTGATATACAGTATTTGGCGCAAATCAAAATGCCATTCTTTGCTTAGTAAATGTCCCCCAATGTGTTTTATCTCTCTCGCGCTCTTTCGCTCGCGCTCTCTCTTTCTCTCGCTCGCGCTCTCTCTCGTTCTTTCTTTCTCTCGCGCTCTCTCTCTTGCTCTCGCTCTTTCTCGCTCTCGCTTGCGCTCTTTCTCGCTCTCGCTTGCGCACGCTCTCGCTTGCGCTCTTTCACGCTCTCGCTTGCGCTCTTTCACGCTCTCGCTTGCGCTCTTTCACGCTCTCGCTTGCGCTCTTTCACGCTTGCGCTCTTTCTCGCTCTCGCTTGCGCTCTTTCTCGCTTGCGCTCTTTCTCGCTCTCGCTTGCGCTCTTTCTCGCTCTCGCTTGCGCTCTTTCTCGCTCTCGCTTGCGCTCTCTTTCTCGCTCTCGCTTGCGCTCTCGCTCTCTTTCTCGCTTGCGCTCTCGCTCTCTTTCTCGCTTGCGCTCTCTCTTTCTCTCTCTCGCTTGCGCTCTTTCTCGCTTGCGCTCTCTTTCTCGCTTGCGCTCTCTCTTTCTCGCTTGCGCTCTCTCTTTCTCGCTTGCGCGCTCTCTTTCTCGCTTGCGCTCTCTCTTCTCGCTTGCGCTCTCTCTTTCTCGCTTGCGCTCTCTCTTTCTCGCTTGCGCTCTCTCTTCTCGCTTGCGCTCTCTCTTTCTCGCTTGCGCTCTCTTTCTCGCTTGCGCTCTCTCTTTCTCGCTCTCTCTTTCTCGCTTGCGCTCTCTCTTTCTCGCTCTCGCTTGCGCTCTTTCTCGCTTGCGCTCTTTCTCGCTCTCGCTTGCGCTCTCTCTTTCTCGCTCTCTCTTTCTCGCTTGCGCTCTCTCTTTCTCGCTCTCAGCTTGCGCTCTCTTTCTCGCTCTCGCTTGCGCTCTCTTTCTCGCTCGCGCTTGCGCTCTCTCTTTCTCGCTCGCGCTTGCGCTCTCTCTTTCTCGCTCACGCTTGCGCTCTCTCTTTCTCGCTCGCGCTTGCGCTCTCTTTCTCGCTCGCGCTTGCGCTCTCTCTTTCTCGCTCGCGCTTGCGCTCTCTCTTTCTCGCTCGCGCTTGCTCTCTCTCTTTCTCGCTCGCGCTTGCTCTCTCTCTTTCTCGCTCGCGCTTGCGCTCTCTTTCTCGCTCGCGCTTGCGCTCTCTTTCTCGCTCGCGCTTGCGCTCTCTTTCTCGCTCGCGCTCTCTTTCTCGCTCGCGCTTGCGCTCTCTTTCTCGCTCGCGCTTGCGCTCTCTTTCTCGCTCGCGCTTGCGCTCTCTTTCTCGCTCGCGCTTGCGCTCTCTTTCTCGCTCGCGCTCTTTCTCGCTCGCTCGCGCTCTCTCTTTCTCGCTCGCGCTTGCGCTCTCTCTTTCTCGCTCGCGCTCTCTGTTCTATATCCTAGCACTGTTGTATGCCACTGTGCTTGAGAGGCCCTGTTAAACAGGCCCAAAACATTGCATGGAAGAAGTCTTTATTTCACTGAATACTTGTCGGGCTGCCTCCTCTTTGGATCTCCAGAATAATTCGGTTTTACCTGTAGTAATGCCTGGCAGGGTTCCTGTACACGGTGCGTGCAGATTACAGGGCTGCACCTTACTTGCCATTTGAAACCATGTGACATCCTAACAACGTTGTTGGAATTTATCTCTATTATTAACAGTCATTATTTCTTTTCTCTTTCAGCTGTTCTATTTGGCATTTCTCATGCTTTTCACATTTGTGGTTCTTGTGAAGCTGGAGCCATTGCCTTCTGCCCAAGAGTGGATTGTCATTGCCTACATTTTTACCTCAGCGATTGAAAAAATACGAGCGGTTGTTTGTGTTTTATTATTATTATTATTATTTTTTATGAATGTGTAGTAGGTAGGGATGAGCAAATCGACTTCGGAGGAAACATCCGAAGTCGATTCGCATAATACTTTGTTTGAATACTGTACGGAGCGAGCGCTCCGTACAGTATTAGAATGTATTGGCTCCTGTGAGCCCAAGTTATTACTTCGCCAAGTCTCGTGAGACTTTGCATAATAAGTTCATAAATCAATTTCTACTGTAAAAAAAACATTTCTCGCCCATTCCATTGGGGTACACAGACCATGGGTATAGCTTAGGCCACCACTAGGAGGAGACACTATGCAAATAAGAAAAAACAGCTCCTCCTCCACTGGCTATACCCCCATGCTCCAACATGAGGACCTCAGTTTTAGCTTAGTGTCGGATAAGGAGGTGACACTCCTGCTCTTGCAGGGTTGTCCCTGTAGTTTTGTTCTTCTCCTGTTAGTTTTTTTCTCACCAGAGGACGCAGGGTCGCATGGTGCGTCCCTGGTCTCTCAGTTTAGCGAGCGCCGGGGTCGAATGGACGTCCCCGGCTACCTCCCTTTCCCCCCAGAAGATAAGTGGAACCGGGCTCGACCTGCAGCTCCGGTGGCCTACCAGATCCAGGGTCACCTACTCCCGCCCTCTATCCAGATCACTGCCACTCCTTGTGCCAGATGACTGAGGAGGTGTACCCTGCTGGTCTGGAACAGAGGGTGAAGACTGCAGGACGCAGATAAGTACTTACGACTCTCCTGCAAACCCAGGGCCTTCTGGTTGAGATGAAGGAGGGATTCCTTCTAGGGGCAGTGGCTGTTCGCAGCACCATGCTAGGCGCCGTTTTTGTTCCCCCGTTGTATTCGATGGGCTTGTTAACCCCTGCATCTCTGGCGGTGGACGCCGTTTTCGGAGCTGGGGTCTCCCTTTTTTCATATTTCCCGTGCGATCTGTGATGCGACTGGGGGGCAGAGCCTATCGCATCTGCTCCGGCGCTTCCGCTTTGCCTTAGCGCTTCTCCACTTGGCTGTTCCTCCAGCTTCTCACAAGCCACGGTAGGACAGGTGTAGCGTTCTGCAAACGGTAGGAGACCCTGACTCCGGGATTGTCGCCATCATGCCAATACCTGGGGCCCCCCAAAAATCTAAGGCGGCAACTCAGGCCCCACTGGGATCTTGTAAGGTCTGCTGCTTGCCGCTATCGGTCACAGGCTCCTGTGACTCTTGCCTTGCCTCGGGACAGGATCTTCCTCCTCCTTAGCCAGCCAGCCAGCCCAGTCCCTCTTCCGCCCCTTCGGAGCCCGCGGAGCCTTCCTGGGCCTCTGCCATATCTAGGGTGGCCGCGGACTTGGCCCAAGTCTCGCACGCCGCCATGGCCTTTATGGATCGCATGGCGGCCACGGATCCTGTGGTTAGCACCGCTCCACCTCCCGGTGCCCCCCACAGAGGACGCTCGACCGTTAAGAGGCAGCGTACGCAGCAGCATCCGTCCTCGGATGACTCTGCTTCTCCCCCTCGCCTGGAGTCGTGTTCGGTCTCTCCCCCTCGCAGGGGCTACAGGTCTGAAGGGGAAAGATCCGGCTCGGACGAGGACACTGAGCTGGAACCCTCGCCTAAGCTCTCCACCATGGTGGCAGACTTGGTCACGGCGGTCCGTGACACCTTTGACATCCAGGGGGAACCACCTTCCACTAGTAGCCAGGAATTCCCCCTTTTCCATTCCAGGAAACCAGAGGCAGTCACATTCCCCATTCATGGCGAGTTCGCCAAGGTCCTTTCTAAGGCCTAGGAGCGCCCTAATCACAGTTTTTCTGCCACAAGGCGCATGGATACACTTTATCCTTTCCCGGCAGATAACGTGCAGCAGTAGTCTTCCCCTCCTAAGGTCGACCTGCCGGTGGCCAGATTGGCTAAGAACACGGCAATACCGGTCCTGGACGGGTCCTCCCTACAGGACTCTGTGGACAGGCGTTTGGACTCTTTCCAAAGCCATCTTCACTCTGGCGGGCACAGGCCTGCGTTTTTGGTGTGGTTGCAGCGCCACCATCAGGATCTCTTTGCGAGAAGATAAGCGTTTTTCCCCTTCGTTTCTCCGTTCCGGTGGTCCTCTCCTTTCTCCAGTCGGGCCTTGAGATGGGCATGTCCCTGAGCTCTTTGAAGGGTCAGGTCTCCGCTCTGGCCATTTTCTTTCAGCGGTCTCTGGCTCTGCTCGGTCCGGTGATGACCTTCCTGCAGGGGGTGGCGCATTCTGTCCCTCCGTATGTCCCTCCCCTGCCCCCCTGGGATCTGAACCTGGTTCTGTCTGCCCTCCAGGCAGCTCCTTTTGAGCCCCTGAGGGAAATTTCCCTGAGTCTTCTCACCTGGAAGGTGGTCTTTTTTGGTGGCCATCACCTCTATTAGGAGGGTATAGGACTCCCTTTTTGTCGTTCCCGAGGGGCCTCGTAAGGGTCTGGCGGCCTCCAAGGTCACTGTGGCTCGGTGGATTCGGTCGGCTATTGCCATGGCCTATCGGTCCCGGGGTAAGGTTCCCCCAGCGGGGGTTACCGCGCACTCCACCAGGGCGATGGGGGCCTCCTGGGCTAGGCGCAATCGAGCCTCTACATCTCAGCTTTGTAAGGCAGCCACCTGGTCATCCTTACATACCTTTACAAAGTTCTACCAGCTGCACTCTGTGGCTTTGGCTGATGCTGCCCTCGGGCGCAAGGGTATTGCAGGCTGTGGTTCCTGTTTAACCGTTGGACGTTTCCCTGGTGGTGCTGGTCTTCCCACCCCATGGACTGCTCTAGGGCTTCCCATGGCCTGTGTCCCCCAATGGAATGGGCGAGAAAGGAGATTTTTTGTGAAACTCACCTGTAAAATCTTTTTCTCGTCTTTTACATTGGGGTACACAGCTCCCACCCATTCTTGTCTGTTGCAGGAGGGGTTGGTTCAATTCTATTGGGACCTTATGGTTAACGGCCCGATGGCGGTATTCCTTGGTTCTGTTTTTCTTTGTTTAATATTTTGTTTTTGGTCTCCTTCTCCTACTGCTTTTGCACGCACAGAGGTCCTCCTGTTGGAGCAATGGGGTATAGCCAGTGGAGGAGGAGCTGTTTTTTTCTTATTTGCATAGTGTCTCCTCCTAGTAGTGGCCTAAGCTATACCCATGGTCTGTGTCCCCCAATGGAAAAGACGAGAAAAAGATTTTACAGGTGAGTTTCACAAAAAATCTCCTTTTCCTGAACTCTGGTTTGGTTCCAAGTGGTATCTTGGAACTGAACCAGAGTTCGGGAAATGTTTTTTTTAATTTAGAAATCGATTTATGAACTTATTATGCAAAGTCTCATGAGACTTCGCAAAGTAATAACTTTAGCTCATCGGAGGCAATATATTCTAATACTGTACGGAGCGCTCGCTCTATACAGTATTCAAACGAAGTATTATGCAAATTGACTTCGGATGTTTCATCCAAATTCTATTCGCTCATCCCTAGTAGTAGGGTCCCAAATAAAAAAAAAAGCAATCAATTTTACAAGAAAATACTACTGTACAAATGTTTGTTTAGATACATAAGTTACTAGAAATATATTGTGAAAATCCAGCTTTTTCAGACACAATAGTACAAATACCCCCCACAATGCCCGGGCCCTCCCTATAGACAATAATTTCCTGGTGCCCAGCACCTGTCTCTCCGGATCCCTGCACGGCCATCGCTGCATCTCCCCATCGAGCGGATCAAAACATCTGGCGACGGGGGGAAAGCAGTCAATATAAGGCTGCCACGGTGACCATCCTCCCTAGCATCGCGGGTGATGCTAGGGAGGCTGGTCACAGTCACAGCCTGCTATTGGTTGCCTCTCTGTTTTCATCCGCGCAATGGAGAGTTGCAGCGGCGGCCGTGCTGGTATGAGAAGAGACGCTGGTGCCGGGGATTGGGGTAAGTACAACCTCTGTGAGGGGCCTGGGTACTTGGGCGGGCATTATTAGATCTTGATAATAATAATTATTTTTATAGTTTCTTTTACTTGATCCATATATTTACTTGGAGATATGGTTTACTGTATATTTTTTTGTTCACTATCCAGTTATAACTATTCTCGTATACGCAGTATTGTTGCTGTGAAGCTTCACATGGTAACTTGCATGTTGAAGAGTCAGTGAACTGGTAAGGTGGCAACCACTTAACAACTGTAATGGCGGTTATATTGGTTGTCATTTAGATTTTTCTAAAAACATCTTTTGTAATTAAAGGTTTTTTTATTGCAGATTTTATGTCTGAAGCTGGGAAAATTAATCAAAGATAAAGGTGTGGTTTGGGGACTATTTTAATATCACAGATACAATTGCTATCATTACGTTCTTCATCGGATGCGGGTTGAGACTTGGAGCATATAACTATACCTCGGAAACCCCAACAGACAATAACGGAGGAGACGCCAATGATGCTTTTGATGATCCTGTTTTTCTTGCTGGAAGACTGACGTATTGTCTGAATATCATTTTCTGGTATGTCAGATTACTGGATTTTCTGGCTGTCAATCAACAAGCAGGACCATATGTAATGATGATTGGCAAAATGGTACGTCTTTAGTGTGGCACAAGTCAATGGCGTTTCTACGGTTATCATGAAGTTATACCTGCTGCTCTTTTATTTTTATTTATCAACAGGTTGCGAATATGTTCTACATAGTCGTCTTATGGCCGTCGTACACTTGAGTTATGGTGTTCCAAGACAGGCAATTCTATTATCCGCATGAAGAACCAAGTTGGACCCTTGCTAGGAATATAGTTTTTTCAGCCTTATTGGATGATGTTTGGTGAAGTGTATGCTTATGAAATTGATGGTAAAATATGCTATTTTGTGTATAAGATTTAATTATCCTTATTAGATATTGATGAAGGTTTATAGAAACTAGTGCAGGGAAAAGTGGAGCAACCAAAGTCTAGATCGCGTTTTTCCGAGGCTCGTTAAAAAAATGAAAGCTGATTGGTTATGATCGGCAACTGCTCCACTTTGCACTTATTTTATGTGTTTTTTTAAAGCCAAGTATATTATAAGAGCAGGAGGCCATTGTCTAAACCTTATCACATTATAACTAATAATTTGCGCGGCTAAGTGTTGTCCACTGTCCCCTCACTGTATCAGTGCACAACTGGGCAAAATCACAAGGTAAAACACTACAAAAATGCAGCAACAACCCAACAAAAAAGCTTTAAAAGGGGTTCTGCACTTTGTTTTAACTGATGATCTATCCTCTGGATAGATCATCAGCTTCTGATCAGCGGGGGTCCGACACCCGGGACCCCCGCCGATCAGCTGCTTGAGAAGGCAGCGGCGCCCAGCAGCGCCGCGGCCTTCTTACTGTTTACCGCAGGCCGAGTGACGTCACGACTAGTATCAACTAGCTGCGCGGGGCTAAGCTCTGTTCACTTGAATGGAGCTTAGCCGCGCCCACGCTAGTTGATACTGTCGTGACGGTCGGTGGGCCGGCGGTAAACAGTGAGAAGGCCGCGGCGCTGCTGCCTTCTCAAACAGCTGATCGTCAGGGGTCCCGGGTGTCTGACCCCCGCCGATCAGAAGCTTATGTTCTATCCAGAGAATAGATAATCAGTTAAAACAAAGTGCAGAACCCCTTTAATTGTGGCCATATTTTAGTCATACGAGGGGATATCCCAAGGAAAGTATTTGTCACCTATCAAAAGGATACATCTGATCGCAGCCGATTCAGAGAGTGGACAGTCCCTTTGCCCCTCTCCGAATGGAGCGTTAATGCCCATGTTGGTTCACCACTTTTTCGCTTGTGTGGGAGTAATGTAGATAGCGCTCCATCAGTCTGATAGAAGTGAATGGGACTAACGTGTGCACTGACGCTCCAGGAACTTCGAAGCCCTTAGTTCTCAGGATCTCTGGGGGGTCCCAGCAATCACACCCCCACTTTTCCTAAAGCTGCTACAGTGAAATTTTATTTATTTATTTTTTCCATATTATTTATCTGGTATTTACAAAGGGAATACTTTCTATGTGTCTAAAGTAGTGGGGGAAATATTATAAATATATTTTGTTCTTTTTATATAGTTTGTGCCGAAAACTCTGAGGTGAAAAGAACTATGTGCTGCTGGAACATGGCTGACTCCATTTCTTCAAGCTGTCTACCTCTTCATGCAATATATCATAATGGTGAATCTTCTCATAGCATTTTTTAAGTAAGTCATTTGTGCTTATGTATTTAATGCTGAATGCTAATAATATGCTATATAACGACATATCGGGTCCCTCTCCAGTAACATTTTTCAGGAAAAATTCTCTTGCCATGGAGCCTAGTGCAACAGCAAAATGTAAAAAGTTCATAATTTCACCAAACTGCATATGTTTTGAAATCTTGTTGCAATTTGAAGGGGTCTGGTTAGCTATTTCTACCCATCAACACTGTATTGAAGATAGGGTGATCAGTTTAAACATGCCTATGTTAAAGGGATTGTCCAGCTTTTGCTAAGTGATGATGTATCCTCAGGATAAGCCATTACCAGTTGATTGGTGCTCTGTGACGCTCTGCACCCCTGCGGATTGGATGCAGACCAAAACCAAGGTCATTTGCATGACCCATAAAGTTATAGTCCGCGGTAGCCCGAATCCAGAACGGCATTCTTAGATAACCCGAACTTTGTACGCCGAACTTGAAACACAAGTTCACTCATCCCTAGTAATGACTGCACAAATATTATTTAGATAAAATCTTTGGTCCTGATTTATCATGCCTTCAATTCCAGAATTCTGAATTCAAAAAGTTGCAAAATGGGGCTTTTGCAACCTTTTGCGCTGATTTGCTCACTTACTCCAGTTTAGACATAGGGGTGGGAAGTGGGTGTGGTTACATATGTTATTGAGTTTCAAAAGGGAACCAGTCATCAAGTTTAGCTGCCCATACTAACGACAGAATAAAGTAGAGACAGGTGAGTTGATTTCAGCGGTCTGATTTTTTAAAAGTTAAAAGTAAGTGGTTGCCGAGAACCAACATCACAATCATTGCAGACTAGACCTGGAATAGAGTCCCGGCCACCTGAGAAGAGTCCTGGTTATTCATGAATTCCTGCTCTCCTGCCTGATGGACTGACAGACTTCTACCTAGTTTTCTCCTTTCTGTCTAGGAGAGAACTGCCAACCATCAGCAGACGGATGAGAGAGCAGGAGATTAGGAATAACCCAGGACTCTTTTCAGGTAGATGTGACTCTCTTCCAGGCCTGGACTGCAATGATTATGATGATGGATCTCGGCAACCTCTTACTTTTAGCTCATGAGTGACCACACCGCTGACATCAGCATTTCTGTCACTATTTTATGCTGCTCTGTCAGGTCAGCATAAAGTTGATGACAGGTTCCCTTTAAAATGTGCCCAAAAAAAGTCTCAATCTCACTTCAGTAGGAGGGTGAAGTAGGAAAACTGCTGCAGCTTTTCTAGACAAGTGTTAGGTTTAAGGATGAGACTAATTTATCAAACATTCAAACATTGGACATTATGATAAATGGTGGCATAAAGTATGCCAATGCAGACTCAAGCAAAACTGACTTCAGATATTCCCTCCTATAGAATTGAAGGACGGTGTCTCTTTTTTATTTTTATTATTATTAATATTATTTAAACCATGTCTGTCTACGTGTTAAACATAATATATAGGTAATTTCTCGCTCATAACATTGGGGACACAGGACCATGGGTATAGCTTACTGCCACTAGAGGCCTATTTTCCCGCGGCCCTCCGGAAGACCTCTCCAGCGCTCCCTTGCCACAAGGACACAGACCTGGGACTTCTTATGTAGGAATCGCTACCCCCTCCAGCATAGAGAAGCCACACAATGTCAGACCCAGCCAAGACTCCTCCCCAGGCACCATGCAGGACCACTTATTATTGCCTGCACTTCATGTTCTGTTAAATTCCCTTGTGGCCAGTCACTCTCACTATGCCCTGCATGTCATGCGGCCCCACATAGCCATCCATCCATATTTGAGTGGTCCCTCCATCCGGAGGTGTTCGAGGCAATCTGTCTCAGGTGGGGACGTCCGGAAGTGGACTTGATGGCATCCAGGTTCAATCACAAGCTCCCGTGCTTCCTCTCTCGCACAAGGGATCCAACAGCACACGGCGTGGACGCTCTCGTGGCGCCTTGGGACAGCTTCGCGTTTCTTTACGTGTTCCCACCGTTACCACTTCTACCTCGGATCCTACGCAGAATCAGGAAGGAAGGCATCAAGACGATCCTGATCGCCCCAGACTGGCCTCGACGAGCTTGGTACTCAGAACTCATTCTTCTGCTAGGAGATGCTCCGTGGCCTCTACCAATCAGAACCGATCTACTCTCCCAGGGCCCAGTCTTCCATCAGAGTTTAGATACGCTACGTTCAACGGCGTGGCTGTTGAAACCTTTTTGTTGAAACACAGAGGTTTTTCCTGATGCGGTCATTCGAACCATGATTAGGGCCAGGAAACCTTCCTCTTCTAGGATTTACTACCGGACCTGGAAATCCTTCTTGTGTTTCTGCGAGGAACGAGCTCTTCCTCCCAGGTGTTTTTTCCCTTCCGACGGTTCTAGCGTTCCTTCAGTCAGGATTGGACCTGGGCATGGTTCTCAGTTCCCTCAAAGGGCAGGCCTCGGCCCTGTCCATTTTTTTCCAACGTACTCTAGCCGTCCTAGGTTCGGTCAAGACTTTCTTGCAAGGAGTAGCTCACACCGTTCCCCCATATCTGCCCCCATTACATTCTTGGGACCTGAACCTGGTTCTCGGTACACTCCAGACAGCGCCGTTTGAACCTCTGAGTGAAGTTTCAGTCCGTCTACTTCCCTGGAAAGTGGCCTTTTTAGTGGCCATTACCTCTATTCGACGGGTTTTGGAACTGGCAGCTCTCTCCTACAAGGAACCCTTTTTGGTGTTTTACCAAGACAAGGTGGTTCTTCGTCCAGTGCCATCTATTTTTTTTTTTTACCAAAGGTTGTTTCTGCCTTTCACGTGAATGAGGACATTGTTTTGCCCTCGTTTTGCCCTCAGCCTTCTCATCCACGGGAGGTCTCCCTTCATCATCTGGATGTAGTACGTGCCTTGAAGATCTATCTGTCCGTGGTGGCCCCCTTTAGACGCTCTGACGCTCTGTTCGTTTTCTCGGAAGGCCCTCGTAAAGGTTTGGGCGGCTTCAAAGGTGACTATTGCTCGGTGGATTCGCTCGTCCATTGCCGAGGCCTATCGTTCCGGGGACAAGGTTCCTCCACCCGGGATCACGGCTCACTCTACCAGAGCGGTCGGGGCTTCTTGGGCACACCTCCACCACGCTTCGGCGTCTCAGTTGTGTAAAGCAGCGACTTGGTCCTCTCTACACACCTTTACTAAATTTTACCCGCGTGCATTCATTGGCCTCGCAGATGCTTCTCACGGCCGCAGGGTTCTGCAGGCCGCAGTTTCAGTGACTTCCATAGAGAGTTGGTTTGGGAGAATTTTGTTTCCCTCCCCGGGGACTGCTTTAGGGACGTCCCACGGTCCTGTGTCCCCCAATGATATGAGCGAGAAAATGAGATTTTTGTGAACTCACCTGTAAAATCTCTTTCCTCGCTTGATTCATTAGGGAACTCAGTACCCAACCCACATATTGTTGTAAGGCAAGTGGGGGTTCCTGTTTTTGCCTGTTGGGGGACCTTGTGTTTGGTTCGGTCTCATGACAGTGTACAGTTTTCAGTTGATTTTCACTTTAATTTGGTCTCCCCCTACTGCTGGAGCACAAACTGAAATGCTCTCTCCAGGCCTGGAGGGGGTAAAGCCTGCAGGGGCTGAGCTAACAGTTTTCAGCCTAGTGTCCCCTCCTAGTGCAGCAAGCAGCTATACCCACGGTCCTGTCCCCCCCCCCCCCCCCCCCCCCAATGAATCAAGCGAGAAAGAGATTTTACAGGCGAGTTCACAAAAATCTCATTTTTGTCATGATACTTTGAATTTCGCATTAAATAATGTGGTCTGCTTTTTCTGTGTTGTTCATTTTATTTTAGCAATGTGTACTTCCAAGTGAAGTCCATTTCAAACATTGTGTGAAGTACCAGCGCTACCATTTCATTATGGCCTATCATGAGAGGCCCTTCTTACCACCGCCTTTGGTTATATTCAGCCATTTGTCTTCCCTCTTCTGCTTTGTTTGCAAACGAAGAAAGAAAGACAAGTACTCACATGGACCAAGTAAGTTTTTTTTGTATGTAGTTTTATCATACTTTGTGCTTGAATCGATTACAGTGGGCCTGGCTAAATCTAAGCCTGGTCTTCAAGTTAGATTTAAAAGACAGGAGCCAACAACGCGCTGTAGTGTCTCCTCCACAAATCCTAGTGCAGTGGTCCTCACCTCGGTGGGCCCCTAGGACTGGAGGTGAGGAACCTTACCCAAGTGGATAAATGATTTCTGAATATTTAAAAAAAAATAAATAAATAAAAATAGGTCAGCAAATATAAAAATCCTGGAAAAACCTGCTCTAGGCCACTTTCACGGCACTCCAGTTTCAATATATGCATTTATTTATAATGGTTAGAAAAAAGTATTCTCATCAATTAGTTTTCCATACAGTGTTGTTTATATCCAGGAGATAGAAAGAGTATATTAGCCACATTGTGTCTTCCCTAAGCATTTCGGTCTGTTATTAGACCTGTTAAGGAGACCCCCCAATCGGGGCTAATTACGTTAGCTTTACTAGCTCCAAATTGTTCTGATCCTAGTATTTTACATGCAGGAAGAACCCACACTGACACAGGCAAGGGTCAAAGCAGTTTTCTCTTTATTCAAGGAAGTGAGGCAGTGTATAAGGACATCAGAAGGGGCATCCCCTACTGAGGCTCGTGGCATTGTTTCATTAGCGAGAATACAATAATAAGAAAAGATATAACACTTGGCATGTGCGCATTGTGCATTGTTTTTACTAACTCAGGTATGCAAACTATGGTAAACATCTAAGTCCCAAGCGCCATATTGTAATGGCTTCACTCTAACAGCAGTAACAGCATACTTCATATATGACACATCAGGGAAGAGGGTCCTCTTGGAACTTAAGTGAATAGGCGTTAGCTGAGAGCTGGAGGATATGGGGGGCCATCTTACTTGGTCAAGAATGATCACCACATCTCTATCAGTCCCTCCTTTGAAGCCATTTCAAATTGGCCTAACGCTGTCCCTAATCTAAGTAGGTTCTACAATCTGTTCGCATTGTACCAGTTGGTTGTTTCACCACTTTGGAGACAACCTATCCCTATTGGATAGACTCCCTCGTAATGGACTTATACAATGGGGAAGTCAGATTCTTACTCTATCCCTAATGCAGAATATATGGGGGCGATGTTGAGTGGTGGCTTCTCGATTATTGTGAACATAAAAACTAAAGGTGGGACGAATCTAATTTTTTTTCCGAATCCGAAAAAGGTTCTCGAATATATGTCTGAACCTCCGTCTCCACCCCCCCACTCACGGTCTCACCCTCTATGACCGCGATCGTTACACCCCTGCGCCCATCACTAACAGAAATACAGGTAATACAGCACACATACCTCTTACATCCAGTGACGTCTCCTTTGATGTAGATTTTTCTTTCCTCATCTTCTCCTTTCAGACCAGACCCCCATTTTCCAGCCATTTTCGTCTCTGCAGTTTGACAAAAAAAAATAAATCTTAGGTTTACTACTTTTCCATCATCCTCGCATCTTCTGGACAAATCATCCTACCACTCCCAATACTGTGCCGCAGTGCTCCCCAATACTATACTGCAGAAACAGATAATAAATACCCCTGAATAATACTAGTACCAACAGAGCCCCCCATGAAAAATACCCCTTCATTGTGACCTCAGTAGATGCCCCCCCAATGTGCCAGTATGAAGTGGCCCCACAGTGCCACCCAATAATGTGCCAGCAAAAATTGAACCCCCATTGGGCCCCCAAATGTGCCAGCAAGTGTCCCCATAGATGCCCCCCCCCCCCCCCAATCATGTGCCAGTAACAAGTGCGAGTGCCTCTCTCCATCCCTCCCCCCCCCCCCCCCCCCCCATGTGCCAGTATCATAGTGCCATCTCCCCCCCTTAAGTCCCTTTCCTCCTCCTTCCCCACCTGGTTCTGTGAGGTCTTAAAGGGAACCTGTCATCAACTTTATCCTGACCTCACTGAGGGAAGCATGCATTAGTGACAGAAATGTCAAATCTATCCCCATCTGCGGGGACAGCAGGAGAAAACTAGGTTGAAGACCGTCAATCATCAGCAGGGAGAGCAGGAATTCATGAATAACCAGGACTCTTCTCAGGTGGCCGGGACTCTTTTCCAGGCCCAGTCTGCAATGATTGTGATGTTGGTTCTCGGCAACCACTTACTTTTTACTTATAAATGACAGACCGCTGTAATTAACTCACCTGTCTCTACTTTATTCTGCCGTTAGTATGGTCAGCATAAAGTTGATGACCGGCTCCCTTTAAGAACTTCCAAGGAGACAGGAAGAATTATTTGAGCTGTGTCCAGGGGTCTGCCTAGGCAATTTGGCAGCCATTGTTGCCCGCCTGATCTGCCTCGGCTTTTCCCTTTGCCTCCTCTGAGTCTGTTTTACAGTGACCTTTGTTTTTTATTACCGCCACTCAAGTTGGCGACATGAGGGCTTCCATAAGAGACCTCACTGCTTCCCCATTTTAATAGGTTTACCTGAAACGGTCAGGAAGTCTCTGGCTTCCAAATGGGCCACCAGGAATCAGCGTAACTGTTGGCTGCTTTCCCATCTGCATATATGCAAGCCATCTCCAGAGCCCTTAGCTGTGCTTTTTGGGCAGACATGTGTGGTGGTAAGCATTATGCTTTTTTAGTGTCATGCTTAGTCACCAATGCCCAACCCGTGTAGTACCTGCCATCCTGGCCATACCTCGATCCATCCACAAAGAGCACATGATCTGGATTATCTAATGACTGATTTACCACCCGCTGTCTCTCGCGACATATTCTACAAGCAGTCATGAGCCTCTTCCTCCGGATCTGTAAGAGAAGTTTTTTTTAAATCCCCTAACTCTTCCCTCCCCCTTGCTCCAGAGGCAACAGGTTGGCCGGATTAAACGTATTACACCTTTGGACAGTAACGTTGTTGGGCAACAAAATAGAACACTGCATTCCCACATAGCGAGCAACAAAAAGATTTTTGGGTTGTACTTTCATAAGGAACAAGTACTGTCACTTTTGTGGTTCAGGACTATCTCAGAGCTTTGGTTGTACAACTGCTACAGCTCTGATGCTGAAAGGGGCACCTCTGGCCACAGGGTCAAGTCTGTCTGAATAATATGCCACTGGGCGTTGTTGTTGGCCATGCAGTTGGGTGAGGACAGCTGAGGCATGGCCATTCACTTCTATACAATACAATCTAAATGTAATAATCTGATAGCCTGGTGCAGTGGAACACAAAATTGCCAGGTTTAGGGCATAAAGGTATCTACCACCTCATTTATAAAGTGTAAGGGACTAAAAGATAAAGAGGCTGCATCAAACTTGCTTATCCAAGGTCTGCAATAAGGAACAAGGCCCCAAAGTGTCCTCAGTGCATTCATGTTTCTGGGCAAAGGGGTGCCCACCACAGCCTTCTTGCGTTCAGGGGTGAAATGAAGGTAACAGTAATGCGGCAAAACAGAATTATTTTTATTTTTTTCCCTTCTTTACCTTGCAGCCATGATCAGCTAAAAAAGGACAGGAGTGTCATGGCTGCAGTAAACATACTGGGCGAGTTCTGGGCTCCCTGCAGCAGTACCACCCAGGTATCCTGTTTACCCTCATGTGTGAAGGCAAACAACTACCAACTGTCTGAATGTAGTGGTACTGAAAAGAAAACATTTGTTATATCAATCACAGTGGAGTGGGTAGGGGTAGTCGGAACCTGAGCCATCAAGGTGTGTGCACTCGGCCCTGGGGGTCCTGCCCATCTGCTAAAAGCACAGGAGGAGTGGATTGGGATGGAAATGGTCTCCGGACAGATTTGGTTCTTTCTGTCTTTATAAGATGCTGCAGAAGTAGTAAGGAAGAAAGAATGTAGACCGGCAGTAAAGGACATCAGCAAGATAATGAAAGGTGTAGACATGACCCAAACCCCCACCCGATGGTAAACTGAGTACTAGTGAGAAAAAGCATGTAGGGAAATAAAATAAAGGGTGGCTGAAAGATAACATGCTCACAGAACAGGCAGAGGTCTGGCTCCGAGTAGTGAGGCAAGTGTAGAGAGACAGAGAAAGTCGGGTTAGGAATGTTATCATGATAATGTTAAACCGCCTCCCCAACAGAGGAAGGAAAAAGTCTGCCACCCTATAATGGTCCTGGGGGATGGACCTGCAGAGTCTGCGGGAACCAGAACCCAGATTGGAGAGAGTGTTGTGCTGTGTGTGGTACTCCTCGTCCACACCACACGAGAGGGTTGTATTCTTTGCTGACCGTGCCCTGATCACTGTCCCCACAGACACCCACGTTGTTAGG
Source organism: Bufo bufo (assembly GCF_905171765.1). Lineage (NCBI taxonomy): Eukaryota > Metazoa > Chordata > Amphibia > Anura > Bufonidae > Bufo > Bufo bufo. Next base: position 665,757,220 of record NC_053389.1, read on the forward strand.
GATGGCTAGCCAAGATTAGGAAACGGGCAGTCCAGTATCGGCTGTGCCCTTAAACATTTTAGCAGATTCAAGTCCGGCCCCAATGATATCCCTCACTCTGGGTGATAAAGAAGTAGTCCAGTTTTTGCTTGATACTGGAGCAACCAAGACAGTTGTGCACAGCAAATATGTCCTCCCCTGACTTAAGCCTCATGCAGATGTCCGTGGAACACTGTCCGTGAGATCCCGAACTGGCTTTGCAGGAGCGCACGCCGTCATTGGTTGCTATGACGCCGTGTGCTCCTGCAATGCCAGTTCGGTATCTCACGGACAGTGTTCCATGGACGTCTGCATGAGGCTTTAATCTCCAAGAATACCAGTCCTTGGGTAGAAGTGGGACTGGATCTCATTGGTGGCAGGGGGCAATAATACTTCGTTTGAATACTGTACGGAGTGAGCGCTCCATACAGAATTTGAATGTATGAGCCACTTGGAACCGAACCAGAGTTCGGGAAATTATTTTTTATTTTTTTTTAACAGTAGAAATTGATTTCTGAAGTTATTATGCAAAGCCAATACATTCTAATACTGTATGGAGCGCTCGCTCGGTATAGTATGCAAGCGAAGTATTATGCGAATCGACTTCGGATGTTTCATCTGAAGTCGATTTGCTCATCCCTACTAATAATGCCCCCAGTTCTGCTTGTGTTAATAAATACCTCATCCACTTCAATGCGCAGGGATAGTTGCTCCTCATTTGTTGCTGACAGACCTGTGCTACCAGTGTGATGCGATCCCCGCATGGTTAGGTCATCGCGCCAGGAGCACAGGTCCTTCTGCTTCAAGTGAGGAATGATTGTCTTGCCCGTGTGCAAGTGTATCAGAAGATGAGTAATGTGGTTTTTTTTTTTTTTTGTTTTTTTTTAACCTCTAAAAGGCTATTTTTCACCAGTGCACCCACTTTTAATAACCGTTCGATATGTATACTCCTGTCTAAATGGCCCCATTGATTTCAGAGAGATTTTATATACTGTTCACTATACTGTTCATTAAAAAAAAAAAGTCCATGTAAACAGCCCAATGACTTCATTTCCTTCTGAAAACCGCAGTGTGACTGCTGTTACAATAGATGTCCTAGGCACAGAAGCGTCTTGTAACACTCCTTCTCCATACAGTGGGGGAAATAATTATTTGACCCCTCACTGATTTTGTAAGTTTGTCCAATGACAAAGAAATGAAAAGTCTCAGAACAGTATCATTTCAATGGTAGGTTTATTGTAACAGTGGCAGATAGCACATCAAAAGGAAAATCGAAAAAATAACTTTAAATAAAAAGATAGCAACTGATTTGCATTTCATTGAGTGAAATAAGTATTTGAACCCCTACCAACCATTAAGAGTTCTGGCTCCCACAGAGTGGTTAGACACTTCTACTCAATTAGTCACCCCTCATTAAGGACACCTGTCTTAACTAGTCACCTGTATAAAAGACACCTGTCCACAGAATCAATCAATCAAGCAGACTCCAAACTCTCCAACATGGGAAAGACCAAAGAGCTGTCCAAGGATGTCAGAGACAAAATTGTAGACCTGCACAAGGCTGGAATGGGCTACAAAACCATTAGCAAGAAGCTGGGAGAGAAGGTGACAACTGTTGGTGCGATTGTTCGAAAATGGAAGGAGCACAAAATGACCATCAATCGACCTCGCTCTGGGGCTCCACGCAAGATCTCACCTCGTGGGGTGTCAATGGTTCTGAGAAAGGTGAAAAAAGCATCCTAGAACTACACGGGAGGAGTTAGTTAATGACCTCAAATTAGCAGAGACCACAGTCACCAAGAAAACCATTGGAAACACATTACACCGCAATGGATTAAAATCCTGCAGGGCTCGCAAGGTCCCCCCTGCTCAGGAAGGCACATGTGCAGGCCCGTCTGAAGTTTGCCAATGAACACCTGAATGATTCAGAGAGTGACTGGGAGAAGGTGCTGTGGTCTGATGAGACCAAAATAGAGCTCTTTGGCATTAACTCAACTCGCTGTGTTTGGAGGAAGAAAAATGCTGCCTATGACCCCCAAAACACCGTCCCCACCGTCAAGCATGGGGGTGGAAACATTTTGCTTTGGGGGTGTTTTTCTGCTAAGGGCACAGGACAACTTATTCGCATAAACGGGAAAATGGACGGAGCCATGTATCGTGAAATCCTGAGCGACAACCTCCTTCCCTCTGCCAGGAAACTGAAAATGGGTCGTGGATGGGTGTTCCAGCACGACAATGACCCAAAAAATACAGCAAAGGCAACAAAGGAGTGGCTCAAGAAGAAGCACATTAAGGTCATGGAGTGGCCTAGTCAGTCTCCGGACCTTAATCCAATCGAAAACCTATGGAGGGAGCTCAAGCTCAGAGTTGCACAGAGACAGCCTCGAAACCTTAGGGATTTAGAGATGATCTGCAAAGTGGAGTGGACCAACATTCCTCCTAAAATGTGCGCAAACTTGGTCATCAATTACAAGAAACGTTTGACCTCTGTGCTTGCAAACAAGGGTTTTTCCACCAAGTATTAAGTCTTTTTTTGTTAGAGGGTTCAAATACTTATTTCACTCAATGAAATGCAAATCAGTTGCTATCTTTTATTTAAAGTTATTTTTTTCGATTTTCCTTTTGATGTGCTATCTGCCACTGTTACAATAAACCTACCATTGAAATGATACTGTTCTGAGACTTTTCATTTCTTTGTCATTGGACAAACTTACAAAATCAGTGAGGGGTCAAATAATTATTTCCTCCACTGTATATATCTATTTCTTATCCCTGGATATACATTGCCTTCATATGCTAATTGATTTTCAGAAAGTTTAAAACCTAGTGTATTTTGCTCCATGAAGTAACTTTTGGCAGTCCCATGTTACTTAAAGCTATATTTTATGTACTTCATGGATGTTTCAGTTTACATTTTTTTTTTTTATAGAATTATTTTTAACGGAAGAAGACCAGAAGAAGCTTCATGATTTTGAGGAACTTTGTGTTGAAATGTATTTTAATGAAAAAGATGATAAATTTCACTTGGGAAGTGAAGAGAGAATTCGTGTTACATCTGAAAGGTACACCTTATAGTTGATCATAGGTACTCATTACAGTTGGGTTGTATACTTCATCTTTTTTGGTGGGTGGCTTGTATGCATCTTGTTTTTTTTTGTGTTGTGAGGATTTTTTAGCACTTTCAAGTTGTTTTGTCCATGCTTTAGATTGTGATTGAAGCAGATCTCCAAACTTCACCACTGTATGACACTTTTCAGTATTTCAGTTTGTGGTTTTCTCTCCATTAAGGGGGATATCGCACACATTAAAAAAAAATAAAAAATTCAACTTGCCTGCTTAGGGTGTATTCACACAACCATTTGTATTTTCTAGTCTGCAAAACATGGATCTGTAAAAAAATATGGTGACCTCATTGTTAACAATACCTATTGTCCGTTTTTTTGCGGGGCAACAGAACAGACTTACAGATGTGGACAGTATGCAGTGTGCTATTTGCATTTTTTGCCACCCCATTAAAATGAATGGGTCCACATCTGATCCGCAAAAAATCTAGACCTGATGTGGCGCAAAAATAGTTGTGTGAATTGGGCCTAATCTGCAGGACTTTCCTCCCCTTCTGTGGGTGAGCAGCATTTCACATGAGACAGTCAGGCACCTGCATCTCTTGGGATGCATTGTAATTGGCTCTTGTTAACCCCTTCCTCCCCCACATAGAAAATAGTCCCTCACCGATAGGCCAAGAGGTACATATCGTATGTAATGCCTCTACAATTTCCTTCTCCAATGTCTAGAGAGAAATATACCATATTTATGTAGTTCTATGAATTTAGAAGTAGGGATGAATGAAAGGTGTCTGGACTGCATCACCTGCTTCTTTATAAGATCCCTGAGAGGAAGGGAAGATACTGAGTATGTCAGTCCACCTCTGAATGCAGGAAAAGGTGGAGCAGATGGATAAACAGCAGGCGGCGCTACCAGAGAGTAAACTGTAATGTACTTTAAAAATGCACAACATATGAATGTATATTGCAAAAATACTTCAATATACCCCATTCATTGCATAGTAATACTTTTCAGTAATACTTTTCAACGCCTTTAAAAGAAGCATACATTTGCAAATGTTTTTTTATTTTTATTTTGTACTGCTTGTATTTGTATGATGTCAGTAGAACCAGAGACACAAACCTTTTAAACTCAGAATTTGTTTTTGTTTTGTGAACAAAGCAGTGTATTGTAAGGGAAATAAGATAACTGTTACACATCGAATAGAATTTTGTACAAGCAACTCTGGAAGCGGCTATGTAAAGTGTTTACTAAGTTACATTACTTTTAATTTTTATTTATGTGCCTCAAAAGTACTATGCTGGATATCACTTGAATGTGCAAGAGTGTTTACAGTGGATTCTAATATACAGGAATAATATAGGTTTAACAAAGGTAAAGTGAATAAAAAGTCAAGCCAAAGGGGACTGCTTTCTCTTGCTTCAAAGGGGTATTCCAATACAAAAAAAAACTATGCCCATTAAAGGGCTAAAAAATAATAATAAACACTCTTAAACTCACCTCGCCGATCCTCCACCACTGCTGTCCCAATGGTTCTTGTCTCCCCTTCCTGTCTGTGCTCGACTTCTTGCTGATGTCCCCACACAGCAGGAAATGACTTGGTAAATGATTTTATTAATGTATTAATTCTGACGCTAGTTTATATGTAGTCTCCACGTCTAAATTAGTGTTTTTTGAATTTCTAGGGTTGAACAGATGTCTATACAAATCAAAGAGGTTGGAGATCGAGTGAACTACATCAAGCGGTCTTTACACTCTTTGGATTCACAGATTGGACACTTGCAAGACCTGTCTGCTCTTACTGTAGATACTTTGAAAACACTTACTGCACAAAAAGCATCTGAGGCCAGCAAGGTTCATAATGAAATCACTCGTGAACTGAGCATTTCAAAGCACTTAGGACAGAATCTGGTTGATGATGGCCCTCTACGTTCCTCCATGAGGAAAAATAATTTCTTTGGCTCATCATTTCCACAAGGAAGTCCCGAGGCCAACAGTAACTATCTTTTCAACGTTTCTTTGAGAGATGAAAGACATACTGTAGGAAAAAAGGTGGGTGACTATTTTCCACCTCAGAGAGAAAAACTAAATATTCCAGATGCTGGTCCATCTGGAGGTGCCTTAGTTTCTACTGCTGATTGTCCTACAGAACTGCCAAACCGTGCACAAGGACCTGTATCGCTCACTGAAAATCAATATCCTGGTATTTCCACCAGTAGCATGCCAAGCAGTACTTCGCCTTCTGCTACCTTTTTTGTAAGCACGCCGAACCAGCCATGCTTAAAAAATCAAATGGAAATCGCATCAAAGCTGGAAATGTCCCTTCAACCGAGATCCTCAAAAGTAGAGAACACTGTGGAATTTGGTGCGTTTGTTGGTATGTATAATACCAAATTTATCATTTACTAATTAGTAATTTTAATTGTTTATACTTGCCATTATCATTTAGCAGTAAAGATGTATGGTTTTCAGCACGTCTGAAGCTTTTGTTCTCAGGGAGATAAGATGCAGCCGGAGAACCCCTTTTCATGCCTTCCTCTCCACCTGTACATCTTGCTTACTCCAGGTCATACCTGTTAAGGTTGATCTGTCTTTGTGCCATATACTTTACAGTCCAGAAACTTTGTAAAAAACAAAAGTGGTCCCATGTTATAGGCGGGTTCAAATTTATAGAAGGCAGGGCCAACAGCATTTGTCTGGCAGCATTTTGCTTCGCTCTCTCCATTCAGAACACTTGTGTTCATCTGTACGTGTTTTGGGGTGCAGGGAGAGACATCTGTTGGCCAACTGCTCAGCTATCTCCTATAAGTGGCTACAGGCGGACTGGCCATCGACCCTACAGGGAAATTTCCCAGTGGGCCGATGCCCAGGGGACAGCATACGACCTCCTCTTGGCTGCCAGCCAGGTACATAAAGATCTGATGCTCTCGGCATTAATTAATGTAGGGACATCGGGCACTTATGCCCCCTGGCCAGCTGTTGCAATGGCCCTCAACTGTATTGCTGTCCTTAGGACGATAAGGTTTCATACTATGGAGCGGGCAGCAGTATTTTGTGCTGCACTCTGCTATTTGGTTTTGCAAAGGTAGTATTTTGTGCTGCATTGTGTTATTTGGTTCTGCTGGAGCTGTGTTTTGTGCCCACCTACTTCTGTTTTCCCTGGCTACATGTGTTGGCCCTGCCTTCTATGAATTTGGACCTGCCTACAACATGGGGCCATTTTTTTTTTTTTCCACCATTTCTTGACTGTAAAGTATATGGCACAAAGACAGATCAACCTTAACGGGTATGACCTGGAGTAAGCAAGATGTACAGGTGGAGAGGAAGGCAAGATTGACGTTTTAGTTTCCTTTTCACTTAATTCCTGAAAAGGGGTTCTCCGCTTTTGGCTATATTGATGACCTATCTTCAGGGTAGGTCATCAGTATCACATTACAGCTCCTGATCACTTGAATAGAAGGGAGCCATCCCATTGAAGGGAGTGGGATGACGGAGCTGTAATTACACTGACCTGTTCGCCACTGCATTGTTGACGGCACGCAGGTAAACAGAAGAAGAGAACACAGCACTTGTATGAGCACTGCATTCTCTTCAAACAGCAGATTAGTGGGGATGGCAGCAGTCGGGACCCCCGCCAATCTGATATTGATGACCTATTCTGAGGGAAGGTCATCAATATGGCAAAAGCAGACAACCCCTTTAAAGGATTTGGACGATCCAAAACATTCAGTCCTTTTCTGATTGCTATATACTTTGAATAAATATCAAGTAATTCTATCGACAACGCGAATGTCAGGAATTCTGGGAATGCACTGAATTCTCCACGGTCACCATACTGCTAAAAGCGGAGTGACGAACATTAATGCAAATCTACATTTTTAGTTACTTTTTGGCTGGGATTTTATTTTTTATTAAACTACTAGATCAAATCTTTACCAATCCCTTTTCAGTAGATATGACTTATAGGGAATCTGTCACCAGGATATTCACTGGTAGACCAGGCACAATGCCTTGTAGAGCTAGCCCCACTGCATGTAATGATACTTTTTATTTTGGGTGGGTTCCCATCTGTTTGATGTGTACGTTAAACTGATACAAAAGCGCAGCACCCCACACTTTTGTATCCTGCACAGTCCGGTAAAAAAAAAAAAAAAAATTATATATATATATATATATATATATATATATATATATATATATATATATATATATATATATATATATATATATATTTATTATTTTTTCTCCATGGAACTATATGTTGAATGGATGCCACAATATAGCATCAGTCTGCTGAGGCATCCGTTTAACATATTTTGTTTTTTTGTATACCTTAAACGGATGAGAAAAACGTGACGTGAACCCAGCCTTAGTCATTTATTGTTTCATTCATTCAAGTGAGTAGTTAAGTGCACCAAGGGCGGGCCCAAACCACTCTGTGCACCCTTGCTCCTCCTGCTTTCTCTTTCAGCCCCTCCCTCTCCTTGTTTGATAGGGCCAGGCTAGATGACTAAACAGGAACCCTGTCTGTAAAGGAGAGAGAGCGGCTGGCACAAGAAGCAGGGACTGGAGTTTTAATCGGATGTTTATTTATTACTCCTGGATATAGGTAACCAGGAAAATTACCCCTATTTTGTTGTGTTGAGGTGGTGATGTTTATTTTAATGTAAATTCTAGTTAGCATCCAGTCCATAATATCAGACGCCGTAACTATAGCTTTCTTCCATCGTAGGAACAATACAGTTTGGTTGACATAAGTCTTTGTGCAGCTCACTGGTAACATGCTCTTATTTGAGTCAATTAAATGAATTGTCAATTAAAGTAATTGTGTGTTTGTTTTTGTTTTTTTTAGGTCACAGAGAAACTGTGATACTGCAGAAACAACTTAAAAATCCTGAAAACCAAACTGAAAGAGAAATGAACCCTGCAGATTTGGTAAGAAATTAACACATTAAGGTTCTTGCATAATTTGGTCACTTTGAGGTGCATCTACATGTTGGTGCAGATATCTAATAAGCCTATAGTATGGCAGCAATCCAATACATTAAAGCTCGTAGACATGGTAAAGAGGTTCAGCTATTATTTGCAGCAAACCGGATTGGAAGGAGATGTCATTTGTGAGTATTTGGCCATGGAATGATTGTGGGTAGAAGGTGAGTAGTTTACTGACTGGGTAGACTGGCCATAGACGTCGACAGGAAACTTCCCGGTGGGCCGTTGTCCGTGGGGGCTCCTGAGCCCTACTCACAGCTGCCAGCCGCGTATATAACAACCTGAAGCTCCTTGTTAATTACCGTACAGGACTTATATACCTGATTGGCAGCCGCAGATGTCCTCAGATGGCTTCCTGCCCCACCACAAAGGAGCAGCTTTAAGGGTGTTATTTTGACCTACACTGTGTTATTTGGTTCTGCTGAGGTGGTATTGTGTGTTGCACTATGGTAATGTTGTACCCACCTACTTGAGGTGTCCCTGCCTACTTGTGTTGTCCTTGCCTCCTGTCAATTCGGAACTGCCTACAACATGGGGCAATTTTTATTTTTATTTTTTCCCCAGGGCCACATTGATCTGGCAAAAAATTGTGAACTAAGTGTCATGATCTGTACAGCGGCCCCCAGGGATCTCACTGCACTTACTATTGTCCCTGGGCACCGCTCCGTTCTCCCGCTATGTCCTCCGGTATGTTCGGTCACTGGGTTATAGTAGGCGGAGACTTAGGGGACTTGGTTATACTGGGCGGAGACTGCTCTTGGGCGTCTCCTTCTCCCAGGCTGTAGCGCTAGCCAATTGCAGTGCAGAGGGGTTTTTTTTCTCCCAGACTGTGAGCTCTGCGCTGCGATTGGCCAGCGCTACAGCCTGGGAGAAGGAGACGCCCAGGAGAACAAGGGCAGACTCCTCCTACTATAACCAAGTGACCGAAGATACCAGAGGACATAGCAGGAGAACGGAGCGGCGCCCAGAGATAATAGTAAGTGCAGTGAGATCCCTTGGTGCCGCTGTACAGATCATGACACTTGGTTCACATTTTTTTGCTAGATGAAAGGTCCTCTTTAACCACCTCCGGACCGCTGTACGCACAGACGCGTCCTGGAGGTGGTTGTTTCATTCCGAGTGGACGCGCCGGCGCGTCTTCTCGCGAGACGCGAGATTTCGGTCACAGCCGGCCCGCGCATGCTCATCGCGGGCCGGCAAAAGTTCGAGGAGAGTTGCATCAGCAACCTGCCAGCCAATGATCGTCGCTGGCAGGTTGCTGATTTTTAAAAAATCGAATCACAAACCAGATAACAGATCATATTAGTAAATATGATCTGTTATATGGCTTCTCTGCTCCTGTGCTGGTCCTTTTCGTCGGTTGGATCCAGCACAGGAGCAGACTGAACTGTAAGTACACCAAACAGCACACCTTAGCCCCAGATCACCCCCCCTGCACCCCAATTAACCCTTTGATCACCCCTTTGATCGCCCCTGTCAATCACTAGTGAAAGGAAAAAAAGTGATCAGTGTAAACTGTCACTTTTTTTTTTTCACTGGTATTGGCTGTTAGGTTTTAGGGATAGTTTAGGCCCCTTGGTTAGGTAGTTAGCGTCAGTTAGCGCCCACCGCACCGCAGTCACTTTTATTCGCTGATTAGCGTATCGCTAATCAGCATTTGTACTTTTATAGTATCTGTAAGTGATCAAAACTGATCACGGTCAGATCTATAATAGTATTAGTGTCACTTTAGTTCGCCCTCCACCCAAAACGCAGTGTTTGCCCGATCAGGCCTGATCGGTCGCCCACACGTGCGTTCACCCACGCCCGCCCCACCGCAGTGACAAAAAATATATATTTTTTGATCACTGCACATTCACTTTACACGCACTGCGGCGATAAAAAAATCTGTTTTGATATTTTTTATCAACCGCAGCGGCCTCCGGTACTTCGCTAGCCTCCCCTTTGTAAGACAGGTTTGCTTTTTTTCTTGGGTAGTCTCAGGGAATACCCCTAAATTTAGTAGTCCAAAATGTCAAACAGGGGGTATTCTTCTGAAGAGGCCTACAGGATTCTGACCCAGTCGGATGAGGAGTGGGAACCCTCATCTGACGAATCTAGCGGGTCAGAATATGAACCTGTAGAAAGCAGTGGCTCTCTGACCCAAAGTTCGGACGAGGAGGTTGAGGTCCCTGGCAGCACCAGGCGTACCCGGCCCCGTGTCGCTAGACCACAGGTTACGCAGGATCCGCTTCAAGAGCAGCAGAGTGGGGCTGTCGCTGCCGGATCACGTGGTGAGGCATACACCAGCAGCGCAGCCCTTCCTGGACCTAGTACCAGCACTGCCGTACAACCTGGTGAAGTAGCGAGCACCAGAAGGGCAGTTGAAGCTGGTACGGTGGCACGTGCAGTAGTTACCCCGTCGCAGCCACCGCGCAGACAGGCCCGTAGACCCCCTAGAGTCCCTGAGGTGCTGGCAAACCCTGATTGGCAGTCACCAACTTCAGCCGCACCTGTAGTTCCCCCTTTCACCGCCCAGTCTGGAGTTCGGGTTGAGACGGCTCAAATCGGTTCGGCCCTGGGATTTTTTGAGCTGTTCTTGACTGCGGAGCTCTTGGACTTAGTCGTGGCAGAGACCAACCAATATGCCACACAATTTATAACCGCAAACCCGGAAAGCTATTATGCCCAGCCTTTCCGGTGGAAACCAGTCCAAGTTTCCGAACTTAAAATTTTTCTGGGCCTTCTCCTCAACATGGGCCTGACAAAAAAGCATGAATTGCGGTCATATTGGTCCACGAACCCAATTCATCACATGCCCATGTTCTCTGCTGCTATGTCCAGGACACGATTTGAGACCATCCTGCGTTTTCTGCATTTTAGCGACAACACCACCTCCCGTCCCAGAGGCCACCCAGCTTTTGACCGGCTCCACAAAATTCGGCCCCTCATAGACCATTTCAACCAGAAATTTGCAGATTTGTATACCCCTGAGCAAAACATCTGCGTAGACGAGTCCCTAATACATTTTACCGGGCGCCTTGGCTTCAAACAATACATCCCAAGCAAGCGTGCCCGGTATGGGGTCAAATTGTATAAGCTCTGTGAAAGGGCCACAGGCTATACCCACAAATTTCGGATCTATGAGGGAAAAGATCAGACCCTGGAGCCGGTCGGTTGCCCTGACTACCTGGGGAGCAGTGGGAAGACAGTCTGGGACTTGGTGTCACCCTTATTCGGCAAGGGGTACCATCTTTATGTGGACAATTTTTACACAAGTGTGGCCCTCTTTAGGCATTTGTTTCTAGAACGGATTTGCGCCTGTGGCACCGCGCGAACTAGTCGCGTGGGCTTCCCCCAACGGCTTGTAACCACCCGTCTTGCAAGGGGGGAGAGGGCTGCCTTGTGTAACGAAGAACTGCTCGCGGTGAAATGGAGAGACAAGCGTGACGTTTACATGCTCTCCTCCATTCACGCAGACACGACAATCCAAATTGAAAGGGCAACCCGTGTCATTGAAAAGCCCCTCTCAGTCCACGACTATAATGCGCTCATGGGAGGGGTGGACTCCAATGACCAGATGTTGGCTCCCTATTTAGTTTCCCGCAGAACCAGACGCTGGTATAAGAAGGTGTCTGTATATTTAATTCAATTGGCGCTGTACAATAGTTTTGTTCTCTACAGTAAGGCTGGGAGAACAGGATCCTTCCTCAAATTCCAGGAAGAGATCATCGCGAACCTCCTTTACCCAGGAGGTTCCGTGGCCCCATCCACCAGTGTAGTTAGCCGTCTACACGAGCGACATTTCCCCAGTGTCGTTGCTGGTACCTCAACCCAACCGCCACCCCGAAAAAATGTCGTGTCTGTAGCAGGAGTGGAATAAGGCGTGACACCCGCTATTTCTGTCCTGACTGCCCTGACCACCCTGCCCTATGCTTAGGTGAGTGTTTCCGGAAGTACCACACACAGGTACACCTAGCATAGGGATTGCATCTCACAGGACAGGCACACAGGGCTATTAGGGCCCTTTTACTCACAGCTGCTGCAAACCTCTCCTTTCACCTGGGATAAAGTGCATAACGTACTTCGCCACATCTTTGGGCGATTTGCGCTTTGCACATTGTCCCATGGGGAAGGAGAGGTTTGTTCTATAAAGGTAAAAAAAACTAAACAAAAAAAAAATTACCGGTAAGTAAAAAAGTTACAAAAGTTAAAAAAAGTTAATATGTTCTGTTCTAAAGTTAATAAAGTAGTTGCTTTGCGGCCTGGTTTTTTCTTTTTTGTTTTGTTTTTTTTACCTTTCAGGTGGACCAACCGATCGACTAGCTGCAGCACTGATGTGCATTCGGACAGAAGCATTGCGCTGCTGTCAGATTACACGCAAGTCGGTGTATGCGGCGCTGCAAGACGAGATTTCTCCTCTGCAGTAAAAGATACGTTTGCCGAGGCATATGAGCTGAGGAGGTGGCGGTGTTCATATACTTTGGCAAACACTTTGTGTATATATAAAAAAAAAAATCCCGGCAATGATTTATTCATCCACATCGATTGATGTGAATGGAGAAATCGGGTTTGCCAGGGCATACGAGCTAAGTGGGCATGGATGTTGGGCGGAGCTCCTAGGTCCTGGCAGACGCCTTTCCCCTCCTTTTTCTTTTTTTGGCAGAGATTTTTTCATCCACATTGATTGATGCGAATGAAGAAATCTGTGCCGTTCATTTTTTTCTTTCAGCCCAGCGGCTGAACGGAAAAAAAAAATCTCATTACCTGTATGCTCAATATAAGGAGAATAGCAGAAACTCCTAATGCTGGGCATACATGTAATGATTGCGGAGACCCTCAAATGCCAGGGCAGTACAAACACCCCACAAATAACACCATTTTGGAAAGAAGACACCCCAAGGTATTCGCTGAGGGGCATATTGAGTCCATGAAAGATTGAAATTTTTGTCCCAAGTTAGCGGAAAGGGAGACTTTGTGAGAAAAAAAAATAAAAAAATCAATTTCCGCTAACTTGTGCCAAAATTTTTTTTTTTCTATGAACTCGCCATGCCCCTCATTGAATACCTTGGGGTGTCTTCTTTCCAAAATGGGGTCACATGTGGGGTATTTATACTGCCCTGGCATTTTAGGGGCCCCAAAGCGTGAGAAGAAGTCTGGTATCCAAATGTCTAAAAATGCCCTCCTAAAAGGAATTTGGGCCCCTTTGCCCACCTAGGCTGCAAAAAAGTGTCACACATGTGGTATCTCCGTATTCAGTAGAAGTTGGTGAATGTGTTTTGGGGTGTCATTTTACATATACCCATGCTGGGTGAGATAAATATCTTGGTCAAATGCCAACTTTGTATAAAAAAATGGGAAAAGTTGTCTTTTGCCAAGATATTTCTCTCACCCAGCATGGGTATATGTAAAATGACACCACAAAACACATTCCCCAACTTCTCCCGAGTACGGCGATACCAGATGTGTGACACTTTTTTGCAGCCTAGGTGGGCAAAGGGGCCCACATTCCAAAGAGCACCTTTCGGATTTCACAGGTCATTTACCTACTTACCACACATTAGGGCCCCTGGAAAATGCCAGGGCAGTATAACTACCCCACAAGTGACCCTATTTTGGAAAGAAGACACCCCAAGGTATTCCGTGAGGGGCATGGCGAGTTCCTAGAATTTTTTATTTTTTGTCACAAGTTAGTGGAAAATTAAGTTTTTTTTTTTTGTTTTTTTTTTACATACAAAGTCTCATATTCCACTAACTTGTGACAAAAAATAAAAACTTCCATGAACTCACTATGCCCATCAGCGAATACCTTGGGGTCTCTTCTTTCCAAAATGGGGTCACTTGTGGGGTAGTTATACTGCCCTGGCATTCTAGGGGCCCAAATGTGTGGTAAGGAGTTTGAAATCAAATTCTGTAAAAAATGACGAGTGAAATCCGAAAGGTGCTCTTTGGAATATGGGCCCCTTTGCCCACCTAGGCTGCAAAAAAGTGTCACACATCTGGTATCTCCGTACTCAGTAGAAGTTGGGGAATGTGTTTTGGGGTGTCATTTTACATATACCCATGCTGGGTGAGAGAAATATCTTGGCAAAAGACAACTTTTCCCATTTTTTTTATACAAAGTTGGCATTTGACCAAGATATTTCTCTCACCCAGCATGGGTATATGTAAAAAGACACCCCAAAACACATTCCCCAACTTCTACTGAATACGGAGATACCAGATGTGTGACACTTTTTTGCAGCCTAGGTGGGCAAAGGGGCCCATATTCCAAAGAGCACCTTTCGGATTTCACTCGTCATTTTTTACAGAATTTGATTTCAAACTCCTTACCACACATTTGGGCCCCTAGAATGCCAGGGCAGTATAACTACCCCACAAGTGACCCCATTTTGGAAAGAAGAGACCCCAAGGTATTCGCTGATGGGCATAGTGAGTTCATAGAACTTTTTATTTTTTGTCACAAGTTAGTGGAATATGAGACTTTGTAATAAAAAAAAAAAAAAAATCATCATTTTCCGCTAACTTGTGACAAAAAATAAAAAGTTCTATGAACTCACTATGCCCATCAGTGAATACCTTAGGGTGTGTACTTTCCGAAATGGGGTCATTTGTGGGGTGTTTGTACTGTCTGGCCATTGTAGAACCTCAGGAAACATGACAGGTGCTCAGAAAGTCAGAGCTGCTTCAAAAAGCGGAAATTCACATTTTTGTACCATAGTTTGTAAACGCTATAACTTTTACCCAAACATTTTTTTTTTATCAAAGACATGTAGGACAATAAATTTAGAGCAAAGTTTATATATGGATCTTGTTTTTTTTTGCAAAATTTTACAACTGAAAGTGAAAAATGTCATTTTTTTGCAAAAAAATCGTTAAATTTCGATTAATAACAAAAAAAGTAAAAATGTCAGCAGCAATGAAATACCACCAAATGAAAGCTCTATTAGTGAGAAGAAAAGGAGGCAAAATTCATTTGGGTGGTAAGTTGCATGACCGAGCAATAAATGGTGAAAGTAGTGTAGGTCAGAAGTGTAAAAAGTGGCCTGGTCTTTCAGGGTGTTTAAGCACTGGGGGCTGAAGTGGTTAAAGAGCCTCTGTCAGTGTTGGTCCCATGTTCATATGTGCCCACATTGCTGAGAAAAATTATGTTTTTAATATATGCAAATGATCCTCTAGGAGCAACGTGGGTGTTGCCATTACACATGGAGGCTCTGCTCGTGCTGCACCCTCTAGACTTTGGCATGGCTACGCCTGATGATGTTTCCGCTGCCTGGCCCTGTCAGTCAAAATGCAGAGGTCGCAGCAGTTGCAGAGAGAGGAGAGCCTCTAGGTGTAACAGGAACACCCCCGTTGCTCCTAGAGGCTCATTTGCTTATCTTAAAACACAATTTTTCTCAGGAATGCGGACACATATGAACATGGGACCAACACAGATTCCTTCAGCTGCCAAGAGCACATGCCATGTGTCGGCCAGTTTCATAGGTACAAATATTTGCTGACAGATGTGCTTTAAGTTCCCAGTCCGCCCCTATTTACTTATCTTATGTTTATGAACTTCTGGGGATTTTTTACATGCGATAATTTGTAGAGGTTGCAGAGAATAGTGTTCAAAACCAGGTGAGTTCCAGTTCTATTGGTGAAAATATATTGTTAATGAGAATGATCCGAGAAAAGATCGGTCTGCTTCAAGTGAGCATCAACAGCTCAAATAACCATGTGCTCATATTGTGCTGTGCGGAGGCTCTGGAACCGCATAGTGGATGGTCTACAGCAGGGATGCTCAACCTGCGGCCCTTCAGCTGTTGCAAAACTACAGCTCCCAGCATGTCCTAATAGCTGTATGCTGTCCAGGCATGCTGGAAGTCGTAGTTTTGCAACTCTGGAGAATCGCAGGTTGGGCATCCCTGGTCTACAGCAACTAAAGAACACAACTGGGTTCAACTCCTTTAAACTTTAAAGCGGTCATCCGATGATTAATGTAAAAAATGAAGCCAACATTAATCATATCCCCAGGTCGTTGATAAATATGATTGTGATGGGGGGTCTACAGCTGATCACGAGAACAGGGGTCCCAGATTTCCTTGCATGAAAGGAGCCCTTTCGTTCACCTGTTGTTGAGACTGCGCCACGTTTGCGACTATTTAAAACATAGGTGGGATGGAATCTCTGCAAGCTGAGAAATGTAATGTTACTAGCGCCCAGAAATCCATGTCGGCTCCTACCTGTTGTAGATTTCAGTTTCCAGTGCATACCAGATCCTGAGATCTGTCAAAATGAAGGGGCTCGCCTCTGAATAAATTTGCAGCAATAAGACCAGAGTAATTATTTTTATTTAGACTCTCCTTGTAAAATGCCATTCTTAATAAATGTCCCCTAATTCTTTGTGCCTACAGTCACCAGATCTGTATCCAAAAAAGATACTGAATGGTAGAAAAATCACTGTTTCTTAAAGGGGTTGTGCAGTGGCGTAATGTTGATGACCTATCGTCACTGGAATGGGACAGAGCAGTGGTAATTACACAAGACAACATGCCGCTAAACTTTGAAAGGGTCAGGGGGCTCATGTGACCACTGCTTCCTCTTCAAACAGCTGATCGGCGGGGGGCGCTGGGAGTCGGACTCACTCTTATCCTTTCCTGAGGATAGGTCATCAGTATTACACTACAACTCATCCTCTTTATTCTGCACAAATAAGTTTCCATTTAGAGAGAAAATTCCATATTTTGACTTTTTGTTGCAGACGGCTGAGGGAGCTGATTTGTAGTTGAGTCGGTGCAAAATATCATACCTTTGTTCTAAATATGCTATATATTTCTGAGAGGATTGGACATATCTCCAGTGTTCAGCACCAGCGATATAACAATTATTATTGTTAATTATAATTTGTTAGCAGTGGTAATTCAGTGAGAGCACTGTGAAGATCCTGCCATCTGTGACCAGCTTTCTATCCTATAGATGGAATCCTATCCTCCTTTCAGCTTGAAGCAAGTGAAATCCTGTGCGGGGTTTACAGAGCTCAGTAAGATCTCCCAGTCCTTGCGGCTCGATCCACGTGAGTCCTCCAGTGTATTAAGGCATCAGTGCTTTACAGTCCAGTGTTTGGAGTTTTTGATGAGATAATATTCTTTGGCAGCAAACTGTAGTAGGCATCAATGACCAAACATTGCTTATTATATTTTGTTGTCTATTGTCACTTGTTGCTTATGTTTCTCCTGGCACTAAAAATTGGCAAATAACAAGTACATCCCTTTGTTTAGTGCATGGCGGCAGCCGGAGAGCCTCACTAACCGAGGAGACAGCTGTGGATGACTCCAAAGAAACCTTTCTAGCGGTGTGTACTTATGATGTGCATGCTCAGATATGTGTGTGATAGTGGATGTGGGGGCCTTTTATGTGACAGAGGAGGATCACTGACCGCTTGCATTAAGTAATCAGAATCGAGGGCAGGAAGTTCCACGAGCAGTGGAAGAGCGGTCCGCGTTGTGGGCTGTGCGACAGAGTGCCCTAGTTCTGCTTCTTTCTGTTGTCATAATGTCCCCAAGTTGGCAGCTTTACTCAGTTTAGCAGTGCAGAGTCTGCAGTGTGCCAACATGAAGAAGAATCTGTTGAATATGCGGCCCTATGAGCTCACACACACACACACACATAAGAACATGTATGTTCAGCCCCCCTTGTCCCGACCAGCACTGGTGCTCCTATTGTGGCTAATGTATAATAAGGCACAAAGCAATACAAATACCCATGCGTCTGGCTCAGCTGTGCAAAAGAAAATACCCCTAGACCTGTGAATGAGCTCCACCATACTCACTCCATGAATTGGTCACATATGTTCATTCAAGTCACGCTTGGGTGCAGCCATACAGCAGTGTAATTAAAGGGGCATTCTAATTATTTCAAGTTATCCCCTAAGCACAGAATAACTATTAGATCAGTGGGGGTCTGAACGCTGAGACCCCTACCAATCGCTAGAATGGTGGCCTCGTGGGGAACCCATAAATGAATGGCATGGAAAGATCAGCATGAGGCCTGCTGCTTTTATTTATCCGTATGGCACTGCTGGAGATGGCCAAGTACAAGCACTTGACTATTTCTGGCAGTTTCCCAGAGATGATAGGACTGTGGTGTCTAACCTCCGGCACTCCAGCTGTGGTGAAACTACGACTCCCAAGATGCAAACTTGCTTGCCTGTTCTCGCAACTCCATAGAAATGAATGGAGCCTGCTGAGAGTCGTAGTTTCACCACAGCTGGAGTGACTGCGGTTAGGGATAACTTGAAATAACCAGAATAACCCCCTTAAGCAACCACTCACAATGCTGGAGTGCTCACGATCCATTATCCCATTCAGGTGTATAGAGTTTTAGTGACCATGCAGAGGTCTTTCTCCACTACAGCCCACCATGTTTTAGGAAGCTCCGTCCCCTTCCTCTTTCAGACTGGTGGGGAGTGAGGGCACAAAGCACCTTGTTTCAGTACCCCACATCTTCACTGGTTTTCCTCCGGTTACCCATGACCCCTGTTCTAGGCATCAGAAGCAGGGGGGATCCTGTTAGGAATCCAACTATCATTTATACTTATGACTGATACCATACCAAAGTACTGAATCTTCTCACCAACAAATGGGTTAATGGCTAACTGTGTGTAGTGCAGGGAGCATTTCTGGCCCTATATGGGGAGCCCTCTCTGTGATGTCCATGTACCATGACATACATGTGACACAGAGCAGTGCATGTATAAAGGACAGTAGTGAGCACACAAGTACACAGCCTGATTGTATTGTGCTTTGGTTCTGGAAAGAAGGTGAATTATTTTCTCTCTCCTCATTGTAATACTGTATGGATTTCTCTTACAGGATTGGTTGCTGTCTCATTCATCCTCCGCAAGCAAACCAAAGTAAGGCTTCTCCCTTCCCTCCAAGTAATTTTCCTGAGTTTCCTTGGAGTACTTCTCTGTCCTCAAGACAGCTAGGAAGAAAATTGGTTCAAATAATTACTTATCCATAATCTAAATATCCAATATCTTCAGAATTTAGGAAGAAACATTGAACACTTTAACCCTTGGCACAAAACAACTTAAATTTAAGACATCTGCCTGGTGTGATCACTACAAGATACTGGCTTTGATTGAAAACTGGTCTCCCACAGTTGTCTCAGGGATCAGGCACCGCAGCGATTAACCCCTTAGATGCTGTAGCAAATAAGGCATCTAAATAGTTAGACACTCCATCTGTCACCCCACTGGCCCCCTGCAATGTGATTGTGGCCAGGGTCTGCTATCTGTGTCACTCTGGCAGGGCCTAATAGGAGTAACTAAGACTGGGGCTACAAAGTGATCTTGACTGCAACACCCATCAAATGACCAAAGATGACTGTCTGGCTCATTCAGGCCAGGCTTCAGCATTGAGTATATACTGTAATTGCGAACCCGTAAAAAAAATAATCAGAGAATTGATGTCTTCTATTTACAGGCCTACAGCAGAGGAGGACGCTTTGAATGGTGAGCCTCTCAGACAAAATAGAAATCGTCTGAATTTATTGAGTACTGAATGACTGAAATATAAACTTTTAACTTTTGTAGGTATTGGATCACCTTTCAAACCAATAGTGGACATCAATTATTGCTATTCAGGTTGGTTGGCTGTATGAAAATGCTATGTTGATTCAAATATTTGTCCAGCGGGATTATATTTTTTTATATATGGCTTAGAGGGGTTATAGAAAGGAACAAAACACTACTTGCGTCACAGATTTCCCAACTGCTGCCATGCTGCTGGTCTATGCTTCCTCCTACTGTGGGCAGGAAATGGCAGTAGATACTGCTCGGGCAGGTCAGGTGTGCGTCCCCTGTCATTTCCTGTGTGTCAAGCCAGGACCAGGAAGTGGAGAAGTGGCGAGCAGCAGAGACCATATATAAAAATGTCATCTCAGTGGACAACCGTTTAAAGGGGTTTTCCAGGAATATTGAAAGAATTACTCTTGGCCTCTAGCCTGCATCGCCTGTTGACAGATTCCTAGTTTCCCGCCACACCATTCCTGAGCACATAGCTACGTTCACCGCTGCAGCCAATGTCTGGCTTCTGCAGTAATGTCTCCCTAAGCAACTTGGCTGCATCGGTGACCAAAGCCATTCCCCCATAAGGTGAAGGAACGGGAGCCAGCGCTCAGGACCAGGGTGGCTGGCAACAGATAAATATGAATAGACTATGCAGGCAAGGAGCCAACAGTCAATAAAATATTCCCGAACACTTTAATGTTTCATTTTGGTTTCTTAACAAATGCCTTCTCGTGCAGCTGTTGAACGAAACAACCTGATGCGATTGGCCCAGAGTATTCCTTTCACCCCAGTTCCTCTAAAAGGTGAGGTTATTACTCATTGTCATTGGTATGCATTCTGTTTCTTTATAATGTCATCTGAGCGTACAGCCCTATTAATGTGCAGTGTATTAGAGATATGTCCACCTCCTATTAGACCAAATGGTATTAAAAATACAGCGTTTGACTAGGAGGAGCAAAGAATAGAGTATATTCATAGTTATGAGTTTGCAGGGAATGTTTGCAATGCTTTGACTTATGGGCACCCTGTATACATTGGTATCAACGGCTATTAGGAGAACAGACCTGTCCCTATAGTATCCTGCCTTTACAGTCACCCACTTCAATCTCACTATTGTATTGTGCAGATTATTACAATTTATACTGGTATGTGATTGCCATCTTGTGGCAGCTTCCTGTTACAGCAACACTATGCCTATATTCTGCATATTGTTACAATCTAAACAGGTACGTGATTGCCATCTTGTGGCAGAATCCTGTTACAGCAACTTAGGTTTGAAGAAAAGAAAATGATTGTAAATGAGTTTATATTGCAGTGCAGTTCAAAGCTCTTTATCATATTGCTCCAAGATAACCTTAAATAACCCACTAGGGGTTTAATGTGCTAGTGTCTGTGTTGAACCCAGGGGTGTAGCTATAGGGGAAGCAGAGGAAGTGGCTGCTTTGAGGTCCAAACTCAGAAAGGGCCCACCCAGGATGAGGGCCAAAAGATTTTGTCAGGACCCCCTCAACAGTATTATGACCATATATACCGTGACACTGTAGGAAACGGGCAGAGAGGCCGCCGGGCCTTGGGTTAATGGGAAAGAGAGATGAAGGACAACTGAATCTTTGTCCAAATAAAATAAAAACAGATCGTCATCTTCCAGTCCTGTTGCTTACTAAGTTTATTGGTTCAGGTTCATTTCTCCTAGAGTTGAGGTACCACCTGGGATCAAAAAAGACAAGAGTATTAGGCACCACCTACTGCTTAACTTCTAGAATTGAAGGTTATGTCCCCCCACTGACAATGTAAAAAGTCATATTAGGAGTAACCACCTTTTTCACTCTCTCTCTATAGTATTTAAATAATGTAAAACACACTTTTGCTATTATTCAGGTCACTGTGTTCTTTTCTGAAGGTGTATTTTCTTATGTGTAACTCTTACAGGAGAGCTGGTCACGGTGTATCGCCTGGAGGAGAGTTCTCCCAGCATCCTAAATAACAGCATGTCCTCCTGGTCACAGAGGGGGTTGTGTGCCAAGATAGAGTTTCTGAGTAAGGAAGAGATGGGAGGGGGATTGAGAAAAGCTGTGAAGGTGGCGTGCACATGGTCGGAGAATGATATCCTAAAGGCTGGGCACCTTTATATCATCAAGTCCTTCCTTCCCGAAGTGGTGAATACTTGGTCAGCGGTGTACAACAAAGATACAGTTCTTCATCTCTGCCTTAAAGTAAGTATTTGAGTCCTAAAAAAGCTGTCTGGCTGATTATTATGTAAAACTTGGATATTGTGTAAAATAACAAAAATAAGTCATTCTCGTCTTCGTGATCCCCAGGGTTCCATTCTCGCACTTCCTGGTCCTTTTTGACAGACGGGAAATTGCAACCACTCAGCCAATCACTGGCTGCAGCTGTGACATGCTGAACTGTTGCACCTGCTCCTAGAGGCTCCGTTCGCCCACCTCATTTCCACGCCTTTCTGTCTTGATTGACAGGGCCAGGCCAGCTTTGCTTCTCCTGCTGGCTCTGTCTGCTGTGTAAATCTTGCGCCTGCGCCGTCCCGTTCAGTATATGGCGCAGGCGCAGTTAGCCCGCCGGCTTCCTGCCTGCGCAGAATACTGAACAGGACTGCGCAGGCGCGAGATTTACACGGCAGACAGGGCCAGCAGGAGAACAAACGCTGGCCTGGCCCTGTCAATCAAGACAGAAGGGGCGTCGAAATGGGTGGGCGAACGGAGCCTCTAAGAGCAGGTGCGACGTCCCCCTGCTCCTAGAGGTTAATTTGCATATAATAAAAGTTAAAATTGTACGCAGTATATTCAAATGCACACCACCGATCACTGAGCCCTAACTCAAGCTGTTGGTGCCTTCCCTTCAGGGGGTCAAGGGGATGGGACCTGTCTCTGTTTTGCTTTTAACTCTTTTGAGGTCACTTACTGGTGTGGGAGGAGGATGCAGCTTGTGAATGACCTAAAGTCAAAAGGACATGCTCACTGTTGGCGGAAAAAGTCCCGTTTGTACAGTAGGTACATGTGGTTTAAATCAAGAAATATAGTGAGATTAATTTAACCCTATGATCTCTTTTAGTAAAAGAATAACCTCCTGTTACAGGGTGGCAGTCAATGCTCATATCGGCTCTCTAAAGCATTTATACGGTGCTTGTGTAAATTGAGACTAATACATGTCCTGCTGATTTGTTTAATACGTGGTACAGCCTGTTACAGAAATTACATTTTACAGCTGCACAATTGAAAAAATACATTGTGTAATTTAAGAAAATGGATGGAAGCATAGTAAAGGGCAATTGTGTATTGCAGCTGCTGAGTTTTATTCCCCTGCTCGCTAATCTGTGCAGTCCTCTTTACTTGTTCCATTTAAAAAATGCTAATCTGATGGAAGAGACTATTCCCTTTTTATTTTAACATTCAGGTCGGTTATTATGGATACACAGGTTGTATCCAGTATAAGGCCTCTTGCACGTGACTATATGCCCTCCAAAACATGCGGTCCATGAGCGGGACCTATGTCCCGGCGCGTCATTGATCGTGCGCACAGGAGTACACAGCAACATAGATTCCAATGATGCTGTGCACGTCGGGCCGCCCGCGGGGCTGTTGTCCCGCACTCATAAGATCATACTGTCTCGGAGGGCATGCGGTCGTGTGCAAGAGGCCTAAGGGAAACAGTTTTTCCATTTTTCAGATTCTTTAATGAGTCAGACCAGCAGGAATGCCAACAGGAGTGAGAAGGTAGCCCAAGTGGCAATGGCCTGTACACTTCAGGGAAGTTATTAGTAAATATTTTTTTCCTATTTTAATTTGTCCAAAACCTGAGTGTGTCCTATAGTCAGGAGCGTCTTATAGTCTGAAAAATACTGTATGCTTCTGTGCACAGGTTCAACCACATGGGGGAGTTCTGCGCAAAAGGTCCCCGGGGAAAACAAATCCTTTTACATTTATAAATTACAAGGTTTGCTGAATCTTTTTCTGCAGATCTATCAATAAATATCGGTCTTCTCAGCTCCTCCTGCTCTCTAACATGCTGCCTGTAGATTGCACTGAGATTCATGGGGACAAGTTCGCTTTACTGCCTCTATTTTTAGCCACCAGTTAATCCCTGTCTGCATTTATTGTCTTTTTAGGAAATACAACAGCAGAGGGCAGCACAGAAAATGACATTCGCATTTAATGCAATGAAACCCAAGTCCATCCCATATTCTCCAAGGTACAGGTCTCCATTGCTTGTAGTACACATGATAGGAAAGACTATTTTACTGTGACATCTAAATATGAACATAACCACAGTCTCAGGATATTGGCTTTTTAGTTGCTATTTGGAACAACGTTTCTGTATGTATCTTCTACCTAAACATAATGTGAATGGAGCCAATTAACACAACCAGATGCTGTGGCACATGCTCATACTTGGACCTGTTTTCCATACTGCAGTAATGCAGTATAAACCCTTAAAGGGAATCTGTCCTATTAAATCTCCTTATGGAGAGCACCAAAGTGGCATGAGGAGTCTTATAGACCAGGCAATGCTCCTCTGGAATTCTGAAACCGCTGTCTGCAGATGAGATGCTGGCTTATTTATTATCCAAGTCATGTCTCAAGGCTTATTTAAAGGGCTGAACATTGACTTATAGGATAGCTGCCTTACATCAGGTGGCATCAGAGGCTGAGCTTGTAAAGAGCTCATTTGCATCCCTTCTTCCCATGCTTGATGCACAGACAGGGTGGGTGCAATCTCTGAATATTGACTGGATTCATGCAATTTTGCCAACCATACCCCAAGAGCTAACATAACACTGAGTTAATGCAGCGTTCAAGAATCTTCATTTAATCGAGGACTGTTTTTTATTTTTTTTCTTCAGGTTTTTAGAAGTGTTTCTGTTATATCATCATTCGGACGGGCAGTGGTTTGCAATCGAGGAGTGCATGAATGGAGAGTTCCGAAAGTACAATAACAACAATGGAGATGAACGTGTCCCAACCAATATGTTAGAGGAAACCATGTTAGCTTTTAGTCATTGGACCTTTGAGTACACAAGGGGAGAGCTTTTAGTTCTGGATTTACAAGGTGAGGCTTTTATTACTGATTGTCTTTCAAAGATCAAAAATGGATTTTGTGAAATGGCTATTTCACTTTATCATTTTCAACCGATCATTGATTTTTTATTTATTTTTTTAAGTAGATTTATGGTCGGCAGTCATATGGAAAAGTATTCTTGGTATTTATATGACTAAAGTGCAGTTCACAGTTGAATTCTGGGTACGGTTCTGCACTTTGCGATGTGCAACATATATGATGTTTTATAACTGTTTGTAACATTTTATCTATTTACAGGCGTTGGAGAGAACCTTACCGACCCATCAGTTATAAAATCTGGAGAAAAAAGGCAAGTTATTCATGTATTTGGCAATCACTGGAACATTCTACATGTCACGTTGTAGAAAAACATGAAATAAAAGGACCTGGCACTCAGTAGCTGATTTTTACGTTGTGATTTTATAAGTATAAGGCCTCCTGCACACGAACGTTTGTTTGTTTCAGTGTCCGTTCCGTTTTTTTTGCGGATAGGATGTCGACCCATTCATTTCAATGGGTCCGCAAAAAATCCGGACAGCACACCGCATGCTGTCTGCATTAGTATGTCCGTTCAGTAGAACCGCAGAAAAAAAAAAAACATGTCCCATTCTTGTCCGTTTTAGGCATTGTTACAATGGATCCGCAAAAATAAATATGTATTGCATCCCTTTTTTTGAGCGGTTCCCCAATTTATGGACCGCAAAACACATACGGTCGTGTGCATGTAGCCTAAGACAAATGTATAGGCAGTATCTCCAGAGAAATCCATGTTTGATAAGTCTATGTATGACCGAAACATCACTTTTATTATATTTGGGTTGCTAATGAATAAAGAGTACAACATGTGTATCAGCTATTGAGTGCCAGATGCTTTTATTTGATGTATGAAGTAGTGGGATCCTGTCAATGCACCACTTCGTACTAGAGTGGCGTGCTAACTAGTGATTTATTGGGTAAAAACATCAGTTGTGGTTCAGAAGCCTACAATACTAACAGGAGTGTATTTCTATAGGTCATCCGACATGATTTTTGGACCAGCCAATTTAGGAGACGATGCAATTAAAAACTTCCGTGCTAAGCACCACTGCAATTCAATCTGCAGAAAGCTTAAGCTTCCAGGTAAGCTCCATGTTACCTTTATGTGTGAACATAGCTGGTGCACAATCGAGGAGATGTATGACAAATGTAGTTGTGGTACTAGTGCAAACCTATATTAACCTTTTAGGTTTATTTCACATGAGTGATATGGAATGAGTCGGGGTCTGTTCAGGAAAAAACTGATGGTTTTGCACGCAAGTTGAATCAGTTTTTTTCTGCGATTACATTCGGTGTTTGTTTGTTTGTTTTTTCGTCCGGATTGTATGCATTTTTCACGCGCGTGAAGAAAAATAAACTTCATCTCCTTGCAACCATCTGTGAAAAACACGTTGCATCTGGATGCCTTTAGTTTTTCACGCAAGCCCCATTCTCTTCTATGGAGCTGCTTGAAAGCCTTTAGTTCCTGTTGTATGTCCTCCACCATTGCACAGCTAATAGACTACATGGACACGAAGTCTCACCTCTATCCCCAAACTTCATGCAGGTACATACTGCCGATACCAGCTGGTCTCCAGCAGAAGATTGAAGGGGTGTCCTCTGTGCCGGCCAGATTTCAGCAAAGCTGCTTGTTTCTGCAGGCTTATCTAAAAGGGACATTTTCATACATGTATTTATTTTTCATATTTTTTGAGGTGTAGCGTCCTTTTTAGTTTCATAGCAGCAGCATTTCAAAGGGTAAAATCTGCAAAGAGAATGTCCATTTAAATTAGTATCGCATGTTAAATTCTGTGCAGATTTTTCGCCACAGTGTTTAAATGAGATTTGTTAAAATCTAGTCAGGTTTTCTGCTACTGAAATTTGCTGAGGATTACTGCCTGCAAATCTGGATGGAAAGTCCACGGTGTATCCGTTACATGGGAAATCACCCTTAGGAACTTTGCCAGAATTTTGTGAAGTATCCTCCTGTAGTATTTTATTTATTAATTTTTTACTTCAAATTTCTAGAAGTTCTGAGTTGCTGAGCTTTCATGGTTCAGTCATTTTACAAGAATGTTGGCCAGTTTGGCCAGCAGGTCAGACTGCTGCTGCCCTTCCTGTTTTAAGGCACTCATGGATCCGGTCCCTATCTAGTTTTGTATCTATTGTCATAGCATTATCATGGGAACTTCAATATATAGAAATGTATTTTAAACTAATGAATATGTTGATTCACATTAGCGGTGCTGCTGATCCCTACAGTGCTGACTCTGTCCCCTTTTTCTTAAAAGACTTGAAGAGGAATGACTACACACCCGACAAAGTGATATTCCCTCAGGATGAACCTCCAGAATCCTCGACAGATCCTGATGGTTCCACCAAAGAGTCAAAAACTTCTATCCGTTTAATGCTGTAGCTGAAATCCCAGATATGGTGGACAGTTCTCACACCCTCAGAATGAGTTGTATTGCACATGTGTGCATGCTGCTAGGAGTCATGATTTTTTTTTTTTTTAAACTTTACCGAGTGGATGACCTTATGTGAAAGGCCCTACCTTGGGCCTAAGCCTGAGTTTTAGCAGTCTGTGTGTCCAGGTTTTAGGTAAACTATGCCTTGTGTGAAAACTGAGAAGTACTTTCTTCCACAGGGTTTTCCAGATGTAGCACCTGTCTGTAGATGCATCACAGGGCAATGTGCTGGTAACGAACATGAAATGGTGACTTCAGTTTTAACTGTGTATAGTGGCTATATTTTATATATTACAATTTTACCAGTTTAGTAAAGCCATGATCAGCAGATACGTATCGTATTCTAGAACAAACGGGAAAGTGTCCCTTCAAGTTGCCTTGTAAAGATAAGTGCTTTTCTAGTATATCATGTCTGCTTCAGAAGTTATCTTCCAAAGACCTCAAACTGTACAACCTGTATATCAAATGAGAATGTACAAAATCTCTTAATTTTTCAATGTATTTAAATGTCTGTGAAAGATCTTTATTGTTATGTGGTACCTGTTTTAATGAATTCCTCAAGTGGTTGTAAATTATGAGACCATTATGTGCAATGCAACAAGGCCAATGAATTGTAATCTAATTATTCCCGATGTTGAGTTTGTCAAGAGACTTTTTTCTTTTTTTTTTTTGTTTAAAGGTACTATATGCAGGTTTTAACTAAAGAACGAATAATTAAGTTCTATACATTTTTACTCTGTATTGCATCTTATAGATACAATACTTCTGAAGGCACGAACACATTAGCTGTTAAAATTGTTTTATGTTGCTGGGGAAAATGAAATATACTGTATACATTTTATATATCATTTAAATCTTTTAAAAATCTAAAATAAATTTATTCTTCACACAAATGTGTTTTTCTTATTTGCCACAACATTCCTTTGGATTTCTTAACCTTTTCATAAGAAGGATGTATGAAAAACATCATGGCTTTATTCAATATACTTGTTATGGCAAGCATGTAGAGCTTAGAACATGGTTTCCTCTCAAAGCCCAAACTCTTAGCTTTCTTGTGATATGTGGACACACAGCTTTAGGTACTGTAGTTGGGACCAGATGCATTTGAACTTGGGGAACACGGTGAAAAGGTTTACTTTCTGGTATGTGTAACAGAGAAGAAATCTGCAAGTGACATCAGGTGGAAAAATTCTTGCATGATACCGGTCATCTTTTACCCCCCCTCCTACAGCCTTCAGTGACCAAAGGGTGGAAATGACTGGATGTTCTTAGTGCCTATACAAGAAAGAGTGGAGATGTGCTCCAATATTGTCATATTTATGGTTTTTCTCTAGTAAAAGAATGAGAAGAGCTGATCTCATAAGCACGTCTTATCACCCCCTATGTCTTCTCAAACCTTTTAATTTGGTGATGTTTACCTGCATCTTCATCAGACATTTTATGATTTTGTGAAGATGTGTGCATGCAGACATACAGTACTGTGCTAACGTTTTAGGCAGGTGTGGAAAAATGCTGCAAAGTAACAATGCTTTCAGAAAAATGTTAATATTTGATTTTTTATCAGTGTTTCATAACCCATACTCATCAATAAAAAGTAAATACATCACTAGCCTAAATATGCAATATTATGGGGTGAGACTCCGTCGATCATGCTAGAACACATGGCAGTCTACCACATTATAACACATGACCGACATCCCTGGGTGTATAAGAGATGGGGCAGATCAATACTTACATCCTACCTAGGATGAAGTTCTAGGTGGAGTCCTCTGAGTGAATGTGTCACAGAATGTAATCCTTTTAGCCCCTCCTACAGTGTGCAGCAATCATGTCTCTGAGATCACTCAGGAATGTGGTCTTATCTGCACAATGGGGGAAAGGTACTACATTACAAGGCACATCATTACACTGGTAAAAATAAAAGGGGACAGAACCAATCGGTACATAAAAAAAATACCCTTACAATACAATCAGTTAACAACATGCAAGATGAATGAGGAGAAATCTAAATCAAATCAATATGTGGCATGGCCACCCTTTTGCCTTCAAAACAGCATCAGTTCTTGTAGGCACACTTGTACACAGTGTTTGAAGGGGCTTAGCCGGGAGGCTGTTCTAGACAGCTCGGAGAACTAACCACAGATCTTCCTTGGGTGTAGGCTTGCTCAGATCCTTCAGTGTTGTTGTCCTGCTGCAAAATACATTTGGAGATAATCAGAGGTCTCTGATGGCATTGCACAATAGATAAGTATATACCTGTATTTCTCAGCATCAAGGACACCATTAATCCTGACTAGAGATGAGTGAATCGATTTGTAAGAATCGATTAGAGTCATCAAGCAGAGTTATACATCAAAGAGGAGCTGTCTCCGCTGCTATAGGCGCTTCCCCTGCTGCTTGATTACAGGTAAGGCCTCTTTCACACTTGCGTTGTCCGGATCCGGCGTGTACTCCACTTGCCGGAATTACACGCCGGATCCGGAAAAACGCAAGTGTACTGAAAGCATTTGAAGACGGAGCCGTCTTCAAAATGCGTTCAGTGTTACTATGGCAGCCAGGACGCTATTAACCCCTTCAGGACCGGGCTCATTTTCATCTTAAGGACCAGGCCATTTTTTGGAAATCTGACCAGTGTCACTTTAAGTGCTAATAACTTTAAAACGCTTTGACTTATCCAGGCCATTCTGAGATTGTTTTTTCGTCACATATTGTACTTCATGACACTGGTAAAATGAAGTCAAAAAAATTATTTTTTTTGCACAAAAAAATACCTAATTTACCAAAAATTTGGAAAAATTTGCAAATTTTTAAAGTTTCAGTTTCTCTACTTCTGTAATACATAGTAATACCCCAAAAAATTGTGATGACTTTACATTCCCCATATGTATACTTCATGCTTGAATTATTTTGGGAATGATATTTTATTTTTTGGGGATGTTATAAGGCTTAGAAGTTTAGAAGCAAATCTTGAAATTTTTCCGAAATTTACAAAAACTAAATTTTTAGGGACCAGTTCAGGTCTGAAGTCACTTTGCGAGGCTTACATAATAGAAACCACCCAAAAATGACCCCATCTAAGAAACAACACCCCTCAAGGTATTCAAAACTGATTTTGCATACATTGTTAACCCTTTAGGTGTTGCACAAGAGTTATTGGCAAATGGGGAGGAAATTTGAGAATTTCATTTTTTTTGTCTAATTTTTCCTTTTAACCCATTTTTTCCACTAACAAAGCAAGGGTTAACAGCCAAACAAGACTGTATCTTTATTGCTCTGACTCTGCCGTTTACAGAAACACCCAATATGTGGCCGTAAACTACTGTACGGCCACACAGCGGGGCGTAGAGTGAAAGGTGCACCGTTTGGTTTTTGGAAGGCTGATTTTTATGGACTGGTTTATTTACACCATGTCCCATTTGAAGCCCCCTGATGCACCCCTAGAGTAGAAACTCCATAAAAGTGACCCCATCTAAGAAACTACACCCCTCAAGGTATTCAAAACTGATTTTACATACGTCATTAACCCTTTAGGTGTTGCACAAGAGTTATTGGCAAATGGAGATGAAATTTGAGAATTTCATTTTTTTGCCTAATTTTCAATTTTAACCCATTTTTTCCACTAACAAAGCAAGGGTTAACAGCCAAACAAGACTGTATCTTTATTGCCCTGACTCTGCTGTTCACAGAAACACCCCATATGTGGCCGTAAACTACTGTATGGCCACACAGCGGGGCGTAGAGTGAAAGGTGCGCCGTTTGGTTTTTGGAGGGCTAATTTTGCTGGACTGTTTGTTTTACACCATGTCCCATTTGAAGCCCCCCTGATGCACCCCTAGAGTAGAAATTCCATAAAAGTGACCCCATCTAAGAAACTACACCCCTCAAGGTATTCAAAACTGATTTTACAAACTTTGTTAACCCTTTAGGTGTTGCACAAGATTTAATGGAAAATAGAGACACAATTTCAAAATTTCACATTTTTGGCAGATTTTCCATTTTAATATTTTTTTTCCAGTTACAAAGCAAGGGTTAACAGCCAAACAAAACTCTTTATTTATGGCCCTGATTCTGTAGTTTACAGAAACACCCCATATGTGGTCGTAAACTGCTGTACGGGCACACGGCAGGGCGCAGAAGGAAAGGAACACCATATGGTTTCTGGAAGGCAGATTTTGCTGGATTGTTTTTAGACACCATGTCCCATTTGAAGCCCCCCTGATGCACCCCTAGGTTAGAAACTCCAAAAAAGTGGCCCCATTTTGGAAACTACGGGATAAGGTGGCAGTTTTGTTGGTACTATTTTAGGGTACATATGATTTTTGGTTGCTCTATATTACACTTTTTGTGAGGCAAAGTAACAAAAAATAGAAATTCTGAAATTTCATCTCCATTTGCCATTAACTCTTGTGGAACACTTAAAGGGTTAACAAAGTTTGTAAAATCGGTTTTGAATACCTTGATGGGTGTAGTTTCCAAAATGGGGTCATTTTTTGGAGTTTATCCTCTAGGGGTGCATCGGGGGGGCTTCAAATGGGACATGGTGTCAAAAAAACCAGTCCAGCAAAAACTGCCTTCCAAAAACCATATGGCGCTCCTTTCCTTCTGCGCCCTGCCGTGTGGCCATACAGCAGTTTACGACCACATATGGGGCATTTCTATAAACTAAAGAATCAGGGCAATAAATATTGAGTTTTGTTTGGCTGTTAACCCTTGCTTTGTTATGGGAAAAAATGAATTAAAATGGAAAATTTGCCAAAAAATAGCTGTTTTGGCACTGTTTTTATTTTGTATTATTTACAACGTTCATCTGACAGGTTAGATCATGTGCTATTTTTATAGAGCAGGTTCTTATGGACGTGACTATACCTAATATGTATACTTTTTTATTTATTTTATTTTACACAATAATATCATTTTTGACACAAAAAAAAAAACATGTTTTAGTGTCTCCATTGTCTGAGAGCCATAGTTTTTTCAGTTTTTTGGTGATTGTCTCAGGTTGGGTATCATTTTTGCGGGATGAGATGACTGTTAGATTGGTACTATTTTGGGGTGCATATGACTTTTTGATCGCTTGCTATTACACTTTCCATTACGCCCCATGACAGCACCTGTGAGAGATCCTCCTCCTTCCGGACAGGAAACAGGAACTTCCCAGATCTTTAAATTGGTCCCATGCCTTCCACCTTCAGTTCTTTCCTGTTTCCTGTCCAGGGACAGGAGGATTTCTTTCCAGAGGGAGGATCAGTCGATAGGCACAGATGCGCTCTCACAGTCGTGGGGGAAAGGCCTAGTCTATGCGTTTCCTCCCATCAGTCTATTGCCCAGAGTGATCCAGAAGATCAGAGGGGAGCAGGCGACGGTGATACTAATAGCACCATTCTGGCCAAGAAGAGTCTGGTTTGCTTGGTTGAGGAGACTATCAATAGCCGATCCTTGGGTGCTTCCGGAAAGACAGGACCTATTATATCAGGGCCCTCTACATCATCCGGAAGTCAAGAACCTCCACCTGACGGCTTGGATTTTGAGAGGACATTCTTCAGGTCTAGAGGCCTATCAGAACAGGTCATCGGGACTCTCCTAGCTAGTAGGAAGAAAGTCACCTCCGAAATCTATCTGAGAGTATGGAAAACCTTCCTTCGGTTTGCAGGTCCAGGCTTAGACTTGAGCTCACCCAACATCCCGTTAATTTTGAACTTTTTGCAGGAAGGCCTTAACAAAAAGCTTAAACCCAGCACTCTCAAGGTGCAGGTCTCAGCTCTGAGTGTCCTGTTTGACTTTCGATTGGCTACTCATCCTTGGGTCAAAAGGTTCATTAGGGGGTCCTCTAGACTATGTCCTATAGTTAGATCTAAGTCAGCCCCCTGGGACCTTAACCTGGTTCTTTCTGCTCTTACCAAGGCTCCGTTTGAGCCTCTGGGGGACATCCCCTTAAAGATGTTGTCCTATAAGACCGTATTTTTAGTGGCCATTACATCTGCCAGACGAGTAGGAGAGCTGTCCGCCTTGTCCTCTTCCCCACCATATACTCAGATTCTGGAGGATAGGATTGTTTTCAAACCAGACCCTGCATTCCTGCCCAAGGTAGTGTCTGTATTCCATAAGTCTCAGGAGATAGTTCTCCCTTCCTTTTGTCAGGACCCAAAGAACGAGGGAGAAAGATCTTTTCATACTTTAGACGTTAGAAGGTGTGTCTGTGAGTATTTAGAGTCTACAAAGGACTTTAGAAAGACCCCGCAACTCTTTGTTCAATTTCAGGGTCAGAACAGGGGCTCAAAGGTTACAAGCCGTACCTTAGCCAGATGGATCAAGAGAGCGATAGGTTTGGCATATTCACTATCAGAGTGTCAGGTCCCTTCAGATTTTTCAGCCCATTCTACCAGGGCAGTAGCCTCTTCCTGGGCAGAAAAAGGGTGTGCTACTATAGAACAGATCTGTAGGGCTGCAACGTGGAGTTCTCCCTCTACGTTTTACAAGCACTACAGGTTGGACCTTTCATCTGTGCAGGATATGTCTTTTGGGAGAAAGGTGCTGCAGGCTGTAGTCCCTCCCTAATAATTATCTAGTCTAGTCTCTCACAGGTGCTGTCATGGGGCGTAATGGAAATACTTCAATTACTCTTACCGGTAATATGTTTTCCATGAGCCCATGACAGCACCTACATAATTCCCTCCCTTATTTAAAGAAAAAATATATATATATATAATAATAATAAGACTTTTATTTATAAAGAATGATGATGGGAAAAAAGGAAAAAAAAAAAAAAAGAGAGAAGGAGAAATTTACTCTTTAGTATAGTGCCAAAGAAGAGATATGCCTGGCATATATTTGGCGCAGAGTTTTTTCTATTATGTTTTCTCGCCTATGTTGTTAGTTTTTACTATATATAGGTGCGTTGCTGGTCCCAGGAATCTTGTCAAATACTGAAGGTGGAAGGCATGGGACCAATTTAAAGATCTGGGAAGTTCCTGTTTCCTGTCCGGAAGGAGGAGGATCTCTCACAGGTGCTGTCATGGGCTCATGGAAAACATATTACCGGTAAGAGTAATTGAAGTATTTTTGTGATGTAAGGTAAAAAAAAAATAGCTTTTTTGACACCGTTTTTTTTTTTTTACAGTGTTCACCTGAGGGGTTAGGTCATGTGGTATTTTTATAGATCAGGTTCTTACGGACATGGCAATACCTAATGTCTACCTTTTTATAATTTATCAGGGTTTTACACAATAATATAATTTTTGAAACAAAAAAAAATCATGTTTTAGTATCTCCATAGTCTGAGACCCATAGTTTTTTTATTTTTTGGGCCATTGTCTCATGTAAGGGCTCATTTTTTGCGGGATGAGGTGACGGTTTGATTGGTACTTTTTTGGCGTACATGCGACTTTTTTGATCACTTTTATTAACTTTTTTGGGAAGTAAGGTGGGCAAAATTTCAATTTCCTCATAGTTTTTTTATTTTTATGGCGTTCACCGTGCGGGGAAAGTAATATGACCGTTTTATAGATCAGGTCGTTACGGACGCGGCGATACCTAATATGTGTAGTGTATTGTATTTTATTTTTTTTATTTTTATTCAGTGATAAATGTGTTTTTTTGAAACTTTACTTTTTTAACTTTTTTAAACTTTTTTTTTTGACCCAGACCCACTTGGTTCTTGAAGATCCAGTGGGTCTGATGTCTGTATAATACAGTACAGTACAATATATATTGCACTGTACTGTATTTTACACTTGTCTGAACAGATCTATGCCTTTTAGCAATGTGCTGGCACCCTGGTATACCCACTAGACACCAACGATCATTGAAAGGGAGGCGGGCGGAGGATCGCGATCCCGCCTGCCGCACCGCCCGCCTCCCGCACCTTACCGCACCTCCGCACGGCCTGCGACACCCCCCCTGCACCACCCGCCCACATAATATCATTCAGGGGTGCAGGGGGGGTGAAACATCTTTATTTTGGACATACTAAAGTTTCTGATCCCCGCGGTCAGGGACCGCGGGGATCAGAAAGCGCTACAAACCGCAGGTCTGAATTGACCTGCGGTTTGCAGCGATCGCCGATAGGGGGGGGTCACAGGACCCCCCTCGGCATTGACCCAAGGTGCCTGGCTGTGTGTGACAGCCGGGATCTCAGCGCTGTCACCATGTCTGCAGACATGGTGACAGTTTATGCCATGACGTGTATACTCATCATGACGCGCTAAGTAGCAGTGCGCCATGACGAGTATACTCGTCATGGGTCGGGAATATTTTTACACTTTCTCCTTCTCTGATCGCTTCCCTGACAGGAATTGGGGCGATCAGAGAAGGAGAAGCACATAGTCCCTCCCTAACCCCCCCTTACCTGCCCCGATGCGCTGCGATTGGTCCCTCTGCAGTAATGGACCAATCACAGCGATCGTGGGCGGGTCAGAGCTCCAATACAGCTCCTGCCGGCTTCTCTGGTTGCCTAGCAACCCCAGCACGCCGGCTTCACTGAAGCTTCAGCGCTGACAGTGAAAGCCGATCACGTACATGCACGTGGGGATGCGGTGAGGCACCACATTCCCCCACGTACATATACGTGATGTTGCGTGAAGGGGTTAAAGTCCTGGTTGCCATAGTAGGAGTGGGGAGCGGTATACTTACAGTCCGTGCGGCTCCCGGGGCGCTCCAGAATGACGTCAGAGCGCCCCATGCGCATGGATGACGTGTCCATGTGATCACGTGATCCATGCGCTTGGGGCGCCCTGACGTCACTCTGGAGCGCCCCGGGAGCCGCACGGACGGTAAGTATACTGCTCCCCGCTACACTTTACCATGGCTGCCAGGACTTTAGCGTCCCGGCAGCCATGGTAACCATTCAGAAAAAGCTAAACGTCGGGTCCGGCAATGCGCCGAAACGACGTTTAGCTTAAGGCCGGATCCGGATCAATGCCTTTCAATGGCGACGGAACTCTATGCCGGAAGAAAAGAACGCAGGTGTGAAAGAGCCCTAACATCAAATATTGATTTGGATTTCTCTTTTCTTCATTTACTTTGCATGTTGTAAATAAAAATATTAACTAGTACTTCTATTTTTGTAAACATTCTTACTTTGCAGCACTTCTTACACACCTGCCTAAATGTTTTGCACAGTACTGTAAAGGGTTTACATGGAAATATTTATTCGGACTATAATAGTTAACCTTTGCTTACACTAGCATCTTCACTAGGGTTCTATTACATTTGAGGGCAAAAACAGCACAGCATGTAAAAGTTTTCTTGCTGTCAAAAGTACCTTTGTGCTTAGTTTCGATCAGTCATAGCTTCTATTATGAAGTTAGAGCAGTCTTGATGTAGAGAAAATGCTTATGCCTCAGGACTCGCATTACAGGTGAGAAATAACAAGTTTCACTCTTTGTTGTTCAGATCCAGATCGGATTGGGTACAAAGACAAAACCTGAAGTAAAGTTGGCAGCTTTCCTGAAAATCTGTCTGTCATTTTATGTTCTATGGTGTAAGAGGGGCAACAACAGCTGTGCCTTGGGTTTGTATATTTTCCTGCAGTTGCACAGTTCTCCCACAAGGTCTTGGACTATTCGGCCCAAACCTTGCATTTGATCGCCCACCATCTAAAGCCAATGCAAATCAGCCAGGTATTACATAATATACCCTTGCATTAAAAAGTGACTTGGTTGCTATAAGGCCAGATGTCATTATTCAGTTTAGCAAAAATGGTCTGTGTGAAGGCTTCAAGAACAATCGCAGGTGATCTGACTTGAACGCACAGCATCATGTGAGTACAGGGACAGTATACCTGTGCTATAAGATGTTGCAAGTTTGAGTTAGATGACCCTTGGTTGGTCCAGGATATGTGGCCATCACAGGGACAGTTTTTCCCAGACCTCACGCAGTCACGCAGCCATCTGACACCGACCTTAAAGGGGGTTGTCCAGGGTATATTAGTTATGCCATATCCTTAGGATAGGCCATCCCTAGCTGATTGGCAGGGATGTGGCGTGTCGTACCACTCACTGATCAGCTAGCAATGGGCTATCCTAAGGATAGGCCATCTCTTAAAAACCCTCCACAACCTCCCTCTACAATGGAATGTATGCCTTTTTCAGGGGCAATGGAGTCGTCGGATATCCGGATCAGAAACAAAACAAGTACAAGAGGGATAAATAGAGGCAAATCTAATAAATCCGTAAGTCTGATTTACAGCAATCAGCCAAAAAAGGGTAAATCCATAAGAAGTGCTCAGGAACAAAGCCAAGTAAAAATGACAGGATACCCAAGGAGTAAACTAGCACAGGCTCAAAGTTCAATCATTGGCAGATAATCCTGGAAAAGCTGTGTTTAGAGCACAACCACACTGAGCAGCCATGCATAAGTAATGCCCCCCAGTATAATTAATAGCCCACTTTGTTCCCAGCAGTATAAGTAATGGCCCCCCAGTGCCCTCAGTATATATAATTTACCCAGTTTTTTCCCTCAGTTATAATAGGGGGTAAATATACCAGGCACTATTCATATGTTTCTGTTTGTAGCAAAAAAAAGTGAAATTCTGGGTTCATATAGGGTATTTTTTAGGTATATAATTATGATATAGGGCAGGGATGCTCAACCTGCGGCCCTCCAGCTGTTGCAAAACTACAACTCCCATCATGCTCGGCTGTAGGCTGATAGCTGTAGGCTTTCTGGGCATGCTGGGAGTTGTAGTTTTACAACAGCTGGAGGGCCACAGGTTGAGCATCCCTGATATAGGGGTAGTCTAAGATTTATGGTGGTGTCACACACAGCTTTTTGTGGTGTTTTTTTTTTTTTTTTAAGTCAGTTGGAAGGGAATGAGAAATCTAAAGGAAAGACAACTGTTAGGTCCTTTTCTGACTTTGGGTCAAAACCTGCATAGAAACTGCCACAAAAAACTGTGTAGGGCAGCTATCGACTATTTTTGTAATCGAGTATTCTATCGATTAATCAAGTACTCTAATAACAAAAAACTAATTAAAAT
Source organism: Bufo bufo (assembly GCF_905171765.1). Classification (NCBI taxonomy): domain Eukaryota; kingdom Metazoa; phylum Chordata; class Amphibia; order Anura; family Bufonidae; genus Bufo; species Bufo bufo. Next base: position 665,795,357 of record NC_053389.1, read on the forward strand.
AATGTTTTTCTTTATAAAAAGCCCACCCCCCGTGCCATCAGCTTTCTCCCCAGTGCCATCAGCTGTCCCCCAGTGCCACCAGCTTGCCCCCCCAGTGCCACCATATTCCCCCCCAGTGCCACCATTTTCCCCTCATAGCCATGTCCCCAGAGCCAGCTCCTCCATATTCTTCAGTCGTCCTGAAGTCACACAGCGTCGGATCATAATGAGTACTTACGTGCACTATGTCCTGACGATCCGTCAGGGCTGAAAGTGCGGTGCGGGTCGGCGGGTGACCACGGAGCGGTGAGTAATAGCAAGTGCTTTACTCCTGCTCTGTGGTCACATGACACAAACGGATCCTCGATGCAAAAAATTTGCATAGAGGATTTTTGTGTCAAATTACTCGATTCAATCAAGTAATCGTTTCAGCCCTAGCTGTGTGTGAAAGCAGTTAGCATCTAAAAACAGGGCTCCTTATTCAAAATTTGCATGCAGTGGTGGTCGAGCAAATGCACTGCTTATTTGTGTTAGACTGGGAATTTAGCGTCCCCCTTGTCGTCGGCCCACTGGTAAATGTCCCTGTAGGTTCTATGGCCAGTCCTCCCCTGCTGATAATCCTTTCAAGGTCCTTTGACTGAGAGCACAGCTACAGTAGCTTAGCACTATACTGGTCTATCAGTGCCATTGAAGCTGAATGGCGGTGATGGAGCGAGGTGATAATTGTCAATGTAGGATAAACTCTAGGAGCTATACTGGAAATGTCTATGAATCTGTAATATTGTATGAAACTTCATGAAACCGCTTTTGTACTACAGAAAAAAACAAAAAACATGGAAACATAATTAAAAAGTGTATGGAGGAGTTTACCTAGGTGGATTTCTTTGATTTCTTTCACATGAAGATGAATGGTTACATTAATCAGATCTTTCAGCTAGAGTGACTTCCATGAAAGCAGCTGAATAGGCAGCTCCCCAGGTACTCTGATATATCCTGTTTCTGCCTAGTCTCTTGGTCATGTAATATTGTAGTGATCAGTTTCACTTGCTGCTGAAATAACTGCATTTCTCACTTATATCATTGGGGGACATGGGATCGTGGGTATAGCTGCTGCTGCTGCCGCCACTAGGGGGCGACTCTAGGCTAAGAAAGTGTTAGCTCCTCCTCTGCCGGCTATACCGCCTCCAGCCTGCAGTGAGCATATCAGTTTTTAGCTTAGTGTTGTAGGAGGCAGACCTCCCTGCTTGCAGGGCGCTTCCTTTTGTTATTTTTAACTTTTTTCCTTTTAGGTTTGGGAGACAGTCACCTAGCCTCTCTGTCTACTCGGGGAGCAAGACCGGTGACGGTTCCCTCACCGCCCGACCTCCCCACAGAAGAAAAGCTGGACCAGGGCAGCCTCGCTCCCCTTTTTCCCACCAGCCAAAGGGTCACCTGGATCCTCCCGCCATACCAGACTCCTGCCACTTTGGGTGCCAGCTGCTGAAGAGGTGACCCTGCTGGTCCACTAAGGGAGGGTGAAGAGAAGAGGATGAAGATGAGGTGAGTACTCGGGAAAGGGTGAGTATTTTACCCTCCCTTTCTCTCTCTGGGTCTCGTCCACTCTTCTGGACCACAGGGGAGTGCTCCCCCTCCATCCTCTCCTCCCACTTCTCATAGTATCACCCAGCTTTCCTGGAAACAGAAGGCATCTGCTTCAGATTGACCTTTCTGTGTTCCTGTAGCCACGGGAAGAGACCCCCGTTTGGCCCCTGGCGCCACCGTTAGACATGCCGGCCGCTTTGCTTTCTCAGGCCCCGGCTTCCTTTCGGGCCTACCCACGATTCAGGTCGCGCCCGCTCCAGGCGTGTCCCCCAGGGGGTCCCCGCGGCAGTTCCCGTCAAGCGGCCGGCCGCCCGCACTGCTCCGGGTCCCTTTGTTCCCCGGCCGACCAGAAGTGCATCACGGACGGCTGCGGGTGGCTAATTTAGGCCACGGCTTCTAGGGAGATGTAAGCCAAAATGCGCCGCCCACCTCTATGATAAATTAGAACGGAGGCCATGAATCAAATGTGAAGGGGTGGGAAAGGGCCGCGACGAGCTGGACTTCAAGAACTTCATTTTTTATATACCGCATGACTGGGAATCAAACTCTTTTTGCTGCAATTAGGTGCTTCAGAGAGCAAAGAGAAAACCAAATTTGATGAGAACATCTGTAAGGTAATGCTGGTGGTTTATGGTGCATTTTCTTAGCCGACATTTTCCCTTTAAATACACTACCCCTTGGATCCTAGTTCACACCTAGGGCTCGGATTTATTGTTTTTAAAGAGGATCTGTCAGCTTGATCAACCCTATTAAACCAGGCATACGGCCTGGTAGGCAGTATCAGCATGATGAGCCCTACCAATCAGTATGTCTGGTTTAATAGAGTTGATCATGCTGACAGAGGCTATTTGAAAGAGTTTTATTTTTGTTATGTATTATAAATATATTTCAAAATAGTTTTTATTTTTGTATATATAAATTACTTGGTTTATTATCTGTCTATGATGACCTCTAATAAATTTTAGAATATTATATGAGCACCATTTTTGCTTTTTAAATATTTAGGTACAGGTACCTAAAGCTACGAACAAGTTAACCCCTTAACGACCCAGGACGAGAATGCTCATCCTAAATCGCCGGCACTTAGCGTTAGAGGACGAGCGTTCTCGTCCTGCAGTCGTTCCTCCCCCCCGCGCGGTGTGCCGCGAACAGCGGCAGAGATCCAGCTGTTACTGACAGCCGGATCCTTGCTGCATCCACCAGCATCGGCGATCACACCGATGCCGGTGGATTAACCCCTCATATGCCGCGGTCAGCGCTGACCGCGGCATATGGGAGGTTTGCGCTCCCTCACCTCATCCATCAGTCCCCGCGCTGCTGTGGCGGGGACTTGATGGTTGCCATGGCAGCCCCAAGCCAAGCATGTACGGAGGCCTAAGAGGCCCAGCCCCCAGGCTGGGTCTCCTAGGCAACTGTTAGCGTCTTACAGTGTAAGACGCTAACAGTTCAATACAGCACAATACAGATGTATCGTGCTGCATTGAAACAGGGATCAGACCCTGTAATGTTGAAATCCCAGAGTGGGACAAATAATAAAGTGAAAAAAAAAAAGTTAATAAAATTTAAGTTTTCCAAAAAAATTAAAAGTTTCAAGTAAAAAAAAATAAAAAAGCGTCCTTTTCCAAAAATAAAGTAAAAAAGAATTGTAAAAAATAGGGAAAAGACATATAGACATATTAGGTATCGTCGCATCCGTATCGACCAGCTCTATAAACATATTTCATGACCAAACCCCTCAGATGAACACCGTAAAAAAATAAAAACTGCTAAATAAACAATTTTTTGGTCACCTTACATCACAAACAGTACAACAGCAAGTGATCAAAAAGGCGTACGCCCACCAAAATAGTACCAATCTAACCGTCGCATCATCCCGCAAAAAATGAGCCCCTACCTGAGACAATCGCCTAAAAAATAAAAAAAACTATGGCTCAGAATATGGAGACACTAAAACATAATTTTTTTTGTTTTAAAAGATCTGTTACTGTGTAAAACTTACATAAATAAAAAAAAAGTATACATATTAGGTATCGCCGCGTCCGTATCGCCCGGCTCTATAAAAATATCACATGACCTAACCCCTTAGGTGAACACCATAAAAAATAAAAACTGTGCTAAATAAGCAATTTTTTGTCACCTTACATCACAAAAAGTGTAATAGCAAGCGGTCAAAAAGTCATATGCACCCCAAAATAGTGCCAATCAAACCGTCATCTCATCCCGCAAAAATCCTACCCTACCCAAGATAATCGCCCAAAAACTGAAAAAACTATGGCTCTTAGACTATGAAAACACTAAAACATGATTTTTTTTGTTTGAAAAATGAAATCATTGTGTAAAACTTACATAAATAAAAAAAAAAAGTATACATATTAGGTATCGCCGCATCCGTATCGACCGGCTCTATAACAATATCACATGACCTAACCCCTCAGATGAACACCGTAAAAAAATAAAAATAAAAACGGTGTACAAAAAAGCATTTGTCATCTTACATCACAAAAAGTGTAATAGCAAGCGATCAAAAAGTCATATGCCCCCTAAAATAGTGCAAATCAAACCGTCATCTCATCCCGCAAAATATGAGACCCTACCTAAGACAATCGCCCAAAAACTGAAAAAACTATGGCTCTCAGACTATGGAAACACTAAAACATGATTTTTTTTGTTTCAAAAATGAAATCATTGTGTAAAACTTACATTAAAAAAAAAAGTATACATATTAGGTATCGCCGCGTCCGTGACAACCTGTTCTATAAAAATACCACATGATCTAACCTGTCAGATGAATTTTGTAAATAACAAACAAAAAAAAACGGTGCCAAAACAGCTATTTCTTGTTACCTTGCCTCACAAAAAGTGTAATATAGAGCAACCAAAAATCATATGTACCCTAAACTAGTTCCAACAAAACTTCCACCCTATCCCGTAGTTTCTAAAATGGGGTAACTTTTTTGGAGTTTCTACTCTAGGGGTGCATCAGAGGGGCTTCAAATGGGACATGGTGTAAAAAAAAAGAAAAACAGTTCAGCAGAATCTGCCTTCTAAAAAACGTATGTCATTCCTTTCCTTCTGCGCCCTGCCGTGTGCCCGTACAGCAGTTTACGACCACATATGGGGTGTTTCTGTAAACTAGAGAATCAGGGTCATAAATATTGAGTTTTGTTTGGCTGTTAACCCTTGCTTTTGTAACTGGAAAGAAAATATTAAAATGGAAAATCTGCCAAAAAAGTGAAATTTTGAAATTGTATCTCTATTTTCCATTAATTCTTGTGGAACACCTAAAGGGTTAACGACGTTTGTAAAATCAGTTTTGAATACCTTGAGGGGTGTAGTTTCTAGAATGGGGTCATTTTTGGGTGGTTTCTATTATGTAAGCTTCACAAAGTGACTTCAGACCTGAACTGGTCCTTAAAAAGTTTTTTTTTTTTAAATTTCTGAGAAATTTCAAGATTTACTTCTAAACTTCTAAGCCTTGTAACGTCCCCCAAAAATAAAATGTCATTCCCAAAATGATCCTAACATGAAGTAGACATATGGGAAATGTAAAGTAATAACTATTTTTGTAGGTATTAATATGTATTATAGAAGTAGAGAAATTGAAACTTGGAAATTTGCAAATGTTTCTAAATTTTTGCCAAATTTGGTATTCTTTTATAAATAAAAATGATTTATTTTTTACTCCATTTTACCAGTTTCATGAAGTACAATATGTGACGAAAAAACTATCTCAGAATGGCCTGGATAAGTCAAAGCGTTTTAAAGTTATCACCACATAAAGTGACTGGTCAGATTTGCAAAAAATGGCCTGGTCCTGAAGGGGTTAATCTAGTTATATACAGTACATGCTCTCCTATCCAATTAAAACTAATGTAGACTTTTCAGTAAAATCTTACTGTAGCATTTTTAACAAAAAAAAAACAGCTGTTAAAAGAAAGTGCCAAACCCTATGGGGGAAATGTATCATGAGGGGATATATTTTAAAATAGTTTTCCTTGACTCTGTGTAGAGTGTACTTTGCACCAAATTTAGCAAATGTTGCTTGTTAAATTCAGAGCATCTTTAAAGAGGACCTTTCACCAGAATAAAGTATCTAAACTGACTATACAGACGTGTAGAGCGGCACCCAGGGATCCCCCTGCACTTACTGTTATCCCCGGGCGCCGCTCCGTTCTCCGGTTATAGCCTCCGGTATGTTCATAGTTAGGCTCCACCCAGGGGAACCTGCCGGCGTCTTTCTCCTATGCTGTAGCGCTGGCTGAGCGCTGCGATTGGCCAGCGCTACAGCATAGGAGAAGGAGACTGCGGCAGGATCCCCTGGGTGGAGCCTAACTATGAACATACCGGAGGCTATAACCGGAGAACGGAGCGGCGCCCGGGGATAACAGTAAGTGCAGGGGGATCCCTGGGCGCCGCTCTACACGTCTGTATAGTCAGTTTAGATACTTTATTCTGGTGAAAGGTCCTCTTTAAACCTAAAAAAAAAATTGGTTTTGTAACGTAAAATCATTGAATACAGAGCATAAAAGCAAATTATCAAAGAAGTAGTCGTACAAACAATCTTAAAATCCAATATTAGGGGTGAGGGATCTCAAAAGTAATACAATTTCTTATTATTAGGCGACCTGCATAATCGTAGGGAAGCTTTCAGGAACAGTCAGATTCAAACATATATCTCATTTCAACCTAACAATAAAGCTGGCTTGCCCTGTAAGTTAGAAAAGTGATCAGGCCCAATGTGTATCATCCCTCGCCTGCTATTGATTAACCAAAAGAACATAAAAACACAAGACAAGAGTACATAAGGAAGAGTATGGGTAAAAGGCGGGAAGTGAACGTGGATGGGGAGGTATTATATGCACTATTAGTGTAGTCCGGACCTACACCTCCAAGTAAGCAACAAATCCATGCCATTCTCTTTTATTTCTACACCCAAGTCCAACAAGAATGGGAGAAACACTGGTTCTTTCTAAGGTGGCCTCACTCAGGGAAATCTATCAAAGGTATCCGGTCCCAGAGGAGGGCCAGAGGGGGTGGGGGGGAAGGCGGATAGCATATCTTCTCACGTGAGTCCCCTCCAGGTCCTCCAAGGAGACCAGACCCTCAAAAAGGTGGCAAGTCTCCTCTCCGTCCTACCCACAAAGTCATCAAAATTGCATGTTTGATCAACCTTCTTGCACCACTCATCTAGTGATGAGGGGGGGGGGGGGGTTGTTGCAACCAATGTAGGGGGATCAGGGTTTTTGCTGCTGCTAGAAGGTGCATGATGAGGTTTGACTTAGTGGGCTGGTAAGTGGTGTTTGGCAATGCCAATAAAATAATGGCCAGAGTGATATGAAAGGGTGTATTGCAAACATCCTGTATGGCGGATTCAAGATCCACTGTGCATCTGGCATCTCCAGCATCTGAGTCAGAGACGTTACGGAGATAGAGAAATTCAGGGGTTTTGTACCAGCTACATAATAGCTTGTAGTGGCTTTCCTGGAGGCGTACACAGCGTGGGAAGCCCTGTGAATACCTTAGCACTTGTTTGGTCTCCGAATCAGATAGAGTGATCCTTAGTTCTTTTTCCCAGGCAGACAGATAAGCTGGTTTAGCTATTATGCTATGCATAATAAAATTTTGGTATATATGAGATATTCTTTTACCAGCTGGGAGATTTGACAACACAAGTTTCTCAAAAGCAGTATGACTCCGTCTCAAAACTGCTTTGTCTAAGAACCTAGTACAAATACATTTGAAGTGGGCATAATAGAAGGAGAGCGACATTTCAGAAACTTCCCTTGGCAGAAAAGTTCTGAAAACTTCTTTTGTAGGGATGGTCTGGAAAAGCTTCCTCTACCTTCCAATGTGACAGGGCCAAAAGCTTTCCTTGGCTGCTTCCGGAGCGTCCGCTAGCATCGGAAAAAGTGCCAGAGGGGACGGACTCGGAGCTAGGACCTTTACATATTGTCGCCATGCTTCCACTGGGCCCTTTAGCATGGGGTTCGTGTGACTTTTCACCCTAGCCTTCGTACCAGCAAGCCACGTGCACTTCAGATCAGAGTATGAACTCTAAGAGGCAGAAACTGCGAAGGGATCCCCTTCACCTACTGGGAACAGCAATTGTAGCCATCTATTTAGTTGAGTCGCCTTGTAGTAAGCCTGAGCGTCAGGAAGCCCCAAGCCACCCGCCTCCCTTCTTTTATTCATTATAGTATGCGCTAGTCGTGCTCTCTTGTTTTTCCAGACAAACCTGGAAAACAGGTTTCTAACAGAGGCAAAGAAAGAGGGGGGCACATGGATGGGTACCATTTGCAGGATATAAAGTGTTTTCGGCATTATGTATGTTTTCAGTAGATTCCTTCTACCAAGCCAGGAGATCCACAATGCTTCATAAGATTTCAACATCTTAGTGATTTCTACAAGCAAGGTAGAATAATTTAGCTGGTAGAGATCCGAAAGATCTCTGGAAAGACGTACACCAAGATAGGTAATGGCTGTGTGTGCCCACGAGAAGTTGGTAGACATCTTTAAACTTGGGACCAGTATCTGGGGGACTGATATGTTCAGTACCTCCGATTTGGTATAATTGACCTTGTAGTCAGACACAATGCATAAATCCTGCATCAGCTGCATGACCTTCAGTAGGCTGACTAGGGGGTTCGTCGTTAGAAATAGCAAGTCATCTGCAAAGGCCAAGATTTTCAGTTGTTTCCCCCCGACTGAGAAACCTCCAATGTCCTCCTGTTCTCTAACTGCTTGCAAGAAAGTTTCCATGACAAGGACGAAAAGGGTAGGGGATAATGGACACCCTTGGCGAGTACAGTTTGAGATTTTGAAAACAGGTGAAAGCGTACCACTTATATTTAAGCGAGCATGGGGAGCCTGATACAGCGTAAGGATGGCATGTATCAGTGGTTGTGGGAAGGGGAACTTAGGAAGAGTTTCTTCCATGAAGGCCCAGTTGACCCTATCAAATGCCAAGAAGGACCAAAGGTGTTTTAGTAACATGCGCTGTATAAATGGCATGAAATACTCTGGTGGTGTTTCTTTCCCTCCCTCCCTTGCACAAAACCTACTTGCTCAGGCCCCACTAATGAGGCGATGAAGGATCTAGTTCTGTTGGCCAGCAATTTGGCCCAAATTTTCAGACCTTGATTAAGTAACGAGATCGGCCTATAACTACCACATTCTGTGGGGTCCTTCCCTTCTTTTGGTATTAATGTAATAACTGCTTCCTGGGATTGTCTAGGGAGTAATCCTCCCGCAATCAGAAAGTTACAGGTCTTAGTCAGATTAGGTATTAAAATTTTATGAAAGGTCTTATAATAGGGAAGAGGGAAGACGTCTGGCCGCCGACTTTTTTTTTGACGAGAAGCTCCATATCACACTTTTAATTTCGGCTTCTGTGATGGTTGAGTTAGATCCGCAGCATCTGCGGCAGTAAGCGAAGGGAGGTTTAGGTGTTGTAGAAATTTCTGGATTGTTACACTTGCGTTAAAACAACTTTCTGCGTCTTTTGAGGCTTTTAAGTTGTAAAGTTTAGAGTAAAAAGCCTGAAAGGCCTTTGCAATCTCTTCTGTGTCAGTTATGATGTCTCCGTGTTCCGTTTTGATTTTATTGATGTAAGATTTGGCTCTAGCTTTTTTGAGGAGGGGGGACATTAATTTGCCCCCTATATCACCATGAGCGTAAATAAGGTGTTTAAAGTAGAGGAGTTTTTTTGCTTGACAAACTGAGAGGTTTTAAGCTTTGCCCTCAGAGTTGCTAATTCTTCCTGGAGGATTAGGGATCTGGACTGTTTCTGTACCCTCTCGGTAGCCGCTATCTGCTGAAGGATGCTATCTACTGTTTTTTGCCTCTCTTTTTAGCTTTGTTCCCAGGGAGATGAGAATACCCCAAATGAAGACTTTGTGTGCCTCCCAGACAGTTGGAGGCTTCACTTCATCCGATAAGTTTAATTCAAAGAATTTGCGTAATTGTGAGTTTATTTCCTGACAAACCTTTTCATCATTAAGTAGGACCTCATTTAATCTCCATGTCCATTCCCCTTTTGGAAGCTGATTTATGGTAAACGTGATAGAGCAGGGTGCATGATCTGAAATTATGATGTTACCTATAGAAGCTGCTTTCATTTAGAGTAGAACCAATTTGCTGGTGGACAGGTAATCTAATCTCTGGAAGGAGTTATGGGGAGCTGATCTAAAAGTGTAGTCTTTCGCTTGGGGATGGTGTTGTCTCCACAGATCTATGAGACCCACTGCCTGTAATTTGGTCTGGAGTCTCCCAATCGCTCTTTGTGAGATGTGGGAGCGTTGTGAAGAGGAATCTAGCGATGGGTTTAATACGAAGTTGAAGTCCCCCCTAGGACAATCTGACCTTCAGCAAATACTTGTAAGTCTTCCAGGACTTAAAGCAACCACGGAACCTGCTTTGTGTTTGGGGCGTAGATATTAGCAAGGGTATATGTTGCAGACGCCACTGACCCTATGAGAAAGAGGACCCTGCCTTCTGCATCGGTGTACTGCTGCGATACCTGGAAGGATATAGATTTGTGAATAGCAATTGTTACCCCTTTTGTACAGGCCGACTCCTGACAACTATGAAACCACTGATTAAAGTAATGATTAGGGAGTTTGGGGATCTTGCCTTTCTAAAGTGGGTTTCCTGTATGAAGGGAATATGTGTCTTAAGCTTGCGGAGCAGAAAGATCGTGTGGTGTCTCTTATCAGGGGAGTTCAAACCTTTGATTTTCAGAGTGGTAATCTTGATATCTGCCATAGGTAAACTTTGGAACAATGTGGACTCTACTTGGTGGATCTGCAACACAGAGTTATGTGAGCATAGATGTACAATACAGATTTAAAGGTACTTCTGACAGCAAGCAGTGGGGGAAGTGACGGAGAGAAGGGAAGGGGGAGACGTTAGACAAAACCGTACAAATACGAATAGAAATAATATATACAATTACCGACGTAGAAAGGAGGCAAAACCTATGAGTAGAAACCTCCAAATAGGTGATAGAGAAGTAGAATATAACTTCAAATAACTCAAACTACACAGTGTGTGTCAAAGCGTATTTGTCACGGATGTAGTAGGGGAGAACACCAAAAGACAATCAAGAAGGAAGGGGAAAGACACTAGGCCTCACCGCTAGGGAAGGAAAAGGGTCACCACCTATAAAACCCTGCTCCTGGCCCTAACTCCTATCCGTATGGGCACCTCTCGATGGTAGAGATACCCATACACGGGAACCTAGAAAACCCTGGTGACCCTCAGATGCCCTAAAGATAATGACAGGGCAGAGACCACCTGTTCCTTCCCTGGTGATGGAACTAGCTTCTCACTGAGGCCTAGTAAACAACCGGGGGGGGGGGGGATACAAAACACGACAAGCGGAACACCAAATGAAGCTATCCCAAGCAAGGAGTGATTGGGAAAAGTCAGACTAAATAGGGCGAGGTAAAGGTCACATGATCCACACCTGAACAGGAGGTGTGGACATACCAGCAACACAGAGACAAAGTGAAACCAAAAGAGGCTGTCAGATCACTAATGCATAGATAATCTTTCAGACCTTCTGGGACCTGTCACAGATGTGACAGTATTAGGATGTGTGCCCTACCTGCAAATGCACACTGAATATGTTAACACTAATGCCCACCTTGCGCTTCCTGGAAAACGCGGGTTGGGGGGGAAGGTAAACCTGGACATAATGTGCACCCAAGCACCACCCTGGGAGCTATAACAGTTTTACTCAATATGTGAGAGAGAATCTAAATCGCACATCCTTATTACTATGCTTTTGATATAACAACTGTTTTAAATTACAGCATGATAAAACATGGCTATACAGCACTATTATCAATCTATTGCTATGCACTATTAGGAGGCATTAGTATACAGTTTGATCAAAGAGCATAGGCCCACTTACCACGACAAGGTTGCCTCTTCAAGTGGGGACCTACTCTAACTTTGGCACGGCACTGTGCGGCGACTATCGTGCCCACACACCGCTCCAGCAGGCAATGAGACCCAGCAGCCACACAGCGCCCTCACTGTGCGGCAAAGCCCCCTGGGCCCAGGGCCGCCATCATGGGGGTAAAGCCGATACCCCAGTAAGGGGCCCGTACCCAGGGGGGGCCTGGCCGGTCCTGAGCCTTTTTTTTTGTGTCAGTGTGTTAACTTTAAATCAGCGCTCATATCTTTACTATCTTACACTGACTCAGCTCCGGTAACAGGCAGTGCGGGTGGCGCTCACTCACTGACATCACGCGCCTGCTCCAACCCACTAGGCGGCGCAGGCGCGTGACGTCAGTGAGTGAGCGTTGCCGCCCGCACTGCCTGTTACTGGAGGGAGCTGAATGTAAGGTAGAGATGAGCGCTGATTTAAAGTTACTGTATGCAGGAAACGGATTACAGTTTACAAATGTATACTACTGTGTGCGGCGGGGAGGGGGATCTATGGATGGCGGCACTGTTATAGGGAGGGGGATACGTGGATGACACTGTTATGGGGGCTCTAGACTGTGGATGGCATTGTTATGGGGGCGGGGGGGTCTGTGGATGACACTTATGGGGGGATCTGTGGATGACACTTATGGGGGGATCTGTGGATGACACTGTTATGGAGGGGGATCTGTGGATGACACTGTTATGATACATAGCGTAAGATGCTATATACGGTATGTTTCATCCACAGATCCCCCTCCATAACAGTGTCATCCACAGATCCCCCGCCGTAACAGTGTCATCCACAGATCCCCCTCCATAACCGTGTCATCCACAGATCCCCCCCATAAGTGTCATCCACAGATTCCACCCCCCATAACAGTGCCATCCATAGATCCCCATAACAGTGTCATCCACAGAACACAAACGAACTCTCACGAGAACTGGGGCGAGATTCCGGCGACGCTGCAAACCGAAACCAACGCCGCCGGAGTAGAGAGCGGCTGGAGTGTGTAGCTGTGGGACGCCACAGTAGGAATCTCCGCACACTGATTAAGGTGGACCAGCGAGGTATACCGTGAGTACAGAGTAAAATACAATCCGAAATCATTTATGTTCCACACACGGGCAGACTGAATTGGGACTATACAGAGAACATATCTCCGATATAAAAGAACAAAAGCTTTGCACATGTGGGTTGACTATATTGACCATACGTTTGGAACCATATGTATGGTGTGCTTCGATTCTTGAGAGAGTCGAAACAGAAGTATTGTTTGAACATTGTTTAACGTGGAGTTATATTTATACATAGGGATCCATTACCTGATGCACCGTATGAATTCAACTATTTTGAGGAATAGTACGCCGCACGGGATTTGTACGTTTTGAATTTATACTATGTATATCACCTGCTAGTATAATGAGTATTGCAATTTAAAATACACTGGTGTATACGTCATCCAAGGTAGGATCTCGCTCTACCACATTAGCTGTGATCCACGAGAACCATCCCCATTGGGAGGAATCGGATGCAGCTTTTTTGACATAGCGAACCTTGGATACGACGTTTTCATACTATTGCAAAATTCAGGTCTTGGATATATCCATACTCCCTTTTTTATATATTTTTATAATCTCTGGTGAATTTTATTTTATTTAATGTATACATGTTTGACGTAGAGATATATATTTTATGACAATAATAAATAAATTTTATACTATTCCACGTGATCTCCAATTGTTCTGAGTGCCGGTTCAACTTCTTAACTATTTCACATTCAAGAACTAGGGGTGTTTCTTTGAACCTGAGCACCACTTGTGGTTATCCAGAGTGAGCCATCTGTTCACCTTTTGCAACCATGCTAGTTTGAGCCGCTTCCAGACCTTCGACCCTGTTTCCTATATGCTTCAGGTCTGCTTTGATGTCGGCTAACTCCTCCATTACCGGTCTCATCGCCTGGAGGAATGTCTTCCTCAAGAATGCTTTGGTTATAGGAGCTGAGGCAGACTCACCGCAGTCGCTTTCTGCTATGCTGTCTCTGTCTGAGTCGGCGGTGTGTTCCCCCAGACTTGCTTCTGACGGCGCCATCTTGAGAGCTTCCCCAGTGAGCCGTGTTCCCTGCTTTTTCCAGCAACTCTGCAAGTCCATCTGGCTTGGGTTCTGTTTGGGGGTGGTCAGAAGCTCTCCCCGACGCGTCTTGTTAGATTTCCCCATGATTGGGCGCTGATAGCTGGCTTAAAAAGGTGGCTCTGGGGTGCGTTGTGAGAGAGCTGCAGGCTCACACGTCCATCGCAGTCAGCGGCCAGGCTCCGCCCCTCGTCAAACCTAACATTTTTGTCTAGAATTTTCTGCAGTGCCCCCCCCCCCCCTACTTGAGTGGAGGGACTTTTTTTTGCAGCTTTCACTGTCATAAATCTTCAGTGAAACAAATTAGTAAAGCTAACAGTGCACACTTTTCCACCTTTTTTAAAAACTGGAGTGGCGTAAAAAGGCGCAAACATTTTTGCGCAAGTTGCAAAAGCCCTATTTTGTGACTTTTTAAAAACAGAATTCTGGAGTGCGGGGCCTGCGAAATTCCACCCTGTGTGAGAATTCAGCTGAAAACATCAGTGACATGGCATGTGACAATAAAAAAAAAAACACTCACTCAGCAAACTACACTATTCAGTGAAGCAATATGTAAAGTACCAGCAAACAAAAATAGTGACATAGGACCTCTAAGAGAAAAATGCCTATATTAGCTGTAGTTCTACATACATACTTGTTTGGCTAATGGATTTATTCAGCAAAAAAGATTTTAGGATAGAAAGTGCTACAAAGTGACTAATTTCTTTTTTTGTTTTAAATGAGCCTGTAACGTGACAGTACATCAAGTGATTTTCTATAGAGATTTCACTATATCTACCGCCATCCAATCTCATACCTGTTTGTTGCAGTTTCTGACAATGTACTGATAATAGGGCCTACGGCATTTCCCACGTGGAGAGCAGGACATTCCTGAAATGCTATTTCTGAAATTGAAGCTGAATTAAGGTAAAGTGCAGAGCAGCCATGTCCCACTAGACTGGTCTGATCTGGAAGCTCTGAATTTAAAGAGAATGAAACCTTGGACTCTTGCAAGAAGCTTCAGTTGTCTCAAAGAATACAAATCCCAAATTCTGGAGTCATGGACCCGGTATGTAGAACGTTGCTGTTCATTTATATGTTATTGTGGCCATATTATACAAGATCATCCACGCTGTTTCTGTGTCACAGCACCTCTATTCTATAGAAACTAGTCGTGGAAAACTTTACCACTTGAATTAAATAGAGAACTTGTATATTTTGTTATACAGATATGTAGCCAATACTTCCAAGGAATTACTTTCAGTATATTCTTATTTATGCTAATGAGATAACATAGGGGTTAAATATTATAAAATACATTGGGGGGCTTATCAAGCCCTGCACTCCAGAATTGTGGCATCCTAAAGTTGCAAAATCGGACTTTGTGACATTTTGGGCTTATTTGCAAAAAAATAAATAAATCAGGTTTATGAAAAGTATGTGTGGGAAAGGGGGCATGGTTAGACTTGTATGCTGATTTAAGCCAAATTTATGAACTTCAAATAAAAAAAAAAGTGATACCAGTAAAGGGGTGGCAAAGAAAGTGGAGTAACATCTCAAGACAGAAGATGCATCAAATTTACATGGACGCACACCTCTTGTAGTATGCAAAAAAAAAAAAAATAATCACAATTGCCGGATGAACGAGCGTTTGTATGAACGAACGTTAGCGATCATCTTGCAGTGTAATACTGCCGCCGATTGCCTGATGAATGAACAAACACTTGTTACAGCGATCATCTGCCGAAAAATCGGCATGTGTAAAACAGCCTTAAAGGTTCATGAAGAACTTTGCTGATTGTTTCCTCTTGGTTATTACTTCCTCCAGCGTGGACAGTGTCTTTGTTTGTGTTAGAATTCTAGCTGTGATATATCTGAGGATAGTAATTTTATTGTACATCGTTGGGCTTTGTTTTGAAAGGAGGAGAAGGAAATCAGTTCCCTTTTACGTTTTTTTTGAGAGCTTCCCAGATGACTGGAGCTCGCATGTTTTGTGTGATGTTATGTTTGTTTTGTTTTGAGTGTAATACAGATTCATGCCAAATTGAGGGAAGTTGCTTCCATAAGGGAGCTTTCACGCACAGCAGGTTTTGTTTTTTGTGACTGAAAATCAATCCCATTCATCTGAATGAGGTTGTTTTGGCAGGAAGCAACATTAACCCTTTCACTACCGGAGATTTTTTCGTTTTCATTTTTCTTCCCTATTTTCCTTGAGCCATAACTTTTTTATATATCCGTTCACATAGCTGTATGAGGGCTTATTTTTTGCGGGACAAGTTGTACTTTCTAATGCCACCATTAATTATGACATAAAATATAGTGGGAAGCTGTAAAGAAATTCCAAATGGGGTGGAATTAAAAAAAAAAAAAAAGCAATTCCTCCACCGTCTTACGGGTTTTGTTCCCGTGGCGTTTTGTTTGCAACAAATTTGACCCATTCCCTTCATTCTCTGGATCAGTACGATTACAACGATACCCCATATGTATAGTTTTTTTTATGTCTAAATAGTGTAAAAATAAATTTAAACTTTGATAAAAAATGTATTTATTTTTTACATCACTATATTCTGACCCCCATTACTTTTTTATACTTATGTTTACTGAGCTGTTTAGGGGCTCATTTTTTGAGGGACATACCTTTAGTTTTTATTGATACCATTTTGGAGTGTGCGTGACTTTTTGATCACATTTTATTACTTTTTTTGGGTAAGAGAAGCAATGAAAAAATAGCAAATCGGCTATTTTGACCCTTATTTCCGTTACGCCATTTGCCATATTGGAATTTTTTTTTTATATTTTAATAGCATGGGTGTTTTCTGTCGCAGTGATACCCATGATGTTTATATTTATTGTTATTTAGGTATTTATTTTTTAATTATACAGAAAGGGGGGTGATTTAAACTTTTTTATATATATATATATATATATATATATATATATATACACACATATACAGTACAGACCAAAAGTTTGGACACACCTTCTCATTCAAAGAGTTTTCTTTATTTTCATGACTATGAAGGCATCAAAACTATGAATTAACACATGTGGAATTATATACATAACAAACAAGTGTGAAACAACTGAAAATATGTCATATTCTAGGTTCTTCAAAGTAGTCACCTTTTGCTTTGATTACTGCTTTGCACACTCTTGGCATTCTCTTGATTCGCTTCAAGAGGTAGTCCCCTGAAATGGTCTTCCAACAGTCTTGAAGGAGTTCCCAGAGATGCTTAGAACTTGTTGGCCCTTTTGCCTTCACTCTGCGGTCCAGCTCACCCCAAACCATCTCGATTGGGTTCAGGTCTGGTGACTGTGGAGGCCAGGTCATCTGGCGCAGCACCCCATCACTCTCCTTCATGGTCAAATAGCCCCTACTTTCAAAGTTTTCCCAATTTTTCGGCTGACTGACTGACCTTCATTTCTTAAAGTAATGATGGCCACACGTTTTTCTTTACTTAGCTGCTTTTTTCTTGCCATAATACAAATTCTAACAGTCTATTCAGTAGGACTATCAGCTGTCTATCTACCTGACTTCTCCTCAACGCAACTGATGGTCCCAACCCCATTTATAAGGCAAGAAATCCCACTTATTAACCTGTGAAGTTAAAACCATTTCAGGGGACTACCTCTTGAAGCTCATCAAGAGAATGCCAAGAGTGTGCAAAGCAGTAATCAAAGCAAAAGGTGGCTACTTTGAAGAACCTAGAATATGACATATTTTCAGTTGTTTCACACTTGTTTGTTATGTATATAATTCCACATGTGTTAATTCATAGTTTTGATGTCTTCAGTGTGAATCTACAATTTTCATAGTCATGAAAATAAAGAAAACTCTTTGAATGAGAAGGTGTGTCCAAACTTTTGGTCTGTACTGTATATATATTTTTTACCATTTAATATTTTTTTTTTATGCTTTAGAAGCTCAAATATGAGCCTATAAATTATGTTTTTTAATTTTTCATTTGGTTCTATCAGGGATTTTAAAAATGGAATTTACACTGAAAATTGCTCATTTTATATCCTGGCCTGCCATCTGGTGTCCAATATGCAGCATGAACACTATGTTCAGAGCAACTACCGATGCCTCCATTGGCTGCACGGGGCATCGGTAGGAAGCGCAGAAGCACTTGATCACGGCATCTAAAGCCTTTAATTACCGCGATCTGCATTATTTCCACTGTAATTAGCCGCAGGTCTCTGCTACTTGAAACAGCAGAGACCTGCCGACCATTGCGCCCGATGCACGTGAAAGCGGGCGCCATGTTTACACATCGCTCTAGCAATGTACTGCGCTGGTAGCGAAAGGGTTAAGATGAATGAAACTGAATTTCAGTCAGAAATTTCTGCAACAAAATCTGCCACGTGTGAAGGAACCCTGATGAGGTTTGAACGACTACAGATGATTGGCCTGTGTACATAAGGCCTCATGCACAAACCGTTCCGTTTTCCGTTTTTTTTCGTGGACCCATTGACTTTCAATGGGTCCGTGGAAAAATCGGAAAATGCACCGTTTTGCAGCCGCATCCGTGATCCGTGTTTCCTGTCCGTCAAAAAAATGTCCTATTTTTTTGATGGACAACGGTTCACGGACCCATTCAAGTCAATGGGTCCGTGAAAAAACATGGATGCACACAAGATTGGTATCCGTGGCCGTAGGCTACTTTCACACAGACGGATCCGCAGATCCGTCTGCATAAAAGCTTTTTCAGAGCTGAGTATTCACTTCGTGAAAACTCAGATCCGACAGTATATTCTAACACAGAGGCGTTCCCATAGTGATGGGGACGCTTCTAGTTAGAATATACTTTGAACTGTGTACATGACTGCCCACTGGCCACCAATGAATTAAAAACTGGGGAGGGAGGGGGGTGTACCCCCTCCTGCCTGGCAGCACCCGATCTCTTACAGGGGGCTGTGATCTGCACAATTAACCCCTCAGGTGCTGCACCTGAGGGGTTAATTGTGCGTATCATAGCCCCCTGTAAGAGATCATGTGCTGCCAGGCAGGAGGGGGTACACCCCCCTCCCTCCCCAGTTTTTAATTCATTGGTGGCCAGTGGGCCCCCCTCCCTCCCTTGTTTTTAACACATTGGTGGCCAGTGCGGCCGGCCCCCTCCCTCCCCTGTAGTTAACACATTGGTGGCCAGTGCGGCCGGGCCCCTCCTCCCTCCCCTGTAGTACTGTAGATTCATTGGTGGCCAGTGGGCCCCCCCTCCCTCCCCCTCCTAATTAAAATCTCCCCCCCCCCTATCATTGGTGGCAGCGGAGAGTACCGATCGGAGTCGCAGTTTAATCGCTGGGGCTCCGATCGGTAACCATGGCAACCAGGATGCTACTGCAGTCCTGGTTGCCATGGTTACTTAGCAATTTTTAGAAGCATTATACTTACCTGCGAGCTGCGATGTCTGTGACCGGCCGGGCGCTCCTCCTACTGGTAAGTGACAAGTCTGTGCTATAAGCAATGCGCCGCACAGACCTTTCACTTACCAGTAGGAGGAGCGCCCGGCCGGTAAGTATAAATAATGCTTCTAAAAATTGCTAAGTAACCATGGCAACCAGGACTGCAGTAGAGACCTGGTTGCCATGGTTACCGATCGGAGCCCCAGCGATTAAACTGGGACTCCGATCGGTACTCTCCGCTGCCACCAATGATGGGGGGGAGATTTTAATTAGGAGGGGGAGGGAGGGGGGCCCACTGGCCACCTATGAATCTACAGTACTACAGGGGAGGGAGGGGGGGCCGGCCGCACTGGCCACCAATGTGTTAACTACAGGGGAGGGAGGGGGGGCCGGCCGCACTGGCCACCAATGTGTTAAATACAAGGGAGGGAAGGGGGGGCGCACTGGCCACCAATGAGTTAAATACAGGGGAGAGAGGGGGGCCGCACTGGCCACCAATGAGTTAAATACAGGGGGGGATGGGGTCTGCCCCCTGCTGCCTGGCAGCAGGGGGCAGTCATGTACACAGTTCTTTTAGTATATTCTAACCTGAAGCGTCCCCATCACCATGGGAACGCCTCTGTGTTAGAATATACTGTCGGATCTGAGTTTCATGATCTAACTCAAATCCGATGGTATATTCTAACATAGAGGCGTTCCCATGGTGATGGGGACGCTTAAAGTTAAAATATACCATCGGATTGGAGAAAACTCTGATCCGATGGTATAAAAGGGACTCCTAACTTTACATTGAAAGTCAATGGGGGACGGATCCGTTTGCAATTGCACCATATTGTGTCAACGTCAAACGGATCCGTCCCCATTGACTTGCATTGTAATTCAGGACGGATCCGTTTGGACACCAAAACGACTTTTTTTTCATGTCCGTGGATCCTCCAAAAATCAAGGAAGACCCACGGACGAAAAAAACGGTCACGGTTCACGGACCTACGGACCCCGTTTTTGCGGACCTTAAAAAAAAACGGTTGTGTGCATGAGGCCTAAATCACATAGAATAGCTTTTTTAATGTGTGTGAGAGCTCTATATAAGTGGTATTTTTTTTTTTTCATGGGTGGGCTACTGTATCTTTTCCTAGTGAACAATTCATCCAAAGAATTTGTGAAGCACAACACTCGCCATTCAGATAAATTTCCTCTTTATTGAAGCATCAGGCTGCACAAGATGTGGAGTAAAACAGGGCGACAACCGTTTTGTGGTATCCGCACTTCATCTGGCCCTTTTCTTATTGTTTGGTATATCCTGATTTCTTGCTTAGATTTATTGCTATAAAGCTGCCTATCATAACATAGTACAGATCTCTTTTATAAGCTATAATCAGTTAATGAGCCGTGCATATGGACAGTATACACTCACCTAAAGAATTATTAGGAACACCATACTAATACGGTGTTGGACCCCCTTTTGCCTTCAGAACTGCCTTAATTCTACGTGGCATTGATTCAACAAGGTGCTGATAGCATTCTTTAGAAATGTTGGCCCATATTGATAGGATAGCATCTTGCAGTTGATGTGCATTTGAGGGATGCACATCCAGGGCACAAAGCTCCCGTTCCACCACATCCCAAAGATGCTCTATTGGGTTGAGATCTGGTGACTGTGGGAGCATTTTAGTACAGTGAACTCATTGTCATGTTCAAGAAACCAATTTGAAAATGATTCAAGCTTTGTGACATGGTGCATTATCCTGCTGGAAGTAGCCTTTCGAGGATGGGTATATGGTGGTCATGAAGGGATGGACATGGTCAGAAACAATGCTCAGGTAGCCCGTGGCATTTAAACGATGCCCAATTGGCACTAAGGGGCCTAAAGTGTGCCCAGAAAACATCCTCCACACCATTACACCACCACCACCAGCCTGCACAGTGGTAACAAGGCATGATGGATACATGTTCTCATTCTGTTTACGCCAAATTCGGACTCTACCATTTGAATGTCTCAACAGAAATCGAGACTCATCAGACCAGGCAACATTTTTCCAGTCTTCAACAGTCCAATTTTGGTGATCTTGTGCAAATTGTAGCCTCTTTTTCCTATTTGTAGTGGAGATGAGTGGTACCCGGTGGGGTCTTCTGCTGTTGTAGCCCATCCGCCTCAAGGTTGTGCGTGTTGTGGCTTCACAAATGCTTTGCTGCATACCTCGGTTGTAACGAGTGGTTATTTCAGTCAACATTGCTCTTCTATCAGCTTGAATCAGTCGGCCCATTCTCCTCTGACCTCTAGCATCAACAAGGCATTTTTGCCCACAGGACTGCCGCATACTGGATGTTTTTCCCTTTTCACACCATTCTTTGTAAACCCTAGAAATGGTTGTGCGTGAAAATCCCAGTAACTGAGCAGATTGTGAAATACTCAGACCGGCCCGTCTGGCACCAACAACCATGCGGCGCTCAAAATTGCTTAAATCACCTTTCTTTCCCATTCTGACATTCAGTTTGGAGTTCAGGAGATTGTCTTGACCAGGACCACCCCCCTAAATGCATTGAAGCAACTGCCATGTGATTGGTTGACTAGATAATTGCATTAATGAGAAGTAGAACAGGTGTTCCTAATAATTCTTTAGGTGAGTGTATGTTTTGCTATAGTGAAGACAACCCTCCCTCCTCGAGTTCCTGTGGATTATAATATGAAAATTGTACCTCTAAGAAAACCATATAATTTTTTTGCCTTTTTTGAGATAACATAGGATTTGAGAGCACTTAACTGGGTTATTTAGTCCCCTGAAGTTAGGTAATGTTAGCCATGTGGTTAACCTGCCATTTCAGTGAGTGAAGGTAAGGCCTCATGCACACGACCGTGTCCGTGTCCGTTCCGTTTTTCGTGATTTTCTGCGGACCCATTGACTTTCAATGGGTCCGTTGAAAACTCGGCTAATGCACCGTTTGTCGTCCGCGATCTGTGGTTCCAGTCCGTCAAAAAAATATAACCTGTCCTATTTTTTTCACGGAAAACGGTTTGCGGACCCATTCAAGTCAATGGGACCGTGAAAAAACGCGTAGGCACACAAGATTGTCATCCGCATCCGCGTCCTTTTTTTCCTATCATTTGCATGGAAAACTTGACTTAGACTTTTTTTTTACTTTCCTTCATGTCTGATGATCCTCCAAAAATAAAGGAAGACACACGGAAACAAAAACGGAAACAGATCACGAAACAACGGAACCCCATTTTGCGGAACTGAACACAACAACGGTCGTGTGCATGAGGCCTAAGAAAGCATTTTTTGAGATCAGGGTAAGGCCTCATGCACACGACCGTATTTTGTTTCCGTGTCCGATCCGTTTCAATGGGTCCGCAAAAAACTCGGACAGCACACCGTGTGCTGTCCGCATCAGTATGTCCGTTCCGTTGCTCTGCAAAAAAAATAGTGCATGTCCTATTTTTTTCTAGTTTGCGGACAAGGATAGGCATTATTACAATGGATCCGCAAAAAAAACAGATGCCATTTAGAACGTCATGTCATGTTCCGCGGCCGAGAGCGGTCCGTGGTATACCGGGCTGGATTCCTGTTCAGAGCAGGAGCGCACGGCGTCATTGGTTGCTATGACGCCGTGCGCTTCATGCCACCGCTGCACTACATAATACACTCGTATAGATCATACAAGTGTATTACTGTACAGCAGCGGTGGCATGAAGCGCACGGCGTCATAGCAACCAATGATGCCGGCGCTCCTGCTCTGAACAGGAATCCAGCCCCGCATACCACGGACCGCTCTCGACCGCGGAACATGTGCATTCGGCCTAAGCGTTATTTTTAGAGTAAGTATGGTGTGCAACCTTTCTTGTCTCATTGTATTAATGGCATGTGGGGGGGGGGGGGGGGGGGGTCTGAGGGTAGATGCATCTGCATACAACATGAATAACCAGCAGCAACAGCTAATGCTTAGACAGGAACAATATATAAGACAGTCATGGTTGTGGACTGGGACTGAAATATTGATCCTTGGCATTTCAAAACAGACAGGAGTATACAGCACTACATACCTATTACATCCAGTGACGTTTTCTCTGATTATGTAAGTTCTTTCCTCATCTCCTCCATTTGGCCCACATCTTGCCTCTGCAGAATTTACCACACGGACATCTTAGATTTATCACTTTTCCAACATCCTCCTGCTGGTTCTGCAACAGTGTTATCCTGCTGTTATCCCCAATACTGAAGAAATAATAGTACCATACAGATAGTACCCCCATACTAATAGTGCTCACAGAAGTCCTACCAATTATAATTATTTCCCTCATTAATAGTACCCCCTACAGTGATAATACTCTGTGAGAGTGCCCTCCATATTGTGCCTAATAATAATAATGCCCTGGAGTACCCCCAGTAGTAGTAATGCTCCCTAAATTCCCCCGAGTAGCAAAAAGCCACCCTGTAGAGCCCTCAGATGTAAAAAAATAAATACATAAACAAACAACTATCTGTAGTGTCTCATATAGTGATAAGACCCCCTAAACTGACCTCAGTAGTGATAAGACCCCTTAGGCTGTGTTCACATGGGCGTTGCGAGTGATGTGCGGTAAAAGATGCGGGTGCGTTGTGGGAAAATGCACGATTTTTCCCCACGAGTGCAAAGCGTTTTAATGCGTTTTGCACGCGCATGAGAAAAATCGGCATGTTTGGCACCCAGACCCGAACAGTTCGGGTTTGAGTTAGGTGTTGTGTAGATTTTATTATTTTCCCTTATAACATGGTTATAAGTGAAAATAATACTATTCTTAATACCGAATGCATAGTACAATAGGGATGGAGGGGTTAAAAAAATATATATATATTTAACTCGCCTCATCCACTTGTTCGTGCAACCCGGCTTTTCTTCTGTCTTCTTCTTTGATGATCTGTGAGGAAAAGGACCTGTGGTGACGTCACTGCGCTCATCACATGGTCCATCACATGATCCATCACCATGTTGATGGGTCATGTGATGGACCATGTGATGAGCGCAGTGACGTCACCACAGGTCCTTTTTCTCACAGATCATCAAAGAAGAAGACAGAAGAAAAGCCGGGCTGCGCGAACAAGTGGATTAAGGTGAGTTTAATTTATTTATTTTTTTAACCCCTCCATTCCTATTTTACTAAGCATTCTGTATTAAGAATGCTATTATTTTCCTTTATAACCGTTTTATAAGGGAAAAATCATCTCCTAGCAACCATGCGTGGAAATCGCACCGCTTCCGCACTTGCTTGTGGATGCTTGCGATTTTCACGCAGCCCCATTCACTTCTATGAGGCCTGCGTTGCGTGAAAGACGCACAAGTGATGCGTGAAAATCACCGCTCATGTGCACAGCCCCATAGAAATGAATGGGTCTGGATTCAGTGTGGGTGCAATGCGTTCACCTCACGCTTTGCATCCACGCGGAAATCTCACCCGTGTGAAAGGTGCCTTAAAGTGTCTTCAGTAGCAATAAGGCCACCTAAAGTGCCCTCAGTAGTAAAGCCTCTTCCTAAGATCCCCCTGTAGAGTCTCCAGTAGAAATAATGTCCCCTTGTTGGGCACCCTGTACTTACAACTAGAGATGTCCCGAACTATTTGCCGGCGAACATCGCTTGTTCGCGTTCTCCGCGGCGGGCGAACATATGCGATGTTCGGTCCGCCCCCTTTACGTCATCATTGAGCAAACTTTGACCCTGTACCTCACAGTCAGCAGACACATTCCAGCCAATCAGCATACCCTCCCTCCCAGACCCTCCCACCTCCTATCAAAAAGCAAGGACAGCATCCATCTTAGATTCATTCTGAAGCTGCAGTGTTAGTTAGAGCAGGGAAAGTGCTGCTGCTGCTGAGTTATTAGGGAAATCGTTAGCTAGGCCAGTGTTCTGTGTCCACTCCAGTGCTCAAAGACTCATCTGCTGTAAGGACAGCGTCCTGACAGCACCCAAAAAAGCCCTTTTTAGGGCTGGTACATCAGTGTGCTTTTATTTTTATTTTTTCTATATATACAGTATATTGCAGATGCCTGCCCGTGTGTGAGAGGCCACAGGCCCACAGACTGTACTGTGTGCACACCACTCATATCGGGTGGCACAGTACCTTGCAGATAAAAAAGTCATTTAATTTTTTCTCTGTAATATAATTGCAGTTGCCTGCCAGTGAGTGTCAGGCCCACAGACTGTACTGTGCCCACTGCCCACCACTCATATCGGGTGGCACAGCGCCTTGCAGATAAAAAAGTAATTTAATTTTTTCTCTGTAATATAATTGCAGTTGCCTGCCAGTGTGTGTCAGGCCCACTGACTGTACTGTGCCCACTGCCAGTGCCCACCACTCATATCAGGTGGCACAGTACCTTGCAGATAAAAAAGTAATTAAATTTTTTCTCTGTAATATAATTGCATTTGCCTGCCAGTGAGTGTCAGGCCCACAGACTGTACTGTGCCCACTGCCCACCACTCATATCGGGTGGCACAGTACCTTGCAGATAAAAAAGTAATTTATTTTTTTCTCTGTAATATAATTGCAGTTGCCTGCCAGTGTGTGTCAGGACCACTGACTGTACTGTGCCCACTGCCAGTGCCCACCACTCATATCAGGTGGCACAGTACCTTGCAGATAAAAAAGTAATTACATTTTTTCTCTGTAATATAATTGCATTTGCCTGCCAGTGAGTGTCAGGCCCACAGACTGTACTGTGCCCACTGCCCACCACTCATATCGGGTGGCACAGTACCTTGCAGATAAAAAAGTAATTTATTTTTTTCTCTGTAATATAATTGCAGTTGCCTGCCAGTGTGTGTCAGGCCCACTGACTGTACTGTGCCCACTGCCAGTGCCCACCACTCATATCAGGTGGCACAGTACCTTGCAGATAAAAAAGTAATTAAATTTTTTCTCTGTAATATAATTGCATTTGCCTGCCAGTGAGTGTCAGGCCCACAGACTGTACTGTGCCCACTGCCCACCACTCATATCGGGTGGCACAGTACCTTGCAGATAAAAAAGTAATTTATTTTTTTCTCTGTAAAATAATTGCAGTTGCCTGCCAGTGTGTGTCAGGCCCACGGACTGTACTGTGCCCACTGCCCACCACTCATATCGGGTGGCACAGTACCTTGCAGATAAAAAAGTCATTAAATTTTTACCCTTTTATATAATTGCAGTTGCTCGCCAGTGTGTGTCAGGCCCACTGACTGTACTGTGCCCACTGCCAGTGCCCACCACTCATATCGGGTGGCACAGTACCTTGCAGATAAAAAAGTAATTTAATTTTTTCTCTGTAATATAATTGCAGTTGCCTGCCAGTGTGTGTCAGGCAGGGCCGGTACAAGGCAGGGGCCGAAGGAGCGGGTGCCCTGGGCGCTACCATTTGCGGACAGGAGGGGGGCGCAGGTGAAGTGCCAGCAGCAGTGGCGTCGCCAGGGGGGGGCCAGAGGGGGCCACGGCCCCCCCTACATCATGCTGTGCCCCCCCAACTAAAATGACCCCCCCCCCCCCCAAGTGAGCAGCCGCCGCCGGGCACAGGGAGATGAGCGCTTCCATTGCGCTCATCTCCATTGTAAACTGTCTGTGCCAGCGGAGGTGCAGGGGAGGGAGAGGCGTGTCCCTTCCCTTTCCTCTGATAGGCTGCAGGCAGGCACCGAAGTGGAGGAGAGGCCCCGCCCCCTAATTACTCCTGTTTACCTTTCTAAAGCTAAAGGACCTTTGATGATGTCATCACAGGTCCTGTAAGGGAACTGCACAGTGTAAAGTGTAGTTCCCAGGTTAGAACAGTGCATCTGCCAGGACCTGTGATGACATCATCTTCAACATCACAGGTCCTGCAGAATCTAGCAAAGGAACTGCACCAAAAATGGTGTAGTTCCTAGGTTTCAAAGGTACATCTGCCAGGACCTGTGATGACATCATCACAGGTCCTTCAACCCCTAACAGCAAGTATTAAAAGTTCACAAGCAGCTCTGTATTGATCCATACAGACTGGAATGGAGAGGTAAGAGGAGGTCCTCCACTTTTCATCATTTAACCCCCCTCCCTCCATGCCCTGTTTTTACTCATTGCTCACTCATGTATACTACTTCAGACAGTTACCACTACCTCATGTACCTCACAGTGACTATAATGCATAACTGACCACATATTTCTATAAACACTACATCTACAGTATTATACCTTCTATGTGTCACATCAATACACTGCTCTGTATATATATATATATATATATATATATATATACACACACACACACACACATACATGCACACTGCATATATTACACAGTAATATACATGCAATATGTACAGATATATAGTATATACCGCAGTGCACTGATATGTGAGGTATGAGGTATAATAGATGCTGTGTGTACAGATATCAGTACACTTCTGTATATACTATATATGTGAGGTACGAGGTATAATAGATGCAGTGTGTACAGATATATAGTATATACAGCAGTGTACTGATATGTGAGGTACGAGGTGTCAATACACTGCTGTATTTACTATATACCTGTACACACTGCATCTATTATACCTCGTACCTCACATATTACACTACTGTATATACTGTATACACTGCATATATTATACCCCGTACCTCACATATCAGTACACTGCTGTATATACTATATACCTGTACACACTGCATCTATTATACCCTGTACCTCACATATCAGAACACTAGGGAATATACTATATACCTGTACACACTGCATCTATTATACCGCGTACCTCACATAACCGTACACTGCTGTATATAATATACATCTGCATCTATTATACCTCTTTTGTGTGCCAGGGCTGTTTTGTAATCCCATTCCGGCCCTGATGGCATAAATTATAAAACGCAGCAGCAAGAATAGTTCATGGAACAAAGGGAGGGGCTATAAAAGGGGAATGGGGGCCCAATTTAGATTCCTGCTATGGGGCCCAGTGATTTTTATGTACGCCCCTGGCTGCAGGCACTAGGCCGGCAGCCTATCAGAGGCCGGCGCAATGACGTCATCGTGCCGCCTGAGCCTTACATTACAGCGTGGGACACAGGAAGAGGCTGCATCGCATCGCTGACACTTAGGTAAGTATAAGTGTTTTTTTTTTGGTTTTTTTTACAATAGTGTTACTGGCACATTGGGGGGGCTTATTACAAAACTGGCACATGATGATGGGGGGGACTTTATACTGGCACATGATGATGGGGGGGAACTTTATAGTGTCTGTGACTTTCAAAGTCCCACAGTCCTTTGTTCTATTGCTTAGTGTGTCAGGCCCACTGACTGTACTGTGCCCACCACTCATATCAGGTGGCACAGTACCTTGCAGATAAAAAAGTCATTACATTTTTTCTCTGTAATATAATTGCAGTTGCCTGCCAGTGAGTGTCAAGCGCACAGACTGTACTGTGCCCACTGCCCACCACTCATATCGGGTGGCACAGTACCTTGCAGATAAAAAAGTCATTTAATTTTTTCTCTGTAATATAATTGCAGTTGCCTGCCAGTGTGTGTCAGGCCCACTGACTGTACTGTGCCCACTGCCAGTGCCCACCACTCATATCAGGTGGCACAGTACCTTGCAGATAAAAAAGTAATTACATTTTTTCTCTGTAATATAATTGCATTTGCCTGCCAGTGAGTGTCAGGCCCACAGACTGTACTGTGCCCACTGCCCACCACTCATATCGGGTGGCACAGTACCTTGCAGATAAAAAAGTTATTGAATTTTTTCTCTGTAATATAATTGCAGTTGCCTGCCAGTGTGTGTCAGGCCCACTGACTGTACTGTGCCCACTGCCCACCACTCATATCGGGTGGCACAGTACCTTGCAGATAAAAAAGTAATTTAATTTTTTCTCTGTAATATAATTGCAGTTGCCTGCCAGTGTGTGTCAGGCCCACAGACTGTACTGTGCCCACTGCCCACCACTCATATCCGGTGGCACAGTACCTTGCAGATAAAAAAGTCATAAAATTTTTACCCTTTTATATAATTGCAGTTGCTCGCCAGTGTGTGTCAGGCCCACTGACTGTACTGTGCCCACTGCCAGTGCCCACCACTCATATCGGGTGGCACAGTACCTTGCAGATAAAAAAGTCATTTAATTTTTTCTCTGTAATATAGGGAGTGCAGAATTATTAGGCAAGTTGTATTTTTGAGGATTAATTTTATTATTGAACAACAACCATGTTCTCAATGAACCCAAAAAACTCATTAATATCAAAGCTGAATATTTTTGGAAGTAGTTTTTAGTTTGTTTTTAGTTTTAGCTATTTTAGGGGGATATCTGTGTGTGCAGGTGACTATTACTGTGCATAATTATTAGGCAACTTTACAAAAAACAAATATATTCCCATTTCAATTATTTATTTTTACCAGTGAAACCAATATAACATCTCAACATTCACAAATATACATTTCTGACATTCAAAAACAAAACAAAAACAAATCAGTGACCAATATAGCCACCTTTCTTTGCAAGGACACTCAAAAGCCTGCCATCCATGGATTCTGTCAGTGTTTTGATCTGTTCACCATCAACATTGCGTGCAGCAGCAACCACAGCCTCCCAGACACTGTTCAGAGAGGTGTACTGTTTTCCCTCCTTGTAAATCTCACATTTGATGATGGACCACAGGTTCTCATTGGGGTTCAGATCAGGTGAACAAGGAGGCCATGTCATTAGATTTTCTTCTTTTATACCTTTTCTTGCCAGCCACGCTGTGGAGTACTTGGACGCGTGTGATGGAGCATTGTCCTGCATGAAAATCATGTTTTTCTTGAAGGATGCAGACTTCTTTCTGTACCACTGCTTGAAGAAGGTGTCTTCCAGAAACTGGCAGTAGGACTGGGAGTTGAGCTTGACTCCATCCTCAACCCGAAAAGGCCCCACAAGCTCATCTTTGATGATACCAGCCCAAACCAGTACTCCACCTCCACCTTGCTGGCGTCTGAGTCGGACTGGAGCTCTCTGCCCTTTACCAATCCAGCCACGGGCCCATCCATTTGGCCCATCAAGACTCACTCTCATTTCATCAGTCCATAAAACCTTAGAAAAATCAGTCTTGAGATATTTCTTGGCCCAGTCTTGACGTTTCAGCTTGTGTGTCTTGTTCAGTGGTGGTCGTCTTTCAGCCTTTCTTACCTTGGCCATGTCTCTGAGTATTGCACACCTTGTGCTTTTGGGCACTCCAGTGATGTTGCAGCTCTGAAATATGGCCAAACTGGTGGCAAGTGGCATCTTGGCAGCTGCACGCTTGACTTTTCTCAGTTCATGGGCAGTTATTTTGCGCCTTGGTTTTTCCACACGCTTCTTGCGACCCTGTTGACTATTTTGAATTGAATGATTGTTCGATGATCACGCTTCAGAAGCTTTGCAATTTTAAGAGTGCTGCATCCCTCTGCAAGATATCTCACTATTTTTGACTTTTCTGAGCCTGTCAAGTCCTTCTTTTGACCCATTTTGCCAAAGGAAAGGAAGTTGCCTAATAATTATGCACACCTAATATAGGGTGTTGATGTCATTAGACCACACCCCTTCTCATTACAGAGATGCACATCAACTAATATGCTTAATTGGTAGTAGGCTTTCGAGCCTATACAGCTTGGAGTAAGACAACATGCATAAAGAGGATGATGTGGTCAAAATACTCATTTGCCTAATAATTCTGCACGCAGTGTATAATTGCAGTTGCCTGCCAGTGAGTGTCAGGCCCACAGACTGTACTGTGCCCACTGCCCACCACTCATATCGGGTGGCACAGTACCTTGCAGATAAAAAAGTAATTGAATTTTTTCTCTGTAATATAATTGCAGTTGCCTGCCAGTGTGTGTCAGGCCCACTGACTGTACTGTGCCCACTGCCAGTGCCCACCACTCATATCGGGTGGCACAGTACCTTGCAGATAAAAAAGTCATTTAATTTTTTCTCTGTAATATAATTGCAGTTGCCTGCCAGTGAGTGTCAGGCCCACAGACTGTACTGTGCCCACTGCCCACCACTCATATCGGGTGGCACAGTACCTTGCAGATAAAAAAGTAATTGAATTTTTTCTCTGTAATATAATTGCAGTTGCCTGCCAGTGTGTGTCAGGCCCACTGACTGTACTGTGCCCACTGCCAGTGCCCACCACTCATATCGGGTGGCACAGTACCTTGCAGATAAAAAAGTCATAAAATTTTTTCTCTGTAATATAATTGCAGTTGCCTGCCAGTGTGTGTCAGGCCCACAGACTGTACTCTGCCCACTGCCCACCACTCATATAGGGTGGCACAGTACCTTGCACGCATAGTACCACTAATCTAAAAAAAAATGACAGGCAGAGGCAGGCCACCCCGCAGGGGCCGTCGTGGTCGTGGTGCTGTGATTTCCTTTGGCCCTAGAATAATGCCCAGTGTTCAGAGGCCACGTACCCTGAACTTAAAATATTCTGAGGACATAGTTGACTGTCTTACACAGGACACCCAATCTTCTACAGCTTCCGCTCGGAACCTTGAAGCACCATCCTCCTCCAGCTCAGCTTCGGGCACCTCTCAAGTTACCACTCGCTCGCCCACCCGCCGCCACCACTAACACTAGCACCACAGCCACTTCACTTGATCTGTCAGAGGAGTTATTTACACATCAGTTGGAAGAAATGAGTGATGCGCAACCATTATTGCCAGAGGATGTAGATAACAGGGATATGTCTCAGTCAGGCAGCATTATACACATGGACGTACGGTGTGATGATAATGATGTACCCGCTGCTGCTTCCTTTGCTGAGTTGTCAGATACAAGTGAAGCGGTTGATGATGACAATGTGTCCGTGGATGTCACATGGGTGCCCGCTCGAAGAGAAGAAGAACAGGTGGAAAGTTCAGATGAGGAGACAGAGAGGAAGAGGAGACGAGTTGGAAGCAGGGGGAGGTCGTCGTAAGGAGCTAGTGGCACAGTCAGACTCAAACGGCATGTATCGGCACCCGGGGTAAGCCAGAAGGCACGCCAATCAACGCATGCTGTTGCCACCACCAGAATGCCGTCATTGCAAAGCTCAGCAGTGTGGCATTTTTTTGGTGTGTCTGCCTCTGATAACAGCGATGCCATTTGCAACCTGTGCCAAAACAAACTGAGTCGTGGGAAGTCCAACACTCACCTAGGTACAACTGCTTTGCGAAGGCACATGATCTCGCATCACAAACGCCTATGGGATCAACACATGATGAGTACAAGCAGCACACATACTCAAAGCCACCATCCTCCTCCTGGTCCAGCATCTTCAGCCACGTCAACCACTGCTGTCCTCCTTGCCCCCTCTCAACCACCCGCCACTCCGCCTCTCACCTTCAGCAGTTCCTTCTCATCTGCCCACAGTCAGGTGTCTGTCAAGGAAATGTTTGAGCGTAAGAAGCCAATGTCACAGTCACCCCCTTGCCCGGCGTCTGACAGCTGGCTTGTCTGAACTCTTAGCCCGCCAGCTTTTACAATACAAGCTGGTGAAGTCTGCGGCCTTCAAAAAATTTGTAGCTACTGGGACACCGCAGTGGAAGGTACCCGGCCGAATTTTTTTTTCACAAAAGGCAATCCCCAACCTGTACTCTATTGTGGAAAAGGAAGTCATGGCATGTCTGGCACACAGTGTTGGGGCAAGGGTCCATCTGACCACTAATACCTTTTCTGCAAAGCATTGGGTAGGTAAACCTGCTGACGGCTGCCAAGCATGGAATGCGTGGCTCTGCGGAGGAGTTGGTGACACCCCCATGACTTGCAGGCAGGCCTGCTGCCACCTCCTCTACTCCTCCTACTCCATCCTCTTCGCTAACCTCTTTGGCTGAGTCCTCTTCTGCTGCTGCGTCTTGCTCCACATCAACTGCACCCCCCCAGCTCCCCAGGGGCTATTCCACATCCCGGATACGACAGTATCACGCCGTCTTGGGGTTGACTTGCCTGAAAGCAGAGAGTCACACCGGACCAGCACTCCTGTCTGCCCTGGACTCCCAGGTGGATCAGTGGCTGACCAAGCACCAACTGGAGATCGGCAAAGTGGTGTGTGACAACGGAAGCAATTTGTTGGGGGCATTGAATTTGGGCAAGTTGACACATGTGCCGTGCATGGCACATGTGTTGAATCTGATCTTTCAACGCTTTGTGCATAAGTACCCAGGCTTACAGGACGTCCTCAAGCAGGCCAGGAAGGTGTGTGGCCATTTCAGGCGTTCCTACACGGCCATGGCGCACTTTTCCGATATTCAGCGGCGAAACAACATGCCAGTGAGGCGCTTGATTTGCGACAGCCCGACACGTTGGAATTCAACACTCCTAATGTTCGACCGCCTGCTCCAACAAGAAAAAGCAGTCAACGAGTATTTGCATGACCGGGGTGCTAGGACAGCCTCTGTGGAGCTGGGTATTTTTTGCCACGTTACTGGATGCTCATGCGCAATGCCTGTAGGCTCATGCGTCCTTTTGAGGAGGTGACAAACCTAGTCAGTCGCACCGAAGGCACCACCAGCGACATCATCCCATTTTTTTTCTTCCTGGAGCGTGCCCTGCGAAGAGTGCTGGATCAGGCCGTAGATGAGCGTTGAGGAAGAGGAAGAGTTGTGGTCACCATCACCACCAGAAACAGCCTTATCATCATCGCTTGCTGGACCTGCAGCAACGCTGGAAGAGGAGTCTGAGGAAGAGGAGTCAGAGGAGGAATGTGGCTTTGAGGAGGAGGAAGACCAACCACAGCAGGCATCCCAGGGTGCTCGTTGTCACCTATCTGGTTCCCGTGGTGTTGTACGTGGCTGGGGGGAAGAACAGACCTTCAATGAGATCAGTGAGGACGAGGAACGGGACATGAGTAGCTCGGCATCCAACCTTGTGCAAATGGGGTCTTTCATGCTGTCATGCCTGTTGAGGGACCCTCGTATAAAAAGGCTGAAGGAGAACGACCTGTACTGGGTGGCCACGCTACTAGACCCCCGGTATAAGCAGAAAGTGGCTGAAATGTTACAGAATTACCGGAAGTCGGAAAGGATGCAGCAGTTCCAAAACAAGTTAAAAAGTATGCTTTACACACCGTATAAGGGTGATGTCACAGCACAACAGGAATCTAACAGGGGAAGAGGTGAAAGTAATCCTCCTCCTACCACGACCACGCCGGCAAGGACAGCACGCTTTACAGACGTGTTTTTGATGGAGGACATGCAGAGCTTTTTAAGTCCTACGCATCACCACAGCCCTTTGGGGTCCACCCTCAGAGAACGACTCGACCGACAGGTAGCAGACTACCTCGCCTTAACTGCAGATATCGACACTCTGAGGAGCGATGAACCCCTTGACTACTGGGTGTACAGGCTTGACCTGTGGCCTGAGCTATCCCAATTTGCTATAGAACTTCTGGCCTGCCCCGCTTCAAGTGTCCTGTCAGAAAGGACCTTCAGCGTAGCAGGAGGTATTGTCACTAAGAAGAGAAGTTGCCTAGGTAAAAAAAGTCTAGATTACCTCACCTTTATTAAGATGAATGAGGCATGGATCCCGAAGGGACTTACAGTGGGGGATGCATTTGACTAAAAAAGGCCTGATGAGATGCTTTGGGCTAAAAATGGTCCACACGCTGCTGTATTTAATCTCTGCATGCCAGATGACTTGCTTGACTTCTCCGCCACCAATTAGGGTTCAAGCCACAATGTTTTAGTGCACTTTCTGCCTGGAAAACATAAATTTTTCCGGCCGCTGCTACAATACCAAATTTTTCAGGCATGTGTACATGCCTAATTTTTCTGGCCTCTGGTGCTGCACTGTAGCTGCAAAAACAAAACAAACAAAAAGGCACATACATGTGTCAATTCCCCTTAGTGATCGTTACCTTGTTGTGGTGAACGGGCTTGCGTATCACAATGAAGCAATCACCTCTATGAGTGTGTTGGCAATGTTGGCACACCCCAGATGATAAGGTCGTTGCTTCATTGTGAACAGACCAAAAGCGATCGGCTGGATAATTTTGCATAGAAAAAACATTAATTTTCTTTGTGATCATCTAAGGTGATCGTTAAAGCCTACTAGGCCAACAATGGGCCCACACTGCAGAATCATTGTTTTCTGGGTCACTTAACTGTCACTGAACTACCTCAGCACGACCATAGGCTTTGAAAAACCGCCATCGCCTGCAATCTCCCAAACGTGCGCACGAGCACAGTCATCACTACACCAAGATTGACGCATAGAGGAATAAAATTTATGTCATGAGTGTGTCAACTATTGACAACTCTTTGCGGTTGTCTAAAATCTATTCGATACACGTCCCCTGATAGGGATTAAACTGATAAGAATAGTACTACTTAACACACCACTCATATAGGGTGGCACAGTACATTGCACGGCGCACGCGCAGTGCCCCAAATTGGAAGTAAGAGGACTGACCAACCATCTTTTTCCATCTCCCGGTTCCTAAAATCTATTCCATACACCGGCCCCTGATAGTGGACAAAACAGAGATTAAACTGGTAAGAACAGATTTTTTTAATAAAAAAAAAAAAGAGGACAGCTCTGCGGAGCTGTGTATTTTTTGGCCGCGTTACTGAACGCTCATGCACAATGGCTGTAGGCTTATGCGTCCTTTTGCGGAGGTGACAAACCTGGTCAGTCAAACCCAAGGCAACATCATCGACCTCATCCCATATGTGTTTTTTCTGGAGCGTGCCCTGCGAAGAGTGCTGGATCAGGCCGTAGATGAGCATGAAGAGGAAGAGTTGTGGTCACCATCACCACCAGAAGCAGCCTTGTCGTCGTCGATTGCTGGACCTGCGGCAACGTGGAGAGAGGAGTCTGAAGAAGAGGAGTCAGAGGAGGAATGTGGCTTTGAGGAGGTGGAAGACCAACCACAGCAGGCGTCCCAGGGGGCTTGTTGTCACCTTTCGGGGACCCTTGGTGTTGTACGTGGCTGGGTGGAGGAAGAGACCTTCAATGACGTCAGTGAGGAACGGGACACGGCTAGCTTGGTATCCAACCTTGTGCAAATGGAGAGTTTGCGGTTGTGCAAATGGACTGTTTGCGGTTGTTTGCGGTGCGTTAAACGGGGAGTTTGGTCTGTCAGAGTTTGGTCTGTCACTGTGAAGCGGGCGTAACCCTTACACTACCTGATCGATACAACATCATACCTGATCGTATACACACACTGGATGTTTTAAAGCACGTTATTCCAAACAATTTAGGAATGTTAGGTGATTTATGCCCTTTATAGATTAAAACCCGACTCTGAGTCAACTACGTAATTTTCCATGGGAGTTTTGCCATAGATCCCCCTCGGCATGCCACAGTCCAGGTGTTAGTCCCCTTGAAACAACTTTTCCATCACTATTGTGGACAGAAAGAGTCCCTGTGGGTTTTAAAATTCATCTGCCTATTGAAGTCTATGGCAGTTCGCCCGTTCGCGAACATTTGCGGAAATTCGCGTTCGCCGTTCGTGAATGGAAAATTTTATGTTCGCGACATCTCTACTTACAACACCCCCTACTTTGTCGACCACACCCCAAAGTGTCAATAAAAACACCTACTCATCTGAGTCCTGCTCCATACTTCAGTGTGTGAAGCAGGCCACAGGACTCTTCTAGCCTATGGCCTGAGTTGCCAGCAACCCAGCGCAAGTGGTAGCAATGAAGTCATTGCGCTGCCTGAGACCTAGCACAGGTGGCCACTATGATGTTATCGCTTCACGACACATCATAGGCTTTAAACCTAGCAGTCTGTGGCCTATAAGAAAGAATTGCGGGGGTGGGAACTATTGGCTCCTGTGTCCTGCTGCAGTATTCAACTGTTTTGCCGTTCTGTGGATGGCAATGCAGTTGTATCTGCTGTGGCCACTAATTTTGGGGTCCTGGACAAAACATCTGGGGCCCAGGCCAATTCTGCCAGATGGGCAGTCCAGCCCTAAATGCAGTTCTATAGAACTGACTTGTGATATTAATAACCTATTTGCCCTAAAACAGTTCTTATATGGTATAAGTATATAAAACTAGTGTTTGGCATTACTGAGCAATAGAACATGTTCTTCATGAACATGAAGAATTAGACAAAAAAAGAAAAAGCGTGCACATTCATACATTCCCTACAACTTACAAACAGGCTAAAAACTAGAGACAGTTAAAAAATCTCAGTGGATCACCTGGAACCCCGATCGCAGCATTAGTGAGGTAAGGCAGAGGGCTGCGGCTCCCTCTGCTTACCGATTGGAGGCCCCGCAGTGAAATTGCTGGGCTCCAATCTTTTACCATGGCAGCCTGGACGTGTCTGAAACTTCCCAATGCCTGATATGGTAAGCTCCCTGCTAAGCTGTGCACGAAGCTACGCTCAGCAGGGAGCATGTCAAAATCTTATTCACCCTAATACAGGCATGACCAACATGCGGTCCTCCAGCTGTTGCAAAACTACAACTCCCAGCATGCCCAGACAGCCTACAGCTATCAGCCTACAGCAGGGCATGGTGGGAGTTGTAGTTTTACAAAAGCTGGAGGGCCGCAGGTTCATTAAAAGTTTAAATCACCCCCTTTCCCAATTTTATGTATAAAAATTTATAAGCAATAAAAAAATAAACATATCAGGTATCGCTGAGTCTGAAAATGTCTGACCTTTTAAAATGTAAAAAAGAAAATTCCTGTGCAGTGTCTGCTGTAATGGAAAAAAAAAAATTAAAACACGATTCGCCATTTTTTTTTGTCACTAGAGATAAGCAAAGTTTTACAAAATTCGATTCGGACGCTTCGTTGAATTTTCCCCAAAAATTTGATTCAGTCCGAATTAATTTTGACGAAGCACATTAAAAATCATCTATTTCCCGACTGCAGGGAGCCTGTATATTGGTGTACATCACTGTGGATTGTAAAAACATGTATAGCTAGTCCACTAGTCACTCTTAGAATCAGTTTACACTTCCCTTATTTGGTCAGTTACGGGTTCAAAACTCAACAAATAACTGAAGTGTGAACTCAGCCTTACAGGTCAATGTTAGCGTAGCTGTGCAGTGGCCCAAGATTCTACTATAGAGTGAAAGAGTGCACTCCTTTTACACCGTCCGCTGATTCCACATAGATTTCTTCAGAACCAGTTCTGCTACACGCTGATACAAGTAGTGGGCCCATGACAGAGTGGAGATGGTGTCAGCAGTAAGTTTCTGTTTATTTTTCCCTACTTCTGAACCATCACAAGAACAACCCAAAGAAAACAGATCCTGTCTTTTGAGTAGTGATGAGCGGACTTGTGTTTTTCAAGTTCGGCGTACAAGGTTCGGGTTATCTAAGAATTCTGTTATAGATTCCGCTACCACGGGCCATAAGTTATAGCCATTTGTCCGTTCTTCTGACAGATCAGAAGAAGGATAAAATAAATGGTGATGTCAACAGGCCCAAACAGGGACACTAGTGGCGCTGTTACAGAGTAGTGAGGGTGGCAACAGCAAGAGGAGTCAACATAGTGGCCCAGTCACAGGATGGTGAGAGTGGTAAACACATGAGGAGTCAACACAGTGGCACCATCACAGAGTGGGGAGGGTGGAAATCGCATGAGCAGTCAACATAGCGGCCTCATCACAGAGTGGGGAGGGTGGAAACTGCATGAGGAGTCAACATAGTGGTCCCGTCACAAAGTGGGGGCCTTTTTTCACGATGTTTTAGTGCGGCACCCAGAATAATCTAGTCTGATGCATAAGGCACTGGTGTCTGGAAATCCTGGCTGATCCACAACTGATTCATCTTTACAAAAGTTAGTCTCTCATTATTTTGGGTAGAAAGGCAAGTTCTCTTTGGGGTAACTATGCCTCCCTCCAGCACTAAGCATCCACTCTGATGCAACACTACTGTGTGGATCTGAGGTGGCTGTGTACAGTCCAAGTATGCCACCAACTGCTGCTTCAGGTTCTGCTTCATGTCCTGCTGCTGTTGCTGGGTGGTTTCTTCAGTAGGCGGGTGAAGAAAACTGCTCATTAGAGACTCCAGACTTTAGTTGCTGCTGATGGAGCTGGTGCTGCTCCTACCACCCCACCCCCCTCCAGCAGTCATGGCAGTGGAGCATGACTTTCAGACCTTCGTGAGGATGGGCAGTGGCACACATAGGCAGCAGCCAACTGACTACATGGGATGTCTCGATAGTAATTGAGTTTATCCTCCCTCTCAACAGGTGGAAAAAAAGGCCCCATTTTGGACTGGTAGCGAGGGTCTAACATGGTGGAGAGCCAGTAGTCATCCCTCTGCCGAATGGTGATAATACAGCTGTCACTATGCAAGCAACTCAGCATACAGTTGTGTTCAAAATAATAGCAGTCAGACATCACTAACCTGATCAATCACTGTTTTTGGTAGAAATGATATTTCTACATGGCAAATAATTTACTAGCAGGTGTAGTAGAGATCCAACAGACCCAACAGTCATGCCATGCATGCTGCTGATTCTCTGTAATTCAATCACTTATTGAAAGGGGCATGTTCAAAATAATAGCAGTGTGGAGTTCAATTTGTGAGGTCATTCATTCTTTGAAAAACAGTTGGCAATTATTGCCCTTATTTAAGGAAGGAAGGCAGCAAATGTTGTACATGCTGGTTACAGTGCATTTCTCTCTGAAATTCTGAGGAAAATGGGTCGTTCCAGACATTGTTCAGAAGACCAGTGTACCTTGATTAAAAAGTTGATTGGAGAGGGGAAAACATATAAAGAAGTGCAGAAAATTATAGGCTTCTCAGCTAAAATGATCGCAAATGCTTTAAAATGGCAACCAAAACCTGAAAGACGTGGAAGAAAGCGAAAAACTACCATTCGAATGGATAGAAGAATACCTAAAATGGCAAGGACTCAGCCAACTATCAGCTCCAGGAAGATCAAAGAAGGTCTGAAGTTACCTGTGAGTACTGTTACAATTAGCAGACACCTATGTGAAGCCAAGCTATCTGCAAGAAGCCCCCGCAAAGTCCCACTGTTGAAAAAAAAGACATGTGTTGAAGAGGTTACAATTTGCCAAAGAGCACAATGACTGGCCTAAAGAGAAATGGCGCAACATTTTGTGGACTGATGAAAGTAAGATTGTTCTTTTTGGGTCTAGTGGCCGGAGTCAGTTTGTCAGACCACCCCCAAACACTGAATCCAAGCCACAGTACACTGTTAAGACATCATGATATGGGGATGTTTCTCATACTACGGTGTTGGGCCTATTTATCGCATATGGATCAGTTGGATTACATCAGAATACTTGAAGAGGTCATGCTGCCTTATGCTGAAGAGGAAATGCCCTTGAAATGGGTGTTCCAACAAGACAACGACCCCAAACACACCAGTAAACGTGCAACATCTTGGTTCCATACCAGATTGACGTTATGGAGTGGCCAGCCAAATCCCTGGATCTTAATCCAATAGAAAACTTGTGGGGTGACATAAAAAATGCAGTTTCTGAGGCAAAACCAAGAAATAGAGAAGAACTGTGGAATGTAGTCCAATCATCCTGGGCTGGAATACCTGTTCACAGGTGCCAGAAGTTGGTTGACTCCATGCAACACAGATGTACAGCAGTTCTCAGAAACAGTGGTTCTACAACTAAATATTAGTTAAAGGGGTTGTCCGAGTTATATTTATTGATGACCTATCCTCAGGATA
Source organism: Bufo bufo (assembly GCF_905171765.1). NCBI lineage: Eukaryota > Metazoa > Chordata > Amphibia > Anura > Bufonidae > Bufo > Bufo bufo. The sequence continues at coordinate 665,835,952 of NC_053389.1, forward strand.
GGTCATCAATATCAGATCAGCGGGGGTCCGGCACCCCCACCGATCAGCTGTTTGAAGAGGAGGCGCGCGCAGTGCCAGCGCTGCCTCCTCTTCACTGTTTACCTTCTAGCCGTTGCATCTGCAGCGGTGACTAGGTGTAATTACACCCAAGCCATCCCATTCATTTCAATGGGACGAATCGCTCCTATACAAGTGTATAGGAGTGATCCGTCCCATAGAAATTAAAGGGATGGCTTGGGTGTAATTACACCTACTCACCGCTGCAGATGCAACGGCTAGAAGGTAAACAATGAAGAGAAGGCAGCGCTGGCACTGCGCGCGCCTCCTCTTCAAACATCTGATCGGCGGGGGTGCCGGGTGTCGGACCTCCGCCGATCTGCTATTGATGACCTATCCTGAGGATAGGTCATCAATAAATATAACTCGGACAACCCCTTTAAGTGATCCAAAGGAAAGCAAAATCTTCAAACATTTTTCAGGTTATATAGTGAATGTTTGAGTTTGTAAAGAAGAATACAAACACTGCTATTTTTTTGAACAGTCTAATATTAACTTTTCTTCAATTTTTTTAGCGGAACAACACAAATTTGATATATTTTTCTTCATGTTTTGATTTGGAATAGTAACATAGTACATAAGGCCGAAAAAAGACATTTGTCCATCCAGTTCGGCCTGTTATCCAGCAAGTTGATCCAGAGGAAGTAAAAAAACAACAACTGTGAGGTAGAAGCCAATTTTCCCCACTTTAGGGGAATAAAAAATTCCTTCCCGACTCCAATCAGGCAATCAGACTAACTCCCTGGATCAACGACCCCTCTCTAGTAGCTATAGCCTGTAATATTATTACACTCTAGAAATACATCCAAGCCCCTCTTGAATTCCTTTATTGTACTCACCATCACCACCTCCTCAGGCAGAGAGTTCCATAGTCTCACTGCTCTTACCGTAAAGAATCCTCTTCTATGTTTGTGTACAAACCTTCTTTCCTCCAGACGCAGAGGATGTCCCCTCGTCACAGTCACAGTCCTGGGGATAAATAGATGATGGGAGAGATCTCTGTACTGACCCCTGATATATTTATACATATTAATTAGATCTCCTCTCAGTCGTCTTTTTTCTAAAGTGAATAACCCTAATTTTGATAATCTTTCAGGGTACTGTAGTTGCGCTATTCCAGTTATTACTTTAGTTGCCCTCCTCTGGACCCTCTCCAGCTCTGCTATGTCTGCCTTGTTTACAGGAGCCCAGAACTGTACACAGTACTCCATGTGTGGTCTGACTAGCGATTTGTAAAGTGGTAGGACTATGTTCTTATCACGGGCATCTATGCCCCTTTTGATGCAACCCATTATCTTCTTGGCCTTGGCAGCAGCTGCCTGACACTGGTTTTTGCAGCTTAGTTTGCTGTTTATTAAAATTCCTATATCCTTTTCCATGTCAGTGTTACGGAGTGTTTTACCATTTAGTATGTACGAGTGACTTGCATTTTTCCTTCCCATGTGCATAACTTTACATTTGTCAGTGTTAAACCTCATCTGCCACTTATCTGCCCAAGCCTCCAATCTATCCAGATCCCACTGTAGTAGTATACTGTCCTCTTCAGTGTAAATTACTTTACACAGTTTAGTGTCATCTGCGAAAATCGATACTTTACTATGCAAGCCTTCTACAAGATCATTAATAAATATATTGAAGAGAATAGGGCCCAATACTGACCCCTGAGGTACCCCACTAGTGACAGTGACCCAATCTGAGTGTGTACCATTAATAACCACCCTCTGTTTTCTATCATTGAGCCAGTTACTTACCCACATACAGACATTTTCTCCCAGTCCGAGCATTCTCATTTTATATACTAACCATTTATGTGGTACAGTGTCAAATGCTTTGGAGAAGTCCAGATATACGACATCCATTGATTGGCACCACATTTGCCATGCGCCAATCCTGTGGGACTTTCCCTGTCAGTATAGAGTCTGTAAATATCAGAAATAAGGGTCTGGCTATGACATTACTTAATTCCATTAGGATACGGGGGTGTATGCCATCCGGTCCTGATGATTTGTTTATTTTAATCTTTTAAAGTCACTGATGTACTTCTTCCTGGGTCAGACAGGACACTTTTAATGGGGAATTTATTTTTACATTCTGCATGTCATCTGACAGTTTATTTTCCTCAGTGAATACATTGGAGAGAAAAATATTTAACAGCTTTGCTTTCTCCTCGTCGCTCTCTGCGACTCCCCCCTCATTACTCTTTAAAGGGCCGACACCTTCAGATTTATACTTTTTAACATTTATATAATTGAAGAACATTTTAGGGTTAGTTTTACTCTCTTTGGCAATTAATCTCTCGGTCTCTAGTTTGCCCACTTTTATTAGTTTTTTACATTTTTTTCCTTATAGTTTTTCAGTGCTTCCGTGCTACCCTCCTGTTTTAGTGATTTATATGCTTTCTTTTTGTCATTTATTGCTTTCTTTACAGTTCTATTTATTCACATTGGTTTCTTTTTGTTCCTTAACCTTTTATTCCCATACGGTATGTACCTCTCACAATGAGATTTTAGGATGCTTTTAAAGATATCCCATTTTGTGGATGTATTTTTATTTTTGAGGACTTTGTCCCAGTTAGTTAGGCCTATGGCTTCTCTTAGTTGGCTAAATTTAGCTTTTTTGAAGTTTGGTATTTTTGTTCCTCCCTGTAGAAACGCTCTTTTGAATGATAATTGGAAGGCTATTACTTTATGGCCACTATTTCCCAGGTGTCCCCCAACCTGCACGCCTGTTGTTCTGTCAGGCCTATTGGTTAATACTAAGTCCAGTATGGCCGTCCCTCTAGTCGGGTCCTGAACCAGTTGGGAGAGGTAATTGTCTAGAATGTGTAGTGCTCCCAATGCATTTGTGTGTATGGAAATAGAAGCTATTAGAAGGATTTTGAGCTTTATTCACTTTTTTAAACACACCGCTATTATTTTGAACACAACTGTACATCTGGCCATTTGCGCGAGGGACTTCCTACATCCATCTCCCCTGCATACTGCAGGGGCCTCCTTCCTGGCCATCCTCGTCGCCCTCTAGCTCCTACCTGCTCCTTTGCTGTCACTTGTGCAGATAAACCACCCATTTCTGTATACATGGCTTGTGTGTGAATGTCCTCCTCCGCCAGTTCAGACCGTGAGATATAGGCGCCATGTCTCCTGTCCCCTGGCCAGCGAGATTTATTTGCTCCAGGACATAATGGAGTGGAATGACGTAATTCATCCTGTAGTCCTGGCGACTCACAAAGTGGCCTCCTCAAAGGGCCTGAGCAAACAGCAGGTGTCACGCATTCGGTTTATTTCATCATTATTGAAAAAGTGTAATCAACACATACCAAAGTCCAAATCACGGAAACAGAGACAAATAAAGCACAACACTGTGCTACCCCGATTTTTCGGGGGCGTTCCCCTTTCAGGCATGAAGAAGGGGAACGTCCCCGAAACGTTGTGGTAGCACAGTGTTGTGCTTTATCTGCTTCCGTGATTTAGACTTTTTAAAAACATGGTATGTGTTGATTACACTTTTTGAATAATGATGAACTAAAGAAGATGTTTATATAATACAGCGGGCTCTTTTGCTATTTGGACTGTGTGCGAAGCATACAAGAGAATTTTCTGAGCTATGCTTCTGCAATATATGTGGATTTCTGTTTAATATATCGTAACTAGAGATGGCTTTGCGTTTGGCCTGGCGGTCGTTTCGTGGCGAACTTTGCTCTTTCGCGGTTTCGCTGAACATATGGCGATGTCGGCCGGCGCCATATTGTTTTACATTGTGAAGAACTTTGACCCATGACACATCCATCAGGTGGTACAGGACAGCCAATTGAGACGTTTCAGCACATGGACATACGCCCTACCTTATAAATAAACCCGATCTGGCCGCCATATTATATTCAGTCTTTTGCCAGTGTAGGGAGAGGTTGCTGTGTGGAGCAGGGACAGACTGTTAGGGACACCAAACGCTAGCTAATAGGGCCACAAAAGTCCTTTTAAGGACTGGTATAGATGTGCTATCGATAGCTGTGACTTACTGAGGGGTTTAATATACTTATAATATACTTTCTAACATAGAAAGTATATTATAGTGCATTTGTATTGTGCAGCAGTTGTGTGCGGTTCTGCTGCGATACTGCAGCTACACAGAGTGACAAACGCTATTGGAACAAATATTTTCTACTGGTGTGATATACCAGTTGCCCCCCCATTGAAGCAGGGGTGTGATATACCAATAATATACTTTCTATATGGTGCATTTAGGTAGTGCAGCATTTGTTTGCGGTTCTGCTGCTTTACCACAGCTACACAAAGTGACAAACAAATAATTTCTACTGGTGTGATATACCAGTTGCCCCTCCAAAAAAGTGATTGAGGCAGGGGTGTTATATATCTTCTTCCACAAATACTGCTTTTCTAAAGGGACTTTTGTCACAGGGTCATTTTGAAAATGACAGGCAGAGGAAGAGGCCGGCCATTCCGCAGGGGTGGTAGGGGTTGGGCAGGTGCACCAGGTCGGAGCCTAAGTGGGAAGTTGCAGAAGGTGTGTGCGATTACGAGTGTTGGTTGAGTGGCTCACTCAGCCTTCCGCTTCTGCACCCTCCTCATCCTCTCTATCTGCACCCTCTTCACTCTCTGCTGTGTGCACCCCCAAAGACACCACCACCACCACCATATCCCCTCCGCTCGAGTCAGAGAAATTATTTTCCCATGCATTACAAGACCTTACCGATGCGCAGCCATTCTTGGCATCGGATCAGGAAGAGGAGGTATCAACGGTCGCCACCCAGCAGTCTGACAACAGTACCCAGATCAGCCTAAGGAGGGTGGTCCCCGCTGTTGCTGCCTACTCCAAGATCTCTAATGTCAGTGGTGGTAAAGGTGACGATGATGACGTGTCACTGGACGTCACGTGGGTGCCCACAAGAGAGGAAGAGGAGGGGAGTTCAGAGGGAGAGACGGAGCAGCAGATAGGGAGGAGAGGCAGACAGAACTTACAGTGCACAGGAGGCAAAAAGCAGACTGCTAATGTATCTGGAACGAGCCATCCACCATGCACGGTCACATCTGGCGCTCCCAGGACGCCGACACATGGCTCTGCAGTGTGAGCTTTTTTTTATGTGTCCGCTGCTGACAATACTGTTGCCATCTGCAGCCTGTGCTGTCAACGCATAAGTCGCGGTAAGCCCAACACTCACCTAGGGACGACCGCCTTAAGAAGGCACCTGGCCTCCCATCACCGAGCCCAGTGGGAGCAACACTGGCAGAACCCACAAAGCGATACTCACGGCGCTCCACGTACTGACTCTTCTCCTTCTCCTCTCACCTCCAATTTGTCCTCCACTCCACCTTTCACCGTGCCATCGTCGCGTTCATCTGGCAAAAGGTAGGCTTCCGTGGCCCAAATGTTTGAGCGTAAAAAGATGATGACGCCAGATAACCCTCTTGCCCAATGGCTGACCGCTGGCTTGTCGGAACTGCTAGCCTGCCAACTACTGCCAAAACAACTGGTGGACTCGGAGGCCTTTAAAAAATTTGTGGCCATTCGCACACCGCAATGTAAAGTCCCGGGAAGGAAATATTTCTCCCAGAAGTGCATCCCAGAGCTATATGGCCACGTTCAGCGGCAAGTGAATATATCTCTGGCACACAGTGTCGTGCCAAAATACATCAGACCACAGACACGTGGTCTAGCAAACATGGACAGGGAAGGTACATAACTTTTAAAGCCCACTGGGTGAACCTTCTGACAGCCATCAAGCATGCAACCCGTGGCACCCGTGTGGATTTGCTGTTACCGCCACGGATTGCATGCAGTCCTGCCTCTTCTTCTCCTCCTCCTACTCCATCCTCTGTCTCCTCCTCAGCTAACTTCTCCTTTTCCACTGCTACTGCCTCTTCCGCTGCGCCCCCAAGCTCCCCAGAACCTATTCGACGTGCCAGGTGAGATGTTGCCATGCTGCGGCTGTTGTGCCTGGAAGACAAGAGCCACACCGGTCCTGCACTCCTTTCAGCTTTGCGGTCACAGGCCGATCAGTGGCTAACCCCGCTCAATTTGACAGTTGGTAAAGTGGTGTGCGACAACGGTGCCAATCTGCCGAGCGCGCTGAAACAGGGCAAAATGACGCACGTGCCGTGCATGGCACACGTCCTGAACAGGAATTAACCTGATAAGTTGAAATACTATCCCGTATACCTTGGTAAGGACAAAACAAACATCAATGAATGATAAGTGCAAACAGTAGCATAAGAGAACAATACAGACCAGAGACCAGCACCAACCTGGAAGCGCATTTCGCCTTGCTTCCTCTAGGGGGCGTATCATACCATCCAACCCACTCATCATATATACCCTATTTAATTGGTTTACTCCTCCTATCCATGATTACAAAACAAAAATACCTGTGCAAAAGAGGGAAGGAGATCACATTTTTAGTAGTTTTCACCAAGTTCATCCCCCAAGCTGGGCACCAAAATCCCGCAAGATGTGATTTGCAATCACATGACCCATTTGAAGTCACATGGTGCATTCGTGATCACATGATCTATTTGCGATCACATGATAGATTTGTGGTCACATGACCTATTTGGCCATGTGACCTTTCACCATCACATGACTCTGATCTCCATATTAGTGAAGGGAAATATGCCAATAATTTTATTAGAAGATGTAATTTGATCCCCCAGCTAAAAGGATTACCGTACAAAGTGCCTGACAGAAAAAGAAGGATCAACCTCATATTTTATGGACAAACCAAGACATCCCCAAAAGAAAAAACAAACAATGATATGCCGATATTCTCTGGGCATTACGAGCCCATTCAGTCCAAAGGTAATTTATACAAGAAAATACCTAAATAATAAGGTGCATAATGATCTAAATATATAAAGATTGATAATATAAGAAAAATAATAAACAATATGATGACAATACTACTACAAATGAATAAAATATTGTTGCATGTCATAATTACAACAGCATATTATCATGATTCGAGGTGAATATTTGAAAAGTGCAGTGCCAAAAAGTGCAGGTGCTTGTGCAAAGTGACATGCAGTGAATTCATGCTAGTAGAAGGGTGCTAGAAAGTGATAATGTGAGCACTTATTATATACACAATACGAGCAGCATTCTTGCATAATAAACCCATTGGAATATTGGTAAATCTTATTGTTCATTATTTTCCATAAGTGCTATGTGCATGATCCAAAGAGTCCAGATCAATGTCTTTCCATATGGGTCTAAGTCCTCCTGCTTTCACCACAGGCAATCAAAGATGGTTATCACCGGAAATATGTGATGGTGGTACTAAGACAGTTCTCCTACTTTCATCACAGGCAATCAAAGATGGTTATCACAGGCAATATGTAATGGAAGTACCAAGATCCAGAATTTCTGAAAACATAATAAACGTGGTTAGATCGAAAGATACCAATCAAAATTACAGTTAATAAGTGTTGTAGAAATATTAATATTAGACATCCGCTCTCATCAGGCTTTGTGTAAGGAAAGGTAAAAATCTCTCAACTGCAGTCAGACAAAGGTCTTACCATCTTGAGTTCTTCTGAGCAACCGCTCCTCCTCCACAGTCTGCTCACCTTTTATTTAGTCACAGTAACAATAGAAAGGGGCTGGCCACTCACCCGACCACTTACATTATGTAACAAGGATACAGGAAGTGATGACACAGGAAGATGAGATAGTTCAGGTACTTGTCAAAGGACAGGGGAGGGCATCAACGTGGCTGGACAGTGCAATGCACACACCCCATCTCTGTATAAGGAAGGATGAGTCATGTCCATTGTCTGATCAGCCAGGAGGCCGCCCATCCCCCATCACTGTCAGCATGGATCCCATTCAATACTGCTCAAAGTGACCAGTATCTAGTGAAGATCATTCTAATGGTTCTTATAGGTTTGAGACTATCTGCGAGACATTGCTACGGCTATTGTCAGTATACGGTACGAGTATACCAACAAGGCAGATATGCATGTCTTTAAAGCAGATATGTATCCAGAAAGGGATAGCGAAGCCGCAGCAGAGGTATAATATGTATCTCTCGTTATGCAGACTTCACTTCTCTAATGTGTATAGACATTTGAAGGGAAGAAGCCCAGTGCATTGCACTTAGTGCTCACAAACTGGCAAACGCCCCCCTACACACTGAGAACACGTCTCCAAGCCCATGAGAAGGTTTTCATACTGACGGTTTTACCACTGGTTCCGATTCAACCCAAGTACCCTCTGCTAGAGCGTTCTTTGGTTAAATCCGACACAGGGAGACAGATGACAATCTATAAAACACACACATCCTAAGATAAAATGTCCGCATAATAAAATTTCCACAACAGTCCCTCCTCTTTGTCATATGCTCCCCAGTGTCCCTCGATGAATCTCGATCTTCTTCTTTGAGAAAAAAACACAGTCTTGTCTACGAAAAGTCCTGAATCCATAAAACAAAACAGATGATGGAAAACAGAAAGTCAATCTTGACACGTAGCATCGGGAGCTGACTCAGGAGGTGGTGTTTCGCGTTGGTCGCCTGCTGGTTTCTAATCTTCTGCATCTGGTCCATGGTTTGGTCTTCAGGGCGTCTTGTCTGTTCGGGCTTCGGTAACTCGGTCGATTAGACATCAGGAACATCTCACTCCGGCGTATAGAAGGAATGGAAACAAAAAAACATAAGTACATGTCCTATTTCCTTTTGCCCGGATCCAATGGAAAACCAGTGAGCCCCAAGACCTCCCAAAGCTTTAAAAAGGATTCTGACCCTCACTAGTCGTAGCTCCGCCTCTGCCCTGCTCCTGTCAGTATGGGCATGACCCTTGTCAATGGTGTTTGCTAGCCAGGCATAACCATACCACATCTCCGGGTCGCCTAGCTGCCTGGACACCCATACAGGATTAAAAAGCGAGGAGCAGGAGCCAGAGCTAATATTAAACCTATAGCTGATATTACCCTCTAGGAATGTATCGTTATGTGCTATCAACAAATGTCTCCTTGTAACAAATAAACAAAAGTGATACTCTTCATTCTTTGACTTAGTTGAGCAGCTTCTTGCAATGACTTGTGTGAATCCAGTTGTTTCGTCCCTCGAACTTCAGAGAGGTTGGCGTCATCAGCAGCATCTGGAATGACCCAAGATATCTCGGCTCTAGTCCCGTCCTCGGATGTTTCTTTAGCACGACCCAATCACCTGGTTGACTAGAATGAACACTGGTTATTGAGTCTGGGTCCGGGAGAAACTCCCAAACCCGGTGGTGGACATCGGGTGATAACCCGTGGGGCTGCCTGGAGGCATACCTGATGGAATAAAAGGGTTACAGCGGAACATTCAGGCCATGGATCGGCCGTGATTTTTACCTTCTTTGTGAAAATCTGACCCAAGTACCATCAAAGAAAAGGCAGTCGTGATGGTTCTCAAGTAATTCCCTACTAAGTTAGAAATTGATTGACATTTGAGAGGTTAGAATGGTTAGTAAAAAGTTTGAAGATTGTTGTTTTCGGCATCACTTTCCCCCCTTTTCATCGTCCTTAAAACCAGGACGAAGAGAAGCTGGATTAAACATGGTGCATCGTCTCAAGGTTAGATGGAGAGATGAGGGAGGGATGAGAGGGAGAGATAGAGAGAGAGAGATAGAGAAAGAGAAAAGCGCTTCTCTTGGACTCTGTAGCTTTAGCTGGACGGGAGTACATGACAGTGTTAGTTTGCACTGTCTGGGACTTTTGAATGCCCTGTTGCTGGAGATCGATGGATTCGTGCAGCCACAGTTCTGCTTTCTGGAGGGAACCATGGTTTTGCAGTCTAGTGGGGAATTCACGGACAAACTTTTTCCCAATCCAGACCTCAAAGGTCCCTTCTTTGGGGATAGTCCACTCTGAACCTACAGTCCCTTGGTGCTAATCTTTGAGGGGCTTAACAACTCCTCCTCCATAGATGGATTTCATGTACTGCTTGGCTGTTCTATAGTCAGAAGTGGTACCCTTCTGTTTCCTAAATTTCCCTAAACCCATGCTCGAGCCTTCTAAAAGTAGGTGTGTCCACCTACAGTGTCCCGCGACACACGCCTGGACGGCTGCTACTCCCCTTCGTTCCCGTCTGAGTTGCCCTAGGGTTTCTGGCACCAAAACACAGACCCCGTTCACCCTAGTTAGACCTCAGGAAAAGGAGTAACAGTGTGAGGAAAAGGGCTCTCACTGACATACGGCGGCCCTCTGAGTCTCCTAATGAGATATACCAGCCTCGGTTTTGGCTCTGAATAGTGACCTGACCACAGGATAGGGCTTCCAATTGACCTGGAGTGGAAAAAGGGGTGCACAGAGAACACACAGTACCTTCTGTGGGGACGAGGGGCACACAGGAAACAAACACACAGTACTCCTGTGCGGAAAGGGGTTACTCACACAGCTATTGGTATGCCCGGGTGATATATATCACCTTGTCTCCTTAAAAAAAAAGCTCATCAACTCACTTTCCTTTGCCTATATGATTCTATATAGTCAAGCTGAACAGCACACAAAGCCCTTTTTGCAGTGACTGATCGAAAACCTCTCGCTGAGCAGCAACCCTTGAATTCAGACAGTAGTTCCCACACAATATCACGAGACCCCCAGTACTCCCAACCAAATCTACAGAGAAGAGAGAGGGAAAGAAAGAGAAAGAGAAAAAGAAAGAGAAAAGCGCCAAAATATAAAAAAGGTAAAAATTAATAATAGACTAAAAATAAAATTGGGTTAGTAAAAAGGAAAAAACTGAAAGAAAACTCGATTACATCAATAAAAACCTAAAAAAAAAAATGGATTAGTAAAAGAAGACCTGTAAAAAGGAGAGAAAAAAACAACATAGAAAACTTCAGTTACAGAAAGTCTTGCTATATACAGGGTGGGCCATTTATATGGATACACCTTAATAAAATGGGAATGGTTGGTGATATTAACTTCCTGTTTGTGGCACATTAGTATATGTGAGGGGGGAAACTTTTCAAGATGGGTGGTGACCATGGCGGCCATTTTGAAGTTGGCCATTTTGAATCCAACTTTTGTTTTTTCAATTGGAAGAGGGTCATGTGACACATCAAACTTATTGGGGAATTTCACACGAAAAACAATGGTGTGCTTGGTTTTATGAGTTATTTACAAGTTTCTCTTTGCTTACAGCCATTGACATGTCGCCAAGGTTAACACGTGAGGAGTGGATAGAAATTGTGTTGATGTCTGGTGAACGCAGTAACCGGGTCATTGCAGAAGATTTCAATGCAAGACACCCTACGAGACCACCCATCTCCCATGCTACAGTTAGCAAACTGCTTGCTAAGTTTCGTGAAACTGGTTCAGTGTTGGATTTGCCAAAATGTGGACGCATGAAATCTGTCTCTAATGAAGAAACATCAGTGGCTGTCCTAGCTTCATTCAGCAAGAGCCCACAGCGTAGCACTCGCCGCATGTCACTGGAGAGTGGCATTAGTCGAACATCCCTTCGGCGGATATTAGCTACTCACAAATGGCACCCTTACAAACTCCAGCTACTGCAGCATCTCAACGAGGTTGACCCAGATCGGTACACTGAATTTGCAGAATGGGCAAGACAAAAATTTGAACAGGACCCTCAGTTTACGCAGAAGATTTTGTTCAGTGATGAGGCAAACTTTTATGTGAATGGTGAAGTTAACAAACAAAACCACCGCTATTGGTCTGACACTAACCCACATTGGATAGATCCCTCCAAGACTGTTGGAACAAAAAAATTGATGGTATGCTGTGGTATATGGGGTACAAAGATAGTGGGGCCATTCTTCATCAATGGAAACCTCAAGGCCACTGGATATGCAAAATTGCTACATGATGATGTGTTTCCCTCTTTATGCACTGAAGCTGGCACATTCCCTGAGTTTTTCCAGCAAGATGGTGCACCACCACATTATGGGTGTCAGGTCCGAGCATTCCTAGATGAACAGTTTCCTGGAAAGTGGATTGGTCGTCGTGGGCCAGTTGAATGGCCCCCAAGGTCTCCCGATCTGACCCCCTTAGACTTTTATCTTTGGGGTCATCTGAAAGCAATTGTCTATGCTGTGAAGATACGAGATGTGCAGCACCTGAAACTACGGATACTGGAAGCCTGTGCTAGCATTTCTCCTGTGGTGTTGCTATCAGTGTGTGAAGAGTGGGAGAAGAGGGTTGCATTGACAATCCAACACAATGGGCAGCACATTGAACACATTTTATAAGTGGTCAGAAACTTGTAAATAACTCATGAAAGAATAAAGTTACGTTAAAACCAAGCACACCATTGTTTTTCTTGTGAAATTCCCAATAATTTTGATGTCACCAGACCCTCTTCCTATTGAAAAAACAAAAGTTGTATTCAAAATGGCCACCATGGTCACCACCCATCTTGAAAAGTTTCTCCCCTCACATATACTAATGTGCCACAAACAGGAAGTTAATATCACCAACCATTCCCATTTTATTAAGGTGTATCCATATAAATGGCCCACCCTATTGTCATGGTCTTACCTGCTTGCTGCTCTCCTTCGTTTGACATGTGCTGGCGGCCATCTTGGGTTCTGGGTTTCTTGTAGCCTTCCACCCTGCGGCTCCTCCTTCCCCTGGGAGGAGCTGGATGCCTAGCTCATATATATAGGAGGTCTGTGGCTTCAGTTCCTTGCTTGGTCCTCCTGTGTTCACATGCTTCTAGACTGCTGCTGCTTCTGGTTCCTGATCCTGGCTTCGTCTGACTACCCTGCTGGTTCCTGATCCTGGCTTCGTCTGACTACCCTGCTGGTTCCTGATCCTGGCTTCGTCTGACTACCCTGCTGGTTCCTGATCCTGGCTTCGTCTGACTACCCTGCTGGTTCCTGATCCTGGCTTCGTCTGACTACCCTTCTGGTTCCTGACCTCTGGCTTCGCAAAGACTCTGCTCGGTTTCACCATCCGTTTGGACTTTTGCTTTACAGCTTTATTTTCAATAAAGCCTTCTATTTTCACTTATCTCTTGTTGTACGTCTGGTTCATGGTTCCGTGACATTAGGACCAAGCCATGAATTCTGACGGTACAGGGCCATCCTCGCTACCCACGCTGGTTGCCAGACTTGATCAGCAGGATCACCTGTTGGGTCGGTTCGCTGTGGCGTTGCAAACCCTGCTTGAACGCACGGCTCATTTCGCTCCCGTTGCCGATGGGTCGGTTGTCGCTCCTGGGCTCGCTCCTACTGCCGCTCCGGTTGTTGCGCCAGAGTCTACCCCGACACCTGTTGTTGCGCCTGCGGTGTTTCGGGGTATGACCGGTTCTGCCCCTCTTCCACAGCGCTTTGGGGGAGAGCCAACTCAGTGCCGAGGTTTCCTTAACCAGGTGGGCATTTATTTTGAGTTGCTGCCACATGCCTTTCCTACTGAGAGATCAAAGGTGGGCTTCTTGATCTCGCTGCTCTCGGACAAGGCCTTGGCCTGGGCCAGCCCTTTATGGGAGAACAACAATCCGGTGGTTGCCGAGTTTTCCGGTTTTGTTGCTTCTCTTCGGAAGGTATTCGATGTGCCGGCTCGTGCTGCCTCTGCTGCGAAGCTCCTTATGTCTATCAGACAGGGTTCACGATCCGTAGCTGAATACGCCATTGAGTTTCGTACCCTGGCAGCAGAGGTGGGCTGGAATAATGAGGCTCTGGTCGCTGCTTTCTCTCATGGTCTCTCAGATGCCTTGAAGGATGAGGTTGCAGCTAAGGACCTACCAGTTGAGCTCGAGTCTCTTATTTCTTTCCTGATTTTGATTGACACCAGACTCAGGGAGAGACCTTCCTTTAAGGAGAACCTGCGGAGGTCTTCTAACAGATTGGTGCCTACGTTTGCTGTCCCACCCGTGCCTCCCTCTCCTCCCACGCCTCCTGGGGATGACTTGTCTGGGGGTGAACCCATGCAGCTGGGGTTTGCTCGCCTGTCCGAGGGGGAGAGGGCACTCCGGAGACGCGAGGGCCGATGCATGTACTGTGGTCTCGGTGGGCATTTTCGGTTGGCATGTCCGAACCGTCCGGGGAACGCTCGTACCCTGAGATCCTGTCGGGGGCAGATCTTGGGTGGAGTCTCCTCGTCCCCGGTTTCCCGTGTTGACAAACCACTGATCACTGTTGTCCTCTCCTGGGTCGGGGGCTCGGTGACGACCCAGGCGTTGGTGGACTCTGGTGCTGGTGGTTTGTTCATTGATAGTGTGTTCGCTGCCGCCAATTCCATTCCTCTGCAGGCTCGAGGTTCCCCACTGGCTCTTGAGGCGATAGACGGCAGACCCCTTCTGCCGCCACACGTGACTCATGAGACCCTTCCAGTGGGGATAGCCATTGGTGCCGTTCACAGAGAGTCGGTCTGCCTCCAGGTTATTTCGTCTCCACACTACTCGGTGGTCTTGGGGTACCCCTGGCTCCAGAAGCATAATCCGACTTTCGATTGGAGATCGGTCGAGATCCTCTCGTGGTCACCGCAGTGTGGGGCTAGTTGCATTCATGGGTCTGTCAAGTTGCTGTGTACTTCCTCGGACTCTCTGTTGCCTCCTGAATACGAGGAGTACCGGGATGTATTCGATAAGGTGCGCGCGGTTGCCCTACCTCCGCACCGCCCATACGATTGTGCCATAGAGTTACAATCTGGTGCCGTTCCTCCTCGTGGCAAAGTCTATCCACTGTCGGTAGCGGAGAATGAGGCCATGGAGGAGTACGTGAGGGAGGCGCTTTCACGCGGACACATTCGCAAGTCTTCGTCCCCGGCAGGGGCTGGATTTTTCTTTGTGAAAAAGAAGGGCGGTGAGTTGAGGCCTTGCATCGATTACAGGGGTCTCAATCGCATCACGATCAAGAACGCTTACCCGATACCCTTGATTTCCGAGCTGTTCGATCGCCTTAAAGGGGCCACGGTCTTTACCAAACTCGACCTGAGGGCGGCATATAACCTGGTAAGGATCAAGGCGGGCGATGAGTGGAAGACCGCGTTTAACACCAGGACCGGTCATTACGAATCCTTGGTTATGCCCTTTGGGTTGTGCAATGCGCCCGCAGTCTTTCAGGAATTCATCAACGATGTTTTCCGTGACCTGTTGCAGCAGTGTGTGGTAGTCTATTTGGATGACATCTTGGTATATTCTGAATCCATGGAGGCCCACATTCTGGATGTCAGACGAGTGTTGCAACGGTTACGAGAGAACAAGCTGTTCGGTAAGCTTGAGAAATGCGAATTTCACCGATCCCAGGTAACCTTCTTAGGTTACATCATTTCCGCTGAGGGGTTCTCCATGGATCCTGAGAAGGTTTCGGCTGTCTTACAGTGGCCCCAGCCCAGTGGTCTTCGTTCCCTGCAGCGCTTTTTGGGCTTCGCCAATTATTATCGGAAGTTCATCAGGGACTTTTCCATGCTGGCCAAGCCTCTCACGGATCTGACCAGGAAGGGCAGTAATTCCCAGGTCTGGCCGCTCGAGGCCATCCGAGCTTTTGAGGCCCTAAAGTCCGCCTTTGTGTCGGCTCCGATTCTGTCGCATCCCAACCCTGGGCTGCCCTTTGTCCTCGAGGTGGACGCGTCTGAGACTGGAGTAGGCGCCCTTCTGTCTCAGCGTAGAACACCAGAGGGTCCTCTGCTTCCTTGTGGGTTTTACTCCCGGAAACTGTCTTCCGCGGAGTGCAACTATCAGATTGGTGACAGGGAGTTATTGGCCATCGTGCAGGCCCTTAAAGAATGGAGGCACTTGCTCGAGGGTTCGGTGGTTCCGGTTCTCATCCTGACGGACCACAAGAATCTGACCTACCTTTCTGAGGCCAAGAGATTGACACCACGTCAGGCCAGATGGGCTCTGTTCTTGTCACGTTTTAATTACGTGGTCTCCTACCTACCCGGTTCCAAGAACATCAGGGCGGATGCCTTATCACGGCAGTACTCCGAGCTGTCCAGGGAGGAGTCGATTCCGACTTCGGTCATACCTCCGAATCAGATCCTGGCCGCCATTCGCACCAGCCTGACCTCTCCCCTGGGTGAGCAGATTTTGGCGGCTCAATCTGGTGCTCCCTCTGGGAGACCCAACGGCAGATGTTTTGTGCCTGAGGAGTTGCGCACTCGGTTGTTGCGAACCTACCATAACTCCAAGACCGCGGGGCATCCTGGAAAGAATCAGCTGTCCTGGGCTGTTTCACGTCTGTTCTGGTGGCCTTCCCTACGTTCCGACATCGCCGCATATGTAGCGGCATGCTCCGTTTGTGCCCAGAATAAGTCCCCTCGGCACCTTCCGTTGGGCCTTCTGCAACCCATAGCCACCGGGGAGCGCCCATGGTCACACCTGGGGATGGATTTCATTGTGGACCTCCCTGCATCCCGAGGCCATACGGTCATTCTCATGATTGTGGATCGGTTTTCCAAAATGTGCCACTGTGTTCCTCTCAAGAAGTTACCCTCTGCACAAGAGTTGGCCACGATTTTTGCCAGGGAGGTCTTCCGGTTGCACGGTTTGCCTAAGGAGATTGTGTCGGATCGGGGGAGTCAGTTTGTGTCCAGGTTCTGGCGCGCCTTTTGCTCCCAGTTGGGGATTCATCTCTCCTTCTCCTCGGCCTACCACCCTCAGTCCAATGGGGCCGCAGAACGATCCAATCAGGCCTTGGAGCAATTCCTTCGTTGCTATGTCTCCGATCACCAAGACAATTGGGTTGACCTCCTGCCTTGGGCTGAGTTTGCCAGGAACACGGCGGTGAACTCTTCCTCTGGGACGTCTCCCTTCATGGCCAATTATGGGTTCCAACCTGCCGTGTTACCGGAGGTATTCTCTCCCCAGGATATTCCGGCTGTGGAGGATCACCTTTCCGTCCTACGTGCTTCTTGGGTACAGATCCAGAAGTCCCTTGAGGTCTCTGCGCAGCGCCAGAGACTCCAGGCTGATCGCAGACGAGCGCCTGCTCCTTCCTACCAGGTCGGAGACCGTGTATGGTTGTCCACCCGCAACCTCAACCTTCGAGTGCCCACTCCCAAGCTGGCGCCTCGCTTTGTTGGTCCCTTCCGAGTGCTTCGCAGGGTAAACCCGGTAGCCTATGCCCTTGCGCTTCCTCCTGGCATGCGGATCTCCAACGTGTTTCATGTCTCCCTGTTGAAGCCACTGGTGTGTAATCGTTTCACTTCCTCGGTTCCTCGGCCTCGTCCGGTCCAAGTGGGCAATCGTGAGGAATATGAGGTGAGCAATATCCTGGACTCACGCCTGGTCCGCGGTCGGTTGCAGTTTTTGGTCCATTGGCGTGGTTATGGTCCAGAGGAGCGTTCCTGGGTTCCCTCCGCAGATGTCCATGCTCCTGCCTTGCTCCGAGCCTTCCACGCACGCTTCCCTCAGAAACCGTTTTGTGCTCCGCGGAGGAGGGGCCCTTGAGGGGGAGGTACTGTCATGGTCTTACCTGCTTGCTGCTCTCCTTCGTTTGACATGTGCTGGCGGCCATCTTGGGTTCTGGGTTTCTTGTAGCCTTCCACCCTGCGGCTCCTCCTTCCCCTGGGAGGAGCTGGATGCCTAGCTCATATATATAGGAGGTCTGTGGCTTCAGTTCCTTGCTTGGTCCTCCTGTGTTCACATGCTTCTAGACTGCTGCTGCTTCTGGTTCCTGATCCTGGCTTCGTCTGACTACCCTGCTGGTTCCTGATCCTGGCTTCGTCTGACTACCCTGCTGGTTCCTGATCCTGGCTTCGTCTGACTACCCTGCTGGTTCCTGATCCTGGCTTCGTCTGACTACCCTGCTGGTTCCTGATCCTGGCTTCGTCTGACTACCCTTCTGGTTCCTGACCTCTGGCTTCGCAAAGACTCTGCTCGGTTTCACCATCCGTTTGGACTTTTGCTTTACAGCTTTATTTTCAATAAAGCCTTCTATTTTCACTTATCTCTTGTTGTACGTCTGGTTCATGGTTCCGTGACACCTATACATTGAGATTCAGTAAAAAGAAAATTTTAACTTAAAAACCGAAACTCAAATACAAAAACAAAAACCTTAGGAACACATACAACTGTATAGGACTGAATTAACACATCAATGTCTTGGAGGGTTCACCTCAAACCGTGAAAAATAGCAGGAGAATTTCTACCCACCCAGTCATTGAAATGTTAATTTGCCCAGCCCCAAACCAGCTTTAGATTCATTTTCTCAAAGAAGCAGGATTTAACAGTACAAGGTCCCAAAACCAGTTTTTATTCTAAGGGAAGAGAAAAATCTATTTAAATTAGGTCTCAGAGTTCCTCCATTATCTTTAAATACAAACAGTGAAATGGTTTACAAAGACCTTAACCCCTTAATGACTCAGCCCTATTTTACCTTAAAGGGAACCTGTCATGTGGATATTTGATTATAATCTAACTAATTATATACAATCATTAACTACTAAAAAGTATCTTAGATGTATTCACTTACTGGTGTGACAGATGGTTATCTCATAATATACACACAAAGATGCCGCATGCTAATGAGCTGATTGGAGTCCGGCGTGATGTCATTGAGTCCAGCGTATATTTAATTCAGAGCTATAGCCACTCCCCCGCCCACCTGCTGCTGGTTCATATGGAAACAAACTGTCATTCAGCAGCAGGTGGGCGGGGAGAGTCAGGAGCTCATGAATATTCTTGACTCATCATTATCAGCTGGAGCTTTTCAATACAAGATGTTGGCAGATTGACTGGGTCGATTAAAGAAAGTGACCCAGCATTGTGCTAAGAGAATCAATCACTTATTTATGTTGCCCTTAGTTAGGACACCATAAAACTGGTGACAGGTTCCCTTTAAGGACCAGGCCATTTTTTGCAAATCTGACCAGTGTCACTTTAAGTGCTGATAACTTTAAAACGCTTTGACTTATCCAGGCCATTCTGAGATTGTTTTTTCATCACATATTGTACTTCATGACACTGGTAAAATGAAGTAAAAATAAATGAATTTTATTTATAAAAAAATACCAAATTTACCAAAAATTTGTAAAAAATTGCAAATTTCAAAGTTTCAATTTCTCTACTTCTATAATACATAGTAATACCTCCAAAAATAATTACTTTACATTCCCCATATGTCTACTTCATGTTTGGATCATTTTGGGAATGATATTTTATTTTTTGGGGATGTTACAAGGCTTAGAAGTTTAGAAGTAAATCTTGAAATTTTTCTGAAATTTTCAAAAATCCAATTTTTAGGGACCAGTTCAGGTCTGAAGTCACTTTGCGAGGCTTACATAATAGAAACCACCCAAAAATGACCCCATTCTATAAACTTCACCCCTCAAGGTATTCAAAACGGATTTTACAAACTTTGTTAACCCTTTAGGTGTTCCACAAGAATTCATGGAAAATAGAGATACAATTTCAAAATTTCACTTTTTTGGCAGATTTTCCATTTTAATAATTTTTTTCCAGTTACAAAGCAAGGGTTAACAGCCAAACCAAACTCAATATTTATGGCCCTGATTATGTCGTTTACAGAAACACCCCATATGTGGTCGTAAACCGCTGTACGGGCACATGGCAGGGTGCAGAAGGAAAGGAATGCCATACGGTTTTTGGAAGGCAGGTTTTGCTGGACTGTTTTTTTGACACCATGTCCCATTTGAAGCCCCCTGATGCACCCCTAGAGTAGAAACTCCATAAAAGTGACCCTATCTAAGAAACTACACCCCTCAAGGTATTCAAAACTGATTTTACAAACATAGCTGTCTGTGTCCGGCCGGGAGCTCCTCCTACTGGTAAGTGACAGGTCTGTGCGGTGCATTGCTTAATGATTCTATCATATATCTATAATAGGGATCTAAAGTCAGTGGACCTCCTATTGTATAATTTCAGTGGTCTCAATATAGGGTATATACGGTACTGAAAATGCCTTATTGTATTTAAATTAATATATAACTTTTATTTATATCTAATAAAATAAGTGAGACAATGAGGTTAAGTGGAAACCTGCACTATAGAAGGGAGAGGGCGCTCTGGGTCTTATAGTTGCAGATTAAGCCTAGTGTCCTAGTCTATTGGAGGAATGCTGAGGAGGGACCCACTAATAAAGATCCTAGCTGTCCCTATGTACTGGCCCTACTTGGCCTAGTCTACTAGGGTGAATGGACCTCAGTGGCTGTAGTCGGAGCACTCGTCCTGATAAGGACGACCCCCAGCCTCAGGAACCTCGGGCATAGGCTATGAAGCCCTGCGCTCTTACCTCACTACTAGATGTCCAATGTTCCGTTATCCAACGCGTTTCACCGGGTGTGGACTCGGCTCATCAGGGATATTGGTTTGCAGAGCAGTAGCAGTAGCTGTGCGTCTGTTTTCTTCATATGGCAGTGGCAATCTTTCCATGTTCCCGCGTCTCCTTTAAAGCGCATTCTCCTCCCACAATGTGCGTCATTGGTCACATGTCTGCTTCCTACGGAGACACACGTCACAAGGTACCGCCTCATTGAGAGTACGGGCTCGCAGTGCTCCGTCACTATCCGGAAGTGACATGTTATGTGGGCGTAATGAGTTGCCATGGGGATCTAACTCCGCGTCCCCGGCTATGCTACCATGCGGCAAGTCTCTGTTTATGATCGCTGCTGTAGCGATCTTGGTGCTGTCTGGGTAAGGGGACAAAAACGTGACTGTATCATTGCTGGTTAAAGGATACATATAATACTTGATCTCACTGTCCAGAACTATGCTCCGGATCAAAGATTATGTGATAGATATAGTATTAACTCTTTTCTGTCCGGATTAATGTTACCGGTCCTAGAAGAAACACTACTATCTATATTTAATAAGCATAGGTATTGTTGCTAAATATCCACGATCATTGATTAGGATTTACCTTTACTTGGGGTGCAGGTTAGATATAAGGACCTCTATAGAATAGTCGCTTCTTGTATGTATAGTAAACAGATGTATAGTAGACAGATATAACAGTATAATTATATACATACACAGATATTTGTACACATAGCAGTCAAGTGTAACAGTATAGCTGTGTGTATATATAGCAGACAGGTACAACAAGATAGTTTTGTATACACACGGATTTGTTTAGGCTGAGTGGATACCTATAGACTGAATCCTTTCCTGATGTAGTCGTCAACTCATGTATATATAGCAGAGAGGTGTGTCAAATGCAACCTCAATGCCTATAAATATAGTTATGTAGATATGTATACAACAATCAGCCCTCTCTAAATGGATACATGTATACCTGTCAGTATAGTTTAAATACACATCCACACAACTCCAATCACTCTGAATGGATACATGTATACATGCACATAGATTGGGAACATAGATCATGATGTAGGGCATCTGAGTACATAACTGTAATATTCCATCAATGCACATGAAAACTGTATATGGTATATATACTAATAGTATGCGTAAGTAAGTTTCCTAAGTATATATAGATATAGTCTGGTCTACTATATTAGTAATTTTATAAGAATGGCTTATATGAGATGTACTCATTGATACCGTTAGGTGTCACTGATTTAAGTTTATAGATCCATCTTGTTTCTGCTTTTAGGATCATTTTATCCCAGTCTCCACCCCTCCTTGGTTTAGGGACATGTTGGATGCCTATAAATTTAAGGCAGGTGGTATCTCCATTATGGTATTGGTTCATGTGTCGTGCCACTGATGTGTCCTTTTTGTTCTGGATATTATTAATGTGGTCTCTAATTCGTCGCCTGAATTCCCTCTTAGTTTTGCCCACATAATCAAGAGGGCAGGAGCATTGTGCCAGATATACCACACCCATAGTGAGACAGTTTATGTAGTCACGAAGGGTGTATTCTATATGTGTAAATGAGCCTATAAACTCCTTTGTTTTAAATACTTGACTACAGGCCGTGCATCTTCCACACTTGTAGGTACCAGTGGGCCTCCTAGATAGCCAATTACCAGGGTTCAGAGGGGGCTGGTAGTGACTATTGACCAATCTGTCCCTTATACTTCTGCCCCTCCTATATGTTATTAGAGGGTAGGGTCCTATTATGTCTTCCAGATCTGGGTCTGTTCTGAGTATGTCCCAGTGTCTGGATAGCACCTGTCTAACTTGCTGGTGTGCGTCATCAAAAGTGCCAATGATACGAGCGGATTTTTCCATCTTCCTCTCTTTTTTTGGTATAAGCAGTGTCTCTCTGTCTTTCGAGCATGCTGCCTCAAAAGCCACCCTCAGTACTCCGTCTGGGTAGCCTCTTTCCCTGAATCTATATCTCAGATCCTTTGCTTCGCTCTTAAATTTTTTCATAGTCGAACAATTTCGTCGGAGTCTGAGATATTGACCCTTGGGAATACCCTTACGTAGGGCATAAGGGTGGGCACTTTCCCAGCGAAGCATACTGTTCGTGGCCGTCTTTTTACGGTAGATGGAGGTAGTTATGTTATTCCCTGAGCCTCTTTCTATCAAGACATCCAAAAATGGCAGGCTGTCATGATTGTGTTCAAAAGTGAACCTGAGGCCCAGGTCATTGTTGTTAATTGTCTCCATGAATTCCATAAAAGACTCCTCTGATCCTCTCCATAGTACAAAGATGTCGTCTATAAATCTTAGCCAGACGACTATCATGTCTTGCCATTTCTCCATCCTTTCTGATCCGATATAGTTGGCTTCCCACCAGCCCAGGAGCAGATTTGCATACGACGGCGCATATGAACTGCCCATCGCAGTGCCCCTGAGCTGGTGGTAGTATCGGTCGTCAAAGATGAAGTAATTTCTGGTGAGGCTGAAATTAAGCAGATCCAGTAAAAACCGGTTATGCATAGAACATCTTTTGTCCCTCATTGACAAATATCCTTCGACTGCTTTGAGGCCTAGATGGTGTTGAATAGAGCTATATAAAGCCTCAACATCTATCGATACAAACATCGTTTGATCATCCATACATACGCCACTTAGTCTCAGTAAGAGGTCTGAAGTGTCACGTATGTAGGAAGGCAGTGTTTCCACAAAGGGTCTAATGATTTTGTCAATGTATATGCCTGTATTTTGCCCCAGGCTCCCTACCCCTGATACAATGGGGCATCCTTTTAATGGTATGGTACCTTTGTGGATCTTAGGTGTAGAGTAGAAGGTAGCCGTGACCGTAAACTTTGGGAGGAGAAAGTCCATTTCTGTCTCATCTATCAGCTTATCTCTCAGTCCTTTAATCAGGATTTGCCTTAATTCGACAAGATATAGAGGACCAGGGTCTTGTATTAGGACTTCGTAAGTTTCCTTGCCTTGTAGGATATCTAGGCACATCTTTTTATAGATGTCCTGATCCATTATAACTAGGTTACCCCCCTTATCGGACGGTTTTATTATTAGTTTGTGATCCTTTTCAAGGTTTTTTGAGGGCTATATATTCTTCCTTATTCATGTTTGATGTACTCCTAGTCATATTAATTTGTTCCAGATCCCTGGTTACTAGTTTATGGAAGATGGACACACTTGAATCTGGAAGTGGTGGCGGCATCTGAGTGCTTTTTAGTTTTAATTCAGTGAAGGGACCCTCCCCTCTATCTCTTTCACCTTCCTCCATCAGATTAACAAGTGTGCGTGTAGCTTCCAGTTCCCTAGGATTCATATTGAGTTCTCCATAATTTTTACGATCTTGTAAGCGGAAATGTTTGTGCCAGAGCAATTTCCGTGTGAATAAGGCTACATCTTTGCTCCATTCAAAAGTGTCATACCTGACTGTAGGGACAAATGACAATCCTTTACTTAGAAGGGATATATCACTAGAGGATAAGCTATTGGAAGAGAGGTTGATGATTTGCATTTTGTTAGTCTGTTTCTTGTATCCTGGATCTCCCCCTACACTTTGTTCCTTAGTTGGTAAGGCATTGGTGTGGGGGCCTGGGCCAAAAAAGTGGAGGATGAGGCTGATGATGAGGGGGTAGGTATTGATCCCTGGGTGGTACATGTCGGGTTACCCTCACCGTACGTGTACCTATAACCTGCTCTGGATCGACCTCTACCTCCTCTGCCCCTATGCTTAATGATCTGTCACTTACCAGTAGGAGGAGCTCCCGGCCGGACACAGACAGCGCAACAGCCAGCAGGTAAGTATGATGCTTCTAATATTGTAATATTGCTAAGTAACCATGGCAACCAGGCCTGCAGTAGCGTCCTGGTTGCCATGGTTACCGATCAGAGCCCCAGAGCGATTAAACTGGGACTCCGATCGGAATCTCCGCTGCCACCAATGATCGGGCGGGGGGGGAGAGGGGAGGCCGCACACTGGCCACCAAAGAAATTACAATAGAGGGGGGGGGGGGGCGCACACTGGCCACCAATGATGTTACAATAGAGGGGGGGAGGGGGGCCGACGGAGGCCGCACACTGGCCACCAATGATATTACAATAGAGGGTGGGGCACCTGAAGGGTTAATTGTGCTGATCACAGCCCCCTGTAAAAGATCGGGTGCTGCCAGGCAGCAGGGGGCAGTCATGTACATAGTTCGTAGTATATTCTAACTAGAAGCGTCCCCATCACTATGGGAACGCCTCTGTGTTAGAATATACTGTCGGATCTGAGTTTCACAATGTAACTCAAATCCGATGGTATATTCTAACATAGAGGCGTTCCCATGGTGATGGGGACGCTTCAAGGTAAAATATACCATCGGATTGGAGAAAACTCCGATCCTATGGTATATTAACTCCTGACTTTACATTAAAAGTCAATGGGGGACGGATCCGTTTGAAATTGCACCATATTGTGTCAACGTCAAACGGATCCGTCCCCATTGACTTGCATTGTAATTCAGGACGGATCCGTTTGGCTCCGCACGGCCAGGCGGACACCAAAACTACATTTTTTTCATGTCCGTGGATCCTCCAAAAATCAAGGAAGACCCACGGATGAAAAAACAGTCACGGATCACGGAAAAATTGAACCCGTT
Organism: Bufo bufo; assembly: GCF_905171765.1. Lineage (NCBI taxonomy): Eukaryota > Metazoa > Chordata > Amphibia > Anura > Bufonidae > Bufo > Bufo bufo. The sequence goes on from NC_053389.1 coordinate 665,860,847, forward strand.
TTTGCGGACCGCAAAAAAAAAACGGTCGTGTGCATGAGGCCTAAGTTTTACACAATGATTTCATTTTTGAAGCAAAAAAAATCATGTTTTAGTGTTTCCATAGTCTGAGAGCCATAATTTTTTCAGTTTCTGGGCGATTACCTTGGGTAGGGGTTAGGTCATGTGATATTTTTATAGAGCCGGTCGATACGAACGCGGCGATACCAAAATATGTATACTTTTTTTTATTTATGTAAGTTTTGCACAATAACAGCTTTATTAAAACAAAAAAATGATGTTTTAGTGTCTCCATATTCTGAGCCATAGATTGTCTCAGGTAGGGGCTCATTTTTTGTGGGATGATGTGACGGTTAGATTGGTACTATTTTGGTGGGCAAACGCCTTTTTGATCGCTTGCTGTTGTACTTTTTGTGATGTAAGGTGACAATAAAATGGTTTATTTAGCACAGTTTTTATTTTTTATTTTTTACGGTGTTCATCTGAGGGGTTAGGTCATGTGATATGTTTATAGAGCCAGTCGATACGGACGCGGCGATACCTAATATGTATACTTTTTTTTATTTATGTAAGTTTTACACAATGATTTAATTTTTGAAGCAAAAAAAATCATATTTTAGTGTTTCCATATTCTGAGAGCCATAGTTTTTTCAGTTTTTGGCCAATTATCTTAGGTAGGGTCTCATTTTTTGCGGGATGAGATGAAAGTTTGATTGGAACTATTTTGGGGTGCATATGACTTTTTGATCGCTTGCTATTACACTTTTTGTGATGTAAGGTGACAAAAAATGGTTTATTTAGCACAGTTTTTATTTTTAATTTTTTTACGGTGTTTATTTGAGAGGTTAGGTCATGGGATATTTTTATAGAGCCGGTCGATACGAACGCGGCGATACCAAAATATGTTGACTTTTTTTTATTTATGTAAGTTTTACACAATAACAGCTTTTTTAAAACCAAATAAATTATGTTTTAGTGTCTCCATATTCTGAGCCATAGTTTTTTTTTTGGGGGGGGCGATTGTCTCAGGTAGGGGCTCATTTTTTGCGGGATGAGGTGACGGTTAGATTGGTACTATTTTGGTGGGCAAACGCCTTTTTGATCGCTTGCTGTTGTACTTTTTGTGATGTAAGGTGACAAAAAAATTGTTTATTTAGCACAGTTTTTATTTTTTACAGTGTTCATCTGAGGGGTTAGGTCATGTGATATTTTTATAGAGCCGGTCGATACGGACGCGGCGATACCTAATATGTATACTTTTTTTTCCCCCTATGTTTTACCAATTTTTTTTAACTTTATTTGGGGAAAATGAAGTTTTTGTTTATTCTTACTTGAAACTTTAATTTTTTGGGGGGAAAACTTTATTTTTTTAAACTTTTTTTTTCACTTTATTTTTTGTCCCACTTTGGGACTTGAACTTTGGGGGGTATATTCCTTCCTACTTCTGTATTGGAATGCATTGGCTGTATGAGTAATACTATGTGTATTACTCATACAACTTCCGGGGCCTGTGAGATCCAGGGGGCTGGATCTCACAGGCTCTTCACCGGAAGGCAGCACGATGCCTTCCTTAGACATCGCACTGCCTTCCATGCCATCGGGTCCTCCCTACAGCCGCATGGGGACCCGATGGCACCGCCGCACAGCCGCCGCAACCGCAGGTAAAGCCGCAAACCGCAGGTCTGAATTGACCTGCGGTTTGCGGCGATCGCCGATACGGGGGTTCACATGACCTCCCCCGGCATTGTGACAGGATGCCCGCTGAATGATTTCAGCGGGCATCCTGTTCCGATTAACCCCCACGGCACTTCAATCGCATTCTAAACCCATGACGTACCGGTACGTCATGGGTCCTTAAGGACTCGGGAAACATGCCGTACCGGTACGTCATGCGTCCTTAAGGGGTTAATTTACCCTTCTCTGGCACACAAAAATTTGAAACTCTACTGAATTCCAGGAACCGATCTCTTTCCTCTCTGAGCTTCAAATTTTCACATTTTAACCGTTCATATTGGGATTTAAAATCTGCTTCATTGATCAATGACCTTGGCTGTCCCTGGGTTCTCTGCCTTTGCAAAGAACCATGTCTGGGACCATTATCTCACCTTGCTGAATAAACCACTTTACTTCGAGGTGTGGTTCTGGGGTACTTACCTGTGTCTGTTGTCATTAGCAACGTTACAATATTGTGCAATGTGCCCGTATTCCCTGCATGCAAAACAACGAATTGCTTGCCTGCCTGCACAATACCTTGTCTGGGCACATGGTGATTTGACTTGGTGCACAACATTAACCCTCCTAGCATGACTAGATCCCACACTACTATCTGTATTGAGTCCACTTACCACGGACTCATCTGAGGAATCTTCTGGCATTGTGTTAATACTTACAACTCCAGTATCAGACACATTGTCCATCTCCATCCCTGAGTCGGATCCACTATCTGAACCACAATCCTCAGACTTCTTCATGCTTACAGCCCATACATTGCCTCTAACCCCAGACACATTACTCTCTAACAGTTGCTTCAATGCCTCTGGCTGCACTAAGCACTGAGAATGTTCATCTTCTGTCATCCTGCAGAGAGCAGACAATTCCCTTACAGCATCGTGTGCATGCGTCAGGCTTTCAGATAACCATTCATTCTCCCTGCACAGCTCAGTATTACACCTCACAGTACATTCATAATTAGCACTAGCTTCAGCTGCCTTCTGGACAAGAGTTCTCAATTTAACAATTTCCACTTTTACATTTTCCACTTCTCCATCAGCCTACAAGACTCCTGATATTTATCCGCTATCCACCCAGCAGCAAAAATCAGAGCATACTTGCCTTTCCTTTTGCGCCATTTTTTGGTACCGATCAGATTTGCTACACAATTCTGAGCCTGCAGCCATGGATCAGTAGATCCCTGCATAGCTTGAAGAATGGCCGCCGTGTCCTTCAACTTTGCAACTTCTTTAAAAATGCTTTCCATTGCACAAGAAAACAAAACACTGGTCCCAATACTTTTGGTACAGAACTACAAGCACCTCCTTTCTATACTGTAGTATCCGTATTAATTATGCCAAACAATTCTACAATTCAGTGTAACAGCCACAGATATACAAACATTAAGCAGAATCATCAACTATAGGACGATTTCACCGCTAAACTGCCACTAATGCTCAAACAATGATTCCCCTATCAGACTGGTCACTGAGCTATAACATAACCGAACACTCAACTGATATCCAGCACAAAACTTATCAAAACAAAATCAAACTGTACATAGAAAGATACAAAAATACAAGATAATTATTCTGGACAAAACTAACATTTCAGGCGAAAACAACCAAATCGCTTTCCATAGCAAACTAACCAAGATGGCCGACAAAACCTCATGTCTTCACACACCACACAAAGGAAATTAAAGATGGCCGACAAACCACATGGCTTGACACAAAGGAAATCAAGATAGTGTCTACAAAATCCAGCAATAGAAAACCAAATTAAACAAAACGGTTTCTATATTCCCTGTTCCCCACCCCCGAAACCAGAGCAAAATCTCCACTCTGCGGGTGATTTACAGGCTAACAATATAAAAATACTCTTTAAATGTGGTCTCTAATGTACAAACACTAAAACAAATTGCTGCCTCTATAAACCTCTATAAAATCGTCTCTTACAAAATCACAGTAATATGAAAGTTAAGAAGTTACAACAAAAAAAACACAGTACTCTGTACTGCTCAGCACACTATCTTGATTTTCTTTGTGTCATTCACTTATAGTTGTACACAGGGGATACAGTCAGGTCCATAAATATTGGGTCATCGACACAATTATAACATTTTTGGCTCTATACACCACCACAATGGATTTGAGATGAAACGAAGAAGATGTGCTTTAACTGCAGACTGTCAGCTTTAATTTAAGGGTATTTACATCCATATCAGGTGAACAGTGTAGGAATTGCAACAGTTTGCATATGTGCCTCCCACATGTTACGGGAGCAAAAGTAATGGGATAGAATAATCATAAATCAAACTTTCACTTTTTAATACTTGGTTGCAAATCCTTTGCAGTCAATTACAGCCTGAAGTCTGGAACGCATGGACATCACCAGACGCTGGGTTTTATCCCTGGTGATGCTCTGTCAGGCCTCTACTGCAAATGTCTTCAGTTCCTGCTTGTTCTTGGGGCATTTTCCCTTCAGTTTTGTCTTCAGCAAGTGAAATGCATGCTCAATCGGATTCAGGTCAGGTGACTAACTTGGCCGTTGCGTAACATTCCACTTCTTTCCCTTAACCCCTTAAGGACTTAGGACGTACCGGTACGGCATGTTTCCCGAGTCCTTAAGGACCCATGACGTACCGGTACGTCATGTGTTGTTCCGATCACCGCCGCCCGGCGGGCGGTGATCGTAACCCAGTGCCTGCTCAAATCATTGAGCAGACACCTTGGCTAAATGCGCGGGGGGGTCCCGTGACCCCCCGTGTCAGCGATCGCCGCAAACCGCAGGTCAATTCAGACCTGCGGTTTGCGGCCGTGTGTGGGGTGCCATCAGGTCCCCATGCGGCTGTAGGGGGGACCCGATGGCATGGAAGGCAGCACGATGCCTAAGGAAGGAATCACGCTGCCTTCCGGTGACGAGCCTGTGAGATCCAGCCCCCTGGATCTCACAGGCCGGAAGCTGTATGAGTAATACACACAGTATTACTCATACAGCCAATGCATTCCAATACAGAAGTATTGGAATGCATTGTAAAGGATTAGACCCCCAAAAGTTCAAGTCCCAAAGTGGGACAAAAAAGAAAGTGAAAAAAAAAGTTGAAAAAATTAAGTTTCCCCCCCAAAAATTAAAAGTTTCAAGTAAAAATAAACAAAAACGTCATTTTCTCCAAATAAAGTTAAAAAAAATAGGGGAAAAAAAAAAATATACATATTAGGTATCGCCGCGTCTGTATCGACCGGCTCTATAAACATATCACATGATCTAACTCCTCAGATGAACACCATAAAAAATAAAAACTGTGCTAAATAAACCATTTCTTGTCACCTTACATCACAAAAAGTACAACAGCAAGCGATCAAAAAGGCGTTTGCCCACCGAAATAGTAACCGTCACCTCATCCCGCAAAAAATGAGCCCCTACCTGAGACAATCACCCCCAAAAAAAGAAACTATGGCTCAGAATATGGAGACACTAAAACATACATTTTTTTGTTTTAAAAAAGCTGTTATTGTGTAAAACTTACATAAATAAAACAAAGTATACATATTTGGTATCGCTGCGTTCGTATCGACCGGCTCTATAAAAATATCACATAACCTAACCCCTCAGATAAACACCATAAAAAATAAAAACTGTGCTAAATAAACCATTTTTTGTCACCTTACATCACAAAAAGTGTAATAGCAAGCAATAAAAAAGTCACACACACCCCAAAATAGGGCCAATAAAACCGTCATCTCATCCCGCAAAAATCATACCCTACCCAAGGGTTTTGCTTCAAAAAAGAAATCATTATGTAAAACTTACATAAATAAAAAAAAGTATACATATTAGGTATCGCCGCATCCGTGACAACCTGGTCTATAAAAATATCACATGATCTAACCTGTCAGATGAATGTTGTGAATAACAAAAAATAAAAACGGTGCCAAAACAGCTATTTCTTGTTATCTTACCTCACAAAAAGTGTAATATAGAGCAACCAAAAATCATATGTACCCTAAACTAGTACCAACAATACTGCCACCCTATCCCGTAGTTTCTAAAATGGGGCCACTTTTTTGGAGTTTCTACTCTAGGAGTGCATCAGGGGGGCTTCAAATGGGACATGGTGTCAAAAAAAGCAGTCCAGCAAAACCTGCCTTCCAAAAACCGTATGGCATTCCTTTCCTTCTGCGCCCTGCCGTGTGCCCGTACAGTGGTTTACGACCACATATGGGGTGTTTCTGTAAACGCCAGAATTAGGGCCATAAATATTGAGTTTGGTTTAGCTGTTAACCCTTGCTTTGTAACTGGAAAAAAAATTATTAAAATGGAAAATCTGCCAAAAAAGTGAAATTTTGAAATTGTATCTCTATTTTCCATTAATTCTTGTGGAACACCTAAAGGGTTAACGACGTTTGTAAAATCAGTTTTGAATACCTTGAGGGGTGTAGTTTCTTAGATGAGGTCACTTTTATGGAGTTTCTACTCTAGGGGTGCATCAGGGGGGCTTCAAATGGGACATGGTGTAAAAAAAAAACAGTCCAGCAAAACCTGCCTTCCAAAAACCGTATGGCATTCCTTTCCTTCTGCGCCCTGCCGTGTGCCCGTACAGCGATTTATGACCACATATGGGGTGTTTCTGTAAACTACAGAATCTGGGCCATAAATATTGAGTTTGGTTTGGCTGTTAACCTTTGCTTTGTAACTGGAAAAAAAATATTAAAATGGAAAATCTGCCAAAAAAGCGGAATTTTGAAATTGTATCTCTATTTTCTATTAATTCTTGTGGAACACCTAAAGAGTTAACAAAGTTTGTAAAATCAGTTTTGAATACCTTCAGAGGTGTAGTTTATAGAATGGGGTCATTTTTGGGTGGTTTCTATTATGTAAGCCTCGCAAAGTGACTTCAGACCTGAACTGGTCCCTAAAAATTGGATTTTTGAAAATTTCTGAAAAATTTCAAGATTTGCTTCTAAACTTCTAAGCCTTAAAACATCCCCAAAAAATGTAATATCATTCCCAAAATAATCCAAACATGAAGTACACATATGGGGAATGTAAAGTAATAACTATTTTTGGAGGTATTACTATGTATTATATAAGTAGAGAAATTGAAACTTGGAAATTTGCAATTATTTTAAAAATTTTCGGTGAATTTGGTATTTTTTATAAATAAAAATTTAATTTTTTGATTTCATTTTACCAGTGTCATGAAGTACAATATGTGACGAAAAAACAATCTCAGAATGGCCTGGATAAGTCAAAGTGTTTTAAAGTTATCACCACTTAAAGTGACACTGGTCAGATTTGTAAAAAATGGCCGGGTCTTTAATGTGAAATAGGGCTGAGTCTTTAAGGGGTTAAAAAACTCTTTGGTTACTTTTGCAGTATGCTTTGGGTCATTGTCCATCTGCACTGTGAAGTGCCGTCCAATGAGTTCTGAAGCATTTGGCTGAATATGAGCAGATAATATTGCCCGACACACTTCAGAATTCATCCTGCTGCTTTTTTCAGCAGTCACATCATCAATAAATACAAGAGAACAAGTTCCATTGGCAGCCTTACATGTCCACGCCATGACACTACCACCACCATGCTTCACTGATGAGGTGGTATGCTTAGGATCATGAGCAGTTCCTTTCCTTCTCCATACTCTTCTCTTCCCATCACTCTGGTACAAGTTGATCTTGGTCTCATCTGTCCATAGGATGTTGTTCCAGAACTGTGATGGCTTTTTTAGATGTTGTTCGGCAAACTCTAATCTGGCCTTCCTGTTTTTGAGGCTCACCAATGGTTTACATCTTGTGGTGAACCTTCTGTATTCACTCTGGTGAAGTCTTCTCTTGAGAGTGTTCTTCTTGATCTGGCCAACTGTTGTGAAGGGTGTTTTCTTCACCAGGGAAAGAATTCTTCGGTCATCCACCACAGTTGTTTTCTGTGGTCTTCCAGGTCTTTTAGTGTTGCTGAGCTCATCGGTGTGTTCCTTTTTCTTAAGAATGTTCCAAACAGTTGTTTTGGCCACACCTAATGTTTTTGCTATCTCTCTGATGGGTTTGTTTTGTTTTTTCAGCCTAATGATGGTTTGCTTCACTGATAGTGACAGCTCTTTGAATCTCATCTTGAGAGTTGACAGCAACAGATTCCAAATTCAAATAGCACACTTGAAATTAACTCTGGACCTTTTATCTGCTCATTGTAATTGGGATAATGAGGGAATAACACACACCTGGCCATGGAACAGCTGAGAAGCCAATTGTCCCATTACTTTTGGTCCCTTAACAAGTGGGGGGCATATATGCAAACTGTTGTAATTCCTACACCGTTCACCTGATTTGGATGTAAATACCCTCAAATCAAAGCTGACAGTCTGCAGTTAAAGGATGAAGAACTGTTACATTTTAATTTTCATATATGTAGTTACTAATAACATGCTATTCCAGAATCAGTTACTATTAGACTGACTTACCCCATATTTAATAAGATTCAGCCCTTAGCAACCAGTTTGCATAAAACTGCAATTTCACTATTCAGTTAAGATGGCCGCCACTGGCCTCACCCTGAGGCTAATCCCGCCTGCCCTCACTAGCCAGTAACAATAGCCCTCCAAAAGTGTCAGTAACCAGAGCCCTCCCCCTAAAGGGTTAATCTCCTGCAGAGCAAAGGGGTCCTCTTACCACATGTTGGTTTCATTTATACACTGAGCAGATGGCAGATCTCCCTTCCCTGTTGTGCGCTGCTTCAACTCTGCATTCTCCAGCTCTGCTGAGTGAGGGAGCGTCTGCCAAGCGCAGGGACAGGGAGAAGTGCACACAGCCCAGGCACTGTTATCAGCTGCTGGGGAGGACCTGGCTTTAATCATTTACTCACAGTCCCTGGCTGTCAGTAATGTGAGCCTGCAAGCTGAGTGCTCCATCTATCAACAGATAGATGGACCATGCCTAGCAACCCTATTTTAAGCACAGGTAAAAGTAGGCAGTACAGGGAACAAAAATGTGGAATTAAGGGGTAATTGAATACACAGTGAAAAGTTGAAATAGGGCCACCAAGGTGATATTAATCACCACAATCCAATACAAAAAAAAATAAAAAATATGACAGTTATCCTTTAAAGCACATCTTGTTTGTTTCATTTTAAATCCATTGTGGTGGTGTATAGAGCCAAAAATTTTAGAATTGTGTCGATGTCCCAATATTTATGGACCTGACTGTATATACATAGCTGAGAGTCACAAGGGTGAAGTGTTATTAGTGATTGATAGCATTTTCTGTGTAAGTGTGTATAGATATATACATAGATAGCGGTCAGTCAATGATAGCTGCACATGGGGGAGGTGTTATCAATGATTGATAGCATTCTCTGTGTAAGTGTGCATACATATATACATAGATAGCTGTCATTCACGTATAGTTGTACACAGGGGAGGTGTTATCAGTGATTAATAGCATTCTTTGTGTAAGTGTGTATACATATATCATACATATATATATTTCATATATCATATTTCATTTTAAATCCATTGTGGTGGTGTATAGAGCCAAAAATTTTAGAATTGTGTCGATGTCCCAATATTTATGGACCTGACTGTATATACATAGCTGAGAGTCACAAGGGTGAAGTGTTATTAGTGATTGATAGCATTCTCTGTGTAAGTGTGTATATATAGATAGCTGACATTCACTTATAGTTGTACACGGGGGAGTTATTATCAGTGATTAATAGCATTCTCTGTGTAAGTGTGTATACAGATATAGCAGTTAGTCACTGATAGCTGTATATGGGGTGTTATCAGTGATTGATAGCATTCTGTCACAGCCACTATCTCTGGCTGTGACCTTCCGTTCTTGCTTGTTCGGCGCTCCTCGCTGAAGTTCTGTTCCTGTGTGTTATTTGTGGTTCTGTATGGGTTAACTCCCCTGTGTGCCTTTTAGGAGTTAATCCTCTGTCTGCTCCATGGGTGTGGTCTCTCTGCTGCACCCATGGAACCTGTATATAAGGCTGAGGTTTCCTCAGTTCTGGGTCAGCTCTCCTGGTGTGTGTTGTCTGTCCTGTTCCTGGTTTGTACTCTCCCATGCTGCTGACCCATGGGATCTGTGTCTGTCTGTCTGTGCTCTGTGAGTTTCCCTACTTGTTCATTTGCGTCCTTTTTCCTGTCTTTCTGTTCTGCCAGTTATGTTTTAGTTACTTTGTGTTTATTCTGATGTCTGTGTTCAGCAAGCCTTTGCAGCAGAGTGGCATGACAAGGCCATGCAGATTACTACTGGTGGAGCAAGTCCTTCTCTTCTCATTGCCACTCCTGCTCCCTTGTGTGAACTTCTGTTTGTATTATTAGTTGCCCTGTTTTGTATTCTGATGTCTGTGTTCAGCAAGCCTTTGCAGCAGAGTGGCATGACAAGGCCATGCAGATTACTACTGGTGGAGCAAGTCCTTCTCTGCTCATTGCCACTCCTGCTCCCTTGCGTGAACTCCTGTTTGTATTACACTGCGTGCAGAATTATTAGGCAAATGAGTATTTTGACCACATCATCCTCTTTATGCATGTTGTCTTACTCCAAGCTGTATAGGCTCGAAAGCCTACTACCAATTAAGCATATTAGGTGATGTGCATCTCTGTAATGAGAAGGGGTGTGGTCTAATGACATCAACACCCTATATCAGGTGTGCATAATTATTAGGCAACTTCCTTTCCTTTGGCAAAATGGGTCAAAAGAAGGACTTGACAGGCTCAGAAAAGTCAAAAATAGTGAGATATCTTGCAGAGGGATGCAGCACTCTTAAAATTGCAAAGCTTCTGAAGCGTGATCATCGAACAATCATTCAATTCAAAATAGTCAACAGGGTCGCAAGAAGCGTGTGGAAAAACCAAGGCGCAAAATAACTGCCCATGAACTGAGAAAAGTCAAGCGTGCAGCTGCCAAGATGCCACTTGCCACCAGTTTGGCCATATTTCAGAGCTGCAACATCACTGGAGTGCCCAAAAGCACAAGGTGTGCAATACTCAGAGACATGGCCAAGGTAAGAAAGGCTGAAAGACGACCACCACTGAACAAGACACACAAGCTGAAACGTCAAGACTGATTTTTCTAAGGTTTTATGGACTGATGAAATGAGAGTGAGTCTTGATGGGCCAGATGGATGGGCCCGTGGCTGGATTGGTAAAGGGCAGAGAGCTCCAGTCCGACTCAGACTCCAGCAAGGTGGAGGTGGAGTACTGGTTTGGGCTGGTATCATCAAAGATGAGCTTGTGGGGCCTTTTCGGGTTGAGGATGGAGTCAAGCTCAACTCCCAGTCCTACTGCCAGTTTCTGGAAGACACCTTCTTCAAGCAGTGGTACAGGAAGAAGTCTGCATCCTTCAAGAAAAACATGATTTTCATGCAGGACAATGCTCCATCACACGCGTCCAAGTACTCCACAGCGTGGCTGGCAAGAAAGGGTATAAAAGAAGAAAATCTAATGACATGGCCTCCTTGTTCACCTGATCTGAACCCCATTGAGAACCTGTGGTCCATCATCAAATGTGAGATTTACAAGGAGGGAAAACAGTACACCTCTCTGAACAGTGTCTGGGAGGCTGTGGTTGCTGCTGCACGCAATGTTGATGGTGAACAGATCAAAACACTGACAGAATCCATGGATGGCAGGCTTTTGAGTGTCCTTGCAAAGAAAGGTGGCTATATTGGTCACTGATTTGTTTTTGTTTTGAATGTCAGAAATGTATATTTGTGAATGTTGAGATGTTATATTGGTTTCACTGGTAAAAATTAATAATTGAAATGGGTATATATTCCTTTTTTGTTAAGTTGCCTAATAATCATGCACAGTAATAGTCACCTGCACACACAGATATCCCCCTAAAATAGCTAAAACTAAAAACAAACTAAAAACTACTTCCAAAAATATTCAGCTTTGATATTAATGAGTTTTTTGGGTTCATTGAGAACATGGTTGTTGTTCAATAATAAAATTAATCCTCAAAAATACAACTTGCCTAATAATTCTGCGCTCCCTGTATTAGTTGCCCTGTTTTGTATTCATATGTCTGTGTTCAGCAAGCCTTTGCAGCAGAGTGGCATGACAAGGCCATGCAGTTTACTACTGGTGGAGCAAGTCCTTCTCTGCTCATTGCCACTCCTGCTCCCTTGCATGAACTCCTGCTTGTGTTATTATTTGCCCTGTTTTGTATTTACCTGTCTGTTATGTTTGCCTATGTGCCGTCGGTACCTTCTGGTACCTGTTGTCCATTCGCTCCTGCTGTCACTGTCTAGGTCACGCTCCAGAGTGGACCCTGGCAACTTCCTGCGGCTAAGTCTAACCCTACCATCTAGGGCTCTAGTGAAAACCAGGAGTTGCTTAGTTACGCCCCTCTGGAGTATTACTAGACAGTGGCGCAGTGGGGGTTTTCTCCCACTGTGCTGACAGTACATAGAGCTCATGTTTTATCTGTGCTGCTTTCCATGTTTCTGTTTGTGCAATAAACTCTTATGTGTCTGTACCTGATTTCCGTTTATTGCTTGACGACGCGGTGGTCTCTCCTGGGACCTCCAACTCGTGACACATTCTCTATGTAAGTGTGTATATATAGATCGCGGTCAATCACTGATAGTTGTACACAGGGAAGGTGTTATCAGTGATTGATAGCATTCTCTCTATAAATTGTTATACATAGATAGCTGTCAGTAACTGATAGTTGTACATGGGGGAGGTGTTATCAGTGATTGATAGCATTATCTGTGTAAGTGTGTATACCGAGATACCTTTCAGTCACTGATAGCTGTACACAGGGGAGGTGTTATCAGTGATTTATAGCATTTTTTGTGCAAGTGTGTATAATGAGATAGCTGTCAGTGATGGAAAGTTGTACACACGGGAGGTGTTATCAGTGATTGATAGTATTCTCTGTGTATGTGTGTATACATAGCTGTCAGTCACTCATAGTTGTACATGGGAGGTGTTATCAGTGATTGATAGCATTCTCTGTGTAAGTGTATACAGAGATACCTGTCAGTCAATGATAGTTGTACACATGGCACGTGTGTCACGGCTTGGAGCTCCGTACAGTATTAGAATGTATTGGCTCCGATGAGCCAAAGTTATTACTTCGTGAAGTCTCGCGAGACTTTGCATAATAACTTCAGAAATGTATTTATACTGTAAAAAAACATTGCCCGAACTCGGGTTCGGTTCCAAGGTACCGCTTGGAACCGAACACAAGTTCGGGAAATGTTTTTTTACAGTACAAATTAATTTATGAAGTTATTGCGTGGTCTCACGAGACTTCGCAAAGCCATAACTTCGGCTCACCAGAGCCAATACATTCTAATACTGTACCGAGCTCCTGCTCCGTACATTATTAGAACGAAGTTGTATGCAAATTGACTTCAGATGTTTCATCCGAAGTCGATTCGCTCATCCCTAGCCATATTACAAAGTTTCTTGTAGTCGCTTGTACTATTGCTTCATGCAAAGTTGTCTGAGATATAAATATATAAATTACAAGTTTTGCTGACTCTTTTCCCACAAAACTATGTATCAATCTGCTCAGATTCTCTTGCCCTAAAACCTGCTGCATGCAGATTGCATTGCATTTTGTGGTGATATGTTGTCTTTAAGGGCTTGGAGACATAATAGCATTAATAGACATAACATAAATTCATTGCTAGGTCAACATGGGAGATATTGCTGCGTTAACGAGTTCAAGTGCAACCTATAGCAACATATAACTATAAAGAATACACTTTCATTGTAAGAGGAGCAAGGCTGTGTTCAACCTTCTTACACATTAGTTGTGTCTATTATTGCAGCTCGTATACTGCAATATCTGTTATTATAAGTTCGTTACTATTGTTAACTGCAATAAAAAAAACCACCACCAATAGAATATGTTATTAACTTGTTTGATAAAAAGTGTTATTAACTTATTAACCCTTAGGATATCAGCGCCGTACATGTACGGCGCAGAAATGTGGGACAGAAATCCCAGTGCAGTACAGGTACGGCGCGCTGATAGGGTCGGTGCAGGAGCTGCACCCGCCCGATCAGAGGCAGGGGTCCGGCTGTCACTGATAGCCGGACCCCTGCTGTATGCGCCGGCATTGGTGAAAACACAGATGCCGGCGCATTAACCCTTGCACGGCCGCGGTCAGCGCTGACTGCGGCATATGCGGTATCCTCACGGGTGCCGGTGTCCATGGGGTCACCGCACTGCTGTGACAGGGAGCCCATGGCAGGGAAAGCAGCCCCATGCCTTCCTTAGGCATCATGGCTGCCTTCCGGTAGAGCCTGTGAGATCCAGCCCCCTGGATCTCACAGGCAAGCAGGCTGTAAGTGTATTACAGTGTGTAATACATTTACAGCCAATGCATTACAATACAGAAGTATTGTAATGGGGATCAGACCCCCAAAGTTGACGTCCCAGAGTGGGGAAAAAATTAAGTGAAAAGAAAATTTTTAAAAATAAAGTTAATTTTTTTTTTTTTTTAAGTTTCAAGTAAAAAATAAAAAAACATCCTTTTCCCAAAATAAAAGTAAAAAAATAGGGAAAAAAGAAAAGTAAACATATTAAGTATTGCCGCATCTGTATCGACCGGCTCTTTGAAAATATCACATGACCTAACCCTTTAGGTAAACACCATCAAAAAAATTTAATAAAAAACGCTAAAAAAATCATTTTTTTGTCACCTTACATCACTAAAAGTGCAACACCTAGCGATCAAATAGGCGTAAGCCCCCCAAAATAGTACCAATCTAATTGTCACCTCATCCCGCAAAAAATGAGCCCCTACCTAAGACAATCACCCAAAAAAAAAAAATATGGCTCCCAGACTATGGAGACACTAAAACATAATTTTTTTTGTTTCAAAAATGCTTTTATTGTATAAATGTAAAAGAAAAAAGTAGACATATTAGGTAATTCTGCATCTATAAAAATACCATATGACCTAACCCCTTGGGTGAACACTGTAAAAAACAAAACGGTGTCAAAAAAGCCATTTTTTGTCACCTTACATCACAAAGTGTAATACCAAGCGATCAAAGTCATATGCACCCCAAAATAGTGCCAATCAAACCATCATCTCATCCCGCAAAAATGATACCCTACCTAAGACAATCGCCCAAAAACTGAAAAAACTATGGCTCTCAGACTATGGAGACACTAAAACATGATTTTTTTTTTGTTTCAAACATTATATCATTGTGTAAAACTTACATAATTAAAAAAAAGTATACATATTCGGTATTGCCACGTCCGTAACGACCTGCTATATAAAAATATCACATAACCTAACCCCTCAGGTGAACACCGTAAAAAAAATATATATACAAACGGTGTCAAAAAAGATTTTTTGTTTACTCGACCTGAGTGCTTGTTACATTTTCCTTCCACATACTTGGCTCTACAATTTGCACTCTATGTTCCCCTTATTGCTATGCTACTTGGAGTGAGTGCACGAAGTGGTACTCGAGATGACTCACTTTCCCTAGCTAGAGCGTTTCTTTGTTCGCAAAGTCAGGGTTCACCTTATTCGTGTATCCACTGGGCACAGGAGGCTTAGTCTCACAAGCCCGGCTGTCTTGGGTGTCATCTCTGGTTTACTTTATTACTCATTGTACCTGGACTAAAGGGTTATGTTGTAATATATATCCGTCTAATCACTGAAACCTCTTCTTGGGTATGGAAATGGGGGGCACTTACTGTTTATATTGTCTATAATGCTCTGTTCAATTGCTTTGTCCTTCTTTGCAATAAAAAGAGATTCAACAATAAAAAATATTTTTTTTGTCCCCTTACATGACAAAAGGTGTGTAATAGCAAGCGATCAAAAAGTCATACACACCCCAAATTAGTACCAATCAAACCGTCATCTCCTCCCGCAAAAAATGAGACCCTACCTAAGACAAAAAAACTGGTTTTGTCCCTATAGGGCCCTCAGGATAGTTTAAACACGGTCAGCTGACCAACCAATCCTTTTAGGGGTCCTAAATATATATATATATATATATATATATATTAAAACTTCAAACTTTATTGTTTACTTTTTAAAATTATTACTCAGAGCGAACATTACTGAAAGGTGGTTTAAAAATATCAGGCGACAGTTACGGGCTTGAGTGAAATACTATATGTCTTGATATGGTCGCTGTCACTCGCTATGCACTCTATTTGAGAGGTCAATTACCTCAAAAATACTCTGTAGCTATTGCTAGCAATCTGTTAGGTATCAAGTGCACGATACTGTAGATCCACTGAGAAAATGATGGTACTGCTCCTCGACAGGATATGTAATAGCACTATAGCTCCCTAGGTGTGATGCACTGTGGTGTGATCCATAATGGTGAATTGATGGTGTCCCTTTGGGCCCTTTATATAAGGGTTCCTATTGTGAGTGGGTAAGGTTTGTTCTTAAATCCCTATATAACAGACATCCATCATTCATTCACACCATCTAACACACAGGGAGACCAGAGCTGGGTAGCCTCCGGACATGTACTCAGTATCTAATAAGCTGGACAGAGATCGCGACCTTTGTAAATATAGTTTCAGCCCAATACTGTAACCTGCCTAAAATGCATGAACTATCACTACCCCACCCGACATGTTTTGCCACGAGGCGGCTTCGTCAGGAGAGTTGGGGTAATAGCCTAAAAAATGAGACCCTACCTAAGACAATCTCCCCAAAAAAATAAAAAAAACTATGGCTCTCAGAATATGGAGACACTGAAACATGATTTTTTTTATTATTATTAAAAAATGCTGTTATTGTGTAAAACATAAATAAAAATATCACAAACTAACCCCTCAGATGAACACCGTAAAAAATAAAAACGGTGTAAAAAAAGCAATTATTTGTCACCTTAATCACAAAAAGTGCAATAGTGTAATGCAAGGCACCAACAAACAGACCAGTGATGAAGGCAAAAAGGTGTTTATTCACCAGAAACATAAACGTCCAGGACACTTGCTGGTAACAAGGAATAATAACAAAAACCAGGCAAGGAGATTCCAGGAATAGTCCCAACCAGTGCTGAATGATGCTGTGCACTTGGCAGTCGAGTCACTCCAGATCTTGGGTCCGCTGCAAAGGACAAAGTTCCTGGCAGTCTTCAGTCACTAGCAGTTGTGACCTATACCTGGTTGAGGGAAAATAACAGTGGGCACTGATCACCCTGAGAGACCTCCTTTTAAATGCCTGCTGACCAATCCCAGGGTGCCAAGTGTCCACTACCATAGGTGAACAAATTGCCCTGCACCTGAGTACATGGCCTAAGGCAATCACAAGTTGATTAACCCATGGCTGGCTCCCTAATCCACTTTGCTCTTGTGAGTCAGTATATTATGTGCCACTGGTCGACGAAGCGCATAAGAAGCGCGTACTCGCGACCGTGTATCCCTTTGCGAACCTGCCCTCGTGCGTACGCACGGACGCATGATTGACTCAGCGCGAGTATGCGAGCGTGTGGACCCAGATGCGGAAACGGAAGTCGCAGGAGACACCGGAGACAACCCTGGCCGCGGCGTCTTGTCACTCGCCTGGCCACTCTGTCCCCGGGACTCCGACGGTCCTCCCCTCCGATGTCCACGCGAGCGCATCCCCGCACTGGCTCGCAAAGGGGTCAGCGCTGGTGCATCAGAGACACGCATAACCTGTCCCGCAACTCCACGAGGACCCCTCTTGGTTCCCCTGGAGTGCAAAGCAGGTGAGGATCTTACAAATAGCAAGCGATCAAAAAGTCATATGCACCCTAAAATAGTACCAATCAAACCATCATCTCATCCCACAAAAAAATGAGCTCCTACATAAGACAGTCGCCCAAAAAATAAAAATAAACTATGGCTTTCAGAATATGGAGACACAAAAATATTTTTTTTTCAAAAATGCTTTATTATGTAAAACTGGAACAAACAACCAAAAACAATAGTCATATTTGGTATTGTCGTTTCCGTAACAACCTGCTCTATAAAAATAGCACATGATCTAACCTGTCACATGAACACTGTAAATAACTAAAAATTAAAACTGTGCCAAAACAGCTATTTTTCGTTACCTTGCCTCACAAAAAGTGTAATATAGAGCAACCAAAAATCATATGTACCCTAAAATAGTACCAACAAAACTGCCACCTTATCCCATAGTTGCCAAAATGGGGTCTTTTCTTTTGGAGTTTCTCCTCTAGGGGTGCATCAGGGAGTCTTCAAATGTGACATGGCAGCTTAAAATTATCCCAGTGAAATCTGCTTTCCAAAAACAATGTGGCGTTCCTTTTCTTCTGCGCAATGCTGTCTGCCCATACAGCAGTTTACGACCACATATGGGATGTTTCTGTAAACTACAGAATCAGGGCAATAAATATTAAGTTTTGTTTGGCTGTTAACCCTTGCTTTGTTAGTGGAAAAAAATGTATTAAAATGGAAAATCTGCCAAAAAAAGTGAAATTCAGAAATTTCATCTCCATTTTGCATTAAATCTTGTGGAAAACCTAAAGGGTTAAAAAAAGTTTGTAAAATCAGTTTTGACTACCTTGAGGGGTGTGTTTTCTAAAATGGGGTCACTTTTTTGGAGTTTCTACTCTAGGGGTTCATCAGCGGGTCTTCAAATGTGACATGGCAGCTTAAAATTATCCCAGTGAAATCTGCTTTCCAAAAACCATATGGCGTTCCTTTCCTTCTGCGCAATGTCATCTGCCTGTACAGCAGTTTACGACCACATATGGGGTGTTTCTATTAACTACAGAATCAGGGCAATAAGTATTGAGTTTTGTTTGGCTGTTAACCCTTGCTTTGTTAGTGGGAAAAAAATGATTAAAATGGAAACTCTGCCAAAAAAATTTCCATTAATTCTTGTGGAACACCTAAAGGGTTAACAAAGTTTGTAAATCAGTTTTGAATACCTTGAGGGGTGTAGTTTCTAAAATTGGGTTATTTTTTGGTGGTTTCTATTATATAAGCCTCACAAAGTGACTTCAGACCTGAACTGGTCCTTAAAAAAGTGGGTTTTGGAAATTTTCTGAAAAATTTCAAGATTTGCTTCTAAACTTCTAAGCCTTGTAACATCCCCAGAAAAAAAATGGCATTCACAAAATTATTCAAACATGAAGTAGACATATGGGGAATGTAAAGTAGTAACTATTTTTGGAGTTATTACTATCTATTATAAAAGTAGAGAAATTTAAATTTGGAAATTTGCAAATTTTTCAAAATTTTGGGTAAATTTGGTATTTTTTTTTATAAATAAAAATGAAATTTTTTGACTCAATTTTACCACTGTCATGAAGTACAATATGTGATGAGAAAACAATCTCAGAAGGGCCTGGATAAGTAAGTGTTTTAAAGTTATTACCAAATAAAGTGACACATGTCAGATTTGCAAAAATCAGCCTGGGATTTAAGGTGAAAAGTGGCTCGGTAGTGAAGGGGTTAAAGGGAACCTGTCATCAAAACTAGCCTTTTGAACTATTGACATTTTCCCACTGTTCAAGCTGCCAGCTTTCAGAAACTGGTTTTGTTGAATATCACAATTAGGATGTTTGTGTGAAAAATCCACTTTGAAAATATACTTGACGTCTTCAAAATGTAGCTCAGGGAGTCACGGGGGCGTATCGTTGGATGAGGCGGGTCATGGAGTCATCTCCTCTATCCTGCCCATCTTTCACAATGCAAAAGAAAGTTAGACCAGCACCTCCAAACTATGCATAAAAGGGGGTGGGGGATTCAGGTGCAAGCTACCATGGCTACAATGTAAAAGCTTTTACAGTTTACAGTGCTGATCTAACTCTTTTTTGCATTGTACATATGGGGGAGCGGCTTTCCCTATTTAGACCGTGACACCCGCCCATCTGCCCATTGCTTTTAATCATATAACTGGATTCCACATTGCCCTGAATTTTTTAGGCCAAAAGCCCAAGAGAGGCAAGTCTTTTAGTGTAGGTCTGTAATAGAAGTTTTTCTTTAGCAAGTCAGGATTGGAGTCATCTGAATTAAAGCAGGCACTTTCTTTATTACTTGCTAACAAGGCGACACACAGACAAGAGTCATTAAAGTGATGTCTAACATATAGACCTGATGTGTACTCTTTATACCCTCCAGCTGGGTGTCTCCTTAAACAGACAGTCTCATCTTTTTACCATATTAGGAAAAGGCATCAGTTACAAATATGTAAAATTATTATTATTATTTATTATTAAAGCGCCATTCATTCAATGGCGCTGTACATAGGAAAACGGGTGTACATAAATAATATAGACAATTGCAATGAAGAAGACGAGTTACAAACTGGTACAGAAGGAGAGAGGGCCCTGCCCGCGAGGGCTTACAATCTACAAGTGGAATGCATTGGAGGTTGTGGCTAACCTAACCTAAAAAGTTGCTTTTTAGGTGCTACTGAGGAAGTTTCTGAGAAATTCCTTTTATTGGTTATCTCAGTGCCCTGTACAATTTGTTTTCCATCTCTTTATAAGGGTTCTTTCACACGAGCAGATCCCGTGCGTCGAATCCACTGCGTGAAAGAGAGCCAAGCCCTGTTCCGGACAGCAGAGACACGGAGCATTAACATGATTGATAATGCTCCATGCCTCTCTGACTTTTTTACTACAAAATCACGGTGACAACTTTATCTCTCTGTGATTTTGTAGTAAAAAGATCAGAGAGGCATGGAGAATTATTAATCATGTTAGTCATCTGCTGTTCGGAACTGGGCTTGGCTCTCTTTCATGCAGCATATTACCCGCACCATATCCGCTCGTAAGGAAGAGCCCTAATACAATTTAAACATCATTTACATCATTTTCCCAACAAGGTCTCATCTGTTGTAAGTGACCTTGTCCTTGGTAGATGGACCAGACACAATTTTGACGAATAATGTGTGCAAAGAGCTTCTTATTTTCATATATTAAGTATAACAGTAAAGCAGTCTACTTTGTGTGTGTTTCCAGTGTTTGCATGTGTTTTTGTGCATAATGCAGTGTGCTGCTACTTATAGTCCATTTTGATCTGACAGACCTCCCCAGGCTTCCTGACGTCAGCGTCTGGCAGAGTGAAATCTTGCGCAGGCACAGAAGATCTTGTTACGCCAGGTATCCTGACTAGTGTTGATCGAGCATGCCTCGCCGAACAACCTGCTCTAAATTGCTCAGTGTTAGGGAGAGCTGTGCATAGGAAGGGACAGACAGTGTAGGGAGTGTAAGGCCTCATGCACACGACCGTTGTGTGCATCCGTGTCCGTTCCGTTTTCCGTGATTTTCTGCGGACCCATTTACTTTCAATGGGTCAGTTGAAAACTCAGAAAATGCACCGTTTTTCATACGCATCCGTGATCCGTGTTTCCTGTCCGTCCAAAAAATATGACCTGTCCTATTTTTTTGACGGACAACGGTTCACGGACCCATTCAAGTCAATGGGTCTGTGAAAAAACACGGATGCACACAAGATTGTCATCCGCGTCCGTCATCCGTGTCCGTATGCTACTTTCACACAGACGGATCCGTCTGCATAAAAGCTTTTTAGATCTGAGTTTTCACTTCGTGAAAACTCAGATCCGACAGTATATTCTAAGGCCTCATGCACACGACCGTTTTTTTTTAAGGTCGGCAAAAACGGGGTCCGTAGGTCCGTGATTCCGTGGGTCTTCCTTGATTTTTGGAGGATCCACAGACATGAAAAAAAAGTCGTTTTGGTGTCCGCCTGGCCGTGCGGAGCCAAACGGATCCGTCCTGACTTACAATGCAAGTCAATGGGGACGGATCCGTTTGACGTTGACACAATATGGTGCAATTGCAAACGGATCCGTCCCCCATTGACTTTCAATGTAAAGTCAGGAGTTAATATACCATAGATCGGAGTTTTCTCCAATCCGATGGTATATTTTAACTTGTAGCGTCCCCATCACCATGGGAACGCCTCTCTGTTAGAATATACCATCGGATTTGAGTTAGATCGTGAAACTCATATCCGACAGTATATTCTAACACAGAGGCGTTCCCATAGTGATGGGGACACTTCTAGTTAGAATATACTGAGAACTGTGTACATGTCTGCCCCCTACTGCCTGGCAGCACCCGATCTCTTACAGGGGTCTGTGATCCGCACAATTAACCCATCAGGTGCCGCACCTGAGGGGTTAATTGTGCGTATCATAGACCCCTGTAAGAGATCAGGTGCTGCCAGGCAGGAGGGGGCAGACCCCCCTCCCTCCCCTGTATTACATTCATTGGTGGCCAGTGCGGCCTCCCCTCTCCCCCCCTAATTAAAATCACGTTCCGAATCCCCCATCACTGGTGGCCAGTGCGGCCTCACCTCTCCCCCCCTAATTAAAATCACGTTCCGAATCCCCCATCATTGGTGCCCAGTGCGGCCTCACCTCTCCCCCCCCCTAATTAAAATCACGTTCCGAATTCCCTATCATTGGTGGCCAGTGCGGCTTCACCTCTCCCCCCCCTAATTAAAATCACGTTCCGAATCCCCCATCATTGGTGGGCAGTGCGGTCTCACCTCTCCCCCCCCTAGTTAAAATCACGATCCGAATCCCCCATCATTGGTGGCCAGTGCCGCCTCACCTCTCCCCCCCCCTAATTAAAATCATGTTCCGAATCCCCCATTATTGGTGGCCAGTGCGGTCTCACCTCTACCCCCCCCCCCTAGTTAAAATCACGTTCCGAATCCCCCATCATTGGTGGCCAGTGCGGCCTCACATCTCCCCCCCCCCCCAGTTAAAACCACGTTCCCCCATCATTGGTGGCAGCGGAGAGTTCCGATCGGAGTCCCAGTTTAATCGCTGGGGCTCCGATCGGTAACCATGGCAACCAGGGCGCTACTGCAGTCCTGGTTGCCATGGTTACTTAGCAATTTTTAGAAGCATTATACTTACTTTCGCTGTCTGTGACTGTAAGTGAAAGGTCTGTGCGGCGCATTGCCTATAGCTGTCACGGATGGTGTACAGGAAACAAGACAATGCAATATAATCAATGACTCACTGGATCCACAACTAAGGAACAAAAGGGAGAGCCCTGCATGGACCTGGCAGACTCTCCCTGACTGCTCAGCCTATACGAACACCCCAAAGGTGAATGGTCGCATATACACGTACCTCGACTATCTAACACCTGAAGACCCTACAATAGTGAGGGGACACCACCACCGGCTCCCTACACAGACACGGAGGGAGTCAGGGTCACCTGGATCCAGCAGACAGAAAATCACAAATACATATACAGCACTTATCTTGCAGACGACTGGGAACTGGGAACAGCATGCACACACACTCCAGGAAGTTGTATAAGCCGCACACTACTGCATTATGGGGAGGAATTTAAAGGGAAGCAATCAGTCCAACTGCATGACAGCTGAGATAGGCTAACCAGATGAGGAACTGAAACCAAAACAAAGAAAACTCAAGGAGGAGGTTCTGAACGGTTTCTGTCAGAGCTTCTCAGCTGTCTGGTTGTGACAGTACCCCTCCCTCTACGAGTGGACTCCGGACACTCAGAGCCCACCTTCTCAGGATGGGACCTATGGAAAGCCCTGATGAGACGAGTGGCCTTAATGTCCGTCACTGGGACCCACATCCTCTCCTCAGGACCATAACCTTCCCAATGAACGAGGTACTGGAGAGAACCGCGGACAAGACGAGAATCCACAATCCTAGAGACCTGAAATTCAAGATTCCCATCAACCATAATCGGAGAAGGAGGCAAAGGCGAGGGTACAATGGGTTGAACATAAGGTTTCAATAAGGACTTATGAAAAACATTATGGATCTTCCAAGTCTGAGGAAGATCAAGACGGTAGGCAACAGGATTGATGACAGACAGGATCTTGTAAGGCCCAATAAACCTAGGACCCAACTTCCAGGAGACAACCTTCAATTTGATATTCTTGGTAGACAACCACACCAGATCACCAACATTCAGGTCCGGACCAGGCACACGTCTCTTATCTGCCACACGCTTATATCTCTCACTCATGCTCTTTAGATTATCCTGAATCTTTTGCCAAATAGATGACAAAGACGAGGAGAATCTGTCCTCATCAGGTAAACCAGAAGACCCCTCTCCCGAGAAAGTCCCAAACTGCGGATGAAACCCATATGCACCAAAAAATGGTGACTTATCAGAGGACCCCTGACGACGGTTATTTAAAGCAAACTCAGCAAGGGACAAAAAAGAACACCAATCCTCCTGATTCTCCGCCACAAAACAGCGCAGATATGTCTCCAGATTCTGATTGACGCGCTCTGTCTGGCCATTCGACTGCGGGTGGAAAGCAGAAGAGAGTGACAACTGAACCCCCAAGCGAGAACAGAAAGCCTTCCAGAATCTGGAAACAAACTGCGTGCCCCTATCAGAGACTATGTCTGAAGGAATACCATGCAATTTGACAATGTGGTCAATAAATGCCTGCGCCAGCGTCTTAGCATTGGGCAAACCAGGAAAAGGGATGAAATGCACCATTTTGCTAAAACGGTCCACCACCACCAGAATCACAGTCTTCCCCGAGGAACGAGGCAGGTCCGTTATGAAGTCCATGGACAGATGTGTCCAAGGACGGGAAGGAATGGGTAAGGGAAGGAATGGGTAAGGGAAGGAGAGGACCTGATGGCCGTGAATGAGGGACTTTGGCACGAGCGCAAGTCTCGCAGGCTGCAACAAAACCCTCAACCGACTTACGAAGCGCAGGCCACCAGAATCTCCGAGCGATGAGATCCAGTGTGGCTCTTGCCCCCGGGTACCCAGCAAGGACTGTATCGTGGTGTTCCTTAAAAATCTTGTGTCTCAAAGCGAGAGGCACAAACAACCTCCCAGGAGGACAAAGATCAGGAGCCTCTGACTGGGCTGCCTACACCTCTGCCTCCAATTCAGGAAAAAGAGCAGAGACCACCACACCTTCAGCCAAAATGGGACCGGGGTCTTCAAAATTCCCACCTCCCGGAAAACAACGTGACAGGGCATCTGCCTTCACATTCTTAACCCCAGGGCGGAACGTGACAACAAAATTAAACCTTGAAAAGAACAAAGACCATCTGGCCTGTCTCGGGTTCAGACGCTTGGCTGACTCCAAGTAGGCCAGATTTTTATGGTCAGTAAACACGGTAATAGGGTGTCTGGCTCCCTCTAGCCAATGGCGCCATTCCTCAAAAGCCAACTTGATGGCCAACAATTCCCTATCTCCCACGTCATAATTTCTCTCTGCGGAGGAGAGTTTCTTCGAGAAAAAGGCACACGGTTGCCATTTGGCAGGAGAGGAATCCTGAGACAAGACCGCACCCACCCCTACCTCAGAAGCATCAACCTCAACTATGAAGGGTAAAGAAATATCAGGTTGTACCAGGATGGGAGCGGAAGCAAAACTCTCCTTGATATTAGAAAAGGCCTTACGCGCCTCTACCAACCAGGAAGAAAAATCTACCCCTTTTCTGGTCATATCAGTGAGTGGTTTAACAACAGAGGAATAATTCAAAATAAACTTCCTGTAATAATTGGCAAAGCCCAAAAAACGCATCAGCGCCTTCTGATTCTCAGGAAGCTCCCACTCAAGCACAGCGCGGACCTTCTCGGGGTCCATGCGAAAACCAGAAGCGGAGAGAAGAAACCCCAGAAATTGAATTTCTGGAACCGCAAACACACATTTTTCCAGTTTCGCGTATAATTTATTCTCCCGCAGGATGAGCAAGACCTGACGTAGGTGTTCCTTATGAGTTTTGAAATCAGGAGAAAAAATCAAAATGTCATCCAAATACACTAATACAAATTTTCCCATTAAATGATAAAAAATGCTGTTCACGAAATGCTGAAAAACGGCTGGGGCATTCATCAAACCAAAAGGCATAACCAAATTCTCAAAATGGCCCTCAGGGGTATTAAAGGCCGTCTTCCATTCGTCTCCTTCTCTGACCCTGACCAGGTTGTATGCCCCTCTTAGATCTAATTTGGAAAAGACTTTAGCCCCAACAACCTGGTTAAACAGGTCCGGGATCAGAGGAAGCGGATAAGGTTCACGAATAGTGATACTGTTCAGCTCCCTGAAATCCAGACAAGGTCTTAAAGAACCATCTTTTTTCTTAACAAAGAAAAAAACAGCGGCAACAGGTGACTTCGAGGGTCGTATGTGTCCTTTTCTCAGACTCTCAGAGATATAAGCACGCATAGCGACCCTCTCAGGTTGGGAAAGATTGTATAAACGAGATTTAGGCAGCTTGGCACCTGGGATGAGATTAATAGGGCAATCGTACTCCCTGTGCGGGGGCAAATCCTGAACTCCACTCTCAGAGAAGACATCCGAAAATTCAGAGAGGAAAGGTGGTACAGTCTTAGTAGAAACCTCAGAAACCGATGTCGTGAGGCAATTTCCGTCTGCAAATGTCACTCCAACCATTTATTTGCCTCGCTTGCCAATCAATGGTGGGGTTATGTTTAGTGAGCCAGGGTAGCCCCAACACTAGAGGAGTAGGCAAACCGCTAAGGACGAAACATGACACATCCTCAACATGAGCATCACTCACAATTAAACGGATATTGTGAACTATGCCCTTTAATGATTTCTGAGAAAGTGGAGCGGAATCAATAGCAAAAACAGGAATATCCTTTCCCAAAGTGCATACCTGGAAACCATGAGTTATTGCAAATTGATTATCAATGAGATTGACAGCTGCTCCACTATCCACAAAAATCTCACAAAAAATGCTCTTGCTCTCTAGCGCCACCCTAGCAGGCAGGGCAAAACGGGAACTACAAGCAAACGGAAAACCTTCAATTTCCGCCTCAACCCTGCCAATAGTAACAGACGGAACATTTTTAAAAGATTTTTTCCTTTTTGTTTCTTTATTACTCCCAGAAAACTGCCTGTATCTCCTAGAGGGACAAACATTTGCCAAATGATTTATACCTCCACAACAAAAACAAACCCTCCCATGCGAGCTGAATCTTCTATTGTCAGAGGCAATCAACCCCAGCTGCATGGGCTCCTGCTCAGAAGGGGCTGACAGCGACTGAGACCCCTGCGCACAGAATGAGACCGCTGCACTGTCCCGGGACTGAGTATGACAGGAAGGAGAGATCTCTCCTCTCTCTCTAATACGAACGGCCTGAGACATAGCAGAGTCCAAGGAGATAGGCCTCTCATGAAAGGAAAATGCATCTTTCAATCCCTGTGAAAGACCATGGCAAAATTGACTTCGGAGTGCAGCATCATTCCAACCAGTATCAGCTGCCCATCTCCGAAATTCTGAGCAGTATATCTCTGCGGATTGTTTACCCTGGCATAACAGACGTAGTCTAGACTCAGCCAGAGCAATACGATCCGGATCATCATATATCTGACCCAGGGCTAAAAAGAATTCATCCACTGAACGGAGGGGCCGTGCCCCCTCCGGCAGCGAAAAGGCCCAGGACTGAGCGTTACCCCTGAGCAGCGATATAATGATCCCCACCCTCCGTTCCTCATCACCAGAGGAATGGGGAAGAAGGCGAAAATGGAGTTTGCAAGCCTCTCTAAAACGCACAAAATGCTCACTACCCCCGGAGAACGTATCCGGGAGCGAGATCTTAGGCTCAGAACAAATTCCATGAACGCAAGCTGAACCGGTCACTTGAAACTGAGAAAAAGTCTTACGGAGATCAGCTACCTCCAATAAAAGACCCTGTAAGCGTTCAGCCAAAAGTGAAACCGGATCCATGCTTGAGACGGTTTTGGCGGCTTATAATGTCACGGATGGTGTACAGGAAACAAGACAATGCAATATAATTAATGACTCACTGGATCCACAACTAAGGAACAAAAGGGAGAGCCCTGCATAGACCTGGCAGACTCTCCCTGACTGCTCAGCCTATGCGAACACCCCAAAGGTGAATGGTCGCATATCCACATACCTCGACTATCTAACACCTGAAGACCCTACAATAGTGAGGGGACACGACCACCGGCTCCCTACACAGACACGGAGGGAGTCAGGGTCACCTGGATCCAGCAGACAGAAAATCACAAATACATATACAGCACTTATCTTGCAGACGACTGGGAACTGGGAACTGGGAACAGCATGCGCGCACACACTCCAGGAAGTTGTATAAGCCGCACACTACTGCATTATGGGGAGGAATTTAAAGGGAAGCAATCAGTCCAACTGCATGACAGCTGAGATAGGCTAACGAGATGAGGAACTGAAACCAAAACAAAGAAAACTCAAGGAGGAGGTTCTGAACGGTTTCTGTCAGAGCTTCTCAGCTGTCTGGTTGTGACAATAGCACAGACCTGTCACTTACCAGTAGGAGGAGCGCCCGGCCGGTCACAGACATCGCAGGTAAGTATAATGCTTCTAAAAATTGCTAAGTAACCATGGCAACCAGGACTGCAGTAGCGTCCTGGTTGCCATGGTTACCGATCGGAGCCCCAGCGATTAAACTGGGACTCCGATCGGAACTCTCCGCTGCCACCAATGATGGGGGAACATGATTTTAACTGGGGGGGGGAGATGTGAGGCCACACTGGCCACCAATGATGGGGGATTCGGAATGTGATTTTAACTAGGGGGGGGGGGGAGAGGTGAGGCCGCACTGGGCACCAATGATGGGGGATTCGGAATGTGATTTTAATTAGGATGGGGGGAGAGGTGAGGCCGCACTGGCCACCAATGATGGGGGATTCGGAACGTGATTTTAACTGGGGGGGGGAGAGGGGAGACCGCACTGGCCACTAATGAATATAATATTGGGGAGGGAGGTGCGCTGCCCCCTCCTGCCTGGCAGCACCTGATCTCTTACAGGGGGCTATGATACGCACAATTAACCCTTTAGGTGCGGCACCGGAGGGGTTAATTGTGCGGATCACAGCCTCCTGTAAAAAATCGGGTGCTGCCAGGCAGCAGGGGGCAGTCATGTACACAGTTCTCAGTATATTCTAACTTGAAGCGTCCCCATCACTATGGGAACGCCTCTGTGTTAGAATATACAGTCGTGGCCAAAAGTTTTGAGAATGACACAAATATTAGTTTTCACAAAGTTTGCTGCTAAACTGCTTTTAGATCTTTGTTTCAGTTGTTTCTGTGATGTAGTGAAATATAATTACACGCACTTCATACGTTTCAAAGGCTTTTATCGACAATTACATGACATTTATGCAAAGAGTCAGTATTTGCAGTGTTGGCCCTTCTTTTTCAGGACCTCTGCAATTCGACTGGGCATGCTCTCAATCAACTTCTGGGCCAATTCCTGACTGATAGCAACCCATTCTTTCATAATCACTTCTTGGAGTTTGTCAGAATTAGTGGGTTTTTGTTTGTCCACCCGCCTCTTGAGGATTGACCACAAGTTCTCAATGGGATTAAGATCTGGGGAGTTTCCAGGCCATGGAACCAAAATGTCAACGTTTTGGTCCCCGAGCCACTTAGTTATCACTTTTGCCTTATGGCACGGTGCTCCATCGTGCTGGAAAATGCATTGTTCTTCACCAAACTGTTGTTGGATTGTTGGAAGAAGTTGCTGTTGTAGGGTGTTTTGGTACCATTCTTTATTCATGGCTGTGTTTTTGGGCAAAATTGTGAGTGAGCCCACTCCCTTGGATGAGAAGCAACCCCACACATGAATGGTCTCAGGATGCTTTACTGTTGGCATGACACAGGACTGATGGTAGCGCTCACCTTTTCTTCTCCAAACAAGCCTTTTTCCAGATGCCCCAAACAATCGGAAAGAGGCTTCATCGAAGAATATGACTTTGCCCCAGTCCTCAGCAGTCCATTCACCATACTTTCTGCAGAAGATCAATCTGTCCCTGATGTTTTTTTTGGAGAGAAGTGGCTTCTTTGCTGGCCTTCTTGACACCAGGCCATCTTCCAAAAGTCTTCGCCTCACTGTGCGTGCAGATGCGCTCACACCTGCCTGCTGCCATTCCTGAGCAAGCTCTGCACTGGTGGCACTCCGATCCCGCAGCTGAATCCTCTTTAGGAGACGATCCTGGCGCTTGCTGGACTTTTTAGACGCCCTGAAGCCTTCTTAACAAGAATTGGATCTCTTTCCTTGAAGTTCTTGATGATCCTCTAAATTGTTGATTGAGGTGCAATCTTAGTAGCCACAATATCCTTGCCTGTGAAGCCATTTTTATGCAACAAAATGATGGCTGCACACGTTTCTTTGCAGGTCACCATGGTTAACAATGGAAGAACAATGATTTCAAGCATCACCCTCCTTTTAACATGTCAAGTCTGCCATTTTAACCCAATCAGCCTGACATAATGATCTCCAGCGTTGTGCTCGTCAACATTCTCACCTGAGTTAACAAGACGATTACTAAAATGATCTCAGCAGGTCCTTTAACCACCTCAGCCCCCAGTGCTTAAACACCCTGAAAGACCAGGCCACTTTTTACACTTCTGACCTACACTACTTTCACCGTTTATTGCTCGGTCATGCAACTTACCACCCAAATGAATTTTACCTCCTTTTCTTCTCACTAATAGAGCTTTCATTTGGTGGTATTTCATTGCTGCTGACATTTTTACTTTTTTTGTTATTAATCGAAATTTAACGATTTTTTTGCAAAAAAATGACATTTTTCACTTTCAGTTGTAAAATTTTGCAAAAAAAACGACATCCATATATAAATTTAGCTCTAAATTTATTGTTCTACATGTCTTTGATAAAAAAAAAATGTTTGGGTAAAAAAAAAATGCTTTGGGTAAAAGTTATAGCGTTTACAAACTATGGTACAAAAATGTGAATTTCCGCTTTTTGAAGCAGCTCTGACTTTCTGAGCACCTGTCATGTTTCCTGAGGTTCTACAATGCCCAGACAGTACAAACACCCCACAAATGACCCCATTTCGGAAAGTACACACCCTAAGGTATTCGCTGATGGGCATAGTGAGTTCATAGAACTTTTTATTTTTTGTCACAAGTTAGCGGAAAATGATGATTTTTTTATTTTTTTTTTTTCTTACAAAGTCTCATATTCCACTAACTTGTGACAAAAAATAAAAACTTCCATGAACTCACTATGCCCATCACGAAATACCTTGGGGTCTCTTCTTTCCAAAATGGGGTCACTTGTGGGGTAGTTATACTGCCCTGGCATTCTAGGGGCCCAAATGTGTGGTAAGGAGTTTGAAATCAAATTCTGTAAAAAATGACGAGTGAAATCCGAAAGGTGCTCTTTGGAATGTGGGCCCCTTTGCCCACCTAGGCTGCAAAAAAGTGTCACACATCTGGTATCTCCGTATTCAGTAGAAGTTGGGGAATGTGTTTTGGGGTGTCATTTTACATATACCCATGCTGGGTGAGATAAATATCAGATGTGTGACACTTTTTTGCAGCCTAGGTGGGCAAAGGGGCCCATATTCCAAAGAGCACCTTTCGGATTTCACTCGTCATTTTTTACAGAATTTGATTTCAAACTCCTTACCACACATTTGGGCCCCTAGAATGCCAGGGCAGTATAACTACCCCACAAGTGACCCCATTTTGGAAAGAAGAGACCCCAAGGTATTCGCTGATGGGCATAGTGAGTTCATGGAAGTTTTTATTTTTTGTCACAAGTTAATGGAATATGAGACTTTGTATGAAAAAAAAAATAAATAAAAAAATCATCATTTTCCACTAACTTGTGACAAAAAATAAAAAATTCTAGGAACTCGCCATGCCCCTCACGGAATACCTTGGGGTGTCTTCTTTCCAAAATGGGGTCACTTGTGGGGTAGTTATACTGCCCTGGCATTTTCCAGGGGCCCTAATGTGTGGTAAGTAGGTAAATGACCAGTGAAATCCAAAAGGTGCTCTTTGGAATATGGGCCCCTTTGCCCACCTAGGCTGCAAAAAAGTGCCACACATGTGGTATCTCCGTACTCAGGAGAAGTTGGGGAATGTGTTTTGGGGTGTCTTTTTACATATACCCATGCTGGGTGAGAGAAATATCTTGGCAAAAGACAACTTTTCCCATTTTTTTATACAAAGTTGGCATTTGACCAAGATATTTATCTCACCCAGCATGGGTATATGTAAAATGACACCCCAAAACACATTCCCCACCTTCTCCTGAGTACAGAGATACCAGATGTGTGACACTTTTTTGCAGCCTAGGTGGGCAAAGGGGCCCATATTCCAAAGAGCACCTTTCGGATTTCACTCGTCATTTTTTACAGAATTTGATTTCAAACTCCTTACCACACATTTGGGCCCCTAAAATACCAGGGCATTATACCTACCCCACAAGTGACCCCATTTTGGAAAGAATAGACCCCAAGGTATTCGCTGATGGGCATAGTGAGTTCATGGAAGTTTTTATTTTTTGTCACAAGTTAGTGGAATATGAGACTTTGTATGAAAAAAAAAAAAAAAAAAAATCATTTTCCACTAACTTGTGACAAAAAATAAAAAATTCTAGGAACTCGCCATGCCCCTCACGGAATACCTTGGGGTGTCTTCTTTCCAAAATGGGGTCACTTGTGGGGTAGTTATACTGCCCTGGCATTTTCCAGGGGCCCTAATGTGTGGTAAGTAGGTAAATGACCAGTGAAATCCGAAAGGTGCTCTTTGGAATATGGGCCCCTTTGCCCACCTAGGCTGCAAAAAAGTGTCACACATCTGGTATCTCCGTACTCGGGAGAAGTTGGGGAATGTGTTTTGGGGTGTCTTTTTACATATACCCATGCTGGGTGAGAGAAATATCTTGGCAAAAGACAACTTTTCCCATTTTTTTATACAAAGTTGGCATTTGACCAAGATATTTATCTCACCCAGCATGGGTATATGTAAAATGACACCCCAAAACACATTCCCCAACTTCTCCTGAGTACGGCGATACCAGATGTGTGACACTTTTTTGCAGCCTAGATGCGCAAAGGGGCCCAAATTCCTTTTAGGAGGGCATTTTTAGACATTTGGATACCAGACTTCTTCTCACGCTTTGGGGCCCCTAGAATGCCAGGGCAGTATAAATACCCCACATGTGACCCCATTTTGGAAAGAAGACACCCCCAGGTATTCAATGAGGGGCATGGCGAGTTCATAGAAATTTTTTTTTTTTGGCACAAGTTAGCGGAAATTGATATTTTTTATTTTTTTCTCACAAAGTCTCCCGTTCCGCTAACTTGGGACAAAAATTTCAATCTTTCATGGACTCAATATGCCCCTCACGGAATACCTGGGGGTGTCTTCTTTCCGAAATGGGGTCACATGTGGGGTATTTATACTGCCCTGGCATTCTAGGGGCCCTAAAGCGTGAGAAGAAGTCTGGAATATAAATGTCTAAAAAATTTTACGCATTTGGATTCCGTGAGGGGTATGGTGAGTTCATGTGAGATTTAATTTTTTGTCACAAGTTAGTGGAATATGAGACTTTGTAAGAAAAAAAAATAATAATTCCGCTAACTTGGGCCAAAAAAATGTCTGAATGGAGCCTTACAGGGGGGTGATCAATGACAGGGGGGTGATCAATGACAGGGGGGTTGATCAATGACAGGGGGTTGATCAATGACAGGGGGGTGATCAATGACAGGGGGGTGATCAATGACAGGGGGGGTGATCAATGACAGGGGGGGTGATCAATGACAGGGGGGGTGATCAATGACAGGGGGGGTGATCAATGACAGGGGGGGTGATCAATGACAGGGGGGTGATCAATGACAGGGGGGTGATCAATGACAGGGGGGTGATCAGGGAGTCTATATGGGGTGATAACCACAGTCATTGATCACGCCCGTGTAAGGCTTCATTCAGACGTCCGTATGCGTTTTGCGGATCCGATCCATCTATCAGTGGATCCGTAAAAATCATGCGGACGTCTGAATGGAGCTTTACAGGGGGGTGATCAATGACAGGGGGGTAATCAATGACAGGGGGGTGATCAGGGAGTCTATATGGGGTGATCACCACAGTCATTGATCATGCCCCTGTAAGGCTTCATTCAGACGTCCGGATGCGTTTTGCGGATCCGATCCATCTATCAGTGGATCCGTAAAAATCATGCGGACGTCTGAATGGAGCTTTACAGGGGGGTAATCAATGACAGGGGGGTGATCAATAACAGGGGGGTGATCAGGGAGTCTATATGGGGTGATAACCACAGTCATTGATCATGCCCCTGTAAGGCTTCATTCAGACGTCCGGATGCGTTTTGCGGATCCGATCCATCTATCAGTGGATCCGTAAAAATCATGCGGACATCTGAATGGAGCTTTACAGGGGGGTGATCAGGGAGTCTATATGGGGTGATCACCACAGTCATTGATCATGCCCCTGTAAGGCTTCATTCAGACGTCCGGATGCGTTTTGCGGATCCGATCCATCTATCAGTGGATCCGTAAAAATCATGCGGACGTCTGAATGGAGCTTTACAGGGGGGTAATCAATGACAGGGGGGTGATCAATGACAGGGGGGTGATCAGGGAGTCTATATGGGGTGATAACCACAGTCATTGATCATGCCCCTGTAAGGCTTCATTCAGACGTCCGGATGCGTTTTGCGGATCCGATCCATCTATCAGTGGATCCGTAAAACTCATGCGGACATCTGAATGGAGCTTTACAGGGGGGTGATCAGGGAGTCTATATGGGGTGATCACCACAGTCATTGATCATGCCCCTGTAAGGCTTCATTCAGACGTCCGGATGCGTTTTGCGGATCCGATCCATCTATCAGTGGATCCGTAAAAATCATGCGGACGTCTGAATGGAGCTTTACAGGGGGGTAATCAATGACAGGGGGGTGATCAATGACAGGGGGGTGATCAGGGAGTCTATATAGGGTGATAACCACAGTCATTGATCATGCCCCTGTAAGGCTTCATTCAGACGTCCGGATGCGTTTTGCGGATCCGATCCATCTATCAGTGGATCCGTAAAAATCATGCGGACATCTGAATGGAGCTTTACAGGGGGTTGATCAATGACAGGGGGGTAATCAATGACAGGGGGGTGATCAGGGAGTCTATATGGGGTGATCAGGGAGTCTATATGGGGTGATCAGGGGCTAATAAGGGGTTAATAAGTGACGGGGGGGGGTGTAGTGTAGTGTAGTGGTGCTTGGTGCTACTTTACTGAGCTACCTGTGTCCTCTGGTGGTCGATCCAAACAAAGGGGACCACCAGAGGACCAGGTAGCAGGTATATTAGACGCTGTTATCAAAACAGCGTCTAATATACCTGTTAGGGGTTAAAAAAAACACATCTCCAGCCTGCCAGCGAACGATCGCCGCTGGCAGGCTGGAGATCAACTCTCTTACCTTCCGTTCCTGTGAGCGCGCGCGCCTGTGTGCGCGCGTTCACATGAAATCTCGCGTCTCGCGAGATGACGCGTATATGCGTCCACTCGGAATGAATCAACCACCTCCAGGACGCGTCTGTGCGTACAGCGGTCCGGAGGTGGTTAATGACAGCAATGAAATGCAGTGGAAAGGTTTTTTTGGGATTAAGTTAATTTTCATGGCAAAGAAGGACTAATCAATTCATCTGATCACTCTTCATAACATTCTGGAGTATATACAAATTGCTAGTATAAAAACTTAAGCAGCAACTTTTCCAATTTCCAATATTTATGTAATTCTCAAAACTTTTGGCCACGACTGTACTGTCGGATATGAGTTTTCACAAAGTGAAAACTCATATCTGAAAAAGCTTTTATGCAGACGGATCTGAGATCCGTCTGTGTGAAAGTTGCCAACGGCCACGGATCACGGACGCGGATGCCAATCTTGTGTGCATCCGTGTTTTTTTCACGGACCCATTAACTTGAATGGGTCCGTGAACCATTGTCCGTCAAAAAAATAGGACAGGTCCTATTTTTTTGACGGACAGGAAACACGGATCACGGCCGTGGATGAACAACGGGGCATTTTCCGATTTTCAATCTTTTGAAAGTCAATGGGTCCGCAGAAAATCATGGAAAACGGAACAACGGCCACGGATGCCCCCTGCTGCCTGGCAGCACCCGATCTCTTACAGGGAACTGTGATCCGCACAATTAACCCAGTATGGATCAAATTAGAATCCAGTATGGATCAAATTGCTGCTCTGTCCAAACAATTTCATGGCCTGTCTTTGGAGGTGGCAGGATTGAAGGCGTCGGTCCTCCAGCAACAGCAGCAATTACAACTGACCGCAAGCCCAGCGGTTGCTACTGGTAACCAGGTTGTTGCGGAACCCAAGGTCCCTCTCCCTGACAGGTTTTCTGGGGGAAGGGACAAGTTTTTGACATTCCGTGAGGCCTGTAAATTATATTTTAAACTCCTCTGGTAATGAAGAACAGCGGGTGGGGGTTGTTATTTCCCTGCTGCAGGGGGACCCGCAGTCCTGGGCGTTCTCTTTACCTACTGATTCCCAGGCTCTTCGGTCAGTGGATGAGTTTTTCGGGGCCTTGGGTCTCATATATGACGACCCTGACTGAGTCGCACTGGCTGAATCAAGATTACTGAGACTCCTACAAGGAGAGCGGCCGGTAGAGGAGTATTGCTCTGACTTCTGTAGGTGGGCTACGGATACCCAATGGAACGACCCGGCTCTCAGGAGTCAGTTCTGCTCTGGGTTATCCGAAAGGGTTAAGGATGCACTTGCATTATATGAGACCCCCTTTTCCCTTGATGCGGTTATGTCCCTTTCTATCCGAATAGATAGACGCCTTAGGGACAGGTTGAAAAAACCGGAGCCATTGGTAACCCCTCCCAAGCAGCAGTTAGTCTGTACGGACTTAGACGAGCCTATGCAGCTAGTTTTTTTTGTGGGGAGAGGGGTCATTTCATTAAAGTCTGTCCTTCTTTCCTCAGAAACAAAAGACCGTCGGAAAACTACTAACCCCAGGCTGTGTTGAGGATGTCAGCCGGGGGGTATACGTTTCCTCCATACGTACATCGCAATTTGTGTTACCAGCGGTTATTGTTTTTGGTGATAAGACGGAGACTATTTCTTTCTTTCTAGACAGTGGAGCAGGGGGTAAATTTGATAGATGCCCATTTTGCCCGCACTATGGGTTTGTCTCTCTGTACGCTACAGAGACCTATTCCCATATTCGCTATTGATTCTGCTCCTCTGTCTCAGAGAAACCTCACCCACATTGTTCATAATTTACACCTTCGGGTAGGGGACCACCATAACGAGATGCTTTCATGTTATGTTCTGGAGGGGCTTCCCACTCCGGTAGTGCTGGGTCTTCCCTGGTTGGTAGCGCACAATCCAGTGGTGGATTGGCAGGCCAGGGAGATATTGGAGTGGAGTGAGCAGTGCAGAGAAAATTGCTTAAATAGCAATTGCTTAGTCGCCTCCATAACTTCCCTACCTACATTTATTTCGGATTTTGAGGACGTTTTTTCTGAAAAGGGTTGTCAGAAGTTACCACCTCATCGTCCTTATGATTGCCCGGTTAACCTTATTCCCGGCGCAAAATTACCCAAGACCAGGTTATATAATCTTTCAGGTCCAGAGAGACAAGCCATGAAAGATTATATCTCCGAGAGCTTGGCTAAGGGACACATCAGACCCTCTTCTTCACCCATGGCTGCAGGGTTTTTCTTCGTTAAAAAGAAAGATGGGGGCCTGCGTCCTTGCCTAGATTTTCGCGAATTATATCGGATAACCATCCGAGACCCATACCCTCTTCCTCTCATTCCTGACCTGTTTAACCAGATTGCGGGTGCTAGGTGGTTCTCCAAACTTGATCTTAGGGGGGCCTACAATCTGATTCGTATTAAGGAGGGGGATGAGTGGAAGACAGCTTTTAACACCCCTGAGGGGCATTATGAAAATCTAGTTATGCCTTTCGGTCTGACCAATGCTCCTGCCGTCTTTCAACATTTCGTTAATGACATTTTTAGTCATCTAATCGGCAGGTTTGTGGTAATATACCTAGATGATATTTTAATTTATTTGTCTGATCTGAGAACACATGAGGTGCATGTCAGACAAGTACTGCAGGTCCTACGGACGAATAAATTATATGCTAAAATTGAAAAATGTGTCTTCGCCGTTCAGGAGATACAATTCCTAGGTTATTTTTTATCTGCTTCAGGTTTCCGTATGGATCCTAGGAAGGTCCAGGCAATTTTAGATTGGGATCTTCCTGAGAACCTCAAAGCACTGCAACGGTTCTTGGGCTTCGCAAATTTCTATAGGAAATTCATTAAAAATTATTCACTTATTGTAAAACCCCTTACTGACATGACTAAGAAGGGGACTGATTTTTCTAAATGGTCTGACGCCGCTAAAGTTGCTTTTTCCTCTCTAAAAGATAGGTTTACCTCAGCACCTGTACTAGTCCAACCTGATGTCTCTCAGCCTTTTATTGTTGAAGTAGATGCGTCAGAGGTGGGAGTGGGGGCGGTGCTGTCTCAGGGTCCGTCTCCTGGCAAATGGCGTCCTTGTGCTTTCTTTTCTAAAAAACTATCTGCAGCAGAAAAGAACTACGATATTGGCAATAGGGAACTATTAGCTATTAAACTAGCGTTTGAAGAATGGCGTCACTTTTTAGAGGGGGCAGTCCACCCCGTCACTGTGATTACGGACCACAAAAATCTTCTGTACCTCGAATCAGCTAAGCGTCTCACCCCTAGACAAGCTAGGT
This sequence comes from Bufo bufo, assembly GCF_905171765.1. Classification (NCBI taxonomy): domain Eukaryota; kingdom Metazoa; phylum Chordata; class Amphibia; order Anura; family Bufonidae; genus Bufo; species Bufo bufo. The sequence continues at coordinate 665,899,062 of NC_053389.1, forward strand.
GGTCGCTATTTTTTACCAGGTTTAACTTTGTGATTACCTATCATCCTGGGGCAAAGAATACCAAGGCTGATGCACTATCTCGTTGTTTCCCTGGAGGGGGTAATGTGAGTGATCCGGTGCCCATTCTTCAAAGAGGAGTGGTTGTTTCTGCGGTACACTCTGTTCTGGAGGGGAAGGTGTTAGAGGCCCAGGAAGACGTCCCGGTCTCTTGCCCCTCAGAGAAATTGTTTGTACCGTTGAACCTGCGTTTCGAATTATTAAAGGAACATCATAATTCGGCACTTGCTGGGCACCCGGGTAGTTAAGCAACCTTGGAGCTATTGTCTCGTCGTTTTTGGTGGCCAAGGTTGCGTCAGGATGTATTGGATTTTGTGTCTTCTTGTTCTACCTGTGCACGCGCAAAAGTTTCACATACACGTCCTGCAGGGTCTCTATTACCACTCGTCATTCCCAATAGACCATGGACACATCTGTCAATGGATTTTTATCACTGACTTACCTTTGTCTGCGGGTAAAACAGTTATGTTGGTAGTAGTGGACAGGTAGTAGTAGTAGACAGGTTTAGCAAAATGGTACACTTCATTGCGTTACCCGCACTACCTAATGCTAAGACTCTTGCTCAGGTATTCGTCAGTGAAATCGTGAGGCTTCACGGGGTCCCCTCCGATGTTGTTTCGGATCGGGGTACCCAGTTTATTTCTAAATTTTGGAAAGCTTTTTGTTCCCGTTTGGGGGTACACTTGTCCTTTTCCTCAGCTTTCCATCCTCAGTCGAATGGACAGACTGAGCGTACCAACCAAAACCTGGAGACATATCTAAGATGTTTTGTGTCTGAAAACCAAGAGTTGTGGTCATCATATTTACCGTTAGCTGAGTTTGCCATAAATAATCGTCGTCAGGAATCCACTGGCAAGTCACCATTTCTTGGTGCATATGGTTTTCATCCCCAATTCTGTACTTTCAAAGAGGGGGGGGTCTTCTGGGGTTCCCGAAGAGGAACGGTTTTCGTCATCTCTTTCATCGGTATGGCAGAAGGTGCAAGCTAACTTGAAAAATATGGGAGGTAAATACAAATGCATGGCTGATAAGAGACGGTCGCCAGGTCCGGACCTAGGAGTGAATGACTATGTGTGGTTGTCTACTAGGAATATTAAATTGAAGGTTCCCTCTTGGAAACTGGGTCCTAGGTTTATTGGTCCTTACAAAATTGTAGCCATCGTCAACCCCGTGGCTTTTCGCCTGGAGTTACCTCAGACTTTTAAAATCCATAATGTCTTTCATAAGTCGTTACTCAAGAAATATGTTCCACCTCTAGAACCGTCACCGCTGCCACCCCCTCCTGTTGTTGTGGATGGTAATCTAGAATTTCAGATATCCAAAATTGTTAAATCTCGTCGGGTCCGCCGCTCTCTTCAATATCTGGTGCATTGGAGAGGTCACGGTCCCGAGGAAAGAATGTGGGTTCCTGCCTCTGAGGTAAACGCAGACAGGCTTGTTCGGGCTTTTCATGCCTCTCATCCTGAGAGACCTGGTCCTGAGTGTCCGGAGGCCCCTCGTAGAGAGGGGGGTACTGTCACGAGGGTGTCAAGAACCACGCCTGACTCTGTTATACCCGGGGTCAGGAAGTCGCAGCGGTTGGCTGCGCGCTCTATGTAAGATAGGGCTGTTTCCTTATGGTAGCTTTCTGGGTTTGCTTTGCAAACCCTTTTGGCTCACTCAGGGATCCGTAGCTCCTTCTCCTCAGCTGTTCCTTGTCCAGGACTCCCAACCTCCTTATATTCCCCTCTCACACTTCTCTGGTTGCCAGATATAGAGCTTCCTGCCTGGACATCTATTCTGACCCTCTGGAGCTGTGTTGCTGCGTTCTCTGGTTGTTGGTCCAGAACGCTACCCTCCGGATCCCTGTTGGACCTTTGTGGTCTGCTGTGGTCGCCCACCTGGGTGTATGTGTTTGTCTGTATTGTCTGTCCTCTCCCTGGTGTTTCCCTCTTAGTGTCAGTGGTGCGGACTAGCGATCTCACCGGCCCGTTCACTATCTAGGGCTTATTTTAGGGAAAGCCAGGGTTTAGGCACGTGATCGCCGCACGGGTGAGGAACCCGTCTAGGGACGTCAGGGCAGTCAGGTGCCAGCCGCAAGGTGAGTCAGGGGTCCCCACCTTTCCCTCTCCCTTGGGCAGGGCTTTCCCTTTTTCCTTCCTGTGCGTGACGCCGGTCATTACAGCGGCCCCCCTCTCTCCCCTGTATTTAACTCATTGGTGGCCAGTGCGGCCCCCCTCCCTCCCCTGTATTTAACTCATTGGTGGCCAGTGCGGCCCCCCTCGCTCCCTCCCCTGTATTTAACTCATCAGTGGCCAGTGAGGCCTCCCTCCCCTGTATTTAACTCATTGGTGGCCAGTGCGGCCTCCCCTCCCCCTAATTAAAATCCCAGTTTAATCGCTGGGGCTCCGATCGGTAACCATGAAAACCAGGACGCTACTGCAGTCCTGGCTGTCATGGTTACTTAGCAATTTTAGAAGCATTATACTTACCTGCGATGTCTGTGAACGGCCGGGCGCTCCTCCTACTGGAAATTGACAGGTCTGTGCTATAAGCAATGCGCCGCACAGACCTTTCACTTACCAGTAGGAGGAGCGCCCGGCTGGTCACAGACATCGCAGGTAAGTATAATGCTTCTAAAATTGCTAAGTAACCATGACAGCCAGGACTGCAGTAGCATCCTGGTTTCCATGGTTACCGATCGGAGCCCCAGCGATTAAACTGGGACTCTGATCGGAACTCTCCGCTGCCACCAATGATGGGGGGTATTTTAATTAGGGTGGGAGGGGAGGCCGCACTGGCCACCAATGAGTTAAATACAGGGGAGGGAGGGGGGGGGCCGCACTGGCCACCAATGAGTTAAATACAGGGGAGGGAGAGGGGGCCGCACTGGCCACCAATGTTTTTTAAACTGGGGAGGGAGGGGGGTGCAGCACCTGAGGGGTTAATTGTGCGGATCAAAGCCCCCTGTAAGAGATCGGGTGCTGCCAGGCAGCAGGGGGCAGTCATGTACACAGTTCTTAGTATATTCTAACTTGAAGTGTCCCCATCACCATGGGAAGGCCTCTGTGTTAGAATATATTGTTGGATCTGAGTTTTCACGATATAACTCAAATCCGATGGTATATTTTAACATAGAGGCATTCCCATGATGAAGTTAAAATATACCATCGGATTAGAGAAAACTCTGATCCGATGGTATAATAGGAACTCCTGACTTTACATTGAAAGTCAATGGCGGACGGATCCGTTTGCAATTGCACCATATTGTGTCAACGTCAAACGGATCCGTCCCCATTGACTTGCATTGTAAGTCAGGACGGATCCGTTTGGCTCCGCACGACTTTTTCCTTCATGTCCGTGGGTCCTCCAAAAATCAAGGAAGACCCACGGAAGAAAAAACAGACACGGATCACGGAACTACAGAACCCGTTTTTGCGGACCGCAAAAAAAAACGGTCATGTGCATGAGGCCTAATACTGTAGGAAGATTTTTAAACAAAAATCTTTTCAGAGATCCAAAAGTCCTTTTAAGGACTATTGTGTGTGACAGCAGCAATATATATTTTTAGCGCATCCTGTGCTAAATACCGTTTAATAGGACGCTGCGGACAGTTAAATTATTCGCGCCACATTTCCTGTTTAAAGTGTGCGCATCCCTAAAATATCAGTGACATCCAGTGTACTTTTTCCGTAGACACTGCAAACAGTGACATTACCTTTGGTACCTATCCTGTATAACGTTTCCTCATTACAAATACCTTTGTAAAAAAAATTGCGCATACACTTCCAAATCCTACGCTACTGTACATGTGGCATACTTTTAAGCATATATCACACTTAAAATGAAGAAGACGGGGAAGTGGCCGTGATGCTGATGGTGCACGCAGAGGCCGTGGCCCTGGACACAGAGAAACTGTGCCTGCTGCCAGAGCACAAGAAAAACAATCATCCACGATACCTAGCTTCATGTCCCAGTTTGCAGGGAGGCGCAGGACAACGCTCACGAAGTCAGCCCAGTGCGATCAGGTGGTCGGTTGGATTGCAGCAGATAATGCTTCCAGTCGGTTAAGCACCACCCTGTCTTCCACCAATTCAAGTCTCAGTAGCCAGGAGTCTGGTCAACACAATCCTCACCCTGATCCTGCCTCCTCCCACCATGTACAGCCAAACAAGTGATCCCACACTCGGATATTCCGAGGACCTCTTTTCATTGCCATTACTTGATTTGGCCCTCTCACCAAGCACGCTAGAAGAGGAACATGAGATCTTGTGCCCTGATTCCCAACCTCTTGAGCATCCACAGTCACAAGAACATGACGGTGGGAAACGGCAATTAGTGTTTAATGAGGTGGATGATGGATGATGATGAGACACAGTTGCCAATGAGTTAACCACAATTACTGTCTCAAGAGGTTGATGAAGAGGATGAGACACAGTTGTCAATCACTGAGGTTGTGGTTAGTTGTAATAGAAAGACCAGCACTCCGTAATTCCAGTGATGAAAGAAAGGTTTCTTTATTCGTCACCCATATGTGACGCGCGTTTCGACACTAGTCTGTGTCTTTGTCAAAGTACAGGTGATAACAGCTCAAAGTAATATACAAATGGCACCATTAAATACAATTCAAATAACCCGCCTCCTAGCCACGTCAGTGGTCACATGGCAAGGGGCGGACTGAACCGCCCCCAGCCATGTGATCAGTCACGGGGTCAGGGCGTCATACTGCTAGGCAACCCATCCAAACAGACTGACCATGAGTGGAGTACGGTGAGACATGTATCTGACCCATATATTATTATCTATCAGAGCGATCTTTGATCCTTTATACATCTGGTTTACACAATTTTCTGAGTAGCAATACATTAGAATTAGACCGTCTCCTCCTCATGTAAAAAAAATCATATGGTCACGGAAGCAGCAATGCCCGTCATATGATGTATCACATGACATAGCACTGTTACGTCTCAGATCCAAAAAGTATTACAAAAAATATCAAGTCTCATAGAAGATAGATTGCGCTGCGTATTGAAAATTCATGTCAGGTTCAAATATATTCCAGAGAACTGAGGTATCCATATTTGGTTACAAAACAACAGCATACATAAATACACAGTAACAATCCACAATTATTTACTGCACTCATTGAATCAGAGGAAACTACTCAGTGAATATTCCTTATTGAGGCCTTTGGGGGCAAGCGTCTCAAGTCGATGGATCCAATATGCTTCACGCTGGTGGAGCATCTGGATCCGATTTCCTCCACGTCGAGGTAGGGTCACTTCTTCTAAAATTTGAAAACGCAATTGTGAGATGCGGTGATTTTTTTCTTTAAAATGTTGGGGAATAGGTAACAAGATGTTTTCTTTCCTAATTGTGGACTTATGTTTTGCTACCCGGTCCTTCATACGCATCGTCGTCTCTCCAACATAGCACAACCCACAGGGACATTTAAGTAAATAGATCACAAAACTGCTGTCACATGTGAAATGACCCCGAATGGGGATTTGTTGTCCTGTCTGAGGGTGTGCTATGTTGGAGCCTTTGATCACGTTAGAGCAGTGAACACAGTTAAGACAGGGAAATGTTCCCTTCCTAACTGTAGAGAAAGTGAGCTGTCGCTGAAGCATCCTGTCACTTCCTACGTCCGCCTGCACAATCATGTCTCTAATGTTTTTATTTCGCTTAAAGCACATCATGGGGCGGTCCCTAAATTCCTGAATTGCAGGATATGATTTTTGTAAGATGTTCCAGTGTTTGTAGATGACAGCCCTAACTCGGTCCATCCAAGGATGGTATTTTACCACTAACGGTATTCTCTGTCCCTTGTCTTTCCTTTCTGTGGGGTTTCTTATCTTGTCTAGCTGTTGATGTAATAGACAGGGCGGATAGCCTCCGTCTATAAATTTCTGAGTCATCCCCCGTAACCTAAGATCACGTGTGTCCTGATCCATAACAATATTGGCCACTCTTTTATATTGTGAGTATGGCAAGGATTTTTTTACAGTCGATGGGTGATTACTCTGGAATGACAAGAGACTATTCCTGTCAGTTTTCTTGACATGTAAGTCAGTAGTAATCTTATTGTCAGTGCCCCTAATCACCCATGTGTCAAGGAAGGAGACACGTTCTGAGTCTTGGTGCAGGGTAAATTTCAGCTCTGGTCTTATATTGTTGATGTAGTCCACAAAGGTCATAAGGGTCTCAATGCTGCACCGCCATACGCAGAAAACGTCATCTATGAAGCGTTTCCAAAATATACAGTGATTTTGATATAGTTCACTTGGGTAGATATATTCTCTCTCAAAGTGTGCCATATAGCAATTTGCGTATGGCGGTGCAGCATTGGACCCCATCGCGGTCCCACACCGCGATGGGGTCCAATGCTGCACCGCCATACGCAAATTGCTATATGGCACACTTTGAGAGAGAATATATTTACCCAAGTGAACTATATCAAAATCACTGTATATTTTGGAAACGCTTCATAGATGACGTTTTCTGCGTATGGCGGTGCAGCATTGAGACCCTTATGACCTTTGTGGACTACATCAACAATATAAGACCAGAGCTGAAATTTACCCTGCACCAAGACTCAGAACGTGTCTCCTTCCTTGACACATGGGTGATTAGGGGCACTGACAATAAGATTACTACTGACTTACATGTCAAGAAAACTGACAGGAATAGTCTCTTGTCATTCCAGAGTAATCACCCATCGACTGTAAAAAAATCCTTGCCATACTCACAATATAAAAGAGTGGCCAATATTGTTATGGATCAGGACACACGTGATCTTAGGTTACGGGAGATGACTCAGAAATTTATAGACAGAGGCTATCCGCCCTGTCTATTACATCAACAGCTAGACAAGATAAGAAACCCCACAGAAAGGAAAGACAAGGGACAGAGAATACCGTTAGTGGTAAAATACCATCCTTGGATGGACCGAGTTAGGGCTGTCATCTACAAACACTGGAACATCTTACAAAAATCATATCCTGCAATTCAGGAATTTAGGGACCGCCCCATGATGTGCTTTAAGCGAAATAAAAACATTAGAGACATGATTGTGCGGGCGGACGTAGGAAGTGACAGGATGCTTCAGCGACAGCTCACTTTCTCTACAGTTAGGAAGGGAACATTTCACTGTCTTAACTGTGTTCACTGCTCTAACGTGATCAAAGGCTCCAACATAGCACACCCTCAGACAGGACAACAAATCCCCATTCGGGGTCATTTCACATGTGACAGCAGTTTTGTGATCTATTTACTTAAATGTCCCTGTGGGTTGTGCTATGTTGGAGAGACGACGATGCGTATGAAGGACCGGGTAGCAAAACATAAGTCCACAATTAGGAAAGAAAACATCTTGTTACCTATTCCCCAACATTTTAAAGAAAAAAATCACCGCATCTCACAATTGCGTTTTCAAATTTTAGAAGAAGTGACCCTACCTCGACGTGGAGGAAATCGGATCCAGATGCTCCACCAGCGTGAAGCATATTGGATCCATCGACTTGAGACGCTTGCCCCCAAAGGCCTCAATAAGGAATATTCACTGAGTAGTTTCCTCTGATTCAATGAGTGCAGTAAATAATTGTGGATTGTTACTGTGTATTTATGTATGCTGTTGTTTTGTAACCAAATATGGATACCTCAGTTCTCTGGAATATATTTGAACCTGACATGAATTTTCAATACGCAGCGCAATCTATCTTCTATGAGACTTGATATTTTTTGTAATACTTTTTGGATCTGAGACGTAACAGTGCTATGTCATGTGATACATCATATGACGGGCATTGCTGCTTCCGTGACCATATGATTTTTTTTTACATGAGGAGGAGACGGTCTAATTCTAATGTATTGCTACTCAGAAAATTGTGTAAACCAGATGTATAAAGGATCAAAGATCGCTCTGATAGATAATAATATATGGGTCAGATACATGTCTCACCGTACTCCACTCATGGTCAGTCTGTTTGGATGGGTTGCCTAGCAGTATGACGCCCTGACCCCGTGACTGATCACATGGCTGGGGGCGGTTCAGTCCGCCCCTTGCCATGTGACCACTGACGTGGCTAGGAGGCGGGTTATTTGAATTGTATTTAATGGTGCCATTTGTATATTACTTTGAGCTGTTATCACCTGTACTTTGACAAAGACACAGACTAGTGTCGAAACGCGCGTCACATATGGGTGACGAATAAAGAAACCTTTCTTTCATCACTGGAATTACGGAGTGCTGGTCTTTCTATTACAAGTATCGAGGTATCTACCTTTTGACCGTGCACCTGGACCGCGACTGAAGCGCAGTGCCGCCCATTCATTTCTAATTGAGGTTGTGGTTAGGTCAACAAATCAGGAGGATGATCAGAGTGAGGAAGTGGAAGAGGAGGTGGAGGATCGATGAGGTCACTGACCTAACCTGGGAAGGTGGAAAGCCGAGCGAGGACAGCAGTGGGGGAGGGACAGGCTGGGAGAAGCAGTGGGGTGCCAAAAGGGAGAAGGCGGGCCGGCAACTGTTCCACGGAACACCCCTTTGTGGAAATCTCCTTTGCCAAGGGGTAGATGTTCTGCAGTATGGTGCTTTTTTGAGGAAAGTGCGGATGACAAAAGAATAGTAGGTTGCAACCTGTGCAAAACGAAAATGAGCCTGGGTGTGAACACTAGCAACCTCACTATCACAAGCATGATCTGCCACAAGGCATCCAAGCACCGTAATAAGTGGGACGAACGCCTGGGTCCACAATCTGTGTCTGCGGGTCACACCACTGCCTCCTCTTCCCCTATGTTACGTGCTGGCCAATCCCCTGTCGAAGACGCAGGCCCGGATGCCTCCTGCCTTGCACCTGGACCTTCGCAAGCACCATCAGTGACCACATCCACTTCCGAGTCCCAGCACAGCGTCCAAATGTCCTTACCCCAGGCCTTTGACCGCAAGCGAAAATAGCCAGCCACCCACCCACAGGCCATAGCACTAAATGCGCAGCTTTCCAAATTACTGGCCCTGGAAATGTTGCCATTTAGGCTTGTGAACACTGAGGCCTTCCACAGCCTGATGTCAGGGCCGGATTAACGTAGGGGCTGATGGAGCTGCAGCTCCAGGCCCCTACCATAAAATAGGCCCATCCGCCAGCCAAAAGGCCGTCGGGAGCGGCCCGCGCTAAAAGTCCTCTGTTGTACACAGCGCAGCGTCACATAGCGCACAGACAATGCAGAGACGCTCACCTCACGCTGGCAGCAGGGAGCCTGAGGGAGGGACTCGGGAGGAGCGTAATATGATCCTAGAGTGGAAGCTGCTTCTGCCAGCCTCTCCCCTCCCCGCCCACCAACCAATCAGAGCTGAGGCAAGGCAAGCACTAGCAGCTCTGAGTCGTCTGAGTAGTACAGGGAGTCTAAGAATAGAAATGAAGTGAATGAGTCTCAGGTTAAAAGAATCTAAAGATCCGATTAGTTAGAGACTCATTCCATTATTTGAGTTAAAAGAGCCGTGAGTCAGACTCTAGAACAGGTTACACTGAGGCTGTCGGCTCTCGGCTGCTTTTGTTGCAGCAGTGATAAGATTAAGGGACAGGAGCAGAGAGATGAGAGAAGTGACAGATGGCACAGAGTTTAGATTACAGGTTGAATTAACCCTTTAGGATCAAATTGGCTTCTCAGGAGATCTATATGTTAAAGGCATCTCGTTCAGTAGCTATATAACTAAGGGTGGGTTCACATCTCCTTTATGGATTCCGTTAAGTGGGGACTGTGGGGACTATTTTATTATCAGCCAGTGACTGTGTTACTGTAATACTGTTATCAATTCAGCACATAGTTTTCCCTGTGCGTGCATTCACATTTCACTTCACTTGGTTCGTTGTACTACTGTCAGTGTCAGACTGTTGTCACTGTGGGTAACAATGCACAACAGACAACAATGCACACCACAGTGACAGCTCCTGAGTCCTCCTGTCCGGTGTCAGCCTCAGCTTCCCTTCACTATCACTATAATCAATCACTCTTCCTGATCCTGACTCACTCATTAGAGAGCTGAAGAGCCGACTGAGTCAGCAGCAGCAAGTGAATCGAATGGATAGCATCTGCTCATGCGCACCGGCACCTAGAGTCTTCGGTTCACTTGCGAATCAGCTCAGCAGTCAGTGACTCAGCAAGTGAACCGAAGATCCGATTCATGAACCGATTCATCTGAAAGATCCAAACTTCCCATCACTACTGAGGTCATATCCGGCGGGCCGCGGCATTACAGGAACAGCACCAGCTGCTCTGACGTCCTGCCGCCGGATATACGTCACAGGATATCCGGCGGCAGGACGTCAGAGCAGCTGGTGCGGTTCCTGTAATGCCGGCCCGTCGGATATGACCTCAGTGCGCCCGCGGTTATCCCTCCTGCACGCTGCGCTGTGTACAACCTGCTCAGCAGTTTCGACCAGCACATGGCCCACAGCGCTCAGCCACACCAGCCCGCGAGACAGCAGGAGCTTCTGGAGCAGGGCAGGTATCAGATAAACTCATCCAGTTGGAAGGGAGGGCAATCATAGTGCTGTTATGATTTATGGACACAGCTCTCAGCATGCTTAGCCAGCCTTCTATCTGGCTGTGCTTCTTGAGAGTCACAGTCCACAGACTGTTTCTGAGCCTGTGGACTGTGACTCTCAAGAAGCACAGCAAGACAGAAGGCTGGCCAAGCATGCTGAGAGCTGTGTCCATAAATCATAACAGCACTATGAAAATTACTGACTGGCTAAGAATGCTGAGAGCTCAGTCTAAATAACATAACACATTAAAGAAATTACTGTTTCTAGCTGCTAGTCCACAGCAGGGATTCTGTCACCAGGTTTCACCCCTGTCAGCTAAAAATATGCTGATGTTCAGGGCGTCTTCACGATTCCTAATGTGGGCTTATAAATGTCATCTGTGGGCTAATTTAGCTAAAAAAAACAGCTATTACTAACCTGTCAGTCAAACAAATAAGGTGCCCAAGGGGATGTTAATGGATGCAAGGTGCCGGCCGCACCCACCACAGTTCGTGCCCAGCGCCGCCTTTCCGGACTTCTGCACCGCCTCCTAATCCTCTGTGCCGCCTCTCGCTCTCCCTCCCTCCCCCCTCCTTCTGCTGTAAGATCTCGCGCTTGCGCACAGGGCTCTGCCTGATGCGCCCGTGCAGACTTCTCCATTTGGCTTCTTACAGCGAAGTGCGCATGCGCCGGCACTTCGCTCAACCCCTGTATGCGCGAGATCTTACAGCAGGAGGAGGGGGGAGGGAGGGAGAGCGAGAGGCCACAGAGGATTAGGAGGCGGTGCAGAAGTCTGGAAAGGTGGCGCTGGGCACGAACGGCGGCGGGTGCGGCCGGCACCTTGCATCCATTAACATCCCCTTGGGCACCTTATTTGTTTGACTGACAGGTTAGTAAAAGCTGTTTTTTAGCTAAATAATCCCACAGATGACATTTATAAGCCCACATTAGGAATCGTGAAGACGCCCTGAACATCAGCATATTTTTAGCTGACAGGGGGGAAACCTGGTGACAGAATCCCTTTAATGTGTTATGTTATTTAGACACAGCTCTCAGCATGCTTAGCCAGCCTTCTATCTGACTGGCTAAGCATGCTGAGTGCTGTGTCCATAAATCATAACACAGCTCTATGAAAATTACTATTTCTAGCTGCTGTTGTCCACAGTCCACAGCAGCTAGAAAACAGTAATCTTCATAGTAATGTTAAATGATCACTATAGTGTCAGGAAAACAAAGCGGTTTTCCTGACACTATAGTGCCCTGAGGGTGCCCCCACCCTCAGGGTCCCCCTCCCGTGGTCCCCCTGCATGTTGCCAAGATAGACACCAAATGAAGGGGTAGTTGCAGGAACAAAATACTTTAATGGTATCGATAAAATATATATGTAATTAACACACTGAGTGCAGTTCCATAAAAAGGCCCAGCAAAATCCTCAGCACCATGCCCATGATGCTCTTAATCCGGCCCTGCCTGATGTTGGCGGCTGTCCCGCATTACGCAGTCCCCAGCTGCCACTATTTTTCAAGGTGTGCCTTGCTCGCCTTACACCAACATGTGTCCCATAACATCACACGTGCCCTGATCAACGCAGTTACTGGGAAGGTCCACTTAACCACGGACACATGGACAAGTGCATTCGGCCAGGGACGCTACATTTCCCTGACGGCACACTGGGTGAATGTTGTGGAGGCCGGGAGCGAGTCGTACCCTGGGATGGTACAGGTGCTACCGACACCAAGGATTGCGGGCCCTACGTCGATCAGGGTTTCCACCAGCACCTACGTTAGTGGCTCCAAACCTCACTTCTCCTCCTCCGCCTCCTCCTCCACTTCCACCTCCGAATTATCCGCGTGCAGCACCAGTCAGTCATCAGTCGGTAGCTGGAAGCAGTGTAGCACTGCAGTGGGGGAAGCGGCAACAGGCCGTGCTGAAGCTGATATGCTTAGGGGACAAACAGCACACTGCCTCAGAGCTGTGGTGTGAGGTTGATAAACAGTCACCATTGTCTCATGCATATTGTATCTGAGTACTGTGTATCTGCATTTTGAGTTATAGGCACTTTCATTCTGCTCTTTAACCACTAGAGGTGGCTGTTTTCACACACAGCTCACTCTCTGCTCAGATTACAATATGCACGAGAGATCTGGTTAACAAGCTGCAGAGAAGGACCAGGAAGTGGAGCTGCCTCCATGTGAGGAGGAATTGAACAGGACTGTGTGAGATCAGCATCCAGAACCATCCAAGTGTCAAAGTGTCCTGTGGTGGCTGGACCGGCAGCTGAAGGTGCCTGAGTACTGTCCTGTATCCAGATACTGTCCAGAGGAAAAGGATAATTTCCAGGAAGGCTGTCAGGAGCTTTGGAACAAGCGTGATCTTCTTTGCAGGGCCGCATGTGTGCTACAGAGACTTGTTGCTTCCTATGTTAACAACATCATCGGATGAGAAAAATACCCGGGTCAGTAAAATCATGCACGCATCACAGTGTAGGAGTCAGTGGTGTAACTACCGGGGAAGCGGCTGCTTCGGGGCCCGGCGCCCCGGCAGCATGTGTGACAGTTTATTTTCAAGTTAGTTCAGGGCCCCTTCACAGCAGCAGCAGCGGACCAGGCCCCCTCGCTAATGTGATCTTAATCTTACTGTCTCCTGATGTGTCTGGAATTCGAACCCACAACCTTCATGTATCAGAGGCAAAGCATTTACCCACACAGCCATAAGGGCTGCATTGAAACTTAGTGAAAAAAATATGAGACTTCTACTGTTGTAGCTGGCTAAGTGTACATCTATACACATGATAGCTGCCCCAACACACCCAGCACTGCTATATCTCTATATATGCTAGTTGCCCCAACACACCCAGCACTGCTATATCTCTATATATGATAGCTGTCCAAGCACACCCAACTCTGCTACATCTAATACACATGACAACCAGCACACTCAGCTCTACTATATCTCTATATATGACAGCTGCCCCAGCAAACCCAGCTCTGCTACATCTATACACATGACAGCTGCCCAAACACACCCAGCTCTGCTACATCTATACACATGACAGCTGCCCCAGCACACTCAGCTTTGCTATATCTCTATATATCTATCTACTGTATAGCAATACTTAGAGATATATAGATGTAGCAGAGCTGGGTGTGCTGGGGCAGCTGTCATATATAGAGATATAGTAGAGCTGAGTGTGCTGGTGCAGCTGTCATGTGTATTAGATGTTGCAGAGCTGGGTGTGCTGGGGAAGCTATCATATATAGAGATATAGCAGAGCTGAGTGTGCTGGGACAGCTGTCATATAGAGATATAGCAGTGCTGGGTGTGTTGGGGCAGCTGTCATGTGTATAGATGTGCACTTAGCCAGCTATAACAGTAGAAGTCTCATATTTTTTCAGTCATTGGCAAGGCTGCTCTTATGGTTGTGTGGTTAAAGGGAACCTGTCACCGGGATTTTGTGTATAGAGCTGAGGACATGGGTTGCTAGATGGCCGCTAGCACATCCGCAATACCCAGTCCCCATAGCTCTGTGTGCTTTTATTGTGTAAAAAAAACGATTTGATACATATGCAAATTAACCTGAGATGAGTCCTGTCCCTGACTCATCTCAGGGACAGGACTCATCTCAGGTTAATTTGCATATGTATCAAATCTGATTTTTTACACAATAAAAGCACACAGAGCTATGGGGACTGGGTATTGCGGATGTGCTAGCGGCCATCTAGCAACCCATGTCCTCAGCTCTATACACAAAATCCTGGTGACAGGTTCCCTTTAAGTGCTTTGCCTCTGATACAGAAGGTCGTGGGTTCGAATCCCAGCAGAAACTTTTCTGAAATACAAGCACTGACTCCATATATGGACATACAGGGCGGGACACAGGAAGAGGCTGCATCGCTTCGCTGACATGGAGGTAAGTAGAAGTGTTTATTTATTTTTTTTATACGCGACTGTTACTGCCATGGGGGGAGCGGGAGGCACTTGATACTGGCACATGGGGGGGAGGGTTTGGCACCTGATACTGGTACATGAGGGGGAGGGGGGTTGGCACCTGATACTGGCACATGGGGGGGGAGGGGGGTTGGCACCTGATACTGGCACATGGGGAGGAGGGGGGTTGGCACCTGATACTGGCACATGGGGAGGAGGGGGGTTGGCACCTGATACTGGCACATGGGGGGAGGGGGGTTGGCACCTGATACTGGCACATGGGGGGAGGGGGGGTTGGCACCTGATACTGGCACATGGGGGGAGGGGGGGTTGGCACCTGATACTGGCACATGGGGGGGAGGGGGGTTGGCACCTGATACTGGCACATGGGGGGAGGGGGGTTGGCTCCTGATACTGGCACATGGGGGGGAGAGAGGCACCTGATACTGGCACATGGGGGGGGAGAGGGGTTGGCACCTGATACTGGCACATGGGGGGGAGAGAGGCACTTGATACTGGCACTTTTTTTTGGGGGGGGGGGGGGAGATGGCACTATGATACTGGGACATGGGGGGGAGGAGAGAGGCACTTGATACTGGCACGTGGGGGGGGGTTTGGCACTTGATACTGGCACATGGGTGGGTTTGGCACTATGATACTGGCACATGGGGGGAGAGGCACTTGATACTGCCACTTTTTTGGGGGGGAGATGGCACTATGATACTGGGACATGGGGGGGGAGAGAGAGGCACTTGATATTGGCACTATGATACTGGCACATGGGGGGTGGGAAGGAGAGAGGCACATTGGGGGGGAAGATGGCACTATGATACTGGGACATGTGGGGGGGAGGAGAGAGGCACTTGATACTGGCACATGATGGGGGGGCATCTATGGGGGACACTAGGCCGACAGCCTATCAGAGGCCGGACACTGAGGGGCATCTACTGGGGCACTATATATAGGGCATTTTATACTGGTACATTATGGGGGGCACTAGCAAGAAGGGGGGAGAGGAGCACTATGGGGGAATTTACTGGGGGCACTATATAGGGATATTTTATACTAGCACATTATGGGGACATTAGCTCAACTGGAGGCATTACAAGGGAGTATTTTTTGCATTGTCACATTATAAGGAGAATTATTTCTACTGGGGGGGGGGGCATTATGGTGGGCTTTATTACTCCCCCATGTTATGACCCCCTAGTAGCTGCACCAGCCTCCAAGTAACTGTAAGTTTTCATATGAAATATGTTTATGTTATACACATATAGCCTACACTGTGCCCCACAATATACAGTATACCGCTACACTATGCCCCACAATATACAGTATACCGCTACACTGTGCCAAAGGAGTGGGGTTTACACAGGAGGAGGGATGTGCGAAGCGCGCTGGGGGGGCCCTTACAAATATTTGCTGTGGGGCCCAGTCACTTCTAGTTACGCCCCTGGTAGGAGTGGTGCCTGAAGTATCAGAGACTGAGTTTAAGCCTGTAGTTCGCCAGTCAGGGTCATTGCAGTGTATCAGGCCAAAAGTGTTGCACAAGGACTCTGTTATTTAAAGAGACATTGCATATTGAGAGAAACCTCCCATGACTACAAAACCTGTTTAGTGTCTTTGTTCAGGAAGTAATAGGGATGGCATGGTTGTGTCTGATAATGGCCATAACTTGGTGGTGGCTTTGGAGCTCGGCAAGCTCAGACACATCCGATGCCTAGCCCACGTGTTCAACCATGTGGTTCAGCAGTTTCTCAAAACCTACCCCAGCTTGCCTGAGCTACTGGTGAAGGTGCGCCGCATGTGTGCACATTTCCGCGAGTCACCAACAGCTTTAGCCAGCTGTTGTACGACGTGAGCACGTGCTGGAACTCCTTGTTCCACATGTTGGCCAGGCTTTGTGAGCAGCAGAGGGCAGTAGGGGAATACCAGCTGCAACATGGTCGTCGCCTTTCCAGTCAGCTTCCGCTATTCACAAGCGAGGAGTGGGCATGGATATCTGACCTCTGTGAGGTTTTAAGAAACTTTGAGGAATCAACACAGGTGGTGAGTGGCGATAATGCTTTTATCAGCGTAACCATCCCACTTCTGTGTCTACTCAAACCCTTGCTGCTCACAATTAAGGACAACGCTTTGCATGTGGAAGAGGGGGAAATGGGGGAAGACAATACACAGGGTGATAGCCAGACCACCCTCAGTTTGTCTTCTCAGCGCGAATTGGACGATGAAGAGGACGAGCAGGAGATGGTTGCCTCCGCTACAGAGAGTAGCACCCATAATTTAATTCCAACTGTTCAGCATGGGTTGGCAGAAGAGGAGGAAGAGGATGAGGAGATTGAGAGTGATTCTCCTGATGACGACAGTGAAGTCATGCCTGTTGGTACTCTGGCACACATGGCTGACTTCATGTTAGGCTGCCTTTCCCGTGACCTGCGCATTATACGCATTTTAGACAACACATATTACTGGGTGTTCACCCTTCTCGACCCCCGCTACAAAGAGAACTTCTCATCTGTCATTCCTCTGGTGGACAAGACGAGCAAAACGGTGCAATACCAGAAGATCCTTGTTGAAAAATTGCTCCAAAAATTTCCATCTGACAACGCTGGCAGCAGAGTCAGTAGTTCCTTGGCCAACCGAGGAGGGGAGACAAGGAGAACAAACAGCAGTTCCAACAGAGGCAGGGCAACACTCTCCAAAGCCTGGGACAGTTTCATAACACCCCGCCAGCACCCTCACCCTGATGCGAGGCCTAGTGTCACAAGGAGGGAAAAATTTTGGAAGATGGTGAAGGAGTACATAGCAGACCGTGTCAACGTCCTCAATGATCCCTCAGTGCCTTACAACAACTGGGTGTCCAAGCTGGACACGTGGCACGAACTGGCTTTCTACACCTTGGAGGTGCTGGCCTGCCCGGCCGCCAGCGTTTTGTCAGAGTGGGTATTTAGTGCTGCTGGTGGCATTATAACAGATAAGCGCATCCGCCTGTCAACTGAAAATGCTGACAGGTTGACTCTTATAAAAATTAACAAGGCCTGGATTGACCCTGACTTCTCGACTCCACCAGAGGAAAGCTGATGAACATAAAGGCACTTTAAATGTGTTTACACTGTATTCCCATGCACCCCTTCCACCACAAACAAGGGTATATGGTTAAATCTTCACTTCCTCATGCTCCTTCTCCTCTTCCATCATATCAACACATGCTTATTTGTCGCATATATGCCCATATATGCCCATATAATGTTTTATAGGGTCAGCTCACCAGCAGGCCTTCACCTACAATCTTTTACAGGGTCAGCTCACCTGAAGGCCCTCGCATATAATGTTTTACAGGGTCAGCTCACCAGCAGGCCCGCACCTAATTATACCTAATAGGTAATTTGCGCGCATGCTGCCTTGCTTGGATGTGGTAGCCGTAGCTGTTTCTCAGGCTCCCTCTCCGGAATCGATCCATGATTCCCCCGTTACCCCTGGTCTACATGGTTTGGGCTGAAAATAACATTGAAAGTTGATAGGGCAGACATCCGAATGGATTGTCGCCGTCACGGGGACGTGCGATTGGCTCCAGGTTATCTAGAGTTACCAAAGCAGCAGCAGGCCCTCACCCATAATGTTTTAGATGTTCAGATCAGCAGGCCCTTGCTCCAAATGTTTTTTAGGGTCACCAGCAGGCCATCAATCATAATTTTTCAAGGCTGTGTATGATGCCCTCCTGTATGTGTAACAAAGGGTGTATTTGTATTGGAGAGTGTATTTGGCAGCTCTTTCACTTAGTGCATAGGATTTATGAGTGTAGGAGTCCCACTACCTAAACAATTGTACCACAATGTGAATGAGGCCCTCCTTTATGTGATATACAGGTTGTATCAGAGTGCCTCATCTTTGTAATTTTTGGCAGCACTTGCACTTTATATACAGGGTGGGCCATTTATATGGATACACCTTAATAAAATGGGAATGGTTGGTGATATTAACTTCCTGTTTGTGGCACATTAGTGTATGTGAGGTGGGAAACTTTTCCAGATGGGTAGTGACCATGGCGGCCATTTTGAAGTTGGCCATTTTGAATCCAACTTTTGTTTTTTCAATAGTAAGAGGGTCATGTGACACATCAAAATTATTGGGAATTTCACAAGAAAATCAATGGTGTGCTTGGTTTTAACGTAACTTTATTCTTTCATGAGTTATTTACAAGTTTCTGACCACTTATAAAATGTGTTCAATGTGCTGCCCATTGTGTTGGATTGTCAATGCAACCCTCTTCTCCCACTCTTCACACACTGATAGCAACACCGCAGGAGAAATGCTAGCACAGGCTTCCAGTATCCGTAGTTTCAGTATCTTCACAGCATAGACAATTGCCTTCAGATGACCCCAAAGATAAAAGTCTAAGGGGGTCAGATCAGGAGACCTTGGGGGCCATTCAACTGGCCCACGACGACCAATCGACTTTCCAGGAAACTGTTTATCTAGGAATGCTCAGACCTGACACCCATAATGTGGTGGTGCACCATCTTGCTGGAAAAACTCAGGGAACGTGCCAGCTTCAGATGAACAGTTTCTTGGAAAGTGGATTGGTCGTTGTGGGCCAGTTGAATGGCCCCCAAGGTCTCCCGATCTGACCCCCTTAGACTTTTATCTTTGGGGTCATCTGAAGGCAATTGTCTGTGCTGTGAAGATACGAGATGTGCAGCACCTGAAACTACGGATACTGGAAGCCTGTGCTAGCATTTCTCCTGCGGTGTTGCTATCAGTGTGTGAAGAGTGGGAGAAGAGGGTTGCATTGACAATCCAACACAATGGGCAGCACATTGAACACATTTTATAAGTGGTCAGAAACCTGTAAATAACTCATGAAAAAATAAAGTTACGTTAAAACCAAGCACACCATTGTTTTTCTTGTGAAATTCCCAATAATTTTGATGTGTCACATGACCCTCTTCCTATTGAAAAAACAAAAGTTGGATTCAAAATGGTCGACTTCAAAATGGCCGCCATGGTCACCATCCATCTTGAAAAGTTTCCCCCCTCACATATACTAATGTGCCACAAACAGGAAGTTAATATCACCAACCATTCCCATTCTATTAAGGTGTATCCATATAAATGGCCCACCCTGTACAAGTAAATATACAGGAAAGAATGTTTCCTAACAATATTTCCTCTGAAATCAATTTTATCTTCGGTTTGTGTGCGTATTATTGTCAGTCTGTAAAAGTGGCGTACTACTCGGACAACATCGTTCCCAGCAGCGAATCTGGGAGTCCAAGATGCATTCAGACATCCTCCTCATTTAGGAGGTGTTTCCATCATTTTCTGACCTTTTTCCTATGAAACAGGCACCCTCCCCTCTTCAGAGCAGGTGGTGCCTGGTTTAATGCCTGGGTTCTCCCATTGACTTCCATTATACTCGGGTGCTCGGTAGAGCATCTGAGCATCCCGATGTGCAGTGATTGGAGGTGTATACACCTTGGCTTGAAACGCTCACTGTGTATGCTCAGGAGATGCCAGGGCCTCTGTCAGCTGAGATCAGGATTCTGGCTGTGGAAGGAGGTCTTCTGCACCTGTACGTGATTTCGCACTGCCAGGTGCTGATGTCAAGAAGCCATGGGAGAACTGTGACAGCCAGTTGGGTTGGTTATTGGAGATGACTCCGTGACTTCCCTCATCCAGCGATAGTCACCCAGTGACTCCCTGAGCTACGTTTTGATAACGTCCGATACATTTGAAAACTGGATTTTTCACACAAACACCCAAATTATGAAATTCATCAAAATCAGTTTTTAACAGCTGTCAGTTTGAACAGTGGGAACATGTCCATAGTTTAAAAGGCCAGTTCTGATGACAGAAGAGAGCATATAATTACCGTATTTACTTAGAACAGGACATTCAAGATAACCAATAAATAAATGGGCAGAACCTAATGGCATGATGCAGCCTTAAGTATCTGTAAACCTCATACCATGAAGTCAGCTGTACAGTCAAGCATGAAGCACAGGCAAAGCAGATGCTCCAAGATTTCTACCAAATCCACCAGGATGCATGTAAGGGTAAAATATTCCTGATGAAAGGGCTCTGGGAAAGCTTTTTATATTGCACCCTTCTAGGTGCAAGGCTTTAACTATAGAAAATTGTTTTTCATGTAATGCCTTAGGATATCCGTATCCTCTCCAGAATGCTACTTACCCTGTTGGGCTGGAAAAACACATGCATTTTTTTTCTTTCTTTTTTTTTTTTTAAGTTAAAGCCAAAAGTCGATCCAACATAAAGAAGAATACAGTATAAGTCCTTCATTTTAGTTCCCATTTCTGTTGAATCTACTTCTGGCTTTGGCAAAAAAAAAAAAACTACGGTATGTGTGATTCCAGTTTGACAACTAATATTTGAATTACAACACCTATAAATTGACTAAGGGTGAATTCACACGACACATTTTGGTGTGGACCCACTAACTTTAAAGGGTCTGCAATCTGGATGGTGCGGCCAAAGATAGGACATGTCCTTCTGCGTGCTTCCAGGTCTGTGCAGCCGTGCTGCAAAAGATGGCACATGTTCTATGTTTGGCCACAACATGCCGATCGCCGACCCAATGAAGTCAATGGGCCCGCACTGCGATGCAGGGTGCACATGGCCAGCATCCGTGTTTTTCGGATCAGATTTTTGTGGCCGCAAAATGGACACTGTCTTGTGAATGCACCCTAAACCTTAAAAATCATCCTGCACAACATATCTATATTAATAAATATCTTTATTACTAATACATACACAATATCCTTTAAAACCACACACCAATAGTATATAATACATGTATATAATAAATAATTATATCCTAATGCATGCAATAAAATTTATATGCTTTGCCCCGTTAATGTGTACACGAGGTAACCATATAATGAATAATGTTATACTGATCAATATTTGCATAGTGCATATCATACTGGAATACAATTACTAAAGATCTTTATTAATATAGAGATTTTGTGCATGATGATTTTTGGAGATTTAGCCCAAGGGAATTTATAGGCGTTGTATTATATTATGGGTCTTTTTCTGGGTGGATCTTATGTATAGGTGGTAATAACATTTGTATTAAAATGTAACTTTGAGAAAGGAAAGAGTTTCTTTTTAGGCAAACGCTAATTACATTACTGTAGGTGTTCCCAGTACCGGCTGTTCTGTGTATAGCAGCTTTGTGCTTTCCAGTTGAAGCATTGACTTTTTCAAACTGCTGATGGTAGAGTTCAGACTCCCATCCCTACCAAGTATAGGGCATCAATATCCTGGTCTTGGACAACCCCTTTAATGAATCCACCTGATGATATATGGTACCTGAACAGGAATTATATCCCAGTTATCAAAGTTTTACTGAATAATATATAAAAATAAGTAGATTATATTTATATATTAATATTATGCTGGGAAAAAAAAGATTCAGAATACAAACTACACTCCTAGGTGTGTCTTTAAAGGTTAGTAACACTTTTGATCAAAAATCAATAGACTTGTCTTTGTAACTGTTTTTCTACATTATTATAGAACCTAACCCTTTCAGCACATAGAGATTTTCCATTTTTGTCTTTCTTTTTTTACTTTTTTATATTTCCATTCACATAACCGTATGAGAACTTGTTTTTTGTGGTACAAGTTGTACTTTCTAATGGCCCTGAAATCGGATTGTGCAGTAAAACAGAGGGCACCGCACATACACAGACACTTGGAAAAGCGAAGCTGAATTGCGGGCTGTCACTCAAAGACAAGAGGGGGTGTGGTTACCTTGACTTGAAGCAAGGAAGCCGCTGCCCCCTAGACTTCAAGCTGACATGCAAATTAGCACGGACGGAGGATAAAACATTGTTTTCTGACCTTATGCAGCATGAAAAATATGATTAGTATTACACTACGGGCTACCCTGAGGTACTGCTGGCGGGTTTACATGCATTTTGGAGGTGACAAGTTCCCTTTAAAAAAAAAAAAATCTTTTCAGTGCCATATGCTGTCCCTCATAAGTTTTTTTATACTTCTTAAAACTAGGGACTTGAACATGTGATCATTAGATCACTTCTGTCATATACTCAAATGCATAGACTCCAATGCTATGTTCCTACGGAGCCTTCTCACAGGCAGCCTCCTTGGATCCTTCAGAGGGACCGAGCCTGCCACATGAAATGAATAGTTCTCCTGACTGCCGCTAGGGTGAACTGTTCCAGCCTCGAGAGGGCAGCGCTCCCGGGTTTTCAGCGCTCTGATGCTGTTGTCACATTTGACCACGGCATCTAAAGATTTAAATGTCTGATATCAATGCTATTGTCTCACGCTTCGGTGTGGGAGGGAAACATCACACCGGGCATAGGAGAGAAGGGGGGGAACAGGGAATCAGGAAAGGAAAATGGACACCTCCTAGTGAAAACCCTCACCAAAATCCTGACTGACTACCAGTATGAACTGAACCCAAAGGTAGGTGAGTTCATACGCAGGAATAGCTAGAGTCCTATCAAGCCCTATAGGACCCGGGTACTAATGGAAGGGACGAAACTACCTGCTCCTCCAAAAGGAAGGACGAACAGGAGTCTCCTTCAGGCCTAATACAAACAATAGGGAAATGCAAAACACAGAACCCAAACCAAATACAAAAGGGAAAGGAAAGACTTAACTTCAAAGGAGCAATGGAAGCACCAGGAACTCAGTTGAGATCCAACCACAATCTATCCAAAAGGTCCAAACAGAAGCTATAAACCGCACAGCATTGTGGGAGAAGCAACTATAAATAGAGTAGGTTAAATGACCCTAATAGCCACACCTGGGGGAAAGAAGGTGTGGCAAGTACCAGTACCAGAAACAACACAGATGACATTTGATACAAACGGAAAACATGTCAGACCAAACCACGTGTTGCCAGTCTCACCGATCTCCTGCCACCTGTTGTGGGAACGTCTTTGACATATTGCTGATCACAGGCATAAGCCCAAGGTGTCT
This sequence comes from Bufo bufo, assembly GCF_905171765.1. NCBI lineage: Eukaryota > Metazoa > Chordata > Amphibia > Anura > Bufonidae > Bufo > Bufo bufo. The sequence continues at coordinate 665,922,527 of NC_053389.1, forward strand.
GCCGTATAAAACAGCAGGTACTTGGTGGCTAAACACAAGAACAAGGGAGCACAACCTAAAATTAATGGGGGGAAGATCAAAACACCAACAAAGTAGTTGAAACTTGGAACAAACTTCCACCAGAAGTGGTTGAGAAATCTATGCCTGGGATAAACACGTTTGTCCCTAGATAAGTAAGAAATAATATAAGGACAGACTAGATGGACCAGGTGGTCTTTTTCTGCTGTCATTCTTCAAAGTTTCTATGCATTTAGCAACCTTTATAGCTGTTTTGCAACATGTTCTACATTCAAACTTTTCATGTGTTAGGCTAGCGCTACATGTAGGATTTTGTAACACGTGATTGATTTTATCTGATTTAGTTATGATTTATTTAAATGAATCTTTAGCTGTAGTGCACAATTTGGACTACAGCATTGTACTGTTCTCTGAGCTGGCTGTGAGATGATCTTCCCCCACTCTGTGCTCTGAGCTGCGGTGCACAATATGCAGTTAAACTGTCATGTGAGCTGACTGAGCTGCAGTAAACGATCTTTCCCCTGCACTATGCTTTGAGCTGCTGTAGACGACCCATAATGTGCTATGAGCAGTGATCATGTACAAAATCAGATGCATGTTCACAAGAGGAACAGGGAGTGGACACAATATAACCCTTCAGAGGGCTTCTCTGATGGATTTCACACAGGAGGAATAGAGCAGCTTGCAGTCTATTGACATATAGGACAACTAACAATGGAAAATGTTTAATATAAATCATTTGCATTCTGTTCTTCCGATCAGAGACCCAATGGGGTCTATCAATCCTATGGCAGCCTAAGATTATGTGAAAAAGAAAAATAAAAAGTTATGGAAAAAGTTATTTGGAAATTTGGCTGGGTCCTTAACCTCTTAAACACAAACATATATGTGATCAGCATTAAGGGGAAGTATGGAGCTGACTCACTAGCTGAGCTTGCGCCATACATGGCAGGTGATGGATGTATAATCCAGCACCCCCTGGCGATGACAGAGATCCTGGTAATTTAAACCTTCAGATGACGCTTTCAATAGCAACAGAGGCATCTGTGGGATTAGACTCCCTCTGCCTTCCAATTGGAGCCCGCACGGCAAAGTAACGGGGCTCCAAACGGATGCCATGACAGCTTGAGGACTTGTGAAGCTTCCCAGGCCTGTCTTCGCTAACCCCCTGTGAAGCTGTGTCTGAGGCACAGCTTCACAGATAGTGTATCAGAATCCCATAGGCCACAATAGTATTCTATTGTGGTCTATGGTACATGCAATCAGAAGATTGCATGTTCAAGTCCCCTAAGGGAACTAAAAGTTACAGTGAATATGGAACTCTGACAGAGGAGGTGGCGATGGTGAAAAGTAGTGATGAGTGAATCGAAGTCAAACAATTTGATCCAAATTTCAGGAGAAATTTGAGTCGATGCAAAGCCGCTCTCCTCGTGTTATGTGGTAACGAATCAATTTTCCCTGAAATGATGGGGAAAAAAATACATACTCACCTCATCTATTTGTGTGTGAAGAGGCCAATCAAGTGGATAAGGTGAGTATTTTTCATTATTTATTTTTTTTACTGGATTACCTCTGAAAGCCCTCAATGTTAATCTCAGATGCCGCGATCAGTGATGAACAATGACTGACTTAAACACCCTTAATGACCAGACCACTTTTTGCAATTCTGCACTACACAACTTTCACGGTTTATTGCTCGGTCATGCAACTTACCACCCAAATGAATTTTACCTCCTTTTCTTCTCACTAATAGAGCTTTCATTTGGTGGTATTTCATTGCTGTTGACATTTTAAATTTTTTTGTTATTAATCGAAATTTACCGAAAGTTTTGCAAAAAAAATGACATTTTTCACTTTCAGTTGACTTTCTGACTTTCTGAGCACCTGTCATGTTTCCTGAGGTTCTACAATGCCCAGACAGTAAAAACTCCCCACAAATGACCCCATTTTAGAAAGTAGACACCCTAAGGTATTCGCTGATGGGCATAGTGAGTTCATAGAACTTTTTATTTTTTGTCACAAGTTAGCGGAAAATTATGATTTTTTTATTTATTTTTTCTTACAAAGTCTCATATTCCACTAACTTGTGACAAAAAATAAAAACTTTCATGAACTCACTATGCCCATCAGGAAATACCTTGGGGTGTCTTCTTTCCAAAATGGGGTCACTTGTGGGGTAGTTATACTGCCCTGGCATTTTAGGGGCCTTAATGCGTGAGAAGTAGTTTGAAATCAAATGTGTAAAAAATGCCCTGTGAAATCCTAAAGGTGCTCTTTGGAATGTGGGCCCCTTTGCCCACCTAGGCTGCAAAAAAGTGTCACACATGTGGTATCGTCGTACTCAGGAAAAGTTGGGCAATGTGTTTTGGGGTGTCTTTTTACACATGCCCATGCTGGGTGAGATAAATATCTCTGTCAAATGACAACTTTGTATAAAAAAAATGGGAAAAGTTGTCTTTTAGAGAGATATTTCTCTCACCCAGCATGGGTATATGTAAAAAGACACCCCAAAACACATTGCCCAACTTCTCCTGAGTACGGCGATACCACATGTGTGACACTTTTTTGCAGCCTAGGTGGGCAAAGGGGCCCACATTCCAAAGAGCACTTTTACGATTTCACAGGGCATTTTTTACGCCTTTGGATTCCAAACTACTTCTCACGCTTGAGGTCCCCTAAAATGCCAGGGCAGTATAAATACCCCACAAGTGACCCCATTTTGGAAAGAAGACACCCCAAGGTATTCCGTGAGGGGCATGGCGAGTTCCTAGAATATATATTTTTTGGCACAAGTTAGCGGAAAATGTTTTTTTTTTTTTCTCTTACAAAGTCTCATATTCCACTAACTTGACGACAAAAAATAAAATTTTACATGAACTCGCCATGTCCCTCACAAAATACCTTGGGGTGTCTTCTTTCCAAAATGGGGTCACATGTGGGGTATTTATACTGCCCTGGCATTTTAGGGGCCCTAAAGCGTGAGAAGAAGTCTGGAATATAAATGTCTAAAAATTTTTACGCATTTGGATTCCGTGAGGGGTATGGTGAGTTCATGTGAGATTTTATTTTTTGTCACAAGTTAGTGGAATATGAGACTTTGTAAGAAAAAACAAAAAAATATAAAAAATCAATTTCCACTAACTTGTGCCAAAAAAATGTCTGAATGGAGCCTTGCAATGACAGGGGGGTGATCAGGGAGTCTATATGGGGTTGCGTGGATCCGTAAAACACATACAGACGTCTGAATGGAGCCTTACAGGGGGGTGATCAATGACAGGGGGGTGATCAATGACAGGGGGGTGATCAGGGAGTCTATATGGGGTGATCACCCCCCTGTCATTGATCACCCCCCTGTCATTGATCACCCCCCTGTAAGGCTCCATTCAGACGTCCGTATGTGTTTTGTTGATCTGATCCATGGATCCGTAAAACACATACGGATGTCTGAATGGAGCCTTACAGGGGGGTGATCAATGACAGGGGGGTGGTCAGGGAGTCTATATGGGGTGATCACCCCCCTGTCATTGATCACCCCCCTGTAAGGCTCCATTCAGACGTCCGTACGTGTTTTGTGGATCCGATCCATGGATCCGTGGATCCGTAAAACACATACAAACATCTGAATGTAGCCTTACAGGGGGGTGATCAATGACAGGGGGGTGATCAATGACAGGGGGGTGATCAGGGAGTCTATATGGGGTGATCACCCCCCTGAATGGAGCCTTACAGGGGGTGATCAATGACAGGGGGGTGATCAGGGAGTCTATATGGGGTGATCAGGGGTTAATAAGGGGTTAATAAGTGACAGGGGGGGTGTAGTGTAGTGGTGCTTGGTGCTACTTATTACAGAGCTGCCTGTGTCCTCTGGTGGTCGATCCAAGCAAAAGGGACCACCAGAGGACCAGGTAGCAGGTATATTAGAAGCTGTTATCAAAACAGCGTCTAATATACCTGTTAGGGGTTAAAAAAAATCGCATCTACAGCCTGCCAGCGAATGATCGCCGCTGGCAGGCTGTAGATCTACTCGCTTACCTGCAGTTCCTGTGAACGCACGCGGCTGTGTGCGCGCGTTCACAGGAAATCTCGCGTGACTTTGCCTGAGTGAGCCGCCTCCGGAACGCGATCCTGCGTTAGGCGGTCCGGAGGCGGTTAAATAAAAACATAAAATCCTACAGTTTTCGCATTGACCACTAAGGCTAATAATAGATGCTACTTCTTGGTCTGTACAGACCACTTTAATGCAGCTACCTGCTTATCTGTCTTTCTAATCCTGCCTATATTGATATCACCTCTGTGTGTAGATAAGACAGTATCCTCCATTCACAATAGTGGATAGGATGCGGACCCATTCATTTCAATGGGTCCGTAAAAAACGCGGACAGCACACTGTGTGCTGTCCGCATCCGTATGTCTGTTCTGTTGCTCCGCAAAAAAAATTGTGCATGTCCTATTTTTTTCTAGTTTGCGGACAAGGATAGGCATTATTACAATGGGTCCGCAAAAAAAACAGATCCGCAAAAAAAAAAACAGATACCATACGGAACATCATCCGTTTTTTTTTTTGCATATCCGCAATTTGCTGACCGCAAAACACATACGGTCGTGTGCATGTAGCCTAAGTCTGATCCTGCATCAAAATGAACTGACTGTGCCCCTTTACATTGCATTTTTGCTTTGTTTTACAGATTGGCTTACCTTGGATAGAGAGAACATTTTCTAAACGTGATTGTATTTCCGTTATACCAAATTCAAGAGAACCTCATAGGTAAGTGACTCACATGCCTTTGGAACCTCATCTTGAATTGTAGAATACACACATTGCATTCATGTTCACAAACATTTACTTAGATTTGTCAATGACAAAGTACCGTATTGTCACCCCTAACCTTTTCTTACATTCATTCATAAATATCAAATAGCACAAATCCTACACTGTGTAAGATGTTTGGTTGGTTATCAGTAGGTTATCAACAGTAATCAAATAGTATAATTGACATTAAAGGGGTTATCCAACCTCTAAAAAAAAAATGGATGGAATTGTTAGAAAACAAAAAGTGCTTACAAGTATCCAACGTATGACCACTGCAGCCATTGCATGATTGCATACTGCTATGCAGTGATACCAGTAAAGTACAGTAAGTGATGACTGATGCCACTGGTTGAATGCAGCACCTGCTGCCCTCTTGTAAAAATAAACAAAAAACCCAGAGAACCACCAGAGTGCCATCTTTCAATTGTTGAGGGGGGAAAAAAGTTTGTGGTACTGCTTCTTTTTGTTTTATAGCATTTGCAGCTGTTCCATTTGTACACATTTGCTAAGCACTTTAAAATCTGGATAAGTGTTGCACAATGCAAAATCTGATGATAAAGGGAACAATTGACTGATTAAGGGCCACCTGCCCTATATTTTTAAACAAAACAAGCAATGCAATAGCTCACTCCAAACCAAATAAAGTACAAAATTGCATCATAATTGCAAATGCTGAACTAATAAGTTAGAGATACTTGGCAAATCATTATGTACAAAATTATTTGAGCCCGTCTGCCGAATGTCAAGGCAATCTCTAGTTAGACGGGTTCTAAACACTAAATATACCTGTTATGTGCCATAGCGGCTATCATATAATTCAGAAAGTGCAGGTTCCACTTACATGCTGGATCCGCCTGAATTTCTGTAATCTTCGGTGCCAAAATGGCCTCCATTATATCCAGGGAAAGCAGTTACCAGCATGCACGCCGGGCCCACTCCACACCACCCCTGGCGCCACATGGTCACCAAGGACTGCAATGAGAGTCCACACACTATCTCTCTCCTGGTGCCAGATGGCTTCAGTGAGTGAGGGGGAGCGGGCCAAGCTATATACTAACACTAATTAAAATCAACCTGTGGGACAGACGAGCTGGTCAGGAGTGCACGACTGGGGAGGCAGCCACACCTCCAGCACGAACTGCAGAGAAAAAAGGGGGTCAGTCAGCACATCCCAAAGCGCAGGGGCACGTTTCTATGGTTGAGAACAAGACTGTTAAACAAAACAAGCAATGTAATTTTGTACAAAACGATTTGCCAAGTATCTCTAACTTATTAGTTCAGCATTTGCAATTATGATGCAATTTTGTACTTTATTTGGTTTGCAGTGAGCTGTTGCATTGCTTGTTTTGTTTAACAGTCTTGTTCTCAGCCATAGCAACGTGCCCCTGCGCTTTGGGATGTGCTAACTGACCCCCTTTTTCTTTGCCCTATATTTATGGTAGGTAGTCCTGGTCCTTAAAGGGGTTATCCCATGATTGAGGTAAAACATTACAATCAGACATCATATAGTACATGACAATGTTTGTCTAACAAATCTAGAATCAGCCCTGTACCTCACATGGATCTAGAGGTGTCCCCATTCATTGCTCCAACTTTTCTGCTAGATTTATCTGACTGGCAGCTCAGGGAGCATGTCCTTCCTTAGGGGGCATGTTCTTTTTGCTACACCTGTAACTGTCACAGCTTTTAACAGTAGTTACAGCTGGTGGCTGACGTTTTAAACTGAGCATGTGAGCCCCCCTCAGTGAGGTTGACAGAGAAATAAGGAAAAGAGCAAACAGCAGGTGGCGCTATATAGATACATTTTATTGAATAACTCAGTGGCTATACTAAATACTGTAGTTAATACGTCTGTTAGTTCAGTGGGTGACATATTCCCATTTTAGGTGTGAGATACACGTGCACTTTATACGTGACAGGGAAATTAATATAGTTAATCTGACTGTTAGTTTGGCCGGTGACATATACCCGTATTTAGTGTGAGATACACGTGCACTACATACGTGACAGGGAAATTAATATATTTAATCCACCTGTTAGTTCGTGGGTGACATACACCCATTTTTGGTGTGAGATACATGTGCACTTTATACGTGACAGGGAAATTAATATAGTTAATCTGACTGTTAGTTTGGCCGGTGACATATACCCGTATTTAGTGTGAGATACACGTGCACTGCATATGTGACAGGGTAATTAATATAGTTAATCTAACTGTTAGTTCGGCCGGCGAAATATACCCATTTTTGGTGTGAGATTCACCTGCACTGCATACGTGACGTGACATGACGTGATGAAGTAGGGAGAAGCTGCGTCTTGCTCCCCTCCTCCTCTCTCACCCCGCCGAGCTCCGGTTTTCTCATGCAATGGACCCTTTATTGAGCTGCACTGAGCGCCCGAGGTGTGCTGCCGGCGGGCTAGACTAATGGATCCCTGTAGAAGCCCTGCGCGGTGACTACCGGACCCTAACTCGTTCTCTGTCACCTCCCGGGTTTGACCTTGAGCCTCTCCTATTCCCCTGCTCGTCTCTTCTTGCCTCCATGCTGGGTCCACCTTTTTTGCGGTCCCTGTGCCTGTCTCCTGGAGTTCCTCGCCGGTTATGGGGTATGTGTGTGTTTCTGCCCTCCTGTGGTTCGCCCTTACTGTGGATTCCCAGTCCTGATGCTGGAGTTGTGCTGATGTGGCTTTTGGGGGAGTTGCTGCAGAAGTTCTGTCTGTGACAGGAAGACTGGTGAGAACTGTCTACATTGGGACTATTTTTTTTTTCTTTGTTGTTATTTCTTCAGTTTTTCCTTTTTCGCTCCCTTTTTTTCCCATTTAAGTACATACGGAAGAGTGTGATATAACTGGACTAAAAAAGTTGGCTCAGAGCTGTTTATATTTTTTTAAGTGGGAGAAAAAAGGAGAAAGGGGGAAAGAAAAGAGGGGGGAAAAAAGCGAATCCAGAGAGAAAGAGAAGGAAAGTAATGGGTCCCAAGCAAAATAAGCGATCACTGGACTATTTAAAAACAGGCCAGAAGCCCTTAGAGACAAAAAAAAAAATAGATCAGTTCCTCAAATCGCCCAATGTAATTACAAGAGCAGGAGCAGGTCAAAAAGGGATCTATGATACTAATGTTAAAAAAAAGTGTTGGATCTAGAGTGGAAGAAGTCACGGACGATTATCCCCAGGAGGAGGAGGCGGAGAGAGAGGGAACTATTGATTTGTCTAATCCTGAATTCTCCCCACTAAAATTAATTTTGAGGGTGGTCAAAAAAAAATTGAGAATTAATTTAAGATATTTCAACACAGCTCGGTGTTATACAGAATTATGTGATCCTGATAAGGGACGATGTCTCAAAGATACGGGACCGAGTTACAACCATAGAAAAATCTATGGGAGTTTTGGAGAGTGAAGCAAACATTTTTAAAATCCAAATCTCCTCCTTAAGGATGGATGTTAACATCTTAAAAAAAAAAAGGTGGTGGACCTGGAGGTCGAGGCGATGTAATGTAAGAATTATTGGTCTACCTGAGGGTACAGAAGGTTAAAGTCTGGCTGAAATGATACAGACCTTAATTCTTGAGAAATTTGGAAAGGAATATTTTTTGCCATTATTTTTGGTAGAAAGAGCACACCGGGTACCAGGGGGTAAACCAATCCCTGGAAGGCATCCACAGATAATATTAGTGAAGATACTTGTTTCACGAGACAGGGATATGATTTTGAGAAGGGCTAGGGAATGCCCTCCTATTCTATACAACGGGAGTAAAGTGTCCTTCTTTCCTGATTTTTCTAAAGAAAAGAGACACAGTTTTACTGCAGCAAAAAAACGCCTGCAAGAAAGGGACAATAAATACACATTTGTTTATCCAGCTAAATTTCGAATAATTTTTAAGGGGGAAATTCTCTTTTTTGATACCCCTGATCTCGTGACAGACTGGCTGGATCGGAATAATATTTAAGCACTGCGGTGCTATATCTGGTTTTTTTTTCTTTGTGGTGGTGGGGTTGGAGGAGAGGGGGAGGAGTGCTCTTAGTTAAGAGATCTGGTGCAGTAATGTGGCGGATCAAGAGGATTGGGGGTGTTTTTGGGAGGGATTGCGATGCGTTTCTTAGGAGGAGGGGGAAGAGGAGGTTTTTTAGTTTTTAGTTTTTTTTTCTTTTCCTTTTGGGATTTTATTGGTTGAGTTGATGTCAACTAAAATCCTAACCTGGAATGTTCTGGGTCTGGGGGCTAGGCTTAAAAGAAAAGTGTTTTTTGATTTGGTTCAGAGACATCTGCCAGCGATTGTCTGCCTACTAGAGACTCCTCTCCCTGGCGAAACGATCACGCGGCTCATTAGAGGATAGGTCATGCAGATGTATCATTCCACCTTTTCTAGTTATTCTAGAGGAGTGTCAGTTTTAGTTCATAGCCAGATTGACTTTGTCTGCTGGGCATCCTCTATCGATAAGCAGGGTAGATATGAGTTTCTTCATGGAAAGCTCATTGGAAGATTATGCATCCTGGCTTTCATTTATATTCCCCCACCCTTTTCTCTTGAAATACTTAATTCTTTGTTAACTTTCATTGATCATTGGCCTGAGTGTCCCACACTAGGTAATGCCCATTTTAACTGTGTTATAACCCCAGGAATTGATAGGATTTCAATGGGGGCTGACACCCAGACTCCTGTACAAGGGTCCCCTTTTGCACGATTCTGTCAGGAATCAGGCTTTATTGTTGTATGGGGCCTTGTATGGAGGGGGAAAAGAGCATATTCCTGTGTAAGTAAATCTGGAAACTCCATGTCTAGATCTGGCCTGAAGTAAAAGAAAATCCAGCACCTCGTATCTTTGCTTGACGGTGTTTATTCCACAATCCAAAATGTAAGCGGTAACGGAACCTTCAAAGTACAAGCCCCAATGCGGTCTACATGTTTCGAACCAGATGGTTCTTAATCATGACCTCCACAATAAATTTCCAACACAGTATATATATAGACGTGAACTTAACAAATCCCTCCCCTATTAGACTAGCAGGGCGGTGCTGGTCATCCCAGGTGTTCTAATTAGAAGTGTTCACAGAAATTTAAGTGCACAAAAACACATTTAAACTTAAAATCCGGAATAAGCCATTATAAACAGACATTCCATAGTATAAGGTCCAGCAGATAGGGAGGAAAAATACAGACAAAGACAGGTCAGGGATATAAAAAAATAATAATAATGAATAAACGAAGGCATAACTCAGTATAAATACACTGAGGGATCCCAGCATTCAAAACCGCTCTGTCTGAATACTCCTCTATATCTGCTGGCTACAATACATCACAGTTCAATTAGGCTATATTATTTCTTCAAAGTTGCAACATGGTATGGTTTAATGCTATTAGTAAATATACATGAGTTCTTTTCTCTGATTTAATCCTGCAGGGGATCTGGAATTCAGTTTAAGAATCCAGAAAGCTTCTCTCTGGTATACAAGCCTTTTGAAGTCTCCACCTCTTGTGGGCAAAAACACTCTTTCAATGGCATAAGCTGTAAATGAAGATAAACTTCTATTGTGTGCCATGATAAAGTGCTTTGCCGCACTTGAGATGTTGACATATGCAGGATTTAATATATAGTTGATATGTTCAAGCAACCTTACTTTAAATTTTCTGGTTGAACAACCAACATATATTAACCGGCATTCCTCACATTCGATAATATATATAATTCCTGATGTGTTGCAATTAATGTAGGTTTTAATATGATATTTATTAGTTCCATCTGAATCTTGGAATTGTTTTTTTGGAGTGACATAATTGCAAGCTCTGCATGGTGAGCTGCCACATCGTGTAAAGCCTGTATACCGCAACCAGCATGTCCGTGATTTTCTCACTGGGTTTGAACTGAAAAATGACGGAGACAAAACGGTAGCCAAAGACGCAGGTCTCTTGGATACCACCCTGTGTCCTCCTCCTAATATTTTATATAATTGTGGGTCTTCATACAGGATTGGGATACATTTAGATACCACTTTTTCTATTGTGGAAAATTGATTACTGTAAGTTAATACGAGTGTTGGGATATTAGTGGGTTTATCCTCGTGGTCTGATTTAATTTTATTTCCCCTCACCTGTCTATTTACAGCATTTTTTTCTTTATTATTGTCATTTCTATTGGATTTTTTATAATTCAAGGGGCTTCCAAACAAAAGGTCTTGCCTCACTTTATTTTTGGCTATATTGGTTGCCCTTTCAGTCATCCACAGTGGATATCCTCTATCATGTAATCTGTTTGCAATTATCTGTGTTTCTTCATGGAAATCAGTGTCCCTGCTACAATTGCGCCTGGCTCTAATCATCTCACCCACTGGGATGGCTTTTATCGTATGGAGCGGATGATGGCTGTCAGCTCGAAGTACCGTATTTCCCGCTATTGGTTTACGGTAGGTTCGGGTACATATTGTCTGGCCTGGAATACCAGTCAATGTTAAATCCAGAAAATTTATTGTGCAGCCGTCATGTGCTCCAACGAACCGTCAGCCATAGAGGTTATCGTTCAGATATTGCAAGAAAGAGGGTATGGCAGATATATCCGCAGACCAAATGAACAGCATATCATCGATATATCTGCCATACCACTCTATATGCTGCCCAAAGGGATTATCAACATCATATATATAGCGCTCCTCCCAGTATGCCATGGTGACGTTTGCAAGTGACGGGGAAAATTTAGCTCCCATACTCACACCCTGTATTTGTAAATAAAACTTGTTGTCAAAACTAAAGTAATTATGTGTGAGTAAGAAATCTGTTATCTTTAAAACATAGTCAATGAAAACGTCACCATGGACACTATAGCGATGTAAGTGATATTCCAATGCTGTAAGCGCTACCTGATGGGGAATAGATGGATAAAGGCTAACGACATCTGTTGTCAGCCATGTATAGTTTTGGGACCATTTTTTGTCATAAAAGCTTCTCAGTATATCTCCTGTATCTTTAATGTATCCTGGTGTTCTCTTAACAAGAGGTTGTAAGATTGTATCTAGCCATTGGCCTAATTTCTCTGTTAGAGAACCAATTCCCGAGACTATAGGGCGGAGCGGTGGTGGGAAAAGACCTTTGTGAACCTTAGGTAAGGCATGTATAATAGGGGTAACTGGACATTGTACATTTAGATATTGGAAATCACTGTGGGAGAAGATTCCCAGATTTCTACCTTCTTGCAGAATATCCATTAACTCCCTGCGATAACACTCCAAGGGATTGGAGTCCAACTTACAATATGTAGTTGTGTCCCCCAAGATTTGCAACATTTGTTGATGGTACACAATTTTGTCTAAAACCACCACCGCACCGCCCTTGTCTGCCATTTTTATGACGATATCTTCCCTGTCCTTTAGTTCCCCCATGGCGATTTTTTGCAATTTAGTCAGGTTGCTATTTCTTTTAGCATGATTTTTATTATCCGCCATATCAGCATTAATTTGCACTAATTCTCTCTCTATTATTTCTTGGAATGTGTCCATTCCATTGCTGCGTGATTTAAGGGGATAAAAAGTCGGGTTTTTCACCTGAAAATTTACTGCATTTTGTTCACATTTATCTTCTGAAACTTCCTGCAAACTATGCAATTGCAATAAAGTAACCTGTTCCCGGAATGAGAAACCTGCATAATAATTTTGCTGATGTTCAGCAAACACATCTGTCACTGAGTCTGAACTGTTCCCAACCTCACTGAAATGTTTTTTTACCGTAAGTAATCTGATGAATTTATTAATATCCAGTAAGGTTGAGAACAGATCAAAGTCAGTGGCAGGGACAAAATTCAAACCCAACAATTCCAATTGTGATCTAGTTAAAACAGCAGCTGACAAATTAATCACTTCATGTATTTGAGTCACTGTTTTCTTTGGAGACGCGTAGCCATATTGTGTGCTTTTCTTGTTGTGTTTTCTTCCTCCTCTTCTGACTCGTTTTTTGACTGGTTTTTGGACTTCATTTTTGATTTTTTGTAATATGAGGACTGAGCTCCTGTAGAATTACTTTTAGTGTCCATTTTTTCTATTGGTTGGATTTCCATGCTGGTCTCAAAGCCCTCGTAATCTGATGAGTCAAAACTGACAGTTGCGTTTTTTGTGCGTTTTTTTGAAAGTTGCTGTTTTTTCTTTGTATTTTTCAATATGGATTTCGGGGTTTGGTAGGGGTTCTCTCTACGTCCCCACTCATACACTTGATCCTTATCATAGTCGTATAGATCCCTTTGAAACTTTTTATGTTTTAGCTCAATGATATGTTCCTCAGCTTCTTTGAGGTTGTTGTTAGCTTTCTGCAACAATTCATCATATTTGTGGGTGGATTCATATTGAGACATGGATTGTTTGCATTTCTCTATTTCTGGTTGTATCAAAACCATTTTTTCTGCTTCATATTCCACTATCAATCTCATAAGTTTGAACGAGCACTCATTGAGTATATTGTTCCATGTTTGTACAAAGGTATTCGAATATACAATGGTTGGAATCTTTTTGATTCTCAGACCTCTGGGTATCATATCTTTTTCCAGATATTTATTAAGGGTGGTATGGTCCCACCAAAGTCTCAGTTCTTGAGATTGCAGGTTTTCTAGTTGTAAAAACATGCTTTCCATATTATATGGATTATGGACAGATTGGTCGCTTCTTGAGAAAACCTGCTCCGCTTTTGTAAGGCGGTCCGGTCTTGTAGCAAACGCCATGTGCAACAGATTGTGTTTGGGGCTTATTATGTAGGTGATCCGTTGTAACCGCTGGTTTGTGATCGTCTAGCACATTATTCCAAGCAGGGAGACACGGTAGCAAACTCAATTCAACACATAATGGTAAAAGTCCAGCTCACCTGCATCTGCAGTTTGAAAGGTGCACGGAAGGGATGAGACCCCGATTTAACAAACTTGAAGTAAAAGAAAATCCAGCACCTCGTATCTTTGCTTGACGGTGTTTATTCCACAATCCAAAATGTAAGCGGTAACGGAACCTTCAAAGTACAAGCCCCAATGCGGTCTACATGTTTCGAACCAGATGGTTCTTAATCATGACCTCCACAATAAATTTCCAACACAGTATATATATAGACGTGAACTTAACAAATCCCTCCCCTATTAGACTAGCAGGGCGGTGCTGGTCATCCCAGGTGTTCTAATTAGAAGTGTTCACAGAAATTTAAGTGCACAAAAACACATTTAAAGTTAAAATCCGGAATAAGCCATTATAAACAGACATTCCATAGTATAAGGTCCAGCAGATAGGGAGGAAAAATACAGACAAAGACAGGTCAGGGATATAAAAAAATAATAATAATGAATAAATGAATGCATGACTCAGTATAAATACACTGAGGGATCCCAGCATACAAAACCGCTCTGTCTGAATTACTTTAGTTTTGACAACAAGTTTTATTTACAAATACAGGGTGTGAGTATGGGAGCTAAATTTTCCCCGTCACTTGCAAACGTCACCATGGCATACTGGGAGGAGCGCTATATATATGATGTTGATAATCCCTTTGGGCAGCATATAGAGTGGTATGGCAGATATATCGATGATATGCTGTTCATTTGGTCTGCGGATATATCTGCCATACCCTCTTTCTTGCAATATCTGAACGATAACCTCTGTGGCTGACGGTTCGTTGGAGCACATGACGGCTGCACAATTAATTTTCTGGATTTAACATTGACTGGTATTCCAGGCCAGACAATATGTACCCGAACCTACCGTAAACCAATAGCGGGAAATACGGTACTTCGAGCTGACAGCCATCATCCGCTCCATACGATAAAAGCCATCCCAGTGGGTGAGATGATTAGAGCCAGGCGCAATTGTAGCAGGGACACTGATTTCCATGAAGAAACACAGATAATTGCAAACAGATTACATGATAGAGGATATCCACTGTGGATGACTGAAAGGGCAACCAATATAGCCAAAAATAAAGTGAGGCAAGACCTTTTGTTTGGAAGCCCCTTGAATTATAAAAAAATCCAATAGAAATGACAATAATAAAGAAAAAAATGCTGTAAATAGACAGGTGAGGGGAAATAAAATTAAATCAGACCACGAGGATAAACCCACTAATATCCCAACACTCGTATTAACTTACAGTAATCAATTTTCCACAATAGAAAAAGTGGTATCTAAATGTATCCCAATCCTGTATGAAGACCCACAATTATATAAAATATTAGGAGGAGGACACAGGGTGGTATCCAAGAGACCTGCGTCTTTGGCTACCGTTTTGTCTCCGTCATTTTTCAGTTCAAACCCAGTGAGAAAATCACGGACATGCTGGTTGCGGTATACAGGCTTCACACGATGTGGTAGCTCACCATGCAGAGCTTGCAATTATGTCACTCCAAAAAAACAATTCCAAGATTCAGATGGAACTAATAAATATCATATTAAAACCTACATTAATTGCAACACATCAGGAATTATATATATTATCGAATGTGAGGAATGCCGGTTAATATATGTTGGTTGTCCAACCAGAAAATTTAAAGTAAGGTTGCTTGAACATATCAACTACACTGCGTGCAGAATTATTAGGCAAATGAGTATTTTGACCACATCATCCTCTTTATGCATGTTGTCTTACTCCAAGCTGTATAGGCTCGAAAGCCTACTACCAATTAAGCATATTAGGTGATGTGCATCTCTGTAATGAGAAGGGGTGTGGTCTAATGACATCAACACCCTATATTAGGTGTGCATAATTATTAGGCAACTTCCTTTCCTTTGGCAAAATGGGTCAAAAGAAGGACTTGACAGGCTCAGAAAAGTCAAAAATAGTGAGATATCTTGCAGAGGGATGCAGCACTCTTAAAATTGCAAAGCTTCTGAAGCGTGATCATCGAACAATCAAGCGTTTCATTCAAAATAGTCAACAGGGTCGCAAGAAGCGTGTGGAAAAACCAAGGCGCAAAATAACTGCCCATGAACTGAGAAAAGTCAAGCGTGCAGCTGCCAAGATGCCACTTGCCACCAGTTTGGCCATATTTCAGAGCTGCAACATCACTGGAGTGCCCAAAAGCACAAGGTGTGCAATACTCAGAGACATGGCCAAGGTAAGAAAGGCTGAAACACGACCACCACTGAACAAGACACACAAGCTGAAATGTCAAGACTGGGCCAAGAAATATCTCAAGACTGATTTTTCTAAGGTTTTATGGACTGATGAAATGAGAGTGAGTCTTGATGGGCCAGATGGATGGGCCCGTGGCTGGATTGGTAAAGGGCAGAGAGCTCCAGTCCGACTCAGACGCCAGCAAGGTGGAGGTGGAGTACTGGTTTGGGCTGGTATCATCAAAGATGAGCTTGTGGGGCCTTTTCGGGTTGAGAATGGAGTCAAGCTCAACTCCCAGTCCTACTGCCAGTTTCTGGAAGACACCTTCTTCAAGCAGTGGTACAGGAAGAAGTCTGCATCCTTCAAGAAAAACATGATTTTCATGCAGGACAATGCTCCATCACACGCGTCCAAGTACTCCACAGCGTGGCTGGCAAGAAAGGGTATAAAAGAAGAAAATCTAATGACATGGCCTCCTTGTTCACCTGATCTGAACCCCATTGAGAACCTGAGGTCCATCATCAAATGTGAGATTTACAAGGAGGGAAAACAGTACACCTCTCTGAACAGTGTCTGGGAGGCTGTGGTTGCTGCTGCACGCAATGTTGATGGTGAACAGATCAAAACACTGACAGAATCCATGGATGGCAGGCTTTTGAGTGTCCTTGCAAAGAAAGGTGGCTATATTGGTCACTGATTTGTTTTTGTTTTGTTTTTGAATGTCAGAAATGTATATTTGTGAATGTTGAGATGTTATATTGGTTTCACTGGTAAAAATAAATAATTGAAATGGGTATATATTTGTTTTTTGTTAAGTTGCCTAATAATTATGCACAGTAATAGTCACCTGCACACACAGATATCCCCCTAAAATAGCTAAAACTAAAAACAAACTAAAAACTACTTCCAAAAATATTCAGTTTTGATATTAATGAGTTTTTTGGGTTCATTGAGAACATGGTTGTTGTTCAATAAAAAAATTAATCCTCAAAAATACAACTTGCCTAATAATTCTGCACTCCCTGTATATATTAAATCCTGCATATGTCAACATCTCAAGTGCGGCAAAGCACTTTATCATGGCACACAATAGAAGTTTATCTTCATTTACAGCTTATGCCATTGAAAGAGTGTTTTTGCCTACAAGAGGTGGAGACTTCAAAAGGCTTGTATACCAGAGAGAAGCTTTCTGGATTCTTAAACTGAATTCCAGATCCCCTGCAGGATTAGGCTACTTTCACACTAGCGTTCGGAGCGGGTCCGTCTGATGTTTTATCAGACGGATCCGCTCCTATAATGCATACGCTTGCAACCGTTCAGAACGGATCCGTTTGCATAACTGTTTATTTCAGATCTGATTTTTCACTTCGGAAAACTCAGATCCGACAGTATATTCTAAACACAGAAGCGTTCCCATGGTGATGGGGACGCTTCAAGTTAGAATATACTGAGAACTGTGTACATGACTGCCCCCTGCTGCCTGGCAGATGCTGCCAGGCAGCAGGGGGCAGACCCCCCCCCCCCTCCTGTATTTAACTTATTGGTGGCCAGTGCGGCCCCCCCTCCCTCCCCAGTATTAATTGTAACCAGTGCGGCCCCCCTCCCTCTATATTCATCGGTGGCCAGTGCGGATATTAAATATGACCAGTGCGGTCTCCCCCTCCCTCCCTCCCCAGTATTAAATATGAGCAGTGCGGTCTCCCCCTCCCTCCCTCCCCAGTATTAAATATTAGCAGTGCGGTCTCCCCCTCCCTCCCCAGTATTAAATATGAGCAGTGTGGCCTCCCCCTCCCTCTACTCATTGGTGGCCAGTGCGGATTCAAAGTATTGTGATCAGTGCGGCCTCTCCTCTCTCCCCCCCCATCATTGGTGGCAGCGGAGAGTACCGATCGGAGTCCCAGTTTAAATCGCTGGGGCTCCGATCGGTTACCATGGCAGCCAAGACGCTATTGCAGTCTTGGCTGCCATGGTTACTTAGCAACAAATAGCAGCATTATACTTACCTGAAGAGCTGCGATCTATGTGACCGGCCGGGAGCTCCTCCTACTGGTAAAGGGACAGGTCTGTGCGGCGCATTGCCTATAGACCTGTCACTTACCAGTAGGAGGAGCTCCCGGCCGGTCACATAGATCGCAGCTCTTCAGGTAAGTATAATGCTGCTATTTGTTGCTAAGTAACCATGGCAGCCAAGACTGCAATAGCGTCTTGGCTGCCATGGTAACCGATCGGAGCCCCATCGATTTAAACTGGGACTCCGATCGGTACTCTCCGCTGCCACCAATGATGGGGGGGGGTCGAGAGGAGAGGCCGCACTGATCACAATACTTTGAATCCGCACTGGCCACCAATGAATAGAGGGAGGGGGAGGCCGCACTGCTCATATTTAATACTGGGGAGGGAGGGAGGGAGGGAGGGGGAGGCCGCACTGCTCATATTTAATACTGGGGAGGGAGGGAGGGGGAGACCGCACTGCTCATATTTAATACTGGGGAGGGAGGGAGGGGGAGACCGCACTGGTCATATTTAATATCCGCACTGGCCACCGATGAATATAGAGGGAGGGGGGCCGCACTGGTTACAATTAATACTGGGGAGGGAGGGGGGCCCGCACTGGCCACCAATAAGTTAAATACAGGAGGGGGGGGGGGGGGTCTGCCCCCTGCTGCCTGGCAGCACCTGCCAGGCAGCAGGGGGCAGTCATGTACACAGTTCTCAGTATATTCTAACTTGAAGCGTCCCCATCACCATGGGAACGCCTCTGTGTTAGAATATACTGTCGGATTTGATTTCACGATGTAACTCAAATCCGATGGTATATTCTAACATAGAGGCGTTCCCATGGTGATGGGGACGCTTCAAGTTAAAATATACCATCGGATTGGAGAAAACTCCGATCTGATGGTATAATCCTGACTTTACATTGAAAGTCAATGGGGGACGGATCCGTTTGAAATTGCACCATATTGTGTCAATGTCAAACGGATCCGTCCCCATTGACTTGCATTGTAAGTCTGGACGGATCCGTTTGGCTCCGCACGGCCAGGCGGACACGAAAACGCTGCAAGCTGCGTTCGGGTGTCCGCCTGCTGAGCGGAGCGGAGGCCAAACGGTGCCAAACTGATGCATTCTGAGCGGATCCGCATCCACTCAGAATGCATTGGGGCAGTACGGATCCGTTCGGGGCCGCTTGTGAGAGCCTTCAAACGGAACTCACAAGCGGAGCCCCGAACGCTAGTGTGAAAGTAGCCTTAAATCAGAGAAAAGAACTCATGTATATTTACTAATAGCATTAAACCATACCATGTTGCAACTTTGAAGAAATAATATAGCCTAATTGAACTGTGATGTATTGTAGCCAGCAGATATAGAGGAGTATTCAGACAGAGCGGTTTTGTATGCTGGGATCCCTCAGTGTATTTATACTGAGTCATGCATTCATTTATTCATTATTATTATTTTTTTATATCCCTGACCTGTCTTTGTCTGTATTTTTCCTCCCTATCTGCTGGACCTTATACTATGGAATGTCTGTTTATAATGGCTTATTCCGGATTTTAACTTTAAATGTGTTTTTGTGCACTTAAATTTCTGTGAACACTTCTAATTAGAACACCTGGGATGACCAGCACCGCCCTGCTAGTCTAATAGGGGAGGGATTTGTTAAGTTCACGTCTATATATATACTGTGTTGGAAATTTATTGTGGAGGTCATGATTAAGAACCATCTGGTTCGAAACATGTAGACCGCATTGGGGCTTGTACTTTGAAGGTTCCGTTACCGCTTACATTTTGGATTGTGGAATAAACACCGTCAAGCAAAGATACGAGGTGCTGGATTTTCTTTTACTTCAAGTTTGTTAAATCGGGGTCTCATCCCTTCCGTGCACCTTTCAAACTGCAGATGCAGGTGAGCTGGACTTTTACCATTATGTCTAGATCTGGCCCTCATAAATAAAAACTATTCTAGATGTATAAAGCGCATGAAATATGAGGCCAGGGCTATATCGGACCATGTACCGCTCTCTCTTGAGGTAGTTATCGTCGATAATAAACAACACTGGACCCAGATTAACAGATTAAACCCACACTGAACTTCCTTAATGAATAACCATAAAAACGATCGAACAGGAGATTGTCCGATTCTGGGATAGTAATTATAATTCAGTGAAAATTCGGTGTGGGATGCACTTAAAGGGTTTCTGTCACTCCACTAAAGTCTTTTTTTTTTTTTTTGGCTACTTATAATCCCTATACTGCGATATATCAATACATAATGTTATTAATCATTTTGGTTCAGTAGTTAATAAAAAAAACGGACTTTTATCATATGCATATTACCTGTCTACCAGCAAGTAGGGCGGCTACTTGCTGGTAGCAGCCGCATCCTTCTTTCATAATGACGCCCCCTCCTCATGTTGATTGACAGGGCCAGCGAATGCGCTCATCCTGTCATCCTGTCTGGCCCTGTCTGTGTTTTAAATCTCGCGCCTTCGCCGTACCAGTCTTCAGTCGGCGCAGGCGCACTGAGAGGAGGATGCTCGCTCGGCCGCTCCTTCCTCAATGCGCCTAAGCCAATGATGTCACATCTACACCGGGCGCAGGCGCATTGAGGATGGAGCGGCCGAGCGAGCGTCCTCCCCTCATTGCGCCTGCGCCGACTGAAGACCGGTACGGCACAGGCGCCAGATTTTGAATGCAGACAGGGACAGCCAGAGAACGAGCACATTCGCTGGCCCTGTCAATCAACATGAGGAGGGGGCGTCATTATGAAAGAAGAATGCGGCTGCTACCAGCAAGTAGCCGCCCTACTTGCTGGTAGACAGGTAATTTGCATATGATAAAAGTCAGTTTTTTTAATTAACTACTGAACCAAAATGATTAATAACATTATGTATTGATATATCGCAGTATAGGGATTATAAGTAGCCAAAAAAAAAAAAGACTTTAGTGGAGTGACAGAAGCCCTTTAAGGCCTTTATGAGGGGGATATTTCTCAGTAATATCTTTAATTTAAGAAAGGGGTATGGTATAAAAGAGAGGAATTTAAAAGAAGCAGTGGCAGGTGCCATGATTGAATTCTCCAGGAATAAAACAGAAGAAAATAGGGAAATTATGGAGAACGCAAGCCAGAAATACGCTAACTTCCTTTTAGACACGGCTCGGCAGAGGCTCTTTTTTAAGGGACAAAGATATTTTGCTGAATCAGGTCGCCCAGGGAAATTATTGGCCAGGATGATCTCAAATCAGGTTAAAAAAAATAAAAAGAGATATTAAGTATTCGTTCATCTGGGGGAATAATTGAAGACCAAGAGTATATAAAAGTATATAGGCCGATTTCACTATTAAATAGGGATGTGAAGATTTTTTCAAGGATTTTGGCTACGAGGCTTGCTAAGGTTATTACATCAATTATACACCCTGACCAGAATGGCTTTATTCCCAATAAGGGAACACGTTACACTCTCTATTGCTTGTTTGCAAATCTACAGTCTTCCTCAAAGGCCTTCGACAGGGTGGAGTGGAGATTCCTCTGTAAACTTTTAGAAAAAATGGGATTTGGTGCTAGGTTTATAATTATGATTAAGCTTTTGATTAAGTCCCCTAAGGCCAGCTTGAACATTAATGGGAGTTTGACAAATAGTTTTTCATTGAGTAGAGGTACTCGTCAAGAGTGTCCTCTTTCCCCATTATTGTTTGATATTTATATTGAGCCTCTTGCAGCCCGGGTAAGGCAAGATTCTGGGATTGAAGGGTTTGGGACCTTAGGAATAGAAGATCGCATTTAGCTATATGCAGATTATGTACTATTTTTTATTCATAATACTAATATCACACTTCCAAGGGTTATTCAAATACAGGATTCCAAAAAAGTTGGGACACTATACAAATCGTTAATAAAAACTGAATGCAATGATGTGGAGGTGCCAACTTCTAATATTTTATTCAGAATAGAACATAAATCACGGAACAAAAGTTTAAACTGAGAAAATGTACCATTTTAAGGGAAAAATATGTTGAATCAGAATTTCATGGTGTCAACAAATCCCCAAAAAGTTGGGACAAGGCCATTTTCACCACTGTGTGGCATCTCCCCTTCTTCTTACAACACTCAACAGACGTCTGGGGACCGAGGAGACCAGTTTCTCAGGTTTAGAAATAGGAATGCTCTCCCATTCTTGTCTAATACAGGCCTCTAACTGTTCAATCGTCTTGGGCCTTCTTTGTTGCACCTTCCTCTTTATGATGCGCCAAATGTTCTCAATAGGTGAAAGATCTGGACTGCAGACTGGCCATTTCAGTACCCGGATCCTTCTGCTACGCAGCCATGATGTTGTGATTGATGCAGAATGTGGTCTGGCATTATCTTGTTGAAAAATGCAGGGTCTTCCCTGAAAGAGATGACGTCTGGATGGGAGCATATGTTGTTCTAGAACCTGAATATATTTTTCTGCATTGATGGTGCCTTTCCAGACATGCAAGCTGCCCATGCCACATGCACTCATGCAACCCTATACCATCAGAGATGCAGGCTTCTGAACTGAGCGTTGATAACAACTTGGGTTGTCCTTGTCCTCTTTGGTCCGGGTGACATGGCGTCCCAGATTTCCAAAAAGAACTTCGAATCGTGACTCGTCTGACCACAGAACAGTCTTCCATTTTGCCACACTCCATTTTAAATGATCCCTGGCCCAGTTAAAACGCCTGAGCTTGTGGATCTTGCTTAGAAATGGCTTCTTCTTTGCACTGTAGAGTTTTAGCTGGCAACGACGGATGGCACGGTGGATTGTGTTCACTGACAATGGTTTCTGGAAGTATTCCTGAGCCCATTCTGTGATTTCCTTTACAGTAGCATTCCTGTTTGTGGTGCAGTGTCGATTAAGGGCCCGGAGATCACGGGCATCCAGTATGGTTTTACGGCCTTGACCCTTTTGCACAGAGATTGTTCCAGAGTCTCTGAATCTTCGGATGATGTTATGCACAGTTGATGATGATAGATGCAAAGTCTTTGCAATTTTTCGCTGGGTAACACCTTTCTGATATTGCTCCACTATCTTTCTGCGCAACATTGTGGGAATTGGTGATCCTCTACCCATCTTGGCATCTGAGAGACACTGCCACTCTGAGAAGCTCTTTTTATACCCAATCATGTTGCCAATTGACCTAATTAGTGTTAATTGGTCTTCCTGCTCTTCGTTATGCTCAAATTTACTTTTTCCAGCCTCTTATTGCTACTTGTCCCAACTTTTTTGGGATTTGTTGACACCGTGAAAATTGGAATCAACGTATTTTTCCTTTAAAATGATACATTTACTCGGATTAAACGTTTGATCTGTCATCTACGTTCTATTACAAATAAAATATTGACATTTGCCATCTCCACATCATTGCATTCAGTTTTTATTCACAATTTGTTTAGTGTCCCAACTTTTTTGGAATCTGGTTTGTAATTAATTCCTTTGGTGAAGTCTCAGGTCTTGATATTAATTGGTCAAAAAACACTCTTATGCCATTTGATAGATTTGAGCTTCCTATTGAGGGACCCCTGAATATGCTGAAGATCTCTGATTCTTTTGATTATTTGGGTGTAATAATCTCCCCTAAGATTAGAGACTTTGCACACCTCAATCTGAACCCATTGATAACTAAATTGAGGTCCAAAATTGTGATATGACTTAGACTTCCTCTATCTAGAGCCGATAGAGCATCCCTAATCAAGATGGTGATCTTACCCCGACTCCTTTTATATTCTTTGGAATTCCCCAATATGGATTGAGAATAAATCCTTTAAATTAATTGAGAAAATTACTAATGACTTACTTTGGGGAAGAAAGCATGTAAGACTTAAATTGGAACATTTCTATAAGCCGATAGAAAAAGGAGGGTTGAATCTTCCATATTTTAAGGGTTATTTTATATCTGCACAGTTATGGCTATATTGCCAATGGAAGAAAAGCCCATTATGTAGAGCAGGCATGCTCAACCTGCGGCCCTCCAGCTGTTGCAAAACTACAACTCCCAGCATGCCTGAACAGCCTACAGCTATCAGCTTACAGCAGGGCATTGTGGGAGTTGTAGTTTTACAACAGCTGGAGGGCCGCAGGTTGAGCATGCCTGATGTAGAGCATTGGTGAGCAGATCTGGCTATGACAACATGTTTACTTTATTGGAATCTGGGCAGCTATCCAGTGAGTGGCAGGATTATCGTGAGACAAGGAAACTTTTTAGTAAGTCTTGGCACACTATCAGAGGATGGCTGGGAATAAAGGGATCCTTATGTTGTACACCCCTTTGGCATAATTACCACTTACAGGTTTTAGATGAATTAGGGGATCAGTATTGG
Organism: Bufo bufo; assembly: GCF_905171765.1. Classification (NCBI taxonomy): domain Eukaryota; kingdom Metazoa; phylum Chordata; class Amphibia; order Anura; family Bufonidae; genus Bufo; species Bufo bufo. Next base: position 665,946,755 of record NC_053389.1, read on the forward strand.
CAAAAGAATAATTTATTTTACCTTGCACAGGTGGTGAGGGAGGGAGATATACTCCCATTTTTGGAGTTAGCACATAGAGAGAATATAACTAATTTATCATGGTTTAGGCAATTTCAGCTTCGTTCAGCACTTTCTAATCTTGAAGAAAAGTCTTTGGTAGTTATACAGTCGTGGCCAAAAGTTTTGAGAATTACATAAATATTGGAAATGTCACGGGGTTCCGAAGGTGCACTCGGTCCCCCATTGGTTTTGTACAGAGGCGTAACTGGAAGTGACTGGGCCCCACAGCAAATATTTGTAAGGGCCCCCCCAGCGCGCTTCGCACCTCCCTCCTCCTGTGTAAACCCCACTCCTTTGGCACAGTGTAGCAGTATACTGTATATAGTGGGGCACAGTGTATGCTATATGTGTATAACAAACATATTTCATATGAAAACTTACAGTTACTTGGCTTGGCCCTTGGGATCTCGGACGCCACTTCACCACTTTGGCCGCGGGCTCGGTGGAGCTGATGTTGTGCTTTATCCTAATGAGAAAGATTTCATAATAAGGATTTGGAGAAGGGGCAGAGGGATAGCAGAGCAGGGAGAGGCTGGTGCTGTTACTAGGGGGTCATACCATGGGGGAGTAATAAAGCCCACCATAATGCCCCCCCCCAGTAGAAATAATTCTCCTTATAATGTGACAGTGTGTAAAAATAACTCCTTGTAATGCCCCCAGTTGAGCTAATGTCCCCATAGTGCCCCCATAGTGCCTCCATAATGTCCCAGTATAAAATACCCCAATATAGTGCCCCCAGTAAATTCCCCCATAGTGCTCCTCTCCCCCCTTCCTGCTAGTGCCCCCCATAATGTACCAGTATAAAATGCCCCATATATAGTGCCTCAGTAGATGCCCCTCAGTGTCCGGCCTCTGATAGGCTGCCGGCCTAGTGTCCCCCATAATGCCCCCCAATAATGTGCCAGTAAGTGTCCCCATAGATGCCCCCCTCATCATGTGCCAGTATCAAGTGCCTCTCTCCTCCCCCCACATGTCCCAGTATCATAGTGCCATCTCCCCCCCAATGTGCCAGTATCAAGTGCCTCTCTCCTTCTCACCCCCCATGTGCCAGTATCATAGTGCCAAACCCCCCCATGTGCCAGTATCAAGTGCCTCTCTCTTCTTCCCCCATGTCCCAGTATCATAGTGCCATCTCCCCCCCAAAAAAGTGGCAGTATCAAGTGCCTCTCCCCCCATGTGCCAGTATCATAGTGCCAAACCCACCCATGTGCCAGTATCATAGTGCCAAACCCACCCATGTGCCAGTATCATAGTGCCAAACCCACCCATGTGCCAGTATCATGTGCCAAACCCCCCTCACGTGCCAGTATCAAGTGCCTCTCTCCTCCCCCCATGTGCTAGTATCAAGTGCCTCTCTCCCCCCATGTGCCAGTATCATAGTGCCAAACCCCCCCTCCCACATGCCAGTATCAAGTGCCTCTCTCCCCCCCACCCATGTGCCAGTATCAAGTGCCACACCCCCCCTCCCACGTGCCAGTATCAGGTGCCTCTCTCCCCCCCATGTGCCAGTATCAGGTGCCAACCCCCCTCCCCCCCATGTGCCAGTATCAGGTGCCAACCCCCCCCCATGTGCCAGTATCAGGTGCCAACCCCCCTCCCCCCATGTGCCAGTATCAAGTGCCTTCCGCTCCCCCCATGGCAGTAACAGTCGGGTATTAAAAAAAATATATAAACACTTATACTTACCTCCATGTCAGCGATGCGATGCAGCCTCTTCCTGTGCCCCGCCCTGTATGTCCATATATGGAGTCAGTGCTTGTATTTCAGAAAAGTTTCTGCTGGGATTCGAACCCACGAACTTCTGTATCAGAGGCAAAGCATTTACCCATACGGCCATAAGAGTTGCCTTGCCACTGACTGAAAAAATATGAGACTTCGACTGTTATAGCTGGCTAAGTGTACCTCTATACACATGACAGCTGCCCCAACACATCCAGCACTGCTATATCTCTATATGACAGCTGTCCCAGCACACTCAGCTCTGCTATATCTCTATATATGATAGCTGCCACAGCACACCCAGCTCTGCTACATCTAATATACATGACAGCTGCACCAGCACACTCAGCTCTACTATATCTCTATATATGACAGCTGCCCCAGCACACCCAGCTCTGCTACATCTATATATCTCTAAGTATTGCTATAGAGTAGATAGATATATAGAGATATAGCAAAGCTGAATGTGCTGGGGCAGCTGTCATGTGTATAGATGTAGCAGAGCTGGGTTTGCTGGGGCAGCTGTCATATATAGAGATATAGTAGAGCTGAGTGTGCTGGTGCTGCTGTCATGTGTATTAGATGTAGCAAAGCTGAGTGTGCTTGGGCAGCTGTCATGTGTATAGATGTAGCAGAGCTGGGTGTGTTTGGGCAGCTATCATGTGTATAGATGTAGCAGAGCTGGGTTTGCTGGAGCAGCTGTCATATATAGAGATATAGTAGAGCTGAGTGTGCTGTTGCAGCTGTCATGTCTATTAGATGTAGCAGAGCTGGGTGTGCTGGGGCAGCTATCATATATAGAGATATAGCAGTGCTGGGTGTGTTGGGGCAGCTGTCATGTGTATAGATGTACACTTAGCCAGCTACAACAGTAGAAGTCTCATATTTTTTCAATGCAGCCCTTATGGCTGTGTGGGTAAATGCTTTGCCTCTGATACATGAAGGTTGTGGGTTTGAATCCCAGACACATCAGGAGACTTCAGGAGACAGGTAAGATTAAGATCACATTAGCGAGGGGGCCTGGTCCGTCGCTGCTGCTGCTGTGAAGGGGCCCTGAACGTCACTGATTATTTTGCCCTTCCTCTGATCCGTCAGAACAATAACCCCCAAAAAACTGAACCTGTCTGTTGAGCATCCGCCTTCACTTGGTCAGCATTTGGTCAGTAATCCATCAGTATTGCTAATGCCAAAAAAAACAGGAGTGGATCCAAAACAGAGATGACACGTGAATGGAATATTTGCATGTCTTCTGTGTTTTGTATCCACTCCTGATTTTGGCTATCAAATCACAAGCCAATTCTGATGGGACCATATAGGCCTTACAGCTGCTACATAGACAGGATCCGTTGTGCATCTAATTTTTCCTTCCTTCTGACAGATCAAAAGAAGGGTCAAATAAATGATGATGTCAGCTAGGCCGAAAGGCAAAATAGTGTCCCAGTCATGAAGTGGGGAGGTTGGGAACAGCATGAGAAGTCCACAGAGTGGCCCTATGACATAGTGGTGAGGTGGAAGCAGCATGAGGAGACCACAGAGTGACCCAATGACAGAATTCTGGGGGTGGTGGCAGTATGAGGAGGCCACAAAGTGGCACAATGACAGTGTGGAGGTAGCGGCAGCATCAGGAGGCCACAGAGTGGCAAGGTGACAGTGTGGAGGTGGCAGCAGCATGAGGAGACCACAGAGTGGCAAGGTGACATAGTGTGGAGGTGGCAGTAGCATCAGGAGGCCACAGAGTGGTGTTGAAGCGGCTCTCAACCGGAGCCAAATACGTTTGCTCTACTGCTCCAAATTGGTAGTGTAATCCTAAGATTTTACATGCATGGAAGAAATCAACACTGACACCAGGCAAGGGTCAAAGCAGTTTCTTTTTTATTCAAGGAAGTGAAGCAGTTTATAAGTACATCAGAGAGGGCATCACCCTGAGGCTCGTGGCATTGTTCCATTGGCTAGAATCCAAAAATAAGGAGAGATAACATTTGGCATCTGCGCATTGTTTTACTAACTTTAGTATGTGAATTATGTAAATATCTAACAGCAAGCACCATCTTGTAATGGCTTCTTCTCTAACAGCAGTACAGCATACGTCATATGTGACACATCAGGAAGGCGGGTCCTGTTGGGAAGGGTGAAACCTTCGTGCTTTGCAGTAGATAAGACGTTATCTGAGAGCTGGAGTATATGGGAGCCATCTTAGCTGAGTAAGAATGATATCCACATCTCCATCAGTCCCCCCCCCTTGGATCTCATTCTGGCCCTAACAAAACCTAGTGTTATGCAAGCGGGTGTGGACCCACTGCACCACTGACTGGCTGCACCCTGGAGGGGCGTAACTAAGCAACTAACTGCTCTTCACTAGAGCCTCTGATGGTGAGGATAGGATTGAGCCGTTAGGGTAGTTGCTAGGTGCCACTCCAGAGCAGTCTCCGAGTCAGTGGCAGCTGACCAGGGGGTCATAGTAACTGGTGCAAGCACCGAGGGGATGTGCGTGGCCAGGAAGTTCCGAGGTCAGAGGCAGGCGACAAACAGGCAAAGTCCAGGAGTTCAATAGGCAAGGTCAGGTACACAGCGAAGCAGGCAAGAGAGACACCTTAGCGCTTGGAGATAGACAAGCTAAAACCAAGAGGTTGCTCAGGCATCTTCCTGTAGTAGGAAGTGCATTTAAATACCTACTGAAATCCAGCCATAGGCTGTGAGACAGAGGGCGTGTGTGTGTTGCCTCATAGGTGAAAAGAGACACACCCACGCAAGCTCAAACACCAGTGCAAGTCTCCAGCAGGAAGGAAACTCTGGCATGGAACATAGATAGCATAGTTAAGCAACCTGCTGCCTGTATTTGTCAGCATGGCGGCAGGAGGAAAAAGAGGGAGCCCGACGCCCATGCCTGCGGATTTCGGCAGCAGTGCCATCACGTACCACTGGGCTAACACCGAGCACATCTGTCATCCATGCCTCGACTCTCCTCTTCACCAGCTTCCATGACAACCTATTCCTTATAAATAGCCTCCCATGACACTGGATTTAGACATAGGGAAGTCAGATGTCTGTCCCTGCCGGTCATGATCTCTCCAGGTGGTATTGTGGGGGGGAATAACAGAATGAAGTGGACCTTGCCTCCCATCCTCATCCAGCTCTCCCATGATCATCTCCAGCGTAGCCTCAGCTACGGCTTTGAGCAGAAGCCTCCTAATGCAGGGGATGACACAACAGACAATTACTGCAAGGATCAATAATACAATGACTATAATCATTCCAATTTGTAGCAAGGTCTGTTTCCAATTTTTTATCCAGTTTTAGAACCAATTCTCCCATGAATTGTCTATCCCAGAGTTTCTCTTCAATTCTTCTGAGAGGGAAGTAAGCCCGTTCAGGGCATTCATAACCTGGCCATTGGTCCTAAGTTATCGGAAATTACAGTGCAACAGGTCTAACCAATCATTTTGCACAAACACCCTTTTTCTGCTAGTAACATATCCAGGGCCATTCTATTTCGGAATGCCATAACACTAGTGGGCCCCAGCTGTTCAATTATACCCTTTAGAGCATCCCTGGTATAGTTCACAAATCTCTGTTGATTATAATAGATATAGGTGATCCAACCACATTTTTGTTTATAGTGACTATAGGGATTAGAGATTCAAACCCTGCTGCCACTTGACACCTGGGTTTGAATTAATCTGGGACCCCCCTGGGCACTCCTATGGCATCTATGTACACGTGGGAATAAAGGCTACCTCCTGGGTTGGTATTCCGCTTTCTCCTCACCATTACCTCCCCTTGGGCGTACTCAAATCCTAGCTCAGGATTTCTCAATTTTTGTATAGTTTTCTCCCAATCAACGGGGTTGAATACATGGAAAGGCATCAACACTAAGGCTAAGGCACATTGTCCATGCCAGACAATTGCCAACTTTGTCCTCAGTTTCATATCTGCACACAACTATATCACATCTCGCAAAGCTTGAGTCTGATTCATCAAATGGCTTTGATAGGTTTCCCCAGTGGTGTTCACCACAGTTCCACAATATCCTTCTGGAAACCTACCCATTTTCTTCCCTTTTTAACCTGCTACTTCAAAGCAGGTGTAATTCCCTTTGTATATGGTTATCCCTCCTCCAGGCTCAGGGGCTTCTCTTAAGATTGGGAATTTCCCTTCCCAAACCTTGTACTCAGTCTCATTGGCAGTCTGATTCACAAACCTGCTTTTAAAACATAAATATTGACTAGGATTTAGGTGGAGGGGCACAGATCCTAAGTGTGGTCTAGCTGTGGCACAGGTGATACACCCAGATCTGTTTACCTGTGATGCCGTGTACTTCATCCATTCCAACCAAAAGTTGCAGTCAGAGAATCCTGTCTCCACTGCTAGTGTTTCTTCTACTGTGAAAAGGGATCTAGCTACTTTCCCCGGTAACAAGGGGTTGAGCTCTGCCCTGGTGCCAGCGCTACCACGGAAGAAGCCTGGTTGGAGCCTGGTTGCTGGAGGGGGAGACCGACTGTCTTCCCTTTGGCTAAACAGCCCTGTTGCTGGGGAACAGGACCGACTGTCCCTACCCCCTGTGCTGTAAGTGCAGAGACCACGGTCCCATCTGCACGGTTGTGGGGCTTACTGTCTCCCCCTGGTAAGTTAAGCTGCCTCTGGGGAATGGAGACTAGGCTCCCAATTCCCAACAAATCCTTCTGTTCCTGTGGGATGGAGACTGGGCTCCCAATTCCCAACAACTCAATCTGCTTCTGGGGGACAGGACCGACTGTCTCTGCCCCCTGTAACTCAGCCTGCAGCTGGGGAATGGAAACTGGGCTCTGAATTCCCAATAAATCACACGGCCGCTGGGGAATGGAGACTGGGCTCCCAATTCCCTGTAAATCACCCAGCCACTGGGGAATGGAGACTGGGCTCCCAATTCCCTGCAATTCACACTGCCAATAGGGAGAGGGGGAAACAAGCTCCTCTCCCATACATACTTCCAGCCTCTGGGGAGGGAGATCGACTGTCTCCGCTCCCAATACAGTGTCCTGTTGCTGGGGAAAGGAGACTGGGCTCTCTATTCCCTGTAGGACACTCTGCCGCTGGGGGACAGGACCGACTGTCTCTGCCCCCTGTAACTCAGCCTGCCGCTGGGGAATGGAGACTCGGCTCCCAATTCCCAATAACTCCCATTGCCGCTGGGGGACAGGACCGACTGTCTCTGCCCCCTGTAACTCAGCCTGCCGCTGGGGAATGGAGACTGGGCTCCCAATTCCCTGTAGGACACTCTGCCGCTGAGGGACAAGACCGACTGTCTCTGCCCCCTGTAACTCAGCCTGCCGCTGGGGAATGGAGACTGGGCTCCCAATTCCCTGCAGGAGCAGTGGAGAGACCTCAGGCCCATCTCCACCGGCCACCTGGGGTTCTTCCCAGTAAACATCCACAATATCCTCCCAGCTGAAGGGCTCTGGACCTGGGTCTGACTTCTTGCTGTCCTGCTGAGCCTTCCCAATGGAGTGGAAGAGACCTCGGTAGTCCTGCTCCAGTTCCCACTCCAGGGTTGCTAGGTGAGCCAGGTCTTTCTCTACCTCATGGGGGTCATCCCAATCCTGCCTAGCCTCCCTCTCATAGAAAATGTCCTGAAGTCTGGACTGTGCAGGGCTCCCGAAGTCAGGCTCTGCAAAGGACTCCCATAACAAGCCAGGACCATCAAACTCCTCTCCCTCTGGCTTGTCCTGCTCTGCTGTCCAGGGTATATACTGTGCCATATACCACCAGAGCGCCTGGTAGGCATCCTCCAGCCATAGCTCCTGCCATACCCGGTGCTCTAGTTCCTTCACCCATTCCTCCAGGGGCTGCTCTCCCAGGAAGGGCATCCGCAGGGCCACTTGCTTCTGCAATCGCTGCTCTTCACTGGGGAGACTCTCGCCTCGCTGGTATTGTACATTATCCATGGCCTGGTACCAGATGCCTTTCCTTAATGCATCCCGGCCATCCAGGTCTTCTTCATCGTATCCCACTGCTGCCACCAATTGTAACGGCATACAAGGGAATACGCCAAACTCTGAACGGAACCTCACGAATAGCTGCTAGCAGACGAATAGGAAACGCACCCAAGCGGCTTACACTCCTAGCAATCAGTCTCTAACAGCATACAGTGAATCCCCCCCAAGAACGAGACGAGGCTCTGTGTTGAGGGTCAAGCAGTGGTCACCCAGAGCTGTGTGTTTATTGATCTTATATAACATTGGTACACATCAGTACCACCCACAGGGTTTTGTAAAAACAACCAATAAACACGTACAATACAGTAAAACACTCCCACACAAAATCCTCCCCTCTGTCTGTGATACAATTACCTTACACAATGGGTTGATGTAATTATCACAGGTAGGAGAATACACAATGTCTTCTGTCCTGGAGACAACCGAGAAGTAATTAAATTATCTCTCAGGACAAAGGGAAATCGCCAATACACACGTGTGGACAATAGGACAGACATCACTATTTAAATATACAATGTCCCAACCATTACAGTAACATAGACATTTAACATATCCCCAGATGGCTTGGATCTGAGCGCTCAAAATATCCAAACAGCGCCCAGATGCCACAAACACAGTCAAATCGCCAGGGGGTTTTAGTTTAGCATGGGCTGATGAGGGCCCATAATCCTGGGGCAAGAGGCTGGCAACCAGGCCCCTCCAAAACCCAGTGGCGAGGTTAGTTTCGCCACACTTGGGTTTCTAGAGTATCTGCTTTTGAGTGTGCCTTGACTTTGAGTATGGTCACCTGCTTAGAGAGTGTCAGGGACTCCATTAACGCTTGCACAGCTTCAGCATGTTTTACAGGAGTTCCACTTGCCATGAAGAAATTGCGGTTCTTTCAGATGGGGCCAAAGTCATGTGCTACTCCAAAGGTGTATCTAGAGTCCGTATTTATGTTGGCAGTCTTCCCCTCAGCCATCTTGCAGGCCTCAGTGAGGGCTATCAGTTCAGCCTCTTGGGCAGACTTGTCAGGAGAAAGAGGGTGGGCTTGCAGCACATCATGTGAGGAAGTAACCGCATATGATATCTGCCTTAATCATCTGCATATCGAGATCCATCCACAAACAGATTGATATCAGGTTTGTCCAACATTGATTCAGTCACGGTATATATTGGATGGAACCGGCGCTCAAAACAATAGGAATTCACGTGGGACTGAAGTGGAGATGTTTAAGAATTTATTAAACAATATACCTTGTGTACACTAGGTTAAAATATATATAAAAAACATATATAATAGCATATCAATAAAAACATATATCAAAAATACATTGCCCATAGGATTCACTATGTCACAAGAGGCTGCATCCGTATCTTCCCTATTGGGTACGACTCATTGAATCACAGCTGTTTGTGGCAGAGCAAACTATAACTAGGACTAGGTATAGCTGTATTCCAGATAAATTTGGTGCATAGAAATTTCATATAATATTAGGTGCATACAAATTTCATATAATATTATAAAGTGCCACCGTGTAGGACGCAAGATATTAATTATTCGGATGTAACTAGTTGTTTCGCTCCACTTTATGCGGTATATAGATTGTCCATCCGATATGGTTGTCTTGAGTACACCATGTGTGTAAGTCCAACCGTCCGGTAAGTCTATTACACCCACATTTGTGTCGCCTTTGGCTCAAAGATATGGTACAACGCCACTTGTTTTCATGTGAATTGTATGTTTACTCACTGTGTCCCATGTAGGCTCACTGCATTCGTTCCGCGGGAGGGTTACTGCCGTGGCGTCCCACGCTTCAACCTTTCTCCGCTGTAGCTGTGTTAGTTCCGGTTTTGCCGGAATCTCGCCTTCAGTCTCGCGAGAGTCCTGTATCGAATATTTTGCTTTCGTGAGTCCTACACCGATTATTCTCTTACGTGAGTAGAGTGAAGAATTTCCACGTTTTCGTCTTTCAGTACATGGCCATGCACCGTCGAGATGGTTGTCTCACAGGTATTACTCCAGACGCGTTTCGAGATATCTTATCTCTTCCTCAGTGGGTAACCTGTGAACTATGGTGTCTCGATTTTTGTATTCTCCTCTTAATTGATTAATTGATTTCACTTGTTCCGAGGGTTATGTTGTGAAGTATAGACCTTACTCTCTATTGGTCTTTTCCTTTACCATGTGATTTGTCGTCAAATGGTTTGCTTTTTTAATCATCAATAAGTTTTAATCTTGCTATTTCTTATTTATGATAGTATCATATGTCCCTGTATATATACAGTGGGATGCGAAAGTTTGGGCAACCTTGGTAATCGTCATGATTTTCCTGTATAAATCGTTGGTTGTTACGATAAAAAATGTCAGTTTAATATATCATATAGGAGACACACACAGTGATATTTGAGAAGTGAAATAAAGTTTTTTGGATTTACAGAAAGTGTGCTATAATTGTTTAAACAAAATTAGACAGGTGCATAAATTTGGGCACCACAAAAAAGAAATGAAATCAATATTTAGTAGATCCTCCTTTTGCAGAAATTACAGCCTCTAAACGCTTCCTGTAGGTTCCAATGAGAGTCTGGATTCTGGTTGAAGGTATTTTGGACCATTCCTCTTTACAAAACATCTTTAGTTCATTCAGGTTTGATGGCTTCCGAGCATGGACAGCTCTCTTTAAGTCACACCACAGATTTCCCATTATATTCAGGTCTTGTTCCTCTGCATAAATGCCTTAGTGGATTTTGAGCAGTGTTTAGGGTCGTTGTCTTGTTGAAAGATCCAGCCCCGGCGCAGCTTCAGCTTTGTCACTGATTCCTGGACATTGGTCTCCAGAATCTGCTGATACTGAGTGGAATCCATGCGTCCCTCAACTTTGACAAGATTTCCAGTCCCTGCACTGGCCACACAGCCCCACAGCATGATGGAACCTGGCTTGTCCAAATGTGCTTTAGCCCACCTCAAGCGGCACTTTTTGTGCTGTGGGCGGAGAAAAGGCTTCCTCTGCATCACTCTCGCATACAGCATCTCTTTGTGTAAAGTGCGCCGAATGGTTGAAGGATGCACAGTGACTCCATCTGCAGCAAGATGATGTTGTAGGTCTTTGGTGCTGGTCTGTGGGTTGACTCTGACTGTTCTCACCATTCGTCACTTCTGTCTATCCGAGATTTTTCTTGGTCTGCCACTTCGAGCCTTAACTTGAACTGAGCCTGTGGTCTTCCATTTCCTCAATATGTTCCTAACTGTGGAAACAGACAGCTGAAATCTCTCAGACAGCTTTCTGTATCCTTCCCCTAAACCATGATGGTGAACAATCTTTGTATTCAGGTCATTTGAGAGTTGTTTTGAGACCCCCATGTTGCTACTCTTCAGAGAAAATTAAAAGAGGAGGGAAACTTACAATTGACCCCCTTAAATACTCTTTCTCATAATTGGATTCACCTGTGTATGTAGGTCAGGGGTCACTGAGCTTATCAAGCCAATTTGAGTTCCAATAATTAGTTCTAAAGGTTTTGGAATCAATAAAATGACAACAGTGCCCAAATTTATGCACCTGCCTAATTTTGTTTAAACAATTATAGCACACTTTCTGTAAATCCAATAAACTTCATTTCACTTCTCCAATATCACTGTGTGTGTCTCCTATATGATATATTAAACTGACATTTTTTATCGTAACAACCAACGATTTATACAGGAAAATCATGACGATTAACAAGGTTGCCCAAACTTTCGCATCCCACTGTATATTCATTGTATATGAACAAATTGTACAAACATATAAATATATAAGAAAGTCGTTTCATTATTAAGTTTTAAAATATACTAAAAACAGTCCAGCCGAATAATCAATTTCTTTTGATATAGGAAATGTTTATGTTTATAATACATTTTTATCAGTATTCCCTGTTTATATTTTGCATACTTCTCACATTTTTCGAACACTTATACAGATATTTTTCCAAACATATATTCCGATACTATTTTCGAATACTTTTTTCGGATGTTATTTTGGGTCATTTTATCGAAAATCATCTCGAAAAGTTGCATCAAAGAATATTTTTCCGGACAGTTTTTCCAAAAGTTTCTCGAACAGAGTCATCTTGAAGACAGATTGGCTCAGTGTTGGAATAGTTTTGAGATTTTAGGCTAGCTTTTCCACCCACCTCTCTTTCTTATGAAAACGATCTTATATAGGTGGTATATTTCAGCACTGGTCCATCGTTTTTCTTCAATCTCAATGTTTTTTATGGTAAGCGTTTATCATGCGGTTTATTTTTACTATTGCGTTTTTTTCTTTTATTGAGTTTTTTCCAAGGGATATATAGAATGATCCTGTCGATCTTCTACTAAAGGGATTTATGGCAAATTCATTGCACTATAGAGTTATCAGAGGTTTTCCATGTTTATGAAAGATATTTCCTTCAGTCCCTGGTGGATCTGGATCGATACTTTCTTACTCAACTATGTATCATGTATCATCCTTATTCTCCCATTTATACTGTTCTAGGCTTGTTTTTATGGTTTATCTCATTATTATTCTATCATATCTCCCTAATCTATTTTCATATATCCCTCCAGTATTGTCTCTAAATCTCATAGTTTCATAATTTAAATGAATTCAGCCCTGCGGGGAGGAGGCTGCCAAAATCTTTGATTCTCCTGGACTCAGCCCGCGACATTCTCATAATGTGATTGCCTCCTCTCCAGTGTATGTCCACCTTTTCCAGGGCCACAAACAAGAAACCCCTGGGGTCACTGTTATGTGACACTTTGAAGTGTTTAGATAGAGAGTGATTTCCATAGCCTTTCCTGATGTTATTTAGATGTTCCGTAATTCTCACTCTCAGGGGTCTCTTAGTTCTGCCAATGTACTGTTTCTGGCAGGGGCACTGGAAAAGGTAGACAACACTGGAGGAGTCACATGTTAGGCAACCCTTAATGTCCAAAGTGAATTGATTTTGAGTAGATTGGACCCTAGTGGTCTTTTTTGGGAATGTCGAATTTTTACACCCCAAACATCTCCCGCATCTATAGAAACCATTCATATTCAGCCATTTTTGAAGTGTGGGTGCTTCTTTTTTCTTGTGATTATTTATTGAAGGTGCTATTTTTAAACCTAAGTTAGGTGCCTTTGTGAAAGTAATTAAAGGGGAAGTGTGCAACATAGGTCCAATGATTTTGTCTCTTAAAAAAAGTGCCATTGTTGATTTATAATGTGACGTATCTGTTTGGATAGTGTACTATAGGGTAAAATTAACCTTAATTCACATTCTTTATTTGTGTTTTTGTGAGTGTTAGGCTGAAAGAAGGTCTCTCTCTCTATTTTTCTTATTTTCTCTAGAGCATCTGTCAGGACTTTTTCGGGGTAGTCTTTACATTCAAATTGTTGTTTCATTTTTAGGGCCTCAGTTTCAAAATCCATTTCATCGGTACAGTTTCGCTTAATGCGGCGGAACTGACCCGAAGGGATGTTTAACAGCCACTGGGGTAGGTGACAGCTTGTGAATGGTATGAAGCAGTTTTTCGCTGTCGGCTTATAGTGGGTATTGCACATATATTTATTATCATTTATTATGCAGCACTGGATGGAAATAAATCTTGTGACATTGCAGAAGCTTATTGAAACAATGCCACAGCGAATGAGTGCCATAATCAAAGCTAAAGCCTGTCCAACAAAATATTAGAGTGTGTGACCTTTTTTTTGTGGCGACTTTATTTTTGAACAGGCAGTGTATGATCATATCACAAGCATTTAACCTAATTACCAATATTAACGAGATCCCTAATTATTATGCAGGTGTTATTTGTATGCAGATGTTATGTTATTAACTATGTGTCACTAATTATGTGTTATTAATGATGTATAAATCATGTGTCACAAATTTTTAATTGTAATTTTTAATTGGAAATTAATTAGCAATTTTTATACTTCGTATTCCATACTATATTTAGATATTTTGAGTGCCCTTTCAAACCCTTGTTTTTACTTTAGGAGATCTACTTGTCCAGCTAATCTGGCTACCATTGTGTCTCTCTTTCTCTCTTCTCTCTCTCTCTCTCTCTCCCATTCTTCTTCAGCTTCAACCCCCCCTCCTCATTCAGCTCCTTGCAGCTGCATGAAAGGGGGACTCGAGAAGGGCTGTGGACTGGCTTTGGAGTCGCAAGGAGGTTTTGTCTCATCCTCACTCTGCTCTTTCCTCTGTCCTCTTGTTTCAAGTCCCATCATTATGGGCACGTTCAGGGGTGCAGTAGGGCATCCCCATGGCATGTTATAAGTGCCGTCCGGATTCAACACAGGATACAGGGGAGTTATTGGCTTCAGTATTTTCCCTGCAGTCTGACTGACTGAGGTCCTCACAGGGCTGTGCCGTGTCCTCGAATCTTATCAGCGGAGGATCCGGGCAACTCAGGTTGGTCTGTCCGCCACTTTGCGATGGGGGCTGGGCAGGCCAGATGACCATTTGTGCTGGGGAGTGGGTCTCTACGGATCGGAGCTGCATCATCACAGAGGCCCTCCCACTTCTGGAATGGTGGGGCCTGGGGGCACCACAAGTAAGACACGTATCTCGGGAATCTGGATTTTGCTGCCCACAATGTGCACACGTCCATCCTGCTGGTCTCCTCGTTGGCACCCCACTCTGTGGGCGGAGCCTCTCAGAGTGCGGATTATCAGAGACTGCTTCTCCAGCGCCATTATAGGGCGGCAGCATTTATTTTATGCCATATAGACATAAGCTTTAGAGTTTCATCCCATCTCTCTGCCCCACCCCCACCCCCTTGGCAGCCAGGCGATCTGCTGTTCGTGCCACATTTGTGCTGCACCAAGTAAATATTCGTCACTCAACTTTCCACGACACTGTGTCAACACTTTTTTCCACATTTCAGAGTTCAGCTCTCCATTTTCATGAACACCAGCTATCTTCATTACCTTTCTATAATTCTTCACATGCCTGCTACCTTCTTCTCGAGCTACCAACTGAGGGCGGTATACTCGCCCTCAGGCAGGGATGGAGACTGTCCCATGAGCTTAACCACTTGAACACAAACAAGACAGAAACAACCAGCACCTCCTACTTCTCACTACCAAGCAGAGCTCACCCCTGTGCAGTATATATATATACATTTTTTTGTTTTGCTCTGGCTCCCACGTCTGGTCTTCCAGCTGGGACTAATCCACCTGACGCTTTCTCTAGTCCACCAGTATAGATCTCGCAGGAATTCACCTGCCGCCTTCTCTGGTCTTGCCAGTCCAGATCTCACAGAAATCTATTATAGTCCCCTGGGGCTAATCCATCTGCCTCCTCCTCTTGTCCACCAGTCCAGGTCTCGGAAGAATGCATCTGCCGCCTCCTCTGGTCTTGCCAGTCCAGGTCTCACAGAAATATACTGTAGCCGCCCCCCCCTCCCCCACAAGGGGAAATCTCTTGCTCTGCTTAACTGTGAACTGTAAAGGTGCCTGAAACAAAAACACAGACAAGACATAAACAGAAATCCACAGGAGAGCAAACCTTTATCTTTCAGTCTATGGTTCTAGGGCCAAGGGGTTTCACATCAGCCGAAGCTGCTACTCACAATATAACATCAACAGCAGAACAACTCACCACAGCAGAGCGGGGTACAGCAAGAGGCAGGCAAGATGACCAACTCTTTTACCTTATTTCTGGGGCTGTACTCCCCATCCTCAAATGTCATCCATGGTGCTCTGGGAACCCAAACCTTGGGCCAGTGGTGCTAGGCTCTCCCAAGGCCCCACATTGGGCACCAAACTGTTGAAGCATCTCTCAACCGGAACCAAATATGTTTGCTCTACTGCTCCAAATTGGTAGTGTAATCCTCGGATTTTACATGCATGGAAGAAATCAACACTGACACCAGGCTAGGGTAAAAGCAGTTTTTTGTTTATTCAAGGAAGTGAAGCAGTTTATAAGTACATCAGAGAGGGCCATCCCCCTGAGGCTTGTGGCATTGTTCCATTGGCTAGAATACAAAAATAAGAAGAGAGATAACATTTTGCATCTGCACATTGTGCATTATTTTACTAACTGTGGTATGTGAATTATGTAAATATCTAACAGCAAGCCCCATCTTGTAATGGCTTCTTGTCTAACAGCAGTACCGCATAAGTCATATGTGACACATCAGGAAGGCGGGTCCTGTTGGGGAGGGTGAAACCTTCGTGCTTTGCAGTAGATAAGGCATTGTCTAAGAGCTGGAGTATATGGGAGCCATCTTAGCTGAGTAAGAATGATATCCACATCTCCATCAGTGGCATAATGACATAGTGTGGAGGTTGCGGCAGCAGCAGCATCAGGAGGAGGCCACATAGCGGCACAATGACAGTGTGGAGGTGGTGGCAGCATCAGGAGGCCACAGAGTGGCAAGGTGACATAGTGTGAAGGTGGCAGCAGCATCAGGAGACCACAGAGTGGCAAGGTGACATAGTGGGGAGGTGGCAGCAGCATCAGGAGACCACAGAGTGACCCGGGGACAGATTGGGGAGGTGGGTGGCAACACGAGTAACAGCTGAAGATGGTGGGTGAAAGGAGGAGCACTTGGCATCAGATGTGTGGCATCTGGCGGGTAGCAGCATCAGAATATTAGCTGAGGCAGGTAGCCAGAAGATACCGGTCTCTTTTGTCAAAGTGTTGGTGTGGCACCATGGATGATCTAGTATGATGCATCAGGCATTGGTGAGTGGAAATTCTGGGTGATCCACACCTGATTCATCTTGACCAAGGTCAGTCTCTACACATTTTGGGTGGCAGGCCCCCGCCGCACTAAACACCCGCTCTGATGCCACACTACTGGCTGGGCAGGACAGCTTTTCCAGGGTAAACTCTTCTAGTTGCGGCCACAAATACAGTTTGGCTGCCCAGTAGTCCAGCGGATCTTCAATGTGGAGTGGCAGGGTGCTGTCCAAGTATGCCATCACCTGCTGGTTCAGATCCTGCTCCAGGTCTAGCTGCTGCTGCTGGTGAGTAGTTTCTTCACTAGGCAGGTGAAGAAAGCTGCTTATTAGCGACTCTAGACTCAAGTTGCTGCTGATGGAGGGGGAACGGCTTCTCCCCCACCACCCTGTCACAGCAGCGGAACATGAGCGCAGAGGGCCCCCCTGGTCAGACCTGCGAGAGGATGGACGAAGGCGCACATAGGCAGCGGCCAAAACACTACATAGGATGTCTCTATAGTAGTTCAGTATGTCCTCCCTCTCACCGGGTGTACAAAAGGCCCCCATTTTAGACCAGTAGCGAGGGTCCAACAAGGTGGAGAGCCACAAGTCATCCCTCTAGCGAATGCTGACAATTCGGCTGTCACTACCCAAGCAAGTGAGCATGCATCGGGCCATTTGTGCAAGTGACTCGGAGGTTCTTCCTGCCTCCATCTCCACTGCATACTGCCACGATGTGTCTGGGTCCTCTGCCTCGTCTCCCTCATCGCCCTGCAGCTCCTCTGGCTGCTCCTGCTTCTGCTCCTTCTCTCTTGTCACCTGTGTAGAATAACCACCCATTTCGCTACACATTGCTTGTGCTCCAATGTCCTCCTCATCCTCCAGTTCAGCCCCCACAGGGCTCATGTGGCCATGAGATCTAGGCGCCACGTCTCCAGTCCCCTGCCCAGCCAGATTTACCAGCATCTGTTCCAGGACATGAAGCAATGGAATAACGTTGTTCATCCCGTAGTCCTGGCCTCCTCAAAGGGCCTGAGCAAACGGCAGGTGTCACACATGAGCTGCCACTGGCTGACATCGAAGTTACACAGAGGAGTACTGCTGTCCGCTTGGATCACCAAGAAGTCGTTTATGGCCTTTCTCTGTTCGTATAGTCGGTCCAACATATGGAGGGTGTAATTCCAAGGAGTGGAAACGTCGCATATCAGCCTATGTTGGGCGATGCCCTTCTGCCATTGCAGCTCAAGGAGGGAGTGCTTTGCGGTGTATGAGTGGCTAAAGTGCATGCAAAGTTTCCTGGCCATTTTTAGGATGTCTTGCAGATGGCTGGAAGACTTCAGGAACCGCTTGAAAACCAGATTCTACACGTGTGCCATGCAGGGCACATGGCTCAGCCCTCCTTGACGCAGTGCCGACACCATGTTCTTCCCATTGTCGATCACCATGGTTCCGATTTTCAGTTGTCGATGAGAAAGCTAGGATTTGATTTCTTAATTAAGGACACGGAGCAGTTCCTCCCCTGTGTTACTCCGTTCACCCAGGCAAACGAGGTGCAGAACAGCAGACATTGTCGCAGGACCAACGGCGTGACAACGTGGAGGCGGAAGTGGCCTTACCTGGCAAAGTTGATGGTGTGGCTGTGCAGGAACCACATTCGCCCAGTGGGCCGTAAAGGACATATATTGTCCTCGACCGTAGTTAGAGCTCCACACGTGGGCCCTGCCGTGCACTTTGGCAGACACCGACAGGCTCAAGGACTGGCCCACCTTCTGTTCTACATGTGTATGCAGGGCTGGTACTGCCTTTTTGGCAAAGAAATGACGGCTTGGGACTCTCCACCTAGGCTCGGCCCAAGCCATCAGTTCTCTGAAAGGTGCAGAGTCCACCACTTGGAAAGGGAGGGACTGCAGCACCAGCAACTTGGACAGGAGCACATTCAGCTTCTGCGCCGTTGGATGAGTGCATGCATACTGTTGTCTCTTGGCAATCGCTTCGGTGATCGATTGCTGGTGGAATGACTGACGAGGAGTAGGAGGAGGAAGAGCAGGAGCATCAGGACCAGCAGATGATGGGAAGGACAGACAACTCCCTTCGGGTGAGATGGTGAAGCCTTGACTGCCTGAAACCGGCTGGGTGCCTCTGGGTGATGCAGCGGTTCTCCCAGGCCACTTTATGGTGATGCTGCATATGTTTACGCAGGGCCGTGGTGCCAACATTGGCACCCTGTCCATGCTTCACCGTCTCTGGGTCAGGAGCCTCACTGCTCGCAACACCAGCTCCCACACCACTCTCCTCATCACTACTTGCCCGCCTAGCAAAGGAAGCGGCGGATGTCTCCTCCACATGTTGGCTGGCCAGTATCTGCTGACTGTCCTCCAGGAGCTCGTCCTCGCTGAATAGTGGGGCTGAGCCCACAGCATATATGTCACGCCGCCGGATAGGAAGGGAGTAAGTGCACCCCCTGTCTGCCACCCACGCCTCTGTCCCTACCTACTTGCACTTGCCCTACTTGCACTTGCAACTGGGCGGCGGTCCCTGATCTCAATAAGTGTGGAGTGACAGAGAGGACAGAGATGAAATAGCAGGCGGAGCGGTGACACAGTAATAGACCAAGCTAGTCCAAGAGGGCAAGGGCGGCTGGCAAGCTGGGCTTCCAACACAGAGGTAGAGTCAACACGGAGGAACAAGATGAGTCCGTATGCAAGCCAAAGGGTCAAAAACCGGGAGGTAGCATCAGTACACAGGAATGAACAAGAACAGGTCAGGTCACAAGCCGAAGGTCAAGCCAAGAGGTCACGTCAGGAACTAGGAGCAAGCAGTAGCGGGTCAAAAAACAGGCACGGGTCAATATCCAGATAGCGCAGGGAACACAATAGCAAATAGCCTTAGGACACTTAATCGCAGACAACCTGTGGCCAGCAGGTTGCCTGTTTATATACTGAATGGCAGGTGTCATGTGGCGCTGGCCACATCACATGACCCCTGCCAATGACCTCCCACCAAGACTGTAGCCGAGCGCCGAGTGCCCAGCTCGGCGCTCAGCCCCTAGACCATTACTATGGGAATGGGGGACGCCGGCCGCACAGAGAGGAAGCGTGCGGCCGGGCGCGCTCCGCCCCCCGTTACTCCAGCAACCAAGATGCCGAGCGGCTCCCCGCTCAGCGCTACAGCAGGGCGCGGTGTGCGTGTCTGCCCCCGTGTAACACCAGGGCGCCGGCGGCGCAGGAGAGTAGAAGCACGTTGCCCTGTGACAATATAATACTTCTCTGGCTGAGGGAACAGAAAAGGACAGAGGCAGGTTGAGGACAGGTGAGGGCACAGGGCCTGCTCCTGGGCCATGCCAACTAAGGGTTGTGTCTGACGAACCCACTGACTCTTGGCTGGGGGTGTCTGATGTTACTTGGGACGAAGTGAATGACTCAATGAGTCAACCATTCAAGAACTGCTGGGTTGCTGGTCAAGACATGACCGCTAGATGACACTAGGAGCTCAGGCCTCTCGAAGTGACCCCTGCTGCCATGCCCCCCTACACTGCTGCGACCTCTGCCTGCGCCAGAAACATTTAGGCCTCTACAACTCCCCTGTGCAGGGCCTGGCACTTCTCTGTCTGACATACTGTTAGATCAAATAAATAAATAAAAAGGTAAACTAAAACACCTCCCAAAAAACTCTCTAATTTTCTCACTTCAGCACACAACGGCTAATAAGCCCTTTTTTTTTTTCCACTGATACACGCCAAAAAGGGCTTTAGAACATATAACTGCACCGCTGTCCGGCAAATATACTTTTTCTTTTACCGCTAATACACACCACAAAAGGCTTTTAAACATATAGCTGCACCACTGACCGGCAAATATATTTTTTCTTTTTCCGCTAATACACGGCTTTAGACCTGATAACTACACCACTGAACGGCAAATATATTTTACTTTTGCCACTAATACACGACAAAAAGGGCCGTAATTTTAGCACTTCACCACACAACGGCTAATAAGCCCTTTTTACCCACTAATGCAAGCCAAAAAATGCTTTAGAACATATAACTGCACCGCACAAGGGCAAATAAGACGTATAAATATTTCCTTGTAATAAACCCTGTTAATGGTTTGCTGGAATTACAGAGCTGTATAATGGCAATTTGGATCCCCAGTCAGTGCAGCAAGGTGTACTAGGATTGTTCCTATTATCCAGGCTGTAACCTCCCCTACTGAACCCTGTTCAACATAAATGCTGTGGAATGATTCCTCCCTATCCTTTCCCTACACCTTAAATAATTTTGCCCTGCACTTGTACATCGTTTTTTTAAACACAATTAAGTTTTTTCTAACACTGTCCCTAGCGCCTGCTGACGTCTCTTCCTGCACTAAGTACACTGGTAAATGGCAGAGTCTAAAATGGCTGACACTATTCATAGGGCTGTGACATCACAGGGCTGGCTAGCTGCTGATTGGCTGCATGCATGGCATTATGCGTGATCCCGCCTAACCAGAATTCCTTTCTACATGTCCTCACACAAGCAGCAGCCATTTTAGGAAAAAATTTGATTCTTTCCAACGAATCGCGAGGTAATTTGGATTCAGTGTGAATTGAATTTTTCGCTCATCTCTAAAAGTAACGATCCCATTTATGGTCGAATGTTGGATTTTGGGTGATCTTTCTAAGGTAAATTGCCATAAAGATAAAAAGATTCTTCTGTTAAAAGTAATGTTTTTGGCAAGACTTTTGATTACACGGATCTAGTTTTCACCAAATATACCAAATGTAACTACATGGCTAAACTTGGTCAATAAGATCAAGAGATACGAGAAGGTCCTTTATAAACAAAGAAATAAAGAGGAAAAATGGAGTAAGATATGGGGTGCTTGGAAATATTAGTCTTCACGCCTTAACTCCTCATTTAGAGACGCATCGCTAAGGGGAGGGTGGGAGGGAAGGGATTATGGATGGGGTTTAAAATAAGAAAAGTAATAATGGTTGTGACATGAATATGTATGTATAATTAATAAAATATATATATATATAGTTAATCCGTCTGTTAGTTTGGTGGGTGACATACACCCATTTTTGGTGTGAGATACACATGCACTTTATACGTGACAGGGAAATGCATATAGTTAATCTGACTGTTAGTTTGGCCAGTGACATATACCCATTTTTGGTGTGAGGTACACCTGCACTGCATATGTGACAGGGAAATTAATATAGGTAATCTGTCTGTTAGTTCGGTGGGTGACATATTCCTATTTTTGGTGTGAGGTACACCTGCACTGCATACGTGACAGGGAAATTAATATAGTTAATACGTCTGTTAGTTCGTGGGAGACATATACCTATTTTTGGTGTATGATACACGTGCACTTTTTAGGTGACACGGAAATTAATATAGTTAACCTGACTGTTAGTTCGGCCGGTGACCTCAAAGAATGTGGAGAGCATCAAATAAGGGTCGGGGTGCGGGTGGAGTTCCTGTTGCAGGGAGAGGACGTGGTTGATCTGTGCCAGTTACACATCAAAATGAAACACCTTCCTCAAGTGCACGTAGGCGACAGGACGTTCAGCGTCATTTTGTAGGCCTGAATACCGGTGTACGAATGGTGAGGCCAGAACAAGTAGCGGCGGTAATAGATTGGATGGCTGACAGTGCCTCCAGTTCCTTCATGTTGTCTCCCACCCGGTCCCCTGCTGAAGTTGGCACCTACAGCTCATGGGCATCTGTCTTTCACCTCACCCCCTTGCAAATCAGCCAAGCAGTCTGAGCCCCAAGTCATGCAGCAGCCTCTTATGCTTTTTGATGACTCTGCTGGCAGGGTTTCCATGGGCCATCCACCTAGCCCTGCCCCAGAAGTGGAAGAGATTGAGTGCACTGATGCCCAACCACTTATGTTTTGATGATGTGGACATGGGAGGACCACTGCAGCAGGTCTCTGATGATGATGATGAAACACAGGTGCCAACTGCTGAGGCTTTCTGCCGTGTGCAGACCGGCAAGCAGGGCAGGGGTGAAGAGTGGGTGGAAGATGATGTGGAGGATGATGAGTAGTGATGAGCGGCAGGGGCAATATTCGAAATTAAGATATTTCGCAAATATTTTGTAGAATATTCATCATGTATTCGAGAATTCGAGATTATATTCTTGATTGCGGAATTCGGCAATGTAATATTCACGAAATACAGGCGTGGGTCACTTATGCTACATTTTTTTAAGCTGGTATAAGTTTCCAGAGACTGGAGAAAATGGTTGGCACAGCAGAACATTGGAATACCTTTATATGCAGATAGAGTGCTCTAATATATTTGCGCTTGCGAATTTTCGGCAATAGTAAGGAGTAGGCAACTTTTCTATTGGTTGCTAGGGATGTTACTAAGCTGTGACAAAGACTTCTCATTCGCCCAAGCTAGAAGAAGGGAGGGATGATCACCTGATGTGTACTGTTTACTGATTAATAACCTCCATAATTCGTACCTCTCACTCCCGTCTTCAAGACTTTTCTCGAGCGGCACCTACTCTCTGGAATACTCTGCCCCTGAATACTAGGTCAATTCACAACTTCTCCACCTTCAAACGTGCCTTAAAAACACATCTTTTCAGGCAGGCTTATCAAGCTACCTAAAATGACTTTTCCCAGACTAAACCTTTCACCAACCAACTCCTATGGCCTAAACTGGATGCTCTAGTAGTCCCAAACCCGAAGCAGATCGGCAGGCACCACTCCTGTCAGTTCAATAATGGCTCAAAACCAACTTATCACAATCAACTACCTTATGTGTCACCCCCAATTCCTCATAGATTGTAAGCTCTTGCAAGCAGGGCCCTGACTCCTAGTGTTTCAGTTGTATATTAGCCAGTTAGTTTTGTTTCGTACATGAACCCTATGAACTTGTAAAGCGCTGCGGAACATGGTGGCGCTAGATAAATACATTTTATTATTATTTATTATTGTGTTAAAAAAAACTAATATTAGATTTTACGAATATATAGCGCTATATTCTAAATATTTGTGAATTCTCGAAGTGACCATATTCGCGATTAAAATTTGCTATTCAAATATTCGCGCGCTCAACACTAATGATGAGGTCCTAGACCCCACATGGAATCAAGGTCATGCGAGTAACGTGTGCAGTTCGGAGGAAGAGGTGGTGGCCACACAGCGCCAGCCACACAGCAAAAGATGGAGCAGGGTGCAAAAGCAGAGTGGCCGTCCCCTAGCCAGTTTGCCTGCTACTTCCCACCGCACCCAGGGACTGAGTACACCAAAGCCAGCTCCAAGGAGTTCCCTGGCGTGGCAGTTCTTCAGCCAACGTGCTGATGACAAGACGCGAGCGGTTTGCATGCTGTGCAATCAGAGCCTGAAGCGAGGCATAAATGTTCTAAACCTGAGCACCACCTGCATGATCAGACGTCTAAATGCATAGCACGAGCTGCAGTGGAGTACACACCTCAAAAACCACAAAAGATCTCTGCTGTGGTCTCGGCATCTTCCTCCCCCTCTGGAGTGACAGTGGCACCTGCCACCCCGCAAACAGAGGATGTGGCAGCAACACCACCACCTCCACTACCGTCACCCAGCATGTCCACACTGTCCCATGGAAGCATTCAGCTGTACATCCCCCAAACACTGGAGAGAAAGAGGAAGTACCCCCCTACCCACCCGCGATCCCTGGCCCTGAATGCCAGCATTTCAAAATTCCTGGCTTTTGAAATGCTGTCTTTCCGTCTGGTGGAGACAGAGACTTTAAAAAACCTTATGGCGGTGGCTGGCCCACAGTACGTGGTTCCCAGCCGCCACTACTTTTCCAGGCGAACCAGCCCTGCACAACCAAGTGGCAGACAAAATCATGTGTGCACTGCACAATGCCATCTGTGGCAAGGTCCACATAACTACCGATACGTGGACCAGTAAGCACGGGCAGGGACGTTATATCTCTCTAACTGCACACTGGGTAAATGCAGTGGCGGCTGGGCCTGAGGCGGATAGCAGTTTGGCGTATGTCCTACCGCCATCGAGGATTGCAGGACATTTCTCGCTGCCTCCTGTTGCCTTCTCCTCCTACTCTGCTTCCTCCTCTACCGCCTCCTCATCTAGTCAGCGTAACACCTTCACCACCAACTTTAGCACAGCCAGGAGTAAACGACAGCAGGCAGTTTTGAAACTCATCTGTTTGGGGGGAAAACCCCACATTGCGCATGAGCTGTGGACGAGCATGGAACAACAGACCGATGAGTGGTTGGTGCCACTGAGCCTCAAGCCTGGCCTGGTGGTGTGCGATAACGGGTGAAATCTCGTAGCAGCTCTGGGGCTAGCCGGTTTGATGGATATCTCTTGACTGGCACATGTGCTGAATTTGGTGGTGCAGAGGTTCCTGAAAAATTACCCCGATATGTCAGAGCTGCTGCAGAACGTGCAGGCCGTCTGTGCACGCTTTCGGCGCTCTCACGCTGCTGCTGCTTGCCTGTCTGCGCTGCAGCGTAACTTCGGCCTTCCCGCTCACCGCCTCATATGCGATGTACCCACAAGGTGGAACTCCACTTTGCACATGCTGGAGAGACTGTGCGAGCAGCAGCAGGCGATAGTGGAGTTTCAACTGCAGCACGCACGGGTGAGTCGCTCTGCGGAACAGCGCCACTTCACCACTGAGAGGGCCTCCATTCGGGACGTGTGTGCCGTGTTGCGCTGTTTCGAGTACTCCACCAACATGGCCAGTGCCGATGACACAGTCCTCAGGGTTACTATCCCACTTCTATGTTTCCTTGAAAAAACACTTCGGGCGATGATGGAAGACAATGTGGCACAGGAGGAAGAGAGATAATTTCCACGGTTATCAGGCAAGTCATTCACAAGTGGCTCAGAGGGTGGGTTCCTACACCAACAGAGGCCATGTAGACAACTGATCAGCCAGGGCACAGTTCTGCAGGATGAGGAGGAGGAGGATGATGAGGAGAAGGAACCGTGTTCATAGCAGGGTGGCACCCAAAGCAGCTTATGGGCATCAATGGAGTGTGGCTAGGGGGATACAGAGGACACAGATGACACACCTGCCACAGAGGACAGCTTGTCATTGCCTCTGGGCAGCCTGGCACACATGAGCGACTACATGCTGCAGTGCCTGCGCAACGACTGCCGAGATGCCCACATTCTAACCAGTGCTGATTACTGGGTGTCCACCCTGCTGGATCACCGCTACAAGGACAACGTGCTGTCCTTAATTCCGTCATTGGAGCGTGATCGGAAGATGTGTGAGTACAAGCACACGCGGGTACACGCGCTGCTGATGGCATTCACACCTGACAGCGGGAGCTCGGTAGACGCACAAGGCAAAGGCAGAGGAGGAAGAAGCCGCCAATGTAGCTGAGGCACCGCCAGCACCTCAGAAGGGAGGATTAGCATGGCCGAAATGTAGAAAAGATTTGTCAGCACGCCACAACAACCAGCATCACCAGCTAATACAGAACGTCTTAGCAGGAGGCAGCATTCCAGCAACATGGTGGAACAGTACCTGTGCACACGCCTACACGTACTGACTGATGGGTCTGCCCCATTTAACTTCTGGGTCTCCAAATTGGGCACATGGCCTGAGCTTGCCCTTTACGCCTTGGGGGTGCTGGCCTGCCCTGCACCAAGTGTATTGTCCGAACGTGTGTTTTGCATAGCAGGGGGGTAATCACAGACAAGTGCAGCCGCCTGTCCACAGCCAACGTGGCCAAGTTCACGTTCATTAAAATGAACCAGGCATGGATCCCACAGGACTTGTCTGTACCTTGGGCTGAGTAGTAAATTAATAAAAAATTTAAAAAATAAAAATAAAGGAAAAAAAAAAAAAACTGTGTTGGCTACCTCCTCCTCCTCCACCGCTGCTTCCACCTACCTACTCCACTTTGACCTCTGCCTCCTAGTTCAAGATTATTATTTTTTTCTATTCCACTTTATGTTAAGTACTTTCCCTATCCACATTTGTTTGCAGGGCAATTGTCCTGCTCTAACCACCATTTTAATTCCTTTTGCAGCCCTCTAGCCCTTACTACGACTATTTTACAGCCATTTTAGTGCACCAAAGTTCAGGTCACCATTGACTTCAATGGGGTTCGGGTTCGAGTTCGGGTCAAGTTTGGGTCCCAAACCCAAACTTTGACCCAAAGTTCAGCCGAACCTGGTGAACCTGAACATCCATGGGTCCGCTTATCCCTAAAGAGGAGTCAATGGCTGCTGTACAACAGGTAATTTACTTCTCAATAAAATGCCGTGAGGTAGATTCAATCCAGACAAAGTGCTTTTACTTCAGGTATTTTGCTTTGGCTGCAATTCCGGATAACAGGCTTAGCAGTTGGTGCATTCAAGCTTTAGTTAGCTAATATGAGAGAGTTCCTTTTTTTCTGTGCTTCACTAAATCACACTAGCACTCCTGGTACTTAAATCTATATCAATTTTTAGGGTCCATTCACATGTTCGCAAAATGGGTCCGCATCCGTTCTGCAATTTTGCAGAATGGGTGCTGACCCATTCATTTTCAATGGGGCCGCAAAAGATGCGGACAGCACAAAAATAAACACGGACAAGAAAAGGCATTTATATTATAGTGCCGGCCATATGCGGGCCGCAAAATGCGGAACGCACATGGCCGGTGTCCGTGTTTTGCGGATCCGCAATTTGCGGACTGCAAAACACTTGCAGACGTGTGAATGAACCCTTACTTGTTCTCTGCGACCTACAGGGCAGTCTCCCTAACAGCAGGCATCATTCTTCTGCTTCATTTTTTTTAAAAAGGTCGTTTCCACACTGTCTCTAGCTGGACTTTGGTAACGCAAAACTTCTGTACTCTGGGTCTGTACTAAGTAGTTCTTGGTTTCCTTTCACAAGCTTCCCCAGGCTGGAAAGGGCCAAAATCAGCAGCTGTTCATAGACTCTCTCCTCGCTCTCCTCCATCTCACTCCTCAACTAACTTCCTGTGACTGGCCTATTACTTAGATACACTGCTTAAAAAAATAAAGGGAACACAAAAATAACACATCCTAGATCTGAGTTAATTAAATATTCTTCTGAAATACTTTGTTCTTTACATAGTTGAATGTGCTGACAACAAAATCACACAAAAATAAAAAAATGGAAATCAAATTTTTCAACCCATGGAGGTCTGGATTTGGAGTCACACTCAAAATTAAAGTGGAAAAACACACTACAGGCTGATCCAACTTTGATGTAATGTCCTTAAAACAAGTCAAAATGAGGCTCAGTAGTGTGTGTGGCCTCCACGTGCCTGTATGACCTCCCTACAACGCCTGTGCATGCTCCTGATGAGGTGGCGGACGGTCTCCTGAGGGATCTCCTTCCAGACCTGGACTAAAGCATCTGCCAACTCCTGGACAGTCTGTGGTGCAACGTCACGTTGGTGGATAGAGCGAGACATGATGTCCAAGATGTGCTCAATTGGATTCAGGTCTGGGGAACAGGCGGGCCAGTCCATAGCATCAATGCCTTTGTCTTGCAGGAACTGCTGACACACTCCAGCCACATGAGGTCTAGCATTGTCTTGCATTAGTTGGAACCCAGGGCCAACTGCACCAGCATATGGTCTCACAAGGGGTCTGAGGATCTCATCTCAGTACCTAATGGCAGTCAGGCTACCTCTGGCGAGCACATGGAGGGCTGTACGGCCCTCCAAAGAAATGCCACCCCACACCATTACTGACCCAATGCCAAACCGGTCATGCTGGAGGATGTTGCAGGCAGCAGAACGTTCTTCACGGCATCTCCAGACTCTGTCACGTCTGTCACATGTCCTCAGTGTGAACCTGATTTCATCTGTGAAGAGCACAGGGCGCCAGTGGCGAATTTGCCAATCTTGGTGTTCTCTGGCAAATGCCAAACGTCCTGCACAGTGTAGGGCTGTAAGCACAACCCCCACCTGTGGACGTCAAGCCCTCATATCACCCTCATGGAGTCTGTTTCTGACCGTTTGAGCAGACACATGCACATTTGTGGCCTGCTGGAGGTCATTTTGCAGGGCTCTGGCAGTGCTCCTCCTGTTCCTCCTTGCACAAAGGCGGAGGTAGCGGTCCTGCTGCTGGGTTGTTGCCCTCCTACGGCCTCCTCCACGTCTCCTGATGTTCTGGCCTGTCTCCTGCTAGCGCCTCCATGCTCTGGACACTACGCTGACAGACACAGCAAACCTTCTTGCCACAGCTCGCATTGATGTGCCATCCTGGATAAGCTGCACTACCTGAGAGACTTGTGTGGGTTGTAGACTCCGTCATATGCTACCACTAGAGTGAAAGCACCACCAGCATTCAAAAGTGACCAAAACATCAGCCAGGAAGCATAGGAACTGAGAAGTGGAATGTGGTTACCACCTGCAGAACCACTCCTTTATTGGGGGTGTCTTGCTAATTGCCTATAATTTCCACCTGTTGTCTATCCCATTTGCACAACAGCATGTGAAATTGATTGTCACTCAGTGTTGCTTCCTAAGTGGACAGTTTGATTTCACAGAAGTGTGATTGACTTGGAGTTACATTGTGTTGTTTAATTATGTGTTCCCTTTATTTTTTTTAAAGTGTATAATGTACTAGCACCATCTATTGGTGGCTAAGATGTACTGCAGTTACCAGCCTGTTGTGAGGAACGTGCAGCTTAATACATGCAAAATAGACATTGGCATAAAATGACATGCTGAAAAATTTAGGGACCCACTACTTGCATGGAGTGGGACACTGCATGCTCTGCTGCCCAATACCATCCATACAGTGAAGCATGGTGGTCACAGCATCATGGTGTGGAGGTATTTTTCAACGACTGAGACAGGGAGACTGGTCAGGGTTGAGGAAAATCTGAATGAAGCAAAGTACAGATATATTCTTAATGAAAACCTGATTCAGAGTGTTTTGGATCTCAGACTAGGCTGAAGGTTTGCCTTCCAATAAGACAGTGACCCTAAGCACTACAGCCAAGACAACACAGAAGTGGTTTAGCGATAACTTTGTGAATATACTTGAATGATTAAAGGGCCTGAATACTTATGGGATAGCAATATTTACATTTTTCCTTCTCAAAAAATAACAAACATTTCTAAGATTCTGTGTTCACTTTGTAATTATCTATATATCTATATGTACAATTGCAGAGTGCCAGTAGTCACGGAGTGTAGGATGCAAGTGGTATACTGCTCCTACGGTACTCCTACCTTCAGGCTGTCGCTAGTCTCTGTTGCAGAGATTGAGTTGAAGAATAAAGTGAAGTCCAGACTTGGAAACGTTTCAATCGTGTTTACTTAGGTACCTTGAACTTGACAATACAATCGGTTTCAAAGGGTTTTGTGCAATTCTCCTTTACTTGGTTCCAGCAGAATGCAATATGGTGGCAGGCCTTAGTACTCTGTTCTCACTGCTGTTCTAATTTTCCTCTGCAAACCCCTCCCTTGTTGGGAAGCGGGACTGGCCCACTACTGACCAAAGGGGGGAAAGGAATGGAATGGTTAGTTCCATTCTTGTCTAAGGTTCTGGCAGAGCATAGGCCACCTGCTGGAAAACCAGGCACATTACATGTCACAACAGTTGCATATACACATCACCAAGGTACAGTATGAGAGGACCTGGAAAAGAATACAAAGATGACATTCTCTGCTAGACATTAGAGACAGAAGCTAGGTGTTGAAGTACTACACAATGGCCTCAGAATACAATATTTTCAGCATAGAATGGTGTTTCCTGGGACATCGTTAGTTGAACTTAGACTCAACATACCATTGGATCCAACCAATCGACATGGCCATTTCTCTGGTAAACTACATTTCCTGTACTGCACTCTGTCTGTGCCAGGACAAAATGCTCCTTTAGATATTTGAATGTCAAGTGAAGCCAGCTCTATTTTATTTTTCTTGTTATACAGTATGTAAGGACTTGCCTTATGTGTTTTTGCTATTTGCTTATTTTTTTTCTCTATCTTGCAACAATATTTTGGGACTTTGGAACCAATTACAAGTTTTCCATAGAGTTATGGATTCAAGTTACAATAGTTTCAACTTACAGTGATCGTTCCACAACCAATTAATACTGTAATTTGTATTGTGTAATTTGTGTGTACATGCAGGGACGTAAGGATTGTGGTCGCAGAGGGTGCGACCACGAGCGGGCCTGGCGGAGGAGGGGGTCCGCTGCACTCACATGTAATGGGAGCGCTCTGACAGCGCCTGGCATGAAGTACAGTGACAATGCCAGGCCCCGTCAGAGCGCTCTTCAAACATGCACCCCGGTCGCAGAGGCAAGGGGGGCGGGGCCACGCGCACTCTCCCGGCAGTTCTCGTCACTGCCGGGCTGTTCGTTTTCCTAGTGAATTGGCCTCCAGCACAGCCAGCAGCGCGATGTTAGTGTGGGAGCGCGTCATCAGGGAAGAAGGTAAGTATATATATATTTTTTCCATAAAGATGCAGACTGGAGGCAAAAGGGAAGGGGGGGCGCACAATTGGAGTGAGGGGGCACAAAAGTGGACATCTTTACTGAGGGGGCACCTAATATGGAATAACTACTTTGAGGGGGCACCTAATCTGTCATAACTACTGTGAGGGGGCACATATGTGGGCATAACTACTGTGAGGGGGCACATATGTGGGCATTACTGTGATGGGGCACATATGTGGGCATTACTGTGAGGGGGCACATATGTGGGCATAACTACTATGAGATGGCACATATGAAGGCATAACTACTGTGAGGGGGCACATATGAAGGCATAAATACTGTGAGGGGGCACATAATCTGACATAACTTCTGTGAGGGGGCACATAACTGGGCATAACTTCTGTGAGGGGGCACATAACTGGGCATAACCACTGTTAGGGGGCACATATCTGGCATAACTACTGTGAGGGGGCACATATCTGGGCATATCTACTACGAGGGGGCAGATATCTGATCATAACTACTGTGAGGGGGCAGATATCTGATCATAACTACTGTGAGGGGGCACATATCTGGCATAGCTACTGTAAGGGAGCACATATCTTGGCATATCTACTGTGAGGGGGCACATATCCGGGCATTACTGCTGTGAGGGGGTACATATCTGGCATAGCTACTGTAAGGGGGCACATATCTGGGCATATCTACTGTGAGGGGGCACATATCCGGGCATTACTGCTGTCAGGGGGTACATATCTGGCATAGCTACTGTAAGGGGGCACATATCTGGGCATATCTACTGTGAGGGGGCACATATCCGGGCATTACTGCTGTGAGGGGGTACTCATCTGGGCATAACTACTGTGAGGTAACTACTGTGAGGGGGCACATATCTGGCCATAACTACTATGAGGGGGCACATATTTGGCCATAACTACTGTGAGGGGGCACATATCTGGGCATTACTACTGTGAGGGGGCACATATCTGACCATTACTACTGTGAGAGGCACATATCTTGGCATTACTGCTGTGAGGGGGCACATATCTGACCATTACTACTGTGAGAGGCACATATCTTGGCATTACTGCTGTGAGGGGGTACATATCTGGGCATAACTACTGTGAGGGGGAACATATCTTGTATAAATACTGTGAGGGGACTCAAAAGTTGGCATAACTACTGTGACAGGAACAAAGGTGGGTATAACTTCTGTGAGCGGCCATAAGGAGGACATAACTTTTGTGAAGGTGCCACAAGGTGCGCTTGATTACTGTGAGGGGCCACAATGTGGGCATTAGTACTGTGTGGTAGCACTTAGGGGAAATGTGCTAGATTACCCTGCTATACATTGGCATGGCTCAGTCTTACAGGACCAACACAGCGGCCCCTGATGGTGATTTCACAGGGGCAGTCACCATCCCTTCCTCATGTGATTAGTTGTTTAGTTTTTTTCTATCACCACAGGGACCTTGTTCTGGATGAGGTAGGACCAGATTTTATTAATTAGAACTGGTTGAGTGTAGCCATGCATTGGGCTTAGTGTAAAAAAAAGATTGCCGCCTCCTTGTATGAATTAGGGTCCCAATCCAAAGTTTGCGCTGGGGCCCATAACACTCTAGTTACGCCACTGTGTACATGAACTTGAGGCAAGTATAATATCATATTCTGGCATACAAGGTACAAATCAAATAGTAAAGGGCATCTGTCAGCAGATTTGTATGAAATTGGCTGACCTGTTACGTACATGTGTACTTGGCAGCTTAATGAATCAGTGTTGGCCTCAAGTTCAAATGTGCCGCGTTGTTGAGAAAATGATCCTCTAGGAGCAACATAGGTGTCACTGTTACACCTAGAGGATTAGATATCTCTGCAGCTGCTGCGACCTCTGCACTTTGATTGACAGGGCCAGACAATGAAAACGTGATCACACCTGGTCCTGTCCTCCTAAAATCAAAGTGGAGAGGACGCAGAAGTTGTAGAGAGAGCAAAGTCTCAAGATGTAATGGCAACACTCTCTGTAAACATCATTTTTCTCAGAAATGCGGGCTCATATGAACATGGGACCAACACAGATGCCTTCAGCTGCCAAGTGCACATATAACAGGTCAGCCAGTTTCATAGGTACAAATCTGCTGACAGATGTCCTTAACCCCTTAGGGACCCATGATGTATCGGTACAACATGGTTCCCGAGTCCTTAAGGACCCATGACGTAACGGTACGTCATGTGTTGTTCCAATCACCGCCGCCCGGCGGGCGATGATCGGAACAAGGTGCCTGCTCAAATCATTGAGTAGGCACCTCGGCTAAATGCGCGGGGGGGGGGGGGTCCCGTGACCCCCCCGTGTCAGCGATCGCCGCAAACCGCAGGTCAATTCAGACCTGCGGTTTGCGGCTTTTCTAAGTTGCGGCGGTGGTGCCATCGGGTCCCCATGGGGCTGTGGGGGGGACCCGATGGCATGGAAGGCAGCGCGATGTCTAAGGAAGGCATCGCGCTGCCTTCCGGTGACGAGTATTACTCATACAGCTAATGCATTCCTATACAGAAGTATTGGAATGCATTGTAAAGGATTAGACCCCCAAAAGTCCCAAAGTGGGACAAAAAATAAAGTGAAAAAAAAAGTTTCCCCCCCAAAAAATTCAAAGTTTCAAGTAAAAATAAACAGAAACGTAATTTTCCCCAAATAAAGTTTAAAAAAAATTGGTAAAAAATAGGGGGAAAAAAAAGTATACTACATATTAGGTATTGCCGCGTCCGTATCGACCGGCTCTATAAACATACCAATCTAACCGTCACTTCATCCCGCAAAAAATGAGCCCCGACAATGGCCCAAAAAATAAAAAAATATGGCTCAGAATATGGAGACACTAAAACATCTTTTTTGTTTGAAAAAAGCTGTTATTGTGTAAAACTTACATAAATAAAAAAAAAAGTATACATATTTGGTATCGCAGCATTCGTATCGACCGGCTCTATAAAAATATCACATGTCCTAACCCCTCAGATGAACACCGTAAAAAATAAAAACTGTGCTAAATAAACAATTTTTTGTCACCTTACATCACAAAAAGTGTAATAGCAAGCGATCAAAAAGTCACACGCACGCCAAAATAGTGCCAATCAAACAGTCATCTCATCCCGCAAAAAATGAGACCCTACCTAAGATAATCGCCCAAAAACTGAAAAAACTATGGCTCTCAGAA
Organism: Bufo bufo; assembly: GCF_905171765.1. Classification (NCBI taxonomy): domain Eukaryota; kingdom Metazoa; phylum Chordata; class Amphibia; order Anura; family Bufonidae; genus Bufo; species Bufo bufo. The sequence goes on from NC_053389.1 coordinate 665,980,752, forward strand.
TATAAAGACACTAAAACATGATTTTTTTTTGTTTCAAAAATGATATTATTGTGTAAAACTTACATAAATAAAAAAAAGTATACATATTAGGTATCGCCGCGTCCGTATCGACCGGCTCTATAAAAATATCACATGACCTAACCTCTCAGATGAACACCTTAAAAAATTTTAAATAAAAACTGTGCTAAATAAACCATTTTTTGTCACCTTACATCACAAAAAGTGTAATAGCAAGCGATCAAAAAGTCACACGCACCCCAAAATAGTGCCAATCAAACAGACATCTCATCCCGCAAAAAATGAGACCCTACCTAAGATAATCGCCCAAAAACTGAAAAAACTATGGCTCTCAGAATATGAAGACACTAAAACATGATTTTTTTTTGTTTCAAAAATGAAATCATTGTGTAAAACTTAGAAAAATAAAAAAAAGTATACATATTAGGTATCACCGCATCCGTATCGACCGGCTCTATAAAAATATCCCATGAACTAACCCCTCAGGTGAACACCGTAAAAAATAAAAAATAAAAACTGTGCTAAATAAACTATTTTTTGTCACCTTACATCACAAAAAGTGTAATAGCAAGCGATCAAGAAGTCACACACACCCCAAGATAGTGCCAATAAAACCGTCAGCTCATCCCGCAAAAATCATACCATTAGTGGAAACACTAAAACATGATTTTTTTTGTTTCAAAAAAGAAATCATTGTGTAAAACTTACATAAATAAAAAAAAGTATACATATTAGGTATCGCTGCATCCGTGACAACCTGGTCTATAAAAATATCACATGATCGAACCTGTCAGATGAATGTTGTAAATAACAAAAAATAAAAATGGTGCCAAAACAGCTATTTCTTGTTACCTTACCTCACAAAAAGTGTAATATAGAGCAACCAAAAATCATATGTACCCTAAACTAGTACCAACAAAACTGCCACCCTATCCCGTAGTTTCTAAAATGGGGTCACTTTTTTGGAGTTTCTACTCTAGGGGTGCATCAGGGGAGCTTCAAATGGGACATGGTGTAAAAAAAAAAACTGTCCAGCAAAATCTGCCTTCCAAAAACCGTATGGCATTCCTTTCCTTCTGCGCCCTGCCGTGTGCCCGTACAGCAGTTTACGACCACATATGGGGTGTTTCTGTAAACTACAGAATCAGGGCCATAAATATTGAGTTTTGTTTGGCTGTTAACCCTTGCTTTGTTACTGGGAAAAATGGATTAAAATGGAAAATTTGCCAAAAAATTGAAATTCAGAAATTTCATCTCCATTTGCCAATAACTCTTGTGGAACACCTAAAGGGTTAACAACGTTTGTAAAATCAGTTTTGAATACCTTGAGGGGTGTAGTTTCTTAGATGGGGCCACTTTTATGGAGTTTATACTCTAGGGGTGCATCAGGGGGGCTTCAAATGGGACATGGTGTCAAAAAAAGCAGTCCAGCAAAACCTGCCTTCCAAAAACCATAAGGCATTCCTTTCCTTCTGCGCCCTGCCGTGTGCCCGTACAGCGGTTTACGACCACATATGGGGTTTTTATGTAAACTACAGAATCTGGGCCATAAATATTGAGTTTGGTTTGGCTGTTAACCTTTGCTTTGTAACTGGAAAAAAAATTATTAAAATGCAAAATCTGCCAAAAAAGCGAAATTTTGAAATTGTATCTCTATTTTCCATTAATTCTTGTGGAACACCTAAAGGGTTAACAAAGTTTGTAAAATCTGTTTTAAATACCTTCAGAGGTGTAGTTTATAGAATGGGGTCATTTTTGGGTGGTTTCTATTATGTAAGCCTCGCAAAGTGACTTCAGACCTGAACTGGTCCCTAAAAATTGGGTTTTTGAAAATTTCTGAAAAATTTCAAGATTTTCTTCTAAACTTCTAAGCCTTGAAACATCCCCAAAAAATAAAATATCATTCCCAAAATAATCCAAACATGAAGTAGACATATGGGGAATGTAAAGTAATAACTATTTTTGGAGGTATTACTATGTATTATAGAAGTAGAGAAATTGAAACTTGGAAATTTGCAATTTTTAAAAAAATTTGGGTAAATTTGGTATTTTTTTTATAAATAAAAATGAATTTTTTTTACTTCATTTTACCCGTGTCATGAAGTACAATATGTGACGAAAAAACAATCTCAGAATGGCCTGGATAAGTCAAAGCGTTTTAAAGTTATCAGCACTTAAAGTGACACTGGTCAGATTTGCAAAAAATGGCCAAGTCCTTAAGTTGAAATAGGGCTGAGTCCTTAAGGGGTTAAGGTTTAGAACATAGTAGTAATATGATTCTTGACTGAGGTGTGAGAGTTCCTTAATATACCTGGCAAAAACCCAAAAAGCAGTAGTGAAACTGTAGTGAAATCCAATTTTACTTCATGAGTATGAGAGTGCATATAGCTTAAAATAATATTTGCCTTGACAAAAGAAGACAAACACTCTGTGCAGCAAGCCCCCCACCAGTCTGATTACTATAGTTTTATAGATGTTATCTGCAAGGGCAAACACCGACAACAGAGATTCTATTTACAGCAATAGCATATAGACCTCTTATTTTCCAAATGCTAATATGATGACAGCGGGGTCATAGTTCTCAAGAACATTCCTCTCTTTTATGTCAATTCACCAGTTAAAGGGGTTGTCCAACAATAAGAGAATGTAGAGCTGCCACTCCATTCATTCTCCATGGGACTGCTGGAGACAGCCGATTACAGCATTGTCCCATTGAGAATGCATGCAAGCATTCTGTTGATCATGGGGCTCCCAGTGGTCATGCTCTCACCATCAGATTCACCAGAACTGGCAAATCATCTAATGTGTATTAGGGCCCACTGACTCTACCCCAGTAGCAGATGTCAGGGGAAAAGAAAGGTTTGGCTGGATTTTTAACATGCCCAATATTTTTGTTCTCAGAGGAGATCGGCTGCTACCAGAGGGGTATGGCAGCAGCTTACTTCTCTCTCCCTATTGAGAATATAAAGTTATATAATTACATAGTTGAGGAGGTTGAAAATTATGTACAGGTCCACCTAGCTCAATCAGTAATTCTACTGTGTTAATCAAAAGGTAGGAAACAGTGCCAATGAGATTAATGAGGCTGCTAATTAGTACATTCTTTCCTAACTTTAAATATAGCAATCAGAATAAATCCCTAGATCAATGTCATGTCTCTTGATAGAACTTTTGATATAGTTTTCAAGAAGTACATCCAGGCCCCGATGGAACTCTATTAGTGACTTCACCATCATCACCTCCTCAGGCAGTGACTTCCATAGTCTCACTGCTCTTACAGTAAAGAATTGCCTTCTGAAACCTTCTTTCCTCTAGATGTAGAGAATGTCCTCTCCTCATGGTTACTGGCCCAGATATAAAAAGATCATTACAAAGATCTCTGTATGTTTTGATATATTTGTACAGTCGTGGCCAAAAGTTTCGAGAATTAGATAAATATTGGAAATTGGAAAAGTTGCTGCTTAAGTTTTTATAATAGCAATTTGCATATACTCCAGAATGTTATGAAGAGTGATCAGATGAATTGCATAGTCCTTCTTTGCCATGAAAATTAACTTAATCCCAAAAAAACCTTTCCACTGCATTTCATTGCTGTCATTAAAGGACCTGCTGAGATCATTTCAGTAATCGTCTTTTTAACTCAGGTGAGAATGTTGACGAGCACAAGCCTGGAGATCATTATGTCAGGCTGATTGGGTTAAAATGGCAGACTTGACATGTTAAAAGGAGGGTGATGCTTGAAATCATTGTTCTTCCATTGTTAACCCTGGTGACCTGCAAAGAAACGCGTGCAGCCATCATTGCGTTGCATAAAAATGGCTTCACAGGCAAGGATATTGTGGCTACTAAGATTGCACCTCAATCAACAATTTATAGGATCATCAAGAACTTCAAGGAAAGAGGTTCAATTCTTGTTAAGAAGGCTTCAGGGCGTCCAAGAAAGTCCAGCAAGCGCCAGGATCGTCTCCTAAAGAGGATTCAGCTGCGGGATCGGAGTGCCATCAGTGCAGAGCTTGCTCAGGAATGGCAGCAGGCAGGTGTGAGCGCATCTGCATGCACAGTGAGGCGAAGACTTTTGGAAGATAGCCTTGTGTCAAGAAGGCCAGCAAAGAAGCCACTTCTCTCCAAAAAAAACACCAGGGACAGATTGATCGTCTGCAGAAAGTATGGTGAATGGACTACTGAGGACTGGGGAAAAGTCATATTCTCAGATGAAGCCTCTTTACGATTGTTTGGGGCATCTGGAAAAAGGCTTGTCTGGAGAAGAAAAGGTGAGCACTACCATCAGTCCTGTCTCATGCCAACAGTAAAGCATCCTGAGACCATTCATGTGTGGGGTTGCTTCTCATCCAAGGGAGTGGGCTCACTCACAATTTTGCCCAAAAACACAGCCATGAATAAAGAATGGTACCAAAACACCCTCCAACAGCAACTTCTTCCAACAATCCAACAACAGTTTGGTGAAGAACAATGCATTTTCCAGCACGATGGAGCACCGTGCCATAAGGCAAAAGTGATAACTAAGTGGCTCGGGGACCAAAACGTTGACATTTTGGGTCCATGGCCTGGAAACTCCCCAGATCTTAATCCCATTGAGAACTTGTGGTCAATCCTCAAGAGGTGGGTGGACAAACAAAATCCCACTAATTCTGACAAACTCCAAGAAGTGATTATGAAAGAATGGGTTGCTATTAGAGTTGAGCGAACACCTGGATGTTCGGGTTCGAGAAGTTCGGCCGAACTTCCCGGAAATGTTCGGGTTCGGGATCCGAACCCGAACCGAACTTCGTCCCGAACCCGAACCCCATTGAAGTCAATGGGGACCCGAACTTTTCGGCACTAAAAAGGCTGTAAAACAGCCCAGGAAAGAGCTAGAGGGCAGCAACATGTTGGTAAATCCCCTGCAAACAAATGTGGATAGGGAAATGAATTAAAATAAAAATAAAAAAAATAAAAATGACCCAATATCAATTGGACAGAGGTCCCATAGCAGAGAATCTGCCTTCACGTCAGCAGAGAATCAGTCTCTTCATGCCATAGCAAAGAATCTGGCTTCATGTCAGCAGAGAATCAGTCTCTTCATGCCATAGCAGAGAATCTGGCCTTATGTCAGCACAGAATCTGTCTTCATGTCATAGCAGAGAATCAGGCTTCACGTCACCCACCACTGGAACAGGCCACTGTCACACATTTAGGCCCAGGCACCCAGGCAGAGGAGAGAGGTCCCGTAACAGAGAATCTGGCCTTATGTCAGCGCAGAATCTGTCTTCATGTCATAGCAGAGAATCAGGCTTCACGTCACCCACCACTGGAACAGGCCACTGTCACACATTTAGGCCCAGGCACCCAGGCAGAGGAGAGAGGTCCCGTAACAGAGAATCTGGCCTTATGTCAGCACAGAATCTGTCTTCATGTCATAGCAGAGAATCAGGCTTCACGTCACCCACCACTGGAACAGGCCACTGTCACATATTTAGGCCCAGGCACCCAGGCAGAGGAGAGAGGTCCCGTAACAGAGAATCTGGCCTTATGTCAGCGCAGAATCTGTCTTCATGTCATAGCAGAGAATCAGGCTTCACGTCACCCACCACTGGAACAGGCCACTGTCACACATTTAGGCCCAGGCACCCAGGCAGAGGAGAGAGGTCCCGTAACAGAGAATCTGGCCTTATGTCAGCACAGAATCTGTCTTCATGTCATAGCAGAGAATCAGGCTTCACGTCACCCACCACTGGAACAGGCCACTGTCACACATTTAGGCCCAGGCACCCAGGCAGAGGAGAGAGGTCCCGTAACAGAGAATCTGGCCTTATGTCAGCACAGAATCTGTCTTCATGTCATAGCAGAGAATCAGGCTTCACGTCACCCACCACTGGAACAGGCCACTGTCACATATTTAGGCCCAGGCACCCAGGCAGAGGAGAGAGGTCCCGTAACAGAGAATCTGGCCTTATGTCAGCGCAGAATCTGTCTTCATGTCATAGCAGAGAATCAGGCTTCACGTCACCCACCACTGGAACAGGCCACTGTCACACATTTAGGCCCAGGCACCCAGGCAGAGGAGAGAGGTCCCGTAACAGAGAATCTGGCCTTATGTCAGCACAGAATCTGTCTTCATGTCATAGCAGAGAATCAGGCTTCACGTCACCCACCACTGGAACAGGCCACTGTCACATATTTAGGCCCAGGCACCCAGGCAGAGGAGAGAGGTCCCGTAACAGAGAATCTGGCCTTATGTCAGCGCAGAATCTGTCTTCATGTCATAGCAGAGAATCAGGCTTCACGTCACCCACCACTGGAACAGGCCACTGTCACACATTTAGGCCCAGGCACCCAGGCAGAGGAGAGAGGTCCCGTAACAGAGAATCTGGCCTTATGTCAGCACAGAATCTGTCTTCATGTCATAGCAGAGAATCAGGCTTCACGTCACCCACCACTGGAACAGGCCACTGTCACACATTTAGGCCCAGGCACCCAGGCAGAGGAGAGAGGTCCCGTAACAGAGAATCTGGCCTTATGTCAGCGCAGAATCTGTCTTCATGTCATAGCAGAGAATCAGGCTTCACGTCACCCACCACTGGAACAGGCCACTGTCACACATTTAGGCCCCGGCACCCAGACAGAGGAGAGGTTCATTCAACTTTGGGTTGCCCCGCAATATAATGGTAAAATGAAATTAAAAATAGTATTGAATGAGGAAGTGCCCTGGAGTAGAATAATATATTGTTAAGGGGAGGTAGTTAATATCTAATCTGCACAAGGGATGGACAGGTCCTGTGGGATCCATGCCTGGTTCATTTTTATGAACGTCAGCTTGTCCACATTGGCTGTAGACAGGCGGCTGCGTTTGTCTGTAATGACGCCCCCTGCCGTGCTGAATACACGTTCAGACAAAACGCTGGCCGCCGGGCAGGCCAGCACCTCCAAGGCATAAAAGGCTAGCTCTGGCCACGTGGACAATTTGGAGACCCAGAAGTTGAATGGGGCCGAACCATCAGTCAGTACGTGGAGGGGTGTGCACAGGTACTATTCCACCATGTTAGTGAAATGTTGCCTCCTGCTAACACGTTCCGTATCAGGTGGTGGTGCAGTTAGCTGTGGCGTGTTGACAAAACTTTTCCACATCTCTGCCATGCTAACCCTGCCCTCAGAGGAGCTGGGCGTGACACAGCTGCGTTGGCGACCTCTTGCTCCTCCTCTGCCTTCGCCTTGGGCTTCCACTGGTTCCCCTGTGACATTTGGGAATGCTCTCAGTAGCGCGTCTACCAACGTGCGCTTGTACTCGCGCATCTTCCTATCACGCTCCAGTGTAGGAAGTAAGGTCTGCACATTGTCTCTTCATGCCATAGCAGAGAATCTGGCCTTATGTCAGCGCAGAATCTGTCTTCATGTCATAGCAGAGAATCAGGCTTCACGTCACCCACCACTGGAACAGGCCACTGTCACACATTTAGGCCCAGGCACCCAGGCAGAGGAGAGAGGTCCCGTAACAGAGAATCTGGCCTTATGTCAGCGCAGAATCTGTCTTCATGTCATAGCAGAGAATCAGGCTTCACGTCACCCACTACTGGAACAGGCCACTGTCACACATTTAGGCCCAGGCACCCAGGCAGAGGAGAGAGGTCCCGTAACAGAGAATCTGGCCTTATGTCACCGCAGAATCTGTCTTCATGTCATAGCAGAGAATCAGGCTTCACGTCACCCACCACTGGAACAGGCCACTGTCACATATTTAGGCCCAGGCACCCAGGCAGAGGAGAGAGGTCCCGTAACAGAGAATCTGGCCTTATGTCAGCGCAGAATCTGTCTTCATGTCATAGCAGAGAATCAGGCTTCATGTCACCCACCACTGGAACAGGCCACTGTCACATATTTAGGCCCAGGCACCCAGGCAGAGGAGAGAGGTCCCGTAACAGAGAATCTGGCCTTATGTCAGCACAGAATCTGTCTTCATGTCATAGCAGAGAATCAGGCTTCACGTCACCCACCACTAGAACAGGCCACTGTCACACATTTAGGCCCAGGCACCCAGGCAGAGGAGAGAGGTCCCGTAACAGAGAATCTGGCCTTATGTCAGCGCAGAATCTGTCTTCATGTCATAGCAGAGAATCAGGCTTCACGTCACCCACCACTAGAACAGGCCACTGTCACACATTTAGGCCCAGGCACCCAGGCAGAGGAGAGAGGTCCCGTAACAGAGAATCTGGCCTTATGTCAGCGCAGAATCTGTCTTCATGTCATAGCAGAGAATCAGGCTTCACGTCACCCACCACTGGAACAGGCCACTGTCACACATTTAGGCCCCGGCACCCAGACAGAGGAGAGGTTCATTCAACTTTGGGTTGCCCCGCAATATAATGGTAAAATGAAATTAAAAATAGTATTGAATGAGGAAGTGCCCTGGAGTAGAATAATATATTGTTAAGGGGAGGTAGTTAATATCTAATCTGCACAAGGGATGGACAGGTCCTGTGGGATCCATGCCTGGTTCATTTTTATGAACGTCAGCTTGTCCACATTGGCTGTAGACAGGCGGCTGCGTTTGTCTGTAATGACGCCCCCTGCCGTGCTGAATACACGTTCAGACAAAACGCTGGCCGCCGGGCAGGCCAGCACCTCCAAGGCATAAAAGGCTAGCTCTGGCCACGTGGACAATTTGGAGACCCAGAAGTTGAATGGGGCCGAACCATCAGTCAGTACGTGGAGGGGTGTGCACAGGTACTATTCCACCATGTTAGTGAAATGTTGCCTCCTGCTAACACGTTCCGTATCAGGTGGTGGTGCAGTTAGCTGTGGCGTGTTGACAAAACTTTTCCACATCTCTGCCATGCTAACCCTGCCCTGAGAGGAGCTGGGCGTGACACAGCTGCGTTGGCGACCTCTTGCTCCTCCTCTGCCTTCGCCTTGGGCTTCCACTGGTTCCCCTGTGACATTTGGGAATGCTCTCAGTAGCGCGTCTACCAACGTGCGCTTGTACTCGCGCATCTTCCTATCACGCTCCAGTGTAGGAAGTAAGGTCTGCACATTGTCTTTGTACCGGGGATCCAGCAGGGTGGCAACCCAGTAGTCCGCACACATTAAAATGTGGGCAACTCTGCTGTCGTTGCACAGGCACTGCAGCATGTAGTTGCTCATGTGTGCCAGGCTGCCCAGAGGTAAGGACAAGCTGTCCTCTGTGGGAGGCGTATCGTCATCGTCCTGTGTTTCCCCCCAGCCACGCACCAGTGATGGGCCCGAGCTGCTTTGGGTGCCACCCCGCTGTGAACATGCTTCATCCTCATCCTCCTCCACCTCCTCCTCATCCTCGTCCTCCTCGTCCTCCAGTAGTGGGCCCTGTCTGGCCACATTTGTACCTGGCCTCTGGTGTTGCAAAAAACCTCCCTCTGAGTCACTTCGAAGAGACTGGCCTGAAAGTGCTAAAAATGACCCCTCTTCCTCCTCTTCCTCCTGGGCCACCTCCTCTTCCATCATCGCCCTAAGTGTTTTCTCAAGGAGACATAGAAGTGGTATTGTAACGCTGATAACGGCGTCATCGCCACTGGCCATGTTGGTGGAGTACTCGAAACAACGCAACAGGGCACACAGGTCTCGCATGGAGGCCCAGTCATTGGTGGTGAAGTGTGTCTGATCCACAGTGCGACTGACCCGTGCGTGCTGCAGCTGAAACTCCACTATGGCCTGCTGCTGCTCGCACAGTCTGTCCAGCATATGCAAGGTGGAGTTCCACCTGGTGGGTACGTCGCATATGAGGCGGTGAGCGGGAAGGCCGAAGTTACGCTGTAGCGCAGACAGGCGAGCACCAGCAGGGTGTGAACGCCGGAAGCGCAAACAGACGGCCCGCACTTTATGCAGCAGCTCTGACATGTCGGGGTAGTTGAGAATGAACTTCTGCACCACCAAATTCAGCACATGCGCCAGGCAAGGGATGTGCGTCAAACCGGCTAGTCCCAGAGCTGCAACGAGATTTCGCCCATTATCGCACACCACCAGGCCGGGCTTGAGGCTCACCGGCAGCAACCACTCGTCGGTCTGTTGTTCTATACCCCGCCACAACTCCTGTGCGGTGTGGGGCCTGTCCCCCAAACATATGAGTTTCAGAATGGCCTGCTGACGTTTACCCCGGGCTGTGCTGAAGTTGGTGGTGAAGGTGTGTGGCTGACTGGATGAGCAGGTGGAAGAAGAGGAGGAGGAAGCTGAGTAGGAGGAGGAGGAGACAGGAGGCAAAGAATGTTGCCCTGCGATCCTTGGCGGCGGAAGGACGTGCGCCAAACAGCTCTCCGCCTGGGGCCCAGCCGCCACTACATTTACCCAGTGTGCAGTTAGGGAGATATAGCGTCCCTGGCCGTGCTTACTGGTCCACGTATCTGTGGTTAGGTGGACCTTGCCACAGATGGCGTTGCGCAGTGCACACTTGATTTTATCGGACACTTGTTTGTGCAGGGAAGGCACGGCTCTCTTGGAGAAGTAGTGGCGGCTGGGAACAACATACTGTGGGACAGCAAGTGACATGAGCTGTTTGAAGCTGTGTGTGTCCACCAGCCTAAATGACAGCATTTCATAGGCCAGTAGTTTAGAAATGCTGGCATTCAGGGCCAGGGATCGAGGGTGGCTAGGTGGGAATTTACGCTTTCTCTCAAATGTTTGTTACATGGAGAGCTGAACGCTGCCGTGTGACATGGTTGAGATGCTTGGTGACGCAGGTGGTGGTGTTGGTGGTACATCCCATGTTTGCTGGGCGGCAGGTGCCAACGTTCCTCCAGAGGAAGAGGAAGAGGCCGAGGCGGCGGCAGCAGCAGCAGAAGAGGCCGAGGCAGCAGCAGAAGAGGCCGAGGCGGCAGCAGCAGAAGAGGCCGAGGCGGCAGCAGCAGAAGAGGCAGCAGGGGGAGCCTGAGTGACTTCCTTGTTTTTAAGGTGTTTACTCCACTGCAGTTCATGCTTTGCATGCAGGTGCCTGGTCATGCAGGTTGTGCTAAGGTTCAGAACGTTAATGCCTCGCTTCAGGCTCTGATGGCACAGCGTGCAAACCACTCGGGTCTTGTCGTCAGCACATTGTTTGAAGAAGTGCCATGCCAGGGAACTCCTTGAAGCTGCCTTTGGGGTGCTCGGTCCCAGATGGCGGCGGTCAGTAGCAGGCGGAGTCTCTTGGCGGCGGGTGTTCTGATTTTGCCCACTGCTCCCTCTTTTGCTACGCTGTTGGCTCGGTCTCACCACTGCCTCTTCCTCCGAACTGTGAAAGTCAGTGGCACGACCTTCATTCCATGTGGGGTCTAGGACCTCATCGTCCCCTGCATCGTCTTCCACCCAGTCTTGATCCCTGACCTCCTGTTCAGTCTGCACACTGCAGAAAGACGCAGCAGTTAGCACCTGTGTTTCGTCATCATCAGAGACGTGCTGAGGTGGTATTCCCATGTCCTCATCATCAGGAAAAATAAGTGGTTGTGCGTTAGTGCATTCTATCTCTTCCACCCCTGGGGAAGGGCTAGGTGGATGCCCTTGGGAAACCCTGGCAGCAGAGTCTTCAAACAGCATAAGAGACTGCTGCATAACTTGAGGCTCAGACAGTTTCCCTGATATGCATGGGGGTGATGTGACAGACCGATGGGCTTGGTTTGCATGCGCCATCTGTGCGCTTTCTGCAGAAGACTGGGTGGGAGATAATGTGAACGTGCTGGATCCACTGTCGGACACCCAATTGACTAATGCCTGTACCTGCTCAGGCCTTACCATCCTTAGAACGGCATTGGGCCCCACCAAATATCGCTGTAAATTCTGCTGGCTACTGGGACCTGAGGTAGTTGGTTCACTAGGACGTGTGGCTGTGGCAGAACGGCCACGTCCTCTCCCAGCACCAGAGGGTCCACTAACACCACCACGACCATGTCCACGTCCGCGTCAGCGTCCCTTATTAGATGTTTTCCTCATTGTTCCCGTTCACCACAATTTTGAGAATGGCAAATTTGGGAATAGTTTTTCAACCCAGAAAAAAAAAATGTGCTTTTACGGTCACTACAAATAACTTGACCAGCTAAAACAGTACAGATTTGGTTGAATTCAGATGTGAGGCCTGTTTTTTTTTGCGCTGTGTGACAGGTATAGGTTTAATCACAGAATCAGACTTCTATCTGCACGGTAGCGTGTGTCTTAGGTTTTTCTGAATGGCACTATCAGCACCTTCAATGTAAGATATCCTTTTTGGGATAGATTTCAAGTAGGCCTCAAATACCAGAAACTAGTTATTTTGAGAATGGCAAATTTGGGAATAGTTTTTCAACCCAGAAAAAAAAAAGTGCTTTTACGGTCACTACAAATAACTTGACCAGCTAAAACAGTACAGATTTGGTTGAATAGAAATGTGAGGCCTGTTTTTTTTTGCGCTGTGTGACAGGTATAGGTTTAATCACAGAATCAGACTTCTATCTGCACGGTAGCGTGTGTCTTAGGTTTTTCTGAATGGCACTATCAGCACCTTCAATGTAAGATGTCCTTTTTGGGATAGATTTCAAGTAGGCCTCAAATATCAGAAACTAGTTATTTTGAGAATGGCAAATTTGGGAATAGTTTTTCAACCCAGAAAAAAAAATTTGCTTTTACGGTCACTACAAATAACTTGACCAGCTAAAACAGTACAGATTTGGTTGAATAGAAATGTCAGGTCTATTTTTTAGGCGCTGGGTGACAGGCTCAACTTGCCCCTGATGTAGTATATGGCCAAAAAATAACCACACTGTTGATGGTTAAATGCACTTGGGTGACACAGGCTCAGCCTGCACCAGATGTAGTATATGGCCAAAAAATAATCAGACTGTTGATGGTTAAATGCACTTCGGTGACACAGGCTCAGCCTGCAGCTGATGTAGTATATGGCCAAAAAATAACCAGACTGTTGATGGTTAAATGCACTTCGGTGACACAGGCTCAGCCTGCAGCTGATGTAGGATATAGCACAAAATAACCACACTATTGATGGTTAAATACACTTGGTGATAGCTTGTGCTGGCGCACCACAAGTCACAAAATGGCCGCCGATCACCCCAGAAAAAAAGTGATCTAAAAACGCTCTGGGCAGCCTCAAAAAAGTGAGCAAGTCAATATTAGCACTTCAATGATCCACAGCTGCAGATCGATCACAGAATGAAGTCTTTTGGACGAGTTAATCTGCCTAATCTCGCCCTAACGTCGCAGCTGCAACCTCTCCCTATGCTTCAATCAGCAGAGTGACGTGCAGCGCAACGTGACCCAAGCTTATATAGAGGCTGGGTCACATGCTGCACTGGCCAATCACAGCCATGCCAATAGTAGGCAAGGCTGTGATGGCCTCTTGGGGCAAGTAGTATGACGCTTGTTGATTAGCTGCTTTGCAGCCTTTCAAAAAGCGACAAGAAAGCGCCGAACACCGAACCCGAACCTGGACTTTTACGAAAATGTTCGGGTTCGGGTCCGTGTCACGGACACCCCAAAATTCGGTACGAACCCGAACTATACAGTTCGGGTTCGCTCATCCCTAGTTGCTATCAGTCAGGAATTGGCCCAGAAGTTGATTGAGAGCATGCCCAGTCGAATTGCAGAGGTCCTGAAAAAGAAGGGCCAACACTGCAAATACTGACTATTTGCATAAATGTCATGTAATTGTTGATAAAAGCCTTTGAAATGTATGAAGTGCGTGTAATTATATTTCACTACATCACAGAAACAACTGAAACAAAGATCTAAAAGCAGTTTAGCAGCAAACTTTGTGAAAACTAATATTTGTGTCATTCTCAAAACTTTTGGCCACGACTGTATGTGTGTTATTCAATCTCCTATAAATGTCACGGCTGAGGATGGGGAAAACCCTCAGCCGTGCGGTATCAGGAGATGTAAGGTCGCTACTTGACCAGTACCACAGAATTAGGGAGCAGGTCACCTCCTAGAGCTTCCTTAATCTGACCCTGACTCCTAGCTGCATGAGCCGCCCTTGAAGGTAGGAGGGCTCATGCTCAGGAACCTTGGATCCCTTCTGACCCTCCGTCGATCCCTGTACTAGGAGCTGGGTAGACAGCCCGTTCCTCCTGGACACGGAGTAACAGGAGTATAAAGGTGGCCAAGCTATTAAGGGGAACATAAACAGAGATATGGCAATGACAGGTAAGTGAGACTAGTACCACACTTACCTGCCACAGACACACAACCTGGAACCCACGTGCAAGTGCTGCTGTCCACAAACAACACAAAGGACACCGCACACACAGACATCACACGGGAACCCAGGAAACCATATTCTGCAATAAATAAGGACCACACAAACATCTTCTAAACACCATACATAAACCTATGACCACAAGGGTGGCCCCCACTGGCAGATGGAATACACAGGAGGCTGCTCCAGCTAACCATGGCTGAAGTACCCCTCAGACAAGTGATATTCACTGAGGCTTTATAGGCCCAAGTAGCCAGACCCACATAGACACACCCAGTGTTCACACACACAGAAGGGATTTAACCCTTCCAACACCAGGCAAGGGAAGATGGACACTTAAAGGGGAATACACACATAAACAAACACACTTCACCTGTTGCCCCGGGCAACGACATGCGTGGAAATCATGTCCTGGGGATCAGCCATAGGGCTGAGACACTGCCACCACATGCACACAACACCACACGTTGCCACGGGCAACCAAGTGAAGGAAAGTGTCACAAAACAAACCACTGGCCGTGACAATAAACCATCTTTTTTTTTTATTGAATATGCCCACTCTTGATAACCTGTCTTGGTACTGCAATCACCCTCCTCTTAACCCGCTCTACTTCAGTTATGTCTTTCTTATTCACGCTGTTCAAAATTATACACAATATTCCATGTGTGGTCTGACTAGTGATTTATTTATTTGCCTTGGCAGCAGCTGACTTACACTGGATGGTAAAGTTAAAGAGGTACTCTGGTTGTTTCAAGTTATCCACAGAATAACTATTAGATTGCGGGGGTCCTACAGGGGGCCCCATACCTCCTGCAGCCCCCATGAAATGAACAGAGCAGCAGGTTGCACATGCGGTAGGACACTCACCGATCTAATAGCTAACCCTGTCCTGTGTATAGGGGATAGCTAGAAGCAACTGGAATACCCTTTCAAGTTTGCTGTCCACAAATATCCTCTTTTCAGTGGCAATTTTATTCAGTGTACATTTTGTTTCTTCAGTGAAAAACTTTACATTTATCCACATTGAACTACAAGCTGAACGTTCATGTGTATGGGGGAGTTGGAAGGGAGCGTTCAGCCAACAGCTATCTAAACTGTACGGCTAGCTATTCTGTAATAAATGGATGGCAATACAAGTAGTCCTTCACATTAGATCTATTGTATGTCATAATGCTAGCACTAGGCTCCCTTGCCTTCAGTCCCCTGTGCAGCCTCACTGGCTACACATATTGGATGGTATGCAGACTGCTGGCAAAAGAGATGTAGATATTAATAAATAGGGCAATAGGGCAGGGAAAGACAACCGTCTCACTAGCGCCATCTTGTGGAAGTGGCTCCCTATGAGTCAAAATCTGACTTTTTAACAAGTCTTGGGATATGACAGGAGAAAATAACCAAGTCAAATATTCGTCCGTAGACAGCTGTTTCGGGGGGCTTGCCTCTCATCAGTACTGGGTAGAATTCTGTCTGGCTGAGTGCGATGCCTTGGAAGTAGCTTATGGAGGGTACTGCCTGAAACATAAAGTTATAGAACATGTTCCCACAGGATTTAGTAACGGCTGAAAGTGTGAATAGGTTTAAGAAGGGGTTAGATAACATCCTTGTGAAACACAATATACAGTTGCAAGAATAAGTATGTGAACCCTTTGGAATGATATGGATTTCTGCACAAATTGGTCATAAAATGTGATCTGATCTTCATCTAAGTCACAACAATAGACAATCACAGTCTGCTTAAACTAATAACACACAAACAATTCCAGCATATAGAGTAACCCCTAAAATAACAATTTTATTGGTATACCTTAAAAGGGATCCCGTATGGGTCTGCTCGTTATGACGTAAATAATATATAAACAGAAGGGTGTATCCTATAGTCACATCCAGTATACTTGGTAACCTGGGGTGCGGGGATATTTGTCCCTATAACTACCCCTATCCTATAACCTCAGCCCAGGGAGGGCTCCTAATGGTGGAGACCCCCTGTCCCACGTACCTAGACTCCTACCCCTCACAGGTCCCTATGGGGGTACAGCAGGGATATTCCTAGATTACCAAAATATGAGGTGAGGATATAAATCATTAATGGATATATATATATATATCAACTGGATGCAAAAAGAAAAAGAAAGAAAAGAAAAAACAATAACGTGGTACAGACATATACAAAAATACGATTGGTCAGGGTTGACTATATAGTCATACACCTAAACTACCTCGACGCGTTTCCCCCGTAGACAATGCTATGGGATCATCAGGAGGTATAATACAACATTAGTCTATACAAAGTAAATGCAACCATATAGATACTGGCATGGAGCCAGGTCACATAGAAAAGTGCTACAAGATATACACCAGCATAAAGCCAGGTTGCACATATAAAGTAAGATAGTCGTTCATGCTGAATAAGAGCTAAGCAGTCCAGAGACTTGTGGTTTTAATGACAAGGTATATTTAACTTACATGCTGGAGTCCTTCCCTGTGTTCATGTTCCCCCTGGTAGGCAATTTATTACTGATGCTGCAGCTGTATTTAAAGTGCTACCACTTGGCGCCCTGTAGCCCTATTGGTAATCTACATGGCTTCCGGGTTGGTGTCACTTCTTGTTGTTGGAACGCATATGCGTTCCACAGGGAGGATGTTCCGGTTATTCACATAGCAGATTAGCACAGTCAATGCTGCGCTGTCCTTCCGGTCTATGGAACGCATGTGCGTTCCACAGGGCGGATGTCCAGTTATTCACACAGCAGACTAGCACAGTCAATGCTGCGCTGTCCTTCCGGTCTCTGGAACGCACATGCGTTCCAAATCGCGGCCTCCGATCTCTAAAACTCTTCCTGGTTCCTGCATGTATGGTCCTATGATGTGTTATTGCATTCCACACGGTGCTTACATCCCCAATTACATCACAATGGCCAAATCGATTAGTTGTGTCCCATCTAGGTAGGAAAACTTTATAATGGATTATATCATACCTATGGTTATACAATAAACCGTAGTGAGTTTGCCCTCACTTCTCATTAATATAGATCAGGGCATACCTATCACAGGCATATATATTAATGCCTCATAAATCATACCCAGGAAGAGATTTATAAAGAGATAGGATATAGGAAAATTCTATTGGTGAAACAGGCGCAGACACAATAATTATGGGACATAACTCATCCACCATGTGGGCAATTATATAGATGCAGAGTGGTGCACCATAATCAAAGATCTCAAAAGTATTGCAGCATAGTTACACTCAATCCTGATATATATACTTTCACAAAAGAGATAACCGCAATTCGTGGTCAATCTCAGGACAGTGACCTGATATTGACTCACCAATGTCAAAAAATGATATAACATAATATTTCATGCTTTACACATGTGGTCTAATTTTCGTACACTGTATACAATCACTAAAGGCTCGGCTTTTAGGGGAGGACAGGGATATCCCGAACCAGGCCACAACTCAAAGGAAACAGGTAAATGTCAACCTTTCATTAATACCCAGAGGCGCCTGGGATTTGAATCTATGGATCCACATACACTCCTTTTGCAGTATCTTATTGTCCCAGTTCCCACCTCTAGGAGATGGTGGTACCAATTCTAACATAGAGAATTTGAGGCATAAAGGGTCTCCCCCATGTACATCATTGATATGAGAGGCTACTGGTGTGGCCTTTTTATTGATGACATCGTTAACATGCTCACATACTCTCCTACGTAGCTCTCTTATCGTTTTCCCTATGTAGTCCTTTGGACAAGGACATTGACAGATGTAAATGGCCCCTTTACTGCGACAGTTACAGAAGTCCCTAATGTCAAATGACTGTCTAGTGGCTGTGCACGTTATTGTTTTAGCGGTAGATATATATTTGCATGCCCTGCATGCTCCGCATCTAAACATGCCTAGCGGCTTGCGATCCAGCCAGGTACCCTCCCTGGTGACGGGGGCATAGTGGCTATGGACAAGACGGTCCTTGAGACTTTTTCCCCGCCTATAGCTGACGCATGGTTTCTCCGTGAGGATGCCAGACAGATCCTGGTCCATTCGTAGTATGGGCCAATATCTATTAAGCACCCTCATAATGTCTTGGTTAGCTGAATCATAGGTAGAAATAATGCGGGGTGATTGTGTCTTATCTAGGTCTCTTTGTTTCGGAACCAATAGACTAGTGCGATCCTGGATAGCTGCGTGTTTGAAGGCTCGATTTAGATATTCCTGCGGGTAGCCCCTTTCTCTAAATCTTGTTTGTAATTTCTTTGCTTCCTTGAAGAAGGCTTGATTGTCCGAACAATTCCTTCATGCACGGAGATATTGTCCCCTCGGTATTCCTCTTTTGAGGGGGACCGGATGGTGACTATCCCAGTGCAAGAGGGAATTGGTAGCGGTCGTCTTTCTAAACATGTTGGCCGATAATCTATCACCGCAAATCGTAACACGCACATCCAGGAAGGCAATCGTCCTTGGATCGATCTCTGATGTAAATCGAAGACCTATATTGTTCACATTGAGCTCGACAATGAATCTGTCAAATTCGTCCGACCCACCTTTCCAGACCAGAAACACGTCGTCTATATAACGCGTCCAGACCAAAATTTTGTCTGTCCACCACATGTTCTGGTCTGGAAAGATATGGGTATCCTCCCACCAGCCCAGGAAGAGGTTGGCATATGAGGGGGCACAGGGACTCCCCATTGCCGTCCCCCTGAGCTGGTGGAAGAACCGCCCATTAAATAAAAAATAGTTATGGGTCAGTACGAATTGCAGAAGTCTAAGGACGAACATATTATGTTCCCTGCAATGTGTCCCTCGAGTTCTCAGGAAATATTCCACCGCATGGAGCCCTTTATCATGAGGTATAGAACTGTAAAGGGACTCCACGTCAATGCTGGCGAGGAGACAGCCGGGGTCCAAATTGATGGTGTCGATCTTATTGAGAAAGTCCATCGTGTCCCTAGTATGTGTAGGTAGGGACACGACGAACTGACTCAAGACACGATCAATATAGATACCACTATTTTGACTAAGTGAGTCCACCCCTGAAATGATTGGTCGACCCTTCAATGGACTGGTCCCTTTATGGACTTTGGGAAGTCCATTAAATGTGGCTGTACAAGGAAACATCGGTAAGAGGAAATCATACTCCGCAGGTGATATTACCTTTTTACGGATACCCTCATCTAGTATGTTCTTCAAATCGGCTTTAAAATTGATGGTGGGGTGGGTGGATAGAATGCCATATCCCCCTCTATCTTCGAGCAAATCCATACACATCCGTAAATAAAGTGACTGGTCCAGGATCACCAAATTCCCTCCCTTATCCGAGGGCTTTATAATTATTGATTTGTCCCGTTCCAGTGACTGCAGTGCCGATACCTCTACCCGTGATAGATTATATTTTACGGGCCGAATATGCTCGAGTTTCTCCAGATCTGATATTACCATCTGAAGGAAGATGTCTATGCACTCATAATTAAAGGGGGGCGGCGTTCTTTTACTCTTTAATTTAAGGTCCGTAAAAGGACCCTGTCCTGGATTCCTTTTACCCTCTTCCTCAAGATCCATCAGCGTCTGGAAATCGGCATAGTCAGAAGCGTCAAGTCCCAGACTGTCACAGGTTTGTTTATTGGATTGTTTAAAGAACTTCTGCCACTTTAGACGCCTCCCAAACAAATGCAGGTCCTTGGTCCAGCCAAAGAGGCAGAAGTTCGTGGTCGGTACAAATGACAAACCCTTTCTCAGTACCTCAATTTCAACCTTATTCAAATTACGGGAGGTAAGATTAATAATTTGAAGACCGTCCGTTACACTTTGTCTACTCGTCCCCGCTCCCGTAGCTGATAGGGAGCTTGGGCCTTCTCTAAAAAAGAGGGTACAGACTGAGAAAGGGATGGCAAGATGGAGGAGGAGGATTGAGATAGAGACGGGGGCACAGCGGGGTATTGAGGCCCCCGCGGTGCACCGCGTCCCCCACCCCCTCCACGTGGCCATCTCCTACCGCGTCTCCTTGTGCCGAACGATTTACCTCTACTGTAGGCACGGTATTGGGGTTCAGTGTCTGATGACTCAATATCTGATGAGGAAATTTCTGAGACTATAGGGAGATTGTTAGAAATAGGTTGTTTATAGGCCCTATTTTCCCTAAATTCAGTGAGGTCACGGACAAACTGTCTATGTTTCCTGTCCTTCAGTAGATTTTGGAATCTCTCCACCAAGGTTTGTAGAGATGACTCACGTCTACCGTCTTTCTGGTACACTTTTCACTGAGGCTCTCATCAGTGAGGCGAAAGACATTTTTTCGGATAGGGATGTCCCGGGCTTGGCCACATTCTCATCGTGTAAGCAGGTATTTCATGAACTATACATTAGATACAAGGATAACATCAAATCCTGGTGGGAAATAAAATCGATTGAGAGCTACTTGGAGCATAAAATAGTGCCCAGGGGCCTTCGCCACCAGGTCAAACCGGCTGATCGCATTACATCTGTAGAACTGATCGTCAAATGGGAGGAGGAATTGACTAGGAGTTCACTCAGATTGATGAATATCCTCTTAGAGGAAGAGAAATCACTATTTGAGCGTACTTCCATTAAACTGCAGGAGCAAATCGACTTAGCCCTTAAATTGAGAGAGGATCCTGACTTCGGTAGACGTGAGTCATCTCTACAAACCTTGGTGGAGAGATTCCAAAATCTACTGAAGGACAGGAAACATAGACAGTGTGTCCGTGACCTCACTGAATTTAGGGAAAATAGGGCCTATAAACAACCTATTTCTAACAATCTCCCTATAGTCTCGGAAATTTCCTCATCAGATATTGAGTCATCAGACACTGAACCCCAATACCGTGCCTACGGTAGAGGTAAATCGTTTGGCACAAGGAGACGCGGTAGGAGATGGCCACGTGGAGGGGGTGGGGGACGCGGTGCACCGCGGGGGCCTCAATACCCCGCTGTGCCCCCGTCTCTATCTCAATCCTCCTCCTCCATCTTGCCATCTCTTTCTCAGTCTGTACCCTCTTTTTTAGAGAAGGCCCAAGCTCCCTATCAGCTACGGGAGCGGGGACAAGTAGACAAAGTGTAACGGACGGTCTTCAAATTATTAATCTTACCTCCCGTAATTTGAATAAGGTTGAAATTGAGGTACTGAGAAAAGGGTTTGTCATTTGTACCGACCACGAACTTCTGCCTCTTTGGCTGGACCAAGGACCTGCATTTGTTTGGGAGGCGTCTAAAGTGGCAGAAGTTCTTTAAACAATCCAATAAACAAACCTGTGACAGTCTGGGACTTGACGCTTCTGACTATGCCGATTTCCAGACGCTGATGGATCTTGAGGAAGAGGGTAAAAGGAATCCAGGACAGGGTCCTTTTACGGACCTTAAATTAAAGAGTAAAAGAACGCCGCCCACCTTTAATTATGAGTGCATAGACATCTTCCTTCAGATGGTAATATCAGATCTGGAGAAACTCGAGCATATTCGGCCCGTAAAATATAATCTATCACGGGTAGAGGTATCGGCACTGCAGTCACTGGAACGGGACAAATCAATAATTATAAAGCCCTCGGATAAGGCAGGGAATTTGGTGATCCTGGACCAGTCACTTTATTTACGGATGTGTATGGATTTGCTTGAAGATAGAGGGGGATATGGCATTCTATCCACCAACCCCACCATCAATTTTAAAGCCGATTTGAAGAACATAATAGATGAGGGTATCCGTAAAAAGGTAATATCACCTGCGGAGTATGATTTCCTCTTACCGATGTTTCCTTGTACAGCCACATTTAATGGACTTCCCAAAGTCCATAAAGGGACCAGTCCATTGAAGGGTCGACCAATCATTTCAGGGGTGGACTCACTTAATCAAAATAGTGGTATCTATATTGATCGTGTCTTGAGTCAGTTCGTCGTGTCCCTACCTGCATATACTAGGGACACGATGGACTTTCTCAATAAGATCGACACCATCAATTTGGACCCCGGCTGTCTCCTCGCCAGCATTGACGTGGAGTCCCTTTACAGTTCTATACCTCATGATAAAGGGCTCCATGCGGTGGAATATTTCCTGAGGACTCGAGGGACACATTGCAGGGAACATAATATGTTCGTCCTTAGACTTCTGCAATTCGTACTGACCCATAACTATTTTTTATTTAATGGGCGGTTCTTCCACCAGCTCAGGGGGACGGCAATGGGGAGTCCCTGTGCCCCCTCATATGCCAACCTCTTCCTGGGCTGGTGGGAGGATACCCATATCTTTCCAGACCACGACATGTGGTGGACAGACAAAATTTTGGTCTGGACGCGTTATATAGACGACGTGTTTCTGGTCTGGAAAGGTGGGTCGGACGAATTTGACAGATTCATTGTCGAGCTCAATTTGAACAATATAGGTCTTCGATTTACATCAGAGATCGATCCAAGGACGATTGCCTTCCTGGATGTGCGTGTTACGATTTGCGGTGATAGATTATCGGCCAACATGTTTAGAAAGACGACCGCTACCAATTCCCTCTTGCACTGGGATAGTCACCATCCGGTCCCCCTCAAAAGAGGAATACCGAGGGGACAATATCTCCGTGCACAAAGGAATTGTTCGGACAATCAAGCCTTCTTCAAGGAAGCAAAGAAATTACAAACAAGATTTAGAGAAAGGGGCAACCCGCAGGAATATCTAAATCGAGCCTTCAAACACGCAGCTATCCAGGATCGCACTAGTCTATTGGTTCCGAAACAAAGAGACCTAGATAAGACACAATCACCCCGCATTATTTCTACCTATGATTCAGCTAACCAAGACATTATGAGGGTGCTTAATAGATATTGGCCCATACTACGAATGGACCAGGATCTGTCTGGCATCCTCACGGAGAAACCATGCGTCAGCTATAGGCGGGGAAAAAGTCTCAAGGACCGTCTTGTCCATAGCCACTATGCCCCCGTCACCAGGGAGGGTACCTGGCTGGACCGCAAGCCGCTAGGCATGTTTAGATGCGGAGCATGCAAGGCATGCAAATATATATCTACCGCTAAAACAATCACGTGCACAACCACTAGACAGCCATTTGACATTAGGGACTTCAGTAACTGTCGCAGTAAAGGGGCCATTTACATCTGTCAATGTCCTTGTCCAAAGGACTACATAGGGAAAACGATAAGAGAGCTACGTAGGAGAGTATGTGAGCATGTTAACGATGTCATCAATAAAAAGGCCACACCAGTAGCCTCACATATCAATGATGTACATGGGGGGGACCCTTTATGCCTCAAATTCTCCATGTTAGAATTGGTACCACCATCTCCTAGAGGTGAGAACTGGGACAATAAGATACTGCAAAAGGAGTGTATGTGGATCCATAGATTCAAATCCCAGGCGCCTCTGGGTATTAATGAAAGGTTGACATTTACCTGTTTCCTTTGAGTTGTGGCCTGGTTCGGGATATCCCTGTCCTCCCCTAAAAGCCGAGCCTTTAGTGATTGTATACAGTGTACGAAAATTAGACCACATGCGTAAAGCATGAAATATTATGTTATATCATTTTTTGACATTGGTGACTCAATATCAGGTCACTGTCCTGAGATTGACCACGAATTGCGGTTATCTCTTTTGTGAAAGTATATATATATCAGGATTGAGTGTAACTATGCTACTTTTGAGATCTTTGATTATGGTGCACCACTCTGCATCTATATAATTGCCCACATGGTGGATGAGTTATGTCCCATAATTATTGTGTCTGCGCCTGTTTCACCAATAGAATTTTCCTATATCCTATCTCTTTATAAATCTCTTCCTGGGTATGATTTATGAGGCATTAATATATATGCCTGTGATAGGTACGCCCTGATCTATATTAATGAGAAGTGAGGGCAAACTCACTACGGTTTATTGTATAACCATAGGTATGATATAATCCATTATAAAGTTTTCCTACCTAGATGGGACACAACTAATCGATTTGACCATTGTGCTGTAATTGGGGATGTAAGCACCGTGTGGAATGCAATAACACATCATAGGACCATACATGCAGGAACCAGGAAGAGTTTCAGAGATCGGAGGCCGCGATTTGGAACGCATGTGCGTTCCAGAGACCGGAAGGACAGCGCAGCATTGACTGTGCTAGTCTGCTGTGTGAATAACCGGACATCCGCCCTGTGGAACGCACATGCGTTCCATAGACCGGAAGGACAGCGCAGCATTGACTGTGCTAATCTGCTATGTGAAAACCCGGAACATCCTCCCCGTGGAACGCATATGCGTTCCAACAACAAGAAGTGACACCAACCCGGAAGCCATGTAGATTACCAATAGGGCTACAGGGCGCCAAGTGGTAGCACTTTAAATACAGCTGCAGCATCAGTAATAAATTGCCTACCAGGGGGAACATGAACACAGGGAAGGACTCCAGCATGTACAGTAAGTTAAATATACCTTGTCATTAGAACCACAAGTCTCTGGACTGCTTAGCTCTTATTCAGCATGAGCACCATTTGTGACTATGACTTTTGATTTTAGTGTGGGTCTCACTAGGACTTCATGATAGGGGGACAACAGGAATAATCTCTTACTGGGATCTTCCCTATCACCTAAACTGTGAGTCCGCACTGATCTCTGTACTTATGCATATCTGGATGATAAACGTCAAACTGACTTAGGTATATGATCATTTTCTCCCCCATAGGATGCGGAATTTACTGTCCACCTCTGAAGGAGTCCGCTGCAGGCACAATCATCAAAATGTGCACATAACTAGCCGGATATGATGCTACCAAACATATCTACTGGCCTGATTACGTTCCCCGTTAATCAATTAATGTAGAGCGACTATCTTACTTTATATGTGCGACCTGGCTTTATGCTGGTGTATATCTTGTAGCACTTTTCTATGTGACCTGGCTCCATGCCAGTATCTATATGGTTGCATTTACTTTGTATAGACTAATGTTGTATTATACCTCCTGATGATCCCATAGCACTGTCTATGGGGGAAACGCGTCGAGGTAGCTAAGGTGTATGACTATCTAGTCAACCCTGACCAATCGTATTTTTGTATGTCTGTACCACGTTATTGTTTTTTCTTTTCTTTCTTTTTCTTTTTGAATCCAGTTGATATATACAAACCGGATTCCAAAAAAGTTGGGACACTATACCAATCGTGAATAAAAACTGAATGCAATGATGTGGAGGTGCCAACTTCTAATATTTTATTCAGAATATAACATAAATCACGGAACAAAAGTTTAAACTGAGAAAATGTACCATTTTAAGGGAAAAATATGTTGAATCAGAATTTCATGGTGTCAACAAATCCCCAAAAAGTTGGGACAAGGCCATTTTCACCACTGTGTGGCATTTCCCCTTCTTCTTACAACACTCAACAGACGTCTGGGGACCGAGGAGACCAGTTTCTCAAGTTTAGAAATAGGAATGCTCTCCCATTCTTGTCTAATACAGGCCTCTAACTGTTCAATCGTCTTGGGCCTTCTTTGTTGCACCTTCCTCTTTATGATGCGCCAAATGTTCTCTATAGGTGAAAGATCTGGACTGCAGACTGGCCATTTCAGTACCCGGATCCTTCTCCTACGCAGCCATGATGTTGTGATTGATGCAGAATGTGGTCTGGCATTATCTTGTTGAAAAATGCAGGGTCTTCCCTGAAAGAGATGACGTCTGGATGGGAGCATATGTTGTTCTAGAACCTGAATATATTTTTCTGCATTGATGGTGCCTTTCCAGACATGCAAGCTGCCCATGCCACAAGCACTCATGCAACCCCATACCATCAGAGATGCAGGCTTCTGAACTGAGCGTTGATAACAACTTGGGTTGTCCTTGTCCTCTTTGGTCCGGATGACATGGCGTCCCAGATTTCCAAAAAGAACTTCGAATCGTGACTCGTCTGACCGCAGAACAGTCTTCCATTTTGCCACACTCCATTTTAAATGATCCCTGGCCCAGTGAAAACGCCTGAGCTTGTGGATCTTGCTTAGAAATGGCTTCTTCTTTGCGCTGTAGAGTTTCAGCTGGCAATGGCGGATGGCACAGTGGATTGTGTTCACTGACAATGGTTTCTGGAAGTATTCCTGAGCCCATTCTGTGATTTCCTTTACAGTAGCATTCCTGTTTGTGGTGCAGTGTCGTTTAAGGGTCCGGAGATCACGGGCATCCAGTATGGTTTTACGGCCTTGACCCTTACGCACAGAGATTGTTCCAGATTCTCTGAATCTTCGGATGATGTTATGCACAGTTGATGATGATAGATGCAAAGTCTTTGCAATTTTTCGCTGGGTAACACCTTTCTGATATTGCTCCACTATCTTTCTGCGCAACATTGTGGGAATTGGTGATCCTCTACCCATCTTGGCTTCTGAGAGACACTGCCACTCTGAGAAGCTCTTTTTATACCCAATCATGTTGCTAATTGACCTAATTAGTGTTAATTGGTCTTACAGCTCTTCGTTATGCTCAAATTTACTTTTTCCAGCCTCTTATTGCTACTTGTCCCAACTTTTTGGGGATTTGTTGACACCGTGAAAATTGGAATCAACATATTTTTCCTTTAAAATGATGCATTTACTCGGATTAAACGTTTGATCTGTCATCTACGTTCTATTACAAATAAAATATTGACATTTGCCATCTCCACATCATTGCATTCAGTTTTTATTCACAATTTGCTTAGTGTCCCAACTTTTTTGGAATCCGGTTTGTATATATATATATATATATTTGTGGTCAGGGCGACGGCCCCTGGACGTAGGAACTAGAGCTAACCTCAGGCTGGGAAATGCCGGGAGCCCGTAGCGAGGATAGGCCTAAAAGGGGGCCTATCCTTAAGGAAGAGCTAAGAAAAGGGAAGGGAGGGAGGGGTACCTGGCCGCACGTCCCGTCCCCTGACCTGCGTGGAGGTTAATATAGCCAAGGGGCGTGGCCTCTGCCCCTCCCACAAATACAGGCTGCACGGCAGCCTTAACTACTTGTGGTCAGGGCGACGGCCCCTGGACGTAGGAACTAGAGCTAACCTCAGGCTGGGAAATGCCGGGAGCCCGTAGCGAGGAGCCCGTAGCGAGGATAGGCCTAAAAGGGGCCAAAAAGGAGACCCAACCATACCATCAAACACTCATTGCACCGTACAGGGCAAGTGAACAGAAAGCATCACGGATCTCCGATCGGAGGATTTGGACCATATCTGGAGAACACGACTACCTCCAACGTCCCATGCACCTGATAACCTGAGGAGGCATCTGGTGCTTAGACACCGCCTCAAAACGAAAGGAGTGAAGCAGACCCTGTTTAGAGTAAATATACCCTACCGTTTGAACGAAAAGACCCTTCACGATGGAGGTGCGGGATATACCGTCTCATATCACAGTGACTTCCATTTACCTTACCTCTTTGTCATGTGTACCGCCACACCGTTCTTGGAGCTGGTTAAATGATGATGCAATTGAAAGAGTGTCTGGAACCAGGAACGATTTACTCCTATGTTGACTAACAGATGACCATATACGAGAAGGTCTGAATCCTTAGAGCTGCAGACTGAAACAAACAATGGTGAAACGGTTGGAAGTGCCTAGATCAGGCATCCCAGACCGCGGCCCCTCAGCTGCCGCAACCACAACCCCCACAACGCCCTGCTGCAGGCAGATTGTTTTTTTTTTTTTTGAGAAGCCATGCGTGAGAGACTCTAATGGCAAAACACATGTGTCACCCTAAAAGGGGGAAGCCAAGCGTGAGAGACTAATGGCGGCGTCATATGTGTACAAACTAACACGGAGAAGCCATGCGTGGGACACTAATGGCGGAGACATATGTGTAACACTAAAACGAAGCCATGCGTGGGAGACTAACGGCGGAGTCATACGTGTAAGACTAAATGGAGAAGCCATGCATGAGAGACTCTAATGGCAGAGACATGTGTAACCCTAAAAGGGAGAAGCCCTGCGTGAGAGACTAATGGTGACTTCATATGTGTAACACCGAAAGGGGAGAAGCCGTGTGTGAGAGACTAATGGCAGAGTCATATGTGCAACACTAGAATGGAGAAGCCATGCATGAGAGACTAATGGCAGAGTCATACGTGAAGACTAAACGGAGAAGGCATGCGTGAGACTCCAATGGCGGAGTCCTATGTGACACTGAAGGGGGTAACCATACGTGAGAGACTCAAATGGCGGAGTCATGTGTAACACTCAAAAGGAAAAGCCACACGTGAGAGACTCTAATGGCGGAGGCATATGTAACCCTTAAAGGGAGAAGCCATACGTGAGAGACTCTAATGGCGGAGTCATATGTGACACTAACAAGGGAGAAGCCATGCGTGAGAGACTCTAATGGCACAGCCATACGTGAGAGACTCTAATGGCGGAGTTATATGTAACACTAAAAAGGGGGAAGCCATACGTGAGAGACTCTAATGGCAAAGCCATGCGTGAGAGACTCTAATGGCGGAGTCATATGTAACACTAAAGGGAGAAGCCATACGTGAGAGATTCAAATGGCGGAGTCATACGTGACCCTAACAAAAAGAGAGGGAAGCCATGCGTGAGAGACTCTAATGGCAAAGCCATGCGTGAGAGACTCTAATGGCGGAGTTATATGTAACACTAAAAGGGAGAAGCCATGCGTGAGAGACTCAAATGGCTAAGCCATGCGTGAGAGACCCTAATGGCGGAGTCATATGGCGGCTTAATTTCCCTCTTAATTAATTAACAACCACTATGCCGCACCAGTATGACTTGGGGACTCGCATAACCATTATCCTCTCCGACAATGACCTAGGACGCTAACCAGCCTACAACCATATTGCCCCCCACCGAACAACATGAAGAACGAACACCGGGCCCCCGAAGCCCTGAGGCCCCCCGAAGCCAAGGGATCGACCCGGAAGACCTCACCGTGATGATAAGCAATTAAACGTGAGCCCGACCTAAAGGCAAATGCATAGACATTAGTGATCCGAACCACTTGCATGAATGAACATTAACCAACCGTGAAATTGAAACAGATGGGAGAAAACCAGAGCCAGAGGCATTGCAGTTAGCTAAGAAAAGCCCCTAGTCGTGACAAACACATGAATAACTGTGAAACATAGTAGTAACTTACTCCTATCGGCCCACTGTCCGCTAGGGAGCTATTTGGTTAACTGGGGCGGGAGATCCAACTGCGTGAATGCGAACCAGAAGTACAGGAGATCAGTCTGCGTAACCCACCACCGAGGAAAGAAACTCAAGCCTGAAGAAGCAGCTATGTTTAACGGAAGAGCAGAATTAGAGCGGTGCGCTGATAGCCCTAGCAAGAATACTGAGTAACCATGATGTAGAAATGAAAGAAATGCAGCTTAATGTGGAAGCAGAGTAGAACACATGATGCAAGAACAAGTGGGTAAATGCAGCTCTGGATGTGAGAGGTGCCTAAAACATGGTATGGGCACAGCTCTGAGTATGAGCATGAGGAGCATGGTATACCGCAGCTGTATGAGTGCAAGCTGAAAGGAACCGAGTATTAATGTAATGCAACCGCGACCGCTGCTCTAGAAGTGAATGGCGTATAGGACAAAAATGTAAAAGCAGACACACGGCTGTAGCTTGAAGGTAACAATCCTAACCACGATCGTCTGACCATGGAGCCCAACTCCCTTCGCCCAGAGCGCTACAAGTCACGGACCGTGGAACCAAGTCCGATCCTACCGTGAATGTAAGCACATGATCCGAGTGAGAACTGTGCCACCATGAATTCATGTCTAGGTTCCCTGACGTGTGTCATATTTCTCCGACCCGCCAATTCAACTAAATGTGGTGTTTAGGAAGTATACTGAATATTAACTGTGTCTTGACTGCACAACATTACCCTATGGGAACTAATAGCAGATCTATGTGGTATGTAGGTAGACAGTGGCATACGTTTGAGCGAATATGCACGTGAATAAGCTAAAATCCCCGACACGATATCATGCCCCATTAGATTTGAAAGAGGTTGTGTTCAGTAATGTAGAGCACCTATAACAATAATACACATCTGTGGAACACTGGGAACCGGGTAAATGGGTGACAGCTCCCATGAAACCAGCCCCGAGCCTAGGAATGTACCCGTGCTGGTGTACCTGCGCCTCTGTACGTGCGACTGCAGACCCCCCGGCCGGCGGTGGGGTTACCAATACCGTGCGAGCCCCAGGACTGCCAAGTAGGCATGCAAACGTCACATATTTGGCCACAATTGAAGAGAGACTGGAACAGTGAGTGGGGAACAACAGAATGTTCCCCAATGATGATCAGCAACGTGCCTGATGGAAACAGTGGAAACATAAACACAAGCACTGCTGCTCCCGCACGGAGAGCCCAGCCACGCCGCTCTAGAGCAGGACAAACAAAGGACTCTAGAATCTTGCGATAACTCTAGAATCTTGCGAAATACCAAAATGACACCTACAGCCAGTGGCCACATATACACACAGAACTATGACCACATAGGTCTGCCGACTGATAACCACATAATCAGACCAGATTCCTTAAAGTGACAGTACACGGACTGAATGTCATACCTTGCATGCTCTGTGTTCTTCTCCCCCACCCTTGTTATAATAAAATGATGGAACAAATAAATATCATGGTTGTAAGGGACCTATGCCAGTTCTAGTCCTCTGAGGCGACTAATTATATGACTGTGGTTACCTCATATGTGTAACCGCTATGTTACCTCTGGCCAGTCGGTACTTGCACAACATAGTGGGCGGGATTCCCAAACGGTGCGAGCGTTACCAGGGGCGGGACCGCAGAGCGTGCCTAGCAACCGGTACACGCGGCTGCTCCCGGAACGCCCGCCCGCACAACAAGCCCGCGCCGCCCGGCCACGGCATCCCCACAACGTGCCTGCCCAAAGCTTATACTGAACTTTTCATGTAACACTGCATTGAATACATGTGAGAAATAAATGCAGTCAAGGAACCGGGAGTGGGCGTGGTATGCCTTCCATATTGGAGCACAGGGTATATAGTATATGGGGTTCCCCCTGTGTGCCCCCACGGTGGAGCGCAGGGAAGGTTGGTGATATGGAAGGCTTCCTCATGATTAAAGCGATTATAAATGCCGATGCGTTCCACCGTGGAACGTATCGGGGAAGTAGTGGAGCTCCGGGAGGTGGGCGGAATTGTACATGCCGATGCGTTCCACCGTGGAACGCATCGGGGAAGTAGTGGAGTTCCGGGAGGTGGGCGGAATTGTACATGCCGATGCGTTCCACCGTGGAACGCATCGGGGAAGTAGTGGAGCTCCGGGAGGTGGGCAGAATTGTACATGCCGATGCGTTCCACCGTGGAACGCATCGGGAGTCTGTGTATGCTATGGATAGATGCAAGATATGTAGCAGTAAGATCACGGCCAGCCGAGCGCTGCCCCCCCCCCCCCCGGGGTGAGGACCCGACCCGCCGCGCGGTCCCCACGCTGCTGCCCCAGCCTCGGATACCCCCTGCTTACCTGACCGAAAGCACCAGACGAGCCGCCGCAGCCAATACTCACCCAGCCGAGACGAAAAAGAGCGGGACGTGCAGGAACCAGACGTGAACCGGAAGTACCAGGTACCTGGCCGCACGTCCCGTCCCCTGACCTGCGTGGAGGTTAATATAGCCAAGGGGCGTGGCCTCTGCCCCTCCCACAAATACAGGCTGCACGGCAGCCTTAACTACATATATATATATATCCATTAATGATTTATATCCTCACCTCATATTTTGGTAATCTAGGAATATCCCTGCTGTACCCCCATAGGGACCTGTGAGGGGTAGGAGTCTAGGTACGTGGACAGGGGGTCTCCACCATTAGGAGCCCTCCCTGGGCTGAGGTTATAGGATAGGGGTAGTTATAGGGACGAATATCCCCGCACCCCAGGTTACCAAGTATACTGGATGTGACTATAGGATACACCCTTCTGTTTATATATTATTTATGTCATAACGAGCGGACCCATACGGGATCCCTTTTAAGGTATACCAATAAAATTGTTATTTTAGGGGTTACTCTATATGCTGGAATTGTTTACAACTATATACCCCACTATATTTATGTATATTGACTTTGCTGGAATTTAATAACACACAAAAAATTAAATGTTACCATGTTTTTATCGAACACACCAGGTGGAGGTGGAAAAAGTATGTGAACCCTTGGATTTAATAACTGTTGAACCTCCTTTGGCAGCAATAACTTCAACCAAACGTTTCCTGTAGTTGCAGATCAGACGTGCACAATGGTCAGGAGTAATTCTTGACCATCCCTCTTTACAGAACTGTTTCAGTTCAGCAATATTTTTGGGATGTCTGGTGTGAATCACTTTCTTGAGGTCATACCACAGCATCTCAATCAGGTTGAGGTCAGGACTCTGGCTGGGCCACTCCAGAAGGCGTATTTTCTTCTGTTTAAGGCTACTTTCACACTAGCGGAGCCCCGAACGCTAGTGTGAAAGTAGCCTAAGCCATTCTGTTGTTGATTACTTCTATGCTTTGGGTCGTTGTCCTGTTGCAACACCGATCTGTTGAGCTTCAGCTGGTGGACAGATGGCCTTAAGATCTCCTGCAAAATGTCTTGATAAACTTAGGAATTAATTTTTCCTTCGATGATAGCAATCCGTCCAGGCCTGATGCAGCAAAGCAGCCCCAAACCATGATGCCCCAACAGTTGGGATGAGGTTTTGATGTTGGTGTGCTGTGCCTCTTTTTCTCCACACATAGTGTTGTGTGTTTCTTCCAAACAACTCAACTTTGGTTTCATCTGTCCACAGAATATTTTGCCAGTACTGCTGTGGAACATCCAGGTGCTCTTGTGCAAACTGTAAACGTGCCGCAATGTTTTTTTTGGACCGAAGCGGCTTCCTCTGTGGTATCCTCCCATGAAATCTATTCTTTAGTGTTTTACATATCGTAGATTCGCTAACAGGGATGTTAGCATATGCCAGAGACTTTTTAAGTCTTTAGCTGATACTCTAGGATTCTTCTTCACCTCATTGAGCAGTCTGCGCTGTGCTCTTGCAGTCATCTTTACAGGAGTGCTGAACTTTCTCCATTTATAGACAATTTGTCTTACCGTGGACTAATGAACAGCAAGGCTTTTAGAGATACTTTTATAACCCTTTCCAGCTTTATGCAAGTCAACAATTCTTAATCATAGGTCTTCTGAGAGCTCTTTTATGTGAGGCATCATTCACATCAGGCAATGCTTCTTGTGAAAAGCAAACCCAGAACTGGTGTGTGTTTTTTTATAGGGCAGGGCAGCTGTAACCAACACTTCCAATCTCATCTGATTGATTGGACTCCAGTTGGCGGACACCTCACTCCAATTAGCTCTTGTGATCCTGTGAGGATAGAAACATAGAAACATAGAAACATAGAATGTGTCGGCAGATAAGAACCATTTGGCCCATCTAGTCTGCCCAATATATCTGAATCCTATTAATAGTCCCTGGCCCTATCTTATATGAAGGATAGCCTTATGCCTATCCCATGCATGCTTAAACCCCTTCACTGTATTTGCAGCTACCACTTCTGCAGGAAGGCTATTCCATGCATCCACTACTCTCTCAGTAAAGTAATACTTCCTTAAATTACTTTTAAACCTTTGCCCCTCTAATTTAAAACTGTGTCCTCTTGTGGTAGTTTTTCTTCTTTTAAATATGCTCTCCTCCTTTACCGAGTTGATTCCCTTTATGTATTTAAAAGTTTCTATCATATCCCCTCTGTCTCTTCTTTCTTCCAAGCTATACATGTTAAGGTCCTTTAACCTTTCCTGGTAAGTTTTATCCTGCAATCCATGTACTAGTTTAGTAGCTCTTCTCTGAACTCTCTCTAGAGTATCTATATCCTTCTGGAGATATGGCCTCCAGTACTGCGCACAATACTCCAAGTGAGGTCTCACCAGTGTTCTGTACAGCGGCATAAGCACTTCACTCTTTCTACTGCTTATACCTCTCCCTATACATCCAAGCATTCTGCTGGCATTTCGTGCTGCTCTATTACATTGTCTTCCAGCCTTTAAGTCTTCTGAAATAATTACTCCTAAATCCCTTTCCTCAGATACTGAGGTCAGGACTGTGTCAAATATTCTATATTCTGCCCTTGGGTTTTTACGCCCCTGGTGCATTATCTTGCACTTATCCACATTAAATTTCAGTTGCCAGAGTTCTGACCATTCTTCTAGTTTTCCTAAATCCTTTTCCATTTGGCGTTTCCCTCCAGGAACATCAACCCTGTTACATATCTTTGTGTCATCAGCAAAAAGACAAACCTTACCATCGAGACCTTTTGCAATATCACTTATGAAGATATTAAACAAAATTGGTCCCAGTACAGATCCCTGTGGAACCCCACTGGTAACATGACCTTGTTTTGAATGTTCTCCATTGACTACAACCCTCTGCTGTCTGTCACTCAGCCACTGCCTAATCCACTCAACAATATGGGAGTCCA
Source organism: Bufo bufo (assembly GCF_905171765.1). Classification (NCBI taxonomy): domain Eukaryota; kingdom Metazoa; phylum Chordata; class Amphibia; order Anura; family Bufonidae; genus Bufo; species Bufo bufo. Next base: position 666,015,401 of record NC_053389.1, read on the forward strand.
TGCTCAATGACTGCAGTTTATTGATAAGTCTTCTATGTGGGACAGTGTCAAATGCCTTACTAAAATCTAGATATGCGATGTCTACTGCACCTCCACCGTCTATTATTTTAGGAGATTACATGTGGTGATGTATCTGGAAAGAAGGTCAGAGATGTTAGGAGGGGATAGATTGTTAGGAGGGGATAGATTGTGGACGGCCTTATATGTATTTGTAAGTATTTTAAACTGAATTCGCTGGGGAATCAGGAGCCAGTGAAGGGATTGGCAGAGGAGAAGCGAGGGAAGATGTGGATTAACCGGGCAGCAGAGTTGAGAAAAGATTGGAATGGTGCGAGTGCTAGATGGGAGGCCACAGAGGAGATGTCCAGGCAGGAGATGACGAGAGCATGCACTAGCATTTTAGTTGACTCAGAGGTGAGGAAGCAGCAAATATCAGAGATGTTCTTGAGTTGAAACAGGCAGTTGGAGGGGAAGGTTTGAATGAGTGGCTTAAAGGACAGGGCAGAATCAAATGTTATCCCAAGGCAGCGGACCCTTGAGACTGGAGTAAGTGTGGTGCTGTTAACTGGATTGGATAGGTCAGGTAGGGGAGCTGAAAGACATGGTGGAAAGATTATTCTGTTTTCTACATGTTGAGTTTTAAGAAGCATGAGGAGAAGAATAAAGATATAGCTGACAGACATGCTGGGATTCGCAATAGAAGGGAATTGATATCTGAGCCAGAGAGGTAGATTTAAGTGTCATCAGCATAGAGGTGATATTGGAAGCCATGGGACTCTATCAGCTGTCCCAGGCCTAATGTATAAATGGAGAAAAATAGGGGACCAGTGTCAAAAGCAGAGGACAGGTCAAGAAGGAGGAGCACATTTAGCTTTGGCAGGTCGCAGAGATGGGGCGATGGCTAGATAAAGAGGATGGGTCCAGGGGGGACTTCTTGAGTGTAGGCGTGATGGTTGCATGTTTAAAAGAGGAAGAAAATACACCAGTGGTTAGTGATAGGTTGAAGAGATGGGTTAGAGCAGGAATAACTATAGTGGTGAGGTTAGGGATGAGGTCGGATGGAATTGGGTGAAGGGCACAGGTGGTGAGGTGTGACTTGGAGATTAGGGTGGAGAGCTTTTCTTCAGTGATGGTGGTAAACTGGGTTATGTAGGAAGAGCACTGGGCAGTTGTGTACAGGGCTAGTTGTGGTTGTTGCTTGAAGCTCTCTCAGATTTTTTCAATTTTATCTTTGAAATATGAGGCAAAGTCTTCGGCTTAGATAAGGGGTGTGGGAGGGGGCAGCAGGGGACAAAGTAGAGAGTTAAATCTATTAAACAATTGTTTACGGTTGCAGGAAAGAGATGATATAAGAGTAGAACCACATGTTTGTATGATATGAAGTCTTCCTTGGAGTGTTTTCTTCCAGTTTCGTTCTTCGACTCTGGAAGCTTGTTTCAGTTTTTTAGTTTGGTGAATGTGCCAGGATTGTTGACTAATTCGCCGGGTTCTGTTGTGAGTCTGTGTGTGTGTGTGTGTGTGTGTGTGGGCAACAGAATCAAGGGCTGAAGTAAATGTGGTTGTGCAGAAAGCAGCGGCTGTGTCAGCCTATGTCCTATGTATTTCCGCAAATCATTGAGCAGGCACCTGGGGACAATGCACCGGGGGGTCCTGTGACCCCCCCCCCCCCCCCCCCCCCGTGTAGGCGATCGCAGCAAACCGCAGGTCAATTCAGACCTGCGGTTTGCTGCGTTTCCGGGTTATTCGGGTCTCTGGGGACCCGATAACTCGGAACAGGATGGTGATCGGTGGTGTGATAATACACCACTAATCACCATCCTTAGATCCTGAGAGGTGATGTGACATCACCTCTTAGGATCGCTCTGATTGGCTGCAGGGGCGGACGGGCATTTCAAATCATCGCAGCGCTCCTCTCCTCCTCCTTTTCAGTCCGGAGCCCGAGGAGAGAGGAGCGCTGCGTCCATCATCAGAGCCAGCACCCCCCATTTGTTCAGAGCCCAGGATCCAGCCAGCACCCCATCTGTGCCCCAGCACCCCCAGCACCACCAGGTATTTAGGGAAAGGCTAGGGACAAGTTAGATTAGGCAGGGATATTTAGGGAAAGTTAGTTGAATAAAAAAAAATAAAAAAAGTTTTGGTTGCATCACCCTAAATTGGGTGACTGGGGTCCACAGCACAGCTGTGTGACCCTAGACCCCCCATGGGTGCTGCAGCTTGCCCCCCCTTCCCCTCTAGCTTTTTTGTGGTGCAGGCATTTTTATTTATTTTTTTGTGTGTACGGCACTGTTAGCGTCCGGCCACTGTTAGCGCATCGCACACCCCACCGCTGATCAAATTCGAACGGTTGATCAGCAACTTTTTAATTTATTTTAATTTTTTTTCACATTTTTACCCCTTTTTTTAGTTAGTCTTTTTTTTTTTTTGACTGTTAGGTTTAGAGTTCATGAACACCCGTGCCCCCACACACACGCACACCAAATAAAGATTTACACGCACGCACACGCAGACACACACTCCCCTATGGACCGCCGGATGTTCTCGGCCGAGGAGGCATACGCCCAGCTTGCCTCCGAGTCTGAGAGTCCCAGTGAGGACGAGGATGACCCCACTTTCCTTTTGTCATCCGCGTCCTCCTCCTCATCTAGCAATGATGATGAGCCCCCAAGGCGGCGGAGGCGCCGCCAGGCGGAGCAAGGGGACCACCATGCTAGGGCCCCTGTGGCCCACCCTAGTACGAGCAGCTCTGGGGCTCGTACTAGTTTTCCGGCCAACCAGTTAAATCCACCGGAGCCCCCTGCCGGTGAACTTGTCTGGTGTACCCCAGAGCCTTATGAGCCCGTGATTCCTGATTTTGAAGGCCAATCAGGAATCCAGATTTCCACAGTGGGCTTCACTGAATATGACTTTTTTAGTCTTTCAGTGACCACTTTGTAAATCTAATGGTGGAGCAAACAAACCTGTACGCCCAACAGTTTGTTGCTCAACACCCGGGCTCCTTTTTGGCTAGGCCCGGTGGCTGGATTTTGGGGCCTCGTGCTGCATATGGGCCTAGTCAAGAAACCTAGTGTCAGGCATTACTGGAGTGGGGACGTCCTCTACCAGACCCCACTTTACAGTACGGCCATGACACGCTCTCGGTTTGAGGCCATCCGGAAATGCATTATTCAGATAATGCAGCATGTCCCCCCAAGGTGATCCTGCCTATGACCGCCTGTACAAAATCAGGCTGGTCATCGATAACTTTGGGGTCAAATTTGTACAGGCCCATGTACCTGGAAGGGAGGTCGCGGTTGATGAGTCTCTCATTGCGTTCAAGGGGAGACTCCTTTTCTGCCAGTATGTTCCCTTTGTGAAAGTACCTTACATCACAAAAATTGTAATAGCAAGCGATCAAAAAGTCATATGCCCACCAAAATAGTGCCAATAAAATCATCCTCTCATCCCGCCCAATTTTTTTTTTTGTTTTAGTGTCTCAAGTCTAAGAACCAGTTTTTTATCCGATTTTCAGTGCCTAAATTGGGATATAAATTTAGTGTAAAACATAAATAAATAGACATATTAGGTATCGCCGCGTCCGTAAGAATCTGCTCTATAAAAATATCCCCCCCAACCCCCCAGATGAACATGGTAAAAAAAAAAGAAAAACGGTGCAAAAAATGTTTTTTTTGTCACCTTACATCACAAAAATTGTAATAGCAAGTGATTAAAAAGTCATATGCCCCCCAAAATAGTGCCAATAAAACCATCCTCTCATCCCGCAAAAAATGAGCCCCTACCTAAGATAATCGGCTAAAAACAAAAAAATTATGACTCTTAGACTATGGAGATACTAAAATGTTTTTTTTTGTTTATAAAAAGATAATATAGTGTAAAACAAATACATTAAAAAAAGTAGACATATTAGGTATCAACGCGTCCATAAGAATCTGCTCTATAAAAATACCCCCCCCAACTCCTCAGATGAACACAGTAAAAAAAAAAAAAAAGTGCCAAAAAAGCAATTTTTGGGCAAATTTTCCATTTTAATCTGTTTTTTTTCTAATAACAAAGTAAGGGTTAACAGCCAAACAAAACTTAATATTTATTACCCTTATACTGCAGTTTACAGAAACACCCCATATGTGGTCGTAAACTGCTGTATGACCAAATGGCAGGGCGCAGAAGGAAAGGAACGCCGTATGGTTTCTGGAAGGCAGATTTTGATGTCCTTTTTTTTTTGACACCATGTCCCATTTGAAGCCCCCCTAATGCACCCCTAGAGTAAAAACTCAATAAAAGCGACCCCATCTAAGAAACTACACCCCTCAAGGTATCCAAAACTGATTTTACAAACGTCATTAACCCTTTAGGTGTTCCACAAGAGTTATTGGCAAATGGAGATCAAATTTCTGAATTTCTATTTCTGGTAACCTTGCCTCAAAGAAATGTAATATAGATAAACCAAAAATCATATGTACCCTAAAAATAGTCCCAACAAAACTGCCAACTTATCACGTAGTTTCCAAAATGGGGTCACTTTTATGGAGTTTCTACTCTAGGGGTGCATCAGGGGGGCTTCAAATGGGACATGGTGTAAATAAACCAGTCCAGCAAAATCTGCCTTCCAAAAACCACACGGCGCACCTTTCCCTCTACGCCCTACTGTGTGCCCGTACAGTAGTTTATGGCCACATATGGGGTGTTTCTGCAAACTACAGAATCGGGTCAATAAATATAGCATTTTGTTTGGCTGTTAACCCTTGCTTTGTTACTGGAAAAAATGGATTCAAATGGAAAATTTGCCAAAAAATTGTAATTCTCAAATTTCATCCCCATTTGCCAATAACTCTTGTGCAACACCTAAAGGGTTAACAACGTCTGTAAAACCAGTTTTGAATACCTTGAGGGGTGTAGTTTCTTAGATGGGGTCACTTTTATGGAGTTTCTACTCTAGGGGTGCATCAGGGGGGCTTCAAATGGGGCATGGTGTAAATAAACCAGTCCAGCAAAATCTGCCTTCCAAAATACATACGGCGCACCTTTCCCTCTACGCCCTACTGTGTGCCCGTACAGTAGTTTACGGCCACATATGGGGTGTTTCTGCAAACTACAGAATCGGGGCAAAAAAAATATAGCATTTTGTTTGGCTGTTAACCCTTGCTTTGTTACTGGAAAAAATTGATTAAAATGGAAAATTTGCCAAAAAATCTAAATTCTGAAATTTTATCTCCATTTGCCATTAACTCTTGTGGAACACCTAAAGGGTTAACGACGTTTGTAAAAATCAGTTTTGAATACCTTGAGGGGTGTAGTTTCTACAATGTGGTAATTTTTGGGTGGTTTCTATTATGTAAGCCTCACAAAGTGACTTCAGACCTGAACTGGTCCCTAAAAAGTGGGTTTTTGAAAATTTCGGAAAAATTTCAAGATTTGCTTCTAAACTTCTAAGCCTTGTAACATCCCCCAAAAATAAAATATCATTCCAAAAATGATCCAAACATGAAGTAGATATATGTGGAATGTAAAGTAGCAACTATTTTTGTAGGTACTACTATGTATTATAGAAGTAGAGAAATTGAAACTTGGAAATTTGCAATTCTTTACACATTTTTGGTAAATTTGGTATTTTTTTTATAAATAAAAATGAATTTTTTTTACTTCATTTTACCAGTGTCATGAAGTATAATATGTGACGAATCAGAATGGCCTGGAAAAGTCAAAGCATTTTAAAGTTCGCACCACTTAAAGTGACACTGGTCAGATTTGCAAAAAATGGCCTGGTCCTTAAGGTGAAATAAGGCTGTGTCCTAAAGAGGTTAAGGTTTCTAAGGGGGACTGGAGGGGCAGTTGAAGAAATAGTGGTTGAGAATGTAATAAAATTGTGGTAAGAGAGTTTGAGAGATTAGATGGGGAGCAGAGGCAGTTGAAGAGCAGGTCTAATGTGTGTCCATCTCTGTGGGTAGCTGTGTAGGACTATTGTGTGAGGCCAAAGGAGGAAGTAAGAGATAGGAGTTTGGAGGCAAATGAGTGTCTATTAATCAATAGGGGTGTTTAAATGTTGATGATGGTGGTAATGTTAGAGGAGAGAAAGTGTAGAAGTCAGGTATTGAAGGATCTTTATGCTGAAGATAGTTCTTAACTACATTGGTTGTATGTTTGGGGTCATTGTCCTGCTGCAGAATAAATTTTAATTTACACTATTATTAACATTATTCTATATTTTTTTTTATATTCTTACTTTGATGCATTTGTCTGCACGTGCCTAAAACTTTTCAAAAATTGTACATAGAGCTAGACATACTCACTAATAGAACTAAATTATTTTTCCATTCAACTAAAATAAATTTTTGCCAATATTAATACACATGTACAATGCTATCAAGATATAGCTATAGAATTTCAAACCTATTTCTTGTTTACTCTCATTAGATGTATCCCTGGGTGTCAGATTTGCCAACAGCTTGTCCGGTAAGTTCTGAGGCAACATTAATATTGTATAGTATGTGTAGATGTTCCTGTTGTGCCTTTTTAGGTTACCTGAACACACAGTGTCCCCACTATAGTAAGTTCATGGCCTCGAACATAGTGGCCATCGATAGTAATGATATAAGTGTTTATCAATAGGTGTTGCTGTGGTCGTTTGATCAAAGAGCACCATCTTTTTGGTGAGGATGCCGTCATAAATCCTTCAGATGATCAAACACAGTCAACAGTTTGGACCGTAGATGAGCATACAGTGAAAAGTCCTACAAATGCATATGGCACCATCGACTTTCAAGGTGGTTCACAAGGCTGCAAAGCCAAGGTAAATGTACTGTGTTTGTTAACAGAATTCCTTATAAGAACCATAAATAACCAAGGAAATTAAATATATGTTATCTGGTTATGAGTAGGGATGAGCGAATCGACTTTGGATGAAACATCCGAAGTCGATTCGCATAAAACTTTGTTCTAATACTGTACGGAGCAGGAGCTCCGTACAGTATTAGAATGTATTGGCTCTGATGAGACTTCGAGACTTCGCGAGACTTCGAGCAATAACTTCATAAATTAATTTGTACTGTAAAAAAACATTTATCGAACTCTGGTTTGGTTCCAAGTGGTACCTTGGAACCGAACCCGAGTTCGAGAAATGTTTTTTTACAGTATAAATCAATTTCTGATGTTATTATGCGAAGTCTCACGAGACTTCGCAAAGTAATAACTTCGGCTCATCGGAGCCAATACCTTCTAATACTGTACGGAGCTCCCGCTCCGTACAGTATTAGAACTAAGTTTTATGCGAATCGACTTCAGATGTTTCATCCGAAGTCGATTCGCTCATCCCTAGTTATGAGACCCCAATCTAATGATTGGTTGAACAGATTATAAACTCCTCAACGTTGAAACTGGAACACCAAGAGCGAAAAGTAGTGGAATTATGCAGTGGCGTACATAGAAATCATGGGGCCCTATAGCAAAACTCAGAATCGGGCCTCCCCCTTCCCCCAATAAAAAGTACATTACAGCTGATTAGTGGGGGTGGGGGTATTGGGGTGATTTTGATGAAGAAAGTCTCATTAATTAAAGTGTATTTAGTGTTTTTTGTTTTTACATTTCAGTACATTACATGTTTATTGCATATTATGTTTGCAATGTTCACGTAGAGCATCGTGAGGGTTAAAAATGTGGAACTAGCTCCAATTCTGACAGCTGATGCAGTGTACACCAACAGCTGATGGCTCAGGCTCAATTTCTGAGCTTGTGCCATTACAGCGCTGTACAAGTACATAGCAATAGGGCTATGAGAGGCAGGGAATGAATGTTAAGATTGGGCGGGCACTGGAGCGATAGAGCGCCCTGCTGTAGGAGAAGCCGGCGGGAGATGAAAGGAGGAGGGGCCAGCTTCTGGTGGTGTCGGGCACACAGCGCAAGCATGGCGGTGGAGGATCTGACTGAAGCCTAAAGACCAGACATCAAGGTAGACCTGCAGAAGAAGGTGACAGCGCAGTATGTGATGTATACATGTGTGTAATGTATGTAGTGCAGTGTGTGATCATCACATACTGCACTACATACATTACACACATGTATACATCACATGCCCCCTCACAGTAATAATGCCAAGATATGTGCCCTCTTCACAGACTTAATGCTCACACATGCCCCCTCACAGTAGTTATGCCCAGATATGTGCCCCCTCACAGTAATAATGCCAAGATATGTGCCCTCTTCACAGACCTAATGCTCACACATGCCCCCTCACAGTAGTTATGCCCAGATATGTGCCCCCTCACAGTAATAATGCCAAGATATGTGCCCTCTTCACAGATGTAATGCTCACACATGCCCCCTCACAGTAGTTATGCCCTGATATGTGCCCCCTCACAGTAGTTATGCCCAGATATGTGCCCCCTCACAGTAGTTATGCCAGATATGTGCCCTCTTCACAGTAGTAATGCTCACTCGTGGCCCCTCACAGTAGTTATGCCCTGATATGTACCCTCCTCACAGCTCACAGTAGTTATGCCCTGATATGTGCCCTCCTCACAGTAGTTATACCCTGATATGTCCCCTCCTCACAGTAGTTATACCCTGATATGTGCCCTCCTCACAGTAGTTATGCCCAGATATGTGCCCCCTCACAGTAGTTATGCCAGATATGTGCCCTCTTCACAGTAGTAATGCTCACACGTGCCCCCTCATAGCGTTTGCATTTCTTTCTGGCAAAGCTACCTGGTTCCGGCCCGTGAAATTTATACCAAGTCTAGTGCGGCCCTCAGACGAAAAATGGTTGGGCACCACTGTAGTAAGCTATTACTAGTAGTGCAAGCCACACAGACCCTCCCCACATTCCCCCCTCCACATCGCAGCACAGTGTGAGTCACTGTTTACCCTCTTAACAATCACTCACAAAATATCCTGCTGCAGTTGCCTCTGCTGGCTTGGTCAGTCACTCATACATACTGTCTAGTAGCCAGGCTCTCAGATTGCAGGGTCTCAGGGCGTCAGCTGCAGGCTGCACTGAAGATGGATGGGCTGTCGCATTGCTCAGGCGCTGGACTGTGACGCTTCACGCCGGCAGAAGCAGACCGGAGGTCAGGTGTTATCTGGCCAATAAGGCAGCTATGGCAAGGAGGAGGGGAGGAATCAGGAGTAGGACAGGGGCCCATGTTTATCTCTGTATTAAGTGCAGCCTGTATTTAATTCGGAAAGGGGGCTGAGCCATGCAGCCTAGCCAGGCCCCTCAACCTCACAGGCCCCATAGCAACGACATGGTCTGCCTATATTGACGGTATGCACGTGGAATTATGGAAATCACAGGATCGATAGACATGTTAATGCTAGACAAATAATAACAAATGGAAACAAAATATTCAAAACTTCTTGATTTATTCAGTATTGAGTATGAGTGCCACATGCAGAAATACACGCACTTACACGTCTTCCCACCTAGTGTATCAGTACGGTTATTAATGGTTGTCTGATGAATGTTCTGCAACACTGAATGCACTTGGGAATGCAAATCATGATCCACTTCTGGCAGCTCCTTTTACAATTACTGACCAATGACATCCCATATGTGCTGGATGGGAGACAAGTCTGGAAACACTGCAGGCCATGGTAGCATGTTTAGGCCACACAAGCTGCTTATAGTAGCATGCGCAACATGAGGCCTGAAGTTGTCCTATTGAAATACGACTCCTGGAACACTACAACTGGTTCAAAGATCAAATCAATGTAACACTGAGATGTTACTCTAACTGAAATGAAAACTAGAGGGGTCCGGCTACCATTTACTAAACCACCCTACACTATAATCCCAGGAGTAGGATTGGTGTGAAGTTCCCTTGTGAAGATATCTTCACAGTGTTGACACCTAGTCTCCAGACCAGTCTCCAGTTATCATTGACAAAATCTTGTAGCCCAATGTCATGCAAATACCTCCTGATGGTTTGCGTAGACACTGTTTGCCACCCTAGGCTTGGGAAATCACATCCAATTGCAGTACAGAATGGATCACTACGTACCATTCTTCTTATTAGACGATCCACCCATGCATAGATTTGCTTCTGTGCACCTTTTGCTGTCATTCTAGTTCATCCCAACAAGTGGGATGCACAACATTAAACAATGCTGACATCTTGGACTAGGTGCGTAGCCATCTGCTGGAGTGATAAACCAAGGTCTGTCAGTTCAAGAATTTTGTCCCTCTCAGTTTGCGACAATTGGCCATAAATGGCACACCGATGAACAGGAGGCATCACACAATCATCTCACGCAACTTGATCTGATTTTTGAGGTTTCAGGTGGCTAAAAAACGTTGCTTTCAATCTGGCTTTTATGCCCCTCCCACATGCCACAGATTGAAGCTAGGTGCTTGAAATTTGATCATGTGCAGATCTTAACAACACCTGCTAATTTATTGATTTGTATAACCTTATGGCTTATCCTTGGTGTTGTAATTTCAGCATTGAGGAATGTATGTTTCCCATAATGTATCATGAGAACAGACATTCATCTTACTATCAGGAGCACTTGTGAGTAAATACATGTACAGTTCTGTCTTGTTTTCTATTCCTTGTAGTTTGTTAGATTATCTTATGACAGCAGGATTGAAGACATCCTTCATCTCATGGTTAAGGAATGGAAAATGCAACTTCCAAAGCTGCTTATTTCTGTACATGGTGGTACACAGAAATTTGACCTTCACCCTCGTATTAAAGATGCATTATCCAAGGGGTTTATTAAAGCTGCAGAGACCACAAGAGCTTGGATATTGACAGGAGGAGTGAATAATGGTAACTGATCAAACAGAATTGCATAATTGTTGGTGTAGTACTATAGTGAATTTTTTCAGTATGCTTTGCTCTGTGAGCAGAGCTAGACTGCCTGGTCATATATCTATAGCTTATTTTTGGTTACAGGGGTCGCCGAACACATTGGTGATGCTTTGAAGAACCACACTTCCCATCTGTTCCATAAGGTGTGCACCATTGGCATAACACCATGGGGCTTAATTGATGGTAGACAGGATCTGATTGGAAGAAATGTAAGCCTAACTCCTTCAACATTTCACACTTTGCTGTATTTCTTATATTTGTAGCTTTCATTGTGCTTTGTGTTCTTCAAGGTTGTTGCTCCATATCAGACATTACTGAACCCTTTGAGCAAACTCCATCTACTAAATAGCCTTCACACTCATTTTATCCTGGTGGATGATGGAACAGTTAGACAACATAGAGCAGACATTCACATACGATGGGAATTAGAAAACAGAATTTCCCTGCAACAGATCCATGCAAGTAAGTTTTCTTCAGAATTTGGAATTTTGAAACTGATTTAACATTGTCTATACTGTTTACTTTTGTGTTACAACTGGTTTAAATAGATTATCCCATGACAAGCACTTATCCACAAGATAGGAGATAAATGTATGATCCATGGGTCCATAGGAAAAAATGCGTATAGCATAACGAAAAATTTAAGTCTTATCTTGTGGTGGTGCCAGCCGTGTTCCCCCTTGGATGCGTCATATAGAGGAAACCGCAGCACTCTCCTGTCTTCAATTCAGTGGAATTTATTTCACCAGCAAAAGAAATGCAACGTTTCGACCGTAAAGGTCTTTCTCAAGCAACATCTTGTTGCTTGAGAAAGACCTTTACGGTCGAAACGTCGCATTTTTTTTGCTGGTGAAATAAATTCCACTGAATTGAGGACAGGAGAGTGCTGCGGTTTCTTCTATATGACTGATCCATGGGTCCAACCACTGGGATCCGCATGATCACTAGAACCTTGTCTAATCTCTGTCAGCCCCATAAACATTGGAGTGGCTGGGTGCATGTGCAGTATGGTCACTGCTCCTTTTAAATACCTCCAGGAATGAGAGCTTGGGATCCCCATTTAAGTGATCAGTATGGTACCAGTGATTGGACCCCCAGCGATCAGACATTTATTTCCTATTGTGTGGATAGGTGATAAATGCTTGTTGTGGAATAACCTGCTGTTACCGTATTTAGCAATACATTACAGAGAAGAATATAGAATGATAAGTAAGATTTAATTTAGGGCTCATGCACTCGAACGTATTTTCTTTCCGTGTCCGTTCTGGTTTTTTTGTGGACCGTATACGGAACCATTCATTTCAATGGGTACGCAAAAAAAAACGGAAGGTACTCCGTATGCATTCCGTTTCCGTATGTCCGTATTTCCGTTCCGCATTACGGACAAGGATAGTACTGTTCTATTAGGGGCCAGCTGTTCCATTCCGCAAAATACGGAATGCACACAGACGTCATCCGTATTTTTTGCGGATCCGCAAAATACATACGGTCGTGTGAACAAGCCCTTAATGAAATGTTTAGAAATTAAGAATTGTAATATATTTTAGGGACTGGCAAGAGAATACCAATTGTGGCTCTAATACTAGAAGGTGGTCCCAACACTATCCTTACAGTCTATGAGTATCTTCAACAGACACCTCCAGTGCCAGTTGTGGTCTGTGAAGGGAGTGGCAGGGCAGCAGACCTCCTGGCATATATGTATAAGCAGACAGAGAGTCAAGGGTAAGAGAATCCATTTGTATCTCTTTATTTCAAATCTTTTGAATTGCCGCATTAATAATATTTTTCTCATTTATTCCTAGAAATCTTTTGGATGGTGTACAATCCGATGTTATAGCCACCATAAAGAAAACATTCAGCCTCAATCAGAGTGAAGCTATCCATATGTTCCACACTTTAATGGCTTGCATGAAGTCAAAGCACCTAGTGAGTTTAATGATCCCTGAATGTCTTTTGTACATTCAGTATTTGCGATGGTTACATACTGTATTATGACTATTATTGGTGATGATTACTTCATAAAAGGATAGAGCATATAGTAGAAACTACACAAAAAAAAATCCACAAATGGCCTAGGATTTTAAACTGAAAAGAGTTTCCATATGTATTAAAAGCATAGGTTTGTGAATGCAAATTCCAGAAAAATATGTATGACATACCGGTACATAAAAAATTATGATTTCTTTATGCTCCTCTTAAATGCATTGTCCAGTTAGGAAATTCCATTTTTAAATATCTTAATACGGAATCATGAATTTATAGAGAGAAGTCCATCAAAGTTGAGAACAGCTACAAAAGAGCATCTCTCAATCTAGAAGTATTTCCCCTGTGGTGTTGCTGTAGGGGCAGTTAAATGGAATGTTTAAGCATAGATTTCTAAAGTTAATCTGTTTTAACCTAGTCCTAACAGCAGCACAATAATGGGGCATTTCCGCCGCTATGTACAAATAGGATAGAGTGAATTTTTAATTAATCAAATTAATTACTAATTAAGTAAAGCACGCTGAGCCTATGTAAGAACATCTAGCCTCTCTCACCTAGTGTTTATTATAAAGAAGTAATGTACTTAGGGTGGGAATCTTGTGCTGCTGTTAGGACTAAGGGAAAACAGTCCCTTAGTCCTGGTCACTATGAATCTGGTCACCTCACTATGAACTGCAAGACTTTCTCCAGAACAGCACCAGCTGAGTGCAGGCATGGGTCTCCTATCCAGGCCAGCAGCCAGCTCAACTGTGTTTAGCTTCCCACATTAGGCAGAGATGGGCCTCTTCAGGATTGAGAGGTTGTGGTCTGCACAGCCTTCCTAAATGGCCTTATTAGTGATTAAAGCATCTTGTTTCAGTATAGGAACATCATATGAGATGTTTCACATCTGAAGGAGTTATATTTTTCCAGAATGACTGCTGTAGAGATCTACTTTTCAAATTAGATAAGGTCCCCATCATTTTATCCAGCTCTGACCCAAAGAGTCTACCTGGCTCATACTCTAACCCAAGATTGTACCTGGAAGGAGTATCCAGCCTGTTCCAGAGAGCAAATTTACTTGGTGTAATCAAGACTACAGACTTGGCCAACCAACTTATCTGTTGGGAGATGGTATCACTGCCAATATCACAGCTGGAGCTTAAAAAGGTTCAATTTCCTTTGAGCTTTGGAGACATTATAAGCCCCTGTAACACCAAAGGTTGGCTGAGTGTAGGCCACTCATTGGAGTGACCCATAGAATGTTGAAGATTTGACCCATCTCAGCAGGTACAACAGAATACCTGGATAATCTGGCTACAGATATATCTCTTTTTTTGAAGGACCCCACCTGACAAGTATTTGTCTGGCCTGAAGCTGTTTAACTTTGTAACTTATTTTGCCATCATAGTGTAGCTTTTTTTCAAAGCATCAACTACTTTGAAGGCACTAGGCCCCGTAGAGGTGAAGAATGGAGCTTAACCGGATGGACATAAACAATTTCTGTTTTTGCTTTCCTTCTCCAGAAATAATATTTTTCTTACTTGTTCTTATTTTTTTTCTTGGGAATGATGCACTGGGGTTGTTTCATCTGGCAACACTTAAAGTTTCCCGACAGCTTTTTGCAGCATCCAAAACGTAGCGTTTGTGCGGTGTTTGGCAGCATCATGAGTGCCTGAAGGGCGGCTGTCAATCAAAGCAGTCCTCAAGCAGGTGACTACATGGTCAGCGCTTTGAAAAACCCCCCTTCCCCCCACTTGGACGGATCTGTAAAGGAAAAATGACTTTACCTCCCAGCATAGGCTCCTTGTGAAGGTTATACACTGCATTTGTCATCTACCAGTGACCTGGCCTATCTTTTTGAAGAATTACTGACTAATTATCAGCTTCCTTAGTTATGTTTTTGGATAGGTGCAATACCTGTATAATCAACTACTGGGAAGCTCTTATAACTTCTTAAACATTTTAACATATGGTAAACATGTTTCTGATTGTCTGCTGCAGATAACTGTATTCCATGCTGGACCAGAAGAACAACAAGATATTGATGTTGCAATCCTTACATCACTGTTAAAAGGTCAGTATTTTACCTCATTTACAGTGCTGTCGTCAGGCTTTATATGCCAATATTTTCTCTATAACCTAATTATTTGCATAAATTGTATACCATGTTCCTAACTAGAGATGAGCGAATTTCTAAAAAATTATATTGGATCGGTTCGCCGAATTTTCAGAAAAGATTTGATCCGAATTTATTTGTGGCGAATCACGTTAAAAAACTGCTATTTCCTGGCTGCAAAGAGACTTTATAGTGGTGTAGAACACTGTGCCTTGCAGTAACACACATAGGGAGTCTGCTGTGGTAGTGAAACAATACTGTGAGTCAGTATGACATGCAGATGACAGGCATTGCTCTTAGAATCACTGCACACTTCACTTATTTGGGCAGTTATGGGGCCAAAACTGACCAAATAACTCAAGTGTGAACTCAGCCTTACAGGTCGATGTTATCGTCAAGAAGAAGCACACTCCTTTTACACCGTCGTTAGCTGATTCCATATAGATGTCTTTTTTTAAATTTTTAAATTTTTTATTATCTGTTATATAGAAGACATATACAAAATCAGACTATCCAAATGTCCATATTACAATAATCAACAATGTACTAACATTTTACCCCAAATACCCCCCCCCCCACACCCATTAGAGAAAGAGAGAGAGAGAGGAGAAAAAAAAAAAAAAAAACTCAAACACCTCGGCCCTAGTTCAACCATTTTTTCCATATTTTGTCGGTCTTTTCAGTTCTATCACTATATCTCTCGGACACCCGTTCCAGTTTAATCCAGTTAACAACTGCTTCTTGCCACTGTCCCACTGTGGGGGGATCTTTATTTACCCATTTCCGAAGTATGAGAAGTCTAGCCTGAAATAGTACTTTACTTAAAACCAGTCGCATCTCTTTGTTTAGTTTAAGATGTTCTGTAGCCCCTAGAATACAAACTGCAGGGTCTTCAAAAACTTGAACACCCAGAAACACTTATGTAATCTCTACAATCTCTTTCCAATACCTAAAAAGTTTAGGACATCTCCAAAAACAATGTATAAGATCCGCCTTCTCACCCTTACATTTTGGGCACTTATCCGAAGTTCTAACCCCCATTTTCTTTAACGCCCAAGGAGATCGATGTAACCTATGAACTATAAAAAACTGGGAGATTTTGTGTGAGGCCCTTTCCGACACCTTAACCCCTTAAGGACTCAGCCCTATTTCACCTTAAGGACTTGGCCATTTTTTGCAAATCTGACCAGTGTCACTTTAAGTGCTGATAACTTTAAAACGCTTTGACTTATCCAGGCCGTTCTGAGATAGTTTTTTCGTCACATATTGTACTTCATGACACTGCTAAAATTGGGTCAAAAAAGTAAATTTTTTTGCATAAAAAAAATACCATATTTACCAAATATTTTGAAAAATTAGCAAATTTCAAAGTTTCAGTTTCTCTACTTCTGTAATACATAGTAATACCCCCAAAAATTGTGATGACTTTACATTCCCCATATGTCTACTTCATGTTTGTAGCATTTTGGGAATGATATTTTATTTTTTGGGGATGTTACAAGGCTTAGAAGTTTAGAAGAAAATCTTGAAATTTTTCTGACATTTTTAGGGACCACTACAGGTCTGAAGTCACTTTGCAAGGCTTACATAATAGAAACCGCACAAAAATGACCCCATTCTATAAACTACACCCCTCAAGGTATTCAAAACTGATTTTACAAACTTCGTTAACCCTTTAGGTGTTGCACAAGAGTTATTGGCAAATGGGGATGAAATTTGAGAATTTCATTTTTTTGCCTAATTTTCCATTTTAACCCATTTTTTCCACTAACAAAGCAAGGGTTAACAGCCAAACAAGACTGTATCTTTATTGCCCTGACTCTGCCGTTTACAGAAACACCCTATATGTGGCCGTAAACTACTGTACGGGCACACAGTAGGGCGTAGAGGGAAAGGTGCGCCGTATGGTTTTTGGAAGCCAGATTTTGCTGGACTGGTTTTTTGACACCATGTCCCATTTGAAGCCCCCTTGATGCACCCCTAGAGTAGAAACTCCATGAAAGTGACCCCATCTAAGAAACTACACCCCTTAAGGTATTCAAAACTGATTTTACAAACTTTGTTAACCCTTTAGGTGTTGCACAAGATTTAATGGAAAATAGAGATACAATTTCAAAATTTCACTTTTTTGGCAGATTTTCCATTTTAATATTTTTTTTCCAGTTACAAAGCAAGGGTTAACAGCCAAACAAAACTCATTATTTATGGCCCTGATTCTGTAGTTTACAGAAACACCCCATATGTGGTCGTAAACCACTGTACGGGCACACGGCAGGGTGCAGAAGGAAAGGAATGCCATATGGTTTTTGGAAGGCAGGTTTTGCTGGACTGTTTTTTTTTGACACCATGTCCCATTTGAAGCCCCCCGAAGCACCCCTAGAGTAGAAACTCCATAAAAGTGACCCCATCTAAGAAACTACACCCCTCAAGGTATTCAAAACTGATTTTACAAACTTTGTTAACCCTTTAGGTGTTGCACAAGATTTAATGGAAAATAGAGATACAATTTCAAAATTTCACTTTTTTGGCAGATTTTCCATTTTAATATTTTTTTTCCAGTTACAAAGCAAGGGTTAACAGCCAAACAAAACTCATTATTTATGGCACTGATTCTGTAGTTTACAGAAACACCCCATATGTGGTCGTAAACCGCTGTACGGGCACACGGCAGGGCGCAGAAGGAAAGGAATGCCATACGGTTTTTGGAAGGCAGATTTTGCTGGACTGTTTTTGTTTACACCATGTCCCATTTGAAGCCCCCCTGATGCACCCCTAGAGTAGAAACTCCAAAAAAGTGACCCCATTTTAGAAACTACGGGATAGGGTGGCAGTTTTGTTGGTACTAGTTTAGGGTACATATGATTTTTGGTTGCTCTATATTACACTTTTTTGTGCGGCAAGGTAACAAGAAAAATAGATTTTTTGGCACGTTTTTTTTTTTGTTATTTACAACATTCATCTGACAGGTTAGATCATGTGGTAATTTTATAGAGCAGGTTGTCACGGACGCGGCGATACCTAATATGTATACAATTTTTTTTATTTATGTAAGTTTTACACAATGATTTCATTTTTAAAACAAAAAAAATGTTTTAGTGTCTCCATAGTCTAAGAGCCATAGTTTTTTCAGTTTTTGGGCGATTATCTTAAGTAGGGTCTCATTTTTTGCGGGATGATATGTCGGTTTGATTGGCACTATTTTGGGGTGCATATGACTTTTTGATCGCTTGCTATTACACTTTTTGTGACGTAAGATGACAAAAAATTGCTTTTTTTACACCGTTTTTATTTTTATTTTTTACGGTGGTCACCTGAGGGGTTAGGTCATGTGATATTTTTATAGAGCCGGTCGATACGAACGCGGCAATACCTAATATGTATACTTTTTTTTTATTTATTTAAGTTTTACACAATGATTTCATTTTTGAAACAAAAAAAATCATGTTTTAGTGTTTCCATAGTCTAAGAGCCATAGTTTTTTCAGTTTTTGGGCGATTATCTTGGGTAGGGTATGATTTTTGCGGGATGAGATGACGGTTTGATTGGTACTATTTTGGCGTACATGCGACTTTTTTGATCACTTTTATTACCTGTTTTGGGAAGTCCTAAAAGTTTTTATTTTTTTATTTTTATGGCGTTCACCGTGCGGGGAAAGTAACATGACCGTTTTATAGATCAGGTCGTTACGGATGCGGCGATACCAAACATGTGTAGGGAATTTTATTTTTTTCATTTTTAATCAGTGATAAATGTGTTTTTTGATTTTTACTTTTTTTTCACTTTTTTTCACTTTTTTTTTGACCCAGACCCACTTGGTTCTTGAAGATCCAATGGGTCTGATGTTTGTATAATACAGTACAGTACAATATATAGTGTACTGTACTGTATTTTACTTACACTTTGTCTGAACAGATCTCTACCTTTAGCACAGATCTGTTCAGCACCATGGACAGCAGGATGCCTGAGACGGCGTCCTGTTGCCATGGGAACCTTCCCCGTCTGCTCAGTACTGGTCAGAACTTCGCAGACGGGGAAGGGTAAGGACGGGGCTGTCGGGGGGCTGTCTGGGGGCTCTCTCCCTCTCCATTGGGGGGCTGCAAAGGCACTGCAGCCCCCCGATGGGAGAGGGAGGGAGCTCCCTCTTACTGTTAACTTTTTCCATACAGCGGTCCGTACGGACCGCGGTATGGAAAGGGTTAAACGGCTGACATCTGCACAGATGTCAGCCGTTTATACCAGGGTGTCATCAATGTGCTGGCACCCTGGTATACCCACTGTACACCAACGAATTTTCAAGAGGAGGCGGGCGGGGGATCGCGATCCCGCCTGCCGCACCGCCCGCCTCCCGCACCGCCCCCACAGCCCCCAACTCCCCCCCCTGCACCACCCACCGGCAAAAAATCATGCAGGGGTGCAAAATCTTCATTTTAGGGACACTAAAGTTTCTGATCAGAAACTGCAGAAATCGCAGCAAACCGCAGGTCTGAATTGACCTGCGGTTTGCGGCGATCGCCGATACGGGGGGGTCACATGACCCCCCCTGGCGTTGTGACAGGATGCCGGCTGAATGATTTCAGCCGGCATCCCGTTCCGATTAACCCCCGCAGCGCCGGAATAACGATTTAAAGTTAGGACGTACCGGTACGCCCTGAGTCCTTAAGGACTCGGGAAATAGGGCGTACTGGTACACCCTGCGTCCTTAAGGGGTTAATATAGCTTCTAAGGGCATCATTCCATTTTTCTTCCGTAAAAGACTGGAGCTCTTTTTCCCATTTTCCTCTGGCAAGTATTGTAATCCGTTCTTTTTTTGCATCCATCAAAATCCCATATCTTTTTGCCGTTGTTCCTCTTTTTTCTCCTCCATTAGTAAATTTATCTATTCTATTTGATTACCAAGGTGCCAAAATCCTTCAGTTTATCTTCCTCAAATACTTGACCTAAATATTTTACACCCTTTTTATCCCAGTCTATATAAGGCCTAATCCTTTGCACTTTAAATTAATATTTTTCCAGATGGGTGTATACTGCAAATACCCTTTAATATCCAATATATTTTTAACTTCCACCCATATGTATTCCATTAAATTCAGTATTCTATTTCCTATAATATTTTTCCCCAGTGTTCCTGACTCCAACACCTCTAAGTGATTCATGTCCCCACTCCACCCCAATTTCATTAATTCCTCCCTCCCGACTATACCATTTAAACTTCCTTTTATCTGACTATATTGTGTTAGTAAATAATAAAAAAAACAATTAGGAACTGCTAATCCACCCTCTCTTACTGGGAGCTGAAGAACTTCTCTCCTTAACCTAGGAATGTCACCTTTCCAAATAAAATCCCCCATTAAACTATCTAATAACCTGAAAATTTTATTCGGCAACCTCATTGGGGCATTTTGTAGAACATACAATATTTTTGTGAGAAAGATCATTTTTTATTAAATTCACCCGACCCTGAATTGACAACGGTAATTTTTTCCAGATATGTATTTTAGTTCTGAGTTCTTTTATTAAAGGGAGTACATTTAACTTTTCATATTCTTCTATATTTCTAGAAATCTGTATACCTAAATATTTAAAACTCTCGTGTTGCTCAAGCACATGCACCCTTGAACGATTCTGTGGTAGCCCCTTCCCTAATAACATCATATGGGATTTCCCCCAATTAATATTTAAACCAGAAATAAAAAAAGTTATCTATTATATCTATTACTCTATTAAACTCATCCCCAGTGTTATGCATAAATAATAAAATATCATCGGCGTACATTAATAATTTTTCATTTCCTTCCCCATATTGAAAACCTTTACACTCCCTATAATTTCTTATCATACATGCCAAAGGTTCTATTGCAATTGAAAATAATAATGGGGAGAGAGGGCATCCCTGCCTGGTGCCCCTATAAAGGGCAAAAGGCAGGGACAAGCTCCCATCCACCATCACCCTAGACCTTGGATTGGAATATATAAGTTGAATCCATCTTATAAATCCCTCCCCAATACCAACCCTTTTTAGAACTGCCCATAAATACTCCCACTTGATACAATCAAATGCCTTTTGGGCATCCAATGAAAGTATGGCTTTCTCACCAATTTCTGTTTTATTAGCTTCGATGTTAAGGTACAGAGTTCTTATATTTGAATATATTGTTCTTCCAGGTATAAAACCTGTCTGATCTTCATGAATTATACCTTTAATCACCTTAGAAAGCCTACCTGCCAAAACCTTTGCCAGAATTTTAACATCCGTATTTAACAGGGATATTGGTCTGTATGAATCGGGATCTAATTGTTCTTTACCCTTTTTTGGAATCAATGTGATAATTGCTTCTTTCATTGAACACCTATTTTTTGGGCCTCACACAGTGTCGCTCTTAATTCTGGTATTAACACCTGCGCGAAGGTCTTATATACAGTACAGACCAAAAGTTTGGACACACCTTCTCATTCAAAGAGTTTTCTTTATTTTCATGACTATGAAAATTGTAGATTCACACTGAAGGCATCAAAACTATGAATTAACACATGTGGAATTATATACATAACAAACAAGTGTGAAACAACTGAAAATATGTCATATTCTAGGTTCTTCAAAGTAGCCACCTTTTGCTTTGATTACTGCTTTGCACACTCTTGGCATTCTCTTGATGAGCTTCAAGAGGTAGTCCCCTGAAATGGTTTTCACTTCACAGGTGTGCCCTGTCAGGTTTAATAAGTGGGATTTCTTGCCTTATAAATGGGGTTGGGACCATCAGTGGCGTTGAGGAGAAGTCAGGTGGATACACAGCTGATAGTCCTACTGAATAGATTGTTAGAATTTGTATTATGGCAAGAAAAAAGCAGCTAAGTAAAGAAAAACGAGTGGCCATCATTACTTTAAGAAATGAAGGTCAGTCAGTCAGTCGAAAAATTGGGAAAACTTTGAAAGTAAGGGCTATTTGACCATGAAGAAGAATGATGGGGTGCTGCGCCAGATGACCTGGCCTCCACAGTCACCGGACCTGAACCCAATCGAGATGGTTTGGGGTGAGCTGGACCGCAGAGTGAAGGCAAAAGGACCAACAAGTGCTAAGCATCTCTGGGAACTCCTTCAAGACTGTTGGAAGACCATTTCAGGGGACTACCTCTTGAAGCTCATAAAGAGAATGCCAAGAGTGTGCAAAGCAGTAATCAAAGCAAAAGGTGGCTACTTTTAAGAACCTAGAATATGACATATTTTCAGTTGTTTCACACTTGTTTGTTATGTATATAATTCCACATGTGTTAATTCATAGTTTTGATGCCTTCATAGTCCTGAAAATAAAGAAAACTCTTTGAATGAGAAGGTGTGTCCAAACTTTTGGTCTGTACTGTATTTCGAAAGAAAGTCCATCACACCCTGGTGACTTTGCTGGTTTCACCATACCCAAAATCTCTTCTATTTCTAAAATAGATATTTCTTTTTCCAGGTATTCCTTTTGGGCTTTAGATATCTCAGTCAGGACAATCTGATCTAGATAATGGTCCAGATCTTTTTTTGTATATTGTACCCTAGACTTATAAAGTTCTTCAAAATAGTCCACGAAAACCTTTTTGATTCCTTCAGGTGTACTAACTATTTCATTCCTATTATCTCTAATCGCCCCTATCCATGATTTCCCTCTCTGATTTTTCACTATACCTGCTAAGATTTTCCCAACCTTTTCTCCCTCTGAGGCTAGCTGGAACCCTTGGAAGAACAATTCCTTCCTAGTTTTATCCATATATTATGTTTTAAACTTTTCATGTTCCTCCTCCTATTTCTTCTTATTATTTCCAGTGGGGTTCATTATACATACTGATCTTGCTTCTTCTAAATTCTTTTCCAATAATTTCCCTTTTTCTTTAGTAATTTTTTTTCCAATAGTTCACCTTTTTAAACAGAGATCCTCTTAAATATGCCTTGGCAGTATCCCAAACTATCAATCTATTAGCAGAGTCATTATTTTCCAAAAATATTTTTTTTTACTCCAGCAATATACTTTCTTTGTCCGGGATAAACGATAACCAGTGAGGATTAAACTTAAACATTGGCAAATTTTGCTTCCTGTTCAAGTCCAACTCCATTACCACGGCACTATGATCAGATAGAGCCATAGGCAAATACTTTATCTTAATCCTATTTTGGGTCATTAAGTTTTTATTTCCCAAAACCATATCTATTCTTGACCACATTTGATGTGATTTAGAGTAACAAGAATACATGGTTTCTTCCGGGTTCAGGTAGCGCCAGACATCAGTCCAGTTAAACTCCAAGGCCAGTTTAAACAAATCTACATTTTGTATTCTTCCCCCTCTGCTAGACATTCTACCCCTGAGTGGATCCATTACAGCATTGTACTCTCCTATCCCAATCATTATACATTCCTGTCTATTCAACATAAATCTATGCAACTCGTACAACACATCTGGCCTGTAGGGTGGAGGGATATATATATTTGCGATTACCATTTTAACCCCTTCTACATTACATTGTAAGAAGAGGCACCTACCATAGTCGTCCGCCTCACATGCAACACACTCAAATTTAATCTTATCATGTACCAAAATTGAAACCCCTCTAGAATAGGTAGTGTATACCGAGTGGTACCCTTCCACTGTCCATCTCTTCTCCAACCACCTTAAGGAATCTTTAACTAAGTGTGTTTCTTGGAGGCAAACGATGGCTGGCAAGAACCTCTTCATCCACTCAAAGATAGCATATCTCTTTATCCTCTCTCGCAAACCTCTCACATTTAACGAGAGAATCTTAATCATCTAGCAGAGGGGGGAGAAAAACACAAACACCAAAAGAGAAAAACAAAAACAAACCTCTCCCTCTCTTCTCCAGAATACCTCCCCCCCCTTCTGAGTAGCTCCCCCTCTGCTAATCAGCAGTCGAGACAGCTCCATTACTCAGCATAATGGCTCCTTAACCCCCCCTACCCCTACCCCCTCAAATACCCATCCTATCTGCCCATTCATTTCCTTTATTAGTGTCTGAAAAAAATTTGACCTTTCCTTTATATTCCACCCTTAGCTTTGCAGGAAAGAGTAAGCTATACTTCAAACCTGCTTCCCTTAATCTCTTTTTTACAGTTATAAACTCCTTCTTGCGTGCATTAGTATCTGCCGAGTAATCTGGAAAAAGTCTTATCTTTACCCCATGTATCTGATATTTTTCAGAGGTTCTAGCATCAGACAGTATTACATCTCGATCCTTAGAGAGTAAACATTTCACCAGCATGTGTCTAGGGTAATCCCCTGGGACCCTCTTTTTCACGGGAACCCTATGTGCTCTTTCAATAGCGAACAGGGGAGAAAGGATACCCTCCTTTATCCATCGCTCCATTAATTCTATACAATTATTCCCTTCTTCCCGTTCTGGAATCCCTACACATCTTATATTTGTTCTTCTCGATCTATCTTCTTGATTTATTAATTTTTGTTCCATCTTAATATTTATCTCTTTTAAAAATGCAACCTCCTTCTCTAATTTCTCAACCGAGTGCTCCAGAGACGGAATCCTTTTTTCCATCTCATGTAATCGCTGTCTTATTTTCTCCAGCTCACCTCGTATTACACTAACATCAGTTTGCACTGCCCCAATCTGTGTCACTATACTCTCCATTATGTTTTCCGTCCTAGAGACGGTGTGAAATATATCCTTCATCATTTTTACATCCATCTCTGCGGCTAGTTCAGGGGTTCCTGGTTCCCCTGTAGTACCCACAGTCCCATTCTCCTGTGTCAGGGTATGTGTCTCTGTATATATAATTTTTTCTTTCTGTAAAGGAGTAGAGACTGGGGAATTGGGAGTCAAGCATTTATTTAGACTATGCTGTTTTTGCCCAGTCTCTAACCCTGTTACTGATCTCCTACTACTAGCACCAGTAGGGCCGCGCTGTTCCTCCTTTTTCTTTGGGGGCATCTTTTGTTTTTTGTGCTTTTCTTTTTCTTTTCTCCTGCTTTCTTCTTTCCCTCCTCTCCTTCCCTTCCCCTTCCTTACTCTTTCCCTTCTCACAACTGTTTCAACTATTACCCAGCAGTTATCTCAAAATTGCAAATTCTCTTATCACCAACATTGAGCCAGATGAGAAAACAAAACTAAAAAAAACAAAACACTGTTTGAAAAATGTTAATAGATTATCAGTGTTAATATATTATCAACAAATAGTCCAACAAATAGTCCAATAAACCAAACCCGTATACTACGGCTTAGTTCCAAAAAGAAAAATAAGTATTATTTGAAACAAAAAAGTATTAGTAAACAAAAGAAAAAAAGTCCAGTTAGCGAATGATTAATACAGTTCCTGCTATCAGCAGGTAATTAAATAAGACGTATCCAGAAACATTTTCTTGATCTGACTATATTTAGTCGAGGAGGGAGAGAGGGGAAACCACATCCGCAATACTTGAGGCAACGAAAAAAGTGCAGGAAGGGGGTTAGAATAGAAAAAGTTAATCCATGGTTAATCCAGAGAGTTGGGAAGGAGTTTGGAGAGATTAGTCCAGCAAAAGAGATTCCAGAGGGGAATTATGGTCAGGGCCAGGCAGGGCTGGGACAAGGTCCACCACCAACAGAGGCTGAGCTGCCCAAGTGCGGGGGGGAAGTGCGCCAAAATGTAGGTTCGTCCCATAAGACGCACCTAGGTTTTAGAGGAGGATAATAGGAAACAATATTTTTCATTCCACCTCAGGTCAGACCAGCCATCAGACCCCCAATGTTAATTAGACCTCAGCTCACAGGAACAGCCCCAATGCCTCAGATCAGACCCTCATGTCAGCCATCAGCCCCCCATGTCATATTTCTCCCCGTCCATGGCACAGACAGACTACAGACACTGTCTCCGGCCCATCATGTAACCCCATCCTCACCCATGTCACATTTGACCCCTCCATTTGATTGCTCTAACACCTAGAGAAAAATAAATAATTTCAAAAACCTGATGTTTCTCCAGATGATCTTATGCTAAAAGTAGTGGTAATAGAGTCTCAAAGGTCTATAGAAGCAGGTACACTATTTTTACAAACCTTTGAGACTCTATTAACAATACTATCAACATCAGGTCATTTAGAGAAACAGCATGTTTATTTAATTATGTTTTTCCTTTAGGTGTTAAAACATAACTTTCATTTGATTGCTGTAACACCTAAAGGAAAAATCTTTTTAAAAACCTGCTGTGTCTCTAGATGACCTTATGTTGACAGTAGTGTTAATAGAGCCTCAAAGGTCTGTAAAAATAGGGTAACTGCTTCTATAGACCTTTCAGACTCTATTACCAGTGCTATCAACATAAGGTCATCTTGAGAAACAGCAGGTTTTTTATTTGTTTTCCTTTAGGTGTTCAAGCAATCAAATAAGTTATGTTTTAACACCTAAAGGAAAAAAATAATTTTAAAAACTTGCTCTTTCTCTAGGTGACCTTATGTTTATAGTAGTGTTAATAGAGTCTCAAGGGTCTATAAAAGCAGTTACCCTATTTTTACAGACCTTTGAGACTCTATTAACACTACTATCAACATAAGGTCATCTAGAGAAACAGCAGGCTTTAAAAAAAATCCCTTTAGGTGTTAGAGTAAATTGCAATCAAATTAACGTTATGTGTTAAGATTAGGGTCAGAAGCAGACAAGCAGGGTTTTGTTTAGCCTCTTGGGTATTAGTTTTTACATTCATAAAGCTCCACATTGAGCCTCCAGCAGCAGACAGATGCCAGGGCACTTCTGTGGTCACCTCACCTGGGCACATGGTCTTTGCTCAGCAGAGTCCTGCCATACATGCTGTGTAGATGCTAGAATGGATTTGTTAGAAGCAGGTCTGTGACGTCACTGGTCACATGCTCCTTCATGGTCACATGATCCACTGTGAGAACGCAGGCTTCCTGTCTTCACAACCTCCTGCTGTGTTCAGTTCCAGAGAGAAGGGGGTGTGAAAGGATGGACCAATGGCAGGGCAGCTAGCTGATACTGGCCAATCAGCAGCCTCCTGCTCCTATCTGTGGCTTAACACAAGCACAGCTTAGAGTGAACACTGGCTGGGGAGGGCGCCCGGCAGCGCTGCGATGCTGGCAAGTAAGTGATTAAAAAAAAAGGTTTGTTTTTCCGCCCACCCCTTTCTCTGTGCAGGGTGCGCCCTAAGGCAGCCGGCCCTGCCTGCGCCCTGAGGCTGGAGCCTCCCCAGCCTCTGTGTCAGCCCGGCCCTGGGGCCAGGACCGTATTATACAAGTGATTATATCTCAATCCACCTGTAAAAAAAAACGCTCCACCGCCATCAATATATCGTCACCCCCTTTTCCTAATTTTCCTCCTTTTCCCTCTTCTCTCACTTTCTTTCAACAAGGAATGTTCAATCCTCTCAAATATATCATATAGTACAGAATGTCCAACTGCCTCCAATTTCCACTCTCCAACTCCTCTACGGCAGTAACACGGCAGTAACACGACCTCTGTACTGTGAGACGTGTCCCCTCTATCCCACAAACACCATCTTCTTCTCTAAGCACATCACACTAGCGATGCACCTTCAGCAGTCAGCAGTCATTGCTCCTGCTCACACGCTGGACTGCACAGAGGAAACAACTTCACACTTCAGGCTCTGGATTCAGCCTCTGCCTCTGCCTTCTCCACACACCGGACCCCCGACACCGACCACGCACCGGCTCCCATAAACACTGAGTGGTGACAATACTAAGACCCTCCGCTCCTCCACTCAAGGGATCTCACCACCCCCAATATCGGCGTGCTCAGCAGACCTCAGTCATCGGCAGTCATCGGCAAGTGCGGCGTCCTCCATC
Source organism: Bufo bufo (assembly GCF_905171765.1). Lineage (NCBI taxonomy): Eukaryota > Metazoa > Chordata > Amphibia > Anura > Bufonidae > Bufo > Bufo bufo. The sequence goes on from NC_053389.1 coordinate 666,043,079, forward strand.
AAACACCTTATGGCAAGCGGCAGCAGCAAATGAGCAGGCAGGGGGGGCGGAGCCTAGCGTCAGACGCTCACATGCCGCCATATAGATGTCTACAGAACCTGTTCTATTAAACGCTTATACAAGTAGAGCCCCCCGACTCCCCGACTGGAGAGGGTGTCAGCAGTAAGTTTGTGTTGACGTCACCGATTATTTTGCCCTTCCTCTGAGCCATCAGAACAATAACCCCCAAAAGACAGATCCTGTCTATTGAGCATCCGCCTTCACTCGGTCAGCATTTGGTCAGTAATCCATCAGTATTGCTAAAGCCAAAAAACAGGAGTGGATCCAAAACAGAGATGACACGTGAATGGAATATTTGCATGTTTTCTGTGTTTTGTACGCACTCCTGCTTTTGGCTACCAAATCATAAGCCAATTCTGATGCAAAATAGCGACCATGTCATACAGGCCTCACAGGTGCTACATAGACAGGATCCGTTGTGCGTCTAATTTTTCCTTCCTTCTGACAGATCAGAAGAAGGGTCAAATAAATGATGTCAACCAGGCCAAAAAGGCAAAATATTGGCTCAGTCATGGAGTGGGGAGGGTGGAAGAACAGCATGAAAAAGTCCACAGAGTGGCCCAATGACAGAGTGGTAAGGTGGCAGCAGCATGAGTAGACCACAGAGTGGCCCAGTGACATAGTGTTGAGGTGGCAGCAGCATGAGGAGACCACAGAGTTGTGGAGTGACAGCAGCATGAGGAGACCAGAGTGGTGAAGTGGCAGCAGCATGAAGAGACCACAGAGTGGCCCAGTGACATAGTGTTGAGGTAGCAGCATGAGAAGACCACAGTGTGGTGAGGTGGCGGCAGCATGAGGAGACCACAGAGTGGCCCAGTGACAGAGTGGGGAGATGGGGGACGACGACAATACCAGTACCAGCTGAAGATGGTGGCTGGCAGTAGGAGCACCTGGCAGCAGGTGTGGCATCAGGCAGGTGGCAGCATCAGAAGAGTAGCTGAAGGTAACCAGAAGAAACAGGTCTCTTTTGTCAAAGTGTTGGTGTGGCACCATGGATGATCTAGTCTTATGCATTAGGCACTGGTGTTTGAAAATCCTGGCTATCCACACATGATTCTTCTTCACAAAGGTCAGTTTCTCCACATTTTGGCTAGAGAGGTGAGTTCTCCTTGAGAAACTATGGCCCCCGTCACACTAAATACCCCCTCTGATGCCACACTGCTGGCCGGGCAGGAAAGCTTGTCCAGGCCAAACTCGGCCAGTTGCGGCCACAAATTAAGTTTGGCTGCCCAGTAGTCGATGTGGGGTGGTAGGGTGCACTCCAAGTATGCCACAGGTTCTGCTCTATGTCTAGCTGCTGCTGGTGGTAAGTAGTTTCTTCAGTAGGCAGGGGTGAAGAAAACTGCTCATCAGTGACTTTAGACTTAAGTTGCTGCTGATGGAGCTGGGGCCCCCCCACCCTCCCCCAGCAGCCATGGCAGTGGAATGTGAGGGCAGAGGGCCCCCCTGGTCAGACCTGCGTGAGGATGGGCGGCGGGGCACATAGGCAGCAGCCGACTGACTACATAGGATGTCTCGATAATAGTTCAGTTTGTCCTGCCTCTCAGCAGGTGTAAAAAAAGGCCCCCATTTTCGACCAGTAGCGAGGGTCTAACATGGTGGAGAACCAGTAGTCATCCCTTTGCCGAATGGTGACAATTCGGCTGTCACTACGCAAGCAAGTGAGCATGCTTCAGGCCATTTGCGCAAGTGACTCAGAGGGACTCCCTGCCTCTATCTCCACTGCATACAGCCACAGTGTGACTGGGTCCTATGCCTTGTCTTCCTCATCGCCCTGTAGCTCCTCTGACTGGTGCGGCTCCGCCTGCTCCTCCTCTCCTGTCACCTGTGTAGAAAAATCACCCATTTCTCTAAACATTGCTTGTGCTCGAATGTCCTCCTCCTCCTCCTCTAGTTGAGCCCCCACAGGGCTCATGTGGCTGTGAGATGTAGTCTCCATGTCTTCTGCCCCCTGGCCAGCCAGATTTAGCAGCATTTGTTCCAGGACATAAATCAGTGAAATAATGTTGTTCATCCTGTAGTCCTGGCGACTGACAAATAAAGTGGCCTTGTGACGGACTGAACCGTCACTGGGGCTGTTGGAGAAGCCTGAGGGCCAGCCTCCTTCCTACAGACTATGGACCCAGAACTATGGAGACCCCCTCAGACCTTTTGGGGTTACTAGGAACTATGAACCCTGATTTATGTGTGGAATTTATATGCCACATATTTCCTATTGCCAATTAAAAAGGCATGGTGTGGATTCAGCAACACAAAAAGGGTTAACTCTGCATTGAGATTCCCACTGATTGTGTTAGTGATGGGATTAACATAGCTGATTATAAGAGCAGCCGACTCCTAGATGAGTAGATCACCCTATGATACACTCAGGAGATAATCCCATCACATGTGTCTCCTCCCCCCCTATCCATTCATTATGGAGGGGGTGAAGATGTCTGTTTGCATGTTGTTCATGGTTGATTGCGTTATGTTGTTACACTTCTTGAACTGTATATATACACTGAGTTGATCTTCAATAAAGAGTTCCTGTTTTACCCTTCATCATGTTGAGGCTGGTGTTTGGGTAACTGATCGACACTGGGGATTGCTATACGCTAAAGATTTGCTATACTCCCCTGACCATAACTACTAGCTCTTGTAAGAGCTTGTTCCTGTTACTTGTTCCTGCATCGCTCTCTGAAGGAAGAGAGGTTCACCCACTGGAGCCTGGAGCCTTGTCGTAGGTCCAGGGTGGGTACGAGACGGCGAGACCTCAACCAAGCTTCGGCGGTTTGTGGTGTCTGGAGTGCTTACGGTGTCGAGTGGAGTGCTTGGAGTCCTCGGGAAGTGCTAGGAGCATCCATCGAAGGAGGTACCCGGTTGGGGTGCCAGGAGATCTGTTACAGTGGTGGCAGCAGTGGGATGGCGTCCTAGTGTGAGAAGAAGCAGCTCGCAGACACCATTCGTAGAACATATTGAGGGCAACGCTAGTATCTGTACAGAGCACCTGGCTACAGCAGGATGGAGTCGGCTAGTCTTCGGACAGCGTTCCACTATGATGAGGAGGATTACATGGACTGGAGGGATGCAGTCCGGAAAGGCATCTGGCATGAGGCCCTGGAAGATGTACAGCGTCGGCGGGGCGAGAGTCTCCCTAGTGAGGAGCAGCCATTGCAGATGCGAGTGGCCCTGCGAATGCCCCTTCTGTGAGAGCAGCCCCTGGATGAGTGGGTGACAGAACTCGAGAGCCTGGTATGGAAGGAGCTTTGGCTAGACGACGCCTACCAGGCACTCTGGTGGTATGTGATTCGGCACTCCCCCTGGATGGCTGAGCACGACAGACCCGAGGGGGAGGATTATGATGGCCCTGGCCTGTTTGAGTCCTTCGCCAAACCGGCGTTTGGAGATGCTGGAGAGTCCCGGTTCTGGGATATCTATGACTACAGGGAGGCTATGCATGATTGGGCTACAGCGAGAGAGGTGAGACAAGTTCTGGCATCTCTAGTGACAACGGAGTGGGAGCTGGAGCAGGATTACCGATACTTCCTCAGCTTAATTCGGCCCCAATATACACTGCCGGAGAGCTGGGTGGCAGTCCCAGACCTACAGCCCTACAGCTGGGAAGATCCGACTGAAGTATCCCCTGCTTCAGTGCCAGCTGCGGAAGTAGGGGACCTCATGGACTGGTCCTGGAGGGAACCCCATATGGCAGATGGAGATGGGACCGAGATCTCTTCACTGGCCCTACAGGGATGCTGGGCGGTCGGCCCAGATCCCCAACGGCAGCCGGAGTTTGAGGGACTAGGAACAGTCGGTCCTGCTCCCCAGCGGCAGTTTACCTTGAAGGGAGAGGAGACAGTCGATCTCTCTCCCCGGCCACAGGGGGACAGCACCCCTCACTCCGATGGTGCAGATGGGACCGCGGTCTCTGCACCAGACCTACAGGGATGCTGGACGGCCGGTGCAGATCCCCCACCAGCCCCGCAGAAATGCCAGGAGGAGGATTTAAGCAATCTCTCCTTTCCACAGCCGATCCGCAGCAAGGCCCTGGGGGTAGGATTGCCTGACCCCATCCCAGCGGAAGAGCTGGCATCTGGGCAGAGCGCAGTCGGCCTCTGCCGTCCCCTATCCTCTTGTCCAGAGGCTGACTCCCCACGGGCTACCCCAGCGGAGGAGCTGGCATCTGGGCGGAGCGCAGTTGGCCTCTGCCCTCCCCTATCCTCTTGTCCAGAGGATGACTCCCCACAGGCTACCCCAGTGGAAGAGCTGGCATCCGGGCAGAGCGCAGTTGGCCTCTTCCCTCCCCTATCCTCTTCTCCAGAGCCTGACTCCCCACAGGCTACCCCAGTGGAAGAGCTGGCATCTGGGCAGAGCGCAGATGGCCTCTGCCCTCCCCTATCCTCTTGTCCAGAGCGTGACTCCCCACTGGCTACCCCAGCGGAAGAGCTGGCATCTGGGCAGAGCGCAGTCGGCCTCTGCCCACCAAGTACCCACAGCTCCAAGCTAGAGAACAACAATGCAGCAAGGAGTAGCAGATGCCCACTCAACAGCTGGGGACATACAGAACAGAGCCAGGCCCCAGAGTTCAACAGGACCAGTGTTTGTTTATGGGTGGGCTACTCGACTAACTCAGGCACCGACCGACAGGAGGTCAGGTACCTGGTTAGTCTACTGTTGGGAGGGGAGAAATGTGACGGACTGAACCGTCACTGGGGCTGCTGGAGAAGCCTGAGGGCCAGCCTCCTTCCTACAGACTATGGCCCCAGAACTATGGAGACCCCCTCAGACCTTTTGGGGTTACAAGGAACTATGAACCCTGATTTATGTGTGGAATTTATATGCCACATATTTCCTATTGCCCATTAAAAAGGCATGGTGTGGATTCAGCAAAACAAAAAGGGTTAACTCTGCACTGAGATTCCCACTGATTGTGTTAGTGATGGGATTAACCCCTTACCGTCACACTAACGCCGAAAGGCGTCATCTCTGCGGCGCTCCCAGGTCACACTAATGCCGATTGGCGTCATCTCGCGTGAGCCGAGATTTCCTGTGAACGCGCGCACACAGGCACGCGCGCTCACAGGAACGGAAGGTAAGAGAGTGGATCTCCAGCCTGCCAGCGGCGATCGTTCGCTGGCAGGCTGGAGATGTGATTTTTTTAACCCCTAACAGGTATATTAGACGCTGTTTTGATAACAGCGTCTAATATACCTGCTACCTGGTCCTCTGGTGGTCCCCTTTGTTTGGATCGACCACCAGAGGACACAGGTAGCTCAGTAATATGTTGCACCAAGCACCACTACACTACACCCCCCCCTGTCACTTATTAACCCCTTATTCACCCTTGATCACCCCTGATCACCCCATATAGACTCCCTGATCACCCCCCTGTCATTGATTACCCCCCTGTCATTGATCACCCCCCTGTAAAGCTCCATTCAGATGTCCGCATGATTTTTTTGGATCCACTGATAGATGGATCGGATCCGCAAAACGCATACGGACGTCTGAATGGAGCCTTACAGGGGAGTGATCAATGACTGTGGTGATCACCCCATATAGACTCCCTGATCACCCCCCTGTCATTGATCACTCCCCTGTCATTGATCACCCCCCTGTAAAGCTCCATTCAGATGTCCGCATGATTTTTACGGATCCACTGATAGATGGATCGGATCCGCAAAACGCATACGGACGTCTGAATGGAGCCTTACAGGGGCGTGATCAATGACTGTGGTGATCACCCCATATAGATTCCCTGATCACCCCCCTGTCATTGATTACCCCCCTGTCATTGATCACCCCCCTGTAAAGCTCCATTCAGATGTCCGCATGATTTTTACGGATCCACTGATAGATGGATCGGATCCGCAAAACGCATACGGACGTCTGAATGGAGCCTTACAGGGGCGTGATCAATGACTGTGGTGATCACCCCATATAGACTCCCTGATCACCCCCCTGTCATTGATTACCCCCCTGTCATTGATCACCCCCCTGTAAAGCTCCATTCAGATGTCCGCATGATTTTTACGGATCCACTGATAGATGGATCGGATCCGCAAAACGCATACGGACGTCTGAATGGAGCCTTACAGGGGCGTGATCAATGACTGTGGTGATCACCCCATATAGACTCCCTGATCACCCCCCTGTCATTGATCACCCCCCTGTAAAGCTCCATTCAGATGTCCGCATGATTTTTACGGATCCACTGATAGATGGATCGGATCCGCAAAACGCATACGGACGTCTGAATGGAGCCTTACAGGGGCGTGATCAATGACTGTGGTGATCACCCCATATAGACTCCCTGATCATCCCCCTGTCATTGATTACCCCCCTGTCATTGATCACCCCCCTGTAAAGCTCGATTCAGACGTCCGCATGATTTTTACGGATCCACTGATAGATGGATCGGATCCGCAAAACACATACAGGCATCTCCCTGGAGCCTTCCAGGGGGGGTGATCACCCCATATAGACTCCCTGATCACCCCCCTGTCATTGATCACCCCCCCTGTCATTGATCACCCCCCCTGTCAGGCTGCATTCAGATGTCCGTATGATTTTTACGGATCCACGGATACATGTATCGGATCCGCAAAACACATACGGACATCTGAATGGAGCCTTATAGGGGGGTGATCAATGACAGGGGGGTGATCACCCCATATAGACTCCCTGATCACCCCCCTGTCATTGATCACCCCCCTGTCATTGATCACCCCCCTGTCATTGATCACCCCCCTGTCAGGCTCCATTCAGACATTTTTTTGGCCCAAGTTAGCGGAAATTATTATTTTTTTCTTACAAAGTCTCATATTCCACTAACTTGTGTCAAAAAATTAAATCTCACATGAACTCACCATACCCCTCACGGAAACCAAATGCGTAAAATTTTTTAGACATTTATATTCCAGACTTCTTCTCACGCTTTAGGGCCCCTAGAATGCCAGGGCAGTATAAATACCCCACAAAATGACACCCCAAAACACATTGCCCAACTTCTCCTGAGTACGGCGATACCAGATGTGTGACACTTTTTTGCAGCCTAGATGCGCAAAGGGGCCCACATTCCTTTTATGAGGGCATTTTTAGACATTTGGATCCCAGACTTCTTCTCACGCTTTAGGGCCCCTAAAATGCCAGGGCAGTATAAATACCCCACATGTGACCCCATTTCGGAAAGAAGACACCCCCAGGTATTCCGTGAGGGGCATATTGAGTCCATGAAAGATTGAAATTTTTGTCCCAAGTTAGCGGAAAGGGAGACTTTGTTAGAAAAAAAAATAAAAAATCAATTTCCGCTAACTTGTGCCAAAAAAAAAAAATTCTATGAACTCGCCATGCCCCTCATTGAATACCTTGGGGTGTCTTCTTTCCAAAATGGGGTCACATGTGGGGTATTTATACTGCCCTGGCATTTTAGGGGCCCTAAAGCGTGAGAAGAAGTCTGGGATCCAAATGTCTAAAAATGCCCTCATAAATGGAATGTGGGCCCCTTTGCGCATCTAGGCTGCAAAAAAGTGTCACACATCTGGTATCGCCGTACTCAGGAGAAGTTGGGCAATGTGTTTTGGGGTGTCATTTTACATATACCCATGCTGGGTGAGATAAATATCTTGGTCAAATGCCAACTTTGTATAAAATAATGGGAAAAGTTGTCTTTTGCCGAGATATTTCTCTCACCCAGCATGAGTATATGTAAAAAGACACCCCAAAACACATTGCCCAACTTCTCCTGAATACGGCGATACCACATGTGTGACACTTTTTTGCAGCCTAGGTGGGCAAAGGGGCCCACATTCCAAAGAGCATCTTTAGGATTTCACAGGTCATTTACCTACTTACCACACATTAGGGCCCCTGGAAAAGGCCAGGGCAGTATAACTACCCCACAAGTGACCCCATTTTGGAAAGAAGACACCCCAAGGTATTCCGTGAGGGGCATGGCGAGTTCATAGAATTTTATATTTTTTGTCACAAGTTAGCGGAAAATGATGATTTTTTTTTTTTTTTCTTACAAAGTCTCATATTCCACTAACTTGTGACAAAAAATAAAAACTTCCATGAACTCACTATGCCCATCACGAAATACCTTGGGGTGTCTTCTTTCCAAAATGGGGTCACTTGTGGGGTAGTTATACTGCCCTGGCATTTTAGGGGCCGAATGCGTGAGAAGTGGTTTGAAATCAAATTCTGTAAAAAATGGCCGGTGAAATCCGAAAGGTGCTCTTTGGAATGTGGGCCCCTTTGCGCACCTAGGCTGCAAAAAAGTGTCACACATGTGGTATCTCCGTACTCAGGAGAAGTTGGGGAATGTGTTTTGGGGTGTCATTTTACATATACCCATGCTGGGTGAGAGAAATATCTTGGCAAAAGACAACTTTTCCCATTTTTTTAATACAAAGTTGGCATTTGACCAAGATATTTATCTCACCCAGCATGGGTATATGTAAAATGACACCCCAAAACACATTCCCCAACTTCTCCTGAGTACGGCGATACCACATGTGTGGCACTTTTTTGCAGCCTAGGTGGGCAAAGGGGCCCACATTCCAAAGAGCACCTTTCGGATTTCACAGGTCATTTACCTACTTACCACACATTAGGGCCCCTGGAAAATGCCAGGGCAGTATAACTACCCCACAAGTGACCCCATTTTGGAAAGAAGACACCCCAAGGTATTCCGTGAGGGGCATGGCGAGTTCCTAGAATTTTATATTTTTTGTCACAAGTTAGCGGAAAATGATGATTTTTTATTTTTTTTTTTGCCTTACAAAGTCTCATATTCCACTAACTTGTGACAAAAAATAAAAACTTCCATGAACTCACTATGCCCATCACGAAATACCTGGGGGTGTCTTCTTTCCAAAATGGGGTCACTTGTGGGGTAGTTATACTGCCCTGGCATTCTAGGGGCCCAAATGTGTGGTAAGAAGTTTGAAATCAAAATGTGAAAAAAATGACCGGTGAAATCCGAAAGGTGCTCTTTGGAATATGGGCCCCTTTGCCCACCTAGGCTGCAAAAAAGTGTCACACATGTGGTATCTCCATACTCAGGAGAAGTTGGGGAATGTGTTTTGGGGTGTCATTTTACATATACCCATGCTGGGTGAGAGAAATATCTTGGCAAAAGACAACTTTTCCCATTTTTTTATACAAAGTTGGCATTTGACCAAGATATTTATCTCACCCAGCATGGGTATATGTAAAATGACACCCCAAAACACATTCTCCAACTTCTCCTGAGTACGGTGATACCACATGTGTGGCACTTTTTTGCAGCCTAGGTGGGCAAAGGGGCCCACATTCCAAAGAGCACCTTTCGGATTTCACCGGTCATTTTTTACACATTTTGATTTCAAACTACTTACCACACATTTGGGCCCCTAGAATGCCAGGGCAGTATAACTACCCCATTTTGGAAAGAAGACACCCCAAGGTATTCGCTGATGGGCATAGTGAGTTCATAGAAGTTTTTATTTTTTGTCACAAGTTAGTGGAATATGAGACTTTGTAAGAAAAAAATAAAAATAAAAATAAATCATCATTTTCCACTAACTTGTGACAAAAAATAAAAAGTTCTATGAACTCACTATGCCCATCAGCGAATACCTTAGGGTGTCTACTTTCCAAAATGGGGTCATTTGTGGGGTGTTTGTACTGTCTGGGCATTGTAGAACCTCAGGAAACATGACAGGTGCTAGGAAAGTCAGAGCTGCTTCAAAAAGCGGAAATTCACATTTTTGTACCATAGTTTGTAAACGCTATAACTTTTACCCAAACCATTTTGTTTTTACCCAAACATTTTTTTTTAATCAAAGACATGTAGAACAATAAATTTAGAGCAAAATTTATATATGGATGTCGTTTTTTTTGCAAAATTTTACAACTGAAAGTAAAAAATTTCATTATTTTGCTAAAAAATCGTTAAATTTCGATTAATAACAAAAAAAGTAAAAATGTCAGCAGCAATGAAATACCACCAAATGAAAGCTCTATTAGTGAGAAGAAAAGGAGGTAAAATTCATTTGGGTGGTTAGTTGCATGACCGAGCAATAAACCGCTAAAGTTGTGGAGTGCCGATTTGTAAAAAAGGGCCTGGTCTTTAGGGGGGTATAAACCTGTGGTCCTTAAGTGGTTAACATAGCTGATTATAAGAGCAGCCGACTCCTAGATGAGTAGATCACCCTATGATACACTCAGGAGATAATCCCATCACATGTGTCTCCTCCCTCCCTATTCATTCATTATGGAGGGGGTGAAGATGTCTGTTTGCATGTTGTTCATGGTTGATTGCGTTATGCTGTTAGACTTCCTGAACTGTAGTTGATCTTCAATAAAGAGTTCCTGTTTTACCCTTCATCATGTTGAGGCTGGTGTTTGGGTAACTGATCGACACTGGGGATTGCTATACGCTGAAGATTTGCTATACTCCCCTGGCTATAGCTACTAGCTCTTGTAAGAGCTTGTTCCTGTTAATTGTTCGTGCATCACTCTCTGAAGGAAAAGAGGTTCACCCACTGGAGCCTGGAGCCTTGTCGTAGGTCCAGGGTGGGTAGGAGATGGCGAGACCTCAACCAAGCTTCGGCAGTTCGTGGGGTCTGCAGTGCTTACGGTGTTGAGTGGAGTGCTTGGAGTCCTCTGGAAGCGCTAGGTGCATCCATCGACGGAGGTACCCAGTCGGGGTGCCAGGAGATCCGTTACAGGCCTCCTCAAAGGGCCCGAGCAAACGGCAAGTGTCACGAAAGAGCTGCCACTGGCTGACATCAAAGTTACACAGGGGAGTACCTCTGTTTTCCTGTATCATCAAGAAGTCATTTATAGCCTTTCTCTGTTCATATAAGCGGTCCAACATATGGAGGGTGGAAACGTCACATATCAGCCTATGTTGGGGGACACCGTTCTGCTGCTGCAGCTCAAGGAGAGTGTGCTTTGCGGAGTGGCTGAAGTGCATGCAACGTTTCCTTGCCATTTTTTAGGATGTCTTGCAGATGGGGTGAAGACTTCAGGAACCGCTTTATAACCAGATGTGCATGGCTCAGTGTCACGACCATGGTAATGGCCGTCACTCCTGAACCGCATGCAGTTGCCTGTGGTCTGGGGTTGTTGTCAATCACAGGTGAGGGCTGAAGTATGTTGCCTCACCTGTGGTTGCCACTGGCAACATTAGGTATGTGTCAGTAGAGCAGTTGGAGCTGGTTGCTAGGCTGCTCACTGTCATTGCATGCGGTTGCACCTGGCAACCTGTCTATTAGGTGTGCCTTGTGTTTGTTTGTTGTGCGCAAGGTTTTTGTATGGGTGCATGTCCCCTTTAAGTGGCTGTCTTCCCTTCCCTGTTGTGGGAAGGGTTAATTCCCTTTCTAGTGTGTGTGCACTGGGTGTGTCTGTGTGGGTGTGGCTACATGGGCTATTTAGCCTCAGTTGAGAGCAGATGTCTGAGGGGTACTTCAGCCATGGTTAGCTGGAGTCTTCCTCCTGGTTTATATCCCATCTGCCAGTGAGGGCCACCCTTGTGGTCATAAGTTATGTTATATGTGATGTTAAGTTGATGTTGTTGTTTTCCTTTCATGTTTAATGCAGCTATGGATCTGGGTTCCTGTGTGTGTATGTGTGTTTGCTGTCTCCATTTATTTATAGTGTGGACATCAGCTGTGAGCACGGGCTCCAGTCAGCAAGGCTGTGGCAGGTAGGTGTGAACTAGTGTAGTTCTCCTACCATATCCATAGGCTGTTCTTGTTCCTATCCCCTTGCAGCTTGGCCCCTTTAGACTCCTGTTTCTCTGCGTCCAGGAGGAACGGGCTGTCTACCCAGCTCCTAGCTCAGGGATCTGCGGAGGGTTAGTAGGGATCCGAGGTTCCGGAGCATGAGCCCTCCTACCATCAAGGTCGGCTCATGCAGCTAGGAGTCAGGGTCAGATTAGGGATGCGATAGGAGGTGACCTGCTCCCTAATTTTGTGGTCCTGGTCAAGTAGCGACCTACCATCTCCTGGCATCGCATGGCTGAGGGTTTCCCCCATCCTCAGCCGTGACACTCAGCCCTCCTTGACGCAGCACCGAACACCATGTTCTCCCTGTTTTCGATCACCATGGTTCCGATTTTGAGTTGTCGAGGAGAAAGCCAGGATTCGATTTCTTGATAAAGGACATGGGGCAGTTCCTCCCCTGTGTGACACCGTTCGCCCAGGCAAATTAGGTGAAGAACAGCATGACACCGCCGTGTCCCGCACATGTGGTATGCTGGAGGAGCACTGTGTATTGTCCCTGCAGTGGAGGCTGAGGACACAGTGGAGGATGAGGAGGCAGACATTGTTGCAGGACCAACAGCGTGAGAACATGGAGGCGGAAGCGGCATCACCTGGCCAAGTTGCTGGTGTGGCTGGGCAGGAACCACATTTACCCAGTGGGCCGTAAAGGACATATATTGTCCTTGACCGTAGTTACAGCTCCACACGTCGGCACTGCCGTGCACTTTGGCGGACACCGACAGGCTCAAGGACTGGCCCACCTTCTGTTCTACATATGTGTGCATGGCTGGTACTGCCTTATTTGCAAATAAATGATGGCTTGGGAATCTCCACCTCGGCTCGGCACAAGCCATCAGTTCTCTGAGTCCACCACTTGAAAGGGGAAGGACTGCAGCACCAGCAACTTGGCCAGAAGCACGTTCAGCTTCTGTGTCGTTGGATGGGTGCACACATACTGTTGTCTCTTGGCAATCGCTTCAGTGATTGATTGCTGATGGAATGACTGACGAGGAGTAGGAGGAGGAGCATCAGGACCAGCAGATGATGGGAAGGACAGACAGCTCCCTTCGGCTGAGGTGGTGGAGACTTGACTGCATGACATTGGGTGCATGCCACTGGGTGATGCAGCCGTTGCTGCGGCATCGGAGCCACGGTTCTCCCCTTTATGATAACGCTGCATGTGTTGACGCAGGGCCGTGTTGCCAACATTGGCACCCTGGTCACGCTTCACCTTCTGCCCACAAATTCGATAAATTCGATAAATGGCCATGTTCACCTCCTCTAAGCGGTTGGTATACCCTGGGCACGTTTGGCTCCCGACCTCCAACTGCTGCCACCCTGCTGACTCACAGCCACACTGCCACCCTGCTGGCTTAACCGCTTCCTCACGCACAAGCTCCCACCCTCTTCTCCTGATGATAATGATGATGAAGCCCCTTCTTCACCCGGCTCCCAAGTGCGTTCGGCTACATCATCATCATCATCCGCTACTGTCTGCACGTCACTGATGTCCCCCTCAGTGGTCTCGGGGCCAGGAGCCTGACCGCTCGCAAAACCTTCCTCCACGTGACTCTTACTATCACAACTTGCCCGCCTACTGGAGAAAGGACGGATGTCTCCTCCAGATCTTGCCTGGGCAGTAGCTGCTGACTGTCCTCTAGTAGCTCGTCCTCACTGAAAAGTGTCTGATGCCACTTGCGACGAAGTCGAAGACCGAGTCAACCATTCAAGCACTGCTGGGTTGCTGGTCAATACATGACCGCTAGATGACACTGGGAGCTTAGGCCTCTCTCTGTGACTTCTGCTGCCTGCGACAGAAACATTTTGGCCACTGCCCGTTCCCTTTGAAGGGCCTGTCACCTGTCTGTCTGACATACTGTATAATAAAATAATTAAATTAAAATAATACCCCCCCCAAAAAATAATTACAGTTCACCACAAAAGGTCAATTAAGACGTATTCTTTTTCCTATAACTATACCCCAAAAAAAGAAATATAACAATCACAATTCACCGCAGAACGGCTAATAGGACGTACGTATATTTCCTTTTTCTACACCACGTAAATGGCTGTAGTACAATGTAACTTCACTGCTGAATGCCAATTATGACATATTTTTTCCTATTTCTACACCCCCCAAAAAAATATAACAATCACAATTCACAGCAGAACGACTAATGGGATGTACGTACGTATATTTCCTTTTTCTACACCACGTAAATGGCTGTAGTACGATGTTACTTTACCGCTGAACGGCAATTAGGACATATATATTTTTTTTCTGAATAATAAACCCCCCCCCCAAAAAAAACTTTTTATCGCAATTCACTGCAGAACAGCAATTAAGACGTATTCTTTTTCCTATTTCTACACCCCCAAAAAAGAAATATAACAATCACAATTCACCGCAGAACGGCTCATGGGATGTATGTATATTTCCTTTTAATACACCACGTAAATGGCTGTGGTACAATGTAACTTCACCGCCGAATGGCACTTATGACATATGTTTTTCCCTTTTTTTTCCTATTAATACATCCACAAAAAAAAACAACAAAAAAAAGTTAAATCAACACAGAACTGCTAATGGGATGTAAGTATTGTTCCTATTAATACACCCCATAAATGGCTGTAGTACAATGTAACTTCACCGCCGAACGGCACTTATGACATATATTTTCCCCTTTTTTTCCCTATTAATACACCCCCCCAAAAAAAAACTATGTAAAATCAACGCAGAACGGCTAATGGGATGTACAGTAAGTATATTTTCTATTAATACACCCAGTAAATGGCTGTTGTACAATGTAACTTCACCGCCGAAAGGCACTTATGACATATATTTTTTTTATCTCTTTTTTTTCCTATTAATACACCCCCCAAAAAACTTAAAACAATGTAAAATCAACGCAGGGCAGCTAATTGGACGTACGTATCTATCCTATTAATACACCCCGTAAATGACTGTATCACACGGAAATTGCACCCCAATCACAAGCAAGGTTTCCTGGAATTAGTGATGTATCATATACAGCAAACAACCTAAAAGCAGCAGTATAACACCAATTTGATCCCCAATTAGTGCAGTAAGGTGTAATAGAACTGCTCCTATTACCCAGGCTGTGCACTCTCCTATTGCACCTGTTCTCCCTTTATAGTGTAGATGATACCTCCCTATCCTTTCCCTACACCTTGACTAATCTTTCCCTGAACTTCTCAATCGTTTTGTCAGCACAATGAAGTCTTTCCTTGCACTGTCCCTAGCGCCTGCTGACATCTCTCCGTGCACTAAGCACACTGGAAAATGACAGAATCCAAAATGGCTGAGGGTGTTTATAGGGCTGTGACATCCCAGGGGCTGGCTGGCTGCTGATTGGCTGCATGCATTGCATTGTGGGTGATCCCTCGTTCCCAGAGTTCTTTGCTCCATGTTCTAACACGTGCAGAAGCCATTTTAAAAATGTGATTCGTTACCACGAAGTGGGAGGAAATTCGGATTTGGTGCGAATCGAATTTTTCCTGAAAATCGGATGGAATCCCACTTCGTCAACTTCGATTAGCTCATCTCTATTCCTAACTATACAGTATATGTATTTTCATCTTAATTGTTGTATATTGTATATACATGATCCTGTACTTTGCATGATAAGCTTGTGAAAATTCTGTTTGTCTTGACTTCCATTTTGCACTTCATATTCTGCTATGCTCTATCTTTATAAATGTGATAAAGCTGGGCTTGGGGTGAACTGTGCAAATCTGCAGACAGGTAGTCACCGTGACTCATTTACCCAAGTGCCAACATACACCTGGAGGTGAACTGCTGGCAAGCATCTGGCTGTCATGACCAATGGTACACCTGTTATCCTCTGACCTAACAATTGTCTCTTTGCCATGTATCACTTCACACTGGTACCAATTTTTACACAAAAATATGCCGGTAACTAACGAACTTATACATTTTAATGCAAACTTTTGATTTGTTTGCTTTCAGGTACAAAAATGTCTCCGTATGATCAGCTTGTTCTGGCCTTAGCCTGGGACAGAGTAGATATCGCCAAAAATTTTATTTTCACACAAGGACAACAATGGTTGGTAGGTGAACATTTTTATGTGACTGTATATAATTTAAAGTTGACCTTTTTTTTAACCTGCATAGCTTTGAACACATACAAAACATATTGTAAGGGATCGTCTCTTTTCAGGGGGTCACACTCACAGATATCTTCGCAGACACGATTATAATGTCCAAACTCTTGCTTTATTTCAGACACTTTAGCAAAGCACAGGTTAAGAAGTCGCAGCTTCAACTTATCACGTGTGACATCCACACAAAATAACAAACCCTTGCTCGGCTAGGCTCTAACTAAACACATAAGTGTATCCCTGACTAACCTAGAGAGCCCTGTTCACACATGGAACACAAATGCGGCTTTCCTCAGCCAATCAGTCCAGCAACCTCCAGGCTGTGACACTTCAATACCTTTTGGTGGATTGTGGCCCAGTAGTCCTCTCGACTCTGGCCTCGTGATCCTTGTTTCACAGGCGTCACCGCTCAGGCTATCGTTTAGCCTCGTGGCCCCTCAGCCCACCCAGCTGAGACCACTCACACAGAGCCTCACCAGGACTCTGCTTCACCAAACACTCCAGAGTGAGACACACTCAAGATCCAGTAGCAGGATTAAATAGGATCCCTGGACATGAGCATGCCCTAAGTTCCGGACTGGAGCATGGGGAAACACCTCAATGTTCACATTGCCACAATATTTAAAAATAAAATAGCAAAAAAATAGAGAACATGGATGATACATCTGCAACAGTCTACTGGTGACATGGGCCAAGGGTATTCCATACCCTTTAAGAGGTTTTTACGATATATGTCCCTCTCTTAGAGCAAGTTGTCGTGACGCCAGTTGCATTTCAGCAAGGAGGACATGCAGTTCCCTTTAAGTATAGTGGTGTTGGTACCCAGGTGTAGGAATGCCAGAGTGGTGTAAGGGTTGCTTAGTGTCCCTTAGGTGCGGCTGTGCATGTGTCACGGTGCTCCTAACTGGATATCCTGGAACCCCAGGCGTTGTAGTCCAAAGCACTGCAAATGGTGGTTGAATGCTGGGAGTGATAAAATAAATGGAGTCCAGACTTGAGGTAACGTTGAACAGTAACTTTACTTGAATAAACTTGCATCAAAGATAATCTTCCGGCTTTATCGGTTCTCAGCAGACTTTGGCTTAACTTTTAGCATGCGAACAATCTCAGCTCTGCTACATCTGAACTCTCTCAGCCCTGCTATGCTGGCTGGATTAAATAGGAAACTTTTCCTTTTCTGCTGCAACTTAGCTTTCCGTATACTGACTCTCACTGTAATCCTAGAAAAACTTCTTCCTGGCTTCAAGCTTACTTAGCTCGGCTTTAGGCAACGCAAGCCCAGGAGGGGATATGCAACCATTAGAACTCACAGGCAAGGCCTGTCCAGACAGGACTAGACCTGCTTCCTCTCCCCTTGGAAGGGAAGATTAGACTTCCTCACACAACCTCTTCCCTAGGAGTGGAAGGTTAGACTGACTTTCACCAACTAACTCCTCCTCTTTAGAGAGGGCTGGAATGGAACTAGAAGGTTCCTCTCCACGGAAGCTAACTCTGCCAATGCTTACCGCCATCTGCTGGTGAACCAGGTAATTACATCTTAACACAACTGTTGCATAGAAATAAATACACATTTTGCAGGACATAGAAATAAATACACATGATGACACAGGATACACCATTAAGCATAGCGGAGGGGTAAAAAGAGTGGTAATGCCCACTTGCAGGGCGTTACACATCCACAAACTATGCCTTGATCTATTGCTTCTAATCGTAATTTATATTGCTTATATATAGCATCATTTATAAACTGCATATGAGGCCTTGGTATACTTTTTGATCAAAATGCATAAGCCCGCTCACCATGTCTTATTAGTAGGTTCCTCTCTAATCTAATTTGGTGTATCGCCCGGTTCGCTGAATTTTCCGAAAAGATTTGATTCGATCCAAATTTATTCGTGGCTACTTACGTTAAAAACAGCTATTTCCTGGCTGCAGAGAGACTGTATAGTAGTGTAGAACACTGTGCCTTGCAGTAACACGCATAGGGAGTCTTCTGTGGTAGTGAAACAATACTGTAAGTTAGTATGAAACGCACATGACAGGTGTCGCTCTTAGACTCACTGCAAACTTCACTTATTTAGGCAGTTACGGGGCCAAAACTGACCAAATAACTCAAGTGTGAACTTACAGGTCGATGTTAGCGCCAGGTATAATGAACCATGCAGAGGCCCAAGATCCTACTGTAGCGTGAAAGAGCGCACTCCTTTTACACCGTCGTCAGCTGATTCCACATAGATGTCTACAGAACCTGTTCTATTAAACGCTTATACAAGTAGAGCCCCCCGACAGAGTGGAGAGGGTGTCAGCAGTAAGTTTGTGTTGACGTCACTGATTATTTTGCCCTTCCTCTGATCCGTCAGAACAATATCCCCCCAAAAACGGATCCTGTCTGTTGAGCATCCGCCTTCACTCGGTCAGCATTTGTTCAGTAATCCATCAGTATTGCTAAAGTAAAAAAAAAACAGAGGATCAGTGGATCCAAAACAGAGATGACACGTGAATGGCATATTTGCATGTCTTCTGTGTTTTGTACCCACTTCTGCTTTTGGCTACCAAATCATAAGCCAATTTTGATGGGACCATACAGGTCTTACAGCTGCTACACAGACAGGATCCTTTGTGCGTCTCATTTTTCCTTCCTTCTGACAGATCAGAAGAAGGGTCAAATAAATGATGATGTCAACCAGGCCAAAAAGGCAAAATAGTAGCCCAGTCATGGAGTGGGGAGGGTGGGAGAAAACCTTGAGAAGTCCACAGAGTGGCCCAATGACATAGTGTTGAGGTAGCAGCAGCATGAGGAGACCACAGAGTGGCCCAGTGACACAGTGGGGAGGTGGCAGCAGCAGCATGAGGAGATCACAGAGTGGTCCATTTACATAGTGTTGAGTTAGCAACAGCATGAGGAGGCCACAGAGTGGCAAGGTGACATAGTGTGGAGGTGGCAGCATCAGCAGCATGAGGAGGACACAGAGTGGCCCAGTGACATAGTGTGGAGGTGGCAGCATCAGCAGCATGAGGAGACGATAGAGTGGCAAGGTGACATAGTGTGGAGGTGGCAGCAGCAGCATAAGGAGGCCACAGACTAGCCCAGTGACATAGAGTGGCACAAAGACAGTGTGGAGATGGCAGCAGCATGAGGAGACCACAGAGTGGCAAGGTGACATAGTGTGGAGGTGGCAGCAGCAGCATGAGGAGGCCACAGACTGGCAAGGTGACATAGTGTTGAGTTAGCAGCAGCATGAGGAGGCCACAGACTGGCAGGGTGACATAGTGTAGAGGTGGCAGCAGAGCAGCATGAGGAGGCCACAGACTAGCCCAGTGACATAGTGTTGATTTAGCAGCAGCATGAGGAGACCACAGAGTGGCAAGGTGACATAGTGTGGAGGTGGCAGCAGCCGCAGCATGAGGAGGCCACAGACTTCCAAGGTGACATAGTGTAGAGGTGGCAGCAGCAGCAGCATGAGGAGACCACAGAATGGAAAGGTGACATAGTGTTGAGTTAGCAGCAGCAAGAGGAGGCCACAGAGTGGCAAGGTGACATAGTGTGGATATGGCAGCAGCAGCATGAGGAGGCCACAGACTGGCAAGGTGACATAGTGTGGAGGTGGCAGCAGCAGCATGAGGAGACCACAGAGTGGCACAAAGACAGTGTGGAGATGGCAGCAGCATGAGGAGACCACAGAGTGGCCCAGTGACATGGTGGGCAGGTGGCAGCAGCAGCATGAGGAGCCCACAGAGTGGCTCATTTACATACTGTTGAGGTGGCAGCAGCATGAGGAAGCCACAGAGTGGCCCAGTGACATAGTGTTTAGTTAGCAGCAGCATAAGATGGCCACAGACTGGCAAGGTAACATAGTGTGGAGGTGGAAGCAGCAGCAGCATGAGGAGACCACAGAGTGGCACAATGACAGAGTGTAGAGGTAGCAGCAGCATTAGACTGCCACAGACTGGCAAGGTAACATAGTGTGGAGGTGGCAGCAGCATGAGGAGACCACATAGTGGCACAATGACAGAGTGTGGAGGTGGCAGCAGCAGCATGAGGAGGCCACAGACTGGCAAAGTGACATAGTATGGAGGTGGAAGCAGCAGCATGAGGAGACCACAGAGTGGCAAGGTGACATAGTGTGGAGGTGGCAGCAGCCGCAGCATGAGGAGGCCACAGACTTCCAAGGTGACATAGTGTAGAGGTGGCAGCAGCAGCAGCATGAGGAGACCACAGAATGGAAAGGTGACATAGTGTTGAGTTAGCAGCAGCAAGAGGAGGCCACAGAGTGGCAAGGTGACATAGTGTGGAGGTGGCAGCAGCAGCATGAGGAGACCACAGAGTGGCACAAAGACAGTGTGGAGATGGCAGCAGCATGAGGAGACCACAGAGTGGCCCAGTGACATAGTGGGCAGGTGGCAGCAGCAGCAGCATGAGGAGCCCACAGAGTGGCTCATTTACATACTGTTGAGGTGGCAGCAGCATGAGGAAGCCACAGAGTGGCCCAGTGACATAGTGTTTAGTTAGCAGCAGCATAAGATGGCCACAGACTGGCAAGGTAACATAGTGTGGAGGTGGAAGCAGCAGCAGCATGAGGAGACCACAGAGTGGCACAATGACAGAGTGTAGAGGTAGCAGCAGCATTAGACTGCCACAGACTGGCAAGGTAACATAGTGTGGAGGTGGCAGCAGCATGAGGAGACCACAGAGTGGCACAATGACAGAGTGTGGAGGTGGCAGCAGCAGCATGAGGAGGCCACAGACTGGCAAAGTGACATAGTATGGAGGTGGAAGCAGCAGCATGAGGAGACCTGAGTGGTGAGGTGGCAGCAGCATCAGGAGACCACAAAGTCACCCGGTGACAGAGTGGAGAGGTGGGTGGCAATAACAGTACCCGCTGACGATGGTGGAAGGAGCACTTGGCATCAGATGTGTGGCATCAGGCGGGTGGGAGCATCAGAATAGTAGCTGAGGCAGGTAGCTAGAAGAAACCATTCTCTTTTGTAAAGGTTTGGTTGAGGCAGTATGGATGATCTAATCTGATGCATCAGACATTGATGGGTGGAAATCCTGGCTGATCCACGCCGGATTCATCTTGACAAAGGTCAGTCTCTCCACATTTTGGGTGGACAGGCGAGTTCTCCTTGGGGTAACTATGGCCCCCGCTGCACTAAACACCCGCTCTGATGTCACACTACAGCTTTTCCAGGGCAAACTCTGCCAGTTGCGGCCACAAATGCAGTTTGGCTGCCCAGTAGTCCAGCGGATCTTTAATGTGGGGTGGCAGGGTGCTGTCCAAGTATGCCACCACCTGCTGGTTCACGTTCTGCTCCAGGTCTAGCTGCTGCTGCTGGTGAGTTTTATCACTAGGCGGGTTCAGAAAGCTGCTTATCATCGACTCTAGACTCAATCTGCTGCTGATGGAGCTGGTACTGCTCCTACCCCCCATCCTGCCACAGCAGCCATAGCAGTGGAACGAGAGCGCAGAATGTCCCTCCCGGTCAGACCTGGGAGAGGATGGACGATGGCGCAGATAGGCAGGGGCCAACTGACTACATAGGATGTTTCTATAGTAGTTCAGCTTGTCCTCCCTCTCAGCGGGTGTAAAAAAGGCCCCCATTTTGGACCAGTAGTGAGGGTCCAACAAAGTGGAGAGCCATAAGTCATCCCTCTGCCTGGATGGTGACAATTCGACTGTCACTACCCAAGCAAGTGAGCATACAGTGGCAGGCCATTTGCGCAAGTGACTCAGATGGACTCCCTGCCTCCATCTCCACTGCATAGTGCAACGGTGTGTCTGGGTCCTCTGCCTCGTCTTCCTCATCGCCCTGTAGCCCCTATGGCTGCTCCTGCTACTCCTCTCCTGTCACTTGTGCAGAAAAACCACCCATTTCGCTACACATTGCTTGTGCTCCAATGTCCTCCTCCCCCTCCTCCATTTCAGCCCCCACAGGGCTCATGTGGCCGTGAGAAGTAGGTGCCATGTCTCCAGTTCCCTGACCAGTCAGAATTACCAGCATCTGTTCCAGGATATGAAGCAGTGGAATGACGTTGTTCATCCCGTAGTCCTGGTGACTGACAAATAACGTGGCATCCTCAAAGGGCCTAAACAAACGGCAGGAGTCATGCCTGAGCTGCCACTGGCTGACATCGAAGTTACACAGGGGAGTACTCCTGTCTGCTTGGATCATCAAGAAATCGTTTATGGCCTTTCTCTGTTCGTATAGTCGGTCCAACATATGGAGGGTGGAATTCCAACGGGTAGAAATGTCGCATATCAGCCTATGTTGGGGGACGCAGCTCAAGGATGGTGTGCTTGGCGGTGTACGAGTGCCTGAAGTGCAATGCAAAGTTTCCTGGCCATTTTTAGGATGTCTTGCAGATGGGTGGAAGACATGACAACCAGAATGAACACGTGCTCCATGCAGGGCGCATGGCTCAGCCCTCCTTGATGCAGCGCCAACACCATGTTCTTCCCATTGTCGGTCACCATGGTTCCAATTTTGAGTTGTCGCAGAGAAAGCCAGGATTCGATTTCTTGATGAAGGACGCGGAGCAGTCTCTCCCCTGTGTGACTCCGTTCGTCCAGGCAAATGAGGTGTAGAACAGCGTGACACTGCTGTGCCCTGCACATGTGGTATGCTGTAGAAGCACTGTGAATTGTCCCTGCAGTTGAGGATGAGGACACGGTGGAGGATGAGGAGGCAGTGGCAGACATTGACCAACGGCGTGAAAACATGGAGGCGGAAGCGGCGTCACCTGGCCAAGTTGCTGGTTAGGAACCACATTTACCCAGTGGGTCGTAAAGGACATATTTTCCCCGTCGCCTCCACAACGGCACTCCAGGAAGGTGTCCTCGCCTCCCCAGGACAGGAAACAACGTAGAAGCTCAATCTTAAAAGGCCCCCTCCCCTACCTGCTTCAGTTTGTTGTTTCCTGTCCTCAGGATCGCGTGGAAGCAGCTCCTGCTATGTCAGGGCTTCATGGATCGCACGGCCTAAACAATGTTGCCCCATCCGGGAGGGCCGTGCAGAGGTCGGGGGTCCAGATCATTCCCTGTCCCCGTTCCTTCGGCATAAGTCCTTCCATGAAGGCAGCCCCGGGCTCCCGTTCCCCTGCTGACTCATCGCAGGAACGAGGGATCGCGTGCATGCGCACAGGATGGAAGTTCCGGTGCCAGGCCTCGGCGTCACTTCCGGTGGCGGGTGACGTCAGAGAACTGGCGGATATGAGGCCGGGAGCATGGAGTACGGCATTCCAGCATCACTGAGTGCCTAGCATGTCGGCTCCCCTGGAAGCTCCTGAGTCCCGCAAGCCTTTGGATCCTGCTGCCCAGAGAAAGGTAAGCCTCCTTCCTGTCTGACTACTGACCCTGCTGAGGGGGGGGGGGGGTGAGGAGCACATAATAATATCCCTCACTGGTGCGGTGCTGGTGTTTTAAAAGAGTCTCCCTAAGTTAGAGCCCTAAAAAGTTCTTAATTATTACCTTACAGGGAGGGACACCAGCACCAAAAGATCCGCTGAGGATTCATTAAATCTGAAGAAATGTGCAATATGTAAAAAATCCCTACCCTCCAAATCAAAGAAAACGCTATGTCCAAGATGCACGGACAAAATAGTTTCTGAGGAGTCACCCTCTTTCCTTGAATCTATCAGAGGCATGATTAAGGAAGAGGTTAAATCAGCGATTGACACAAGGCTACCTTCGTGTTCTCCTCAGCCCTCTACCTCACAAAGTTCACAGATGTCGGACCTTCAGTTGGAGCCTGACTCTGAAGAGGGAGAGATATTATCACTCAGATTCTGAATCCTCCGATGATGAATCAGGGAAGCCTCTTTGTAGCCCAGAGGATACGGAAAAGTAATTAAAGACCATCAGAGCTACAATGAAAATAGAGGAAGTTAAAGAGCCTCAGTCCATCCAGGACAGAATGTTCCAGGGGCTGGGAGAGAAGAAAAGGATGGTCTTTTCTGTACATAATAACATTAAAATGTTAATTAATAAAGAATGGAAGATCCGGAGAAAAATAATGTAATTCCCACTTCCTTTAAGAGGAAATATCCGTTCGCCGAGGAGGACTCAGTACTGTGGGATAAAACTCCTAAGATTGATGCGCCTGTCACCCGCATATCCAAGAAAACTTCTCTCCCTTTTGAAGACATGGGCCTTTTAAAAGATTCCATGGATAAGAAATGCAAAGGTCTTTTAATACGTGCATGGGAAGCACAGTCATGCTAAGACCCAGTATAGCTGCCACCTGTACCTCAAGATCCCTGTCAGTCTGGTTAACACAGCTTGAAGAACACTTGGCGGCAGGGACTCCAAGGGAAGAGATCCTGGCCTCAATACCCATCTTAAAGCAGGCTTGTAACTTCTTGTTGGATGCATCCGCAGACCTGGTGAAACTCTCTGCCAGATCCTCAGCCCTCTCTAATTCCACAAGAAGAGCTATATGGCTCAGATCTTGGTCCGGTGATGCCAGTTAAAAATGTCGGCTATGCTCTATTCCATTTGAGGGGGATAGGCTGTTCGGGTCAGTCCTTGAAGACATCTTGGCTAAAGCATCAGACAAGAAAAAAAGATTCCCTTCGGAGTCAAAATTCTATCAGCAGCGCCAATCCTTTCGAAATCAAAGGAAGACTAAACCAGACCAGAAAAGGAAAGACAGTACTGGAAGATGGCAATCCTCCAGAGGAAGAGGGAAGGGGTTTCTATTCAACCCTGAATCCACTTCAAAACCTGTCCAATGACGCCAGGCTTCAAGTAGGTGGCAGGTTAAAAATGTTCTCTACGGCCTGGGAAGAAATTTTATCCTCCCCATGGGTTATAAATACCATATGCATGGGGTACAAACTAGAATTAGACACGCCTCCACCTGATTTTTTCACTGTCAACAGGCCATTAAAAGGATCAGAAAAACAGCAAGCCTTAGAGAAATATTATCTCTCCTAAAAAAAGGCGTTATTATTCCAGTCCCGAGACACCAGGAAAGGCGAGGGTTTTATTCTCCCATATTCCTTATTCAAAAGCCAAACAAGTCCTTCAGACTAATAATCAATTTAAGGAAACTAAACAAATGCATGATCTACAAAAGATTCAAAATGGAATCAATCAGATCCACAGTGAATCTCCTATCTCGCAACTGTTACATGGTAACTATAGACCTCTCGGACACATATTACCACGTTCCCATACACAGAGCATACCAAAAGTACCTCAGGATTGCAATACTCCTAGGAAGTCAGGAGTACCACTTTCAGTTCCAGGCACTCCCTGTCATCAGCCCCAAGAATATTTTAGAAAATTATGGCCGAGGTGACGGGATATTCATTTTGATAGCAGGTTCATCTCTTCAGGACCTCCAGGGGCATCTGAAGACGGTGCAAAAAAAGATGGTTGAGTTAGGCTGGCTAATAAATACCCAAAAATCAGACCTAGTTCCCAGTCAGCACAAGAAATTCTTAGGAATCCTGATAGATTCACACAACCTTTATGTCCTTTTTACCTCCAGAAAAGCAGATGGTTGTAAGTAAAAAAATCTCCCAATTCTGCGAATCCAGAAGAGTGGCCATCAGGGACATCATGAGACTGTTGGGACATCTAACATCCACTATTCCCGCAGTCCGATGGGCCCAGCATCATACAAGGACACTGCAAATGCTCCTTCTGGAATCTTGGGACGGAAATCAGAATTCTCTAAACAGGAGAGTAAAAATTCCAGAAAAAGTGAAGATGTCTCTCTTCTGGTGGAAGATAAAGAAAAATCTCCAAAGAGGAGTTTTTTGGCGACCGGCAGATCAGATTGTTATAACAACAGACGCCAGCAGCCGAGGATGGGGAGGCCACACAGGAAATCAGGTGGTCCAGGGCACCTGGAGCCCAGCGATGTCTGCTGTCTCTTCAAACATGAGAGAATTGGCGGCAGTCTTGAAGGTACCTATGTGTCTTCATCCATCTGTAAAATCCCATCTCATAAAGATATTGTCCGACAACGCTACCACAGTAGCCTACTTAAACCGGCAGAGGGGTACAAGAAGCAGAGAACTACAACAACTGTCAGAGAAGATTTTCGGTTGGGCAGAGAAAAATATAAAATCCCTGGTAGCTGTCCATCTAAAGGGCGAGAAAAACAGAGTGGCAGATTATCTCAGCAGAGAAGATCTAAGAGTGGGAGAGTGGTCATTGGATCCCAACATTTTCAGACAGATATCTCTCAAATGGGGGTTACCAAAAGTGGATCTCTTCGGAAATCAGAAGAACAAAATGGGCTGTAATTTTCTCACTTCACCACACAACGGCAAATAATAATTTTTTTTCAGACTAATCTACGCCAGAAAAGCTTTAAAACAGTGCAGTTGCACTGCTGAATGACCAAAAAACTTTAGAGCATATTACTGTGCCGCTGAACTGCAAATAATACTTTTTTTTTTTTGCCACTAACACACCCAAAAGGGCTGTAATTTTCTCACTTCACCACACAACAACAAATAATACTTTTTTTTGCCACCAATAAACATCAAAAAAGCTTTAAGACATATAACTGCACCCGCTCAACGATCAAAAAAGCTTTAAAACATATAACTTCACCGCTGAACTGCAAATAATACATTTTTTTTGCCACTAATACACCCGAAAAAGGGCTGTGATTTTCACAACAGTTAATAAGCCCTTTTTTCCCAGTTATACACGCCAAAAAAGGCTTTAGAACATATAACTGCACCGCTGAACTGCAAATAATAAAATTTTTTCCCACTAATACACCCGAAAAAGGGCTGTAATTTTCACAACAGTTAATAAGCCCTTTTTACCAGTTATAAAGGCCAAAAAAGGCTTTAGAACATATATTGTATATACTCGAGTATAAGCCGACCCGAGTATAAGCCGAGGCCCCTAATTTTACCCCCAAAAAAGGGAAAAATTATTGACTCGAGTATAAGACTAGGGTGGGAAATGCAGCTATAATGCAGAGTGTATGTGTATATAATGCACACACTCTACATTATATACACACATCTGCAAGAGGGTGACTCTGATTGATGGGAGTCTGACTCTGACTCCCTGTATTTAATGCAGAGTGTGTGCATTATATACACACACACTCTGCATTAAATACAGGGAGCCATCCACAGATCTCCCCCCTAAACAGTGCCATCCACAGATCTCCCCCCTAAACGGTGCCATCCACAGATCCCCCCTAAACAGTGCCATCCACAGATCCCCCCTAAACAGTGCCATCCACAGATCCCCCCTCCCCTAAACAGTGCCATGATGGCACTGTTTAGGGGAGGGGGAATCTGTGGATGGCACTGTAGGGGAATCTGTGGATGGCACTGCCATCCACAGATCCCCCTACAGTGCCATCCACAGATCCCCCTCCCCGACGCTCACAGCAGTATATTTATAAACTACCGTAATCAGTAACTACCGTACTTTAACTTTAATCATCGCTCATTGCTGAGCTCTTTACTCTGATTATTTGGATATCTTACCGGTACTTTGTCTTAGCTCCGGTAATAGCAGTCAGTGCGGGGGGCGGCGCTCACTTACTGACGTCACGCACCTGCTCCCACTAGGCGGCGCAGGCGCGTGACGTCAGTGAGTGAGCGCCGCTCCCCGCACTGCCTGCTATTACCGGAGCTAGACTAGACTCGAGTATAAGACGAGGGGGCTTTTTGAGCACAAAAATATGTGCCAAAAAACTTGTCTTATACTCGAGTATATACGGTAACTGCACCGCTCAATGGCAATTAATACTTTTTCTTTTGCCACTAATACACGCCAAAAAGGGCTGTAATTTTCTCACTTCACCACACAATGGCAAATAATTTTTTTTTCCCCACTAATCCACGCCAGAAAAGCTTTAAAACATATAACTGCAGTGCTGAACAAACCAAAAAAAATTTAGAACATATAACTGTAAACAATGGGCCCCTGTAGCAGGAGGGAGGAGTATACTTATTTAAAATTTAGCTTTTAATAAGGTCAAAAATGTCAGACTAATAGAACTCACTACATAAAATAGACATACATGCACATAAATGACCAACTGAATTGTGCCTGGCTGGTATAGACAAAAATCTGTTCCGTCCGGGAAGACGCGAACAGTCTTACCAGACCCTTTGTAGATAGTGAGAGAGGTCCTTGGATACAGGAGGCAGGAGGCGTATGGATCAAGCCGTGCGGGAATAGGTGCTGTAACTGTGGGACCGCGTAGATGGAGCAATGGAGTAATCCTAAATAGTCCTGCCTAAGATGAAGGGGGCTATTACCTATCTACACGGAGCACTCGCCTTGGAAAAGGCGACCCCGTCCGGTAGCCTGTCCCTAAGGTGGACCTCACCCTAAAACTACAGAAGTTATGCCAGTGGATTGATGATAGGAATGCTTCCAATGGTCTCCCGACGTGGCACGTTTCTGTCCGTGACTCTTCAGGGAAAGACTGCAGGAAGACAGAAGGTAGAAAGCCGCAGGTATCTGGCCTGGGGCTAAATATACACTGGAAAAAAGGAAACAAGCTAGGAAGCTTGTGTTCTGCTATCCTGGGGTGGGATGCAGTATTACACAGGAGGGGTAGTCCTGTGTTAGACGGTCCGGGGGACACAATGGTCCCAAGCAAGTGAAACCCTTCTGGTTGGGGGTAACAGTGCAATGAACCAGTCGCAGTGATGTACCTCAGTAATGGGTTTTAAATAATCGCGCCCCAGGTCCTGCGCCCCTCCTCCTCAATGGCGTCATCGGCATGCAACGCCTACCTGAAGCGCCGCTCATACCCGGGCACGTGACCCCGACGTCAGAGGACCTGCGCCGAGGCAACATCCACAGGGCAAAGGGCGGGCACAGTCAGTGACATCGCACGCCGGCGGTACCACGTGGGGTGGGCGGGAGCGCGACAGGAGATGGGCGGAATTAAAGATCATTCAGCCAATAGTTGAATGGTCTGATGATCACGTGGGACGCGCAGTGCATGAGTCTCCATTGATAATAAACAAAGTAGTGAAGCCTTAAATCGGCTAGTGGCATTTGGTGCAGGAGTCAGAGACTGACAGGTGATCAATGCTGCAGATACTGTCAGAGAGATCCCTGACAGGGTGACATGAAGTCAAAGGTGAATGGCTGTGTCCTGATAACACGGATACCGTGCACTCAGGGCCCAGCACTAGTTTGAAGAAGCGCTCTAGGGTTGCGCATTACAGGCGCAGGCGCAATAAAGATACCATGGATGCCTGTGTTTGCCGCGCCAGGGTCCAGAAGCTAGTAACAGTATAGACCAGCATGGACCCATGCGCAGCAAAGGTATATACCAGCATCAATGTATGCGCAAATATATATGGAGGAAAATGTGCACCTAGGGGTTAGCAAGCGCAGGCTTAAAGCGTAAAGCCATATGCGCTTGTATAAGCACACAGTGCCCTAGATCATTATCAGGGCAGCAGCAACGTAACAAAGAGTGGAGCCATAAGCTCATGTATAGGTACACAGCACCCCAGATCATCAATCAGGCAGCAGCACCGTGGCAGATGAGGCATACCAGTTTACTTGCACGTAATTTATCAAAGAAAACAATTCAATCTCTCGTTCATGTCACAAGGTGCTGCTGTTTTCAGATTGAAGATCCAGCGCGCTTCACGTTGGAGGAGGCTCTTGTCCCAGTCCCCCCCTCTTGGAGGGGGTTTCACGAGATCAATGCCCATGAATTTCAACCGGGCTTTACCATTGTGATCGGTGTGCACATGTTTTGACACCGGGGTGTCCCTCTTGTGTGTCACGTCCCCCATGTGCTCACCAATCCTCCTCCGAAATTCCCGTATGGTCTTACCGATGTATTCCAGGCCACATTCACAGAGGATACGATGGACCACGCCTCTGGATTTGCAATTAATGAAATGCGGAATGGAATATGTCTTGCCTGTGACCGAGCTGGTAAACGATTTTGTAGTCATAATGTATTTGCAGGCAACACACCTGCCACACCTATGGCTACCTACCAAGCTGGACCGCAGCCATGTTGAGTGTGTACTGATAGACGAAAAATGACTGCGGACGAGTTTATCACGCAAGTTGGTACCACGTCTGTACGTTATCTGTGGGCTGTCTCCTAGTATATCCTGAAGGTCGGGGTCCATTTTCAGGATCCCCCAGTGGCGTTGTAAGATCTCTCTGACCTGACTTGAACCTCTGTCAAAAGTAGTGATAATACGGGACAGTTTGGTTACAGGGGTGTTCGGCTGTTTCATAATTTATAGGGTGGGTCTCTGTCGTGCAAGGGCCACCTTATAGGCAGCTCTCAAGATGTAGTCCGTGTACCCCCTTTGTAGAAATCTAGCCCTTAGGTCAGCTGCCTGTGCCACAAAGTCCTTTTTTGTCCGAACAATTTCTGCGCAGGCGAAGGTACTGCCCTCTTGGTATCCCTCTCCTGAGTGGGAGAGGGTGACTACTCTCCCATCTCAGGAGAGAGTTTGTCGCATTAGGTTTACTGTGGATCGAGGTGTCCAGTTCACCCCTATCATTCTTGGTGATTTTAATGTCCAAGAATGGTAGACTGGTTGGGTGGGTCTCATGTGTGAATCTCATGCCAATGTCATTCTGGTTTAGGCGGGATACGAACGACTCGAATTGAGAGGGGCTCCGGTTCCAGGTGATGAAGATGTCATCTATATACCGCGCCCACAGCCCAATTCTAGATAGATCGTCCGGATTCCTATCCCCAAATACCAGGGTCTCCTCCCACCAGCCCAGGAATAAATTAGCATACGACGGGGCACAAGGACTCCCCATCGCGGTACCCCTGAGCTGGTGGTAGATCTTATTGTCAAAGGAGAAGAAATTCCAGTTCAGGGTGAATTCTAGGATCCGGACGATGAATTGGCTGTGGGCGCGATATTGGCAGCCCCTGGATTTCAGGAAGAATTCAACTGCCACTAATCCCAGCTGGTGTGGTATGGAAGAGTATAAAGCCTCTACGTCAATGCTTGACAGTAGACATCCGTTCTCAAGGGTAAGACCCTCCAATTGTTTGAGGAGGTCCGTGGTATCCTTGAGATGGGATGGTAGTGTGGTTACAAATGGAGCTAAAACACGGTCGATGTAGATCCCCAGATTTTGATTAAGGTTGTCCACCCCTGATACTATCGGCCTCCCTCTAAGTGGGGAGGTCCCCTTGTGGACCTTTGGGAGACAGTAAAATGTGGACCTACGGGGGAATTGAGGTAACAGGAATGCGTACTCTTCCAGCGAGATAATTTTAGAGCCCTTGGCCTCGTCAAGAATGGATTTGAGTTTACGTTTATAGACGTCCGTGGGGTCTCTATCAAGGATCTCGTAGGTTGCCCTATCAGATAGAAGACACCTACACATGTCCCTGTACTTCACAGAGTCCATGACCACAATGTTGCCCCCTTTATCTGCAGGTTTGATAATAATCGTGGGGTCATTGCCAAGAGATGAAATGGCAGTGGTCATGGACTCTGCGCAGTTCGAGTGGTGTGAAGAGATCCGCAGATCCTCCAGGTCCTTGGTGACCATGTTAAGGAAGACGTCTACGCACGAAACTTCACTAGAGCTGGGTGGCATCTTATTGCTTTTACATTTGAGGTCTGTAAAAGGGCCCAGACCTGACGCTGAGTTGTCCATCACGGATAGTGAATTCAGTAGTTGAACATCAGCTAACATCTCCGCCGGAATACCAAGTTCAAAGCATCAGCGTCTGTCAATGTATTTAAAATGCTTGTGCCATCTAAGTTTGCGGATGAATAGATTCAGGTCTTTTATGGCCATGAATCTATCAAACTTAGGGGTGGGCACAAAAGAAAGTCCCAGTTCGAGGGCTCTAGTCTCGTCTTGGGAGAGAGGACGTGAGGACAAATTGATCACCTCTGGTCCTGTGATTGAGTTGGCATTTGGGGTGTGCGACTGCGGAGTGGGTAGTCCAGATCTGACTCGGTTGTCCTAAAAAACGGGTATCTCTTCCCCTATATTGACCCCTAGGTAGACCCCTTCTGGATGAACCCCTATTCGGGTATTTGGTTGTTTTGGGTCCCGTATCTCTTTCTGAGTCAGAGAGATCTGTTTCAGTCGAGGATCTCTCTGAATTACTAGGTCTAGTATCCCTTTTTCCGTTATTAAGAGAGGAATAAATACGGTTCTCCTTAAAGTCAGTAAGGTCTCGTATGAATTGACGGTGCTTTCTTTCCTTGAGGTGGTACTGGTACTTCTCAAGGGTTAATTGTAGCTGTTTTTCCCTGTTTGAAAACTCGGTCTCCTGTGAGAAGGCCCGCACCACCTCAATTTGTTCAGACAATTTCTGATTAAGAGTGGTCAGTGTATTCTCTTCATCCACCAGCAGTCTCGTCAACCTAAGGGAACTGTCAGTTGCCTCTTGTTCCCACTTTGTCATGAAGCCCGGGTTGCGTGACCGAGCTGATGAAAGAAGAGAAATGCGGAGACCTCGGGTACAATACCGTTTTTTATATAATTGTCAAGACTCTGGACTTCCCACCACGACCACTCAGGAGAGTGATACCAAGAGGGCAGTACTTTCGCCTGCGCAGAAATTGTTCGGAAAAAAGGACTTTGTGGCACAGGCAGCTGACCTAAGGGCTAGATTTCTACAAAGGGGGTACCCGGACTACATCTTGAGAGCTGCCTATAAGGTGGCCCTTGCACGACAGAGACCCACCCTATTAATTAAGAAACAGCCGAACACCCCTGTAACCAAACTGTCCCGTAATATCACTACTTTTGACAGAGGTTCAAGTCAGGTCAGAGAGATCTTACGCCGCCACTGGGGGATCCTGAAAATGGACCCCGACCTTCAGGATATACTGGGAGACAGCCCACAGATAACGTACAGACGTGGTACCAACTTGCGTGATAAACCTGTCCGCAGTCATTTTTCGTCTATTAGTACACACTCAACATGGCTGCGGTCCAGCTTGGTAGGTAGCCATAGGTGTGGCAGGTGTGTTGCCTGCAAATACATTATGACTACAAAATCGTTTACCAGCTCGGTCACAGGCAAGACGTATTCCATTCCGCATTTCATTAATTGCAAATCCAGAGGCGTGGTCTATTGTATCCTCTGAGAATGTGGCCTGGAATACGTCGGTAAGACCATACGGGAATTTCGGAGGAGGATTGGTGAGCACATGGGGGACGTGACACACAAGAGGGACACCCCGGTGTCAAAACATGTGCACACCGATCACAATG
The DNA here is from genome assembly GCF_905171765.1 of Bufo bufo. NCBI lineage: Eukaryota > Metazoa > Chordata > Amphibia > Anura > Bufonidae > Bufo > Bufo bufo. Next base: position 666,076,206 of record NC_053389.1, read on the forward strand.
GTAAAGCCCGGTTTAAATTCATGGGCATTGATCTCGTGAAACCCCCTCCAAGAGGGGGGGACTGGGACAAGAGCCTCCTCCAACGTGAAGCGCGCTGGATCTTCAATCTGAAAACAGCAGCACCTTGTGGCATGAACGAGAGATTGAATTACTCTTGTTTTCTTTGATAAATTACGTGCAAGTAAACTGGTATGCCTCATCTGCCATGGTGCTGCTGCCTGATTGATGATCTTGGGGTACTGTGTACCTATACATGAGCTTATGGCTCCACTCTTTGTTACATTGCTGCTGCCCTGATGATGATCTAGGGCACTGTGTGCCTATACAAGTGCATATGACTTTACGCTTTAAGCCTGCGCTTGGTAACCCCTAGGTGCACATTTTCCTCCATATATATTTGCGCATACATTGCTGCTGGTATATACCTTTGCTGCGCATGGGTCCATGCTGGTCTATACTGTTACTAGCTTCTGGACCCTGGCGCGGCAAACACAGACATCCATGGCATCTTTATTGCGCCTGCGCCTGTAATGCGCAACCCTAGAGCGCTTCTTCAAACTAGTGCTGGGCCCTGAGTGCACGGTATCCGTGTTATCAGGACACAGCCATTCACCTTTGACTTCATTTCACCCTGTCAGGGATCTCTCTGACAGTATCTGCAGCATTGATCACCTGTCAGTCTCTGACTCCTGCACCAAATGCCACTAGCCGATTTAAGGCTTCACTACTTTGTTTATTATCAATGGAGACGCATGCACTGTGCGTCCCACGTGATCATCAGACCATTCAACTATTGGCTGAATGATCTTTGATTCCGCCCATCTCCTGTCGCGCTCCCGCCCACCCCACGTGGTACCGCCGGCGTGTGATGTCACTGACTGCGCCCGCCCTTTGCCCTGTGGATGTTGCCTCGGCGCAGGTCCTCTGACGCCGGGGTCACGTGCCCGGGTATGAGCGGCGCTTCAGGTAGGCGTTGCATGCCGATGACGCCATTGAGGAGGAGGGGCGAAGGACCTGGGGCGCGATTATTTAAAACCCATTACTGAGGTACATCACTGCGGCTGGTTCATTGCACTGTTACCCCCAACCAGAAGGGTTTAACTTGCTTGGGACCATTGTGTCCCCCGGACCGTCTAACACAGGACTACCCTTCCTGTGTAATACTGCATCCCACCCCAGGATAGCAGAACACAAGCTTCCAAGCTTGTTTCCTTTCTTCCAGTGTATATTTAGCCCCAGGCCAGATACCTGCGGCTTTCTACCTTCTGTCTTCCTGCAGTCTTTCCCTGAAGAGTCACGGACAGAAACGTGCCACGTCGGGAGACCATTGGAAGCATTCCTATCATGAATCCACTGGCATAACTTCTGTAGTTTTAGGGTGAGGTCCACCTTAGGGACAGGCTACCGGACGGGGTCGCCTTTTCCAAGGCGAGTGCTCCGTGTAGATAGGTAGTAGCATAATAGCCCCCTTCACCTTAGGCAGGGCTATTCAGGATTACTCCATTGCTCCATCTACGCGGTCCCACAGTTACAGCACCCATTCCCGCACGGCTTGATCCATATGCTTCCTGCCTCCTGTATCCAAGGACCTCTCTCACTATCTACAAAGGGTCTGGTAAGACTGTTCGCGTCTTCCCGGACGGAACAGATTTTTGTCTATACCAGCCAGGCACCATTCAGTTGGTCATTTATGTGCATGTATGTCTATTTTATGTAGTGAGTTCTATTAGTCTGACATTTTTGACCTTATTAAAAGTTAAATTTTAAATAAGTATACTCCCCCCTCCTGCTACAGGGGCCCATTGTTTGCTTGTCACTTTGGAGTGTCTGCATAGCCTGAACTGTTTCAGTGTTCTGATCAATTTATTGAACATATAACTGTACAGCTGAGCTGCAAATTATACTTTTTTTTTGCCACTAATACACCTGAAAAAGGGCTGTAATTTTCTCTTTTCACTACACAACGGCTAATAAGCCCTCTTTTTTTCCCACTTATACATGCCAAAAAAGGCTTTAGAACATATAACTGCACCACTGAATGGCAAATAATACTTTTTTTCACTAATATACGCCAAAAAGGGCTGTAATTTTCTCACTTCACCACACAACGGCAAATAAGCCCTTTTTCCCCCACTAATACATGCCAAAAAGGCTTTAGAACATATAACTGCACCGCTGAATGGCAAATAATACTTTTTTTCCCCACTAATACACACCAAAAAGGGCTGTAATTTTCTCACTTCACCACACAAAGACAAATAATACTTTTTTTGCCACTAATAAACATCAAAAAAGCTTTAAGACATATAACTGCACCGCTGAACGACCCAAAAAGTTTTAGAACATATAACTGCACCGCTGAACTATAAATAATACTTTTTTTGCCACTAATACACCCAAAAAAGGGCTGTAACAGCTAATAAGCCCTTTTTTCCCAGTTATACATGCCAAAAAAGGCTTTAGAACATATAACTGCACCGCTGAACGGCAAATAAGCCCTTTTTTCCCCCCACTAATCCACGCCAAAAAAGGCTTTAGAACATATAATTGCACCGCACAAGGGCTAATAAGACAAATATTTCCTAGTAATACACCCTGTTAATGGCTGTATCACACAGCACTTGCACCCCAGTAAAGAGAACGGTTTGCTGGAATTACAGAGGTATCATCTATTGCAGGGGTCAGCAACCTCCGGCACTCCAGGTGTTGTGAAACTACATCTCCCATCATGCACACTTGCTTGGCTGCTCTCTAAACTCCCACACAAGTGGAAAGAGCATGCTGGGAGTTATAGTTTCACAGCAGCTGCAGTGCTGAAGGTTGCTGATCCCTGATCTATTGCAAACCTGAAAGCAGCAGTATAATTGCAATTTGGTGTCACGGTCCCTTCTGTAATAGAAGTGAGAAGATCGGATAGACTTGCTGCACGTGAGGCTATTTGACACGTCTCTCTGTTTTCCTCTATGTATGTTGTTGTTTGGCAGGATCTCACCTCTCCTCAGGTGCCGATCATTATCAGTGATGAGGCTCTATTTAGATCCGCCTCACACTGCTGACCATGCGGTTGATAGTTTTTGCTTGGAGTTCCTAGTGCTGGTTTGTCTTGGATCTCCTGCTTCTCCATACGCCTTCGCTGTTTCTTATTATCTGGTGTGTGTTGTCTCTAGGCCTTAGGGAGACGCAGGTTCCTTCATTCTGGAAGGAACCAGCTGTCTCATCCTCTGCTACCTATCCTAGGGCTCGTCAGTTTTAGCAGGGCTTTAGGTATCCGGTGTATGAGTATTTCCACCATCAGGATCTGCTCATACTGGCAGGAGTTAGGGAAAGGCCTAGGGATTACTAGGAGGTCACCATCCCTCTTCCTTAGCTTTTGAGGCCTAGATTGTTGTCTATTCGTTGTGGTGTTTATTTGGTGTTTTCCCTTCCCCTTAACCTGTGATATTTGGATCCCCAGTCAGTTCAGCAAGGTGTAATAGGATTATTCCTATTACCCAGGCTGTACAATCCTCTATCAGACCCTGTTCTCCTTTTATAGTGTGAAATAATTCCTCCCTATCCTTTCCCTACAATTCTAATGCTCTTTTCCTGAACTTCTATTGAGCAAAATAAAAGTTTTCAAGTCTTTCCTAGTACTTTCTCTAGCGCCTGCTGACGTCTCCTTCGGCACTAAGTACACTGAAATATGGCTGAATCCAAGAGGGCTGAGGCTATTTATAGGGCTGTGACATCAGAGGGCTGGCTGGCTGCTGATTGGCTGCATGCATGGCATTGTGGGTTATCCCTCATTCCAAGAGTTCTTTGCTCCATGTCCTAACATGTGCAGCAGCCATTTTAGGAAAAATGTGATTCGTTACGACGAAACGTGAAGAAATTTGCATTCGGTGCGAATCAAATTTTTCCTGAAATTCAGATCGAATTTCACTTCGTCAACTTCGATTCGCTCATCTCTAGCGACCGCCTAAACACTGCACCCACAGACGGAAAGAACCAGCAGTCCAACAGCACCCTGCTGTCAGGCTAAGCCCCCTTGGCACTGGGTCCCACCAACCCACAGACACAGCAACAACAGCAATCATGCAGCACTGCACCATGTGACCTTTGAGAAACTAAACTGAGACCAAGGAGGTATAAACCTTGTGTAATCTCCTGCTAATTAAAAAAAAAAAAAACTAGGACAAAAAGGAGGAGTGCTGAAAAAAATCAAGACACTAAAATAAAATACAAAAAAGGAGGACGTGGACATTCACATACTATGTATTCATATATTGTTTCCCGGCATCATTTATAAATTGTATACGAGGCCTTTGAATACATTTTTATGCCATGCTGTGCAACGTCAAAACGTATACAAAGTACATTGTGTAATCCAAGAATCAAAAATTCTAGAGCATGTCTTAAAATCCTTGTATAGTTTATTGGGTTTATTAAAAACAAAACATATAATTAGTGTTGAGCGAACTATGCTGGTCTATTATGATGGAATGCAATACGGAATGCTTCATAGAATTCCATTATGGTCCGTGGCAAATTGCAAGTTCGCTCAACACTACATATAATCCATAGTAAAATGCAATCAATTCCTATGCATTTTGGACAGACTCATCCTTAGTCATGGCATGAAGTGATATGATACACAAAATACATAATATCAGATCACAAAGTCAGAACCTGAGAACTTCAGAACCCCTCTGTGGTTTTATGACTCGTGCACACTCTACTACTGATTGGTGTGTCTTGTCACCAGCATGTTTATGTAAGAAATTGTGTGAGGCAACAGAAAAGCTTTGTGTACTAGGTTTACAGATATCCTCAATGTGTTCTGCCCAAGTGGTGGAACCCACATACTGTTTTCTACATCGTATGCAGCTTATAATGTAAACTAGTTGAGTTGTACTGCGATTAGTAAATGTTTTAATTGTAAAAAATCTCTCCTGTACTAATTGATTCCACATGCTTAGTTTGAGACATGCGTTGACACAATTCAGGCTACTTTCACACTAGCGTTCGGGTGTCCGCTCGTGAGCTCCGTTTGAAGGGGCTCACGAGCGGCCCCGAACGCATCCGTCTGGCCCTAATGCATTCTCAGTGGAGGCGGATCCACTGAGAATGCATCCGCCTGCCAGCGCTCAGCCTCCGCTCCGCTCAGTGAGCGGACACCTGAACGCTGCTTGCAGCGTTCGGGTGTCCGCCTGGCCGTGCGGAGGCGAGCTGATCCGTCCAGACTTATAATGGAAGTCAATGGGGACGGATCCGCTTGAAGATGACACTATATGGCTCAATCTTCAAGCGGATCCGTTCCCCATTGACTTTCAATGTAAAGTCTGAACGGATCCGCTCAGGCTACTTTCTGACTTAGAAAATTTTCTAAGTTATAATGCAGACGGATCCGTTCTGAACGGATGCAAACGTCTGCATTATCGGAGCGGATCCGTCTGATGAAACATCAGACGGATCCGCTCCGAACGCTAGTGTGAAAGTAGCCTTACATAGTAGGATCTCATAGTGCTTAGCCACGTCAAAAAACTCATAGGGAGGAATTTATCTTTCCCCCCACACCAGTATTCTGGTGGAAAAAAGACACAACATTTTTTCCCACCATTTGTGCAAAACGTTTTGCGCATACAGCGTTTCTCTGGTGCCCTCTCCACTTTCCAGAAAAGGAGGCTTGGCAACAGTGGGAAGGGTCCTGGCACATTTATCTTTACGACAATTTTCTGGTGTAACAGAAGAAATCTACCCCAGCTAGGGGCTGACCTAGATTGCAGTGTAGGCACATGGACTGCTGGAGGAATACGGCTCGTCCTAAATTAGGCACAGCCTCCAGCGGCACACAGGGATATCATAGACAGGCGTAAAATGCTGGTCTATGATAAATTCCAACCTTAATGCTTATCCACAAATATCTAGAAATAGGATGTTTACCTTATCTAATCCCTTTGTGCGAGATGTACAGTATGCTGGTACGACTGCTATATCGATGACCTCGCCTAGGATGGTGGGGGGACATGTAGGGGGGAGTGTAGGAGCACTGGCAGATGGACAGACTTCAGGAACCCAGGCATATAGTCTTCAGGAACCCAGGCATACAGACTTCAGGAACCCAGGCTTATAGTCTTCAGGAACCCAGGCATACAGACTTCAGGAACCCAGGCTTATAGTCTTCAGGAACCCAGGCATACAGACTTCAGGAACTCAGGCAAGCAGACTTAAGGAAACCAGGCATATGGACAGAAGCCAGCACACAGACAGACAAACAGAACCCAGGCAACAAAGCAGAAGCCGGCACACAAAGACAGATGGATTAAAGCTCTGTATTTACTATAGCAAGCTAGAGGTCCTGGCAGGCTCTATGGAGACCGAGTAAGATCTTAGTTGCACAGGCAAACAGGAACACAGAATACATAGCAGGCAGATAACTAATTAGTCAACCAGGTGCACACACATACAGGGAGTGCAGAAGTATTAGGCAAGTTGTATTTTTGAGGATTAATTTTATTATTGAACAACAACCATGTTCTCAATGAACCCCAAAAAACTCATTAATATCAAAGCTGAATTTTTGGAAGTAGTTTTTAGTTTGTTTTTAGTTTTAGCTATTTTAGGGGGATATCTGTGTGTGCAGGTGACTATTACTGTGCATAATTATTAGGCAACTTAACAAAAAACAAATATATACCCATTTCAATTATTTTTTTTTACCAGTGAAACCAATATAACCTCTCAACATTCACAAATATACATTTCTGACATTCAAAAACAAAACAAAAACAAATCAGTGACCAATATAGCCACCTTTCTTTGCAAGGACACTCAAAAGCCTGCCATCCATGGATTCTGTCAGTGTTTTGATCTGTTCACCATCAACATTGCGTGCAGCAGCAACCACAGCCTACCAGACACTGTTCAGAGAGGTGTACTGTTTTCCCTCCTTGTAAATCTCACATTTGATGATGGCCCACAGGTTCTCAATGGGGTTCAGATCAGGTGAACAAGGAGGCCATGTCATTAGATTTTCTTCTTTTATACCCTTTCTTGCCAGCCACGCTGTGGAGTACTTGGACGCGTGTGATGGAGCATTGTCCTGCATGAAAATCATGTTTTCTTGAAGGATGCAGACTTCTTCCTGTACCACTGCTTGAAGAAGGTGTCTTCCAGAAACTGGCAGTAGGACTGGGAGTTGAGCTTGACTCCATCTTCAACCCAAAAAGGCCCCACAAGCTCATCTTTGATGATACCAGCCCAAACCAGTACTCCACCTCCACCTTGCTGGCGTCTGAGTCGGACTGGAGCTCTCTGCCCTTTACCAATCCAGCCACGGGCCCATCCATCTGGCCCATCAAGACTCACTCTCATTTCATCAGTCCATAAAACCTTAGAAAAATCAGTCTTGAGATATTTCTTGGCCCAGTCTTGACGTTTCATCTTGTGTGTCTTGTTCAGTGGTGGTCGTCTTTCAGCCTTTCTTACCTTGTCCATGTCTCTGAGTATTGCACACCTTGTGCTTTTGGGCACTTCAGTGATGTTGCAGCTCTGAAATATGGCCAAACTGGTGGCAAGTGGCATCTTGGCAGCTGCACGCTTGACTTTTCTCAGTTCATGGGCAGTTATTTTGCGCCTTGGTTTTTCCACACGCTTCTTGCGACCATGTTGACTATTTTGAATGAAACGCTTGATTGTTCGATGATCACGCTTCAGAAGCTTTGCAATTTTAAGAGTGCTGCATCCCTCTGCAAGATATCTCACTATTTTTGACTTTTCTGAGCCTGTCAAGTCCTTCTTTTGACCCATTTTGCCAAAGGAAAGGAAGTTGCCTAATAATTATGCACACCTAATATAGGGTGTTGATGTCATTAGACCACACCCCTTCTCATTACAGAGATGCACATCACCTAATATGCTTAATTGGTAGTAGGCTTTCGAGCCTATACAGCTTGGAGTAAGAAAACATGCATAAAGAGGATGATGTGGTCAAAATACTCATTTGCCTAATAATTCTGCACGCAGTGTAGAGTAGAGCAGATTAACCCATTCAGTTTTGCAAGCTGAGGAGAGATACAAACACAATAGCCCAATTCACATACAGACAGGCAACATTGTAACAGGATATTTGTAAACCTAGTACACTCCGTTTTTTACATGAACATGCATAAACCAAGGAGGGGGGACATGGATATGCCACCAATGTGAGAACTCTGGGACCCCCACCTATCTGTAGAACGGAGCTCCCAAAGAGAAGGAGAGTCCACCACTTATGCGCAGCTGCCCTCCATTCATTTCTATGAGAGTGATGAAAATAGAGCGCCGCACTCAACTATTTTCGGAAGTCCTATAGAAATTAATAGAGAGCGGACTGTGGAAGCACAGCCACCACTCCAGTCACTTCTATGGAACTGCCAGAAATAGCAGAGCCAGAACTTGGCTATTTTCTGTGTTCCCATGGACATTAATGGAGGGCGGCCAGGCATTCACAGTGGGCTCGCCTTATCTTTGGGAGTTTCGTTCTAGAGATAGGTGCGTGTCCCAGAAGTGACACATATCCTAGTGATATTCCATCAATGTTTCAGGTGAGAAAACCCCTTTAAAGAAATTAAGACATGCATTGATAACAATAGTGTTATACTATGGGTTAATTTGCAGTGGGAACAGTTAATATGTAAGATCCAGCCCATTCCACACCATCTGAACTGGGCTTTCTGATTGTGTATTATATCACTTTATGCCATGTTTAAGGATGGCAGGAGACGCGTAGGAATTAATTCCATGTATTACATGTTTTGCTTTTAGTATGGTCCTATAAACTATTAAGCAATTTTTAGGATGACTTGCTGGAATTTTTCATTCTTAGATTACAGAATTCCTTAGCTGAAGCAGTTTTAGATAAGGTGCAGCATCCTCTGTGTGGAGCTGAATTATGAATCGGCAGGGGTGAGCTGGACTGTTTAAATTAGCTGAGAAACAACAGATCAATGCATGTTTATGTGTGATCCATGTTTCTTTTTCTTCAGATTGACATATTTCAAAAATTAGGTTTACAATAAACCAACTATGATTTATTTTCGTAGACAGAGCTACTGGAACAAGTTATGCTGGATGCACTTGTAATGGACAGAGTGGCATTTGTCCAACTTCTCATCGATCATGGTGTCAGTATGCACAGATTTCTAACAATCCCCAGGCTGGAAGAGCTGTACAATGCAGTAAGTAATCGGAGGGTGGCAACATTGTCATATACTGTATAACAAAGAGAAAAAAGGTTTTCTTGCTGACATTGTAAAATGATACCAATATAACTTGATGATTTAGGCTATTTAACCACTTCCCTACTGCCATACAACTATATACATTGGCGGTATGATCTTTAAAGTCATGCGCACTCCAGAGAGGTATCAATAAAAACTACAGATCGCCCTCATACTGCTCTGTAGACATAACTATAAATTAAATTATGGGGGTGAAAATATAGCGATGCAAATACAAATTAATTTCTTTCAAAGTTTTTATTGTTTTTTAAAGGGCATCTGCCAGCAGAATGGTACCTATAAAACTGGTTAACCATGTTCACTTGGCAGCTGAAGGCATCTGTGTTTTCATGTACATATGTGCCCGCATTGCTGATAAAAATTAAGTTTTAATGTATGCAAATGAGCCTCTAGGAGCAACGGGGTGTTGCCATTACACCTGGAGGCTCTGCTCTCTCTGCAAATGCTGCACCCTCTCCATTTTGATTGACAGGACCAGGCAGTTGATGATCAAGGTGGAGAGGGCATTGACAGAGAGAGCAGAGCTTCTAGGTGTAACGGCAACGCCTCCGTTACTCCTAGAGGCTCATTTGCATATCATAAAACTTAATTTTTCTTATCAATGCAGGCACATATGAACTTGGGACCAACACTGATGCCTTCAGCTGCCAAGTCCACATGTAACAGGTCAGCCAGTTTCATAGGTACAAATCTGCCGACAGATGCCCTTTAAGTATTAGGACACAATATAAACTATATAAATGTGGTTTCACTGTAATTGTACAGATCTGGAGAATAAAAGGTAAGAGAGTAAAACACTGCATAGGGAATGCAGTAAAAACTAAACACATAGAACTTTGGCAGAATTGCGTTTAGTTTTTTTTTCAGTTCCACCCCATTTGGATTTTTTTTTTTCAGCTTTCCACTACATCGTATGCAATATGAAATGGTGCCATTAGAAAGTACAACTTATCCTGCAAAAAACAAGCCCTCCTACATCTACTTTAACAGAAAAATAAAAACATTATGGCTCTGGAAAGGCAGCGAGTGAAATATAATAATGCAGAAATGTTAATATATAATTTCCTACTATCTCTTTCGATATCTCCTACAAATTTGTTTGAATATTTAAAAAAAAAAGTGTTCATAAAAGTAGTCTCCAATTCATCAAAAGCCAAAGCACATTAAAGGGGTATTCCTGTTGTTAAAAGTTATCCCTCTATCCACTTAGCAAATGTGGACTAATAGGTTTTATTGATCTCCAGGTCTACTGCAGACATGTATGTTTCAAACTAAACTAGCTTTGGATGACAGGAATCTCAATTAAACTTTTCAACTTTTTAAAAGGGATTCGGTCACTTTTTCCTCTCCCATCATATAGACATGGAGATGTCAGTGCTCACTGCTTCTATTTGTCATACATGTGGGTTTAGTGCTCCTATGATTTACTGGGAAGAAAAGGATGCAAATGAGCTCTTAACAAGCTCTGCCTCTAATGCCACCAGATGTAAGGCAGCTATCCAATAAGTCAATGTGCGACCCTTTAACTAGGCCTTGAGACATGACTCGGATAATAAATAAACCAGCACCCCATCTGCAGGCAGCTGTTTTGGGGTGATTGCCTCTCATCAGTGAAGAGCTATCACGGTCGGCGTGACTATCACATACGTGACACAGAGGGAGGGAACAAGGAAGGCCCTGCCCAAGTGAGAGGGAAGGTGGTGACCCCTGACTCACCTAGCGGCTGGCACCTGGCTGCCCTGACGTCCCTAGACGGGTTCCTCACCCGTACGCCGATCACGTGCCTAAAGCCCTGTCTTTCCCTAAGCTGAGCCCTAGATAGTGAACAGGGCGGTGGGAACACTAGTCCGCACCACTAGCTCTAAAGGAAAACACCAAGGGAAGGACAGACAATACAAACTCAACATATAATCCCAGGTGGGCGACAACAGGAGACAACAAGAAGCCCAACAGGGATCCGGAGGGTAGCACTCTGGAACGACAACCAGGATTCACAACTCCAGTGGGTCAGTATAGATGTCCAGGCAGGAAGCTCTATAACTGGCAACTAGAGAAGTGTGAGGGGAGAATATAAGGAGGTTGGGAGTGGCAGACAAGAAACAGCTGAGGAGGAGAAGCTACGGATCCCTGATTGAGACAAAAAGGATAGCAAGGCAAGCACAGAAAACAATCACTAAGAAACAACGTGATCTTTAGATATAGAGCGCGCAGCCACCCGCTGCGACCTCCTGACCCCGGGTATAACGGAGTCAGACGTGGCTCTTGATACCCTCGTGACAGTACCCCCCCTTTCACGAGGGGCCTCCGGACACTCAGGACCAGGTCTCTCCGGATGAGAGGCATGGAAAGCCTGAATTAACCTGTTGGCGTTTACCTCTGACGCTGGAACCCACATTCTTTCCTCGGGACCGTAACCCCTCCAATGCACCAGATACTGAAGAGAGCGGCGGACCCGACGAGAATCAACAATTCTGGCTATTTGAAACTCCAGATTACCATCCACAATAACAGGAGGAGGTGGCAGCGGTGATGGTTCTAGAGGTGGAACATACTTCTTGAGTAACGATTTATGGAAGACGTTATGGATCTTAAAAGTCTGAGGTAGCTCCAGGCGAAAAGCCACAGGGTTAATGACGGCTACTATTTTATAAGGACCAATGAACCTAGGGCCCAGTTTCCAAGAGGGAACCTTCAACTTAATATTCCTAGTAGACAACCACACATAGTCATTCACTCCTAGGTCCGGACCTGGAGACCGTTTCTTATCGGCCATGCATTTATATTTACCACTCATCTTTTTCAAGTTAACTTGCACCTTCTGCCATACCGATGAAAGAGATGAAGAAAACCTTTCCTCTTCGGGAACCCCAGAAGACCCCCCCTCTTTGAAAGTACAAAATTGGGGATGAAAACCGTATGCACCAAGGAATGGTGACTTGCCAGTGGACTCCTGATAATGATTATTTATGGCAAACTCAGCTAATGGTAAATATGATGACCACAACTCTTGGTTTTCAGACACAAAACACCTTAAATATGTTTCTAGGTTTTGGTTGGTACGCTCAGTCTGTCCATTCGACTGAGGATGGAAAGCTGAGGAAAAGGACAAGTGTACCCCCAAACGGGAACAAAAAGCTTTCCAAAACTTAGAAATAAACTGGGTTCCCCGATCCGAAACCACATCGGAAGGGACCCCGTGAAGCTTCACGATTTCACTGATAAACACCTGAGCAAGAGTTTTAGCATTAGGAAGTGCGGGTAGCGCAATAAAGTGTACCATTTTGCTAAACCTGTCTACTACTACCAAAATAACTGTTTTACCCGCAGACAACGGTAAGTCAGTGATGAAATCCATTGACAGATGTGTCCATGGCCTATTGGGGATAAAAAGTGGCAATAAAGACCCTGCTGGACGTGTATGAGAGACTTTCGCGCATGCACAAGTAGAGCAAGTAGACACGAAATCCATTACATCCTGACGCAACCTTGGCCACCAAAAACGACGAGATAATAGCTCCAAGGTTGCTTTACTACCCGGGTGCCCAGCAAGTGCCGAATTATGATGTTCTTTTAATAATTCAAGACGCAGGTTTAACGGTACAAACAATTTCTCTGAGGGGCAAGAGGCCGGGGCGTCCCCCTGGGCCTCTAACACCTTTCCCTCTAGAACAGAGTGTACAGCAGAGACAACCACTCCTCTTTGTAAAATAGGTACCGGATCACTAACATTACCCCCTCCAGGGAAACTACGAGATAACGCGTCTGCCTTGGTATTTTTTGCCCCAGGACGATAGGTGATTACAAAGTTAAATCTGGTAAAGAATAGCGACCACCTAGCTTGTCTAGGGGTGAGACGCTTAGCCGATTCTAGGTACAGAAGGTTTTTGTGATCCGTAATCACCGTGACGGGGTGGATTGCTCCCTCTAAGAAGTGACGCCACTCTTCAAGCGCTAGTTTAATCGCCAACAGTTCCCTATTTCCAACATCATAGTTCTTCTCTGCAGAAGATAATTTTTTGGAAAAGAAAGCGCAAGGGCGCCATTTGCCAGGAGACGGACCCTGAGACAATACAGCCCCCACTCCCACCTCTGACGCATCTACCTCAACAATAAAAGGCTGGGAGACATCAGGTTGAATTAGAACAGGTGCCGAGGTAAACCTCTCTTTTAGAGAGGAAAATGCATTTTTAGCGGCGTCAGACCATTTGGAAAAATCAATCCCCTTCCTAGTCATGTCGGTAAGGGGTTTAACGATCACTGAATAATTTTTAATGAACTTTCTATAGAAATTTGCGAAACCCAAAAACCGTTGTAGGGCTTTAAGGTTCTCCGGAAGATCCCAATCTAAAATTGCCTGGACCTTCCCAGGATCCATACGGAAACCTGAAGCAGATAATAGATATCCCAGGAACTGTATTTCCTGAACGGCGAAGACACATTTTTCAATTTTCGCATATAATTTATTCGTCCGTAGGACCTGCAGTACTTGCCTGACATGCACCTCATGTGTTTTCAGATCAGCCGAATAAATTAAGATATCATCTAGGTATATGACTACAAACCTGCCGATGAGATGACTAAAAATATCGTTAACGAAATGTTGGAAGACAGCGGGGGCATTGGTCAGACCGAAAGGCATAACTAGATTTTCATAATGCCCCTCAGGGGTGTTAAAAGCTGTCTTCCACTCATCCCCTTCCCTGATACGAATCAGATTGTAGGCCCCCCTAAGATCAAGTTTGGAGAACCACCTAGCACCCGCAATCTGATTAAAAAGGTCAGGAATGAGAGGAAGAGGGTATGGGTCTCGGATGGTTATCTGGTTTAGCTCCCGGAAATCTAGGCAAGGACGCAGGCCCCCATCTTTCTTTTTAACAAAGAAAAACCCTGCAGCCACGGGTGAAGAAGAGGGTCTGATGTGTCCCTTAGCCAGACTCTCGGAGATATAATCTTTCATGGCTTGTCTCTCGGGACCCGAAAGATTATACAACCTGGACTTGGGTAATTTTGCACCGGGAATCAGGTTAACCGGGCAATCATAAGGACGATGAGGTGGTAGCTTCTGACAACCCTTTTCAGAAAAAACTTCCTCAAAGTCCGAAATAAATGTAGGTAGGGAAGCTATGGAGGCGATTAAGCAATTGTTATTTAAGCAATTCTCTCTGCAATGCTCACTCCACTCCAATATCTCCCTGGCCTGCCAATCCACCACTGGATTGTGCGCTACCAACCAGGGAAGACCCAATACCACAGGAGAGGGAAGGCCCTCCAGAACGTAACATGAAAGACACTCATTATGGTGGTCCCCTACCCGAAGGTGTAAATTATGAACAATGTGGGTGAGGTTTCTCTGAGACAGAGGAGCCGAATCTATAGCGAATACGGGAATAGGTCTCTGCAACGTACAGAGAGACAAACCCATAGTGCGGGCAAAATGGGCATCTATCAAATTTACCCCTGCTCCACTGTCTAGAAAAAAAGAAATAGACTCCGTCTTAACACCAAAAACAATAACCGCTGGTAACACAAACTGAGATGTTCGTATGGAGGAAACGTATACCCCCCGGCTGACATCCTCCGCACAGCCTGGGGTTAGTAGTTTTCCGACGGTCTTTTGTTTTTGAGAAAGGAGGGACAGACATTAATGAAATGACCCTTCCCCCCACAGAAAAAACAAGCCCCCCCCCTACGGCGAACCTCAGGAGGACGGACCTGACGAGAAGTTCCGCCTAGCTGCATAGGCTCATCTAAGTCAGTACAGACTAATTGTTGTTTGGGAGAGGTAATCAATTGCTCAGGAATTTTCGATCTCTCCCTAAGATGCCTTTCTATTCTGATAGAGAGGGACATAACAGCATCAAGGGAAAGGGGGGTCTCATACAGCGCCAGTGCATCCTTAACCCTTTCAGATAACCCAGAGCAGAACTGACTCCTGAGAGCCGGGTCGTTCCACTGAGTATCCGTAGCCCACCTACGGAACTCAGAGCAATATTCCTCTGCTGACCGATCTCCCTGTAGGAGTCTCCGTAACTTCGACTCAGCCAGGGCGACTCGGTCAGGGTCATCATATATGAGACCCAAAGCCCCAAAAAATCCCTCCACTGACCGGAGAGCCTGGGAACCAGGAGGTAACGAGAACGCCCAGGATTGTGGGTCCCCCTGAAGCAGGGAAATGACAATCCCTACCCGCTGTTCTTCATTACCTGAGGAGTAAGGGCGCAACTTAAAGTATAATTTGCAGGCCTCACGGAACGTCGCAAATTTGTCCCTTCCCCCAGAAAATCTGTCAGGAAGAACAACCTTGGGTTCTGTAACAACCTGGTTACCCATAGCAACCGCTGGGGGTGCGGTCTGCTGCATTTGCTGCTGTTGTTGGAGGACAGACACCTTCAATCCTGCCACCTCCAAAGACAGGCCTTGAAGCTGTTTTGCCAAGGCAGCAATAGGATCCATATTGGATTCTAAGTAGAGAAAAAAAAAAAAAAAAAAGAAAAAAAAAAAAATTTATTTTTTTTTCTCAAAAAGTAAAGGCCAGTTATAATATCACGGTCGGCGTGACTATCACATACGTGACACAGAGGGAGGGAACAAGGAAGGCCCTGCCCAAGTGAGAGGGAAGGTGGTGACCCCTGACTCACCTAGCGGCTGGCACCTGGCTGCCCTGACGTCCCTAGACGGGTTCCTCACCCGTACGCCGATCACGTGCCTAAAGCCCTGGCTTTCCCTAAGCTGAGCCCTAGATAGTGAACAGGGCGGTGGGAACACTAGTCCGCACCACTAGCTCTAAAGGAAAACACCAAGGGAAGGACAGACAATACAAACTCAACATATAATCCCAGGTGGGCGACAACAGGAGACAACAAGAAGCCCAACAGGGATCCGGAGGGTAGCACTCTGGAACGACAACCAGGATTTACAACTCCAGTGGGTCAGTATAGATGTCCAGGCAGGAAGCTCTATAACTGGCAACTAGAGAAGTGTGAGGGGAGAATATAAGGAGGTTGGGAGTGGCAGACAAGAAACAGCTGAGGAGGAGAAGCTACGGATCCCTGATTGAGACAAAAAGGATAGCAAGGCAAACACAGAAAACAATCACTAAGAAACAACGTGATCTTTAGATATAGAGCGCGCAGCCACCCGCTGCGACCTCCTGACCCCGGGTATAACGGAGTCAGACGTGGCTCTTGATACCCTCGTGACAAGAGCAGAGAGTACTGGCTTAACTAGGAGAGGCCTAAGTCAGGATTTGGGGGGTACTATCTGTCCTTGGGGAAAGAGCACCTTATTTGGTGTGAGGAGACTTATTGACCATACATGCTCTTCTGGAATTCTGGGAAGAAGGTATGCAAATGTGCTCTTAGCAAGCTCTGCCTCTGATGCCACCGGGTGTAAGGCAGCAATCCTATAAATCAACGTTCGACCCTTTAAATAGGCCTTGAGACTCGGATATTAAATAAGCCAGAACCTCATCTGCAGACAGTTGTTTTGGTGTAATTGCCCCTCATCAGTGCAGAGCAGAGAGTACTAACTTAATTGGGTGAGAGGCCTATGATTTACTAAAACTGAGGAATTGCCTCTTGAGGAGCCATACAAAGGATACAATTAAACAATTAAACATCATTCAGGTCACAAGTACTTGACTTCAGTCCTATAATGTGAACTAGGTAAAGTAAATGCCTTGAATTATGCCCTATAACAAGTACTTATGAATAATTAGACTTTAATTGCCATTGGCCACAAAAGATCCAGACTGAGAAGTGGTTGTCTCTGTGTAACAAGATGAATTACACATCTTATGCATTTTAATGAGAATGTTTTATATTTTCAAAGCAGTCACATTCCCTGTTTTACCTGTTTCAGGTACCGAATGCAAGTAAAGACACCATAATACGTCTCATCCAGGATGTGAAGAAGGTACGCAGCTACTGTATATTGTACCAGGGCGATGCAGGGTAATTTATAAAGTGTCTCACATACAGTTGCAAGAAAAAGTATGTGAACCCTTTGGAATGATATGGATTTCTGCACAAATTGGTCATAAAATGTGATCTGATCTTCATCTAAGTCACAACAATAGACAATCACAGTCTGCTTAAACTAACAACACACAAAGAATTAAATGTTACCATGTTTTTATTGAACACACCATGTAAACATTCACAGTGCAGGAGGAAAAAGTGTGTGAACCCTTGGATTTAATAACTGGTTGACCCTCCTTTGGCAGCAATAACTTCAACCAAATGTTTCCTGTAGTTGCAGATCAGACGTGCACAACGGTCAGGAGTAATTCTTGACCATTCTTCTTTACAGAACTGTTTCAGTTCAGCAATATTCTTGGGATGTCTGGTGTGAATCGCTTTCTTGAGGTCATGCCACAGCATCTCAATCGGGTTGAGGTCAGGACTCTGACTGGGCCACTCCAGAAGGCGTATTTTCTTCTGTTTAAGTCATTCTGTTGTTGATTTACTTCTATGCTTTGGATCTTTGTCCTGTTGCAACATCCATCTTCTGTTGAGCTTCAGCTGGTGGACAGATGGCCTTAAGTTCTCCTGCAAAATGTCTTGATAAACTTGGGAATTCATTTTTCCTTTGATGATAGCAATCCGTCCAGGCCCTGACGCAGCAAAGCAGCCCCAAACCATGATGCCCCCACCACCATATTTCACAGTTGGGATGAGGTTTTGATGTTGGTGTGCTGTGCCTCTTTTTCTCCAGACATAGTGTTGTGTGTTTCTTCCAAACAACTCAACTTTGGTTTCATCTGTCCACAGAATATTTTGCCAGTACTGCTGTGGAACATCCAGGTGATCTTGTGCAAGCTGTAAATGTGCAGCAATGGTTTTTTTTGACAGCAGTGGCTTCCTCTGTGGTATCCTCCCATGAAATCCATTCTTGTTTAGTGCTTTACGTATCGTAGATTCGCTAATAGGGATGTTAGCCTATGCCAGAGACTTTTGTTAGTCTTTAGCTGACACTCTAGGATTCTTCTTTACCTCATTGAGCAGTCTGTGCTGTGCTCTTGCAGTCATCTTTACAGGACGGCCACTCCTAGGGAGAGTAGCAGCAGTGCTGAACTTTCTCCACTTATAGACAATTTGTCTTACCGTGGACTGATGAACAGCAAGGCTTTTGGAGATACTTTTATAACCCTTTCCAGCTTTATGCAAATCAACAATTCTTAATTGTAGGTCTTCTGAGAGCTCTTTTGTGTGAGGCATCATTCACATCAGGCAATGCTTCTTGTGAAAAGCAAACCCAGAACTGGTGTGTATTTTTTATAGGACAGGGCAGCTGTAATCAACACCTCCAATCTCATCTCATTGATTGGACTCCAGTTGGCTGACACCTCACTCCAATTAGCTCTTGGAGATGTCATTAGTCTAGGGGTTCACATACTTTTTCCACCTGCACTGTGAATGTTTACATGGTGTGTTCAATAAAAACATGGTAACATTTAATTCTTTGTGTGTTATTAGTTTAAGCAGACTGTGATTGTCTATTATTGTGACTTAGATGACGATCAGATCACATTTTATGACCAATTTGTGCAGAAATCCATATCATTCCAAAGGGTTCACATACTTTTTCTTGCAACTGTACATCATTTAAGGAATCACTCCAGACAGGAACAAAAAAATTTAGCTTTTTGGCTACCATTGTAGAGCTCTACAAGCCCCTTATTTACCTAAATTGCATCATTCGAGAGATCCCCTGCAGTTGGTGTTGTCCAACACTCAAAGCATTAACAGATAGAAAAAAGCCACTTACCTATTCACCATTTCTCCGTTCTACCGGCAATGGTCCTGTCTGTCCCCACCACTTCGGGCCTCTGTGTACTGTCAATGTGACTACCCATCTGTCGTCACATGCACTGCTGCAACCATTCACTGGCCTCAGCAGTGACATGTTCCCAAGTGGCATATGACTGCAGAGGCCAATGAATGACTGCAACAGTGCAAGTGACATCATACTTTCAGTCCACAAGGGACCAAACAGCTCTGGAATGGAGGATTAGTAAATAGGTAAGAGGCTTTTTTATTTATGCTAAGCCCTTTCTGGAAACATCAGTAAAATTGCTTTGGGAGTTTGACAACCTCTTTAACAACAGGACAGTGCAATGAACCACTTAGGTTAGTATAGAAAATAACCAAACAGTATAATATAATGTTACAACATGCCTACTACTTTTTGATATAAGTCCCCCTGTCCCTCTTTGCTTCCTTAATCTCCCTCTTTTTGACCCACAAAATAAATGTGCATTAATAAACTTACTAAACTGCTCTGTCTGGTTCCTATCTGTATATTACAATGTATATATTGTTTCATTATTTGGTGCAAATAGGACCGAATCAGATTATTTTTGTGCTAATATTTAAAGGGGCATTGCACCACGAGAAAAAAGCTGTCCCAGGGGCTGCACATCCAGATAAAAAAAAACTCATATCACCGACCCCCCCTACCAGCACCACTGCTGTTCTGATGGTGCAAGGGTCCCCACTGCTCAGCAGGAAATGGCTGTGAATTCTGCTCAGCCGATCACTGACTGCAGCCATGACCCACCTTAGCCAGTGACTGGATCATTCACTATGAGGTATAAGTGTCCCTCTTCATCAACCATCTAAAAAGTTGAATGGTATGTGTCAGGCTACTTTCACACTTGCGTTGCTGTTTTCCGGTATTGAGATCCAGCAGAAGATCTTAATAAATACCGGGGGGGGGGGGGGGGGGGATTCTATTTAGTCCTCCTGCATTCTGAATGGAAAGAGATCCGTTTAGGATGCATCAGGATGTCTTCCGTTCCGGCAGCATTCCGTTTTGTGACCAGAAACAAAACCACTGCAAACTGCGGTTTTGTGTCCTGTCATAAAAACGGAAAAAAACTGATCCGGCACCGAAAACAATGTGATGGATGCATTTTTTTCCGAAGCCTAAAAACTGGATCCGTCACCTATTGACTTTCAATGCATTTAGTGACGGATCCGTTTTTTTCCGTTTGGATTTCACACAACTACATCCTAACGGAACGGATGCATCCTAATGTGCAAAATCAAAATGCATCCATTTAATTCTGGTATTGAGATCCTCTGCCGGATCTCAATACTGGAATAAACAACGCTAGTGTAAAGTAGCTTAAAACCTTATTCACATGTCAGTGTTTTGGTCAGTGATTGTGAGCCAAAACCAGGATTGCAGCCTCCACGGACATAAAGTTATAAGGGAAATATCTGCTCCTGTTCTGTGTTTAGAGATGCACCTGGTTTTGGCTCAAAATCACAGAAGGAAATCACTGACCAACCACTGACGTGTGAATTACAATGATATCCTGAAAACTACCAGTGCTTTTAAGATGCATAAATGACTCATTTTAATGAAAAAAAGAATACTGTGCGGTATACGTGTTTTGTTTTTTTTTGAAGGGGGGGGGGGGGTTCTGTGTCCCTTGGTATAGATAAGCACAGCAAACTGTACTTTCCTATACAGTAAAAACAAAAATGCAGATGAATACCGCCCAGGGTACTAATAATATAGTAATTGTAATAAATATCCAATTTTTTAAGATTTACGGATTACTTTTGTATGGATCTCGATACTTGCCTGGTTGGCAAGCTGTTTTAATGCGAAGCAAAGTAATAGTCTTCTTAGGCCTCCTGCACACGACCGTATGGCTTTTTCTGTGTTTTTTTGCGGTCCGTTTCTTCACGGATCCGTTGTTCCGTTCTTTGTTTCCGTTGTGTTTCCGGTTCTGTTCCGTTTTTCCGTTCTGTTTTTTTCCGTATGGCATATACAGTATACAGTAATTACATAGATAAAATTGGGCTGGGCATAACATTTTCAATAGATGGTTCCACAAAAAACGTAACGGAAACGGAAGACATACGGATGCATTTCCGTATGTGTTCTGTTTTTTGGCGGACCCATTCACTTGAATGGAGCCACGGAACGTGATTTGCAGGCAATAATAGGACATGTTCTATATTTAAACGGAACGGAAAAACGGAAATACGGAAATGGAATGCATACGGAGTACATTCCGCTTTTTTTGCGGAACCATTGAAATGAATGGTTCCGTATACCAACCGTATACGGAACGCAAAAAACGGCCAGTAAACGGGGAAATAAAACGGTCGTGTGCAGGAGGCCTTAATAAGAGTTTACCATAAAATGATCAACTTGACAGACATCTATAAGAAAAGCAACTTTTTACCAGCAAAAGTATAAACTGCTATGTTACCTAGCCAAGTAAAACACATGACTTAGTACTGTATGTCATTGTACATTTGCGTGTTGTTTCCTGACAATTTTTTGTTAGTTGAATCTTTTTGACTCGTTAACTTTATTTCAGGGTAAACTATTAGCAGAATACAAGATCACTCTGATGGACATAGGACTAGTTATTGAATACCTTATGGGTGGAACGTTTAGATGCAGTTACACCACGAGAGGCTTCAGAACTATGTACAAACTTTTAAAACAGGTATTTCATCAATGGTTTTGTCATGAGTTTGGAATTAGGTAATAGCCTTAAAGGGGTAGTCCAAGATTTTTATATTGATTGCCAATCTCCCGGATAGGCCATCAGCATCTGATTGGTGGAGGTCCAATACCCCGCGCTCTCACTGATCAGCTCTGGTGCCAAAAGTAAGAACTACACATCTCCATCCATTGTGTAGCACCAGAGCTCCTCGGGAAAAGCTGATCTGCAGAGGTGCAGGGTGTCTAACCTCCACTGATCCGATATTAATGGGTTATTTTGAGGATTGGCGACCGATAAAAAAAAACTGGAAAGTCCCTTTAAGCTGGTCATTCACGTTAAACAGTAGTTGGTCAAGGGGCATACATAATCATATTTCCATCTAAATTACTATTTCTACCATGGGATGTTTCTCATATTGTGGACATATTGTGCATATAAAGATATATATACACTCACCTAAAGAATTATTAGGAACACCATACTAATACGGTGTTGGACCCCCTTTTGCCTTCAGAACTGCCTTAATTCTACGTGGCATTGATTCCACAAGGTGCTGATAGCATTCTTTAGAAATGTTGGCCCATATTGATAGGATAGCATCTTGCAGTTGATGGAGATTTGAGGGATGCACATCCAGGGCACGAAGCTCCTGTTCCACCACATCCCAAAGATGCTCTATTGGGTTGAGATCTGGTGACTGTGGGGGCCATTTTAGTACAGTGAACTCATTGTCATGTTCAAGAAACCAATTTGAAATGATTCGAGCTTTGTGACATGGTGCATTATCCTGCTGGAAGTAGCCATCAGAGGTCGGATACATGTTCTCATTCTGTTTACGCCAAATTCGGACTCTACCATTTGAATGTCTCAACAGAAATCGAGACTCATCAGACCAGGCAACATTTTTCCAGTCTTCAACAGTCCAATTTTGGTGAGCTCGTGCAAATTGTAGCCTCTTTTTCCTATTTGTAGTGGAGATGAGTGGTACCCGGTGGGGTCTTCTGCTGTTGTAGCCCATCCGCCTCAAGGTTGTGCGTGTTGTGGCTTCACAAATGCTTTGCTGCATACCTCAGTTGTAACGAGTCGTTATTTCAGTCAACGTTGCTCTCCTATCAGCTTGAATCAGTAAGCCCATTCTCCTCTGACCTCTAGCATCCACAAGGCATTTTTGCCCACAGGACTGCCGCATACTGGATGTTTTTCCCTTTTCACACCATTCTTTGTAAACCCTAGAAATGGTTGTGCGTGAAAATCCCAGTAACTGAGCAGATTGTGAAATACTCAGACCGGCCCGTCTGGCACCAACAACCATGCCACGCTCAAAATTGCTTAAATTACCTTTCTTTGCCATTCTGACATTCAGTTTGGAGTTCAGGAGATTGTCTTGACCAGGACCACACCCCTAAATGCATTGAAGCAACTGCCATGTGATTGGTTGACTAGATAATTGCATTAATGAGAAATAGAACAGGTGTTCCTAATAATTCTTTAGGTGAGTGTATATATACTTGTACTGCACATATCTAAGATGATGACAAAATTAAAAAAATTCTGCCAATGCTGCTGTTTTGATCTGTGCACGGAGTTGTCCTGACTGGCAGGGACCTTTTTCCTAACTCCATCGAAATAAAAATGCACCCTCTGCTCAGCCAAGCATGCATGTTAAAGGGGTTGTCTCATCTTACTGTTTCCACAGTGCTACTAGACATCGAGCTGAGCCCTTGTGGCCAGGTTTACGGGATTGCATTGAATGGGAGGTACATAAATGGCATAGCAAAACAAGTTAGGCTGCTTCCACAACTCCCTAGTTACAGAAATAGCATAGCTTGCTATGCTATGCTGTATTCAATGCAATGGGAGATATGGAAATAGAGGAGCTATGGCTACCAGGAGTATGGAACATGCTACAGCTACAGGTCCGTACCCCTGGTAGTGATAGCAGCATAAAAAAATGCTGACACATAGTTTACAAGTCTGGTGTATTCATGAGGATTGCACTCCAGCACCCCTCAGGATGGTTGATTGACAGGCTATGCCCAACTGGATGCCCTATGGTTGCACAGCTGTAGGTACCTGCAGGCAATATGGCTGCTTCAAAGTCATGTAAAGTAAATTAAATAAGAAAATATGCAATCAGAATTTTTATTTTTTTATTAGATAGGCCTTGTTACATTTCCAGGTCTGTGATCCATGACAAGGTGGTCAGTCTGTGAAGATGTTTATAAAGGGTCCATGTATCCATTTTTTGACCTCCTTGTGTCATCTGTATTCCACAGGCGCTACTAGGCTGAAAATTGTTCTCTAGCAATGGCCTCCTAGCAATGGTCAGTGAAAACAGTTTTTCACACACCCATAGACGTTAATGGGCATGATTGGTCTGCATCACGGACCAAAGAAGTGCATGCCTCATTTGTTTTTCCACTGACCCGCACTGAGGTGAACAAAACATGTGAACACTTTAAAATCAATGGATCTGTGTGTTGACTTGTCAGTGGAGAACACAGACAGTGCACGTCCATGATTCACTCAAGTGTACAAGGGGCCTTACTTATATTAAAGCTATGTCACATTTTTCTATTAAAATTATTATATTTCAGAATTTTGTGCAAAACACTTCAGTCAATTCCTCTACAAAGAATGAAACCTTGGACATATCACAGAGAAGAAAGAAAACAAGGCATGATCACTTTCTTCAAACAGCTCAGCCCACGAAACCACAGGTACCTAAAAGTATTGCAGGGGAACATTTTTATCTGGATCACAGTACTGAAGATAAATCCTGATGAAGGAGCCAGAAAGGTGCAGGTGGTTGTGCGCCTCAGGATAGGTCATCAATATTAGATTGGTGGGCGGCCGGCTCCTGGCAACCCCACTAAATAGCCGTTTGAAGCTGTTCTGCTTCAAAATTATGTGCATGGTGTAGTGCAATTGCAACTATTCATCTCATTCAAGTTAAAACTGCTTCCTCTTCAAACAGCTAATCGGCGGCGGTGTCGGGAGTCAGACCCTTGCCAAACTGATATTGATGACCTATCTTGAGGATAGGTCATCAATATCTTTGACTGCACAACCCCTTAAAACCAGCTAGATTTAAGATAGATAGATAGATAGATAGATAGATAGATAGATAGATAGATAGATAGATAGATAGATCATAGATCGTTCGGTATTAAGGTTTTTTACAGTAATAATGAATTCACAAAGTTATTACACAAAGTCTCACGAGACTTTGCGAAGTAATAACTTCAGCTCATCGGAGCTGATACATTCTAATACTGTAAGGAGCTCCTGCTCCGTACAGTATAACAATGAGGTTTTATGCGAATGAACTTCGGATGAAGCATCTGAAGTCGATTTGCTCATCCCTAGTTGTGAATACTTATGTCCTTAAAATTTTTAGCTTTTCCTTCTTAATAAATGCGGAAAACTTTAATTTGTGTGTATGTAGACTAGCCACAACAACAATCAGAGTAACATAGTGCTTGAAGTCACTGCCACTCAGCAATAACTTTGTAAAGCCGAGGACAGCTTTAGAACAATGATGTGCTTAACTTTTGCATAAACCAGGAGCCCTTTTTACTGCTTGTGTACCCCAGTAGTGCTGCAGCTTGTACACTCCTGGGTTCTTTCAAGCAACGCTTGCTGCCAGCAACTTATGTATCTGTCAGGTTCTAACAGTTTGATGCCGATACTCTGCACTAAGGACC
Organism: Bufo bufo; assembly: GCF_905171765.1. Lineage (NCBI taxonomy): Eukaryota > Metazoa > Chordata > Amphibia > Anura > Bufonidae > Bufo > Bufo bufo. The sequence continues at coordinate 666,101,648 of NC_053389.1, forward strand.
AGAAGGCTGTAACTTCTCTTGTGGCTCTGGTTCTCCACTCTGGCTGCTTTTGTAACCGGGCAGCATCTGTGAGCAGGCTCGGACTTGCCCACAGGGGTACAGGTGAATCCCCCGGTGGGCCCCTAGTCTCTCACCCCCTGCACAAGTGGCACATAACACAGTAGACTTACTGTACAACATACATATATCCAATGTACAGCACCTCGGCCAGCCTACGTTCATATAATAAACCTGATAGATTATTAATGAAACTCCCCAGTTTATTATTATAGACACGATCACAGCTGAGATGACCTCTAGGTATAGAGGAAAGCTGCCAGTGTCCTCTTCTCCCCAGGACCTACTTCTCAAAGTTCTTGCAGGGACCCCCATATTCAATCATCTGGTAGCATCTTCTGCTGTGTGAGCAGGCAATATTTGAATGTATCCGTACAACGGGCCCCCAAATAAATTTTACTAGTGGGCCCTAGGCACCCCAGTCAAACACTGTCTGTGAGCGTTACAAGCCCTGAAAATATCCACTGCACATACCTGATATCTCTGTATACCTGTTGACAGAAAGATTTATGTGAAAAAGACAACCCATCAAAGCCATCTAAAGCTGGCATCCTTGGAACTGAAGATGATAACAGAAGGCCTTTCCCTTATCCATTTCATGATCTTCTGGTGTGGGCAGTATTGATGATGAGACAGAAGATGGCACTCTACTTCTGGCAATGTGGAGAAGAATCCATGGCTAAGGCTTTGGTTGCGAGAAGTCTTTACCGAGCAATGTCTCATGAGGCTCGAATGTGGGATATCTTTGATGACACACCAAAAAAGCTAAAAGCCTATTCCAAGTCAGTAATGCAAATACATTATAGTCATTTATAAGTGTTTTCTGTTGTGAAATAGTCCATTAATAAAAATAAGCATAGCATGCATGTATACTTTTCTAAATATTCCTTCATTTAGAGAATTTGGGACCCTAGCAGAAGAACTCCTGGATAAAACCTACAAACAGAATGAAATAATGACAATGAAGCTACTGACATATGAGCTGAGCAACTGGAGTAATACAACTTGCCTTAAACTTGCTGTTTCTGGAAAATTTCGAACATTTATTTCCCATGCATCCACTCAAAAGCTGCTTACGGATATTTGGAATGGAAGACTGAACCTAAGGAAAAATTCTTGGTGCAAGGTAACTGTTATGGTTTATTTGGGGATTTCTACCATACAAAAAAATCATCAATTGATGACTCATAAGTAAAAAAAAATATCCAACAGTTGATTATTTATTGTCGTATTCATTCATCCAAGGTGGTGACTATCAGTTCATGATCTCTGGGAATTTGAATCTGAAATAAAAAATTTTAAACACTTGTGATTTGATGTGTAATTTAGTTTGTGCAACACATCAGCATTTTTTTTTAACATAAACATATAGCATTTCAAATGCATGTCCTACAATGGTGCTTGAAAGTTGGTGAACCCTTCAGAATTTATAGTTCTGCATACATTTAACCTAAAACTACATCAGATTTTGACATCAGTCCTAAAAGTGGGTAAAGGTAACCAAATCAAACAAATGAGCCAAACGGGTCTAACAGGTCATACAAACACCTGAGGGGCCTGGTGTTTAGTGGGGCTTTCTCGTCCCTTTTAGTATTTGTTACCTGTACTTCGTAAGATGAGGTTAAGTACAGGTCACCAGTCTCAGAAATCACCAAAAGGGTATTTATGTATTTATTTTAGAAACAGCAGCACTTTTGACTTATATATAAATGTAAGTGTGTATGTATATATCCCTTTAATGGTGCTGAGATAAAATATCAACGATATCCCTTGGATATTAATGCTGTTTCAGAAAAATTTCAGATCCCTTTTTTCCCAATCCAACCCTTTTAATAGCATCTCAATCTGTTATCTGGTCTGATATATTTGGTAGTATATTCATGGTGAGTGGATGAGACATTCCCACAACTCTCTATTAGCATGCCCTGTATTTTGAGAAATTCTGGGAAGACATTTATCGTGTTCCAACATTCTCCTCTCTTCCTCTATAAAAGGTACAAAGGTTATTTTCCAATACGTTGACTGGATGGTTCTGATTGCAGCGAGTCCCAAAGTGAAGTGGATCCTTATTCACAAAAACAGTACATGTAAAGAGAGGGGCCGCGCAAAAATCCAAATCAATAGAACTGATGTGCGTCTTCCACCAGCTTTCAGCAAGCACACACTAGCTTCGTTAGGCGTCCCTTACAATTAGCATCCTGTGAGATTATAAAGAAAACCCGCACATAGTGAAGGACTGCAACAACCAGCCGCTTTTCCTCTAGATGTTATACTCACAAGCGTGTAAGCAGAATATGCGCCTCAAAAGAAAGCCAACCAGTAGGTCCTCTGCACAGTTGTTCTTGTTGTGCCTCCTACAGGTGATTAGATAGTGCTCCCATAGTGAAACTCCGTATTTTAAAAAAATCATAAATATGGTTTATTATACTTACATTCCAATATAATAAAATGCGCAATGATAAAATCAACACAGATCAATAGGACTCTGCTTCTATTGATTTGGATTTTTATCTGCTTACACGCTTGTGAGTATAACATCTAGAGGAAAAGCGGCTGGTTGTTGCAGTGCTTCACTATGTGTGTGTTTTCTTTATAATCTCACAGGATGCTAATTGTAAGAGACGCCTAACGAAGCTAGTGTGTGCTTGCTGAAAGCTGGTGGAAGACGCACATCAGTTCTATTGATTTGGATTTTTGCGCTGCCCCTCTCTTTACATGTCCTCTCTTCCTCTGACTGATAATTACAGTCATTCAGCCTAGTCATAAAATGGCACTACGGACATGAAATAATAAATCACCATTGTGGTTTTGTACCAGTGGAAAAACTATTTTAGTATTTCATGTGAGTTTACAGTATGTATTTTTAACAGTACAATTCTATAGATGTTTCTTATATTTGTTTCATTTTAGGTGATTTTAGGCATTTTTTTCCCGCCAATAATTCCACTGTTGGAATACAAAAGCAGAGCGCAAATGTCCCATATCCCAATGTCCCAGGATGCACATGAAATGATTCTAAATAAAAGTCTGCAGGTGAAGTTCTCTGTAGAAGGTGGTGCAATGGTAAGATCAAAAATTTTTACTCTCCAGATTCAAGACAGAAGCAACTGCCATCCATCCGTTTTCCCAAAAATTATGTTTTTATATGCTTGTACATGTGCTGTAAATCAAACTCACGAGATTCTAAATGAAATGTTTTGGTTGCTAAATGATATCAGCAATGAGTTTACTATTGATGGGATGAACTTGCTTGACCATTGCCCTTTGAACTGTTGCACTTATGTAACTAGAGATAATGAAGATCTGCAACTTTTTTTTTAAGTTGACATTCTATCTTAAGGGGTATTCCCATCTGGACATTTATAGCATATCAATAGGATATGCCAGAAGTGTCAGATTAGTGTGGATACCCTCACTTGGAACCACTACTATTTCAAATGGGTTCTCTCTGTTCTCTGCTTTGGGTCTTCCAAAAATAGCCAAGCCAGCGCCTGGTTGTTTTTGGATCTTCCATAAAAGTGAATGAAGGGGTGGCTGCACATGCACAGCTTGATCTCCATTCACCTTTTTAGCCCTGTTCTTGAGATAAGGTGGGACCCACACCTATCACCTATCAGACGTTTATAACAAATCGTATCTACATTCCTCAACATTAAAACTGCAACACCAAGAAAGAAAAGTCATGAAATTATGGAAATGCAGCGAGCCCAGGAGAGGAGAGAGGATAGTAGTGATAGTAGCAATGATGGAGGTTGTAGTTACTCACTATGATGCTCCTCTGGGCTGTACAGTGATGGGAAGGGAACACTTTTCTTTCCTTCGGGGTAACACCCTGGTCTTGGGGTTCTCCTGCCTGATGGTGGTTCAAGGTGCCCTTGATGGTGACGAATTGTGAAGTGCAAGGCAGGGTCCATTGTAGTGTTAGACGAGATAATGATGAGTCAGTTGTACAATAGCATAATCAGTTACAATTCCCAGCATGCTTGGACTGGCAGATGTTACACAAGTGCACTTTGCAAAGATCTTACAGGTTACATGCAATTCTTCTCACACTGCACGTTTTTTAGCTGATTTTAGCACAAGCATCCAAAACAGGGGTGCAAAACTTTTACTTGTATGATGCAACCACAGGGTGACCTCTATGTCAGAATATGCTACATACCTTTTGTACAGGTTGCCATACTCCCAGTTAAAGCTTTAGTATAGTATGAGATGTAGTATAGTGTGCACATCTGGCATATCCAGATTCTGCCTTGTTTAAGCTTGTCCAGGGCCAGAAGCCTTTACTGGACAATATAGCTGTGGAGCCTAGAAGCTTCTTTTTAGCAGTTTATCTCCACAGGGCTTCTACTCACACCTCTTCTACTAACACTGGAATGCTTTGAAAGTTCTTGTTCTGGCCTTGCTCTGGCTGGTTCCTGATCCAAGGCTGGCTTTATTCTCAATTCTGACCTTTAGCTTGTGCTCTGTCTTCTGTCATGTCTTAGGCCCCTTTCACACTTGCGTTGTTGGATTCCGGCAGGCAGTTCCCTTTGCCCGGATTGCATTTGTTTACAGATCTGGATCCGTCTGACAAATGCATTAAAATACCGGATCTGTCTCTCCGGTGTCATCCGGAAAAACGGATTCGGTATTTATTTTTTTCCAATTTTTAAAGGTCTGCGCATGCGCAGACCAGAAGACCGGATCCGTCAATGCGGCAATTTTAATGCCGGATCCGGCACTAATACATTTAAATGGAAATTAATGCCGGCATTCTGGAAAGTGTTCAAGTATTTTGGCCGGAGAGGAAAAGGGACGGAACGGAAGACAGGATGATGCATACTGAACGGATTGCTTTCCATTCAGAATGCATTAGGACCGTTTTTTTCCCAGTATTGAGCCCCTATGAAGGAACTCAATACCAGAAAACTTTAACGCTAGTGTGAAAGTATGTACCCTAAGACTCACTCTCAGACTGATCTAATTCCTCTGCTCAATATAGAGAGGGTGACAACGGCTCCAACTAGTGAGAGATGGAAATACGGCCTAAGAACTCCTTGCATAAAAATACATGAATGCTTTTACCACTTAAAAAAATGCATTTTTAATCCTTTTACAGTGTACATCTCAATCTATTCAGTATCAAGCATGAGCACCGCACATAGGAATACACGCACTTACATGCCATGACATGTTATTAATGGTTGTCTGAGGAATGTTCTGCCACTCTGAATGCACTTGGGCATGCAAATTATTAGTAGCACAAGCAACATTAATCCAAGCTGTGTCCTGTTGAAAATTGGTTCCTGAGACACCATGGAGATTTGGCCGTACAACTGGTTCCAAGACCAAACCAATGTAATACCGAGCTGTTAGTGTATACTAAAGGGATCGGGCTGTCATACATTATGCCACCCCACACCATAAATCCAGGAGTAGGACTGGTGTGACATTCCCCTGTGAAGGCCTCTTCATGCCATTGCCCATGTGACCTCCAGACCAATCTCCAGCTATCATTGTTTCTCAGACAAAAGCAGAACTCATCACTGAAGAGGATAACCTTCCAATCCAAGATCCATTGCAGTCTTGCTGTGCACCATGATAGCCTTTGCGAGCAGAGGCATGAGGTCAATGCAACACTTGTAGCTGGACATCTGGCTCTTAGTCCACTGCCATGCAAATTCCTTCTGATAGTTTGTATAGACACTGTTTACCACCCTAGGCTTGGAATGCCCAATTTCAATTGCAGTACACAGTGGATCACTTAGCTCCATTCTTCTAACCACTGGGACACACAATGTTGAACAGTGCTGACATCTCGCCCTATGCTCATAGTGATCTGTCTTTCTCAGTTCACCACAAGTGTCAATAACTGGCATTCCAACAAACAGGAGGCATCACACAATGATCCCAGATAACTTGATCTGACTTCAGGTTTCATGTGGCTAAAAAACTTTGACTTCAATCTGGCATTTATGCCCCTCCCACAAATTGGAGCTAGGTGCTTGGAAATTTGATCATCTGCAGATCTTTGCGACACCTGCTGCTACCTCAATTTGAATAACCTTACAGCTTGTCTTTCTTGGTGTCGCAATTTCAATATTGATGAGTGTATATGCCATAAGTGTCCAGATGGGAATACCTCTTTAAGAATAAAATATTGACTAGATTAGTGGTTTATAAGCCCTTAATAGTACCTTAGTACCATCCTTAATTACAGTACCTTGTTTTATTTTTTGTTTTTTACATATAGTTACTTCCACATAAATACCAATGTAGACTATTTGTATATTGTAGAATATTCATAAAGAAGCCTCATTGTGTGATGCATCTGGAGGAAATGTTCCTGATGTGAGGATTGAACAAAAACTCCACCATCTTCCGTTGTCACAGAAATATTTCTCATTTTACCATGCACCAATTGTGAAGTTCTGGTTTAACACGGTATTTTATACTTTCCTCTTGTCTGCTTCATTCATTAGCATAGCTAAAATAGAACATATAGCTCCAAGTATTACTAGTATTATATGCTAAGGGCTTGCAGTGGGTGGGCAAAACAGGAAGTCTGTGAGGTGCAATTTCAGCCAATAGTTGGAGTGTTCTGAGTGATGTCAGAGAAAAGGACGATTTTACAGCTTTTCCTATACAGACCAGCAACATGCAACATTTGTTTGTTGTTGTCAGTGTCCTGTAATAATAATAGTAATGATAATAAATTGGTGGACTATTAATCCAGGTGATATTTATACTATACATGCAATATATTATTTTATGACAAAAATGTGTCTTTTATTTCTTTTAGCTGGCATACCTGGTGTTTTTAATGTTGTACACCTATGTGGTCCTGGTTAAAATGGAAAATATTCCTTCTGCGCAAGAATGTATTGTGTTTATATTTGTAGTCACCACAGCTGTGGAGATAACACGAGAGGTGCGTACTTTAAAAAAGAGCTTCTAAGCATTGTAATCCTAAAATGCATTATTGACATCTTAGTCATTCAGATTAGTTGGATTTTGCTCAAACTGTCCAAAATAACCCTGTTTGCGTATTGCAACATATTAGGAACCTGACACTGCTTATATGTTTAGTAACATAGGGGGTCATTTACTAATCGGTTAGTTGCAGATATAAAATTGTGGGAGTAGGCGGGTGAGTAGGCCCATTTTATTTACCATTTTCTACGCCTGTTTCTGGAGGAAATGTTCCTGATGTGAGGATTGAACAAAAACTCCACCATCTTCCACCATATTTCTCATTTTACCATGCACCAATTGTGAAGTTCTGGTTTACCACAGTATTTTATGCTTTCCTCTTGTCTGCTTCATTCATTCGTGTAGCTGAAATAGAACTGATAGCTCCCAGTATTACTTGTATTATGTGCTAAGGGCTTGCAGTGGGTGTAAATTAGGCGTATTTCAGGTGAAGACGGTGGCACAGAGGTTAGGTCTAAAATTGTGGGCATGGGCGTGGAAGGGGACAGGCAGCCTGCGCCTCTTCATAACTTTATTAAGACTTAATAAATGCGCCCTATAGTTTGTAGGTTTAAAAAGAGATATCTGTCCATCCAGTTCAGCCTATCATCCTGCAATGCTGATCCAAGGGAAGGCAAAATGAGCCCCAATAAGGTAGTTGCGGTTTCAAGTTTTAAAGTGGTTTCCACTTTAAAGGGAACCTGTCACCGGGATTTTGTGTATAGAGCTGAGGACATGGGTTGCTAGATCACCGCTAGCACATCTGTAATATCCAGTCCCCATAGCTCTGTGTGCTTTTATTGTGTATAAAAACCGATTTGATACATATGCAAATTAACCTGAGATGAGTCAGAGCTTGAAAATATGACTCTTCTCTGGTCACACAAGTAAGATATGACTCTTTTATGTTAATTTGCATATGCATCAAATCGTTTTTTTTAAACAATAAAAGCACACAGAGCTATGGGGACTGGATATTGCAGATGTGCTAGCGGCCATCTAGCAACCCATGTCCTCCGCTCTATACCCAAAATACCCAACTTCTGCATAAAGTTTCTGCCAGCTGCAGCATAGGACAATACATAGCATGGTTCATACAATTCCTAATGCTTTATGCCCCTGTACTGCCCCACTAACCGCCATGTAATCACATGCTGAGCCTAGAGCACAGGCAGTTATGGTAAATCTGCTCTTATGCTCTGGAAGGCATGTATAAGGCTATGTTCACACAGCAGAAATATGCAGCACAAATCTTTTGCCATAGAATCTACGGCAGAAATCTGTGGCATGACCCTCGGATTTATGCCATGTATTTGCATTTATGGGAGAGGCTTAACTGTGATGAGTGGGTGAAGCGCTTCCCCTGACCTAGCTGGCTGTGTTGTGCCGGAAGCCAGGAGCGAGGGTAAGCCTAGTAGTGGGCGTACCCTAAGGGGAGTGTTTGAGAACAGGGGGGGTGGGTGGGTGTGAACAGAAGCGCCCTGAGGAGCTGGGGGCTGGAGCTTAAAAAGGTAAGATGCCCCTCCCACAAATTCAGGCTGACTTTTCAGCCTTCCACTTATGGGAGAGGCTTAACTGTGATGAGTGGGTGAAGCGCTTCCCCTGACCTAGCTGGCTGTGTTGTGCCGGAAGCCAGGAGCGAGGGTAAGCCTAGTAGTGGGCAAAATAAACGAGGAGAGCAGAGTAGTGACCAAAAGCCTTTAATACCACTCCGAGAGCAAGATTACAAAATGCCTGGGAAATCTCAACATGCGGGTTCGGGATGTATCTCGTGAAGCAAGAAGAGCGACACCTACCCATGCATTTAATCACGTGCGCGGGACCCCGTTTTTTGATGCTGAGGACGCGGCTCCGATTCGGAGCGAGTGTCCTGTGATGGCCAGCGGGTTATAACCGAGACCTGAGGCCAGCGTTCTGATGTGGGACACAAACTGGATTGACGTCAGGGGCCCCCCACGCCAAGGAAGCAGCGGGGCCTCTGGGGAGGCATCTTGCAACAGGGCTAGCAATTGACGGAGGACCATGACTGGGCACCAATCGTTGGAGGTTTTAAAAAACCTGACCTCCGAGGGTGGTCCATGCTGGTTGGCCTTCGTGGAAGGGAGCCAGAGGACAAAATGGTCATGGGCCCAGGACAACTGTCGCACCTGCAACCCCTGACGTTTAGGGGAGGTGCTGGTGAACTCACCTGGCCTGAGGAACCTGTAAAACCCGAGATACATGGCTGCCTTAATAATCAAACTAGGAGAGTGCCCAAAAGGAAGTCCATCCAGCACGGACGAGAGTCGCCTAAACATCTCGCCAGAGACAGGCTGTCTACGGCCGGTAGGGGCATCCCCACACTTCTGGATCCACCCAAGGGCCACCTTGACTGTCTGCACTGAAGAAAAGGAACCTCTATTTGGATTATGAAGCATGGCGCAGTGCTGTATCCCCGCTAGGTACAGCCCGATGGTGTTAAATGACAGCCTGAGATTGCGGTGACAGTGGGCTATGAACGCCAGGGTGTAGGAGACATCGTCCAAGCCACCCTGCGAGTGGGACCTGGAAAAACTTCGTAAACCTTGACACTGGGAAAACCCCTGAGCGTTTTCAGGCAAATATATTGGATCCTGAGCGATTCAAGCCACTGCGTACACCCTGTGGGAAATAAGACCTGAGCGATTCAGGCAAATACGTACAACCTGTGGGAAATAAGACCTGAGCGATTCAGGGAAATACGTGACCTGAGAGAATCAGGAAAATACATACAACCTGGAAATACAGTCAACCTGAAGAGACAGAAAAATACAAACCTGCGCGATTCGGGGAAATACATAACCCTGAGCGATCCAGGAACATACATGGCCCGAGCGATTCAGGGAAATACATAAACCCGAGCGACTCAGGGAACTGAGACCTGGGTGAATCGTGGAAATACGTGAAAATTTGAGCTACTCAGGGAAATATATGAAACCCGATTCAGGAAAATACACCCTGAGATATTCAGGAGAGTACACATACATATACTTCCCTCTCTCTTTTTTTTTTTTTCTTTTGAGCAGTGGCCGAGTGACCGGCGAGAGTGGAAAGGAAACAGGAATGACCATGGTATAGAAGGGATCGCAACCTACCCGAATCGACGGACAGCGCTGCCAACTCTCCGGCGGTACTGAAGACCTAGGGATGGAGACTCGTGATGAATAAAGGAAGGCTCCGAGCTGCGGAGGAGCGTAAAGCCGCCACTCGGTTGGACCTTACCTGAACCGTGGAGTGACCGGACACGGAGGAGCCCTGCGACACAATTGAGGATGGATCGAAATTCCGGTGGCCTGAGGCCCTGCTTACATGAGAATAAGCTTGCGTTGGTATGAGACCCGGAGAGAGGTGCGTTCTGGTGGCACCGGGATGAAGCGACGGAGAACCAGGATGCAGCCTGGGCGCCATGGCCAACTGCTGGGTGACCTGAACTGCCAGAATCAGGGCCCGACGTCGTGCTGCATGCAACGAGACCTGCGGGAAACGGAATCCAGACATGCAGGACACGAACCGGGTAACCGGGAACCAGCCGGACCCTGCTGAAAACCCCTGAGCGTTCCAGGCAGATGCTGAGCGGTTCAGGCAACATGGAGTCCTGAGCGAATCAGGCGATTACATACGCCTTTGGTGAAGATGACGGACCCTGGGTGCGTCGGGAATTACCTTGGACCTGGGTGGATCTGGCCACTACCTACCCACTGAGAGACCAGGGAAAAATACAGAAGCCTGAGCGATTCAGGCCAATACTTAGACCCGAGTGATTCAGGGGAATACATAACCAGATTGTTCCAGGAAAAATATGCAATAACTATATGTGACCAGAACGTAGTACGACCGGTGCCTACGAGAAGGCTTGTGTCGGTCTGGGTACATACCTGGGCTTAGAGGCTATTACCTGTACCGATGTCTTGGGTCACCTGACCTTGGTCCAAAATCTCATACCAGTGAACGGTCAGGACACGTTCCTGAGAGGGCAAATCCATAAAGTTCGGAAAGAAAAGAGAACATAACTGGGGAGGATGACAGGCCTGGGCGAACCAGGAGACAGAAGTAGGTGTGAGCCTGGGCGAACCAGGAGACAGAGGTAGTTGCGTGCCTGGGCGATCCAGGAGGGAGAGGTAGGTGTGAGCCTGGGCGAACCAGGAGACAGAGGTAGTTCCGTGCCTGGGCGATCCAGGAGGCAGAGGTAGGTATGAGCCTGGGCGAACCAGGAGACAGAGGTAGGTATGAGCCTGGGGCAAACCAGGAGACAGAGGTAGGTATGAGCCTGGGGCAAACCAGGAGACAGAGGTAGGTATGAGTCTGGGCGAACCAGGAGACAGAGGTAGTTGCGTGCCTGGGCGAGCCAGGAGGCAGAGGTAGTTGCGTGCCTGGGCGATCCAGGAGGCAGAGGTAGGTGTGAGCCTGGCGAACCAGGAGACAGAGGTAGGTGCGTGCCTGGGCGATCCAGGAGGCAGAGGTAGGTATGAGCCTGGACGAACCAGGAGACAGAGGTAGGTGTGTGCCTGGGCGATCCAGGAGGCAGAGGTAGGTGCGTGCCTGGGCGATCCAGGAGGCAGAGGTAGGTGTGAGCCTGGGTGATCCAGGAGACAGAAGTAGGTATGAGCCTGGCGAACCAGTAGATGAGACAGCAGCATATAACGTGAAGTACATACATATAACACATGGCACTGTCGCCACCATAGAATAGATGACTGCAGTGAGCGTTTAGTGCCCGCTGGATGGGTATGGCGTGCAATAATGGCCTGGCCTAGTCGTGGTGAGACCCCGGTTTCTTTGAACACCGTGCTGAAACTAGCGACCCTTCCAGCCCAGCAGGGCCCCCGGGGCCCTCTCCCTAAGGCTATCATTCACATGTCCGTAATTTGGGTCCGCATTCGTTCCGCAATTTGCGGACCCATTCACTTTCAATGGGGCTGGAACGGATGCAAATCCACATTTCCTGGATCCGCATCCATTTTTTCAGGATCCGCATCCGTTTTTTTGGGATCCATTTTTTCGGGATCCATTTTTTTCGGGATCCGCAATTTCGTTCCTGGAAAAAATAGAACATGTCCTATTCTTGTCCGCGATTGCAGACCAGAAAAGGCATTTTCTATTATAGTGTTTGTGATGTGCGGATCCGCAAATTGCGGATCGCACATTGCAGGTGTCCATGTTTTGCGGATCCGCAAACACTTACGGACGTGTGAATGGACCCTTAAGAGGAAATGAGGATAACTTTGTCTTCCTCTCGCCTAACGCTGCGTGGCACGGCGGGAGTGCGTATGAGATGGCTTGTGGTTGGGACCTACCGAGGGTTTTTTTTTTTTTTTTTTGCGGCTGTTTGTGGACGTGGGCCGTTGTTGCCCAGGGGCTAGATACCCCTACTACGTATAGCCTGTTTTGACAGGGGTGCCAGGCTTGCCTGGTTCGAAATGGATTGGCAGGGGGGGTGACCATGCGGACCAGCAGACTGGGGGACGGGGACCACTCGTCCTAAGTAGTACGTAGGGCGGGAGACCTGGTTGTGGGGCCAGAATCAAGGTGTGTTTCGAGAGGGGGAGGGCCCCGTGGGGACAGGATTAACCCAGGCTGGGGCCACCGCACTGGAGCCGCCACGTCGCATGGATCTGCCGGGCCTAAATGAAGATTCCGGCGTGCGCTCCACTCTGGAACGCAAGCCGAACACGTGACCAGGCCCAGGCCCGGCGGAGGGACTCCGACGTGCGCTCCAAGCTGGAACGCACGCCGAACATGTGACCAGGCCCAGGCCCGGCGGAGGGATTCCGGCGTGCGCTCCAAGCTGGAACGCACGCCGACCACGCGACCTGGAGCTCATGCCTGGTGGCGGATTTCCGGCGTGCGTTCCACGCTGGAATGCACGCCGGGCTGCAGCGGAGCCCTAAGTAAAGACGGGACAGGGGAGGCCGTGTGGAGGGGGGGGACCCGCGGGCCGGACCCTGCCCGCCCCTGCTGCCTCGGGAGGGAGTTGGATGGGGAAAAGAAAGGAGACAGACAAAACAAGAAACAACTTGGGGCAGGAATGTGTATAGGCATGCGTTCCACGCTGGAACGCACGCCGACTCAGGGAGCCGGAAGTATGGCACAGAATTTACCTCTCCTGAAGACGTTAACGGCAATGTATGAAAATGAAACGAAGTAGATGAAAGCAACTCACAACGTGCACGGATGCAGTACCAGAGCAAGCGACTCCCTAACCAGCTGTGAACAGAAGCGCCCTGAGGAGCTGGGGGCTGGAGCTTAAGAAGGTAAGATGCCCCTCCCACAAATTCAGGCTGACTTTTCAGCCTTCCACTTGTACATATTCACGTGTGGTAAGAATGGATATGTCGATTTTTTTATTTTTCTACTAAATGGATTTCAAATCCAAGCAAGGAAACATCCGCACCATGTAAACTACAACATGGATTCCCAATAAATGGGAATGGTCCAAGTAGTTTTAATGCAGATTTTGGTGCAGAAAATCAATATGTAAACATACTCTTACAGTTGTGTTCAAAATTATTCAACCCCCACTGAAATTGAGTGTTTTGGCCAGTTTGACATTAATTTTGATCATTTCAGTCATCTTGTTTACAATTAAATCAAAGAGGCACTTGTAAGTCAGACAAATATAACATAACATTTATAATGAAATAACCACAAATGTCTTTTCTAGTGCTCACATCATTATCAGTTTTATTCAACCCCCAAGTGACATTCAATCTTAGTACTTAGTACAACATCCTTTTCCAGTTATAACAGCTTTTAAACGTGAAGCATAGCTTGACACAAGTGTCTTGCAGCGATCTACGGGTATCATCGCCCATTCTTCATGGGCAAAAGCCTCCAGTTCAGTCACATTCTTAGGCTTGCGCGCTGCAACTGCTTTCTTTAACTCCCACCAGAGGTTCTCAATCGGATTTAAGTCTGGTGACTGCGATGGCCACTTCAAAATGTTCCAGCCTTTAATCTGCAACCATGCTCTAGTGGACTTGGAGGTATGCTTGGGATCATTGTCCTGTTGAAAGGTCCAACGTCTCCCAAGCCTCAGGTTTGTGACGGACTGCATCACATTTTCATCCAATATCTCCTGGTACTGAAGAGAATTCATGGTACCTTGCACACGCTGAAGCTTCCCTGTACCTGTAGAAGCAAAACAGCCCCAAAGCATGATTGACCCCCCACCATGCTTCACAGTAGGCAAGGTGTTCTTTTCTTCATAGGCCTTATTCTTCCTCCTCCAAACATAGCGTTGATCCATGGGCCCAAACAGTTCTAATTTTGTTTCATCAGTCCACAGAACACTATCCCAAAACTTTTGTGGTTTGTCCACATGACTTTTGGCATACTGCAGTCGACTCTTCTTATTCTTTGGAGACAGCAAGGGGGTGCGCCTGAGAGTTCTGGCATGGAGGCCTTCATTACGCAGTGTGCGCCTTATTGTCTGAGCTGAAACTTCAGTACCCACATCTGACAAATCTTTTTTCAGTTCCTCAGCAGTCACATGGGGACTTTTCTCCACTTTGCGCTTCAGGTAGCGCACAGCAGTCGAAGTCAGCATCTTCTTTCTGCCACGACCAGGTAGCGTTTCAACAGTGCCCTTTGCCTTGAATTTGCGAATGATGCTTCCTATGGTGTCTCTTGGTATGTTTAACATCTTTGCAATCTTCTTATAGCCATTGCCCTTCCTGTGAAGAGAAATCACCTCTTCTCTTGTCTTCCTGGACCATTCTCTTGACCTCACCATGTTTGTAAACACACGAGTAAATGTCTAGAAGGAGCTGAGTATCACAGTCCTTTTAAATCTGCCTAATTGGTGCTTATTATGCTTGATTGCTGCTCCTTGACATCCACAGGTGTTTTCAATACCTGATCGAAAACACTTGAATGAACCTCTGTTCTTAAGAGTGGTAGTCTTTAAGGGGTTGAATAATTGTGTCAATGAAGAAATCACAAAAAAAACATTTAATACTGTATTACAAAAACAATTGATGTAATTTTAGTTGCATTTGGTTCTTTAAAAAGTCCTTGTAAGATTTCATTCTGAACACAATTACAAATGTACACTAAATTCCCTAAAACCCTTTACAGCATTGGGGGTTGAATAATTTTGAACACAACTGTATATAGTCACGCATTATTTTAATAATTTATGTTTCTCATATTAGAGTGGTGGGTTTCAAGGAGAGGGGCTTCATAAACATGGTGTCATCCAAAATGTCATATAATTTAATGTGCTTCCCACAGAAAGCTGATGGATGTAAATGCCGAAATATTTTCCCCCTATTATGCACTGTCCAACACAGTGTGCTAATGCTCGATCTTCCTACCGCCATCTGTTCTACAGCTATTGTGTTTTTTAATGCTCTTGCCTTACTGATTATGGAGTTGGATGTAATATATTGCACTTCAGCTGATGAATCTCTTTTGGTCATTTATAACAGTCTTATATTTTCTGTGTTCTAGATCTTCATTTCAGAAGCTGGAAAAAGCATCCAAAAATTTAAAGTGTGGCTCTACAGTTATCTCAATGTTAATGAACTGCTGGGAATAATAACCTTCTTTGTGGGGTTTTGTTTGAGACTTAGCTCTATTAATCCCAGAAATAATTCTTCTGAGAACTTGGTGTTTGTTGCTGGAAGATTAATATGCTGTCTGAGCAGTATATTTTGGTACGTGAAGTTATTGGACATAATAAATGTCGGTCAAGAAGCTGGTCCATATGTTTTCATGATTGGAAAAATGGTAAGATTTTGCATACGGTACATGCTTTTCTTATTCTCTGTCAGAAAATGGTTTGACTAAAATAGTGAAACATGTTGTGGTGTACTATCCCATAAAAAAAAAAGTATAGGACAATGAAGGAAAAGAACGATATTAGCATTTGGACCAGAAAGACTTAGCTGAAGGGGAGTAGAGCGCTCTCAGTATTATCACGGGTGGACATACCATTGGTGGAACATGGGCCCCTGCAACCTCAACATATACAGTGAGCGTCATTTCAATTTATTTTAACTATTGTGTAGGGGCAGGGATGTTAAAGGATTTGTGTCATCTCAAACTTTGGCAGCAAATCAGTAGGATATGTCACTAATGTCTGATAGCTGCTGGTCTCACTCCTGGGACCCGCAGCTATCTCTAAAGCAGAGCCCACAAAGTGAGAGAGAGTGCATGTGTGGCGGAAATCCATTAATTTCTATAGGAGTGCCGAAAATAGCGGAGTGCTAGCTCGGGTATTTCCGTAAGCCCCATTGAAAGTAAACGGAGCTGTGGCCGCACTTGCGCAGTGCGCTTCCCATTCATTTATATAGGACTTCTGAAAAAGGCAGAGCACGCCACTCAGCTATTTTCAGAATTCCTATAGAAATGAGTAAAGGGTTGCCCTGCATTTATGGTTGAACCTCCTTCACTTTGCAGACTCCATTTTAGAGATAGCTGCGGGTCCCAGAGGTGGCGATATGCCACCAATGTTTGAGATGACACAACCCCTTTAAGCATTTTTGTTTCTTTTCACCATAAAAAAGGGTGTAAAGAGTCTCCTTTAAAGCACTCTAACTGCACATTACTAAGGAGAGCCTGTCTTCAGCATTCTACTAAGCACTGAAGACGAATAGGTTTAACATACAGAGGCAGATTTCCAGCCTGCCATCGGTCTCACTACCCCAACCCCTGGCTCCCTATATGTACCCTCCTTGGCTATGTCCCTGCCTATGTGACTTGCTATCATTGCTGGCAGCTCTGTACATGTTTGTCTTCCCTGCATTTCTCTGTTAATTACTGAGCGCAGAGAACAGAGAGAAGAATGGAACTGTACTCTGTTCCTGTATACCTATTGTCAGGGCTAAGCACTGGCAGTCCCGTTCTTCTCTCTCTTCCCTTCAATCAGTAACTAACAAGGAAGAGAGGAGAACTAGACTGTCAATGCTTAGCGCTGACAGTAGGTACACAGGAACATAATACATTTACTGTCAGCGCTAAGCTGGTAGTTTTATTCTTCTCTTTCTTCCCTGACAGTGGATAGGACTGGCATGAAGTCAGATAAGCAGACTCTCAAGCAGAGAGGGCACATATAGGGAGCCTGGGGCTGGGGTAGTGAGAAAGTAGGCAGGCTGAGAAGCTTGCCTTTGTATATTCCACATAGTAGTCTTCAGGACTCAGTCAGTATAAGGCTCCATTCACACGTCCCTGGTGTGTTGCGGACCTGCAAATTGCGGATCTGCAACACACCCGCCCGGCACCCCTATAGAAATGCCTATTCTTGTCTGCAAGCTGCGGACAAGAATAGGACATGTTCTATCTTTTGCAGAGCTGCGGACCCGAAGATCGGGGCCGCGCTCCGCAAATGCGGATGCGGACAGCACACTGTGTGCTGTCCGCATACATTCCGTCCCCATAGAAAATTAATGGGTCCGCACCCGTTCCGCAAAATTGCGGAATGGATGCGGACCCATTTGCGGACGTGTGAATGGAGCCTAATGCTGAAGTTGGACTCTTGCTCATTAGAATGTTGCGAAGACTCTATACCAGTGATGGCGAATCATTTAGAGGTCGAGTGCCAAACTGCAACCCAAAAACCACTTATTTATCATGGCAATTTAATGAATACTACAGTCCAATAATATATATTTCATGTGCTTTTTAGGTATAATTGCCTGCCTACCTTCAATGCACTGCCTGTGCCATTCATAGTGCGCCCTGTGCTGATGAATGGCAGGAAAAGTCTAAGGCCTCTTTCACACGGGCGTCGCGTGTGAGGGCCGTATAGGATGTGGGTGCGTCGCGGGAAAATGCGCAATTTTTCCGTGCGAGTGCAAAGCGTTTTAATGAGTTTTGCACGAGTGTGAGAAAAATCTGCATGTTTGGTACCCAGACCCGAACCCTGACTTCTTCACAGAAGTTCGGGTTTAGGTTAGGTGTTGTGTAGATTTTATTATTTTCCCTTATAACATGGTTATAAGGGAAAATAATAGCATTCTTAACACAGAATGCTTAGTAAAATGTCCATTGAGGGGTTAAAAATAATAAACAAATTTAACTCACCCTATCCACTTGGTCGCGTAGCGGATCTACTTTTCTTTCTTCAGGACCTGGGTAAAGGACCTTTGTCCTTTTAACCCCTCCATCACTAATTTACTTAGCATTCTGTATTAAGAATGCTATTATTTTCCCTTATAACCATGTTATAAGGTAAAATAATAAAGATCGGGTCCCCACCCCGATCGTCTCCTTAGCAACCAAGATTTTGTCGGGGCCCCCTCAACAGTATTACACAATGAAATTATATACAGTGGCAGTATAGACGGATGGAACAGCTGCCGGGCCTGGTCTGAGAGAGTGATCTTTACTAGCCACAGGAATGGGGGCTGCATAAAAGGTAGGGGTTGCGAAAAAATTACTGGGGGAGGGGTCCCTATTCAAAAATTTGCTGTGGGGCCCAGTCATTTCTAGCTATGCCACTGCTCTGCTGTCTGCGGATCCGAAAAACATGGATACCGGCCATGTGCATTCCACAGTTTGCGGAACAGAACGCCCCGCTAGTAGAACAGTCCTATCCTTGTCTGTAATGCGGACAATAATAGGATGTGTTCTATTTTTTTGCGGAATGGCCATGCGGAAATATGGACACGGAGTAATTTCTGTTTTTCTGCGGCCCCATTGAAGTGAATGAGCTTAACAGATCCCATTGACTATAATGGGATCCATTCGGTTTCCATTCGCGAGAACATTTTTTTTTAGCTGAGAAAAAAGTCCTGCATGATGAATTCTGTGATGGAAGTCCCGAAATGAATTTTCAACACTGATGTGAAAGAAGTCCTAACCACAACATATGTAGTGCAGCACATTGCACTTTGCAGCTATTGGTTTTGTTAAGAAATAATCTATTCTTTATTTTAGGTATCAAGAATGTTTTACGTTGTGATCATCATGGGAATAGTAGTGATGTGCTTTGGTGTGCCAAAACAGGCAATCCTTTATCCTAATGAAGAACCATCCTGGTCCCTTGCTAAAGCTGCAGTATTTCGTCCATACTGGATGACCTATGGTGAAATGTTTGCATACGAAATAGATCGTAAGTTGAGCACAATTACACACAGACACATGCGCATTCTTTGATGTGTAGGAATAGGGGTTCATTTATACTTGCATATAATGGATGTGCAATAAGAATTTTTTGCATTGCATTTATATGGTTTTATGCCAATTTCAGTTTTTTTATGTGCATGATATGTTCCAACAGATTAATATGGATACATTTTTAGTCCATAAAAGCCAACGCTTTGAATTTCAAAATCAATGTTCTGCATTTGCATAGTTCACATGTGCATAAAAATAGTTGATCCTTCATCCAAGAAATGAAAGCAAATACAGGTGAAAAGCAGAAAAACTGAGAAAGTTATCAGATGTAGTGCACATCTGTATTTGATCTGTATTGTCATATTAAAAATGTGAATGAACTCTGAAGCAAAGCTGTCATTGCATAATCAATATATTCTGTAAATCCTATCATATTGTTTTTAGTAGAGATGAGCGAATTTCCGGTTATGAAATTCGTTTGCGATTCGTTAACTGGTAAAAGGTGAATTGCGTTATGGACAGAAAACCCCTTTAAAGTGACTTTATCAAACTTACCGCGGATCTGTGTGCGCCGGCATCCGAGGGGTTAATCAGCCATCTTTAACTGTGATGACCCAACTTCTTCTACCAGTCCAGGAGCGGGAAAGTAAAGTAACGCCCCTATCTTAGGCTAGTTTCATACTAGCGGCAGGGGAGTACTTTTAGTCCGACTGCCTCTCGCCGTGCGTTGCCGTGCTGCCGCCAGAACTCCGTCCCCATTATAGTCAATGGGGACGGAGCAGCAGTCTGGGGGCACACGTGAACTAGCGGCAGGACGCATCCGACAGGCTGTTCACCCGCCGGAACAGCCTGACGGACTCCCCTGCCGATAATGTGAAAGTACCCTAAAGCGGGAAAATCCAGCCCAGCCTCCACAGAAGAACCAAAGTGCTCTATACAAGTTCCCAAAGGGACAAGGAAGTCGACTTCGCCCTCACAGGAAGTGAAGCAGCAGCCATATTGGAAAAGGGCAAATGCAGTTCCTTCTTCCCTGGATCCTGAGAAGCAACGTCCAGAGGTCTGAGTGAGTACTGCTGGGGAAAATAACCTTGCTAAAGACTGTTTGGGACTATTATCTGCCTGCCAGAGCATTATACTCCCCAAAACTGTGCAGTTGCAGCAACTCTTAAAGGAGCCATGCACCAATTCTGCCGCCGTTGCCCATAGCAATGCGCAGTTAAATTGCAATCTAGCCTACATTGACCCCTTTAGTCTGGTATAGGATATCAAAAGCAATGTCTGACAGCGAAGATAGCACCCACTTGGACTGCAGTGATCCACCATCAGCAGCTGCAGCCACGTGCATCATGCCTCTGACTATTACATTAATGGAGTCAGAGAAGGACTGCCCTATGGCCATTGTCATTGCCACTGGGGACTTTCAACTGCTGCAGCAACAGCGAAGAAGACTCCCAGTCCCTCCGGTAGGGAGCAGCAGGCCATCTGCCTGGCGAATTTTACCACAGTTGCCCCTGACTACTGGAGTAGCAGAGCCAGAAAAGAGACAGCCTGTGGCCATTATCACTGCCACTACAGAAATCCCTACTACTACTACTGCTGCTGTAGCCTGAGCCCACCAAACAGGAGCACTGCCCTGAGGTGTGCGAAAAAAAGAGTAGTCCACTGATATTGCTCCATGCACTCCGTAATCACCAAAAAGTCTGGAGCTCCTTGCTATGAAAGACCAAGGGTCTATCCTTTCTTGCTGTCAGGAGAATCTGTCACCTACCAGGAAAAAGCTAAGGCTTACAGAGGATCCTCAAGAGGAAAGTGATCCTGCAGTTCCACGTTCTGACATAGAAAGTCACCAGTAGATCGCAGATGATGTTTCTGCTGGAGTTACAGCTGCAGAGAGCACCAGAGCTAGCAGTGACAGCGATGAGGATGTTGTCACGGAACCATGAACCAGACGTACAACAAGGGATAAGTGAAAAGAAGAAGGCTTTATTGAAAATAAAGCTGTAAAGCAAAAGTCCAAACGGATGGCGAAACCGAAGCAGAGTCTTTGCGAAGCCAGAGGTCAGGAACCAGAAGGGTAGTCAGACGAAGCCAGGATCAGGAACCAGCAGGGTAGTCGGACGAAACCAGGATCAGGAACCAGCAGGGTAGTCGGACGAAACCAGGATCAGGAACCAGCAGGGTAGTCGGACGAAACCAGGATCAGGAACCAGAAGCAGCAGCAGTCTAGAAGCATGTGAACACAGGAGGACCAAGCAAGGAACTGAAGCCACAGACCTCCTATATATATGAGCTAGGCATCCAGCTCCTCCCAGTGGGAAGGAGGAGCCGCAGGGTGGGAGGCTACAAGAAACCCAGAAACCAAAATGGCCGCCAGCACATGTCAAACGAAGGAGAACAGCAAGAAGGTAAGACCATGACAGATGTCACACAGCTTAAAGAAGGACTTTTGCGCCCTCAAGTATGGGACCCAGGAGGAAGACTTCAATCCCTCCCGGAGGAGACCTTGTGCTGTGAGGAAAACTACCCACTGTGAGAATTACCTACTACCTTATGTGGATTACAAATGACTTTTTGCATTATATGTTCCAGTTTTGCAACATTACAAGCCTGCACCCAAAGAAAAGACTCAAACGTATACCTGAGCTCTCTGTGATTCCTACTGTGATATTTTTGCACTAACGTTTTAAAGTTTCAGCAACGTTCAAGCACTTTAGCCCATTGTATGGACTCTGTTACGGGTACAACAATGTGACCTCTTTTGCACTCTAAATGGACTCTGGACTTTATATTGCTAGCCAGATACTTAGCGTTTTGCTTCAATACTCATATGGACTGCCTCTGAGGACTCAAAAGTACTAATGGTCCTGTATTTTGCCTTGTGTTAGCTACATAGCTTAGGTAATATATTGTATTGTATTGTTGCTGGACAGGGAGGACCAAATTGTAAGTCTACGGCAGATCTAACACCGTCAAGGGTAACCCGCTGCTAATCTGTGTGTTTGGAGGAAATACTCCTCAGGGAGTTATGGGAGGAAACCGGTCACTCCCCCCTGTTTAGCTACCTGTTTTAGCCATCAAGGTGACAAAGCGTAAAGCATAATTAGACCTTGGTGCTGGACGGGAATACAGGATAAAGCGGTACTCAGAGCTCAGTATATTCAAAGCAAAGCCAGGAATGAGCGCTTAGTGCACACTGCACACCTTTTGGTTCTGTGGTTATACCGAAGAGGGAAACCGTTTTAAGACACTCTACTCATACGGGCATACGGGCAGTGACCTTGTGGTAGCCGTTGCTATATTAGTTAGTAATAGTATATAGTCTTATGCAGAACTTTCACTTTCCTTGGGTACCCTTAAAGCATACTGTAAGCACAAGCCAAGGGAGGCTTGCTTCTTAAGTAGGGGGAATGTAACGCCCCCGAGTGGAATAACCACTCCTGTGCCCTTCTTCTGTCTGTATATGCAATAACCATCTTATGCTTTTATTCCATATCCTTCAAGTAGTGTGAATTTCCTATTATGTATTTGTTCTTGTTCATGTGATAACCTGGCTCACCAGCAGGTGGCAGCAAATTTGGCAGTGCTGTATAGATGGCAAAGTCTGGAATAATTTTCCAGGCTCTATTGCTCTCTCAGGGAGAGAAGCAGATTAGCTTGTTAGAACCAGTTCAGTCCCCTCCATCTTGGAGAGAGAGTTACTTCCTGTACTCCATGCTGTAGGGAGAAAAGCAGACGCTCATCCCTGTGGGACTGAGCTTTCCTTAAAAGCCAGCCAGGAAAAAGTTTCCTTGAATTTACCCACTAAAGTGTCAGACTAAAGCTAGAAGTCGCAGCAGAAAGCAAAGCAAGAGAAAGAAATCCTATTTAATATTACCAGCATAGCAGAGCTGAGACAGTACAGATTCAGCAGAGAGGAATTTGTTGCAGAAGTTGTTGCCTGCCAAGCTAATGCTAAAATCTGCTGGGAATCAAGACAAAGTCTGGAAACTGTTTGGATTACCATTTATTAAAAGTAAAGCTGCATTTGAAATAACTGAAATAAAGTGGCCTAAATGGAAGGAAATGCTCAAAAACCCCAAACACTGTGGCGTGTTTATAACCGGGGGAGCAATTCCTCCTCAAATGCATACAATGGAGGATGTCGGCAGCAGATGACATGCACCACAAAAGCATCCTACACAAGATGGGATAATGTGTGGATGCGAATATAAAAATACATAAATCACTGCGAAAGGTGCACCACAATGATATGCAACTGACAACACTGGCTAATCCCTCAAGCTTATGTTAAGAACTGAGACTTTAGCCAATGTATTCCAGTCAGAAACACATCAGAGCCCTTTTACACCACCGTCAAGGTATCTCAGTGTGGCATGGGTTCCTACCACTAGACTACCAACGGTGCGTGAACACGGTCTGAGAGGTGCTAAGATACAACTTACAGCCAAGCTCCCACATACCTCCATAGTGAGATCACTCAGGTAGTGGGAGAGATGATAAGGCTGCAAGCCCCACCTATAACAGGCCATGCGACACAGGCTACCAGGTGCAACAGAATGCTACCAGCAGTACGCAATGGCACATTCTAAACATATCAAGAAAAATAACTGAAATAAAGTGGCCTAAATGGGAGGAAATGCTCAAAAACCCCAAACACTGTAGCGTGTTTATAACTGGGGAAGCAATTGAGGTGTTTTGTATTACCATCTACAAGTCAGTTTAAAAGATTACTCTTGTAATCTAATGCATTTTGAGAAACCCATGGTACGTCTTTAGACCATTTTAACTTCGTCTTCTGACGAAGACATGTCCAGCTGTTTCTGCCAGGCCATGATATTTTAAGAGATAGCTGATTGTATCAATTTAGAATACATCAAAGAAATGAGTTCCTTTGGAATTTTCCTCAAGAGTAATATCTTCTCTAGTCATGTCTCAGACCGGTCAGTTGAGCTAAGCTTAAGGGCCATAAGAATAAGGGGGCATCCATGTGATCATATCCATTTTGCTGTCCGCAAATCACGGATCTGCAAAATACGGATGAGGTCCATGTGCATTGCAATTTTCTTGTTCAATAGTTTTTACAAAGATTTTTCAAATAACAAAGCCTTGGGAGACAGGCCATATGTTCAGGTCTGATAGGCAAACAATGTGCATTACAGCACAAATGCATCTGAAATCTGCAATCAAATTCCAAATGCAATACATTGGAAATAACAAAATAAAGTAAAAAGAAAAACAAAAGAGAACAAAACTAATATGGCCAGGAGTACATTGTGGAACCAAGTGTATAGCATTGTCAAAGGGATCTGTTGCATGTCAGCAAAGACTGCTAAGTGGTCAAATTTATCCTGTGAGCATATTCTTGTCCCCAAAAATGACAAGAACAGGACATGTTCTATAATTTGTGGCGTAGTCGCACAGATGCGGATAGCAGAAATCCATGTGCTGTCTGCATTTTTGCGGTCCCATAGAAATAAATGGGTCCACTGTTCGTACGTGGACTGAAAATACAGTCGTGTGAAGGGCCTTAACTGTGCTTCAATTGGTGGTAAGAGAGGTGGTGAAAGTGAAATGAACTCAGGAAGAGTTGGTGTCTCCAAAAAGTAGGAATAGCTCCATCCTCCAAATTGTAATCATATGTTAGGGAAGAGGCCTTTTTAGGAAGTGGGAACATAGCATACATTGCCCTACCTACAAAAAATCAGGTCTCTAACGGTCATAAGAGGAGAGGGGAAGGAATGATGATCAGTAGTGGAATAGAGCTGAGGCCATGATGTAACGAAGCCTGTGTGAGAATATTATTACTCAGAAAAGTTCGGGTCTAATACGTCAAAGCAGTCAACTAGACAAGGAAATGGAATAGCTTGATAGCTAGATAGACCAGCTCCTCCCCATCTTCTCAGGTGAGTGACGATGAAATTAGCTATCCTGGGCCTCCCTCCGCTCCAAACATATGAAGAAAAAATGGGTTTGATATTCGTAAAAAAAGTAATGGGGGATTGGGAAGCATTGAAGTATATAGAGACGTTTAGGCAATATAACCATTTTAAGGAGATTCGTTCTCCCATCCAAGAAATCTATTGGATCTGCCAATTGGGAATAGTGGTAGCAGCTAGCATGGCCTATTAGGCATTTACAGAAGGCAGCCCTGGGGAACTTCTTTAGAACCCTGGCTGCCATGTAAAGACATTGGCACCTTGCATTTATATTTGCAGTGGGCCTATAGCTGACAGAGGGAGCCTGTCAGATAGCTGGGATCAGAGCTTTTTTTTATCCTGGCTGTAAGAGCAGGTGCTCAGCTGTTACTAGACAGCTGGACATTTGCTCCACCCGTAATGGGACATTTGTGGCAGGTTAAACGTGCACCAGCGTAAAAAAGGTGATTGTGCAGGTTTAAAAGCCGTTAATGACTGTTGTAAAATATATATGGGAGGTCATTAATTGATTAACCTCTAGAAAAATCTATAAGAGGTACAGCGCATTCGGAAAGTCTTCAGACCCTTTCACTTTTTTCACATTTTGTTTTGTTGCAGCCTTTTGCAAAAATAAATCAAAATTTAAGTTTTTACCCATCAATCTGCACTCAATACCTGATAATGACAAAGTAAAAATAAAAAGTTTGACATTTTTGCTAATTTATTGAAAAGAAAAACTAAAATATTGCATTGACATAAGTATTTAGACTTAGGACTTAGTTGAAGCACCTTTGGCAGTGAATTACAGCCTCCAATCTTCTTGGGTATGATGCTACAAGGTTTGCACATCTGGACTTGGCGATTTTCTGCCATACTTCTCTGCCGAACTTCTCAAGTATTGTCCAGTTGGATGGAGACCATTGGTGAACAGCTATCAGGTCTCTCCAGAGATGTTCTATTGGATTCAAGTCAGGGGTGTGGCAGGGCCACTCAAGGACATTCACAGAGTTGTCGCTAGCCACTGCTGTGTTGTCTTGACTGTGTGTTTAGGGTCATTTTCTTGTTGGAAGGTGAACCTTCAGACCAATCTGAGGTCCAAAGCACTCGGGATTAGGTTTTCATTAAGAATATCTATTTACTTTGCTCCATTCAGCTTTTTCTCAACCCTGACAAGTCTCTCTGTCCCAGCCACTGAAAAACAACCCTATAGCATGATGCTACCATCACAATGCTTCACTGTATGGAAGGAATTGGACAGGTGATAATCAGTGGCTGGTTTCCTCAGGATATGATGCTTAGAGCTGAGGCCAAAAAGTTCAATCTTGGTTTCCTCAGACCAGAGAATTTTGTTTCTCACAGTTGGAGAGTTCTTTGGGTGCTTTTGGCAAACTACAGAGAGGCTTCTTTCTGGACACTGCAATAAAACTCAGATTGTTGGAGTGCTGCAGTGATAGTTTCCTTCTGGAAGTTTCTCCCATCTGCATACAGGATCTTTGGAGCTCAGCAGAGTGACCACTGGGTTCTTGGTCACCTCTTTTAGCAAGGCCATTCCCCCAGATTACTTAGTTTGGTGGGTCAGACAGCTCTAGGAAGAGTCTGGGTTGTTTCAAACTCCTTTCATCTAAGAAGATGGCCACTATG
Source organism: Bufo bufo (assembly GCF_905171765.1). Lineage (NCBI taxonomy): Eukaryota > Metazoa > Chordata > Amphibia > Anura > Bufonidae > Bufo > Bufo bufo. The sequence continues at coordinate 666,128,293 of NC_053389.1, forward strand.
TTCTTGGGGACTTTCAGTGCTGCAGAAATATTTTGTACCTCCACACAATCCTGTCTCTGAGCTCTAAAAGCAGTTCGTTCCTGCTCATAGCCTGGTTTCTGCTCTGACATGCATTGTCAGCTGTGAGACCTTATATAGACAGGGCTGTGTCTTTCCATATGATGTCCAATCAACTAAATTTACCACAAGTGGACTTCAATCAAGGTGTAGAAACATTTCAAAGGTGATCAAGAGAATTGTGAGGCCCCCTGAGCTAAATATTATCATATCAAAGATATAGATATTTATGTCTATGTGAAATTTTAGGTTTTATATTTCTATTTTTACTTTCTCGTTCCCATTCTTGGCTGCAGATTGATGGGGGAACATTTGATTGCAACATAACAAAAAACAAAATGTGAAAAAAGTAGAAGGGTCTGAAGACTTTCTGAATGCACTGTATAGCAGGATAGTACATTCATGGGCCAGTTCTTGCCCCACACTGAGTTTAGAAACTCTAACAAAGTCAATTAAACCTATTGGTAAATGTTCCCTGAAAATACAAACCCTCCAAAAATTTTTGCCATGGTGCAGTGGCGTAGCGTGAGGGGGCCTCTGCCCATGGCGCAAAATTTCAAGGGTCGCCAGCAGGGCCGCACCGCCAATTAGTGCTCATACCCATAGTCATCTGTATCACCATCCTCAGGACAGCGATACAGATGGATGTGCTGTGGGGCAGGGGAGAGGAGTCTCCCTTCCCCGTTCCTCTGATAGGCTGCAGGCCTAGTGCCTGCAGCCTATCAGAGGACGGTGCAGGCTGCGCAATGACGTCATCTCGCCGCCTGAGCCGTACAGTGCGGGACACAGGCCATGGAGGTAAGTATAAGTGTTTATTTTTTTATATGGTACAATACTGGCTACTCGCTACTGGCACTGGTATCTATGGGGGCACTTACTGGCACATTATTGGGGGGCATCTATGGGGGCACATTTTACTGGCACATTATTGGGGGGCACTGTGGGGTTATCTACGGGGGCACTAAGAAGGGGTATTTTATACTTGCAAATTATAGGGGAAACTGAGGGCATCTACTGGGGCACTATATATGGGGCATGTTATACTGGTACATTATGGGGGGCACTAGGAGGAAGGGGAAGAGGAGCACTATGGGGGCATTTACTGGGGACACTATATAGGGGCATTTTATACTGGCACATTATGGTGGCACTATGGGGACATTAGCTCAACTGGGGGCATTAAAAGGGGGTGTTTTTTGCACTGTCACATTATAAGGAGAATTATTACTACTGGGGGCATTATGGTGGTCTTTATTACTACTGGGGGTCTAGGGGGAACATGATTACTAGTATGGGCACTATGGGAGCATTATTACTTCTGGGGCACAGTGGGAACTTGTTGGGGGCACTGTAGGAGCACTATTACTACCATGTGTGCTCTAGCAGAGAATTATTCCTATTGGTGGGACTTTTGGGAGCACTATTACTGTGGGGCACCTTGGCACAGTATCAGCTTACCACAATTATTTTTGGGGGACGTTATGTTTATACTATTAGTGTCAGGGGCACTATTTGCTGGGCGCAGTTATTTTAGGGCACTGTGTGCCAATAATTATTGAAGAAATAGTGGTAGGTTGTGGTGGCTCACTAGCAAGTAGTTAAGGTATGGTGCTGCAAGCTCATATAGAGGGAATCACCCCACCCTCTCTTAAAGGCAAATGTAGTAATAGGAAAATGAGCGAGCACTCATACACTTGGCAACCAGATTGACATATGCAGAAAATATTTATTAAATCCCCATAAAATACAAGTAATAAAATTTATAAGAACAATGTAGCAATAATGTACAACATTACAGTCACATATATTGTGGTAGATATGATCAACACTATATTCATATGACTCAATAGTGTCAATAAATTCAATAATATATATCACAGCAAAAAACTTCAAGTATATGCTGTTATTTGGGAAAGAGGGGGCGCTATCTTCTAGCGCTCTATCCCAATTTGGGAAACTGAATGTCACTGAAAATGTTGTAGGTGTATTCACTGGGAGCGCAATATGTTCATAAAGTGTCTACAGGAATCCTGATAATGTGAAAAGTCTCTTATAGCATATCCTTTTAAGCTTGATATGAGCTTTGGATTGAAGAAAACCTTAAATCGATGTTTGGCTTACCGTCTAGCGTCTGCTGTCTCCCTATTGCTTCAATGGAGCTTTAAATATTTGCCGGCTTATTCAGTCGCTCCATACAGCAAGCTGGTTTGAATTTCGCTGGAGTTCCAAATCTCTACAGTAAAGGATTAACTATTCTTATTGTCGAAAGCTGCACCAAAGGAAATTGCGGGACAGAGTGGCAACTCCTGCGATCTTTGGAACTCCCGCGAAATTCAAACCAGCTTGCTGTATGGAGCGACTGAATAAGCCGGCAAATATTTAAAGCTCCATTGAAGCAATAGGGAGACAGCAGACGCTAGACGGTAAGCCAAACATCAATTTAAAGTTTTCTTCAATCCAAAGCTCATATCAAGCTTAAAAGGATATGCTATAAGAGACTTTTCATATTATCAGGATTCCTGTAGACACTTTATGAACATATTGCGCTCCCAGTGAATACACCTACAACATTTTCAGTGACATTCAGTTTCCCAAATTGGGATAGAGCGCTAGAAGATAGCGCCCCCTCTTTCCCAAATAACAGCATATACTTGAAGTTTTTTGGTGTGATATATATTATTGAATTTATTGACACTATTGAGTCATATGAATATAGTGTTGATCATATCTACCACAATATATGTGACTGTAATGTTGTATATTATTGCTACATTGTTCTTATTTGTATTTTATGGGGATTTAATAAATATTTTCTGCATATGTCAATCTGGTTGCCAAGTGTATGAGTGCTCGCTCATTTTCCTATTAATAATTATTGAAGGGCACTATCTGTATGGTACTAGTATTACCAGGGTGTTTATCTGTTTCTGCAGTATAATATTGGGGAGCACAGCAGGCAGAGTATTGGGGATGGTAGGATGATTTGTCAAGAAGATGGGAGGATGATGGAAAAGTAGTAAACTAAAAAATGTTTAGACGAGAAATTGCTGAAAAATGGTGGTCTGCTCTGAAGGTCTGAAAGGAGAAGATGAGGAAAGAGGGAAGGAACGTCTACATCAAAGGAGACATTACTGGATGTAAGAGGTATGGGGCGCTGTATTACCCTGTATGTTCTGTAGTGATGGGAGGGTGGATATAGAATTTGGCCCACACTGCCGCATCCTGGCCCCAGTTTTCAGGTCACACTGTATGTGTTCTGAAATCTGGGGCCTCACACCCATCTACTACATTATCTGTACACAGAGAGTTATCACTGTGTTATCTGTGGTGTTACATAGGACTGCAGGTGATATCTACTACATTATCTGTAAAAAAAAAAAGGGGTGTGGCCACAGGTGTGGGGGAGGGGGGGCGAAGTACTTGGCTTGCCCCGGGTGCTGGCAACCCACCCTACGCCACTGCCATGGTTAATCAGCATGCCATTAGCTCACTTTCACTGCCATACAACTCCTTTATTGCATTTCTACAGCAACCTGCAAGACCATCTTACACATCTGGTTAGCTCCTAGTAAACCTACCCTCCATTTATTCTTCCAAGAAATGTATCTTTCTAGTTAGAATAGACTGGGTAGATGCATCCTTTTAAAATAAACCTGAGTTAAAAAAAAAAATGTTTGAAACTTAGATTCCAATAATTCGGTTACTACTAATACGGTACATATCAAACAGAAAATTGGTGACCGACTACCAGACAGAAACTTGTTCCATTGACCAAGATTTAGTATGTGTTAACTTTTTCTGGCTTTTAAACTCGGAAATCCATCAATCCCATATTCATAGGTCACTGATCTTTGACTCTAGGGAGTAGACTGAATCTGCATAACCTCTTTCATTTTGCCCTTTTCCATTTTGTTTTTGCTCCACTTGACCAGTTCATTCTGTAGTGGCCTCACGGACTAAGCGTGGGCACTACACGAGGGTCAATTGGGGTGTGCGGTACTTCCCTTCCTTGGTACAGGAGTGTCATTTCCAATTGTGCATATTTTATGTAAATTGTAAAGTATTGTTTTTATATGTAATGTTTTTCCCTGTTTTATGTAGCATCAGGCCTAGTCCCTGTAGTTAGTCATCCCAGACGCTAGAGGGAGCTAGAGTACCCCTAGTATAAGTATTCAGGCCCCAGACAGGGAAGGGAGTTGAAGGTCAGGAGTCTGGAAAGACAAGCTGGAAGGCACCAGTCAGGGCCTTCTCCTGACATGCAACTAGACAGCCCAGGCTTCTAGCTGCCACCAGGAGACTAGTAGAGGGATCCTAGTCTATCTCCTGATTCCTAGAGCCATGGTTAGCTCAGAAGATCTACCCCAGGGGAAGAGGTTACCTCCTGGAAGCAACCCTGTAGTTCCCACCAAGTCAAGCAGAGCCAATATGTCCAGCTAATACAAGTAAGCTGAAGGGCAGAGAGAATAGAGGTATGGAGCAAGAATGAGCACCTAAGGAGGATTATTTACCAAGGATAAAAGCCTACAATAAGGTATCTGGGCCTTGGGATTAAAGCCAGACAGGAGTCCGAAAGGGACAGTGTACACTAATCTCCGAGGAGTCTGTACAGCCTGATTCTGCGCCTGTGGATGGTACCCCTCTGTGCACCTTGTCTAACCACCATATACCTGCCATAATTGTGAAACCTGCTTGTGAAGTGTATTTGACATGTGGAACTGGAGTTGCCATCTAACTGTACAAAGTGGAATTTACTACAGTAAAGTAAAGTTTGGTTCACCCTGCCATCTGTGTTCCGTTCTTATTAAGACCTTCCACCGGTGTGCCACCGTTACCGGCACTGGCGTCACGTACTTTAAAGGGACCTTGCCCCAGGCACATAAAACCCCTGCAACATCCAGGGCACCTCAACCAACACCAGGCCTGGTCCCTAGATACCGAGTGTGCCCCAGAGGACTATTGTGCCAGCCTCTCCTTCACTGCTGTATGCCTGCCCAGGGGCTCCATATAATACTGTTTGTGACCCTCGCTTGCCATCGACCGTGACCTCACATTCGCATTACCCTGCAGGTCTGGCGTACCGCAATTCTACCGATACATATAGACCTAAAAGATGGACAATAACCTTTAGAGGGTCCTAGTCTTACACATAAAACCAATGGAGAGTCCTCATTCGGCCCAGGCATCTTCATGTACTTACCTCCGGAACTGTGAATTTCCAACAGTCTGTTCTGATCAAAGGACAACTCTACTGCCTGTCTGACTTGTATTGTTTACTCACCTGACAAATTCCCAGCCACACACTCCCATACTCTTTGTCCTTTTGCTCATTATGTGTGTGAAAGTATGAAATGTAAAAAAAAAAATAATACATTAAAGAATATTAGTGATAAGATTGTCAAGAAGATTCACACCTCTTATGTCTCTAGAATATCTGCAGTGTACTGTACCTTACATGTCTATGTCTGCTTCTTCCTTTTACAAGCTTGCGCCAATGACACGGTCACTCCCACCCTCTGCGTTACTGGAAGTTGGCTGCATGGATTTCTGCAGGCCGTGTATGTGTTTGTACAGTACATTATTATGGTCAATCTTCTCATTGCTATACTAAGGTAAGTAAAATACCTTCTGTTCTACATATTTGTGCAGGGCTGGTACTGCCTTTTTCGCAAAGAAATGACAGCTTGGGATTTTCCACCTCAGCTCAGCACAAGCCATCAGTTCTCTGAATGGTGCAGAGTCCACCACTTGGAAAGGGAGGGACTGCAGCACCAGCAACTTGGCCAGGAGCACATTCAGCTTCTGAGCCATTGGATGAGTGCACGCATACTGTTGTCTCTTGGCAATCGCTTCGGTGATCGATTGCTGACAGAATGACTGACGGGGAGCAGGAGAAGGTGCAGGAGCATCAGGACTAGCAGATGATGGGAAGGACAGATAGCTCCCTTCGGCTGAGGTGGTGGAGCCTTGAATACCTGAAAACGGGTGCGTGCCACTGGGTGATGCAGCGGTTTCTGTGGCAGGCTGGACCACCACATCGGAGCCACGGTTCTCCCAGGCCACTTTATGGTGACGCTGCATATGTTGACGCAGGGCCGTGGTGCCAACATTGGCACCCTGGCCACACTTCCCCTTCTGACCACAGATTCTACAAATGGCCATGTTCACCTCCTCCGGCGACTTAACAAATAACTGCCACAGCGCCGAGTAGGTAATTTTACCCTCAACACTTTGCACTGACTGACTGCTACTGCCGCTGCTTCCATGAACCCCTGCACCACTACTTTCCGGGCAGGTAGGCTCCTGCGAAGTGGGTGGTCTACCACGGGCACGTTTGGCTCCCGACCTCCCACTGCTGTCACCCTGCTAACTCCTGGCCAAACTAGCGACTTGCTGGCTCCGCCACTTCCTCACGGGCAAGCTGCCACCCTCTTCTGATGATGATGATGATGATGATGAAGCCCCTAATTCACCCAGCTCCCAAGTGTGATCAGCTACATCATCATCATCATCGAGTACTGTCTGCACATCACTGATGTCCTCCTCAACGGTCTCTGGGTCAGGAGCCTGACCGCTCGCAACACCAGCTCCCACACCACTCTCCTCATCACTACTTGCCCGCCTACCGGAGGAAGCGGCGGATGTCTCCTCCACATCTTGGCTGGCCAGTAGCTGCTGACTGTCCTCTAGTAGCTCGTCCTCGCTGTATAGTGGAGCAGAGCCCACAGCATATAATACTTCTCTGGCTGAGGGAACAGAAAAGGACAGAGGTAGGTTGAGGACAGATGAGGACACAGGGCCTGCTCCCGGGCCATGCCAACTAAGGGATGTGTCTGACGAACCCACTGACTCTTGGCTGGGGTGTCTGATGTCACTTGGGACTAGTGATGAGCGGGAGGTGCCATATTCTATTTCGCAATATTTTGCAAATATTCGATTGAATATTCGTATTATTTTCATCGAAATCGAATATTCGTAATTATTTTATTTTTCGCGAATAATATGCGATTAAATTAATCGTACGATTTTTTTATATTTTTTTTCCCCCTGTATAAGGCAACGTTCCTATGCCTTTGGCTAGGCTAATATGTGTATTTTACGAAATTTCTTAATATTGCTCTAACTTCGTATTTTAGAATATTCGTAATATTCTAAAAGACGAAGTTAGAGCAATATTAAGAAATTTCGTAAAATACACATATAGATTGTAATTCAGCTAATATGGTGCTATAATTTTTTTTTTTTTGCCTAATTATTTTTTGCCTCTTCTGCACTTTAGTTTTGGAAAATATGTACACTATTAAAAAAAAATATATAGCACTATATTAGCTAAATTGCAGTCTATATGTGTATTTTACGAATATTCTTAATATTGCTCTAACTTTGTCTTTTAGAATATTCGTAATATTCTAAAAGACGGAGTTAGAGCAATATTACGAATATTCTAAAAGACGAAGTTAGAGCAATATTAAGAATATTCGTAAAATACGCATAAAGATTGTAATTTAGCTAATATACTGCTAAAGTAATTTTTTTAATAGTGTACATATTTTCCAAAACTGAAGTTCAGAAGAGGCAAAAAAAATTAGACAAAAAAAAGGAAGGATTATAGCACTATATTAGCTAAATTACAATCTATATGTGTATTTTACGAATATTCTTAATATTGCTCTAACTTCGTCTTTTAGAATATTCGTAATATTGCTCTAACTCCGTCTTTTAGAATATTACGAATATTCTAAAAGACGAAGTTAGAGCAATATTAAGAATATTCTAAAATACGAAGTTAGAGCAATAATATTCCACTTTGGCATACTGCTCCCCGACAAGCGTCCCCGTCACCATGGGAACGCCTGTGGGTTAGAATATACCATCGGATCTGAGGTTTTACGATCTCAGGGAAAACTCAAATCCGATGGTATTTTCTAACCTACAGGCGTTCCCATGGTGACGGGGACGCTTGTCGGGGTGTTTGTTGTATGCTGAAGTTGATTAAATAACGATTTTGTCATGCGCTCAGGCACACATATTAACCATTACGATTTTTCTGTTGTAATATTCGTGAACTCGAATATTATAACCGAGATTATTGGTTTCGATTAGAATAGGACGAATATTCTAAAATTGAATATACAGCAATATATTCTTTATTTTGAATATTCCGGTCCATCTGAAAACGTGATTCCTTCCAGATTCAATTCAGTTGTTTGTGGGCCAATCGCTCATTGACCCACAAGCAAGAAGCAGGGAGGAATCATATATTTTCAGATGAAAAAAAAAGAATAAAAAATAAATAAATACGAATATTCGATTTCTAAATATTCGCGAAATCTCGAAATTGCGATATTCGAGATAAAAAATCGAATATTCGCGCTCAACACTACTTGGGACAAAGTGGATGACTGAGTCAACCATTCAAGAACCACTGCATTGCTGGTCAAGACATCACTACTAGATGACACCAGAAGATCAGGCCTCTCGCTGCGACTCCTGCTGCCACGTCCCCTTACTCTGCTGCGATCTGTACCTGCGCCAGAAACATTTTGGCCTCTGCCACTCCTCTGTGCAGGGCCTGTCACTTCTCTGTCTGACATATTGTTAGATCAAATAAATAAATAAAAAGGAAATTAAAACACCCCAAAAAAGTCAGTAATTTTCTCACTTCACCACACGACGGCTAATAAGCCCTTTTTTTACCACTAATACACGCCAAAAAGAGTTTAGAACATATAACTGCACCGCTGAACGGCAAATAGGCCCTTATTTTTTTCCACTTATACATGCCACAAAAGGCTTTAGAACATATAACTGCACTGTTTGAACGGCAAATATATATATTTGTTTGCCACTAATACACGCCAAAAGGGCCTTTAGAACAGTGTAACTGCACCGCTAAAGGCAAATATATATATATTTTTGCCACTAATACATGCCAAAAAGGGCTGTAATTTTCTCACTTAACCACACAACGGCAAATACTTTTTTTGTGCCACTAATGCACTCAAAACAGTGCTTTAGAACATATAACTGCACCGCTGAACGGCAAATATATATTTTTTGCCACTAATACATGCCAACAAGGGCTGTCATTTTCTAAGTTCACCACACAACAGCAAATACTTTTTTTTGTGCCACTAATACACGCCAAAAAGGGCTTTAGAACATATAACTGCACTGCTGAACAGCAAATAGGCCCCTACTTTTTTCCACTTATACACTCCACAAAAGGCTTTAGAACATATAACTGCACCGCTGAACGGCAAATAATATATATTTTTTTGCCACTAATACACGCCAAAAAGGGCTTTATAACATATAACTGCACCGCTGAATGCCACTAATACATGCCAAAAAGGGCTTTAGAACATATAACTACACCGCTGAACGGCAAATAGGCCCTTACTTTTTTCCACGTTTCCCCTACAAAATGCTTTAGAACAGGGATACTCAACCTGCGGCCCTCCAGCTGTTGTAAAACTACAACTCCCACCATGCCCTTCTGTAGGATGATAGCTGTAGGCTGTCAGGGAATGTTGGGAGTTGTAGTTTTGCAACAGCTGGGGGGCCGCAGGTTGAGCATGCCTGCTTTAGAACATATAACTACACTGCTGAACAGCAAATAATATATATATTTTTTTGCCACTAACACACACCAAAAAGGGCTTTAGAACATATAACTGCACCGCTGAATGGCAAATAAGCCCTTATTTTTTTTCTACTTATACACACACACACACACCACAAAAGGCTTTAGAACATATAACTGCACCGCTGAACGGCAAATAATATATTTTTTTTTACAACTTATACACGCCAAAAAGGGCTTTCGAACATGAGTATAACTGCACCACTGAACGGCAAATAATATATTTTTTTTTGCCACTAATACACGCCAAAAAAGGCTGTAATTTTCTCACTCTGGAAAATGGTGCAGAATTTCAACAAAGGCTATATTAGTAAGTGCCATATAATCCTCTAATAGACACTTTGGTCAACAATAACGAGAAAGTGACCAACCCCTTTAAGTAAAAGGTGATAAATACCCCTCACATCGATGCAACAGGGCACAACATGTCTCCAATCACATAATAAATGTTATTAAAATAGCAGGGAATAAGTTGGTAAGAGACAATAACCACCCCATAATCAGTACAAGAACACATAAGCTGAATTATGACAGACTAGTGAGCGGTCATGATGATGATGGAGTAAACCGGCACCCATATATATCACGGTGACCTCTTTCAGTCATCAGAAAATGTATATTAGTGCATGCTAAAGACCAGTAATTGATGTTTTATTTTTATGCATGAATTGGGTAGATTTATAGACACTGACCCTGAACCGGGGTCAACTAGTGGACTGTACATGATGGATCTGTCACATACTATTAATGATGGTATCTCTAAAAGTACTGATTTCCAGCTCAAAGTGACAGGCCAGCTGAGACATAACTAATACATGCTCTATCCAAATAATGTCCTAATATTGATTTACTTGATAATCTGTGTCTCTGTGTGTCTTGCAGTAATGTGTACGATGAGTGTAAAAGAATTTCTGATCATCTGTGGAAGTCTCAGCGCTATTATTTTGTCATGTTGTATCACAATAAGCCCGTGCTGCCTCCACCCTTCATTCTCCTCAGCCATTTAACTGCTCTGATAAAATGGCTGTGTGGACAGAGAAAGAGGTCAAATTCTCAGGGGCCATGTAAGTTAGATCTACATCACAAATTGTACTACTTCCTCATGCTTACAGTTGCTATCCCAAAAATCCAACAAAGATCCATTTGTTACAGTCTTTATTTTATTCATATTTTTCTACAGACCTCTTCCAGACTGAAGAAGATAAAAAGAGGCTGCATGAATTTGAAGAAAAATGTGTACAGATCTTTTTTAAAGACAAGAAAGATGATGATAACTCAAAGAGTGATGAAAAAATCAGACAAACATCTGTAAGGTAAACTTTATTGGAAAAGAAAATCTAAACGCACATTAAAGGAGTTTTCTGTGACTTGAATATTGATGACCTACCCTCAGGGATAGGTCAGCAATATAAGATCATGGGGGTCCAACTCCCGGCATCCCTGCAGATCAACTGTTTAAAGGGGCCATGGACTAGCTCTGTGGCTTCTTCATGGTATGGAGCCATGGACTAGCTCTGTGGCTTCTTCAAGGTATGAGGCCATGGATTAGCTCTGTGGCTTCTTAATAGTATGCCAAGCACAACGCCATACATTGCATAATGACTACGCTTGTATTGCATCTTAATCCCATTCATTTGAATGGGGCTGAGAAGCAGAAAGGCCATGTGACTGATGGCCTGTGACATCACATCCAATAAAGAAGTCTCAGTGTTCGAGGATAGGTCATCAATATTTAAAGGCTATGTACACCTCCTGAGGCAATTTTTTATGATTGCATTTTACTCTTTTTAGGCTAAAAATATCTTTTTCAATTGGTCTCTATTAAAAATCTTGAGCAAAGGGGTAACTATTTGTCTAGAGGTGGATTTAGATGTGCTATGCAGAAGCTGATTGTGGGGAAGGAAGTGTTCCTTATCAACAGTCGGATGCTTATTAAGTGGAGGTGAAGCGCTGTATTTACATGCAGCGAACTCCTACACAGTATGAGGACGAGGGATCGCTACTGTTATTGCTCGTCCTCATACAAAATCATTGCTTCTGCTCAGCAGATTGCATTTTGCTCGTTCATTGGGTAATCTGTGCAACTTTTACATGGGTCAATTATCGAGAATGTGCATTCAAAGGAACATTCATTCCCAATAATTAGCCTGAACTTTGGGCCATCTAAATCTACCTTAGCTGTGTAAATCATACTTTTTACTTTCACTTTGTGCTGGTCATCTAATAAACCTTATCTCTAAATTACTAAAAGGTCATAAACACTTAAGCCATCATATCAGCAAGATAAAAATTGAGCTATATTGAGTGTTTATAAGGCCAGAGATCAGAGATAAGGAGCTGTCAACTTCCTGCCTGATGGAACAGAGTGAAAATTTTGATGCTGCTACTAGTGAAACTCAAGGCTGCACAAAGACAGTGGTTCAAAATTTTTAATAAAGACCAATTGAAAAAATGATTTTTTTAGCTCAAAATGAGTACAATGCAGTAATAAAACAAAATTGCCCCCAAAGGTGTACATAGCCTTTAAGTCCTGAGAAATCCCTTTAAAATATTAAGGTACTTCTGGCTTACAGCTATAAGCTCTTGTTAGTTTATTTACCGTATGTCTTATACATAGAATTTGTTCCTTGACATACATCAGTAATAGTGAATATATTGGGAATTAGACTGTTGCAATGTAATTCCTGAGGTCAGATCTTACAGATCAAACTGTATGAAAATATGACAATATTACATATGGTCATCAGTACACAGCCTAACACTGCATGATGTTACTCACGATGCTCTCTATTTTTGATGAATTAAAGAGTTTGTCCAGCAGCATTCATTTATATAGCTCCAAGTGGCTTAAAGATAAAAAAGAGAAACCATACATACCATTCTGATCCCTCGCTGCTGCCATTGGGACACTGTTTAGGTCCCTGCTGCTCTTCACTTCCTTGTCCTGTCATTGAAGCGCAGCGGGGACCAGATCAGGGTTGGAATGGCAGTGGTGGGTATTGTTGAGGGTAAGTATTTTCAAGCCATTGTGAGCCATATACACAAAAATGAATGCTAGACAACCCCTTTAACTGTTTTCATTTATCACAGTTATATTCAATAGAATGTTTGGCTTTGTCCATGGACATTCATTATTGGACCAATATTTTATTTGTCCTAGAGTGGAAGATATGTTTGAAGACATAAAGGATGTCCGAGATTATGTTAAATCTATAGATAATTTACTTCACCATCTAGATGATCACATTGGAAACTTACAGGACCTTTCAGGTCTGACATTGGACTCTGTAAAAAGTTTAACTGCACAGAAAGCCATGGAATCCAAAAAATGGCATAGCATGATGTCCTGTGATTTAAGTCTCTCAAACCAAACCACTGATGATGGACTTGGACAATCAAGCACATGGAAGAAGAGCCAAAGCAGCCAAAAGTGGGGTCATTCCTTATCATATCCTGGTCTTGAAAAGTATATTAAAACTTCCAGTTCCCTCCAAAATGTCAGTGAGTCCAATTTTCGTCCTGTACACAATTCTTTGTTTTACTTATCTGATCATCCAGAATTCCAGCATGGAGAGGTCTATGAAGAGAAAAAAATGGATTATGTCCAACACAAATCTCTAAAAAGCAGGCCTCATGTAACACATGAAACGTCAACTCAAAATGGCTTAGAAGGGCAGGTTCCGGAATTTATAACAGTGGTTCAGTCGAGAAAGAGCCTGTTACAAGTTGCACCAAAAGGTCTGGAATCGGCCACTTCAAAAATATTTGGGAAGACATACAAAGAGGAAGGTTTTGTTAATTTTACATTTACTGATGATGACAACAAGGCGATTCATGAAAATGACATCGGGGATGGTTGTTCATATTTTAAATCATCTTCTGACCTGAAAGCTAAGGCATCTGAACAGCTATCAGAGGAAGTGTCACCACATGATGATAGCCATGAAGCTATTGTAAAAAAAGGGAAAGGTCAACACAGTAACAATAATAGTCTCACTGGAGTATTTCAGAAATTATGGAAACCATCCAAAGGCCCAGGTAATATTAATTTTCTTGTCTGCCCTCTTTCAGTATTAATATCTTATTTTGTGACTATCTTATAGCATTCATCATCTTAATATTGATCATTTTGTTATGAAGAAATAACTATAGGAAGTGGTTTTAACTTTTTGCCTTTCCCTAATTTGTTGAGTTCATGCTGTTCTAGCTGCTGCGTTAACCACAGTGACCAGATGATTGTACTAAGCAGGATGTTTAAATATGCAGTTTACATAATTTTTAGGACATACCAGCTTTTTCCCTAGAACATTTCTAGGACATCTCGACTTCCCCCCCCCCCCCCCCCCCACAAACTTCTTAGAGAGAATCCTATGTTTTATGTACGTAGTACTAGAAACACACTACTGTCCAGAAGTCCTTTAAAGATGATGATGCTGGTGATTACAATTCATGATTATATCATTGTATTTTTTTCTTAATATAGGAGGCGAGATTCCTGCAGAAAAACAGACATTTTCAGAGGTAGATGAAATTTATATTTTTTCACAATAGGCACATTTTTAAAGGGCTACTGTCACCCCACTAAAGTCATTTTTTTTTTTTGGGCTAGTTAAATTACTTATACTGCGATATATGAAAATATAATGCTCTTACTTACTTTGATTCAGCAGTTTCTTCTAAAAACAAACTTTTATAATATGTAATTTAGGTCTCTACCAGCAAGTAGGGCGGCTACTTGCTGGTAGCAGCTGCAGAAAACCGCCCCCTCGTCGTGTTGATTGACAGGGCCAGCCGGGATCTCCTCCTCCGGCCAGCCCTGTCAGCATTTCAAAAATTGCGCGCCTGTGTTCATTCGGTGCAGGCGCTCTGAGATGAGGAGGCTTGCCTCCTCAGAACTCCCTCAGTGCGCCTGCGCCGATGACATCACCGAAATAGAAGATGTCATCGGCGAAGGCGCACTGAGGGAGTGCTGAGGCCGGAGGAGGAGATCCCGGCTGGCCCTGTCAATCAACACGACGAGGGGGCGGTTTTCTGCAGCTGCTACCAGCAAGTAGCCGCCCTACTTGCTGGTAGAGACCTAATTTACATATTATAAAAGTTCGTTTTTAGAAGAAACTGCTGAATCAAAGTAAGTAAGAGCATTATATTTTCATATATCGCAGTATAAGTAATTTAACTAGCCCAAAAAAAATATGTGACTTTAGTGGGGTGACAGAAGCCCTTTAAGTATGACTGCAGTAAATATCAGGTAATTGACCCAGTAACTCATTATTTTTCCTCAAATAAGACTTTACTGTCTGATAAAGACCTGATACCAGTGAGATCATTCTCAAGCATAGTAGATATGGCCTCTGATAACCTCTGATATCATAGTCTTACAGTAATTGTCAGCTGCCATATCCAAAGAAATCCAGTCTTTTTATTCACAGACATTTTTTTTACCACCTCAATAAATTAACTACAGTACTCCATTCTTACTTCTGAGAAGCTGCGGACATTAACATACAGTACTTGGTCATCTTATATTGTGGCTAAGAAACAAAAAAAACATACAAAATTGCAAAAAAGAAGAAAAAAAATCAAAATTTTTAGTCTCAGTCTCCAAGTTAAATCAACGTGTTCATGGAAAATGCCCAATTTTGTTAGTGCTGACCAATCCGTAAAATCTGTATACAGACTCTGTATTCAAATTCAGTTTCTATCTCGCTATGAGAAATGTAGTAGTATGTGCTCTTCTGAGCCAGGCGTGTGAGAATCCCATGATAACCCAAGGATAATATTTCTCTCCTCTCAGTCACAGTCATGTCACAAGGATGAGGACAATCTCCGAAGATCACACTCATTCACAGAATTAACACAATCACCTTCTTCACCGACAGCCAATGGCCAATGTATGTAATGTATTCCATAAAATGATATGAGTGAATGCTTTATGTAGACATTCCACATATGTTTTCTGCAGGCTCTCAGCAGTCTGTTGACCGCCTTACATGTTTTATTATATAAAGGGTATATTCATCTTTTAACATAATTTTACAGTTCATATATAGACATATATATGGCCTTATGCACGCAGCCATTCAGTGTGCTATACGTGTATACACAGTTCTGTAGTAAGAAGCTCAATGGTATTGATCACATGCGGGCTCCACATGTTTCTTTTTTCATGTTACAATTTGCTGCCTTCAGAGAAGATCCCTATAAAACAAATTTCAAATATGACTTTTTTTATCTTATAATAGATATGCAATTCATTTAAAAAAACTATTGATGTTAAGGTGTCACGGCTGTGTCATGGTATTGTTGTTGTTCGCCGTGACACTTGTGCCATGCATGCTGGTTGCCAGGGGCAACGTGTTGTTGTTGCAGCATGTTTTTAGCTTCCTCCTTTCCCCTGGTTCTTTCCCTGTCTGGTACTGGTGGGGTTAACTACCTGGCTGGGTGTGGCCACTAGGGGTTTATATTGCCTGTGGCTTTGAGGATGGAGTCAGTTATACTCCAGCCTTTGTTTGTGCTGGAGCTTTGTTCCTTTCCTGGGTGTTTCATCTGCCCAGTCCTTGAGGGCCACCTAGTGGGACATCGATGTCTTCCTGTTTTCTCCTTCCCATCACTATCCTTTTTGTGGCATGGTGTTGTTTATTTATGGATGCTAGACATCTCCCTGTGTATCTGTGCCTTCGGTGAGAGGGCCCCAGGGTTCTTCGGAGGGGGAACAACAAGTCAGTGAGCAGCTCTGCCGGGGGCCGCCATGCACCCTGTTGCATGGGGGTCTAGGCAGTTACTGGTATGCTGGATTCCGTGTTTGTTGTTTTGTGCTGCGTCCTGTTTGGTGTTCGGGTTCCAGTACAGATGCATGGGTTCCAGTCGTTGTTGCTGCAGCAGGCAAGTGCTTGTTGTTCTTGGCTCTTACCTGCCGATCCAGTTGCTGTTCTCTGTTGTTGTCTTTCCCTTTCATTGCAACTAGGTCGGTGTAGACTCCTGTTCATCCGTGTCCTGAACGAACAGGTCGTCTCAGCCCTGTCTCTATTCCAGGGATCGCTAGGGTTAGTAGGGCCCTAGGTTTCTGTGTATGAGCCCTCCTACCATCTGAGTCCGCTCATACAGCTAGGAGTCAGGGCGTAGATTAGGGTGGCATTAGGAGGGGACCTGTTCCCTGCCCTTGATGTCTAGGCCTAGTTGTTGTCCTCCATGGTGTTCGATGGAGAGTTTCCTCCCACTCCCCACCGTGACAGAAGGTGTCCATAGCTTATAAAACAAATGTATTAATTAATTTAAAGGGTTGGACACTTCTACCTTATACCTTATTTGGACACACAGTCCATGTTGTGCCACAGTAAACTCACATGGGGTCATGTATTACCAGCATTTTAGACACTTTTCCTAATAAACCTGCATGGGCGCTTGATGCGCCTAAGTTATGTAGAGATACCGGCCTCTACCCAACTAATTTTCTACACCTAAAACAGGCGTAGAAAATGATAAATGAGACATGCTGACCGCCCATCCCATTTCCCCACCCACACCACACCCCCTATCT
Source organism: Bufo bufo (assembly GCF_905171765.1). Taxonomy (NCBI): domain Eukaryota; kingdom Metazoa; phylum Chordata; class Amphibia; order Anura; family Bufonidae; genus Bufo; species Bufo bufo. Next base: position 666,145,530 of record NC_053389.1, read on the forward strand.
TACAACTGGAGTACATGGCATGGATGGGGAAGAAGTTGCACATTCTGCCACAAATCCTATTTGCAACAGAATCTGCGACAGATTGATGCCAAAAATTGGCATATATCTATTCATAAATGACCCCCATAGATTACCTGAGCTGCTTGTCAAAAGGCCTTGGGCTGCCCATCCACATACTATGTAAACCGAACACCGCCTCGACCACCTCTTCCATGGGAAGCTGAATAAATCCTTCTTCAGTAAGCTCCCTCTTGTGGCATGTGAAAACTGAGCCCTGAACTCTATAAAGATTTATTATGGAATTAATTTACCAGACCTGTAAGGGGAAGATTCCTTACCTGCTTCTCGGTGTTGGCTCCCCGCTCCTTCTAATCCTGGGCTGCAATGCTCCACTGTGCTCCGTCAGTGAAAACATCCAGTTTGACATTGCCTGCAACCAATCACTGGCTGTGGCAGTGACCAGATCCCCTTAGGTCATGACAAATGGTCAGAGGAAGCAGGCGGAATCAGGTCTCCACCGTGGCCAGTGATTGGCTGCGGCGATGTCAAACCGGATGTTTACAGCAAGGAAGCCTAGCGGAGCGTTGCAGGCCTGGAGGAGAAGGAGCAGCAAGCCGGTAAGTAAGCTTCCGTTTATGTTTGCCAAAACCACCCCATTCTTGCATCAGGATCAATCCTGAAATAACTATAGGGTCCTTATAGCTTACTGCTTTTTCGTAATCTTGAAATAGGGACAAATTTTCATTTTTTGTAAATATAGTAACAATACTCTGCTTCATTTTCTCTCCTATGTAGTTGATCTGGATGGTAGATCAATTTCATGTGAAGACCTGCACCAGATCGACTCTACAGCAGCATTACTAAAGGTCTGTCTGGTGCCTGGATTTCTATTATACAACAATATGACAGCATCTTTTTAGTTGTTGTACTTTATATGCTACTATGCTGATATCACGGAATATCATTTGAATGTTCTTTTTTTTTTTAAACAGGAGCAGTATAACAGTCGATACTCTTCAGGTCACAAGTTGTAAGTTTACCTCCTCTGTTTTGTGAAGCACAGAGAGTATTTAGCTAGATGCGAAACAGAATACGGTGCATAACTTACTGCCAAAGAGTAAAATGTCATTGATGCAACATGTAATTTAGTTTTTGACATTTTACTTATTATGCACCAGAGTCAGTAATTTACTGTGACGGGTCATATTTACAGGCTCGTTAATTTGAAAGATGTCTGTTACTCCTGTCCTTTATAGCAATGTTCTGTGTCCTTTACCCCAGTGAGTCATTTTTGTGTTTAATTCATTTTGGCAGATTTATTAATCTTGTCCTAAATATAGATTGTAATAAAACTAGACAAGACAGACAGAAACGGCACCAAATGAACTTGTGTGTGCTGTTTGATAGAGTTGATGCATCTTTTAGACACCTGTCTCTTTCTTATGGCTGGCTTACTTTACGCGAATATTTTGAGCCAATAATGGTGCACGCTATTAATAAATCTGACACATTTTTTTCCCTCCACATAGCCATGCCCTCTTTTCTACACATTTTTCTAAACTGTTTAATGAGACAAACATTTTTTTTTTACACCATCTGAGCCACAATTTTTGCGCATTTTGCTTACTAAATGTCAGCTGTTAAATCTAGTTTATTACTTAGGTTCTCCATTTTTATTTCAGGTCTGTTCCAAAAGAAGGCTTCACAAGTAAGACTTTTTCCAGTAACTATATATGTTCTATGAATAGTTTTGAGTGAATAGTCTGTCAATGACTCATTTATGAGGATCTAGTGAAGTGCGTGCCAAGTACACTTCGTGTGATATCAAAGTTAAATGACAATTTAAAGAGGCCACTGGTGATGTCCCTTTTGAAGGGTATAAACTGCTTCCTTCTGTTCACATTAAACCTCTCTTGTGGATATTGCTGAGTGCTTGAATATTTTAATGTACAGTAAGTAGTTAGGGAAAGACCAGATACTGTAGCTCTCTTGTACAATGAACGTTGTGAAATGAGATACAAAGTCATCATTAATGAATAGTTTATCACCTGAAGTATTAGTCTTCCTACCACTGTTCTTGATGATCGACCAGGAAATGCTGATGCTATGCTAATATTGATGCTATGACAAGTTGGAATGCATTTCAAGGTCCTCTAACCTCTTCCTTGGGAAAAAGATACTCTCATGGTGTTTAAAACACTAGTATGAGATGCTGGACCTTTGAATATGGATAGCAACATTCCGAACTAGACAACCCTATGAGGGAACTCACTTCCTAAAGATTTGTACAGCAATCATTGAACTTAAATGGGTTTTTCTTAGATTGGTGCGATTTTGACCACTGAGATTCCATTGATTGCAAGAGCAGGGAACTCTCAGTCAGGAGGACCAACTCTATGGGAGATACAATAAGATCTGAGTGCTCATTTTCAACTTGTTCCAATTTTTTAAATGATCAAAGGGGTTATACTCAAAGTTACTGATGACTTATCCATCATCGGTGTTCCAATTCAGGGCATCTCTGCTTATCAGCTGTTTCAAGTTGCCGTTGCACTCACCTGAGCTCTGGTGAATGATGCAGACTCCCGGCAGCTTTCCAAGGACAGCGCCATACATCATATAGTGGCAGTGCTTGGTATTGCTGCTTGGCCTCATTGACTTGAATGGGACTGAGCTGCAACTAGGCCAAGTGACCAATGTACAGTGTTGTCACTGGTCTAGTAAGAGGCTTCAGTGCTCAAGGTCTCTTCTAACAGCTGATTGTGGGGGTCCCGGACATCGCAACCCTGCAGATCTGATACTGATGACTTATATTGAGGATAAGTCACAAATAACTTTTCCTGAATAACCCCTTTAATATTTATTATTATTATTATTTATTATTATTAAAGTGCCATTCATTCCATGGTGCTGTACATATGAAAAAGGGTGCACATACATAAAATTTAAAACAGGTACAATAAGCATGAGCAAGATGAGTTTCAAACTGGTACATGGGATGGGGAAAGCATATAGTAGGTGAAGATAGAAGTTAGTCATAGCGGCAGCGGGGTTGCTGTAAGTTGTAGGCTTGTCTGAAGAGGTGGGATTTAGGGTTTCTTTTGAAGATGTCCATATAAGTGAGAGTCTGATATGTTGGGGTAGTGAGTTCCAGAGTATGGGGGGATGCACAGGAGAAATCTTAGAAGCGATTGCTGGAAGAGCAGATAAGTTGAGAGTAGAGAAGGAGATCTTTTGAAGATTGGAGATTGTGTGTGAGAAGGTACCGGGAGATCAGGTCACAGGTGTATGGGAACAGGTTGTGGATGTCCTTGTTTGTCAAGGTTAGTATTTGTACTCGATTTTCTGGGCAGTGGGGAGCCAGTGAAGGGATTGGTAGAGAGAAGAGACAGTAGAGTAATGGATGGAAAGGTGGATTAGTTGGGCAGCAGAGTTGAGGGTAGATTGGAGGGGTGCGAGAATGGTGGGATGGGAGACCCCAGAGGAGGAAGTTACAGAAATCTAGGTGGGAGATGAGGGCATGTACAAACATTTTAGCAGATTCTGGGTTGAGGAATGTGTGGATCGAGAGATATTTTTGAGTTGAATTTGGCAGTAGATGGAAAGGGCTTGGATGTGTGGTTTGAAGGACAGAGCTGAATCAAAGGTTACCCCAATGCACTGGACTTTGTTGACCGGGGAGATTATGCACTCATTAACTGTGATAGATAGATCTGTTGAGTGGGTGGAGTGAGATAGGGGAAATATAAATTCTGTTTTCTCCTTATTAAAGGGAACCTGTCACCTCTACTATGCTACCCTCACTGAGCGTTTCTAAATGTTCATTGTGTTACCCTAAACATATAAATTACACTTTTTTAATTTCATTTGCAGACTAATTCAATAAGTATTATGCATTTTTGTACTTCCCGCCTTTTATGCAAATTAACAGAAAAGAGTCATATCTTACTAGTGTGACCAGAGAAGAGTCATATTTTCAAGCTCTGACTCATCTCAGGTTAATTTGCATATGTATCAAATCGTTTTTTTTACACAATAAAAGCACAGAGAGCTATGGGGACTGGGTATTGCGGATGTGCTAGCGGCCATCTAGCAACCCATGTCCTCAGCTCTATACCCAAATCCAGGTGACAAGTTCCCTTTAAGTTTTAGAAAGCAAGAGGAGAAGAAGTAGGATATAGAAGATAGGCATTGTTGGATTCTGGATTGTAGGGAGGTGATATCTGGATCAGAGAGGTACATTTGCATGTCGTCAGAATAGAAGTGATACTGAAAGCCATAGGACTCTATGAGCAATTTCAGGCCAATTGTGTAGATTGAGAAGAGCAGGGATCCTAGGACAGTGCCTTGAGGGACATCAACGGAGAGGGGACAAGACGAGGCAGTGGTGTGTGAGTGGGAATCACACAATGTCCAGTCTGTAAGGTATTAGGTGATCCAGGAGAGAGCCCAGTCAGTGACACCAAGAGATAAGAGATTTTGTAACAGAAGGGAGTGGTCAACTGTGTCAAAAGCAGAGAATAGACCAAGGAGAAGGAGGAAAAAGTAATGTTGTTTGGCTTTGGCAGTTAGCAGGTCATTGGTAACTTTGGTGAGGGCAATCTCAGTTGAGTGGTGGTGTGGAAAGCCAAATTGTAGCCAAAGAGGGAACAGGAAGAGAAGTGGGAGGGCAGTTGAAGGTGGACATTCTGTTCAAGTTGCTTAGAGGCATATGGCAGTAATGATATATGGTGATATTACTAATTATTTTATAAGCTCAAAAATATATTTACCCATTTCTGAAGAAATATAAGATGGACAGAAACTTATGGGTGTAAACCTCTGTATGGTAACCTACTAGATCAGGGATGCTCAACCTGCGGCCCTCCAGCTATTGTAAAACTACAACTCCTGCCATGCTCTGCTGTAGGCTGCAGGTTGGGCATGCCTGCCCTAGAGGATGGCTCAGTGACACAAGATGGTTTTTATTGAACATCAGTTTACTCAAATTTTGGCAATGTGTATGCAGAGGTGCACCTAGCCTTTCTGCTCCCAGAGGCGAAAACTGAAATGGTGTCCCCCCTCCCCAAAGCCAATTTCCTAACCTAACCCCTTCCTTTCAGCCCATGGCCCTTAAGCTGCCTCCCTCTTGCCCCTACCTGGTGCTGCCTCAGCTGGTCTCATTGGTGGTGCACCCCTGTGTTCATGCAGTTACATTTTCTCATAGAGGGAACAAACCTATTGGTTACACAATATTGTGGCACGGAGCTTGGTGGTTACACACACAGAATTGTGAGGATGGGGCTTATTGGTTACTACTAGCAACAGAACAGTCTCCAGATGCTGTTTGACACTGGTGGTTGCCAACATTAACAGAGTGGTCTGTATACACCACAGGAGATTGACACGCAGCTGGACAATTTTAGTACTTTCCACAGGGTAACTGTACCAGGTGGACTGGTAGGGTCACAATGTCTGCGTACAATTCCCTCCAAGGTATGAGGCTCAGGCCTACCATGTAAAGGTCTCCAGGCTGGAAGTGGTCCACAAATGATACTCAGATCTATGTTGTAGGTAGTGGTCTTTCACTGACCTATTTGATCTCAGCATCTCTACCTCTCTCAGCAGGCCTAGATTCTCCTCATTGCTCCCCTAACTACAGTTGGAACTCGAAAGCTGCATTTAAATGCATTCTTTCTTGACAATCGGCTGTTTGTCAGGAAGAAATGTTTGTCGCTCGTCACCACAGTATGAGGACGAGTGATAGCTGCTGTTATCGCTCGTCCCCATCAAAATTATTGTTCCTGGGCAGCAGAGTGCTGTTTAGACAACATTGTCCGCTGCCCCGAAAAGATGATTTTAATTGTCCACACCTCACGTGATTTCACCAGACCTCAACCAAACTTGGTGCTTTCTTTCCACTACAGTCATTTAAAATTCAGTACCTGAAAATTAATGTGCATTAGGCTTCATGTACCATCCCTTGTCCAGGACAACTTGTATAAGATGACATAACACAGCGTACGTAACATAACATGGCAAACACAACAATATGGCGGTTACCAGTTACTTCATTGAAGTTTACATTTGAAAGAGGGGGTGGTAAGTGCTCCAGCAGTCCTCATTGGGGCACTCTCTTACACATATTTCCAAGTATTTGAAAATAAATTGACAAGTAATAATACAGGTGGATAGGAGATGCTTTACTAGATAGATATGGATCAGTATTTTCATATTCTTTAATTTGCGCAAAACAGGCAAAAATGTAAAAAATTGAATATTGAAAATAATTGGACCAAATTTTTTTTTTTCAGAGTTTGGATGCAATTTTAAACCATCCATGGATACAACGTTCTATTATTCTGGTAAACATTGTTTGAGGTGAATGGTATTGAATTGAACAAATATTACTTCAAAGCTAGTGGCAATAACAGGATTTATGTCTTCTGCAGCCATTGAAAGAAACAACTTGTATCGACTTTCTCTGAGTATTCCCTTCACCCCTCTTCCTCCAGTCGGTAAGTGGACAATTCAACTATGTCCGAGATTTTTAAAGGGGTTGCCTAAGAATAGAAAAAAAATCCCCGTAAGTGCCACTCCAAATCCTATACCCTTTTATGAGGAATGATATTTAATATTTACCACTTATTACAGGAGATCTGGTTACGGTGTATCGTCTGGAGGAGAGTTCTCCCAGCATCCTAAATAACAGCATGTCCTCCTGGTCACACAATGGCTTCTATGCTACAATAGAGGTTCTTAGTAAAGAAGAGATGGGAGGAGGAATAAGACGGGCTGTGAAAGTGGCGTGTACTTGGTCTCAGAATGATATCCTTAAGGCAGGACACCTGTACATCATCAAGTCCTTCCTTCCCGCAGTGGTAAATACCTGGTCAGAGGTTTACAAGGAAGAAACGGTGATCCAGCTATGCCTCAGAGTGAGTATACTAAAGGGAATCTGTCATCATGATTTTGGATTATTATCTTCCAAACAACACAAGTAGTACTGCAGATAAGGAGTCCAGTTCCCTATTTTTTATTTTATTATATTTTATTCCCTATATTTTTTTTTACTACCCCCTGTTCTCCTGCTGTCAGCACTCAATCCGGACAACTGTGCTGCTCTAACATAATGGAGAGAACTCCTGCAGGGGCGGATTGGCCATAGACCCTACAGGGAAATTTCCCGGTGGGCCGATGCCTAGGAGGTCCACCCAAACTCTCCTCACGGCTGCCAGCCGGTTACTTAATGAGCTTATTTCCTCTTATGCACCTGCGCAGCAACCACAGGTGCCGGCATGAATTCAACTGTATTGACGTCCTCAGGACAGCGATACAGTTGAATTTTCTGCTGCACTCTGGTGTTTGGTTCAGCTAGGGCGGTATATTGCCCTGCACTATGGTATTGCTGGCCCTTCCTACTTCCGTTGTCCCTGCCTACATATGTTGGCCCTGTAAAATTATGTTGCCCCGCCTTCAGTCAATTTGGACCCACCTGCAACATGGGCCACTTTTACCTTTTTTTCCAGGGCCACTTTTAGTTCCCAGTCCTCCCCTGCCTGTGCGTGGCAGCCACTGACTTGCTGGGGAGTTGCCACAGCCACCCAACTATCCCTGTGCTTTGAGTCCCTATGAGAAAGCAGAGCAATCACATCACTGTATTTCAGCATAGTTTTGAGCACTGACAGGGGGAGAACGGGAAGCAGTAGGAAAAAAAAGATCTGGATTCCTTATCTGCAGTAATACTGTAGATATTTCAAGATCCTGGTGACAGATTTTCTTTAAATATGTCCCATTATTGTTTTCAATTAGCCAATCTATTAACCACTGTGCATATTTGGCATACCTTATATAAATCTATGAAGAATGTTTGCCAATAAGGAACTATTATCAACTTGACAATTCTAGGAAATCCAGCAACAGAGAGCTGCTCAAAAACTGCTTTTTGCCTTCAACCAAAGGAAACCAAAAACAATTGCGTACTCTCCAAGGTAAGTCATGTGTTCAATGTGTTGTTTGATACTTAAAAGTTCAAGTGATACTTAGCATGTCCTGCTGTAGAAGTTAAATGGTACCTTTCATGAATTTATGAATATATTAGGAAATTACCTACATCATAATCTGAAAAATCGTACTACTAATACAAAGGCAGGATAAAGTGTTCTTGTACTGGTGACATGTTAAAGGCTTTGATCGGTGGGGTCCAAACTCTGAGTACCCTGACAATCACTAAAAGGAGGAGATTGAAACACTCAGGCCTCATGCACATGGCCATTGCCCGGCCGTGGCCGTATTGTGGCCCACAAACAGCGGGTCCGCAATATGCGGGCACCGGCCGTGTGCTCCCCACATCACAGATCCGGAGCTGCGGTGCAGAACGGAAGGCACGAAACCCCACAGGTGCACTATGGAGTGCTTCCGCTGTGTTTCTGTCCGTGCCTTTGCACCTCAAAAAAATAAAACATGTTCTATTTTTTGGGTGGAGCGGAAGGATCACGGACCCATTCAAGTTTAATGGGTCTCGATCCGTCCCGGCTGCCGCACGGACGTTGCCCGTGCATTGGGGACTGCGCTATGTCTGAGCACTTCTATCTCCTTGTTTTAGCTATTAGTGGGGGCTCAGCACTTGGATCACTTGGATGGTGTCACACTCACAAATAAGGTCTTATTCACACATCAGTGTTTGTTATCCCAAATCAGGAGCAGGACCAAAACACCCTCTACAAATATTTCCAATATACTACTCCACTAAGCAAGCAACCGACTGTTGGGAAGGAACTTTTTTTTCCGGACAATTAGCTTTACATCGACACGTGTAAACCCGCCTTAAGGCCTCTTTCACACGGGCGTGTCCGGATTAGGTCCGGATGCGTCCCGGTGCGTTGCGGCAAACCCGCGCGAGTAGGAACGCAATTGCAGTCAGTTTTGACTGCGATTGCGTTCCGATGTTCAGTTTTTATTGCGCGGGTGCAATGTGTTTTGCACGCGCGTGATAAAAAACCGACTGTGGTACCCAGACCCGAACTTCTTCACAGAAGTTCAGGTTTGGGTTCGGTGTTGTGTAGATTGTATTATTTCCCCTTATAACATGGTTATAAGGGAAAATAATAGCATTCTGAATACAGAATGCATAGTAAAATAGAGCTGGAGGGGTTAAAAAAAATAAAAAATAATTTAACTCACCTTAATCCAGTTGTTCGCGCAGCCGGCATCTCTTCTGTCTTCATCTGTGAGCAATAGGACCTTTGATGACGTCACTGCGTTCATCACATGATCCATCACCATGGTGATGGATCATGTGATGAGCGTAGTGACGTCATCAAAGGTCCTATTGCTCACAGCACAGATGAAGACAGAAGAGAAGACGGGCTGCGCGAACAAGTGGTTTAAGGTGAGTTAAATTATTTTTTTATTTTTTTTTTAACCCCTCCAGCCCTATTGTACTATGCATTCTGTATTCAGAATGCTATTATTTTCCCTTATAACCATGTTATAAGGGGAAATAATAATGATCGGGTCCCCATCCCGATCGTCACCTAGCAACCGTGCGTGAAAATCACACCGCATCCGCACTTGCTTGCGGATGCTTGCAATTTTCACGCAACCCCATTCATTTCTATGGGGCCTGCGTTACATGAAAAACGCACAAAGAGGAGCATGCTGTGATTTTCACGCAACGCACAAGTGATGCGTGAAAATCACTGCTCGTGTGCACAGCCCTATAGAAATGAATGGGTCCGGATTCAGTGCGGGTGCAATGCGTTCAACTCACGCATCGCATCCGCGCGGAATACTCGCCCGTGTGAAAGGGGCCTAAAGGTGTTATCTCACTCCAGCAAATGGCATTTACCATGTAGACAAAGTTAATACAAGCCACGTACTAATGTATTGTGATTGTCCATATTGTCTCCTTTGCTGGCTGGACTCATTTTTCCATCACATTATACACTGCTCATATCCAGGGGTTACAAGTTACGACCACCCGGTCCGTGCTTGCACACTATAGTAAAAAGTCTATGTGCACTACCACGGCCCGTCCACCAGAGAGGACGGCATTTATTTATTTTTATGCTGGGTGGTCATAACCATGGAAACAAGCAGTGTATAATGTGATGGAAAAATGAATCCAGCCAGCGAAGGAGGCAATATGGACAATCACAAATGCCACTTGCTGAAGTGAGACAACCCCTTTAAGCTTTGATACGGTTCTAGTAATTTTTCTGAATAGCTGTCTATTGGTCACATCTATAGTATTTGACCAGGTACTGTCCAGCATTATCTGAACCCACCAAGCAAAATGTTGGTTCCCCATTTTCTTTCTTTCAAGGGTACACCCATATAGTCAGGTTTCCTAATGGAGTCTTGGAAGCCAAAATCTGGAGTGGATCATAAAAGCTGAGAAAGGACAGATACATCTTCTCCTCTTCCAAAACTGCAACAGGAAACCAGACAGTATGACTGTACCTTTATAGTGCCCATAAAAGAGGCTGTTTAATAGTCTTCTAAGCCAGTAAATTAACTTATTAATAATCACCAGTATAATGACACTGAGAATATGTTCACATGCTGCAGATTTGCAGCAGAATTATTTGTGATTGAAATGTAGTTGCATACCTGTGAAGCAGGCTGTTTCTGCAAACATCATTTAGATTAGAGAAATTTCTGCAACAAATCTGCTATGTGTCGCTATACCATGATAACACCACGTTATTGCATTGCTAGATGTGTGATTCGCTGATATTTTTATCCACATATGCCTAAAGTACTGACTTTTTACGGTTTATCTGCAGCCAGGAGTTTTAATGTGTGGTTGCTTCTCTGCCAGGTTTCTGGAAGTGTTCCTCTTGTACTGTCACTCAGTCGGTCAGTGGTTCACAGTGGAAGAATACATGGCGGGAAAGTTTCGAAAATACAATCACAACACAGGTAGTGAGAGTGTACCATCAAACAAGCTAGAGAAGACTATGCTGGCCTTCAGCCACTGGACCTATGAATATACCAGAGGCGAATTTCTAGTTTTAGACTTGCAAGGTATGTTCCTGCTCTACCGGCCATCTGGGTCAAAGAGAGTCTGTTATGTTAGAGGTTTTCCTAGATTCCAATATTGATGATTTATCCTGCATGGAGCGCTGCGGCCTCCTGATAACCAACCACAGCGTCAGACATTGTACTGCAGCCCGTTCACTTGAATGGAACTCAGCTAAAACTAGGAAGTTGGAAACAAGAGGCCGCAGCGCTCACTGGAAAGCCGTATCCGCTCCAAACAGCTTATTGGCAGGGATGCCGGGATTTGAACCCCTTTTGATCGGATATTGATGACCTATTCTGATGACAGTGCAGTTTTTGATTCATTATTTAGCCAAAACAAAGACTGGATAAAATACAGGATAACATTTTTTACTTCTTAGGATCCACTCCTGGCTTTAGCTAAATAAAACTTCAACAGACTGCCTGGTGTGAATCTGTCACTGTATCAAGTTTTCTCTTAGAAGCACTAAAAATAGTATTTCTAGAGAAAACTGAATCTGATATAGGCATCTAATGGGGCATATTACGGTTTCTGTGGACTGCAGATGAAATAATTAACGAATACTCGTTTATATGTTTTTGCTGTTATACTTGGCCTCATTATAATGTATATTCTTGTGTGTACATGAGCCCCTAACCCAACGCAGGAAATGTTAACATGAATAAGGACGGGTTCACATTATAGTTTACTTTTCCTTCCCTCTGATCTGTCAGAAGAACAGATAAAAAAAAAGATCCTGTATTTTAAGCATCCGTTATGCTCAGTTATGCACGTTTTGGATCTGTTTTAGCCATTTCCGTATGAGATCCGTTATTTTAGATGGAAAAAAAAGTCCTAAAATATTTGTGACAGAAATCGCTAAAACGGATGCAAAATGTGCATAACTGAGCATAACGGATGCTTAAAATACATGATCCGTTTTTGATTTGTTGTTTTCTGTTCTTCGGACAGATCAGAAAAAGGGAAAACCAAAACGGTGATGTGAACCTGGCCTAAGGCCTCATGCACAAGACCGTTGTTGTGTTCCGTTCCGCAAAATGGGGTTCCGTTGTTCCGTGATCCGTTTCTGTTTTTGTTTCCGTGTGTCTTCCTTTATTTTTGGAGGATCACCAGACATGAAGGAAAGTAAAAAAAGTCTAAGTCAGGTTTGCCATGCAAATGATAGGAAAAAAACGGATGCGGACGCGGATGACAATCTTGTGTGCCTCCGCGTTTTTTCACGGTCCCATTGACTTGAATGGGTCTGCGAACCGTTTTCCATGAAAAAAATAGGACAGGTTATATTTTTTTGACGGACTGGAACCACGGATCACGCACGCGGATGACAAATGGTGCATTAGCCGAGTTTTCAACGGACCCATTGAAAGTCAATGGGTCCGCAGAAAATCACAAAAAACGGAACAACGGACACGGAATAAAACAACGGTCGTGTGCATGAGGCCTAAGTCTTAAACATAGATGCATAATTGTGACGGGAAACATGCAGATACTGCCAACAGACTAACAAAACACGCCCTTTAATACCTGCAGCTAACATTATTAAAGAGCCTGTGGGCAATTTCAGACAAGCGTGTCCAGTGTGGAAAACATGCTCCGTGTGGGAGGAAGATTTCCCATTATGGACACTGATCCTTTCACAGGACCCACCCAGCATTATAATTAGGAGTGCAGCTATAGTGGAAGCAGAGGAAGCGGCTGCTAAAGAGACCGAACTCAGAAGGGGCCCGTCCAAGAGGATGGCTGAAAGGTTTTATTTTTGGGGCCCCCGCAACAGTATTATACAATACATTATATACAGTGACAGGAAATGCAGTATATACATGTAGGAAACAGACCGAGCAGCTGCTGGGCCTGGCCTGATCTGAAAGAACGTTCTTGATTAACCGCAGGAGTGGGGGTTGCACAGAAGAAGGGGGTTACGAAGAAGTTGCTGAGGGGAGCATTCAAAAATTTGCTGTGGGGCCCAGTCAGCTCTAGTTACGCCACTGATTATAGTGATTTATAATTCTGTGTGTCTCTGCTGTTAGTATAAGGCCTCCTGCACACGAACGTATTTTTTTGCGGTCCGCAAAAACGGGTCCCGTTTTTCTGTGATCCGTGACCGTTTTTTCGTCCGTGGGTCTTCCTTGATTTTTGGAGGATCCACGGACATGAAAAAAAAGTCGTTTTGGTGTCCGCCTGGCCGTGCGGAGCCAAACGGATCCGTCCTGAATTACAATGCAAGTCAATGGGGACGGATCCGTTTGACGTTGACACAATATGGTGCCATTTCAAACGGATCCGTCCCCATTGACTTTCAATGTAAAGTCTGGAGTCCCTTTTATACCATCGGATCGGAGTTTTCTCCAATCCGATGGTATATTTTAACTTGAAGCGTCCCCATCACCATGGGAACGCCTCTATGTTAGAATATACTGTCGGATATGAGTTAGATCGTGAAACCTCATTTCCGACAGTATATTCTAACACAGAGGCGTTCCCATGGTGATGGGGACGCTTCTAGTTAGAATATACTACAAACTGTGTACATGACTGCCCCCCGATCTCTTACAGGGGGCTGTGATCAGCACAATTAACCCCTCAGGTGCCGCACCTGAAGGGGTTAATTGTGCTATCATATCCCCCTGTAAGAGATCAGGGCTGCCAGGCAGCAGGGGGCAGACCCCCCCCCCTCCCCAGTTTGAATATCATTGGTGGCCAGTGCGCCCCCCCCCCCCTTCCTCCCTCTATTGTAATAATTCGTTGGTGGCACAGTGTGCGCCCCACCCCTTCCTCCCTCTATTGTAATAAATCGTTGGTGGCACAGTGTGCGCCCCCCATTGGCCCCCCCTCCCTCTATAGCATTAACAACATTGGTGGCCAGTGTGCGGCCTCCCATCTCCCCCCCCTTCCTATCATTGGTGGCAGCGGGTTACTAGCAATAGTACAATAGTAAAAGATTCATACTTACCTGGGAGCTGCGATGTTAGTGTCCGGCCGGGAGCTCCTCCTACTGGGAAGTGACAGTTCATTTAGCAATGCGCCGCATAGACCTGTCACTTACCAGTAGGTGGAGTTCTCGGCCGGACACGAACATCGCAGCAGCCGGTAAGTATGAATCTTCTACTATTGTACTATTGCTAAGTAACCATGGCAACCAGGACTGTAGTAGCATCCTGGTTGCCATGGTTACCGATCGGAGCCCCAGCGATTAAAATGGGACTCCGATCGGAACTCCGCTGCCACCAATGATGGGAGATGGGAGGCCGCACACTGACCACCAATGTTGTTAATGCTATAGAGGGAGGGGGGCCGATGGGGGGGCCCACACTGTGCCACCAACGAATTATTACAATAGAGGGAGGGAGGGGGGGGGGCGCACACTGTGCCACCAACAAATTTTTACAATAGAGGGAGGGGGGGGGGCACTGGCCAACAACCTATTATTACAATAGAGGGGGGGGGGGCGCACTGGCCACCAATGATATTCAAACTGGGGGGGGGGGGAGGGTCTGCCCCCTGCTGCCTGGCAGCCCTGATCTCTTACAGGGGGCCGTGATCAGCACAATTAACCCCTTCAGGTGCCGCACCTAAAGGGGTTAATTGTGCTGATCACGGCCCCCTGTAAGAGATCAGGGCTGCCAGGCAGCAGGGGGCAGTCTTGTACACAGTTTGTAGTGTATTCTAACTAGAAGCGTCCCCATCACCATGGGAACGCTTCTGTGTTAGAATATACTGTCGGTTCTGAGTTTTCACGAAGTGAAAACTCAGCTTTGAAAAAGCTTTTATGCAGACGGATCTTCGGATCCGTCTGTATAAAAACGAACCTACGGCCACGGATCACGGACACGGATGCCAATCTTGTGTGCATCCGTGTTCTTTCACGGACCCATTGACTTGAATGGGTCCGTGAACCGTTGGCCGTGAAAAAAATAGGACAGGTCATATTTTTTTCACGGCCAGGAAACACGGATCAGGGATGCGGCTGCAAAACGGTGCATTTTCCGTTTTTTCCACGGACCCATTGAAAGTCAATGGGTCCGCGAAAAAAAAACGGAAAACGGCACAACGGCCACGGGTGCACACAACGGTCGTGTGCAGGAGGCCTAATTCTGTAGATGCAAGGTCAGGTAGAGACACACAGAATTATAAATCATTATAATTCCATGCGATCCTGTGAAAGGAGTAGTGACCATAATGGGAAATCACAATGCCACACTGAACTTGTTTTCCACACTGGACACAATCGTCTGAAAATGCCAAAAGGGTACGGCCATGGTCAGGTTTTTGGATGCAGTTTTTGAAGCTACAATCAGGAGTGGATAATAAGAGGAGAGAAAGCATAAAAAAACACTTCTCCTCTGTTTTGAATTTACTCCTGGTTTTGTCTTCCATAACTGCGTCCAGAAACCTGATCACGTGGCCGCACCCTAATTTGAAGGCGTTTGTATTAATAGCTATTGGTCTGCAATGGCCTTGCAGACATACACTGCCTGTCCAAAAAAAAAGTCGCCACCTGGATTTAACTAAGTAAATAGTTATGAGCCTCCTATTGGATAATTACTGCATGGGCGATTATCTTTCAGCTGGCAACAAGTTATTTAACCCCAACTGGTGCAATGAGTTGCTTCTCATTTCTTAACCCCTTCAGGACACAACCTTATTTCACCTTAAGGACAAGGCCATTTTTTGCAAATCTGACCAGTGTCACTTTATGTGGTGATAACTTTAAAACGCTTTTACTTTTAGCCAGGCCATTCTGAGATAGTTTTTTCGTCACATATTGTACTTCATGACACTGGTAAAATTGAGTAAAAAAAAAAAAATCATTTTTATTTATGAAAAAATACTAAATTTACCAAAATTTTGAAAAAAATTTGCAAATTTCTAACTTTCAATTTCTCTACTTCTACAATACATAGTAATAACTCCAAAAATAGTTATTAATTTACATACCCCATATGTCTACTTCATGTTTGGATCATTTGGGGAATGCTATTTTATTTTTTGGGGACGTTACAAGGCTTAGAATTTTAGAAGAAATCTTGGAAATTTTCAGAAATTTTCAAAAAACCATTTATTTAGGGACCAGTTCAGGTTTGAAGTCACTTTGTGAGTCTTACATAATAGAAACCACCCAAAAATGACCCCATTTTAGAAACTACACCCCTCAAGGTATTCAAAACAGATTTTAAAAACATTGTTAACCCTTTAGGTGCTCCACAAGAGTTATTGGCAAATGGAGATGAAATTTCAGAATTTCATTTTTTTGCCAATTTTTCAATTTTAACCCATTTTTCCACTAAGAAAGCAAGGGTTAACAGCCAAACAAGACTGTATCTTTATTGCCCTGACTCTGCCGTTTACAGAAACACCCCATATGTGGTCGTACACTACTCTACGGCCACACGGCGGGGTGTAGAGGGAAAGGAGCGCCGTGTGGGTTTTGGGGGGCTGATTTTTATGGACCGGTTTATTTACACCGTGTCCTATTTCAAGACCCCCTAATGCACCCCTACAGTAGAAACTCCCTAAAAGTGACCCCATCTAAGAAACTACACCCCTCAAGGTATTCAAAACTGATCTCACAAACTATGTTAACCCTTTAGGTGCTCCACAAGAGTTATTGGCAAATGGGGATGAAATTTCAGAATTTAATTTTTTTGCCAATTTTTCAATTTTAACCTATTTTTTCCACTAACAAATCAAGGGTTTACAGTCAAACAAGACTGTATCTTTATTATAAAGGGTTAATAAAGTTTGTAAAATCAGTTTTGAATACCTTAAGGGGTGTAGATTCTTAGATGGGGTCACTTTTAGGGAGTTTCTACTCTAGGGGGGCATCAGGGGGGCTTCTAAAGGGACATGGTGTCAATAAAAAAGGCAATCAAAATCTGCCTTCCGGAAACCATGTCGGTCCTTTCCTTTTGCGCCTCCTTTTTACTGATACAGCAGTTTACGACCACAAATGTGGCGTTTCTGTAAACTGCAGTATCAGCGTAATAAATATAAAGTTTTGTTTGGCTGTTAACCCTTGGTTTTTACCGGAAACGACGGATTGAAATGGAAAAGTGCCAAAAATAGCTGTTTTGGCACCATTTTTACAAAAAATTTTGGACCGTGTTAGTCTGGGGGGTTGGGTCATGGGGTATTTTTACAGAGGAGATTATTACGGATGTGGCGATACCTAATAAGTCTAATTTTTTACAATTATTTAGGTTTTAGACTATATTATCTTTTTGGATACAAAAAAAGAATTTTTTTTGTATCTCTATAGTCTAAGAGTCATTTTTTTAAAGTTTTTTAGCCGTATGTATTAGGTAGGGGCTCATTTTTTGCGGGATGAGGGGACGGTTTTATTGGCACTATTTTGGGGGCTATATGACTTTTTGATCGCTTGCTATTACACTTTTTTTCATGTAAGGTGACAAAAAAAAACATTATTTTTTTTTTTTACCGTGTTAATCTGGGGGGTTAGGGGTATATTTACAGAGGAGATTATTACCGACGCGGCGCTACCTAGTAAGTCTACTTTTTATTTTTTTTTGTGTCTCAAGTCTGAGAACCATAGTTTTTTTTGAATAGTCAGTGGCTAAGTTGGTGAAGGGGATTATAAATTTAGTACTCCATGGAAGTGTGGTACTCCCTGAAGCAACCGTCAATGCAGAGGCCCGGATGATCGGGGCACGTGTCACACTGAGTAGTGGTGTCCTTCCGTATCCCCCTCCTGCAACACACTCTGCGACATTTTTTTGGGGTTCGTCCCTTCTTTCCAGTATGGGGGACCACACCTGGAAAGTGTTGGCCAGGGACGATCCGGGCGCCTCCAATTCCCGAGATACTCCCACCTGCTCTTTTTCGGTCAAAAAAAACATCAGGGTCTTGAGGACTGCCTCATAGAACTGGAGGAATGTCCCTGTGTTGCCAGCGCTCTGGAACAGTACAAAAGTGTTGTACATGGCAACCTGCACCAAGTAGACCACAACTTTTTTGTACCATGCCTTGGTTTTGCGCATGGCGTTATATTTGGCTTAAGGACTTGATCAGAGAGATCAACTCCTCCCATATACCGATTGTAGTCGACGATACAATCGGGCTTGAGGACCGTTGCCGCGGTACCTCGCACAGGGACAGGGGTGATGCGGTTACCGTGAATTGTGGACAGTACAAGGACATCCCTCTTGTCCTTATATCTGACCAGCAGCAGGTTTCCACTGGTAAGGGCACGGGTCTCACCCCTGGGGATAGGTACCTGGAGGGGGTAGGTAGGGAGGCCGCGCAGATTTTTCTGCACGGTCCCACAAGCGAACGTGGATCTGGCGGCGAGGGACCGGAACAAGGGGATACTAGTATAAAAGTTATCCACGTATAGGTGGTAACCCTTATCTACCCTGTTTCCATTTTAAATGACCCCCCTCCCCACCCTGATCTCCCTGTGTCATTTTAAATGATCCCCCTCCCCTGTGCCAGTGGACAGTGGATTACCGTATTTAGTCTCCCCCCCACCTTGACCAGACATCTCCCACCTTCCATCAGATATTTCCCCCCCCCACCCCTACCTGTCACCCCTGTGTGTCCGTGCCAGCCAAGTTGTGAGTCAGCCAGACTCCGTCAGGGCAGAGCGAGCATCGGGCGGAAGAAGGCGGCAGCTTGTCCTGGCGGCGGCGTGGGCTCTCTGATTTAAAGAGACCTCGCACCGCCTGTGCTGCGGCCAATCAGTGAGCTGCGTGGCAGCGCCCGTAGGGTCCAGAGGAGTCAGACGCCTTACTGTACCGTAGCTTCGGGGGCCTTATATTCTGGTGTGGCTTTATTATCGGGGAGGCCTTATTTTCGGGGGATGTCTTATTATCGGGGAGGTCTTATTTTCGGGGGGGGGATGCCTTATATTACAGCCAGAGGCAAAACTAGAAGTAGGCCTTATTTTCGGGGGATGTCTTCTTTTCGGGGAAACACGGTAGCAGTGGGTGCATAAGGTCCCACACAAGTTTCCCGCTAACACCCAGAGTGGGGGGACATTCTGGGGGTTGAATACAGGAATCTCGCCCCTCGTACACACGGAATTTGTAAGTGTACCCTGAGGTACTCTCACAAAGTATGTACAGCTTCACGCCATATCTCGCCCGCTTTGAGGGAACATACTGGCGGAAAATGAGTCTCCCCTTGAAAGCAATGAGAGACTCATCAACCGCGACCTCCCTTCCAGGTACGTAGGCCTCCATGAATTTGGCCCCGAAGTGATCGATGACCGGCCTGATTTTGTACAGGTGGTCATAGGCAGGATCACCTTGGGGGGGACATGCTGCATTATCTGCATAATGCAGGCATTTCCGGATGGCCTCAAATCGGAAACGTGTCATGGCCATACTGTAGAGTGGGGTCTGGTAGAGGACGTCCCCACTCCAGTACAGCCTGACACTGGGCTTTTTAATTAGGCCCATATGCAGCACGAGGCCCCAAAACGTCCTCATCTCGGCTGCACTGACCGGGGTCCAGCCACTGGGCCTAGCCAAAAACGAGCCCGGGTGTTGAGCGACGAACTGTTGGGCGTACAGGTTCGTCTGCTCCACCATCAGATTTACCAGTTCCTCACTGAAAAAAAAAGACTGAAAAAGTCGTATTCAGTGAAGCCCACTGTGTAAATCTGGATTCCTGATTCACCAACAAAATCAGGAATCGCGGGCTCAAAGTTCTCTGGGGTACACCAGACAAGTCCACCTGCAGGGGGCTCAGGTGGACTGACCTGGTGGGCCGGAAAACTAGTACGAGCCCCAGAGCTGCTCGTACTAGGCTGGGCCACAGGGTCCCTAGCATGGGGGTCCCCTCGATCCGCCTGGCAGAGTCTCCGCCGCCTTGGGGGCTCATCATCGCTTGATGATGAGGAGGATGCGGATGACAACAGGAACGTGGGGTCATCCTCATCCTCACTGGGGCTCTCGGACTCGGAGCCATGAAGGGCGTATGCCTCCTCGGCTGAGAACGTCCGGCGGGCCATCGGGGAGTGTGTGTCTGCTTGTGTGTGTGCGTGCGTGGAAAACTTTATTAGGTGTGCGTGTGTGTGGGGCACGGGTGTTCACGCACTTACCCTATAGCTATAAAAAAAAAAAAAGATTCCTAACTAAAAAAAGTTTTAAAAAAAGTGTAAAAAAGAAAAAAAAATACTAATGCGCTGTGGGGCGGGGTGGGTGATACGCTAACAGTGGCCGGACGCAAAGAGTGCCGGCCACAGATAGCGCATGCAAAGAAAATACAAAAAAAACTAAAAAAATTGCACCCCCAAAAAGTGTGTGTGTGTGGGGGGGCAAGCTGCAGCACCCCTGGGGGGGGGTCTAGGGTCACACAGCTAACTGCTGTGGACCCCAGACACCCGATCAGGGGGCTCACAGACCAAAAAAGTTTTTTTTTTTTTTTTTACCTAATCTAACCCTAAACTTGCCCTAACTACCCCTGCCTACACCTCCCACTACCTGCCTGCCCCTGCCTGTCCCTGCCTCCTAAGGTGCCTGATGGCACCAAAAACTCACAAGTCGGTGGGCAGCACGATCTCTTGCTGCTCTCCCCGCTCCACGGACCGGAATGAGCGAGGAGAGCAGCGGCAGAGATTCAAACTTGCCGCGCTCCTCCCTCATGCCACATGGGGACCAATCGCAGGCGATCCTGAGAGGTGGCGTGATCGCCACCTCACAGGATCGCAGGACGGTGATTGGTGGTGTATATTCACACCACCGATCACCGTCCTTTCCGGGTTATCGGGTCATCAAAGACCCGAATAACCCGGAAACGCAGAAAACCGCAGGTCTGAATTGACCTGCGGTTTTCTGCGATCGCCGACATCGGGGGGTCACAAAACCCCCTGGGCATTGGTACAGAGTGCCTGCCGAATGATTTCGGCAGGCATTTGGTTCCGATCACCACAGGCGGCGGTACGCCCTGTGTCCTGAAGATGTTAAACAACCATGTCGAAAGACACATCTCGTGGTCGTGGAAAAGATCTGTTTGAGAAGGGTCAAATCAATGGCATGCAACAAGCAGAGAAAACATCTAAGGAGATTGGAGAAACTACTAAAATTGGGTTAGGAACTGTCCAACGCATTATTAAAAACTGGAAGGATAGTGGGGACCCATCGTATTCGAGGAAGAAATGTGGCAGGGAAAAAATCCTGAATGATCGTGATCGGCGATCACTTAAATGTTTGGTGAAATCAAATCAACAGTAGAACTCAGGGCTATGTTTAACCCCTTAGTGACCACCAATACGTGTTTTTACGGCGGTCACTAGGGTGGCCAAACGTCTGGTTTTAGGACGGACAGTCCGGTTTTCAGGCTCCCTGTCCTCCGTCCGGCGCAGGGCCTGGACGGACACAGATGTCCTCCTTTTCAGTGGCTCACGCTCAGACAGCAGCATTGCGCTGTCTGAGCGTGAGCTACAGCAACTGACCGAGGCTCCTCTCACCCCCAGTCAGTCACTAGAGCCGCAGATATGGATCCCTGTGGCTGACTGAGGGGGAGAGAAGCACCCCGGCTGCCCCTGCTCACCTTCCATTCACAAAGTTCTTCCCTCTCCTCCCCTGTGTTTTTCCAGCCGATGGTGGGGGCGTGGCTTCACTGATACGGGGGCGTGGCTGCACGTGGTTTGGAGGCGTGGTTTTGTTCATTGTGGGAGTGGCTTGGGGCATTGTGGGTGTGGTTTGGGTCGGCTTTCTAGGGTGAAGCCAGCTGTCTCCCATCAGCACCCCGAAAATGCGATCGCGGGGTGCTGATGTGTTCAGGGCCGGTGCAAGGATTTTTGCCAACACAAGCGAAGCTACATTTTGGTGCCCCCCCTCGCAGCTCACCTGGCCCTGGTCCCGTCCGCAGCAGCTGGCTTCTCCTCTGTGCGGTCCTGGTATCTTCTCTCTGCTTCAGACAATCGCTGTTTGAGGACTGTATTTTTCGCCCCCATCCATCATGCCCCCATGTCACATTTCTCCCCCTCCATGTCACATTTTTCCGCCCTCCCCCAGAGTGCGCCCTAAGGCAGCTGCTTGGTCTGCCTTATGGAAGCATCGGCCCTGGATGTGTTGGGAAGCTTACCTTGCTTCCGATCAGGGCCCTGAGCTGGTCTTCAGTTATCTCCAGCAGGCTGTGCCTCTCTGGCGCAGCCTGCTGGTCAATGTTTGAATAGCATTGCTATTGAAATGCAATGCATTATAGAGATAATGCATTACATTTTAAAAGCAATCAAAATACTGTATATTATAGTCCCCTTGTGGGACTATGAAGTAGTAAAAAAAATAGAAAAAAAATACACATTTATTAAATAAAAAAAATTCCATAAAATAAAAAAAATCATTTTTTTCCATTGAAAATACGCGCCCGTAACGACCGGGACTACATAAATATTACATAAATTATCCCCTATGGTGAACGCCGTAAAAATAAAATAAAAAAAAAGACAGAATTTCGAATTTATTCTTAGTTTCCACCGAAAAAAACGTAATAACAAGCGATCAAAAAGCGGCATTTACTCCAAAATCATACCAATGAAAAATACAAGTCGTCTTTCAAAAATCAAGCCCTCACACAATTACATATAAAAAAATAAAAAAAAGTTATGGGTCTTGTGAAGTGGCAATGCAAAATCATTTTTTTGGTTAATAAAAGGGGTTTTATTGCAAAAAAAAAGTAGTAAAACGTAAACAAAATTATAAGTATTTAGTATCACTGTAATCGTACTGACCCAGAGAATAAAGATATTATGTTATTTGTACCGAAAAATGAACGCCATAAAATTTATAATGAAAAAACGCAGTGGCAGTATTGCTATTTTTCCCCATCTCCCTCCCAGAAAGAGTTAATAAAAGTTAATCAGAAAGTTATGTGTACCCCAAAATGGCGCCATTAAAAACTACAACTTGTCCCGTAAAAAACAAGCCCTCATAAAGCCATATAGACAAAAAAATAAAAAAGTTATAGCTCTTGGAACGAGACCATGAAAAAAGGAAGAAAAATGCTTGGTCATAAAGGCCCAAACAGGCTTGGTCACTAAGGGGTTAATAGTGAAAGTAAGAGCATTTCCACACGCACAATGCGAAGGGAACTCAAGGGATTGGGACTGAACAGCTGTGTAGCCTAAGAAAACCACTAATTAGTGAGACAAACCAGAAAAAAAGGCTTCAATTTGCTAGGGAGCATAAAGATTGGACTCTGGAGCAATGGAAGAAGGTCAGGTGGTCTGATGAGTCCAGATTTACCCTGTTCCAGAGTGATGGGCGCATCAGGGTAAGAAGAGAGGCAGATGAAGTGATGCCCCCATCATGCCTAGTGCCTACTGTACAAGCCTGTGGGGGCTGGACCAGCACCCGATTCAGATTTATGGAGTGCAGGATTCAATTCTGCAAATACTGCACTAAATCTAATGACTTGTGTCAGGGTGTGTCAGAAGGCATGGCATGCTACCTTACACAACTGAAAACCATGGTCATTGTGCACTAGCTATCTTCTCTAAATGACTGTTAGAGAGTAAAGGTCATTGATGTTTGTCACGCAAGGGAACTATGTAAAGAAAGCTGTCCTGCATTTCATCCTGTGCTCATCATATTCATTTGTTTCATTAAGGTGTAGGTGAAAATCTGACAGATCCATCGGTTATTAAAGCAGGGGAACACAGGTGAGATATAGCATATTAGAGGGATTTCTGACATTCCACAAGTACATAACATACTATGATAGAAATGCTAAACATGACAAACAATAGAGGAATTACCTGTCTGGCTCCCTCATGACACACACAGTGAGATATATGGAAGCATTAACAGGTAGAAAAAATGTGCAAAAGGGGTTGTCTAACGGCCTGGGACTGTTTTACTGGACATGACTTCTAGATTCACCAGTCTACCAGACCCTGTCCTCTACATTAGCTTATCTAGAACATACCAACATAATAAAGTATCTTCAGCTTCCTGAAATTGAAATTAAAAAAAGAAAGCAGTCAATTCTGCATTTCATGTAAAATGTTGGCCTACAAGCTGTGGACCCCACTGTAGGCTTTTCTGATTAATTTCTGTTTTTATTGGCAATCCCTGTCCTAAACCCCATTTACACAAAACTAATTTTCAAACCACTGATTGAGCATCTGATGAATATTTTCTGTCACCGCAATAATAGGGGAAGAACATCTAGTGACAACTCTTCTGAGAGCAATTTGCTAGGCATTGTGAATGTCTGCTGGTGGCATTCATTTACTTATACCACCACCGCTAGACACAGTCAATCAAAGCCAAAGATAAATCATACTGCTATCATTTCTCTCCTATGTTACTATTGGGGCATGGGAACTGCAGACTGGTACAGTACTGGTATCCAGTCTCATAATCCATACAATGCTTGGCCGAATTGCCCTCTATAATAACAGAGGTCACACCTTCCTTACATCATTTTTTCCATATTGCTTCCACTTGATCAGATCACAAGATATGATATTTGGACCGGCTAACTTGGGGGATAATGCCATCAAAAACTTCTGCATGAAACACCAATGCAACACATGCTGCAGATATCTGAAACTTCCTGGTAAGTAAATGTGGGGCAATTTTCGTAGTATTTTTATACTTTATACTGCAAAATGATATCATTGTTAAAGCGGTTGTGTGAGATTTTTTTTACTGGTGACCTATCCTCCGTTCCGATGCGGGGACACCACACCGATCAGCTGTTTGAGAAGGCAGTGCCTCCCCTGTGAGAGCGGCAGCCTTCTCTTAGCTTTCCCTAGACCAGTGACGACATCTTCATCGATCACATAGCCTAGGGCAGAGATGGGCAAACTGCGGCTCTCCAGCTGTTGTAAAACTACAACTCCCAGTATGCCCAGTCTGCCTACAGCTATCAGCCTACAGCAGGGCATTGTGGGAGTTGTAGTTTTACAACAGCTGGAGAGCCGCAGTTTGCCCATCCCTGGCCTAGGGGAGCTGCAATACCAAGCACAGCCGCTTGGACAATGTACGGCTCTAGAAGACCGTGGCACTCACAGGAGCACTGGTGCCTTCTCAAAACAGCTGATCGGCAGGGGTTCCAGGTCATCAGTAAATACAATTTTGGAAAACCGATTTAAATATGTAAGTTGACTTCCTGCTTCCATTTCATGCAAAATGGTTGTTGTTATCAAAGCCTAATTTAGGTGAAATCCTTGAGTGGAGTTAGTCTTTAATGGGTTTATCATCAGCTATCCATATTAATGAAAACTTCACTTACAGCCCATCAGCATTCTTAAGCTTTGCAGTTCACATACTGTATTTTGAAGCTATGTGTGCTTTATGCTGATGAAGGACCATACCTCTTCTGGTTTCTGCTTTCTGGATGTGGAGACTGGTTGCATTTAGATCTTCCCAGCTTAAAATAAGTCCACTGCCCTCTTTTCATTATAGAAGTGTTTGATTGTATGACTTGTCACTGTTGTCGCAAATTCTACGACACACTTCTTCTTTTGTGTGGCTCCAAATTGGTTAGAATTATAAGTATGAGCTTATACAGCTTTCTCAATGAGACCAATACAGGCTGGTATCATGGAAAATATGCAGTACTTTATTCCAGTTACATACACTTATATAGGCAATATGAGGTAGACAAAATGGTGGTCCTAAATTAAAGTTTATTGGCTCTGTGACAAAAAGGGAGTAGTTTACTAACTTTATTCCTGAGTTTCATTGGTACATTGGAAACTAGCAACTTAACTCCCCCTTTCTTTCACCAATGATCTTACAACAAAGAGAAAATGTACACGAGGCACTTAATTGATTTTTGCCATCTAGTGGAGAAAAATGTGTACTATAGCAGAGAGAGAAAGAAATAAAATCCTGTCTCTCACATCACTGCCTTGTACATAGTCAACACCATCAGCTTAAATATTATAAGCCACTTGGACATATCAGTGATATAAGCTGCCATTTACTGGGGTCCACCTGCTGGGACCCACAGTGATATTGAATAAAGAGGTCCTGGAGCACCCTATGAACATGCAGCTTGGTGCACATTTGCGACCACCTCTGCATTCAGTTCTAGAGGACTGCCACGTATAGCACTTGGTGCTTTTTTAGTTCCAACTCAAGTAAAAATAGTTAAGCTCCTTTTGCATTACATTATTATCCACTTGGGGAGACGTTGTTTTTTTGCATGTTCCATCTTTGGTGCAAAGGTCCTTCCAATGTTCCATCTTACAAAGGTCCTTCCCCAAGGACTCCTCTTTTTTTTTTAACAACTCATGATAGAATATAATTGCTATAAATAATTTCCCAGTATTTACAGAGTATGGTAAATTCCAGGGGGAAAAGGTTTATAATCAGATTAATTTAAGAATCTCTTTTACGCCCAATGCACATTTTCTTTGGGAGATCAGCTCTTGGAATGTGGCACAAGGGGAAGCATTCCCTAACGATATGCCTTATTGACAGTTTATCACCGCCAGTTTCCTTCTTTCTTTTTTTTTGTAGAAAAGGTAGTTTATTTATGTTCTTATTGTGCTGTATTAAATGATTTCTTTTCTGTTTTTGAAAAGCTAAAATATCAAGCATCACATAGCAACTAAAAGATACTAAAAGACAACATGCAGTAGTAAGGGCTGTTTTACACCTGCAGATATTTCGGGAGATCATCGCTAACAAGCGTTTGTCGTAACGCTCGTTAGCGATGATCTGTCTGTGTAAGGGCTGTTTCACATGAGTGGATGCCGTGCGTGTCATCCGCAGCGTGAAAGACAGCCAAGCCCCGCACTGGACAGTAGAGACACGGAGCATTAACATGATTGATAATGCTCCGTGCCTCTCTGTGATCTTTTTACTACAAAATCACGGTGACAACTTTATCTCACTGTGATTTTGTAGTAAAAAGATCAGAGAGGCACAGAGCATTATCAATCATGTTAATGCTCCGTGTCTCTGCTGTCCGGAACAGGGCTTGGCTGTCATTCACGCTGCGGATGACACGCACGGCATCCGCTCGTGTGAAACAGCCCTAATACAGCTCTAAAGTGCCACTGATTACTTGATGAACGGGCAAACACTCATTCATCGGGCAATCACAATTCTTATGCATGATTTTAAAAAAATCATCATGTGCTGGTGGCAGATAGTGCCATATAATCAGTTTGCTGCTGTTTGCAAAAAAGCACCTAAAAGACTCTCAGACTGTGAGAAACAAGATTCTATGGTCGGATTAAACAATTTTAAGCATCATATTTGAAGGAAACCAGGCACTGCCCCATACCGTTCCTACAGTGAAGCATGGTGGTGGCAGCATCATGTTGTGTGGGTGTTTTTCAGCAGTTAGGACAGGGAGACAGGTCAGTGTTGAAAGGAAGCTGAATGGAACAAAGTGCAGAGATATTTTTAATGAAAACCCAATCCAATCCCAATCCTGTGGGCCTCAGAATGGGTCAAAGGTTCACCTTTCAACAAGACAATGGGGGAGATTTATCAAGACTGGTGTACTCATACACAAGTCTTGATCTACAGGTGCTGACGTGAGACGCGCCCAATTTATTAAGAGGCAGATGTCTCCTTATAAATTTGCTGCATCTCTGCCCTGCTGTGTGCCAGAAACTCTTCTGGCATAAGTTATAGTAAATCCAGCGACTTTTTTACCCCACAATAGTGGCGTAAGAGGCTTTGTAAATGTCCCCCAATGACCCTAAGCACACAGCCAAGACAGCACAGGAGTGGATTAGGGACAACTCTGTGAATGTCCTTGAGTTGCTCAGCCAAAGTCCTGACTTAAACCCAGTTAAACATCTCTGGAGAGACCTGAAAATGGCTGTCCACCGATGGTCCCCATCCAACCTGACGGAGCTTGATAGGATCTGTAGAGAAGAATGGCAGAAAATCCCCAAATCCAGGTGTGCAAACCTTGTGGCATCATACCCAAAAAGAAACGGAGGCTGTAACTGCTGCCAAAGGTGCTTCAGCTAAGTACTGAGTAAAGTACTGAGTCTGAAATCTGAATACTTTTGTCAATGCAAGATTTTAGTTTTTCCTTTCCAACAAATTACCAAACATTTTGAACATCCTGTTTTCACTTTGTCATTATGGGGTATTGAGTGCAGATTGAAGGTGAAAACTTTTAGCTTTTTTTTATTTTAGCACAAGGCTACAGCATAACAAAATGTGTAAAAAGTGAGAGTCTGAGGCCTTTCCGAATGCACTGTACTTGTATAGTCCACAAGATTTTAAAAAAATGTGTTGAGAATGGAGGGAAAGTTCAGACATGATTTCAATACTGAGCATTTTTATAGCTTTAACTCTTTCTTTCTATTTTTGCAGAGATGAAAATAAATGAGTACATTACAGATGCAGCCTTGTTTCGAGGCAAATCTCAAGTCTCCATTGAAAACTGTGAGATAAAAGCTCAGGCCAGCAACCTATCGGTGCCATACACTGACTGACTGCCTATCTGCTGGCGGCATAACTTGCCTGGAGTCCGAATTCCTACTTATTTACAACGTACTTGTCGTCACTACCAGTATTATCTTTGTGTCAGGGCTCATGCACATGAATGTATTTTCTTTCCACGTGCATTTTTTTTTTTTTGCGGACCGTATGCGGAACCATTCATTTCAATGAGTACGCAAAAAAACGGAAGTTACTCCTGTGCATTCCGTTTCCGTGTGGCCTCTTGCACACGACAGTATGGCTTTTTCAGTATTTTGCAGTTCGCAAAAAACGCATCCGCAAAAAATACGGATGACATCCGTGTGCATTCAGTTTTTTGCGGAACGGAACAGCTGGCCCCTGATAGAACAGTACTATCCTTGTCCGTTATGCAGACAATAATAGGACATGTTCTATCTTTGAACGGAAAAACGTAAATACGGAAACGGAAGGCATACGGAGTCCATTGAACTAAATGGTTCCATATACGGACTATATATAGAATGCAAAAAACAGAACGTAAACGGAAAAAAAAAAAACGTTCATGTGCAAGAGGTCTATGTCTGTTCCGCAAAAACAATAGAACATGTCCTATTATTGCCCGCATTATGGACAGGGATAGTACTGTTCTGTTAGGGCCCAGATGTTCCGTTCTGCAAAATACGGAATGCACAGGGACGTCATCCGTATTATTTGCAGATCCATGTTTTGTGGACTGCAAAATACATATGGTCGTGTGCATTAGCCCTCATAGTGAGGAGTTATTCATACACCTTGTATGTTATATGTGGTGCCTACATCTAAAGGCCCCATACACATAAGGGCTCATGCACACAAACGTATTTTCTTTTCGTGTCTGTTCCGTTTTTTTTGCGGACTGTATGAGGAACTATTAATTTTAATGGATCCACAAAAAAACGGAAGTTACTTCGTGTGCAAGAGGCCTCTGTCTGTTCCGCAAAAACAATAGAACATGTCCTATTATTGCCCGCATTATGGACAGGGATAGTACTGTTCTATTAGGGGCCAGCTGTTCCGTTCAGCAAAATATGGAATGCACAGGGACGTTATCCATATTTTTTGCGGATACGTTTTTTGCGGACCCCAAAAAACATACAGTCGTGTGCATGAGCCCTTAGAGTATTGTTGTCCAAACCCACTGTTTTTGGTGGCGCCAGCTGACAATCTCTTATCTATGGGGAGCTGCCAACTCTCCCCTAACAGATGATGTCAAGGGAGAGAAGGATTTGTGTTAACAAATGTCATATCACCGGCCTATGATGGGGAGGAAGTTACTCAGTAAGTGGTGGTGTCTCAAGAAGATTACAGACTGGTTACATCATTTTGGAGGTTTACATTGTGCATTATATGTGCAGATCCAGAATACTTGACTTTTTTTTCTTGGTTATTAAATAGCCAGCACAAAAAAAAACAGGTAAATGTGTCTTCAAAAACTCACTTGATTAAACAAAATCAGTGGAGTAGGCATGTCTACAAAAAAGCAGCATATGTATTCCCAGTATGAGCTGCTCAGTTCTTCCAACAAAACCAGTTTGTGACCCAAGCCATTAATAGTCATAACTGAATAACAAAGCAGCTTGCGTCATATATGCAGTCTAATAGTAATCCCGTGCATAGTACAGAGATAACAACACATAACATAACAACACCGCACATGACGACCTCTGTAATGTTTTCAGCAGTCTAGCCTTCTATTAAAGGGAACCTGTCCTCACGTTTTCCATAGTCAACTAATGATATGGTGCTGTAGGTGAC
Organism: Bufo bufo; assembly: GCF_905171765.1. Classification (NCBI taxonomy): domain Eukaryota; kingdom Metazoa; phylum Chordata; class Amphibia; order Anura; family Bufonidae; genus Bufo; species Bufo bufo. The sequence continues at coordinate 666,175,686 of NC_053389.1, forward strand.
ACCACAGCGAAATCATTGTTGTGTCTTTTACAGCTCTCAGCTTCAGACTTTTTCATGCAAATCCACTTGTGTACCTTTCCACATGTAAATGGGGGTCATGGAGTCACCGGAATCACCGCCAGAAGCCCCCCCATTGACATCCCTCCGATATCCCGGTGCATCTGAAATCTTGTGTGTGCATTATATATACTCTTTCCCTTCTCTCACAGTAACAGTAAGCTGATGTACACACACGAGAGGAGAAGGGAACGAGCATTTAGGGATGTGCCCTTGCCAGATTTCAGACATGGCGGGATGTCAATCACAGATGGATGGTGTACAAAGACACATCGATGACTCTGCAATCTGCATTTCCATATGGAAAGGTACATTTTCAAAGTGGATTTATTTCAAAATGCCGAGGCTGAGAGCTATAAAAGACGCAGCAAGTATGTTTCTGCGGTGTCACCTATAGCACCATATTATTAGTAGCATATGGCAAATATGATAACAGGTTCCCTTTAAACCATGGCAAGATGTTCAGTGTTTCAAAGTATAACGTGATCACGAATTCCTTATTAACACTTCAACTGCTACGGGACCTCTTTTTGAAGGGAAAGGATGATCTTACTGTCTATCATGTACAAATTAATTGAAATGAACCCTTAGGGTAAATGCACACGTTCAGGATTTATGTGCGGAGAATCCGCACTGAAATCCGCAGGTGTTCGCAGGGAAATGGAGAAAAGTGAATGGAGAAAATCCGGTCAGGAAAAATAAAATAAATTGACATGCATTGTGTACAGGAGAATTTCAAATTCTACGATGCAGATTTTCTGCGCGCAAATCCACACAGAAAATCCACACACCATCCTGATCCTCAATTCTGTGTGCATTAGGGTGCCTTCACACGCTGCAGATTTTGTTGCTGAATTTTGTGTGTGACAATCTGTTCCATTCATTTGAATGGGACTGAAAGCACATGGATTTTTGCAAGCCTCGTTCAGGTGAATGGAACTGGTTTTCGGTTTTTAGAAAATTCTGCAAAAACCCCAGCAGTGTGTGAAGACACCCTTAGGCCCCTTTCACATGGGCGAGATTTCCGCGCGGGTGCAATGCGTGAGTTAAACGCATTGCACCCGCACTGAATCCGGACCCATTCAATTCGATGGGGCTGTGCACATGAGAGTTGGTTTTCACGCATCACTTGTGCGTTGCATGAAAATCGCAGCATGTTCTATATTCTGCGTTTTTCACGCAACGCAGTCCCCATAGTAGTGAATGGGGCTGCATTAAAATCGCAAGCATCCGCAAGCAAGTGCGGAAGCGGTGTGATATTCACGCACGGTTGCTAGGAGACGATCGGGATGGAGACCCGATCATTATTATTTTCCCTTATAACCATGGTTATAATGCTATTATTATTTTTTTATTATAATGCTATTATTTTTCCTTATAACCATGTTATAAGGGAAAATAATAGCATTCTTAATACAAAATTTAACTCACCTTAATCCACTTGATCGCGCAGCCCGGCTACTCTTCTGTCTTCATCTTTGCTGTGCACAGGAAAAGGACCTTTGATGACGTCACTGCGCTCATCACATGGTCCGTCACATGATCCATCACCATGGTGATGGATCATGTGATGGACCATGTGATGAGCGCAGTGACGTCATCAAAAGGTCCTATTCCTCAAAGAAGAAGACAGAAAAGAAGCCGGACTGCGCGAGCAAGGGGATTAAGGTGAGTTACATTTTTATTTTATTATTTTAACCCCTCCAGCCCAATTGTACTAAGCATTCTGTATTAAGAATGCTATTTTTTTCCCTTATAGCCATGTTATAAGGGAAAATAATACAGTCTACACAACACCGAACCAAACATGCCGATTTTTCTCTGCGTGCAAAACGCATTACAATGTTTTGCACTCGCGCGGAAAAATCGCGCATTTTCCCACAACGCACCCGGACCTTATCTGGACACGGTCGTCTGCAAGGGGCCTTTCTTTTCATAAAGAATGTCTAGGCAGCTGTGTGTTCTGATCTGCAGCAGCTGGGACACAGTGCTGTATAATACACACTGCGATGCTCTTAAAGGGGTTATACCATGAATTGAAAACTTTTTTTACTCCCCTTGCTGACCTTTTCTCCCCTTCCCGTGGATGGTCAGCAGCTCACATAAAAACAAACACCAGTATCTCCCATAATGCATTGCAATTAGCTCTTGTTAGGCTACTTTCACACTAGCGTTTCTATTTTCCGATATTGAGATCCCTCATAGGATCTCAATACCGGAAAAAAAACGCTTCCGTTTTGTCCCCATTTATTGTCAATGGGGAGAAAACGTAACTGAACAGAGCGGAATGCTCAAAAATGCATTCCGTTCGGTTGCCTTCTCATACCGGAGAGCATACCGCAGCATGCTACAGTTGTCTTTCCATCATGGGATGCAGAGCAAGACGGATCCGTCATGACCCACAATGCAAGTCAATAGGGACGGATCCACTTTCTCTGACACTATATGACACAATAGAAAACGGCTGTTAAAAGATAATACAACCGGATCTGTTCATAACGGATGCAGATGGTTGTATTATCGTGACGGAAGCGTTTTTGCTGAACCCTGCCGGATCCAGCAAAAATGCTAGCGTGAAAGTAGCCTTAATCCTTCTTCCCATTTATAAAACAAAATAGTCCCTCACATTTATCCCCTGAAATTCTTATAGTATGTAATGCCCCCACAATTTCCTTTTTCATTGTCTAAAGAGAGGTATAGCTATATACATCTATGAATTTAGGATAGGGATAAATGAAGGGATCAGCGAAGCCACACATTATTCCACGTCTGAATGCAGGAGAAGGCACTACCACAGAGGAAAACGTGGTGTACATAAAAAATAAAATAACTTACAATATTTTTATTGCATGTATATTGTAATAGCACTTCATTTGAAACGCCCTAATCCTTTTATAGTAGTACTTTCGTGGAATAAACCCTTTAAAGGAAGGGCTCTACCTGAACTTGCTACAAAAGTAATTTCTGTGGGATCATCAGGTTCAGACATCAGAATGTGAAATTTATGCAAACATTATTTACAGGCATGTAAATGGAACGCACCCGTTATACTGTAATATGCTGTTGTGCATAAACTAATCTAATGTTCCATTAAATCAGCTATTAAAAGTTTTATAAAAAGTCGCACATACATGAGTGTGGTGTGTACTACAACTGAAAAGATGCCATGGGTTATAGCAGTTGTCCCCAGGCACAGGAGATGGCAACAAGAGCAGTTTCTTTTTTTCAAATTAAAAAAATTGAATGAAAGAAGATATAGGTATTAGATATAATGGTGATAAAAAGTTTTTATTATTTTTCTTACATGTTTTTATGTATTTTATATGTAAGTTTTGCTTGTTTTCTACAGTTTACATGCATCTTCACTATTATGGATTAGCTAATACTAATGAAACACTTGAATTTGTGTTGGAGCTAAGTGAAAGGGAATCATGAGATAATCATATTTCCTGATATAAGATTTGTGTCATTTTATTTACTTTTATTCTTGGTCATTTTTCTACTTAATAAAAGATCCAAAAAAGCATTTGTAAAATGTGTATTCTTTATATAGCTTGTGCTGTATACTACATGTTTTGTCTCTTTATTTATCCTACTAAGGGCTCATCCACACGACCGAATGTATTTTGCAGTCCGCAAAACATGGATCGTCCCAAAAAAAACAATGATCTACGTTACATTCATTTTTGTTTTTTTTTTGCGGATCAATTTTTTTTTGCAGTCCCATTGAAATGAATGGTTGCACATACGGGCCGCCCAAAAAAAAACAAAAAAACAAAACAGAACGGACATAGACAAAAAATATGTTTGTGTGCACAGTGATACACATCGTGTGTAATTACTGCACAAGCACATTCAAGCTAGATCACAGCCTGATAGCGGCCAGGCGGCCGGTTCCGGTGCCTCCTGGTGGTCATCGCGGTGTCCAATCGCCGTCTGCGGTGCAAGCTGGTCCATAGCCTGGGCGACTGTGTCGGTGGCGTCCTTCGCAGGAGCAGGCTTAGCGTCGGCGGCCATCTTTCTTTCCGTCTTGGTGCATGCATGAGGTAAGGGTTGAGCCCAGAGGGAGGAGTCTGCACTCCCTTGGCTCGCATTGCAAAGTTCTTGGTGGGCAGGCTTTTGTTTTCCCGCTTCTAGGGGGGCGTATTCGGCATCTTCGCGCTCTTGAGAGGGCGTTCTTGTCTCTTCCCGCTTCTGGGCATGAATGCTGGAGCGCACATTTTAGCGCTTTCTGGCACAGCAATGAAAGTAATATTCACTTTTCAGGGTCTTTGCACAAGCGGCAGCGCTTGCAGTACTGTGAAACATGCGATCCGGTCCGTTTTAACACACAATTGGATCCGGTTCTGTTGGACAGGGGTGGCACACAATTCAATCCGATCCTGTTCGTGACGCCAAATATATGCAGTAAGCCGGATTGCGACTAATGCACACTGGCGCAAAATTAATGGTTTTTAGTTTGTGACGCCAATTGCAATGTGCGCAGGTTATAGTCTCAGGGCCCTTTAAGATGTTGCAACTCACGTACCAGGTGAGGGATGCCAGAGGGGGATAATGTCTCTGTGTAATAGGTATTGTGTCAACGGTGTCTCCTACCTTGGTACGGCTGGACTCCTGGATCTTGGCTCACTTGCAATAAATGTGAGTGTGGTTAATAGGAGTAATTGAGGAGTGAATGAGATCCAAACAGGTAATATGATCCAACTTGTCTTTACTTAATGGGTACAGCAATAGTCCTTAGGTCCCAGCAGGTATTGGCAATGTATGGCAGGGGTTAATGCCTCTTCTGCTCCTATACTATATGCCCGGAGAATCTGGCAGTTATTTATCTTCTGCTCTGTCTGTCTTCTGCTTGATATGGGCCTGACTAGCTGAGGAGGAATTTGGCTTCTCCTGGTCTCTGGATATGTACTCACAGCTTGGCTCACAGGGAATGCTTCTTCCTGGAGGCTGGAGATGGCTGCTTTTCTTGTCAACCAGCTGAGGCTGATGGCTCAGGCTGGGAAGAGTGATCTTGGCCTCAGCCGAGGCTCGATCCTGTCTTGGGATCCCTGTTTCTGGGAGCTCCTACTAACACAGCCTTCCCCTACCCGGGGTGGCTGGTACACTAACTAGAACTTTCAGGACATGGGACCAGCCCACTTCTGCTCAAAGAGGGGGGAGGACTAGACTGGAATGTACAGTCGTGGCCAAAAGTTTTGAGAATGACACAAATCTTAGTTTTCACAAAGTTTGCTGCTAAACTGCTTTTAGATCTTTGTTTCAGTTGTTTCTGTGATGTAGTAAAATATAATTACACGCACTTCATACGTTTCAAAGGCTTTTATCGACAATTACATGACATTTATGCAAAGAGTCAGTATTTGCAGTGTTGGCCCTTCTTTTTCAGGACCTCTGCAATTCAACTGGGCATGCTCTCAATCAACTTCTGGGCCAATTCCTGACTGATAGAAACCCATTCTTTCATAATCACTTCTTGGAGTTTGTCAGAATTAGTGGGTTTTTGTTTGTCCACCCGCCTCTTGAGAATTGACCACAAGTTCTCAATGGGATTAAGATCTGGGGAGTTTCCAGGCCATGGACCCAAAATGTAAACGTTTTGGTCCTCGAGCCACTTAGTTATCACTTTTGCCTTATGGCACGGTGCTCCATCGTGCTGGAAAATGCATTGTTCTTCACCAAACTGTTGTTGGATTGTTGGAAGAAGTTGCTGTTGGAGGGTGTTTTGGTACCATTCTTTATTCATGGCTGTGTTTTTGGGCAAAATTGTGAGTGAGCCCACTCCCTTGGATGAGAAGCAACCCCACACATGAATGGTCTCAGGATGCTATACTGTTGGCATGACACAGGACTGATGGTAGCGCTCACCTTTTTTTCTCCGGACAAGCCTTTTTCCAGATGCCCCAAACAATCGGAAAGAGGCTTCATCAGAGAATACGACTTTGCCCCAGTCCTCAGCAGTCCATTCACCATACTTTCTGCAGAAGATCAATCTGTCCCTGATGTTTTTTTGGGAGAAAGTGGCTTCTTTGCTGCCCTTCTTGACACCAGGCCATCTTCCAAAAGTCTTCGCCTCACTGTGCGTGCAGATGCGCTCACACCTGCCTGCTGCCATTCCTGAGCAAGCTCTGCACTGGTGGCACTCCGATCCCGCAGCTGAATCCTCTTTAGGAGACGATCCTGGCGCTTGCTGGACTTTCTTGGACGCCCTGAAGCCTTCTTAACAAGAATTGAACCTCTTTCCTTGAAGTTCTTGATGATCCTATAAATTGTTGATTGAGGTGCAATCTTAGTAGCCACAATATCCTTGCCTGTGAAGCCATTTTTATGCAACGCAATGATGGCTGCACGCGTTTCTTTGCAGGTCACCATGGTTAACAATGGAAGAACAATGATTTCAAGCATCACCCTCCTTTTAACATGTCAAGTCTGCCATTTTAACCCAATCAGCCTGACATAATGATCTCCAGCCTTGTGCTCGTCAACATTCTCACCTGAGTTAACAAGACGATTACTGAAATGATCTCAGCAGGTCCTTTAATGACAGCAATGAAATGCAGTGGAAAGGTTTTTTGGGGATTAAGTTAATTTTCATGGCAAAGAAGGACTATGCAATTCATCTGATCACTCTTCATAACATTCTGGAGTATATGCAAATTGCTATAATAAAAACTTAAGCAGCAACTTTTCCAATTTCCAATATTTATGTAATTCTCAAAACTTTTGGCCACGACTGTACTATTCTAGTCTAGCTATACTAAACTGAACTAAACACATTGCTGCCACCTGCTGGTGTACATGGAAATTACAGCAAATATGTATATAACAGGCTTGGAAAATACATATAATGGAAAATGCATTGTTAGATTACACAAGATGGCAATACATATGCACCTGACATGTTGCAGCGGGGAAACAGAAGTTTAGTGACATACTTCAGGATGTTACAACTACAATTGTAAACTCTACAAAAATACCCACTCACAACAGAAATATTTCGCCTCCACTTTGTGGCTGAGGCACAGGCAGCTTTTCATCATGACATACTAATGATGTTTCCTGTTCTTTTATATTATTATATGCAGTTTATAGAAAACCTGCAAACACACACACACACCATACATGCTTCTGTGGCATGAGGACAATCTGTAATTACTTTGGATTTTGTATTGTGCAATAGTGTGGCCACATATGTGAGGGTAATACAGTGTTCAGCAATGGTATGGTGACATTGCATCCTGTTGTATACAACATATTGCAGCAATAACATAGCAATAGCGGTTGTAGATATTACTAGCGATGATGTATGGTGGTAATTGCATATGTATAAAAAAATGAATATGTATGTGCTATGTACATTCATAGAAAAAAGGCACAAGCCAAGTTTATTTCAATATTCAATGAAACAGATCATGTGATGGATACATACAAAGTTAACACAATTAAAAAGGACGCAAATTATTCTGGTCATACGGACTGAAGACCCCCAGCGCATCAGTACTAGTAATCCAATAAGCCTCTCTTTGTGGCGGGGTCAGACTGGGGTTGCTTGGGACCACCAGAGAAAAAGATTCTCGGTCCAATTACCATATTTTACAGTATATATATATATATATATATATTAGGGCTGCACGATATGGGAATTTTGTGCGATTGCGTTTAGGGCCCTAAAAATTGCAATAACGATATGCGATGCAATATTTTAAGGGAATTGTGCTAGAGGTCTATTTGCTTGGATTTTCCCATATGAGCCGCTGACGCGGCTTGGTATGACATAGTTATGGGGGATCTGTGGATGACGCTGTTATGTGGGGGATCTGTGGATGACGCTGTTATGTGGGGGATCTGTGGATGACGCTGTTATGTGGGGGATCTGTGGATGACGCTGTTATGTGGGGGATCTGTGGATGACGCTGTTATGTGGGGGATCTGTGGATGACGCTGTTATGTGGGGGATCTGTGGATGACGCTGTTATGTGGGGGATCTGTGGATGACGCTGTTATGGGGGATCTGTGGAGGACACTTATGGGGGACCTGTGGATGACGCTGTTATGGGGGATCTGTGGAGGACACTGTTATGGGGGATCTGTGGAGGAAACTGTTATGGGGGATCTGTGGAGGACACTGTTATGGGGGATCTGTGGAGGACACTTATGGGGGACCTGTGGATGACGCTGTTATGGGGTGGATCTGTGCTATGACACATAGGGCCATGAGGGGGGCCAGCATAAGACACACATATAGCATCTTATGCTGGTCCCCCTCATGGCCCTATGTGTCCCCTCATGTGTCCTAAACTGTGCACATAACTCTCCTATTGATAAAATGGCCAGCCTCTGAATTCACTTTGACTATGAATGCACGGTAGCGAGCGTGACTGATGTCACTGTCACGCTCCTCCCACTTAATTCAGGAAGCAGGAGCGTGACTAAGTGACGTCAGTCACGCGCCGGCAGGCTCGCTCGCTGCCGCTCGCTGCAGTGCATTCATCGTGAAAGTGAGTACAGAGGCTGGCCATTTTATCAATAGGAGAGAGGCCATTTTATCAATAGGGGCCCCTTCATATATAATCGCGGCATATTCGGGTCGGCAAAATCGCCAAATCGCATTTGGCGATTATCGCAATTCGATTATTTTTTTAGATATATCGTGCAGCCCTAATATATGCGAGACGCAAGATTTCGGGCAGAGCCGGCCCGCGCATGCGCATTGATTGTCGCTGGCAGGCTGGTGATTTTCAAAAAATCGAATCACAAGCCAGTTAACACATTATATTTATAAATATAATGTGTTAAATGGCTTCTGTGCTCCTCTGCTGGTCCTTTTCGTCGGTTGGTCCCAGCAGAGGAGCACACATCACTGTGAGTACACACCAACACTACACTTAGCCCCAGATCACCCCCCATCACCCCAATTAACCCCTTGATCACCCCTGTCAATCACCTAGTGAAAGGGAAAAAAGTGATCAGTGCAAACTGTCACTTTTTTTTCCCACTAGTATTGACGGTTAGGTTTAGGATAGTTTAGGCCCCTTTGTTAGGTAGTTAGCGTCGGTTAGCGCCCAGCCCACCGCACCGCAGTCACTGATTCGCTGATTAGCATACTGCTAATCAGAATTGGTACTTTTATAGTATCTGTAAGTGATCAGAACTGATCACAGTCAGATCTATAATAGTATTAGTGTCACCTTAGTTCGCCCTCCACCCAAAACGCAGTGTTTGCCTGATCAGGCCTGATCGGTCGCCCACACGTGCGTTCACCCACACCCGCCCCGCCGCAGTGACAAAATTTTTTATTTTTTTTTATCACTGCACAATCACTTTACAAGCGCTGCGGCGATAAAAAAAATCAGTTTTGATATTTTTTATCAATCACAGCGGCTTCCGGTACTTCGCTAGCCTCCCATTTGTAAGACAGGCTTGCTTTTTTTCTTGGGTAGTCTCAGGGAATACCCCCTAAATTTAGTTGACCAAATGGCAAATAAGGGGTATTCTTCTGAAGAGGCCTACAGGATTCTGACCCAGTCGGATGAGGAATGGGAACCCTCATCTGACGAATCCAGCCGGTCAGAATATGAACCTGTAGAAAGCAGTGGCAGTCTGACCCAAAGTTCGGACTAGGAGGTTGAGGTCCCTGATAGCACCAGGCGTACCCGGCCCCGTGTTGCTAGACCACAGGTTGCTCAGAATCCGCTTCAAGGGCAGCAGAGTGGGGCTGGCGCTGTCGGATTACGTGGTGAGGCATTCACCAGCAGCGCAGCCCATCCTGGACCTAGTACCAGCACTGCCGTACAACATGGTGAAGTGGCAAGCACCAGAAGGGCAGTTGAAGCTGGTACGGTGGCATGTGTATTAGTTCCCCCGTCGCAGCCACCGCACAGACAGGCCCGTAGAGTCCCTGAGGTGCTGGCAAACCCTGATTGGCAGCCCCCAACTTCAGCCGCACCAGTAGTTCCCCCTTTCACCGCCCAGTCTGGAGTTCGGGTTGAGACAGCTCAGATCGGATCGGCACTGGGGTTTTTTGAGCTGTTCTTGACTGCGGAGCTCTTGGACTTAGTCGTGGCAGAAACAAACCGATATGCCACTGAATTTATAGCCGCCAACCCAGGAAGCTTTTATGCCCAGTCTTTCCGGTGGAAACCAGTCCAAGTTTCCGAATTTAAAACTTTTCTGGGCCTTCTCCTCAACATGGGCCTGACAAAAAAACATGAATTGCACTCATATTGATCCACGAACCTAATTCATCACATGCCTATGTTCTCTGCTGCCATGTCCAGGACACGATTTGAGACCATCCTGCGTTTCCTGCACTTTAGTGACAACAGCACCTCTCGTCCCAGAGGCCACCCAGCTTTTGACCGGCTCCACAAAATTCGGCCCCTCATAGACCACCTTAACACCAAATTTGCAGATTTGTATACCCCTGAGCAAAACATCTCCATAGACGAGTCCCTAATACATTTTACCGGGCGCCTTGGCTTCAAACAATACATCCCAAGCAAGCGCGCCCGGTATGGGGTCAAATTGTGTAAGCTCTGTGAAAGGGCCACAGGCTATACACACAAATTTTGTGTCTATGAGGGTAAAGATCAGACCCTGGAGCCGGTCGGTTGCCCTGACTACCTGGGGAGCAGTGGGAAGACAGTCTGGGACTTGGTGTCACCCTTATTTGGCAAGGGGTACCATCTTTATGTGGACAATTTTTACACAAGTGTGCCCCTCTTCAGGCATTTGTTTTTAGAACAGATTGGCTGCTGTGGCACCGCGCGACCTAGTCGCCAGGGCTTCCCCCAACGGCTCGTTACCACTTGTCTTGCAAGGGGGGAGAGGGCTGCCTTGTGTAACGAAGAACTTCTCGCAGTGAAATGGAGAGACAAGCGTGACGTTTACATGCTCTCCTCCATTCACGCAGACACGACAATCCAAATTGAACGAGCAACCCGTGTCATTGAAAAGCCCCTCTCGGTCCACGACTAAAATTTGCTCATGGGAGGGGTAGACTTCAATGACCAGATGTTGGCTCCTTATTTACTTTCCCGCAGGACCAGACGCTGGTATAAGAAGGTGTCTGTATATTTAATTCGATGTACAATAGTTTTGTTCTCTACAGTAAGGCTGGGAGAACAGGATCCTTCCTCAAATTTCAGGAAGAGATCATTGAGAACCTCCTGTATCCAGGAGGTTCTGTGGCCCCAACCACCAGTGTAGTGAGCCGTCTACACGAGAGACATTTCCCCAGTGTCGTTTATGGTACCTCAATAACTAAACTATTCCCTTTAAGTACAAGGATAAGGTGTATTGTGCAACAATTTATTACTTTTAATGCCTGTTAGGGCTAAGTTACACCTATTGTTCCTGTACCTACCAATAACTAAGACATAACTTTTAATAGATACTGCTACTAATACTTAAATAAGTGACTAAATAAACTAAATGGTTAAAACTTCCAGCGTCCGCTGGCCTTTCAATCTCAGTTTAGAGTGCCCTGTCAGGATGTCGCCTGACCAGGGTTATATGCTACTGTGTGATTCCACACTAGTGTCTAACTGGCTGCGCGCTGCCAGTTTCAACTTGTAGACACTGTGTGACTACTGAACACAGTAGTAGGAGGCTTCAGCGGTATGCCGAGTTAAAATTAGAGGCTCACACTGCCCCCCGACATGTTTCGCCGTGTACCGGCGTCTTCAGGGGTAAGGGCAGAGTGTGAGCGTTTCCGCTCACGGCTAGCTTATAAAACCTTTGTTTATTACGTGTTTCCTGTGTGTGTTACTGTGGGGCGGGAGTTAGAGACCAGGGCTTAGGCTGTGATAGGATGCTCTGCAGGACTCCACCCCCTGACGTAATTGGGGATCCAGAGTTGAGGCGGTAACAGGACGCGCTGCAGGGCTCCACCCCCTGACGTAAGCAGCCTTCCATTCATGTCCTCCTAATTCGCTCACGTCATGGGTTTACACTGCGCATGTCCCACACACTTAGAAATTTTTCAGGCAGATGTCTCCTGCGCATGTCTGCCGACTTAGTTCCCGGCCGCTCCGATTCAGCTTATGATGCTTCATTACAGCGCATGCCCGTGGACTTCAGCGTTAGCACCATCGGGTCAAATCGTCATGGTATGTGTCCTGACCTCTTCTCCCCATGTCTAGTTGTCCCTACCGAAATGGGTATCTGCTGCGTATCTCAACATCCTCAATTATGCAGCCTGTACGTTCCCTTATTGTTTTATCTCAGACGCTTTAGTTCACATCTGAGGGTTCAGGTTCTTATCGGCCCTTATGAGGGTATAGGGGTGCTCATCACTGCACATACTATTGCCCTATAATTAATGTCCGCTTATTCTCTGTGTTATTTTCATGTATGTACATATTACTTATCTTTTAGCCACCCCTTAGATTCATTCTGCGTACATTCATTCCTTCTCATGTGTGTTCCCTTTAGCCATACAGATCTTCTACCTTATTTTTGGTCCCAGGATGCTCGTCCCTTTCTTTTCCTATTTGACCGGCCCCTTTCTGTGTTTTCTGCTCACCATATAGTGCCTGCACAACAGGCTACCATGGTCTTTATGGTATTCGTAATATTGTACTAAACGACCTTTATAGGGTATTGTTCCTATTGCCCCATAATATTGTGCCAAACCACCTTTGTAGGATGTTAATTCTTTTACCCTTATATGATGGCATTATTCCCACAGATGCAACCTTGCATTACCATATTGGCCCTAGTCTGCCCCCTTTTTTTTTTTTTTTTTTCTTCTTTTTTTTTTTTTTTCCCCCCCTTTCTTTTATTTCCCCCCCCCCCCCTGAGTAAAAGAAAGGGGAAAAAAAAAAAAAAGGGGGCAGACTAGGGCCAATATGGTAATGCAAGGTTGCATCTGTGGGAATAATGCCATCATATAAGGGTAAAAGAATTAACATCCTACAAAGGTGGTTTGGCACAATATTATGGGGCAATAGGAACAATACCCTATAAAGGTCGTTTAGTACAATATTACGAATACCATAAAGACCATGGTAGCCTGTTGTGCAGGCACTATATGGTGAGCAGAAAACACAGAAAGGGGCCGGTCAAATAGGAAAAGAAAGGGACGAGCATCCTGGGACCAAAAATAAGGTAGAAGATCTGTATGGCTAAAGGGAACACACATGAGAAGGAATGAATGTACGCAGAATGAATCTAAGGGGTGGCTAAAAGATAAGTAATATGTACATACATGAAAATAACACAGAGAATAAGCGGACATTAATTATAGGGCAATAGTATGTGCAGTGATGAGCACCCCTATACCCTCATAAGGGCCGATAAGAACCTGAACCCTCAGATGTGAACTAAAGCGTCTGAGATAAAACAATAAGGGAACGTACAGGCTGCATAATTGAGGATGTTGAGATACGCAGCAGATACCCATTTCGGTAGGGACAACTAGACATGGGGAGAAGAGGTCAGGACACATACCATGACGATTTGACCCGATGGTGCTAACGCTGAAGTCCACGGGCATGCGCTGTAATGAAGCATCATAAGCTGAATCGGAGCGGCCGGGAACTAAGTCGGCAGACATGCGCAGGAGACATCTGCCTGAAAAATTTCTAAGTGTGTGGGACATGCGCAGTGTAAACCCATGACGTGAGCGAATTAGGAGGACATGAATGGAAGGCTGCTTACGTCAGGGGGTGGAGCCCTGCAGCGCGTCCTATTACCGCCTCAACTCTGGATCCCCAATTACGTCAGGGGGTGGAGTCCTGCAGAGCATCCTATCACAGCCTAAGCCCTGGTCTCTAACTCCCGCCCCACAGTAACACACACAGGAAACACGTAATAAACAAAGGTTTTATAAGCTAGCCGTGAGCGGAAACGCTCACACTCTGCCCTTACCCCTGAAGACGCCGGTACACGGCGAAACATGTCGGGGGGCAGTGTGAGCCTCTAATTTTAACTCGGCATACCGCTGAAGCCTCCTACTACTGTGTTCAGTAGTCACACAGTGTCTACAAGTTGAAACTGGCAGCGCGCAGCCAGTTAGACACTAGTGTGGAATCACACAGTAGCATATAACCCTGGTCAGGCGACATCCTGACAGGGCACTCTAAACTGAGATTGAAAGGCCAGCGGACGCTGGAAGTTTTAACCATTTAGTTTATGGTACCTCAACCCAAGCGCCACCCCGAAAAAAATGTTGTGTCTGTAGCAGCAGTGGAATAAGGCGTGACACCCGCTATTTCTGTCCTGACTGCCCTGACCACCCTGCCCTATGCTTAGGGGAGTGTTTCCGGAAGTACCACACACAGGTACACTTAGCATAGGGATTGCGTTACACAGGACAGGCACACAGGGCTGTTAGGACTCTTTCACTCACAGCTGCTGCAAACCTCTCCTTTCACCTGGGACAAAGTGCATAATGTACTTCGCCACATCTCTGGCCGATTTGCGCTTTGCACATTGTCCCATGGGGAAGGAGAGGTTTGTCCTATAAAGGTAAAAAACAAACAAAAAATCACCGGTAAGCAAAAAAGTTAATGTTCTGTTCAAAAAGTTAAATAAAGTTTATAAAAGTTAATGTTCCGTTCAAATGTTATATAAACTTAATGTTAATAAATTTATTGCGTTGCGGCCTGTTTTTTTCTTTTTGTTTTGTTTTTTTTACCTTCTAGGTGGACCAACCGATGAACGAGCTGCAGCACTGATGTGCATTCTGACAGAAGCATTGCGCTGCTGTCAGATTACACAAAAGTCGGTGTATGCGGCGCTGCAAGACGAGATTTCTCCTCTGCAGTAAAAAAGATACGTTTGCCGAGGCATATGAGCTGAGGATGGTGTTCATATGCTTTGGCAAACACTTTGTATATAAAAAAATAAATAAAAAATCCCGATTGATGTGAATGGAGAAATCGGGTTTGCCAGGGCATACGAGCTAAGTGGGTTTGGATGTTGGGCGGAGCTCCTATGTCCTGGCAGACGCCTTTCCCCTCCTTTTTTGACAGAGATTTTTTCATCCACTATGATCGATGCGAATGAAGAAATATGGGCCGTTCATTTTTTCTTTCAGCCCAGAGGCTGAACGGAAAAAAAATCTCATTACCCGTATGCTCAATATAAGGAGAATAGCAGAAACTCCTAATGCTGGCCATACATGTAATGATTGTGGAGACCCTCAAATGCCAGGGCAGTACAAACACCCCACAAATGACCCCATTTTGGAAAGAAGACACCCCAAGGTATTCGCTGAGGGGCATATTGAGTCCATGAAAGATTGAAATTTTTGTCCCAAGTTAGCAGAAAGGGAGACTTTGTGAGAAAAAAAAATCTATTTCCGCTAACTTGTGCCAAAAAAAAAATCTTCTTTGAACTCGCCATGCCCCTCATGGAATACCTTGGAGTGTCTTCTTTCCAAAATGGGGTCACATGTGGGGGTATTTATACTGTCCAGGCATTTTAGGGGCCCTAAAGCGTGAGAAGAAGTCTGGAATACAAATGTCTAAAAATGCCCTCCTAAAAGGAATTTGGGCCCCTTTGCCCACCTAGGCTTCAAAAAAGTGTCACAGATGTGGTATTGCCGTACTCAGGAGAAGTAGGGCAATGTGTTTTGGGGTGTCTTTTTACCTATACCCATGCTGGGTGAGAGAAATATCTCTCTAAAATGACAACTTTGTATAAAAAAATGGGAAAAGTTGACATTTAGAGAAAAATTTCTCTCACCCAGCATGGGTATATGTAAAAATACACCCCAAAACACATTGCCCTACTTCTCCTGAGTACGGAGATACCACTGGTGTAACACTTTTTTTGCAGCCTAGGTGTGCAAAGGGGCCCAAATTCTAAAGAGCACCTTTAGGATTTCATAGGGCATTTTTAACACATTTGGATTTCAAACTACTTCTCACGCATTAGGGCCCCTAAAATGCCAGGGCAGTATAACTACCCCACAAGTGACCCCATTTTGGAAAGAAGACACCCCATTTTGGAAAAGAAGACACCCCAAGGTATTTCGTGATGGGCATAGTGATTTCATGGAAGTTTTTATTTTTTGTCACAAGTTAGTGGAATATGAGACTTTGTAAGAAAAAAAAAATCATCATTTTCCGCTAACGTGTGACAAAAAATAAAAAGTTCTATGAACTCACTATGCCCATCAGCGAATACCTTAGGGTGTCTACTTTCCGAAATGGGGTCATTTGTGGGGTGTTTTTACTGTCTGGCCATTGTAGAACCTCAGGAAACATGACAGGTGCTCAGAAAGTCAGAGCTGCTTCAAAATGTGGAAATTCACATTTTTGTACCATAGTTTGTAAACGCTCTAACTTTTGCGCAAACCAATAAATAAACACTTATTGCATTTTTTTTAATCAAAGACATGTAGAACAATAAATTTAGAGAAAAATTTATATAGAAATGTAGTTTTATTTGAAAAATTTTACAACTGAAAGTGAAAAATGTCATTTTTTTGCAAAAATTTCATTAAATTTCGATTAATAACAAAAAAAGTAAAAATGTCAGCAGCAATGAAATACCACCAAATGAAAGCTCTATTAGTGAGAAGAAAAGGAGGTAAAATAAATTTGGGTGGTAAGTTGCATGACCGAGCAAACCGTGAAAGTAGTGTAGTGCAGAATTGTAAAAAGTGGTCTGGTCATTAAGGGTGTTTAAGCTAGGGGAGCTGAGGTGGTTAACAGAGACCTTCAATGCCCGCCCCTTTAATATTGACCTCCACAGTGCCTGCCCCTTTAACAGTGACCACCCCTTTAACAGGGATCGCCACAGTGCCCGCCCCCAGTGGCGTCTCTAGCTTTTAAATTTTGGGGGGGCACACTGGGGGCCAGGACAAAAGTAGGGGGGGCAGCTATAACAACGATACATTTACACAAGTATGGTTAGAAATGCTACGATACTTTACCCAATACCTAAAACCGCAACAGGGAAGAAAAGTCCTGCTGTCTGTTTAAAAAAACAAAACAAAAAACAATCACTCAGATTTCAACATGTCCTAGCTGCCTGGGCATGCTGAAATGACTCCTGAGTCAGAGGTAAGTCCCCTTCTCTTTGTCACATGGCATGACCCGATAGTATCGCTATCTGCGAGCACCTGAAGTACTTGTACAAAGACAATATCTGTAACAAAAATAGAGGCACAAAGGAAATGGTGGAAAATTGTGTGCAAATATTACTCCTAAATAACTACTGTGTAAGGAATGCCTTCAGTTTTATACATACCTTTGCAGTCTTCCCTTCTTTTCTGCAGGGGGGCATCAAGCTCTTATGGGCCCACCACACTGAAGCTGAGCCTCACCCATTGCCCTTTCACGATACAAGAGTTCGTGTCCCAGGGTTTTATCTTGTGTGCTTTGGACCTTCAGCAATGATTAAAAAAAATAAAAGTAAATAAAAAAATATATATATACATTTGAATAGCGTATCCCTGTTTACAGTAGAAGAGCAGGGGTTCCTGTCAAAATGATAGGAGTTTCTGCACTTTAATGTTATTCTAGATGGGCCTGTGACCATCTGTACTGCAGCATATTATAACTGTCAGTATATTATGACAGTTTGCCTGTGAGATCCACTGGCTTCTTATTGCCATGGCAACCAGACAGGTTCTGCCACCGATCTGGAGGTGCAGTGAGAATGCAGGACGTATGCATACGTCCAGTTGTGTGAACATTGCAGCTGCAAGGACATAGGCATACATCCTGAAGTAAGAAGGGGTTAAAGGGTTTTTCCCCATCTCATTAAGTTATATATATCCACAGTATAGGGGATAACAAGCAGATAGGTGGGAGTCTGACTGCTGGAACCCCTGCCGATCCTGACAGTGTAGACATGCATAGGGAATGGATGGAGTGGTGGACACACAGGTGCAGTCCGCACCATTCACTCCAGGCACAATTATGTCCCATTCTCAGGATTGGTGAGGGCCCCAGTGGTCAGACCCCCATCTACTGCTTTAGCTTACAGGGCAGTGGTCTCCAAACTGTGGAGCTCCAGATATTTCAAAACTACAACTCCCAGCATGCCTGGACAGCCAACGGGAGTTGTAGTTCACTGAGGGCAGTGATACAGCTGAATACAGGAAAGCGCCCACAGCTGCTGGCCAAGTGCATAAGTACCTACAGCTCCTAGCATTAAGTAATGCTGAGAGCATCAGATCATTATGATCTGCTGATGGCACTGTTATGGGGGGGAATGGGGATCTGTGGATGGCACTGTTATAGGGGGGATCTGTGGATGACACTTATGGGGGGGATCTGTGGATGACACTTATGGGGGGGATCTGTGGATGACACTCATGGGGGGGATCTGTGGATGACACTGTTATGGAGGGGATCTGTGGATGGCACTGTTATAGGGGGATCTGTGGATGACACTTATGGGGGGGATCTGTGGATGACACTTATGGGGGGGATCTGTGGATGGCACTGTTATAGGGGGGATCTGTGGATGACACTTATGGGGGGATCTGTGGATGACACTTATGGGGGGGATCTGTGGATGACACTTATGGGGGGGATCTGTGGATGACACTTATGGGGGGGATCTGTGGATGACACTTATGGGGGGATCTGTAGATGACACTTATGGGGGGATCTGTAGATGACACTTATGGGGGGATCTGTGGATGACACTGTTATGGGGGATCTGTAGATGACACTGTTATGGGGGATCTGTAGATGAAACTGTTATGGGGGATCTGTAGATGACACTGTTATGGGGGATCTGTAGATGGCACTGTTATAGGGGGGATCTGTGGATGACACTTATGGGGGGGATCTGTGGATGGCACTGTTATAGGGGGGATCTGTGGATGACACTTATGGGGGGGATCTGTGGATGACACTTATGGGGGGGATCTGTGGATGACACTTATGGGGGGATCTGTGGATGACACTTATGGGGGGATCTGTGGATGACACTTATGGGGGGGGTCTGTGGATGACACTTATGGGGGGGGATCTGTGGATGACACTTATGGGGGGGGATCTGTGGATGACACTTATGGGGGGGGATCTGTGGATGACACTTATGGGGGGGGAATCTGTGGATGACA
This sequence comes from Bufo bufo, assembly GCF_905171765.1. Lineage (NCBI taxonomy): Eukaryota > Metazoa > Chordata > Amphibia > Anura > Bufonidae > Bufo > Bufo bufo. The sequence goes on from NC_053389.1 coordinate 666,194,779, forward strand.
CTTATGGGGGGGGAATCTGTGGATGACACTTATGGGGGGGGGAATCTGTGGATGACACTTATGGGGGGGGGGATCTGTGGATGACACTGTTATGAGGGGATCTGTGGATGACACTGTTATGGGGGGATCTGTGGATGACACTATTATGGTGGGGGGAAGTATCTGTGCCACTCTGTAGATCACACTGTTATAGGGGGGGTCCCAGGATGACACTGCTATGGGGGATCTGTGGATGACCCATACCGTATATAGCATCTTATGCTATATGTGTCACCCACAGATCCACCCCATGACAGTGTCATCCTGGGATCCCCCGCCTATAACAGTGTCATCTACAGAGTGGCACAGATCCTTCCCCCACCATAACAGTGTCATCCACAGATCCCCCCACCACCACCATAACAGTGTCATCCACAGATCCCCCCCACACCATAACAGTGTCATCCACAGTTCCCCCCCACCACCACCATAACAGTGTCATCCACAGATCCCCCAACAGTGTCATCTACAGACCACAGATTTTCCTCCCTGCCGCTCACATTTGACATTTGAACATTTCTAAACAGTAAACACTGTAATCCATATCCTGCAGACGGATTCAGCGGCCGCTCTCAGATCTCTCAGTACCTTACTCTCTCAGCTACAGATAGCTTCGGTAGGGCCAGGCTTAGGCTACATACAGCCTACAGGCAGTGCGCGGGCTGCGCTTACAGTGACGTCACATGCCTGTGCCGCCTAGTGGGAGGAGCAGGCGCGACGCCCGCACTGCCTGTAGTTGACTTATTATTACCATACCGAGCGATAGCGAGCGCTGATTTTTTGCACTGATCAGACTACTGGGGAAGTGGGGATGGGGAGAGAGAGGATACGGAATCGAAGTTTAGAAGAATGTACAGTACACACCTGTGACGAGCGGTTCAGTCCGGCCCTGCCTGCAGCACACCAAAATGAATGGGGGCACATTTCAGTTAGGGGGGCACATGGGGGGGGGCACAGTGTGATGTAGGGGGGGCCGTGGCCCCCCCTGGCGACGCCACTGCCCGCCCCTTTGATAGTGACCTCCACAGTGTCCGCCCCTTTAAAAGTGACTGCCTTTTTTAACAGTGACCTCCACAGTGCCCGCCTCTTTAATAGTGACCTTCACAGTGCCTGCCCCTTTAACAGTGACCTCCACAATGCCCGTCCCTTTAACAGTGACCGCCCCTTTAACAGTGACCTCCACGATGCCCGCCCCTTTAACAGTGACTTTCACAGTGCCCGCCCCTTTAACAGTGTCCGCAGTGCCTGCCCCTTTAACAGTGACCTTTACAGTGCCCGCCCCTTTTACAGTGACCTGCACAGTGACTGCCTCTTTAACAGTGACCTCCACAGTGCCCACCCCTTTAATAGTGACCTCCACAATGTCCGCCCCTTTAACAGTGACCTCCACAATGCCTGCCCCTTTAACAGTGACCACCCCTTTAACAGTGACCTCCACAGTGCTCGCCCCTTTAACAGTGACCTCCACATTGCCCGTCCCTTTAATTGTGATCGCCCCTTTAACAGTGACCTCCACAGTACCCGCCCCTTTAACAGTGAACTCCACAGCGGCCGTCTGTTTAATAGTGGCCCCTTCCCCCATGTATGTAGCAGTGTAGTTGTGCGTCATACGTCATATGACTGAATATTTAAGGACCTGCAAACTGCTAAAACCTGTGATCAGTTGTTATGGCAACCTGAAGTGGGACCTGCTAGTTTCTATTGGCTAATAAGGGACATGTGACTGTGTAAATGGCAGTTCGGATTTAAGTGAAAGCCTTACTGGCTTCTATTGGCTAATGCAGTCCTAGAGCGCTGAGACCCGGTCTAAAACCTTCCCGGACACCTGATGTACCTGTGTGCCAAATTTGGTGAAGATCAGTGCAGTCATTTGGTCGCGCATAAAGAACGTCCAGACAGACGTCGACTCTAGACAGACAGAAACTAATTTTTATATATATAAGAGACTAGCAGAAGGACCCGGCTTTGCACGGGTATATTTTATCTCTTTCATTTTATGTTTCCGTGTGTCATAAAAAAAGATATCAACAGTTTCCCCCATAACAGTGACCTCTACAGTCCCCCCCTTTAAAAATCACCTTCACAGTGCCCGTACCTTTAACAGTGCTCTCCACAGTGTCCCCCCCCTTTAACAGTGACCTCCGTAGTGGCCGCCCCTTAAACATTGACTTCCACAGTGGCCGCCACTTGAACATTGACATCCACAGTGCCTGCCCCTTTAACCGTGACCTCCACAGTGCCCGTCCCTTTAACAGTGACCTCCACAGTGCCCGTCCCTTTAACATTGACCATCTTTTTAACAGTGACCTTCATAGTGGCTACCCCTTTAACAGTGATCTTCATAGTGGCCACCCCTTTAACAGTGACATCCACAGTGCCCGCTGCTTTAACAGTGACCTCTGCAGTGCCTGCCCCTTTAACAGTGACCTCCACAGTGCCCGTCCGTTTAATAGTGGCCCCTGCCCCCCATGCATGTAGCAGTGTAGTTGTGCTGTCATACGTCATATGACTGAATATTTAACCACTTCCCATCTGGGCCCTTTGCCCCCTTCCTGACCAGGCCAAATTTTGCAAAACGGACATATCTCACTTTATGTGGTAATAACTTTGGAACGCCTTTATTTATCCAAGTCATTCAGAGATTGTTTTCTCGTGACACATTGTACTTCATGATAGTCATAAATTTGAGTCAAAATATTTCACCTTTATTTATGAAAAAATCCCAAATTTACCCAAAAATTTAAAAAAATCGCAATTTTCTAAATTTCAATTTCTCTGCTTTTAAAACAGAAAGTGATACCTCATAAAATATTTATTATTTAACATTCCCCATATGTCTACTTTATGTTGGCATCATTTTGGAAATGTCATTTTATTTTTTTAGGACGTTAGAAGGCTTAGAAGTTTAGAAGCAATTCTTCAAATTTTTAAGAAAATTGCCAAAACCCACTTTATAAGGACCAGTTCAGGTCTGAAGTCACTTTGTGGGGCCTACATAGTGGATACCCCCATAAATGACCCCATTGTAGAAACTACACCCCTCAAGGTATTCAAAACCGATTTTACAAACTTTGTTAACCCTTTAGGCGTTCCACAAGAATTAAAGGAAAATGGAGATCAAATTTTTAAATTTCACTTTTTTGGCAGATTTTCCATTTTAATCAATTTTTTTCTCTAACACATCGATGGTTAACAGCCAAACAAAACTCAATATTTATTACCCAGATTCTGCGGTTTACAGAAACACCCCACATGTGGTCGTAAACTGCTGTATGGGCACACGGCAGGGCGCAGAAGGAAAGGAACTCCACATGGTTTTTAGATGCCATGTCCCATTTGAAGCCCCCTGATGCACCCTTACAGTAGAAACTCCCAAGAAGTGACCCCATTTTGGTTTAGGTACTGCATTTATGTCAATTTCAGAGTGTGGTACTATAAAGGTAGCAGGAGTAAGCCTGGCGATGGTGCACAGTCCTGTGACATTCTCGGATAACCATTTGTATGCTTTGTGTCCACAAACTAAGTATATGTCGTCTGGAACTGCTACTGCTGTGCCATTGAATAATCGGGTAATTAGTTTGGCTAATTGTGTCCCTTTCGCCAACTCATATCCTTTTGACTGACTTTCGGTGTCGTTAGCTAATATACCTGTCCGGAGATCCTGTACAGTACGGTTGTTACAGGGCAGATCCTTTCCGTTCACAGCATCTACACCAATACACTGCACGTGGCTGTCTGTTTTTGAATCATTGCAACCTGAGTGTATGTGTGGACTAAATGTCATACCTTTGGTTTGTACTTGGAGACAATAACAGTGTGTCCAGCTAGGAAAACATGTGACATTAGCCCAGTGTCCCTCTTGCCAAGGAGTAGAGCTATGATCTACCGAGGGTCCTGATCTGTTTATCATGAGCCACGGGGCATCTGCCCACCCTGCAACAGGTAAGGCTACTTCCCTGTCCTTGTTTGTACTGGATTTAACTTGGTGTATACTAGTGAGAAAGATGGTAGAATTAGACAGGTCAATCAGTTCAGAAAGGTCCACGGGTATTGCAAAATAAGGCATACTGGTTGAACTCACGGGACTGTGGGTACAGATCCAACAATCTCTCAGAGTTTCAGTCTCCTTCAACCCCTGGACTAAAATTTGATGGTGCCGTATCAGTGAATTGTCCCATTCATCACCCAGGGGCGTGAATACTGCAGATATGCCCACTGTCAAAGTCATGATCAGTATGTGAATCCTCATGGCTTATGGTTCCTGGGACGGTGGGACAGCCTTCACTCTTTTACAATGTGAAGCGTGGATCCAGGTGGGTCTCCCTTCAAGTTTCACAGAGGTTGGGGTGGTCAGCAACACCTGGTAAGGTCCCTCATATCGTGGTTCGAGGGTGCTTCTGACGTGTTTCTTGACCACCACCCACTCTCCAGGTTTGAGAGTGTGGCTTCCCTCCAGGGAGTTAGGATCTGGAATGGAAGAGAAAACTTGTGCATGTATATTAGACAATTGCTTGCTCAAGGCTATCACATATTTTGCAACAGATTCATAATGCATTTGTAACTGTTGTGGGAAATACTGTCCCATTCTTGGCCCTGTTCCAAATAAGATCTCATATGGGGTTAGTTTGTGTGGGGGCCTTGGTGTATGCCTAACTGAAAAGAGGGTTATAGGCAAACACTGAACCCAATTAAGCCCTGTCTCCCTGGTCATCTTCAGCATTTTAGATTTTAACACCCCGTTCAATCTTTCGACTTTGCCGCTGCTTTGGGGCCTGTATGGGGTATGATACGCCAGGTGTGACCCTACCATCTTCCAGACCTCTTGGGTTAGACTAGCAGTGAATGCTGGGCCCTGATCACTCTCAATGACCTCAGGTACTCCGAACCTACAGACAAGCTCCTGCATCAGTTTTTTTGCAGTAGTGGTTGCTGTCTGGTTTCGGACGGGGTAGGCTTCTGGCCACCCAGAGAACAAGTCTATCACTACTAGCACATATTGAAACCCTTGGCACATTGGCATCTGGATATGATCGATTTGTATCCTCTGAAAGGGATATAAGGGTTTCGGGAGACATTTTCTGGGAGTGGGCTCGGTTCTGCCGGGGTTACACTGCACAGATGAGACACGCTTGAGTATGTCTCACCAGGACAGGGGTTATCCCTGGGGCCACCCATATTTTGTCAATTAGTTCTTTCATGATGGTTTTGGATTGGTGGGTGGGCCCATGGGCCACTGAGGCTATTAGGGGATAAAGAGCTCTGGGTAGGCAGACTCTCTTTCCTTGTGTCCAGAGTCCAGATTCTTCTTCGAGGGCTGATTCTTTCAGCCAGATTTCCTTTTCCCTGGGAGTGGCCTGTTTCTGCATTTGTTTCAGTAGGTCCCATGTGATTTCTTCTTGTTCCAGGTCCTCCTGTGTTATCATAATCTGGTCTGACTGGACTCTTTCCTCTTTCACTGCTGCTTCCTTGGCCGCTTGGTCAGCTAGGGCGTTTCCTCTGGCCTCAGGGGTGTCAGCTCGAGTATGGGCCTTTACTTTGATCACTGCCACTTGGTTGGGCAGGAGTACTGCTGCCATTAGGGCTGCTACTGCTGCAGCATTCTTAATCGGGGTTCCTGCAGCTGTGATGTAATCCCGGGCCTTCCATATTAGTCCAAAGTCATGAACCACTCTAAAGGCATATCTAGAATCTGTGTAGATATTGGTGGTAGAGTCTTTTGCCATGAGGCAGGCTTCAGTGAGGGCAATGAGTTCAGCTTCTTGTGCTGACTGGGCTGGGCGCAATTGTCTTGCACACAGCACTTCATGTTCACTTGTGACTGCCATGCCTGTATGGAACTTCCCCTTGTCATCGGCGTACCTTGAGCCGTCCACAAAGAGAATCCAATGAGGGTTTGTCAGAGGAGTGTCTTGGACTGATGGTGGTGTCCCTACTTCAGCTTCCATCATTGTGATGCAATCATGTTCTTGTTCCTTGTAAAGAGAGTCGGTTGAGGCCCATAGTTCTTCTTCCTGAAGATCCTCTTCAGCATGTAGATCAATAAAATCTTTAGAATCTCCATTATACCCCCCCCCCTTGGAAGAGGAAGGAGTGCAGCAGGATTGAGGATGTGGCACCTCTGAATGGTGACATTATCTGGCAGAAGCAAACTACACTGAAGCCGGAGGTGGCGCTGTGCAGTGAGGTGTTTAGGTTGAGTCTGCTGGAGGATGGCAGAAATGTCATGGGGAGCCAGAATAGTGAGGGGATGACCCAGCACAATGTCAGATGTGACGTTTAGAAGAGAGCTGGCAGCATGGATAGCTCTGACACAGGAAACGGCAGCTCTGGCTACCGGGTCAAGACGCTTAGAATAGTAACCCAAGGGTCGATTGCGGCCACCATGAGTTTGAGTGAGGACTCCAGTGGCGTGACCTTGGCGTTCCATGACATACAGCCGGAAAGGAAGGTTGTAGTTGGGGATGCCAAGAGCAGGGGCAGATGCAATGGCGGCCTTCAATGACTGAAAAGCTTCTCCGGCCTCCATTGTCATCTGGAAAGGAGTAGCAGCATTACGAGGTATACAGTCATATAAGGGCTGCATGAGGACAGAAGCATCAGATATCCAAGGCCTGCAGTAGGAGATGAGTCCCAGAAAGGTTTGCAGCTGATGAGGAGTGTCCGGGAGTTGGATGTCAGAGATAGCCTTCTTCCTCGCCTCAGTTAGGTGCTTGTGACCTTGAGAGATGCAATGACCTAGGAAGACAACTTTGGGGAGACACAGTTGTAGTTTGGCTTGTGAGACTCGACATCCAGCAGAGGCTAAAAACTGGAGAAGTGAGACAGATTTTGTCATGCAGATTTGGGGAGAGACCGCACAGAGGAGAAGGTCATCCACATACTGGAGGAGTTCCACATCCGGGTGATCTGCTTGCCAGGGTTGCAGAAGAGAGGACATACAGTAGCCTTGCTGAAGCAGGAAGGGCTGTTTTGAGCCCCTTGAGGCATAACAGTCCAGGTGTACTGTTTGCCTGCATGTGTGAAAGCAAAAAGAAACTGACATTTCTCATGTAAGGGAACAGAAAAGAATGCTTTGGCCAGATCAATGACAGTGAAAGTAGTGGCAGTGGGTGGAATGCCAGCAAGGAGTGTGTGCGGATTGGGGACAATAGGTGTCTCAAGAACAGTAGCCTCATTGACAGCTCGGAGGTCCTGCACCATGCGGTACGTTGGAGGCTGTCCTTTCTCCCTTTTCTTCCGTACTGGGTAAAGGGGTGAGTTACAGGGAGAAGTAGTGATCTTGATTGCCCCATTCTGCAGGAGGGCCTGCACCTGGAGGGTAATAGCATCCTGTTGTGAGATAGAAAGCGGATATTGCGCTTTGTATGGCAGAACCTTGGGATCCTTCAGGGTCACAGTGACCGGTGGGACATTGAGGCATCCGATATCCTGGGGTCCTCTGGCCCAGAGAGTATCGGGGATGAGGTGCAAAATGGTTTGCAGCGAATCCCCTTGCTCATATGAATCAGTGCAGAATTTTATTGTCAGACATACAGCAGCCGTGGGTGTCACATAATTTGAGTGAAAACCACAAAGACCAAGAAGCAAGACAGTTTCTTATCAGAAAGAGGATCTTAAACTAACACAGCAGAAACTAACATTTCTGTGAAAAGAAAAAAGGTGGGGGTCAACTGATCCCCCGTAGTTGTGCTCGGATCGGCTCATGCTGAGAGGGTCCCCTACCTACGCCTATACTCCACCCCCCCAACCTAGAAGCGGCAGAGTTATGCCGGAACTGCTTATCGAAGGGTAGCCTAAAGGGGGCTACCCCAATAATGAGACCTGAAAGAAGGGAGGGCTCCTGGGTGGGTTGAAATCGTTCGAACCGACAAGTGGGGGGAGGAGGGCCAGGTTTAAATAGTGAACGCCCCGCCTCCCCTCACACAAATACGGCACTCTTAATTGCCTACCACTTGTGCTCGGATCGGCTCATGCTGAGAGGGTCCCCTACCTACGCCTATACTCCACCCCCCCAACCTAGAAGCAGCAGAGTTATGCCGGAACTGCTTATCGAAGGGTAGCCTAAAGGGGCCAAAAGAACCATGCATAGGAGTTAGAAAACTTGATAACAGAAACTACAGACCAAAACTCGAAAGCCAATGATATTTCGTATAAGGATCCGGGATATTACGTATGGAACACACGGAACTGCGACGACCCAACCGTTTGATGACATGTACTGGCACCTTATGCATGGACGCCGCCGCTGCCGCGCCCATGCGGAAGGAATGTCCTGTGATCCAGCGAGGACCGACCCCTGGACCTGTCAACTAACCTGAAAGTACGTAAGAAAAGCCGCGGTGGTTAGCCGGGCATTGACTAGTTCGAGTACGGGAGAACATGCCGCTTGGACTAAATACTACGCAGCCAAGCCTCCAAGGCCTGCACCGGACACCATCTGCTGTCCGTGGGAAAGTATCTGACCGCCACTGGTTGCCCCGGCCGTGACGTCTTGGACGAGGCCAAGGTGAGGACATAGATGGACCCGCGCCGGATGAGCTGACCTTTCCGCAGGCACCCAGCCAGCGTATTGGTGCCCATGAGCTCGCCTGACCTGAGGAATCCATGGAAAGCCAGGTACAAGGCTGTTTCTACCAGAGCGCTAACCTGCGGCCCGAACGGTTTGCCCCTGCAGTTTGCCTGTCACGGCCTGAACAAGCTACCGGTAAATGGCTGACGCCCATGTCGTTTCACAACAGACATCTTGCGCAAACCCTTCAACGCCGCTTTGATCGGGTGGGCGGAGAAGAGTGACGGTAGGTCCGGATGTAGCCTGCACCAATGGTGCTGAATACCTGCCATGTATAGTTAACAATGCTATAGGACAGGTTTAATTGAGAGTGGCAAAAACCCTGACAAAGCCCAATAGGTGAGTGATAGGTCCCCGGCCAGCGGCCGGGTAGGTGTTCTCATATCTCTGAAACAGGTGCCAAGCTGTCTTGTAAGCCCTCAGAGTATTACTGGCCAAGGAATTGGCCATCAGTCTCTTAGCTATGGTGAGATGGGAGACTAGTCCCAGCGCAGCTGGGCCTGGTGAGGAAATTTTTTTATTTTTTTTTTTATTTTTATTTTTTTTAATCTCCATGCGTGAGAGACTCTAATGGCGGAGTCATATGTGTAAAACTAAAATGGAGAAGCTCTGCGTGAGGGACTCTAATGGCGGAGTCATATGTGTAAAACTAAAACGGAGAAGCCATGCGTGAGAGACTCAGATGGCGGAGTCATATGTGTAAACTAAAACGGAGAAGCCATGCGTGAGAGACTCAGATGGCGGAGTCATATGTGTAACCTAAAACGGAGAAACCATGCGTGAGAGACTCTAATGGCGGAGTCATATGTGTAACCTAAAACGGAGAAGCCATGCGTGAGAGACTCTAATGGCGGAGTCCTATGTGTAAAACTAAAACGGAGAAGCTCTGCGTGAGGGACTCTAATGGCGGAGTCATATGTGTAAAACTAAAACGGAGAAGCCATGCGTGAGAGACTCAGATGGCGGAGTCATATGTGTAACCTAAAACGGAGAAACCATGCGTTTGAGACTCTAATGGCGGAGTCATATGTGTAACCTAAAACGGAGAAGCCATGCGTGAGAGACTCTAATGGCGGAGTCCTATGTGTAAACCTAAAACGGAGAAGCCATGCGTGAGAGACTCTAATGGCGGAGTCATATGTGTAAAACTAAAACGGAGAAGCCATGCGTGAGAGACTCAGATGGCGGAGTCATATGTGTAACCTAAAACGGAGAAACCATGCGTGAGAGACTCTAATGGCGGAGTCATATGTGTAACCTAAAACGGAGAAGCCATGCGTGAGAGACTCTAATGGCGGAGTCTTATGTGTAAACCTAAAACGGAGAAGCCATGCGTGAGAGACTCTAATGGCGGAGTCATATGTGTAACCTAAAACGGGGAAGCCATGTGTGAGAGACTCTAATGGCGGAGACATATGTGTGAACCTAAACGGAGAAGCCATGCGTGAGAGACTCTAATGGCGGAGTCATATGTGTAACCTAAAACGGAGCAGCCATGCGTGAGACTCTAATGGCGGAGACATATGTGTGAACCTAAACGGAGAAGTCATGCATGAGAGACTCAGATGGCGGAGTCAAATGTGTAACCTAAAACGGAGAAGCCATGCGTGAGAGACTCTAATGGCGGAGTCATATGTGTAAACCTAAAACGGAGCAGCCATGCGTGAGAGACTCTAATGGCGGAGTCCTATGTGTAAACCTAAAACGGAGAAGCCATGCGTGAGAGACTCTAATGGCGGAGTCATATGTGTAACCTAAAACGGAGCAGCCATGCGTGAGACTCTAATGGCGGAGACATATGTGTGAACCTAAACGGAGAAGTCATGCATGAGAGACTCAGATGGCGGAGTCAAATGTGTAACCTAAAACGGGGAAGCCATGCGTGAGAGACTCTAATGGCGGAGTCATATGTGTAAACCTAAAACGGAGCAGCCATGCGTGAGAGACTAATGGCGGAGTCATATGTGTAAACCTAAAACGGAGCAGCCATGCGTGAGAGACTAATGGTGGAGTCATATGTGTAAACCTAAAACGGAGAAGCCATGCGTGAGAGACTAATGGCGGAGTCATATGTGTAAAACTCACACGGAGAAGCCATGCATGAGAGACTCTAATGGCAGATCTGTATGTGTAAAACTAACACGGAGAAGCCATGCGTGAGAGACTCAAAAATGTATATATTATTTTTTTTTATTTTTTTTTTATATATATATATATATATATATATATATACACATACTTTTTTTTTTTTTTTTTTCACTATCAACCACTTAAGCAGCTCCCGTATGGGCACAGCTCTGAGTATGAGCATGAAGAGCATGGTATAACGCAGATCACCTGCACGGACTAACTAACATCTTGTGCCTAAATAACCCCCTTGGAACCTAATGTACGGCCGGCAGCAGGAAGCCAGCCACCGCCTATGATCTGCTCCCCCTGACCGAGCCTAGTACTCCTTCCCCTGATCCCTGCCTACCTAACGGCACGGCGGCCCGTGCCAGACTTTATTGAAGATGAGGAGCCTTACCCCCCAGCCGCGTGGGGAGCTCACGCTGCTCCCTGGCAGAATGCACCAGTGCGGGAGGGCCGACCCACCGCCGGCTGGACACTCGTACCGCGTGGGGAGCAGCGCCACTCCCTGGCAATGTGCACCGGATCAGAGGGAGCCCTTCCTTTACCGTGGGCCCCGGCCCCCGCTGGTTTGAACCGTGTGCCGCGTGAGGAGCCGCACAGCTCCCTGGCATTGTGCGCCGGTGCGGGAGTGCCCCCCCTCACCTAGGGGCTGGTTATTGTGACTGGAACCCGCTGGGAGACTGAAGCCTAACTGGACCTACCTGTGACCGTGAAGGCTGACCTCCCAGGCCGTGGCTGACCCACGTGCGTAGTCGTGACGCAACTACCCGTAGATGCCCACCCAGTGCCTGTAGTTAACGGGAGTGCGACCGAGTCTGTGGATGTGACCGACTAGCCCCTATAGTCGTGAGGGGACCCTACATCGAGAGTAGCGGTAACGGACCATCGCCTGTAGACGTGGTAGTATTACCTCATGAGTCTGTTGACATGAGACTAATGCCTGCAGTCGTGGCCGGTCTTAATAATGAGTCTGCAGTCGTAACGGATTTGTGCCTGCAGTCGTGGCAGGGCTTTAGAGCGGGTCTGTAGTCGTGACAGACTGATGCCTGCAGTCGTGGCAGGACTTTATAACGAGTCTGTAGTCGTGACAGACTGATGCCTGCAGTCGTGGCAGGGCTTTATAACGGGTCTGTAGTCGTGACAGACTGATGCCTGCAGTCGTGGCAGGACTTTATAACGAGTCTGTAGTCGTGACAGACTGATGCCTGCAGTCGTGGCAGGGCTTTATAACGGGTCTGTAGTCGTGACAGACTGTTGCCTGCAGTCGTGGCAGGGCTTTAGAGCGGGTCTGTAGTCGTGACAGACTGATGCCTGCAGTCGTGGCAGGGCTTTATAAGGAGTCTGTAGTCGTGACAGACCTGGCAAAGCAACATTCCTATCTATACCATTATTATAATTTTTTCTTTTTTTTTTTTTTTTTCTTTTCCCCCCCACCAAAGGCCACGACTGTAGGCGCCACCCTGTAAGAGATGCGCCAGAGGCCTGGACATAATAGACCACCATCCCCTGTCCCCAAAGCCTATGCAGGAGAAAAGAGGGGGTTGGCCCCCGCATGCACCACCCCTGACTCACCTGGTGGCCATGACAGCCACGAACCCCACAGTATCGTAAGTTAGCCCACCACCTGTGGACCTGAATAACCAAGGACAGACGTGTGAGTGAGCGCACGCCAGCTGGGCGACACTTCACTCATGCCACCGCTCCCTAGCTAACCACCGGATTATTGTGACTGCGCCCGAACCAACCCCCTGACTGACCGTATGGGCTTATGGGCGGCCCGGCTGCGTGCGCAAAGTGACGTGGCCAGCCCCCCTCCTTGAAGCCCTCTTTATATTTGATCCTTGAACATATTCCAAATTTTTTTAAATATTTTTTTTTTTTTTTTTTTACTCCTGCCTTAGTACCTAGCCACTGTGCCTGAGCAGAGGAGCCCTGCACCAAGACTGCAGTACCAGTATGGGCCTGTAGGTGTCGACCATCCCCCGCCCTCTCTCAAGCCAGGACCTGCTGGAGCGCAGCAAGCCAGTGATTCCCTTCTAGGTTAGAATTAACCATTGAAATCATAACTTGTTATACAGTGCACATGTCTGAGTATCTGCTTATCTCGTCTTGCCTGAGTTTGGCGCAGGAAAGAAGACGAGTTTATTCTGCAGCGGATTCCTAGACATGAATAAGCATGTCCACCTTCACAGCCTCGCTAATTGTAATTACCAGGAGAACGTGCATCAGGATCGGCTGCGAGGGATTTGCGCTCCGCCATGTGGAACATTGCATCCCGTGCCCACCGCTATCGACTATTTGTACAGGGAAAGCCGCGGCGTATTAATCGCCTATAGGTTTCGGCTTCCGTCCCCTGATCCTGCAGCTAAACCTCCGCTTACTGATTGCAGCTAATGAATAGATCCCTGTGTGAGCGGACGGCGTTTTCCTCTACGGCGGAACGTTCTGATACGGGAGTGAGTGATATATAACGCTGCGTCGTGGAGCCGACGGCCGGCGTGACCGATGCTCAGGGTATGCGAGCGGACGTCGTGACCCGTCGCTGCTGAGCCACAGGTGAGGGGTGCCTGCCTGGGGGACGCTGCATGTGGGAGCGGGGGTGCTTAGCGCAGGGCCTGGAGCGGATCGGGGTGCCTGTCTCGGGGTGCCGGAAGCGATGGGGAGTGCGGGCAGTCTCCAGCGCAGCTGGGGACCGGCGGCACGCTCGGCAGCCCCACATGTTATACATAGCGAGACGGGTGTGCAAGCCACCCTGCCTACCTAATCACCGTAGCGACGAGCTCGACGCAGCCGATCCCCCGATCCTCCAGTGACGCATGCCCTTCTCTGGCACCAACCCACAAGCCGATTCGAAATCGTTCGAACCGACAAGTGGGGGGAGGAGGGCCAGGTTTAAATAGTGAACGCCCCGCCTCCCCTCACACAAATACGGCACTCTTAATTGCCTACCACCTGTCCTGCAATGTGGTGGAATGATCTGCTAATTTAGCTTTTGTCCATTTGTCTGTAATTGTTCTATAAAGAATTCTCCAGACTCATGATCCCGGGGGTCAAAGTTAGCACCTTTAAGTTAAGGGATGTGGATTTGATCCATTATCAGTGTGGAGTATTCACCTGTCTTGTTTTCCACTATACTTTGCAGGTCCGACCATGTGCACCCATAGGTTTGATGCACTTGGGACAGTTTCCTGAAAAAGGGCATGGGATGGGTCTCAGGGTCAGGCAGTAAATTCACTATGGTGAATAACTGTTGTGGGGTGAAAGACACATATTTTGGTGGTCCCTGTGGCCGGTTAAGTGCTAGGGCTTCTTTCAGTGTCTCAAGGTTTCCCTGCTCAATTTTCTGTAAGTTCTTTTGTAACTCTGTAATCTGACCCTGCAGTATTTGATCTTGTGAATGTCGTGATGGGCGCACGACCATGGGCACAGTCCACTGTGGTGCCAGGGATAAAGTTGGCGGATCACCGTAGTCTGTCGGGGTACCCCGCGAAGGAGTCTGCATATTACCCGGTGAATTTTGTATGCCCATTGTGGATTCTGCAGCACCGTCTGCATCCCCCTGTTCTGCTTCATCAGGTTGCCCCCCTACCATTATAGGAGTAAGGGTGGCAGGTGAGTGTGGTAGCATGAATGTACCGTCCGGGTTAACCATGGGGTACAAGGTAGTAGGAAGGGGCAAGGGTGACATAGGAGTGACGGGGGGGTCCGGACCGACTGATATTAAAGGTCCGTTCATGGCGCTGTAGCTAACACGGGAAGTGATGGGACGTGCTGGGGAGTAGTTACCAAGGTGTGGTTTTGTGGGTGGGGAACCCCACAGGGAAGGCACGTATCACGGGAGGAGGGATTCTGTTGACCACATGTTTTGCAGGTCCACCCACCTGCTTACTTCCCGGCGCCATTATAAGGTGGTGGCAAGTCATGTATCAATGCAACACCAGGCTTACAGAAATATCTCTGTCTTTTCTCATCAAAATTTAGTTCCCCCCGGTCTGTTCAAATTCTTTACTACAGTCCAACCACACACGGACCATGTCTGTCAATTTATCATCTTCTAACTTCCCCCTTTTCTCGTTTAACAACACTTGCCAGGTGGCACTACAAAGGATGCCTCCTTTACAGACACTATAACTCTTCTCCAACTTAGTTAATCCTTTTATGAAACGTTCGCCTCTCCTGTCCGCCACGTACTGTTCAGGTGAACAGTAGCCCTTCGGGACACTTTCCTCATTTCCTATTATCTCTCGTACCTACTGAAGCCGCCTAAAGACCTCTGTATAGAGTAATCACTGGACGTGAAGACCTTTGAGTCCCGGTCAGCACACTCTGGGCTACCGCGGACCGCTCTCCACCCATCTGTGATCGTCCCCTTTATGGAGATTCGAGTCAGACACCGGGCTGAACTCCGATACAGGCACACAGGAGAACTCTGTGTCTCAGTCAGTGATACTTGTCAACAGGGTCTTCACAACTTATAGGCACAGTACATCAAGACTTTAAAAAACATATGGGGTTCTTACTTTCATGCCCTCGAGGACGTCCCAGACTTCTTCCGCACCCCTCCCTCAGACGAACACCAAGAGGCTACACCAGGGGACACTTTATGGGCAAGATGACTCAATTTTCTTACCTCATATCACGGGTTGCGATCCCGGTGTCCGTTAGTGCGCCTCTCCTCGTCTGGTCTCTGGGGGTACGGGAACAGAGGGTCCAATCCTCGAGCCCCACGTTGGGCGCCAAAATTGTTCTGGTTCTGGCCAAGCTGCCAGTTCGGTTGATGTACTGCTCCAAATTAATTAATGTACGTGCACGGAGAGATCAAATCTGAGACAACTCAGAGTACGGAGTTAAAACAGAATCTCTGGTTTATTTCTGAAAACAGCATAGATTTTACGACATGAAGAAGTGGGAGGGGGGGGGTGAAAGATAGAGTATATCTTTTCTATTGGCTACGAACACTATACTTTTCTGTAACCTTGACGGTCAGAGTAAATTCCTCCCCCCTCGCTCGTGGGAGAAACCGTTACTTCTCCTTTCTTTGTAACTGCTTGCTTGAGCTGAACGGAAACCTCTTTGTAACTGCTTGCTTGAGCTGAACGGAAACCACAAAGAAACACATGATGAAACACAAAGTAAGATTCTAGTTTAAAGGTGTTGGCTGAATGCCTGCCCGCCATCTTAGCTAAACATAGTCCTCAACAAGCAAGTATCCATTTTGTATCAATAGTCCATAACATATATATGAACTTCTATCTGTTCTTTATACACGGTCAAACAAATGGACTGATCTGCACCAAATTTGGCACATAGGTACATCAGGTGTCCGGAAAGGTTTTAGACTGGGTCTCAGCTCTCTAGGATGCACGATTCTTGAGATATTCCCCAAAAATATGCAAATATAGCACCAGCACATGACCCGTATTAGCCAATAAAAGCTCAGAGGTCTTTCACTCATATCCTAACCGACATACACACGGTCACATGAGCCTTATTGGCCAATAGAAGCTCGCAGGTCCTTCAGTCTTGACATACACAACGTTTTACACCAGGTTTCCATAACAACCCAGCCATTTTCCTTCACTGCTATAGGTCACCTTTATGGGGGCAGGGTGCTGTGGAGGTCCCTGTTAAGGGGTAGGGCTTTGTTGAGGTCACTGTTAAGGGGGAGGGGTGATGTGGAGGTCACAGTTAAGGGGACGGGCTGCTATGGAGGTCACAGTTAAGGGTACGGGCTGCTGTGGAGGTCACTGTAAAGGGAGCAGCTTCTGTGGAGGTCACTGTTAAGGGACACACTGTCAATATCTTTTAACCCTACACATAAACATTAAATTAAATAGTCGGAATGCCTCATAGACTTCTATTATGATGGAAGTCAAAATGGAAGCCTTTAAGAGGCATTCCGTTTTCATTCCTTCATAATACAAGTCTATGGGCAGCATAATGGATCTCTCCTGGTTTCCGTTATGCAGGACTGGACTCCTGCATAATGGAAACCAGGATGGATCCGTTATGCTACCCATAGACTTGTATTATGAAGGATCAAAACGGAATGCCTCTTAAAGGCTTCTGTTTTCACTTCCGTCTTATGGATGCCGTTATTTTCCGTTATAACGGAAAGCAAAAACAGAATCCATAATGGTGATGTGAACCCGCCCTTACTGTTTATTGCAGGGCACCAATCACACACACATAACCTATAATCATGGAACAGGAGGTGGTAATAACAAATGAGTGCCATCCTCTGCAGTGAAGGAAAGTGCTCATTTATGACTGGGAGGCAGGATGGAAGGAAATGGCCACACTCTTACACTGCACATTTTTTTAGTCAATTACTAGGAATAAACGTTTATAGAAATGCTCCTATTTTCAGGAACTATTGGCCTGTATAATTGTGCCACAATGGTGGATTCTAATAGGGACAGCTCTGTGGGGCCAACACTGGCCCAAATGCCCACATGTGCACAATGAATTCAGTAGCTCCGAGTGCTGCCCTGTCCTACTAAGCTGAGTGGCCTTTATTGACTGCCCGCTCTCAGCTGCTGACAGTCTCTGCCTTCTCCCTCTTCCTGCGCTGTTGCATCCTAGCTGGAAATGGAGGAGGTCAAAGGAGCAGTGTGGCAAGGAGGGGGAGGGCGCACCAGACTGCAGGTAACATCTGCTACACTATCCGTCCTCAGAGAGTTATCACTGTGTTACCGGGTGGTGTTACATAGGACTGCAGGGAACATCTATTACATTATCTGTACTCACTGTGTTTTCTGTTGGTGTTGCATAGGACTGCAAGGAATACCTACTACATTATCTGTACTCAGAGAGTTATCACTGTTATCTGTGGTGTTACATAGGACTGCAAGGAAAATCTGCTACATTATCTGTACTCAGAGAGTTACCACTGTGTTATCTGTGGTGTTACATAGGACTGTAGGTAACATCTGCTACATTATCTGTACTCAGAATCATCACTGTGTTATCAGGGGTGCTACATAGGACTGCAGGTAACATCTGCTACATTATATGTACTCAGAGAGTTATCACTGTGTTATCTGTGGTGTTACATAGGACTGCAGATATCTACTACATTATCTGTAATCATAGAGTTATTATTGTGTTATCTGGTGGTGTTACATAGGACTGCAGGGAAGATCTACTACATTATTTGTACTCAGAGTCTGAGTCCAAATAATGTATGGACCAAAACAAAAAAGGGGGGCCAGCCACTTATGTAAAGAGTAAATAATAAAGAAATCAATATGATGTAAAGATCACAACCAAGTAATGCTCGAATGAGCACATGGCAAACAGCAATAACAAATACCTACAAAAAAAACTGTCAGACCTCATGAAATAATGATATCCTTTATTAACAGAAATGTATCCACATTAAAAAATTAAAAACAAGTGCGAGAAAAGCAGTTGATGAATTAGACTAGGCATATTTTTATGGAACGGAACAGCTGACCCCTAATAGAACAGTCCTACCCTTGTCCATAATGCAGACAATAATAGGACAACTTTTTTGTGGCCCCATTGAATTGATTGGTTCAGCATGCGGATGCGGGCCGCTAAAAAACAGAATGGACACAAAAAATATATATATTTATGTGCATGAGCTCTTAGTCTGACCTCTGGTGGTTGTTTTTCAGTACGACAGGTTCATATTTACTTAGACTGATGTAATTTATTTGCACATGAATAAAGTTGCTTCTTTGTGGAGAAAAGTTGCATGTCTCCAGGGAAAATGCGACTTTTTTTGCACTCAGATGAAGAAAAGTACGCCAGCCCTGGAGTGGAGTAGAAATTAGACTGTTTTGCATATTTTTTGTCCACATCCGATCTGCATTTTCTGCAGACCCATTCGCTTCAAAAAGATGTGCAAAAGATGCGGGCCAAACACCTGTATATCTGTTCCTGCAAAAAAAAAAATAGGCCGTGGAACACGGACGTGAGTGGTCCGTGGTATTCCTGCCTGGCATCCTGCTGAGAGCAGGAGCGCACGGCGTCATTGGTTGCTATGACGCCGTGCGCTTCATGCCGCCGCTGCACTACAGTAATACACTCGTATGATCTATACGAGTGTATTACTGTAGTGCAGTGGTGGCATGAAGCGCATGGCGTCATAGCAACCAATGACGCCGTGCGCTCCTGCTGTCAACAGGATGCCAGGCCGGGATACCACGGACCGCTCAAGTCCGTGTTCCACGGCTGTGTGCATTCGGCCTAAGGCAGGTTTTCCTTTGCACCACTCTTGATAAATCACCACCCTGCTTGTGTTACTTCTTGGTGTAGATTTGATGCCGATTTTCCACAGATCTCACCCTCCCATTAAAAAGTGTGAAATCTGCAAAAACAATTGACAAGTTGTGTATTTCTAAATCCCCACAGCAGGTTCCGCACACACAAAAAAAGAGCAGTGTACATGAAATTTGTTGCATACTGTATTATACAGCTTTTTTCCCAAACATTAAGCCGTGCGGATAATAACACATTAAATCTGAAACTTGTTCCTTGGGTACCCTAAGGGTTGATTTCTATACTGTACAAGTGATCTGTCTGCGGTGTTATGCCTCATTCACACGTCAGTGTTCTGTCAGTGATTTCGTTCAGTAATTGTGAGCCAAAACCAGGTGCGACTCTATTAGGGTGGCCACTGGCTTCACCCTAGAAAGCCGGACCTCACCGGCCACACCACAAACCACGCCCACAATTCACCTGAACCACGCCCCCGAACCACGTGAAGCCATGCCCCCGCCTCCGTGAAGACACACCCCCACCGCCGGCCAGAAAAACACAGGGTGAGGAGAGGGTAGAACTTTCAGAACGGAAGGTGAGCTCCCCCTCAGTCAGTCAGAGGGAGACATGTCTGCGGCTCTAGTGACTGACTGGGGGTGAGAAAAGTCAGTTGCTGCAGCTCACGCTCAGACAGCGCAGCGCTGCTGTCTGAGCGTGAGCTACTGAGAGGGTGGACATCCCTGTGTCCATCCAGGCCCTGCACCGGATGGAGGACAGGGAGCCAGAAAACCGGACGTCTGGCCACCCTAGGCTCTATACACAGAACAGATGCAGATCTTTCCCTTATACCTTATGTCTATGGAGGCTCCAATCCTGGTTTTGGCTCACAATCAGGCCTTATGCTTATGAATGTACCGTATTTTCATTCCGTGTCCGTTCGTTTTTTTTGGGGGGTTTTTGCGGACCGTATGCAGAACCATTCATTTCAATAGGTGCCCCAAAAAAACGGAAGGTACTCCGCTTGCATTCCATTTCCGTATGTCCGTATTTCTGTTCCGCCAAAAATTAGAACATGTCCTATTATTGTCCGCATTACGGACAAGGATAGTACTGTTCTATTAGGGGCCAGCTGTTCTGTTCCGCAAAATACGGAATGCACACGGACGTCATCCGTATTTTTTGCGGACCGCAAAATACATACGGTCGTGTGCATGAGGCCTCACTGATGGAAATCACTGACGTGTGAATGAGGCTTTACACTGATGCTGCATCTATTTACTAAGCAGGGGGAAATGGATGAAAACTGGTGTAAAGGAAAGCTAGCTTAGTTGCCCATAGCACCATATATATCAGTTGTGAGAAATCTCCCCCACAGTTGTGGACGTTGCCATAGAAGAGCCTTGTGTTTGTGGCTGGTTTCTAGGCAGGATCCTAGCTTCTGTGCTCCTATGTAAGCAGGTAGGACATTGTACTACTGGTTTCATGTAACAGGTCATGTGACATGGAACACACCAGGGGGATGACTAGGCAGATTTCCAAAGCTGGTTTGTCTTGTACCACTCCCATCGGCTTCTTTAAAGCCCAGCGCTACAGCCTTCAGCATCACCAGAAAGCAGGAGAATGCAGGCACAAACAATGAAGATCCACGTAGAATACTGGTAAGCTGCTGCTGGTACAGTGCCAGGTTGCTATATTGTTGCTGGCGCTCAGCCTGTATCATTGCTTTAGAAGATTATTTAGAACAATACAGGGTATGTAATAAGCTATCCACACAACAATTGTAGAGGAGAACATTGAAGCCTTCTACTCTGTCCTGGTGCTTATGGTACAGAGTAAATAACCGGGATTCCAGGGGTTAAATGTTCAGTGTAATGTGGGGTCAGGCGCATGTATCCGCTCCAGCTGCAGGATTTTATAAGCCCTTTTCTTCTGTCACGCAATGTACACCACTGAGTATCAGGAGGGTCTTACACATAAAAAGGATACCGCAATAATAGTAACTTTTTATGTGTTTCAAGTATTTAAACTGAATGAACAGGAAACAGACCTAGAACTGAATCCATCAATCCCGGTAAAATTTGTTAATTTGGTAGGGAGCAAAGCGCTTTGTAAGATGAAAAAATTAAGGGGTTGTGTCACTTCAGCAAATAGCATTTATCATGTAGAGAAAGTGAATACAAGGCACTTACTAATGTATTGTGATTGTCCATATTGCCTCCTTGATACATTTTGCCATCACATTATACACAGCTCATTTCCATGGTTACAACCACCCTGCAATCCGGCATCAGTGGTCGTGCTTGCACACTATAGGAAAAAGTGCCGGCATTTCTGGTACCTGGGACTTTGGGAGCGCACAGAGGCACAAATGCTCACCAGCAGGGCCGTTTCTAGACGTGGGCGAGGGGTGCAACCACACGGGACGCATCGCTCCAGCAAGTAGAAGGGGCGCAGTCCACGTGTATAGCTGATTAGCAGCACCAGCAATGGAGATCTAAATCATGCTGCTGGGCGCTGCTGTCAGCGAATGTGCATGTGCGTGTGCTCCCCCTGCTCATCAGTGGCTTGATCCTAAAGTCTGTGATCCACCAGGGCAGGAGTTGCTGGACGCTGGCTGCTTTCACTTGCATCCAGACCGCGCCCGCTCTGGTTCTCAAGTCTCCTGGGCCCTGCTTTTATCCCCACACCCTAGTGATGTCACTGGGTGGGTCACGTGACAAACACTTGCCCACATGTCATTAGTCAGTGGAGGAGCGGCATGTCTGTAGTGGGAGGCTTTCTTAGGCTGTACTCTGGTCTTGTCTGGGCTCCCCTGGCACCTGGGTCACAAGTTACAGCCAGTAAGTTTGGGGACAAGTTGGCAATGCAATAAGAGATGTGGTCTTTATTATAATAATGTTGTATCACAGTGCTGCACATGGCCGCCTCTTTATGATATATATGTGTCCGCTATGCAGCATACATACCCATATATAATATATGTATAAGCCTGTCATACACATTATATATAGCAGTATATATATATATATATATATATATATATATATACTGCTCAAAAAAATAAAGGGAACACAAAAATAACACATCCTGAATTAATTAAGTATTCTTCTGAAATACTTTGTTCTTTACATAGTTGAATGTGCTGACAACAAAATCACACAAAAATAAAAAATGGAAATCAAATTTTTCAACCCATGGAGGTCTGGATTTGGAGTCACATTCAAAATTAAAGTGGAAAAACACACTACAGGCTGATCCAACTTTGATGTAATGTCCTTAAAACAAGTCAAAATGAGGCTCAGTAGTGTGTGTGGCCTCCACGTGCCTGTATGACCTCCCTACAACGCCTGTGCATGCTCCTGATGAGGTGGCGGACGGTCTCCTGAGGGATCTCCTCCCAGACCTGGACTAAAGCATCTGCCAACTCCTGGACAGTCTGTGGTGCAACGTGACGTTGGTGGATAGAGCGAGACATGATGTCCCAGATGTGCTCAATTGGATTCAGGTCTGGGGAACGGGCTGGCCAGTCCATAGCATCAATGCCTTCGTCTTGCAGGAACTGCTGACACACTCCAGCCACATGAGGTCTAGCATTGTCTTGCATTAGGAGGAACCCAGGGCCAACCGCACCAGCATATGGTCTCACAAGGGGTCTGAGGATCTCATCTTGGTACCTAATGGCAGTCAGGCTACCTCTGGCGAGCACATGGAGGGCTGTGCGGCCCTCCAAAGAAATGCCACCCCACACCATTACTGCATTACTGACCCAATGCCAAACCGGTCATGCTGGAGGATGTTGCAGGCAGCAGAATGTTCTCCACGGCGTCTCCAGACTCTGTCACGTCTGTCACATGTGCTCAGTGTGAACCTGCTTTCATCTGTGAAGAGCACAGGGCGCCAGTGGCGAATTTGCCAATCTTGGTGTTCTCTGGCAAATGCCAAACGTCCTGCACGGTGTTGGGCTGTAAGCACAACCCCCACCTGTGGATGTCGGGCCCTCGTATCACCCTCATGGAGTCTGTTTCTGACCGTTTGAGCAGACACATGCACATTTGTGGCCTGCTGGAGGTCATTTTGCAGGGCTCTGGCAGTGCTCCTCCTGTTCCTCCTGGCACAAAGGCGGAGGTAGCGGTCCTGCTGCTGGGTTGTTGCCCTCCTACGGCCTCCTCCGCATCTCCTGATGTACTGGCCTGTCTCCTGGTAGCGCCTCCATGCTCTGAACACTACGCTGACAGACACAGCAAACCTTCTTGCCACAGCTCACATTGATGTGCCATCCTGGATAAGCTGCACTACCTGAGCCACTTGTGTGGGTTTTAGACTCCGTCTCATGCTACCACTAGAGTGAAAGCACCGCCAGCATTCAAAAGTGACCAAAACATCAGCCAGGAAGCATAGGAACTGAGAATTGGTCTGTGGTCACCACCTGCAGAACCACTCCTTTATTGGGGGTGTCTTGCTAATTGCCTATAATTTCCACCTGTTGTCTATCCCATTTGCACAACAGCATGTGAAATTGATTGTCACTCAGTGTTGCTTCCTAAGTGGACAGTTTGATTTCACAGAAGTGTGATTGACTTGGAGTTACATTGTGTTGTTTAAGTGTTCCCTTTATTTTTTTAAACAGTGTATATACAAATCTGGAAGGCTGCCATTGGCATTATAATATATATATATATACTGTAGCGCCATGTAAATAACATCAGCCCCGTGTAAATCACATTACTCCTCCCTCTCTTCAGCCCCTCTAACATACAGACCCAGAAGCAAAGTGTACATGAATGAGATGTATTTAATCTCATACACATTGCTTGTACTGTGTTAAGCTGTGTTTTTTCCACACAAGAATCCATGGAGAAAAACCAGATGCTACCCACATTATATGCAGGTAGCCTAATGCTAGCCAGTACAAGCCAGGGGGTTATCAACCCGCAGCAGTCTAAGGGCTCATGCACACAAACGTATTTTCTTTCCGTGTCCATCCCGTTTTTTTGTCCACAATGGGTCCACAAAAAACGGAAGTTACTCCGTGTGAATTCCGTTTCCGTATGTCCGTCCCGCAAATGATAGAACATGTCCTATTATTGTTCACATCATGGACATGGATAGTACTCTTCTAAACACAACTAAAGGAAAATGAAGGACCCCTAAGACTTAACTTTTAAGGATAAAAGGACGCCCTACAATTTAAGACAAACAAAAAATATACACAAGGGCAATGATATAGCCCAAATACAACTGGGCATGTGACATCCACTAGAAACAACCAGTAATGGAATTTGTTGATATCAGGATAAAGGTGCAATTGACTAAGGCAATGACAGAGGCAGGAATCAGAGGTCTAGAAAAATGACCAGAAATAGGGGAGAAAAGGAAACTCTCCCTATGTCCGCCCTAACTAAGCCTCTGCCCAGGGACAATCCCTGATGGTGGGATTTCCCTGTCCTCGTGCCTGCCCTGTCTGACCCTAAATTAGCCCTAGGTAGAGAAAATTCCCCATAGAGGGGAGTAAATGGATGAATTAGTACAGATAGAAAAAGAAGTAACAATGTACCTATCCCTTAGTCATAGTTAATTGATATAATAACCCCGACGCGTTTCCCCCTTTAAGGGTTCCTCAGGGGGTTGGTAATAGCTAAGTACATATCGAGATACAAAAAACATATGGTCGTGTGCATGAGCCCTAACACTGTGTATAGTGGTGACTACCGAGCTGTGTATGCAACATTTAAAGTCAGTGTTATTTGATATTGGGGGGGGGCACTTTTTTTTTAATGTTTGCCCTGTTGGCAAAATTCCTTAGAAACTGTCAACTTTTTCTACATGATAAATGGCTTTTGCTGAAGTCAGAAAACCCTTTAAAATGTCCTATCAACCCAGCACCGCTGCTCTGGTCATGCAGCAGGGCCTGTAGTGAAAACATCACATTTATCGCCATCGTTCACGAGAACGCTTCAGCCAATCACTGGGCTCAGTGGTCATGTGTGCATGAACAACACATGACTGCTGAGGCAAGTGACTGGCTGCAGTGGTCACCAGAAGGATGAATGGCACAAGACCACTGCAGGACCAGTGGAGATTGTAGTGGAGGGAACCAGCAGGGCATTTTAAAATTAGGCTTTTTATGTTTTGTTGTTTTCAATTTTATGCAACCCAAATCTTGGAGAACCCCTTTAAATCAACAATGTGTAATTGTAAGGTTAATTGATTCATTTTCCCTTATGTTGTTTTGTAGTGGAAAGTGAGGGTATGAGCCCCGTTATCGGGAGCTTGCCCTTGAAATCAAGGAGCATGTACCTGATGCGGACATTAGTGGTGGCGTAGGCAGAGTTGGTGAGTATTATTCCGTCTTTCTCTATAAAAGAATTTGCCGTGTCCATATGGAGGTAAATCTGTCACCATAGAAGGGGGCTACAATACACCAGATGAAGAACGCTGAACCATGTGAGATCATAAGACTGAACAAAAATGTTAACTGTTCCACAAAACATATGTATCATGTTTTATATATACGTATTCTGTTCTATTTTATAACTCGGGCTATTGTCTCTGGGCTACCATGACGACAGTTACGAACGTTCCCTCAAAGTTTGTATGCTCTGCAATAACAGAATCACAAAAGTGCAGCAACTCACAGTGAAACACTTATTTTCACAAGTGCACTACCTGCCCGTGTGAATGGACCCTTAGAATGTTTTAACTCTTTCCTGTAAAGAGTGGACAGCTGGGAGTTGTCATTGGTTCAAAAATATTAACCATAGGTAGCCATAACCGCTCCATATGGGTGTCTTGGCATTATGGAGGCTCTGGGTTGATTTTGCTGACAGATGGTCTTTAACGCACTCTAAGATCTATTCACACTATATCTACAGTATCCATCTGAGGTTTCCATCAAGAGAGTTTCCTGATGGAAACCTCAGTCACACAAGTTTAAGAGATGCCACCAAGTGGCAACGGTCACCTATGTTTAAGAAAAAAACAAAAACCATATTGCATGGCATACATTTTATTTTGTTTTAGTGGATGCCTGTACAGTACTCCATGTAGTAACAAGCATATAGGTGTAACCCTGGCAGATGCAGCCAAGGGGAGGACAAAGAACACTCTCCATCAGTATAATGAGGGCTTATGTTCCGTTTAACTTCTGCGCTGGGAGCTTTCCTGTCATAGTATGCCAGTATGGAATTTCAGTCTATGAATGAATTGTTGAGTAGACAGATATTTAATATGGGAATATCGGTGTGACGGACCGCCTTTTCTGACGAAGGTACCAGGCGGTCCGTCACAATCTGTATATGTGGAAACGCTTGTGTGTTTATTAATTCTTTCTTTTATTAACTACAGGAAGCTTTGAGGTGAAAGTCAATGATGAGCTGATCTTCTCTAAGCTGGAATGTGGAGGCTTTCCATTTCCAAAAGATGTAAGTGATATTTTGTAGTTTTCTTGGTTATAAGAGGAACTCTTGGTACCTGAGAGCAGTTACATGTCACACAGGATAGAATTACACAAGCGTGCTCATACGGTATAGAACCCAGCTCAATAGCCTGGCCTCGAATGTTTACCTGGAATTGCATTTCTGTGTATTTTCAGACCCAACAATACAGTCCTAAGATTCCTGTGCAGTATTATTTGGTTGGAAAAAACATACTCCTATGGATAGAATTTATTTATTATTTATTTATTTTATGCACTTATATAGCGCTGACATATTCCAGAGCATTTTACAGACTCTAGCATCAAGCTGTCCCCAATGGGGCTCACAATCTAAGTTCCCTATCAGTATGTCTCTGGAGTGTGGGAGGAAACCGGAGTACACAGAGGAAACCCACACAAACACAAAATCTGGAATAATAAAGCTGGCATAATACATTTATGTTTTGAAAATTCGTTCTGAGAAATCCGCTGGAAATCTTCAGCATAATCCTCAGTTGATGATGTTGGCTAGCAATGGTTGTCCCCTGAGGCACGTGCCTAGCAGGCAGATGTATTGTAAATGCATTTACTGGTATCATCAGCAAGGGTGATTATTTTTCTGCATGCTCTTTGATTTAGATCCACAGTAAACACGTAGCAGTACTTCTAAAAAGAAATGACGTCTATAAGGGTATTTCCAACCGGGATAAATACGCTGTGGAGTCGTGTGTGGCATAGGACCAGCAAATTGGATTCAGTTTTAAGAAATCAATCCGCAACGTAAAGTGATCTGCTGTATGGATTTTATATCTGCAGCATGTTAATTTATGATGCTGCTTTCCAGCATGGATTTCACACTTTGCAATGCAATAAGGTGAAATCTGCGGCAAATCGACAGCAAAATCAGCAATAAATCCACATGTAGCACATGGGGATTTTGCCACAGAATTGCCATGGATTTTGCTTCTGAAACATGTCAATCTGCTGCAGAAAATCCGCTCCGTGTGGCCATACACAAAGGGTACCTTCACACGGCAGATTTTGTTGCACAAAGTTTTCGACAATTGAAAATCAGTTCCATTTTGCTTTCTTTTTTTTTTTTTCCAACGTAAAACAAATTCTCATACTTGGGATCTTTGCTCACTTAGATCATAGAAGAGGTGAAGAAGATTCGAGATGGGAAAAACTCTGTAAAAATTACCAGGAACAAGAAGCCTAGCTGCACTGTCCAGTAATTGAAGGAGGCGGTGAGGACAAGCCGGATTACAGACAAGAGCAGATTCTGCTAATGACTGGTTTCTTTAAAAAGTCGAGGAAATCACGAACAATCTTAGAATGTGGTCTTAAAACCTGTAACTCAGCTGAACCTTGCTCCGCATCCAATAAATGCTCTAAACTCTGTCTGATGTCTTCATTTTTACCTCTTCTCAGGCCATTCGCGTCTCATCCTGAATGTGCTATACAATTCTGGACTAGCAGAAAATGACTGTATTAAAATAATTGGCCTTCTTGTAATAGAAATGATCCAGTATTGTAAAAACTGTAAGGCTACACTCAGTCTATGGTCCTGTTCACACTGACCTCTTATTTTTTAACGGGCTGTGAATAACGGCCATCCAAAAAACAGAAGATGTCTTATTTTTTTCTGTTTTCACAGACAGACAGACCCTCTTCAAGGGGATTGTTTTAAATGGCTGTTTTTCAGAAAGGCATCCATGAAAAAAACTGCTGTTAAAAATGGACATTTTTTTGACGGCCGTTTTTCTTTCACTGTCATGGGAATGTATCCTCAGTCATAGGTTTTCTTTTTTAGGCTACTTTTACACTGGCGTTTAGGCTTTCAGTTTGTGAGATCCGTTCAGGGCTCTCACAAGTGGTCCAAAATGGATTAGTTTTGCCCTTAATGCATTCTGAATGGAAAAGTATCCGCACAGAATGCATTAGTTTGCCTCCATTCCGCTTTGGAGGCGGACACCAAAACGCTGCTTGCAGCGTTTTGGTGTCCGTCTGACGAAACTGAGCCAAACGGATCTGTCCTGGCACACAATGTAAGTCAACGGAGACGGATCTGTTTTCACTGACACAATATGGCACAATAGAAAACTGATCCGTCCTCCATTGACTTTCAATGGTGTTCAGGAATGATCCGTTTTGGCTATGTTAAAGATAATACAAACGGATCCATTCTGAACGGATGCATGCGGTTGTATTATTTGAACGGATGCGTTTGTGCAGATCCATGACGGATCCACACCAAACGCGAGTGTGAAAGTAGCCTTAATCAAACCATTCAAAAACATGTAAATATAACCTCAAAAAGGTAACGTCACATGATAAACATTTTCCAAAAACTGAGCTACATGGCAGCTTGTAATCACGTGACATAAGACTGCAATGTCGCACTACCACACCACACCTAGCACCAATGAATGTGGTTCCCCATAGCCTAAGGCAGGGGTAGGCAACCTCCGGCACTTCAGCTGTTGTGAATCTACAACTCCCAGCATGCATACTTGCTCTGCTCTTTTAAGAACTCTCCTAAAAATGAATAGAGCATATTGGGAATTGTAGTTTCACAACAGCTGGAGTGCTGAACGTTGCTGTTCCCTGGCCTAAGGGTTGCTCTAAAATTAGAGGTTTGTTCTCACCAGTCCCTAATTTTGTTGCTGCTCTCTGGGACATCCACATCTCATGTCCTGTCTCTATAGCTGGCTATAAATAGATACGTATTGGTATAACACACAAATGTCATGGGGCCCAGCTGCCCCCAATCACAGATGTTGGGGGAAACAAGAATTTGTCATGTTGGATCTTGACGTGACAGATCCTTTGCTTCCCTGGCAGATAAGCATTGCTAGAAATATCTACAATATATTTAACTATGCATTTAGCAAAGGGTAAGGATGGGGCTATCCGGCAACATGCGTAGCGCGATAGCAAGTTGCAAAAAAGATGCACAACACCACAAAGTGTGTGCAACTTGCTTTCATGAGACTATCTAGAACTGTGATTTGTCTGTAAAGACACATCCGCAATAATGATTTTTCAGAATGGAGTACTGCACACTATTGTTGCAAACTAGTGCCAGCAAGGACTTGGACAGTCAATATACAGTAGTATGAACTTGCGGCACTCAGAAAAATCTCTTGCAATTTGGGTAATTTATTTACACATTTAGACAGAAAAGTCTATGATCCTGTTACAAGATTAATAAATTGCAAAAATTAAATAGCCACTCTCTCCATACGGACCTTTTTCAGTGGTCTAAAGATCTGTAGATCGGAGGTGTAGGAACATGGATGCTCTGCTCTCTCTGCAACTGCTGCACCCTCTGCACTTTGACAGGGCTAGGCAGGCATGATCACATTTACACTGCCTGTCCCTGTCAATAAAAGTGCAGAGGATGCAGCAGTTGCAGAGAGAGCAGAGCCTCTAGGTGTAATGGCAACGCCCCTGTTGCTCCTTGAGGCGTATTTGCATATATTAAAACATAATTTTTCTCAGCAATGCGGGCACATATGAACATAGGACCAACACTGATGCCTTCAGCTGCCAAGTGCACATGTAACAGGTCAGACAGTTTCATAGGTACAAATTTGCTGACAGATGTCCTTTAAACGGGTTGAAAATAGGCCAGTCTTAGTAAATGTGGGCCACAGACTTTTCAGCACAAAACGGTTGTCCCCATATTTCTTTGAACAGCATACATTAATGAGCCCTATAGCTGATGAAACCAATTTACTCATGCCTAGAATATTTAGGGTGTTATACACTGAATAAATGGAGGCCAAGTTAATAGCCAACTTTGGTCACTGCAGTTAATAAATCCCTTGAAGAATAATTATAGTAGCCAATACATCTGCAAAAGGAGAATGAAATCATCTTAAAGGGCTGTTCTGCCTCTCCAATCTAAGCATTGAAAGTGTGATCTCTGTAACTTACAGTTGTGCTGAGATAGAGGTAACCATCAATCTTAGTTGAATTGGCTGACAGTGACTCGATCCAAACGACACCTTGTAGACTGTGAAGAAGTTTATTCCAAACTGTGCAGATCATACACCGATGAACAAATGGATAGGTCAAAAAATCATGCTGTGAGCTGCTAACAGGAGCAAGTAGCTGAGATGAGGGGTGAAGCCAGAATGAAGAAGAGGGGAAAATGACCTCGCCACTGGGTTTTTGGAGGGGCCTGTTTGCCAGCCTCTTGCCTCAGGATTATGGCCCATACTAACTTTGAAGGAGAAGACAGACCGGCCGCACAGCTTAAATCTGTGGAACTGTTTTGGGCAGGAAAGCCATGCTTGCGGCCGGCCAAATGTGACTTCCATGGAATTCGGGAACTCCTGCTCGGATCTGGATGATTTCTGGATATGCTGTTCACCCAGATCAGAGCTATCCATGGATGTATATATTATTGGGATATGTGGGGTTTTGAGGTGTTTTCTGTGTTTTGGGAAAAATGTGTGGTTTCTGTCTGTGAGTGATTAAGTTAGCCCATTATGTTTGGTAATTGTATCACAGGCAGAGCCCAATGTGTTTTGGTAATTGTATTTTGTTGATTGCGTCAAAGACAATGCCCATTGTATTTTGTTGATTGCGTCAAAGACAATGCCAGTGTGTTTGTTGAATAGGGTTAGTTTTGTGTTTAAACTGTACAGGATTGGCTGCTATGTCAGGTCCTCAGTATGTCATGTATATATAAGTCAATGCTGTGGGTTCAATAAAGAGTTCCTGTTTTACATTCAACATAGAGCCTCGTCTCATGTGTGTGGGGATTGCTATACGTGTCTACTCCCCCGGCTATTACTCCTAGCTCTTGTAAGAGCTGTTCCTGTTCCTGGTTCCTGTGGTGGTTTTGGTGTAGAGCGGAGTGCTTGGAGTCCTCGGGAGGCACTGGTAGCATCCATCAACAGAGGTACGCAGTCGGGGTGTCAGGAGATACTTTACATTGGTGGCAGCGGTGGGATCGTTCCCACAGCCAGAAGGACAGCTACAGGAGACATCATTCCCTGGAATTACAATTTAAGGGCAACCAATGTCCCAGTACAGCGACCCTGACAGCACCAGAATGGAACCAGCAGTGGCATACGATGAGAAAGACCTGGATGGCCGGGATGCATTAAGGAAAGGCATCTGGTACCAGGCCCTGGATAAGGTACAATACCAGCGAGGCGAGAGTCTCCCCAGTGAAGAGCAGCGATTGCAGAAGCAAGTAGCCCTGCGGATGCCCTTCCTGGGAGAGCAGCCCCTGGAGGAATGGGTGAAGGAACTAGAGCACCGGGTATGGCAGGAGCTATGGCTGGAGGATGCCTACCAGGCGCTCTGGTGGTATATGGCACAGTATATACCCTGGACAGCATGACAAGCCAGAGGGAAAGGAGTTTGATGGTCCTGGCTTGTTATGGGAGTCCTTTGCAGAGCCTGACTTCGGGAGCCCTGCACAGTCCAGACTTCAGGACATTTTCTATGAGAGGGAGGCTAGGCAGGATTGGGATGACCCCCATGAGGTAGAGAAAGACCTGGCTCACCTAGCAACCCTGGAGTGGGAACTGGAGCAGGACTACCGAGATCTCTTCCACTCCATTGGGAAGGCTCAGCGAGAGAGCAGAGTGACAGACCCAGAGCCAGACCTCTTCAGCTGGGAAGATATTGTGGAGGTTTACTGGGAAGAACCCCAGGGGGCCGGTGGAGATGGGACCGAGGTCTCTCCACTGGTCCTGCAGGGAATTGGGAGCTCAGTCTCCATTCCCCAGCGGCAGGCTGAGTTACAGGGGGCAGAGACAGTCGGTCCTGTCCCCCAGCAACAATGTGATTTATTGGGAATTGGGAGCCCAGTCTCCATTCCCCAGTGGCAGGCTGAGTTACAGGGGGCAGAGACAGTTGGTCCTGTCCCCCAGCGGCAGAGTGTCCAGCAGGGAATAGAGAGCAAAGTCTCCTTTCCCCAGCAGCAGGACACTGTATTGGGAGCGGAGACGGTCGTTTGCCCTCCCCAGCGGCTGGAAGTATGTATGGGAGAGGAGCTCGTTACCCCCTCTCCCCAGCAGCAGCTTAACGCACCAGGGGGAGACAGTAAGCCCCACAACAGTGCAGATGGGACCATGGTCTGTGCACTTACAGCACAGGGGGTAGGGACAGTCAGTCCTGTCCCCCAGCAACAGGGCTGTTTAGCCAAAGGGGAGACAGTCGGTCTCCCCCTCCAGCAGCAGAGCTGGGTATCCAAAGGGGAGATAGTAGGTCTCCCCCTCCAACAACCAGGCTTCTTCCATGGTAGCGCTGGCACCAGGGCAGAGTACCGCTGATCCCTACCCACAAAGCAACCTCCACTCCAAGCCAGGGAGCAACACAGAGACCGGGAGTACCAGTTACCAACATAACCTTGGTGGACTCACTGGACAGAGACAGGCTACCAAATTCAGCAGGTCTAGTATTTGGTTGTGGGTGGACTGCCAGACTAACTCAGGTACCGACCAGCGTGAGGTCAGGTATCTGGTTAGTCTTCCCTGGGAGGGGGAGATGTGTGGCGAAAATAACCTCGCCACTGGGTTTTGGAGGGGCCTGTTTGCCAGCCTCTTGCCTCAGGATTATGGCCCATACTAACTTTGAAGGAGAAGACAGACCGGCCGCATAGCTTAAATCTGTGGAACTGTTTTGGGCAGGAAAGCCATGCTTGCGGCCGGCCAAATGTGACTTCCATGGAATTCGGGAACCCCTGCTCGGATCTGGGTGATTTCTGGATATGTTGTTCACCCAGATCAGAGCTATCCATGGATGTATACATTATGGGGATATGTGGGGTTTTGAGGTGTTTTCTGTGTTTTGGGAAAAATGTGTGGTTTCTGTCTGTGAGTGATTAAGTTAGCCATTATGTTTGGTAATTGTATCACAGGTAGAGCCCAATATGTTTTGGTAATTGTATTTTGTTGATTGCGTCAAAGACAATGCCCATTGTATTTTGTTGATTGCGTCAAAGACAATGCCAGTGTGTTTGTTGAATAGGGTTAGTTTTGTGTTTAAACTGTACAGGATTGGCTGCTATGTCAGGTCCTCAGTATGTCATGTGTATATAAGTCAATGCTGTGTGTTCAATAAAGAGTTCCTGTTCTACATTCAACATAGAGCCTGGTCTCATGTGTGTGGGGATTGCTATACGTGTCTACTTCCCCGGCTATTACTCCTAGCTCTTGTAAGAGCTGTTCCTGTTCCTGGTTCCTGTGGTGGTTTTGGTGTAGAGCGGAGTGCTTGGAGTCCTCGGGAGGCACTGGTAGCATCCATCAACAGAGGTACGCAGTCGGGGTGTCAGGAGATCCTTTACAATGGCCTATCCTCAGAAAGCCCTAATTTGTCGCAGATTCGCAAAATACGAATACTGTTCGTGTTGCATCTGCATTTTTGCAGACCTATTAATTTCAATAGGTCAGTGGTCTACATTTTGCAGCCAAGTATGCGAAGAGTTCTATCCTTTTGTGGCATGAGCATACGGATGAGGAAAGCACACAAATCATCTGTGTGCTTTCCAAATTTGTATGCCTGTTCTGCAAAAAGATAGAATAGGTTTGCAAAATCCGGACCACAGACCCATTGTCAATGGGCCCACAAAAAAATGTGGATGGCACACGGACTGCATCCGTATTTTGCAGCTCCATTAAAGGCATACAGTCTTGCACACGAGGCCTTACCACAATAAAAGATAATATAAATAGCAACCTGGAAAGAAAGGTTGTGGAGCTTGCTGTGCCAGTCTTAGTAAATGTTAAGGGTATTTATAAATTATTTCCATGTCTTTCTATATCTACAAATACATTTCTTATATGAGGGATGAATTTGTGCATATTATTTAGCCATCAGTGATGGTGATTGGACCATACACCACTTGCCTTTAAAGAAAATACAGAGAAATTAAAGGGGTTCTCCAAAAGTATAAAATGTCCCCTCATGTGTTAGGCACCCCACATGGAATATACTTACCCTGGTCCCAGCTCCCGGCGCCGCTCCTGGTCCCCGCACCTCCGCTGCTGCTGCTTCTCCCTGCACATGGATAAAAAACATCCGGTGTCGGGTGGAAGCAGCCAATGGCAGATGAGGACGAGCCTCCCTAGCATCACCAGTGACCCTATGGAGGCTCATCTCCGTCCCCGCCTGCCATTGGCTGCTCCCCCCGACACGGATGTTTTCATCGGTGTGCAGGGAGAAGCAGCAGCAGCGGAGGTGCGGGGACCAGGAGCGGCACCGGGAGCGGGGACCGGGGTAAGTATATTCCATGAGGGGACATTTTATACTCTTGGAGAACCCCTTTAAGACCTACTTGCTACTGAACAGCTTAGTGGTGTCATATATGACACAGTGACTGAAGAAGTGACTGAAGAAAACACAGACAGAATCCCGGGATCATGTGTATATGTTTCTATTGTATAAATGGCATGTAATTAGCAAGTCCATGGAAGGCTCCAAAAGTGAACCTACAAGTAACCCCTCCCTGCTGCTTGGCCATACTTGCTTCCATGTTTCAAGACCTACTTCATGTGTGTTGTCTACAGGCTAAGGGAGACACCCAATGTGTATCCAGATGGAAAACATGTTCATGCTATCTTCCTTCCCCCTTTCAAGTCAAGGAAGCTGGTGTTTTACTCCTCCAAGTCAAGGCTTACCCGCTCCTCTGACTCCTGCATCTTGATTGACGGACCCTACGTGAGATCTAATGGAACTCAGGGATGACATTCTCTGCCTGAAAGAACGTCAATTCAGATGCATTGGGGGGGGGGGGGGGCGAAATCTTGACTCAGAGAAGTAAAACACTGGCCTCTTTGACTTGAATGGACTCATTTCTATATGGCGGGAAGAAGATTAAAAGTGCATTTTCAGCACATTTACTTCACTATTACAGCACATTTGCATCTTCTAATTCTTACCGCAAGAGGAATTAATACCAGATCTCCATAAGCGCATGAATAATTTACTGTAGGCAGTTGAAATTGCATATCCGAGATGTCACGTTCCCTTTAATAAAAGCAGAGTTCTTGTGTGTTAGGGGCCTTTGTCACAGATTCCATAAAACAAAATAGTGCAGCAAAATAGTGTCTTATTTTTTCCAGTGAAATGACAGAAAACTGATTGACCCCATTAGGGTCAATTGGGCATCGTTGGTACTAGTGTTGAGCAAATCGAGCTTCGGATCATAGTTCCGAAGTCGATTCGGTCAAACACTTCAATTTTAATGCTGTCTCCGTACAGCATTAAACTGTATTGGCTTTGTGGAGCCAAACTTCATTTCACCCGAAGTCATGTGAGACTCTAGTGAATTCATTTGGTATTCATTTCTTAAAAACATTTAAAATTAGGAATCCGAAGTTGGCTTTAGTACCGGCTGGTACCTTGGTACCAAACTTACCTCAGATTCCTAAATTGAAATGTTTTTAAAGTTGCCTGAAATGAATACTGAATTAATTCTCCGAAGTCTTGCACAACTTTGGGAAAAACTAATTTAGTCTACATAAAGGCAATACATTTTAATGCTGTACAGAGACAGGTCTCAGACAGAATTAAAACCGAAGTGTTTGAACGAATTGACTTCGGATCTCTGATCTGTAGCTCGATTCGCTCAAGCCTAATTGGTACCCGTTATGTGATGGATCCATATTTTGCTTGCAGTCAGTTTTTCTGTCCTTATGACAGAACAGAAGAGTGGAATGCCTATTAGAGGCATAAAGGAATGCAAAATACAAACATCCAATACAATCGGAGCTTGTGAAAGCCGCAATTGACAATTTCCATTTGTTTTATTTGAAAGTGCAGCCATATACAAAATACATGAAATACTCCAATAACTGGATTCGGCATTAATTTATCATGTCAACCTATTCCACAGAGTTTACAGGCGTTGCCATCAGTTACTGTCTAACTTACCCAGAGAAAACCCATGCAAATGTTGTTCTTGGTTGGATTCAAACCTAGAACCACAAGGCACCAGTACTAACCACTGAGCCACCATGCTACCCGTTGTTGCCTATTTGTTACCTATTAGTTTCTTATTACAAAACCTTTTAATTCTTGGATCTGACGATTAAATTCTGCCCTTCCTTTACAATGCAATTCTCCAGCGACATGCAGAAGGTGTCAGATTGCCTCACATACAGTATCATTCCCTCAGTTTACATTGCTGTAGCTCTAACAACTGACTAGAGTACACAGATTGCTAATGCTCAGTGGCCTTTATTCAGGAGTCACTGGAAACCAAACCAACCACTCCCACAAACAAATGCCGGACACCTAATCCCATCTACTGATTCTCCTCTGCACAGTTCATTATGTGGCTATGGATGTTACAGTTGCCACACTTATATGGGCACAATGGGCATCTGAAGATTACTCTACGGTTAGGATTGCTACTTCATCCTGCACCCTCTGTGGAGGATGTTTTACTTTAAAACGTAGATCAAAAGCAATAGAAGGTAAGAGCAATGAATATGGAAAAACTATTCTTAAAGTACCAAAAGCAAAAAAACACATATTTCTTCACTTATTGGATGAACAGATACTAGGAAGAGTGCAAAAGAAAATCAACAAGAATGCCAAGAGACTGCAAAAAAGTGGAGGACAAAGCTTGGTGAAGGTGGAGCAGGCTGACATACTGAAATGGGTGGCACACTTGTTGTCGAGTGGCTTGGTTGGACTCCATGGAAAACCCACAAAAACATCAGTAGATGCTTCAATGAAAAAATATCTCAGGTTCCCAGGCTCTCCACACCAACTCTCCCAAGATTGGCTCTGTTTATTTTACACAAAAGGAAACAAAAGTGGAACAACGTTGTTTCAAGAAGTTAAACAGCTGCAAGAACGTCTTGGATTAAACTTTAAGGCAAGTTATGAACCTGCACAGGTTCTTTGCATTGAAAAATACAAAATTCACTTTAGAGATTCCCAGCATCCCAGTGACCTGCGAGTCGTTTTACTGGTGGAAAAGCAAACTGGTTACATTTGTAATTTTTACATTTACTCAATAACTCAGGTCCTCAGGCAGGCTCAATGCATCCCATTCCTATACATCATACGCAAGCTTGTAATTCCCTTCTGTAAAAGAAATTATATAGCCCAGATTGACAGTTCAGCCCCTATAAATGAGGCCATCATTGAAGAGTTTAATGAGCTTGGCATAAGACTACAACCTGTTTCCAAGCTTGGGGGGAAATTTGGGTCTGGTGTTAATCATAAAAACCATAAGGACAAGACACTGAGAGATTATGTCAAGTTGTCTTGCTTGGATGGATACACTATATTGCCAGTGTATGGAGAAGACAATGAAGCTATTACATTTTTGGTTGTGTTTTGGCTTTTAGTTCATTTTTCTTGCATTAATGCTTTTATACTTTATTTACTGGAAGATATGGACTACAGAGAAGGTTTCTCTCTTGAGGAGTTTTTAAAATGTTTATCACAAGAGATACTTAGAAACAATGCCCATCCAGGTGCTTCTCAGTGGGAGGAAACTACCTCTGAAGAAGATCAGGATACAGATGATACAGAATGGTGAGTATGTGCTTTTTGTGATTTTGTGCTTCATCAAGATAAAAGCAATAAGGTTATTCACTAAACTAATGAATATACAAGTTAATATATGCTAAATTACAGATTAACCAATGCATACAGTCATATAATAATTAGATGGATGTGAACTTCAAGCTAGTGGTTACATCCACTTCCGTTTCAGTGGTTACATCCACTTCCGTTCCAGTAAATGCTGATACATGGGGGGAGATTTAGTACTCAAAGTGTGCCAAGATTCTGGAGCTCTTTGCTACAAAAAAGCCAGCATACATGCTTTCAACTAGACACTCTTAGGCACCTTTTTCAACTTTTTCAAGAAAGTGAATGTTTCCTACCAGAAAAGGAAAGTGGACTAATGGAAAAGAGTGTGGCTTAAGTTGTGCCAGCATCTGCCATCTGGGTACAAAATTGTGCTGTAAAGTAATTCAAATAATAGGTGTTATAAACTTAGACTAGACAGTCTAGAGGGTCGCCAGATTTATTATTTTGCATCAATCACTCATTTAAACTCTCTAGTCTAAAGGTCACCATACACATTAGTGTATTGTCACCCAAACCCACTCAGAATAGTGGGTTTAAATTACAGTTTATTGAAATGAAAATCGATTGTAGTGGTGGCTCACTCCCTATTACCTATGGTATGGTGCTGCCAACCCAATAGAGAGGACACCCTACCTCTCAAAAGAGAAGAAATTGAAATAGAAAATATATTGGGCGAGCACTCTAATATCACACACACATTTATTATATAAAATGATATCAGACGCTATAAAATCAATATAAAATCAATTAAATCACAATGTCCACAAAGGGCGCAACTACTGTGTGCCACTATGAGAGTCCGTAATACAAATGAAGATCTCTTTTACCATACAAGTGCATATACTGCTCTTTGTTTCCTTATGGAGCTTAGAAAGTTGATGTTATATCGACAAAAATAATCGCAATTGCTGCAAGTAGTGTTGTTACTTTCGGGTAAGTTCTGATACAATCCGAAGGGTCGTAGTATCAATAATGATCGTATTTAGTCAAATTATAACAGATGGTAGTGTCGGCTATTCAGCCGCTTACCTCCTTCCTTCGGGAGTTATTCTGGCGTCCCTGCTGATGTTACCGAGGGGCGAGCGGTGCGGGAAGCTCCGACGTCTCGTGTCGCACTCCTCGATTAGATGTTCTCGAGGTCTGTATTGACAAACTCTCGCGGAATCACGCTTACAGGATTTCTCTCTCGTCCGGAACTGACGTCTCTGGTATGTCGAGTCAGAGCCCGATTTTTCAAATTCTTTTACGATGATGTCTGCATGGCCATGTGACTAGAAATATTTCGACAGGTGTGTCGCGTTACCGGGATATGAGGAAGGGGTAGTGACATATCCCGAAACGCGTCTGTTAACGCCACACACCTGTCAAAATATTTCTAGTCGCATGGCCATGCAGACATCATCGTAAAAGAATTCGAAAAATCGGGCTCTGACTCGACATACCAGAGACGTCAGTTACGGACGAGAGAGAAATCCTGTAAGCGTGATTCCGCGAGATTTTGTCAATACAGACCTCGAGAACATCTAATCGAGGAGTGCGACGCGAGACGCCGGAGCTTCCCGCACCGCTCGCCCCTCGGTAACATCAGCGGAGACGCCAGAATAACTCCTGAAGGAAGGAGGTAAGCGGCTGAATAGCCGACACTACCATCTGTTACAATTTGACTAAATACGATCCCTATTGATACTGAGACCCTTCGGATTGTATCAGAACTTACCCGAAAGTAACAACACTACTTGCAGCAATTGCGATTATTTTTGTCGATATAACATCAACTTTCTAAGCTCCATAAGGAAACAAAGAGCAGTATATGCACTTGTATGGTAAAAGTCGAGATCTTCATTTGTATTACG
Source organism: Bufo bufo (assembly GCF_905171765.1). NCBI lineage: Eukaryota > Metazoa > Chordata > Amphibia > Anura > Bufonidae > Bufo > Bufo bufo. Next base: position 666,234,596 of record NC_053389.1, read on the forward strand.
GACTCTCATAGTGGTTGCCCCCTTTGTGGACATTGTGATTTAATTTATTTTATATTGATTTTATAGTGTCTGATATAATTTTATATAATAAATGTGTGTTTGATGTTAGAGTGCTCGCCCAATATATTTTCTATTTAAAAAACAGTTTATTGTGTCATATGGGGACCTCCAACATTGTCTGTATGAATATTTTCGCCCAATCTTTTTGTTCTCCTGGGAAATGAACTGCTACCAGAAGTGTCTGGCAGCTGCTTTTTTCCCTATCCCCATTGAATACACATACACGTTCAACCGAATGTGTAGGAATATGAGGGAATTTTGAGGGAGTTGAGCGAGAGATTGCTGTATGCTGAGCAATCATTCGGCTGACAGCTATTAAATTTGTATGGCCGCCTTAAGTTTACACTATCTAAAAAGTAGTATCAGTAAATTTGCCCCCCCCCCCCCTGTGTTATATCAAGTGCAGGGCCAGAGGGAGCAAAGAATGAGATATATATTTTAAAGAACACCAAAGATGGAAACCATGCACCTTCTTTAGGTCTTGAACTGTGTATAACACAGTAAATCAGTTTTTTTTCTGGAGTTTTCTTGTAAAGGGATTGTCCCATCTAGGACATTTGTAGGATGTCAATAGGATATGCCATGAATGTTTGATATCTCAAGAACAGGGCCCTGCTATTAATTAAGAGCACACCAGCTATTTTTGGAAGTCCCATAGTTGGTAATTGAGAGTGGCCACACATGTGCAGCTTACTCTCAATTCACTTCAGGCATTGTTCTTGATAACTCTGATAACCCTTTAGGTGTTCCACATGAATTAAAGGAAAATGCAGGTGAAATTTGAAAGTTTCATTTTCTTTGCAGATTTACAATTTTAGTCCATTTTTTCATGTAATACAGCAAGGATTAACAACAAAAAACCTTCAATATTTATTACCCTGGTTCTGCAGTTTGTAAGAACACCCCATATGTGTTTGTAAACTGCTGCACTGGCACACAGCAGGGCTTAGAAGTGAAGGAGCGCCATATGGCTTTTGGAGGGCAGATTTTAATTAAAGGGTGTCTGTGAGCAGATTTGTACCTATGAAACTGGCTGACCTTTTTCAGGGGCATTGCCATTACACCTAGAGGCTCTGCTCTGCAACTGCCGCGTCCTCTGTACTTTGACTTTAGGAGAAGTCAGGGTCAGGTGTGATGATGTCTACGCTGCCTGGCCTTGTCAATCAAAGTGGAGATGCAGAGAGAGAAGAGACTCTCTCTAGAGACTCTAGGTGTAATGGCATTACATTTTTCCAATAAAATATTGGTTTAGCCCCAAATTTTTCATTTCAGGGGTAGCATGAGAAATGCATCCCACAATTTGTTATGCATTTTCTCCTGAGTATGGCAACACCCCATATGTCCTCGTAAACTGCTGTATGAGCACACGGCAGGACTTAGAAGTGAAGAAGTGCCAATTGGAGGGCAGATTTTGCTGGAATGGTTCTCGGGTGTCATGTGACATTTGCATAGCTCCTAGGGTGCCACTACAGTGTAAAATCCCCAAAATGTACCATATTTTGGAAACTAAACCCTTCAAGGAATTCAATGGTTTGACCCCATAGGTGTTTAATAGATTTTTTTTATTATTGGGATATGAAATTAAAGATTACATTTTATTTCAATTACATGTAGTTTTAGTCTTAAACATTTCATTTTCCAAAATGCTAATAGGAGAAAAAGCAAACTTTTGTTACATAATTGTCCTAAGTACCTCAATATTCCTATGTGATCATAAACTGCTGTTTGGGGACACTGCAGGGTTTACCGTGGAGATTTTGGGCCTAGTTTGTTGATTTATACAGTACTGACTTACAACTGCAGGCTTTGAGATTAAATAAAAAAATTAAACCACCAAGAAGTAACCCCATTTTGGAAACCATACCCTCACAGAATTTACCAAGGGGTGTAGTGAGATTCTTGAACCCACAGGTGTTTTGCAAAAATTAATACACGGCAGATGGTGCAAAGTGAAAAGTGCAATTTTTCCACAGATATGCCATTTCAGTGCCATATATGCTGTGCCCAGTGTGAGCTAGTGTGGAATGTAAGCCCTGTTATTATGCCATGCCTCCCATTTTAGACACCTTACATGTGGTCTTAATCCTTTGCCTGGACATACCACAGGGTTCAGGAGTAAATGAGCACCATGGGCACTTGAGGCCCAGGGTGGTGATTTACATAGCATGTATTGACAAGTGTCGAGGCTCTGGGGTGAAATAATGGAAACAGCAGGAAATGATCCCATTTTGGAAACTACACCCCTCAAGGCATTTATTATGGGATGCAGTTTAACCCGATAGGTGTTTTTAAAAAATGTATGCACAGCAAATGGTACAAAGAGAAAACTGCAATCTTTCCACAAATATGGCATTTCGGTGCCCAATATGCTGTGCCAGGTTGATGTTATCTGAGACTGACTCCACACCTCTTGAATTGCTAGGCAGGTTCTTTTGGGTATGGAAATGCCATAAATGTGGATGTAAACTGCAAGTACAACTAGCCTTTCTGCTGCCTGAGGCAAAAATTGGAATGGGAACCCCCCCATGCCAAATTCTCAACCTAACCCCTTCTTTCCAGCCCTATTGTTAGACATACTTGGAAAACATTACATATAGTGCTACAAAACATACAGGAGAATACAGTGCCTCATACCTCTTATATCCAGTGATGTATCCTCTGGTGTAAACATTCTCTATGCTTATCTTCTCCTGGACCAGACCGCCATGATGATTTCTTTCAGGCATCTCTTGTCTCTGCAGTCTTTGGCACACAGACATCTTAGTGTCCTACTTTTCCATCATCCTCCCCACCTTCTGAACACCCCATTCTGCCACTCCCAATACTGTGTCCGCTGTGCTCCCCAATACTATACTGCAGAGACAGATAATCCCCTGAAAATACTAGTATCACAGAGATAGAGCCCCCTTCAATAATTATTGGCACACAATGCCATAAAAAATAACAGTGCCCAGCAGATAGTGTCCCTGACACTAATAGTGCCATAAACACAGTGTACCCCAAAAATAATTGTGCTAAGCTGATACTGTGCCCCCACAATAATAGTTCTCCCAAAAGTCCCACCAATAGTAATGATTCTTTCCCAGAGTGCACTTAGTGCGCCCCCAATAGTAATAATGTCCCCTATTGTGCCCCAGAAATAATAATGGTCCCATATTGCCTATACTAGTACTTATGTTCCCCATAGGCCCCTAATAGTAATAAAGCCCACCATAGTAGTAATAATTCCCCTTATAATGTGTGTCAGTAGAAAAAATGCCCCCTGATGTGTGCCAGTACAAAAAAATTAAATCCCCTTGTAATGTGTGGCAGTACAAAAATGCCCCCTTATAATACACGCCACTACAAAAATTAGCCCTTTTTAGTACCCCTGATAGAACCAATGTCCCCATAGTGCCCCCACCTTATATATAAATCCCTATCTCTGTGTGCCAGTACAGTAATAAACCCTTATAATATGTGCCAGTACAAAAAAATACCTCCTTTTAACCACTTAAGGACCACAGGTTTATACCCCCCTAGTGACCAGGCCCTTTTTTACAAATCGGCACTTCACAACTTTAACGGTTTATTGCTCGGTCATGCAACTTGGCACCCAAATGAATTTTACCTCCTTTTCTTCTCACAAATACAGCTTTCTTTTGGTGGTATTTGATTGCTGCTGAGATTTTTCGTTTTTCTGATATTAATCAAAATAGACTGCAATTTTCTCAAAAAAAGTGTATTTTTAAATTTCTCTGGTTAAATTGTTCAAATATAATTACATTTCTATACAAGTTTGTGTCAGAATTTATTGTGCTACATGTCTTTGATAAAAAAAAATCCAATAAGTGTATATTTATTAGTTTGCGCAAAAGTTATAGCGTTTACAAACTATAGTACAAAAATGTGAATTTCCGCATTTTGAAGCAGCTCTGACTTTCTGAGCACCTGTCATGTTTCTTGAGGTGCTAGAATGCCAGGACAGTATAAATACCCCCCAAATGACCCCATTTTAGAAAGAAGACACCCCAAAGTATTCGCGGAGGGTCATGGTGAGTTCATGTATGATTTCATTTTTTTTCACAAGTTAGCGGAAAATGACACTTTCTGAGGAAAAAAAAATAATAATAAAGTTTCCATTTCTGCTAACCTCTGGCAAAAAAAAAAATTCCCACGGACTAACTATGCCCCTCAGTGAATACCTTGGGGTGTCTACTTTCCGAAATGGGGTCATTTGTGGGGTGTGTTTACTGTTCTGGCATTTTGGGCGGGCCTAAATTGTGAGCAACCCTGTAAAGCCTAAAGGTACTCGTTGGACTTTTGGCCCCTTTACGCACCTAGGCTGCAAAAAAGTGTCACACATGTGGTATCGCCGTACTCAGGAGAAGTAGGGCAATGTGTTTTGGGGTGTATTTTTACATATGCCCATGCTTGGTGAGAGAAATATCTCTGTAAATTGACAACTTTGTATAATTTTTTTTAAAAGTTGTCATTTACAGAGATATTTCTCACACACAGTATGGGTATATGTAAAAATACACCCCAAAACACATTGCCCTACTTCTTCTGAGTACGGCGATACCACATGTGTGACACTTTTTTGCAGCCTAGGTGCACAAAGGGGCCCAAATTCCAATAAGTACCTTTAGGATTTCACAGGGCATTTTTTACGCATTTGGATTCCAAACTACTTCCCACGCTTTAGGGCCCCTAAAATGCCAGGGCAGTATAAATACCCCACAAGTGACCCCATTTTGGAAAGAAGACACCCCAAGGTATTCCGTGAGGGGCATGGAGAGTTCATAGAAGATTTTTTTTTTGGGCACAAGTTAGCGGAAAATGATTATTTTTTTATTTTATTTTTTTCTTACAAAGTCTCATATTCCACTAACTTGTGACAAAAAAATAAAATTTTACATGAACTCGCCATGCCCCTCACGGAATACCTTGGGTTGTCTTCTTTCCAAAATGGGGTCACTTGTGGGGTATTTATACGGCCCTGGCATTTTAGGGGCCCTAAAGCGTGAGAAGTAGTTTGGAATTCAAATGCGTAAAAATGCCCTGTGAAATCCTAAAGGTACTCATTGGAATTTGGGCCCCTTTGTGCACCTAGGCTGCAAAAAAGTGTCACACATGTGGTATCGCCGTACTCAGAAGAAGTAAGGCAATGTGTTTTGGGGTGTATTTTTACATATACCCATGCTGGGTGAGAGCAATATCTCTGTAAATTGACAACTTTGTATAAAAAAAATTAAAAAGTTGTAATTAACAGAGATATTTCTCACACACAGTATGGGTATATGTAAAAATACACCCCAAAACACATTGCCCTACTTCTTCTGAGTACGGCGATACCACATGTGTGAAACTTTTTTGCAGGGCAGTATAAATACCCCACAAGTGACCCCATTTTGGAAAGAAGACAACCCAAGGTATTCCGTGAGAGGCATGGCGAGTTCATGTAAAATTTTATTTTTTGTCCCAAGTTAGTGGAATATGAGACTTTGTAAGAAAAAATAAATAAAAATCATATTCCAGAAATTGATGTTGGCTCAGACAGATCGAATAGCATTGATTAAGATGATTATCTTGCCTATCGTCTTGTTCCCGATATGTGCCTCCCCAATCTGGATTGACGATATATTTTTTCATAGATTGGAGACTCTGATAAACGATCTAATTTGGGGAAGGAAGAGGGTGCGTATAAAGCAGAGATACTTATGGTTGTCGGAGGAAGATGGTGGGTTGTCACTTCCTTTTTTTCAAGGTTATTATTTATGTGCACAGATACAGCGTTGTTGCTTTTTGAAAGAGAGTTTACTCCTACGCTATTTGACTAAAGTGATGGATAAACCAATAGAGAATATTTTTGCATGTTTGGAGACTGGGTATATGGGATTGGAGAGGTCCTTGCCGATCCCCTGTTCACTACAGAGGGTATGGAATAAGCTGAAGGATATCCTTAAAGTTTCTAGTCCCTTTGCCTTTACTCCTCTGTGGGAGAACAGGGGTCTGGCGGAATTTTTCAAAATTACAGATTTTGGTTATTGGTCACGTAAGGGTATTAATAAAGTGTCTCACCTTTTTTTTTCGGGCCATTTTAAATCGCTTTGCGAATTTGGTGTCACTTATAGTTCACCATTAGACGTGTTTATGTATACACGCTTAAAACACACTTTTGTAGCCTCTAGGAATAGGGACTTAATTTTTCCACAAGAGAATTTATTTTTCGATTATTGTGATGCTCACAAGTACGAGAAGGTGAAGATCTCTGTATTGTACGCTAAACTCCGAACGGCATTGGCAACTGTTACTCCTTTTAATAGCCCAACTAAGTGGGAGCAAGAGTTGAATTGCTCACCACTACAGTGGTCCTCCATCTATAAGAATGTGAAGAAGGCGTCGGTTTCCAATGCCCATAGATTAATCCAATTTAAGATTTTGCATCGATTATATTATACCCCAAAAATCCAAGGAAAATTCCGCCAAAATAAAGCTAGGGAGTGTTGCTGCCCTAAATGTGGATATGTTAATGCGGACTATATACACTTGCTTTGGGGCTGTAGTAAAATCAAAAAATATTGGGACCAAGTGTTCTCTTCCCTACAAAAGGAGTCCGCGTCGAATTACAACCCGCCCATTTTGACAGTGATTTTGGGATACTATCTCTCAGAAATGGAAACCCCCCACCGGGTCAGACAGATCTGGATGAGGGGTCTGATGGTCGCCAAAGCTATGTTGGTTAAGTATTGGGGCTCTGTCTCCCCGCCCTCGGTAACCGAGTGGAGTTTATACCTTCAACAAATTAGAGTATATGAGGATATCGCAAGAAAGCAGGGGGTGTCACGCAAGACCTCTTAGGTATATTTAATGTTGTTCTATAGCTGATTGAATGGATTGGACGGCAGCCAATTTGGGGGGGGGGGGGCTATTATTATTATATTGGGTGTAAACCTATATTGATCGGTACAAGTTAGCCACAATGATGTTTATAATTATTGTGTTATGTATACTGATTTGATCAATATTTGATTTTGTACTAATTTGTGGTTTCTAAAATAAAATAAATATTTATAAAAAAAAAAAAAAAAAATCATATTCCACTAACTTGTGACAAAAAATATAATTTTTTGGGCTGAAAGAAAAAATGAATGGCACCGATTTCTTCATTCGCATCGATCAATGTGGATGAAAAAATCTCTGCCAAAAAATGTGCCAGGACATGTCTGCCAGGACATAGGAGCTCCGCCCAACATCCAAACCCACTTCAGCTCGCATGCCCTGGCAAACCCGATTTCTCCATTCACATCAATCGATGTGGGTGAATAAATCATTGCCAAATTTTTTTTAAAATAAAAAATGGTTGCCAAAGCTCATAAGCCTCGGCAAACGTATCTTTTTTACTGCAGAGGAGAAATCTCGTCTTGCAGCGCCGCATACACCGACTTTGTGTAATTTGACAGCAGCGCATTGCTTCTGTCAGAATGCACATCAGTGCTGCAGCTGGTTGATCGCTTGGTCCACATAGAAGGTAAAAAAATAAAATAAAACCAGGCCGCAACGCAATAAATTTATTAACATCAACTTTTATAAACTTTATATAACATTTGAAACAGAACAATTTTTATTTTTTTTTACCTTTAGAGGACAAACCTCTCCTTCCCCATGGGACAATGTGCAAAGCACAAATCGCCCAGAGATGTGGCGAAGTACATTATGCACTTTGCCCCAGGTGAAAGGAGAGGTTTGTAGCAGCTCTGTGTGAAAGGGCCCTAAGACCCCTGTGTGCCTGTCCTGTGTCACGCGATCCCTACACTAATAGTGTACCTGTGTGTGGTACTTGCGGAAACACTCCCTTATGCATAGGACAGGCTGGTCAGGACAAAAAACGGCGGTGTCACGGCTTATTCCAGCCCTGCTACAGACACGACATCTTTTTCTTGGGGAATGCTGAGTTGGGGTACCAGGATAGACACTCGGGAAGTGTCTGCCATGTAGCCGGCTAACTACATCAGGGCCTTGGGGCACGGACCCTCCTGGATACAGGAGTTCCGAAATGATCTCTTCCTGGAATTTTAGGAAGGATCCTGTTCTCCCAGCCTTACTGTAGAGAACAAAACTATTATAGACAGCCAATTGAATTAAATAAACAGACACCTTCTTATACCATCGTCTGGTGCGGCGGGACACTAAATAGGGAGCCAACATCTGGTCATTGAAGTCCACCCCTCCCATGTGAAGGTTATAGTCATGGACAGAGAGGGGTTTCTCAATGACTCCAGTTGCCCTTTCAATTTGTACTGTCGTGTCTGCATGAATGGTGGACAGAAGGTAAACGTCCCTCTTGTCCCTCCACTTCACCGCGAGCAGTTCTTGGTCACACAAGGCAGCCCTCTCCCCCTCGTGCAAGTCGGGTATTAACGAGCCGTTGGGGGAAGCCCCGGCGACTAGGTCGCGCGGTGCCACAGCATTGAAATCCGACTATATGTAAGTGCCAAAAGAGGGCCACGCTTGTGTAAAAATTGTTCACCTATAAGTGGTACCCCTTGTGGAGTAAGGGTGACACCAAGTCCCAGACAATCTTGCCACTGCTCCCCAGGTAGTCAGGACATCCGACCGGCTCCAGTTTTGAGTCTTTTCCCTCATAGACCCTAAAACGATATGTATAGCCTGTGGCCCTTTCACAGAGCTTATACAATTTGACCCCATACCGGGAGCGCTTGCTGGGGATGTACTGTTTGATGCCAAGGCGCCCGGTAAAATGTACAAGGGACTCGTCTATGCAGATGTTCTGATTGGGGGTATACACATCTGCAAACCTGGATGACAAACGGTCTATGAGGGGCCAAATTTTGTGGAGCCGGTCATAAGCAGGGTGGCCTCTTGGATGACAGGTTTTATTGTCAGTAAAATGCATAAAGCGCATGATGCCCTCGAAACGTGCCCTGGACATAGCAGCAGAGAACATGGGCATGTAATGTATTGGGTCTTTAGACCAATAGGAACGCAATACATTTTTTTTAGTTAGACCCATGCTGAGGATAAGGCCCAAAAATATTTTAAATTCGGAAACTGTGACTGGTTTCCACCAGAAAGGCTGGGCATAGAAGCTTTCCGGATTGGCGGTTATATACTGTGTGGCATAGCGGTTGGTTTCTGCCACAACTAAGTCATAGAGATCCGCGGTGAAGAACAGCTCAAAAAACTCGAGGGCTGATCCTAAATGAGCTGTCTCCACGCGAACTCCAGACTGGGCGGTGAAAAGGGGCAATACGGGTGCGGCGGAAGCAGGGGAGTGCCAATTTGGGTTTGCCAGCACCTCTGGGAGACTAAGGGCTCTACGGGCCTGTGAACATGGTGGCTGCGACAGGGGAGTTACTGCACCTCCCACCGTACCAGCTTGAACTGCCCTTCTGGTGCTCGTCACTTCACCAGGGAATACGGCAGTGCTGGTAGAAGGTCCAGGATGTGCTGCGCTGCTGGTGTATGCCGCACCATAAAAAAGATCAGCGCTAGCACCACTCTGCTGCAAATGAGGCTCATCACGCGGTGTATGCAGAACACTGACATGGGATCGGGTATGCATGACCATAGCAGGGACCTCAACCTCGTCATCTTCACTAGCGGTTAGAGTGCCACTGCTGTCTACAGGTTCATATTCTGAACCACTGGATTCAGCGGGTGAGGCGTCCCCATCACTTTCATCCATCAGGGCCAGAATCCTGTAGGCCTCTTCAGCGGAATACCCCTTTGACATTTTGGGCTACCTAAATTTAGGGGGTATTCCTCTGAGACTACCCAGGAAAAAGAGCACACCTGCCTAGTAAAAATGAGTGCTTGCGATTTTACGGTGTTTTTGCAGTGCTTGCGATTTTACGGTGTTTTTGCAGTGATCATAAAAAAAAAATTCTGTCACTGCGGTGGGGCGGACTGAACGCAAGTGTGCGCACAAGATCAGGCCTGATCGGGTGAACACTGCATTTTTTGTAGAGCCTAATGTGACCCTAATGTACTGATATAGATCTGATTGCGATCAGTCTTGATCACTTACAGATACTATATAGTACTAGTGCTGATTAGCGACAGCGATGACGCTAATCAGCGACTAATCAGTGACTGCGGTGCGGTGGGCTGGGCGCTAACTACCTAACAAGTAGATAAGTAATTGGCGGTGATAAGGGATCCTTACAGGGGGGTGATCAATGACAGGGGGCTGACAGCGGGGTGATCAGGGAGTCTATATGGGGTGATCAGGGGTTAATAAGTGACAGGGGGGGGGGGGGGTGTAGTGTATGTGTGGTGATTGGTGCTACTTACAGAGCTGCCTGTGTCCTCTGGTGGTCGATCCAAGCAAAAGGGACCACCAGAGGACCAGGTAGCAGGTATATCAGACGCTATTTACAAAATAGCATCTGACATACCCATTTCATTGGTTATTTAAAAAATCTACAGCGTTCTTGTGAGCGCGCGTTCACAGGAAATCTCGGGTCTCACGAAATGACGCCAATAGGCGTCGCTGAGCCCTGAGAGCGCTGCCCCCCGGACGCCTTTCGGCGTTACGTGTGCGGCAAGCGGTTAATGTGGGTCAGTACAAAAAAATACCCTCTCATAATGTGTGCCAGTTCACAAAAATACCCTATTATAATGTGTGCCAGTACAAAAATATAACCCCTTATAATGTGTATCAGTACAAAAAATGCCCCTTATAATATGTGCTGTATTACTCTATATGCTTTATAGAGCTGTTTATAATGTCCATCCAAATATGTCTTTAACAGTAGGGGTTTGGCACAGGGGGGAGAGGAGAGGGGACCATTTCAATATTTGCCTCAGGCAGCAGAAAGGTTAGGTGCACCCCTGTCCTCAACTCATCAATCACAGCACAAAACTGACATGCATGCAAGGGTTTTAATATGGTGCAGATAACAACAGCATCACTATCGTCCTAGGTGAGGCCAGCATAATACAGAAACGTGATAGGATTCTGATGGTTTCTTCATTGTGATGTCATTATGATGTAATATTGACTCTAGAGCTTCCCCTTTATGAGCTTAAAAATCACAATACTCAATGCGATGGAGAAGTGACTGACCATATTATAACTATAGCTGTAGGTGGCCACTTCATCTTCCAGGAAATAAGTTAATGTATGGATAGAAATGAGAAAAATAACCATGCGTAAGTTTTACAAAATACATATATATAGGCTTTATACATTGGTATGTTTTTAGTATCATAGATCGGGTTGTAAAGTTAACCTTTGTGTGCCGTTATAAAACAAAAATATCTCAGAAATAATTATCCCATATCTCATGTGTTTCATGGGATCTCAGAAATAATTATCCCATATCTCATGTGTTTCATGGGATCTAGGTAAAAAAATTAAAAATCACTTTTCTTTCATCTGTAAACTCTGTGGCAGATTTACTAATGAAAATGCACCAGAATTCTGGCTCAAATTGTTATGCTGTGCACCAATTGGGTCTGACTTCACAAGAAGCTTAAAGGGGTTTTCCAAGATGTTTCTACTGATGACCTATCCTCTGAGCTAAGACTGAGCTGTTATACCAAGCACAGCCACTATCAAATGGAGGGCGCTGTGCTTGGTGAGCAGAGAGAAGGCCGTGGCACAACTGCCTTCTCAAACAGCTGACCTGTGGACCCCAAAAAATCTGATAGTAATGATTTATCCAGAGGAGAGGTCATCAGTAGAAATGTCTTGGAATACCCTATTAACCGAATATGCAACACTGGGTGACAAAATTGCGCCACAATTCTGGTAAAGTAAGCCAACTAATAGGTGGTTTAAATTTACACTGAGCAGTTCAAAGATTACACTGGCTACATGTACAGTCTAAGGCTACTTTCACACTCGCGTTTGGTACGGATTCGTTCAGATAATACAACCGTCTGCATCCGTTCAGAACGGATCCGTTTGTATTATCTTTAACATAGCCAAGACGGATCCGTCTTGAACACCATTGAAAGTCAATGGAGGACGGATCTGTTTTCTATTGTGATAGATTGTGTCATAGAAAACGAATCCATCCCCATTGACTTACATTGTGTGTCAGAACGGATCAGTTTGGCTCAGTTTCGTCAGACGGACACCAAAATACTGCAAGCGGAATGGAGATGGAAAGGAGGCAAACTGAGGAAAACTGATGCATTCTGAGCGGATCCTTATCCATTCAGAATGCATCACGGCAAAACTGATCCGTTTTGTACCGCTTGTGAGAGCACTGAACGGATCTCACAAACGGAAAGCCAAAATGCCAGTGTGAAAGTAGCCTAAGGCTCCATTCACACATCCGCAATTCCATTCCGCATTTTGCAGAACGGAATTGCGGACCCATCCATTTCTATGGGGCCGCATGATGTGCGGCCCCGATCCGGAATTGTGGACCCGCGCTTCCCGGTCCGCAATTCCGATCCTGAAAAAAATAGAATATGTACTATTCTTGTCCGCAATAGCGGACAAGAATAGGCATATTCTCTTAGTGCCGGCAATGTGCAGTCCGCAAAATGCGGAACGCACATTGCCGCTGTCCGTGTTTTGCGGATGCGCGGATCTGCAAAACACACACGGATGTGTGAATGGACCCTTAGGGGTAATATATCAATATGTGACTTTTTTTTGCACAAAATACCTATGAATTTTTCAGCATAAAGAATAATCATATTTATTACAAAGTCAGTTTGTACTCCACCAGGGGGCTGCAGTGACTTTTTGTAAAACTGCAATAATAAGTGTGCCTGAAAATGTAGCCCCACCCACAAAACATCTGGCTGGCCCTAAGTAAATGCAAACTGCTGGGCATGGTGCAAACCATTCTAAAAATGGTGCAAATACATTATAAATATTATGTAAATGCCTACTCCACAGACAAAACTACTACTTTTCTGGCACATTATTAGATACCATTCACTGGAGGGATGCTGTGATTAAAACTAATCTTTATTGAATATCCCTTAAAACAAAGTATTGAACAAAAGAAAAAGAAGGAACCCCCCCCCCCCCCCCAAACAAACACCCTCAAAGAATACAAATCTGCCAATATTAACGCGCATACTGGTCCGCTGTGTCGCTAAATATAGATGAGTTCTGTGCACCCAAGGTAGGTATTCAGGGACAATGGAACTCACTACGCCCCTGCAACACTACTACAGGTGATCCCCCCACCTAACTCAAGTTGATAAACATCTGCTCACATCAAACAATCTGTCATCAAAGGTGCGTCCAACTAGATCAGACGTTCACGGGCAGTACTGAGATACTGAGATATAATATTGGTCACTGCTGAAGTTGCTCAAGCTGTCAGGCTGTGCTATGTGTACCGTTAGCTAGTCCGTGAAACTGGTTAATTCGTGCCCCTATCTCAGTCATTGCCTGCACATGTCTATGAAGTGGACAGTGACACCTGAGCAGATGTTTATCAACTTGAGTTAGGTGGGGGATCACCTGTAGTAGTGTTGCAGGGGCGTAGTGAGTTCCATTGTCCCTGAATACCTACCTTGGGTGCACAGAACCCATCTATATTTTTTAGAATTACCGCGCAGCTGGACCAGCGGTACAGCGGACCAGTATGCGCGTTATTATTGGCAGATTTGTATTCTTTGAGGGTGTTTGGGGGGTTCCTTCTTTTTCTTTTGTTCAATCCTTTGTTTTAAGGTATATTCAATAAAGATGAGTTTTAATCACAGCATCCCTCCAGTGAATGGTAGTAATAGTGGGAGGCATATACGTTTATTTCAGTGATATCACATTATTAGATAGGTGCAGGTCCCACATCTGAGACCCGTTTGATGGGCCTCAAAAGTCAAGGAGAGCACACCATGCATGTGTGGCGTGCTCTACATTAATTTCTATGGGAGTTCTGAAAATATCTGTGCGAGCACGCTGTTATTGGTAGTAACATAGAAATTACTGGAGAGTGCACCGCGCAAGTGTGGCCACTGTTCCATTCACTTATATGGGAACGCCGTAGGTAGCTGAACCAGCCTCAGTTATTTCTCAGTCAGTCCCATAGAAATGAATGAGTGGCGGCTGTGCATACGTGGCTGCTCTCCGCTTACCTCGGGAGTCCTGTTCTGGAGATAGGTGCAGGTCCCAGAGGTGGGATTCACACCTATGTGACATTGGTGGCATATCCTAGTGAGACTTTTCTAAAAAAAAAAAAAAGTGTGGTGTGAAACTAATTTAACAGACATAACCCTGCCCACTTTCCCACATCGTTTTCAAAAGAGACGAAGATCAAAGATGGCATAAAACTCCCAAAAGTCTAAAAAATTTTACCGCAAAATTGCACTTTTCTGACTTCTATACACTGGTACAAACTTGAAACATTTCCCCAGTATAGGAATCCTACATACTATGACCTGAAAAACACAATAAAATAAATCCTCCTAACTTCTGTCTCATTTTTACTGCAGTGAAGCTGGAGCAGCTGCCACCTATAGTAAGATCCCACAAAAACAAAATGACGTCTCCGTGCAGAAAAAAGACAAAGGAGTGACGGGCCTGCGTAACCTAGGAAATACTTGTTATATGAACGCAGTTCTACAATGTCTGAGCAGCACCATCCCGCTTGTAGAATATTTCTTCTCCTGGAAGTTTGAGAAGTTTATTGTTGGGTAAGGTTCATTTATATCTGCTATTTCTATTCAGTCTGGATAAGGCCTTAGCATTTTAGGCTACTTTCACACTCGCGTTTGGTGCGGATCCGTCATGGATCTGCACAAACGCATCTGTTCAGGTAATACAACCGCATGCATCTGTTCAGAACGGATCCGTTTGTATTATCTTTTACATAGCCAAGACGGATCTGTCTTGAACACCATTGAAAGTCAATGTGGGACTGATCAGTTTTCTGTTGTGCCATTAACTTACATTGTGTGCAGTAGCGGAGAAATGAATATGCAGCGGCACTCACCAGTGTGATGAAAATCAAGCGGGTACTTTATTCCAACAAGCAGAGGGGCGGACAATTCTAAGCACGCATGAGAAGAGCGACGGCCGTTTCGCGCTGACAAGCGCTTCCTCAGGCTCTGCGTCGGCGCATGTATTGCGCATCACCCTTTTATAACGGCACCAGTGATTGTCAGTGTAATTGACAAAGCAGCTGAGATAAACTCAAGTGCCTCACCAATGAAATCGCAAAAAAATCTGACTTTTTCCAAGGTTGGTAAAGATGTCAAGGACCGCCTCCACACCCGCATCATGTGGGATGCGGGTGTAGAGGCTCTCCACATCGAGGGATACCAACTGGCACCCTTCCTGCCAATGTAAATCCTTGAGGGCCAGTAAGAAATCATTGGTGTCCCTGAGATACGCAGGGGCGCCTACCAGGGCTGGTCTAAGGAGCCAGTCAACATATTTAGAGAAAGGTTTAGTCACTGAGCCAATCCCCGCGACAATGGGACGTCCCGGGGGGTGACTCAGTGACTTATGAACCTTAGGTAGGAAATACCAAGACGGTTTTGCTGGAGATGGGGGAATAAGCTTATCCAACATATTCTTGGGAAGGAAATCTACCTCCACATATTTAGTTACAAGGGATCTGAGCAACTGCTGGGTACTGGGTAAGGGGTCCCCCCGTATCCTCTCGTAGATGCGGGAATCCCCCAATTGTCTTAGGGCCTCCCCTATGTAATAATCTTTGGACATGAGAACAACATTGCCCCCCTTGTCCGCCGGCTTTACCACCACATCACTCTTAGAGCACAACCACTGAAGGGCTTTACTTTCCTCAGGGGTAATATTAGGTTGTGCTGACGAGTATATAGCGGCTCTGATGTCTCTCATAACTTGATGCTGAAATATGTCAATGCTACTGCCGGCGGGCATAGGGGGGCAAAAGGTGGATTTGACTCCACCTGTAAATGGATCTGAAAGTGCAAGGTTCTAATGCAGTCTCACTACCAATGAGGAATTCTAGACAGGTCAATTCGTCTGAATCAAATCTAGTAGTTATGTGGAATCCTAAGGGATCGGGGGCTAAGGGGATTTCTCCCTGTCAGTGCACGACTTTATGTGGTGTCTCCCTGAATAATTTATGTAAGTGGAGCTTGCGAGGGGCTTTAAACAGGTCTAATTCGAACGTGACGATATCGAATTGTTCGGTTAGGCTGTAACCCAGTCCTTTGCTGAGGACCTTTATACAACCAAGAGGCAGCTCATGTTCTGTGAGGTTGATGACCAAGTTTTCGTCAGGTGGTGGACAGGTAGTTACTTCCTCCAGGACACTTCTTTCTTCTCCCTCTCTGATTTTCTGACTCCTTTTCCTCTTGGTCTTTCTGCGACCCCGTCTGGTCTTTTTCCTAAAGGGTCACTTGTTTCCCCTTCGGTGCCTGCCACCACTTGATTGGTATCATCCGACATACTTGAATCAGAGTCAGTGGTCCAATAATCGTTATTCTGGTAACGGACTGGTCTTCTCTTCTGTTTCCTGAATTTTCTCCCTATATTCCAGTCGAATATATGGCCTGACTCGTAATCCGATCAGGTGTCTCTTTGAGAGAGTTAGAGAACATTTTAATTCTGTGAAAACTGGTAAGGGCTGCCCCAGGTTTATAGAACACGTAAGGAACATACATGGAAGCAGAACTGACTGTATTTCCTTCATGGGGCTTGAGACTGTGCCTACCCCTCTGCAGGGGGGAGACAGACATCGTCTCCTCCTGCAGAAAGAAGCGAGGTGGATCCTGCGCACTCAGGCCCTGGGTGAGCTGGGGTTAAATGACAGGAACGATCTAAGTTCCTTTTTGTAGCTATATACTGTTGCAAACACGGATCTTTTGTGTCACTGTATTATATTGCCTGTTATTTGCTGTTTTTTGCATTGCTTGTTTTGATACATTTGTACTAACCTTGAATGAAGGCACAGCTGCTTTGTCAATTACACTGACAATCACTGGTGCCGTTATAAAAGGGTGATGCGCAATACATGTGCCGACGCAGAGCCTGAGGAAGCGCTTGTCAGCGCAAAACGGCCGTCGCTCTTCTCATGCGTGTTTAGAATTGTCCACCCCTCTGCTTGTTGGAATAAAGTACCCGCTTGATTTTCATCACACTGGTGAGTGCCGCTGCATATTCATTTCTCCGCTACTGCATTTAATCCGAATCTCTCTGCTATCAGCAGCTGAGCACCGCCGTCAGTGTGAAGTCTCTGAGCAGCCTGTTACTTGTTTTCTGCTGTTCCAAGTCGGACTGTGTATGAAACTGTGCCGCCCCTGTCTCTCTCTTTCGTTAACTTACATTGTGTGTCAGGAAGAATATATTTGGCTCCGTTTCGTCAGACGGACACCAGAACGCTGAACGGATCTCGCAAATGGAAACCAAAACGCCAGTGTGAAAGTAGCCTTAGCGTTCATACTACAGCTGCAATACACAGACCCCAGGAGATTAACGTGAACGGAAAGTGGTTTTCTCAGGATAGGTCATTAATATCAGGTCGGTGGGAATGCTGGAAGTCACTTGTTTGAGGAGGCCACGGCACATGTTGATCAGTGATGGTCAGTTCTCAGTGTTAGTAAGGTAGACTCACCCATCCGGCGATGCACAGGTAAGCCCTTACCTGTGCCGGGAGCCGGTCTGAAATCAAATGCAGTCACCGGGAGCAGGCAGTTCCGAGAACAGCCGCCGGGGGCCTTCATCGGGCTGTTCTCTGAACTGCCTGCTCCCGGTGACTGCATTCGATTGACTTAGGGAGATAAGACCTTTCCCAGACCCTTCACACCACCCACCACCAACCATCCCCATTAACACACGTAGACTGTAATTGTTGGTGTAAAGGCCATAGCAGCCATTTATTAAACAGCCAAAATACTCCACCATCATTTTCAAATATACATTAATAAATATCAACCAATAAATACAAACATATAAATACACTGTAATAATAACATTCACTTTTCAGAAGGATCCTAGAAGGCAACCCTAGCAAGCTGCGATCTTCACTCCACCCATCTTCATCCTTACCCTCGGCCGCACTCGCCGACCCAAGGGCACCAAATCCTCCAGAACCATATATTCCTCTACCCCTGTAGGCCTTCCAGCCCAACAGGAGCCCCCAGCTTTCAGCTTACCGAACCACATAGATGCACGTTCCAACGTGTCATGCACCTACTAAACATAGTATTGCCTTCCAGGACCCCCCTGTTAACCAGCCACAGACGCCCATTGGAGAAACCTCACCTATGGGCGTCCCGCCACACCCTGAAGGCTGTCTCCAAACCATCCTGCAGCCCTAGAGCCCACAAATCGATGCCAATCTCATTCAAATGCACCCCGTCCGACCTAAGGAACTGAGGCGACGCCACCTCCAACTCCCTATGCCGAACCACAAAACCACCTTGCCGCCGCACAAAACGCCCCACCTCCTTATTTAACTTCGCCCTAGCCTTGTTGATCCGATCCACGCACCTCGCAAAACGCCACGAACTCCTAGCTACCACCTCCGACCACACTACCAACAAATCAGGGAATTCCTCCATTAGGCGTAACACATCAAGCTTAAAAGTCCCTGATCACATCCCTCGAGCGCCGAACGCCCAAATCATTCCCGCCTACGTGCAAAACCACAATATCCGGGCACCTATCCAATGAAGCAAACGCATGAAATTCAGGCAACACGCGGCCCCACAACATACCCCGCACACCAATCCACCGGACCTGCAACTCATCCGGCTGGAAACCCAACTGCCGACCACTTCTCCTCACATCCGCTCTCAACGCTCCCCAGTACACATAAGAATGACCAAAAATCCACGCCAAACAAGAACGCGAACCTGCAAAAAACGAAAAGGAAAACAGTTACCCCAAGTGCAAGAAACAAACATTACAACCCAGCTCGCTCCCTCCACCAACCTCACAACAAGTGAGGCCGGATATATGAACGAAAACACGCAGACTCCCACCGGCCAATCCGCCTAATAGCATCCTCACCCAAACCCCATCTAGCAGCCTCCGTCGCCGCACCAATGCGAAAAGAATGAGACGCAAACTCACTTGCCACAAAACCCGCCGCTGCCAAACATTTACGAAAAACCGCCACAAACTGATAACGGGACAAAGCAGAGCCATCCCGATGTACCAGCAATCCCGCTCCTCCAAGCGGTCGACGGGCCACATACTCCTCCAAACAGCGAACCGGGCACACCACTGATCCAGACAAAGGTCGCAACAAAATGCACACCCCTTTCCCCACCTGATCAGTCTTGGACCTGCGTAACACACACCGCAAACCCTCATCCCCAAAGCTCACGTCCTCCCGTAATAAACCTCCTCCACGCACCCGACTGACTGCTACCAGCTCCGAAACCCGGAATGCCCCAAAGAAAGCCAAGGAAAAAGCTGCCCGAAACAAACACGCCTCATACCCTGACTCGCACACACTCCCCACCTTATCCCACAACAACTGCAGCACCTGAAAAGATACCGGACGCCGGGAATCCTTCCTCACCACACTGCGACGATACCCTTTCAAGGCTTGCCTCACCAAAAAACTCTGTGACACATCCGCCAAACCCCGCATTCGTAACCAAAAGGCCACCGCTGCGACCCTCTTAGAAGCAACAGAAAAAGACAGACCATCACTAAACGACCGACCCACGAAATAAACCAGCAATGAGTGAAAATCTCCAATCCCCTTACAGCCCCCCACCTGCTCAATCAAACGCTCCCAGTGCAACCATACAGCAGAATAAGCCGACCACGTACCGCTACTCACGGACCGACGAACCAGATCTAATGAGACCCCAAGGCCACGCTCCAGAGCCACTGAGGACACAGCAGACCCGACGCCTCCGCTCCCGGCACCAAACTGCGAAAACGATCCCACTGGAAACGAGAAAGAGCGTCAGCAATGGAATTATCAACCCCAGGTACATGAACTGCCACAAAACACGCATTCAACTTCAAACCGTTCAAAACCAAATGACGCAGCAACCGCACCACTGGGGGCGAATTTGCTGACTGACTATTCACAGCCTGCACCACCCCCAAATTGTCACAACAAAAACGTACCCTCTTATTTCTCAACAAATCCCCCCACAACTCGGTAGCCAAAACAATAGGGAACAACTCCAATAAGGCCAAATTCCCCAGCAAACCAGCCACCCTCCATTCTACCGGCCACGCACCAGCGCTCCATTGCCCCTGACAAAAAGCCCCGTAACCACATGAACCAGACGCATCCGTAAACAACTCCAAATCAACATTACAGATGAGCGCCTCCATCCATACCGACCGACCGTTATAGTCCATCAAAAAACGCTCCCACACCTCCAAATCCGCACGCACCTCAGCAGACAACCGCACAAAATGAAACGGGGCCTTTACTCCCGCCGTGGCCATAGCCAAACGTCTACAAAAAACCCTACCCATAGGTAAAATCCTGCAGGCAAAATTTAACTTCCCCAAAACGGACTGTACCCGTCTAAGCTGCGCCTTCTTTGCCATCCGCAACAAGCCCACTTCACCACGTAAATCCTCCACCTTATCCAAAGGCAGCCGACACTCCATGGCTACACTATCAATCTCAATCCCCAAAAACTTCATTGTTGTAGACGGGCCTTCTGTCTTCTCCAGCGCCAAAGGTACCCCAAAACTAGCGGACACCCGCTCCATGGTGTGCAACAACACAGAACACACCCTTGACCCAGCCGGCCCTAAAAACAAAAAATCGTCTAGGTAATGCAAAACAGAACTCCATCCCGCCTCCTGCCGCACAACCCATTCCAGAAAGGAACTAAACGTTTCAAACAGTGAACATGAGATAGCACATCCCATAGGCAAACAACAATCCACAAAAAACTGCCCCTCCCATTTAAAACCCAACAAACGAAAACTATCCGGATGAATTGGCAACAAGCGAAAAGCAGCCTCAATATCCGTCTTAGCTAACAATGCACCCTGGCCAAAAAGACGGACCCACCTCACCGCCTCATCAAATGACGTGTAAGAAACCGAACATAACTCAATGCCGTCGTTGACAGAACACCCAGCCGGGTAAGACAAATTATGAATTAGCCGAAATTTGTTAGGCTCCTTCTTCGGGACCAACCCCAAAGGAGAAACCCACAAGCCCGACAATGGACACTCGCTAAATGGGCCTACCACCCTCCCAGCTGCCACCTCCTTTTCAATTTTCTCCGAAACCACCTCCGGCCGCATCAACGCCGATGACAAATTACGCCCCGCTATTCCCGATCCTACAGCCGAACACGGGATTCTAAAACCATCCCTAAACCCAGACAACAATAAAGCCGCCGCTTCCTTATTTGGGTATTTCTCTAGAAACGGCTCCATCACGTCCACTCTCACCGGGGTCACCCCTCTTCTGCGCAACCTCAAAACCCCTTCCCCTTCCCCGCTTGAAACACTGCGCAAAGCTATGGGCACCACCACAGCCTGAGCACTCATGCTTGAAGCGACAGTCGGACAGGTATTTACAGTGACCCTCGTTGAACTGCCAACAACAACCTTTTCTGACCCCCCCTGCTGACTCTGATGCCGAGGGACCCCCGGCCGCCCCACGAAAGGGCTGACTCACACCCTTTGGAGCCGTCATCAAACGCATCCACAGACCTATATCCTTATGGTCCCAACGGATACTAGGCCTGACCGCTTTCCTCTGGCGAAACTGCTCATCATACCTAAGCCACGCCACCCCACCATACGTCCGGTACGCCTCCCCAATGGCATCCATGTAGCAAAACAGAGCCGAACAGTGTTCCGGCGCCTTTTCGCCCACCACACTAGCCAGAATAGCAAACGCCTGCAGCCAGTTCAGAAAAGTACGCGGGATCAACCTGTACCTCCGCTTCTCTTCCTCCTCCTTCTTACTCTCATCCGGCTTCACCCTGTCCAACTGAAACTTATCCAACGGAAGCAGCGAGAAAATCTCCACGTACTCATCTTTCCAAATCTTTTCCCTGACCTCCACCTTCAAATGGGCCCCCAACGGCCCTTCAAAGCACACGTAAACTTCACCCTTAGCTGCGTCCGCTAACCTGATCTCATCTCCAGCACTCTGCCCCCCACTACCTCCAGCGACTGCAACCGCCGCCGCACCCACCCCGACTGCTGCAGAGCCCCCCACACCAGCCGTACAACGCCGCTCCGCGTCACCAACCGCAGGCGCAGCAGCCCAAACTGCGGCCGGAGACGACTCTGCCCCAGACTTCCATTGAGATAACAAATTCCACATACCCGCCAACAAATCATGTGCTAAACTGTCACCCCCCGACTGACCTCCCCCCACCCCCACAACAGGGTCCGGACCAGACATCCTCTCACCTGGCTGTCCCTGGGGCGTCCTCCCAGCAGCCGCCGACCGCACCGTTGCAACTCTCTGCGAAGACTCCATCGTCGACCTGGACGTAGCAGGACATGCGCCGACAGCATCGTCCCTCTGGTCCCCGATCTCCCACGCCTCCTGGCTGATTTCACCATCTTCCAGCGCTTGATCCTCAACGAAACCTCCACCAACATGCCATTGGCGCGGTTGCACCGGAATATCGTCCCTGTCGACAGACCCACCTCCTGGCGGCCGCGGACCATAGGCATCATTTGCTTCAGTCCCACCAAAAACCAGCTCCACAGAAGTCCCACTGTGAGCCGCATCCGACCTCCTCACATTCCTGCAGTCCACCGGCTGCACTGAGGGCGGAGACAAGCCCATTCCCCCAGCCAGCGCACTCCTCTGAACATCTCTGCCCGGCACCACAGTGGCACCAGCAGGTGGCGACATCCTGGAACCACTACGCCGCTGCGCACCAGACCCCCGCCGCCGGCCGGCAGACCGAGACCGCAGGGCCGCCCTCCGACTCCCAGACGGATCCCCCGCCGCAGCACCAACGCCAGCAGAACGAGCCGCCTCCAGCTCCAGACTCTGCGCTGCCTCCCGACTCCTGCGATCAGCCGCCGCTGCCCGATCCTCACCAGGGGTAAGTGAGACCGCGTCACCTAGGCCACCGACACCGCCAGCCACTCGAGACCTGAGGCCCCGACCGCTTGCCCACGCCTCACACCGCTCCACCTCACCGCGCCGCGCACTCCTAGCCAACCTAGCTGCATCCTGACCTTGGCCCCTCCGAACTTCAGACGCATGAGCGCGATGCTGCGCAGAGCTCCTCCCGCTGCGCCGGCATACAGGTACCTCCGCCACCCCAGCCGGAGCAAGGGAAGGGTTAACAGGGGGACTCCTAAGCCTGCGCCTTAACCGGGGAGTCACCTCCGGACTCAAACGCTCCGGAGGGACAGATCTCCTGGCCCTCACTCTCCCGGCCCCCGCTACCAAAGGAACAGCCGGGGCTCCTACCGCCGCCTGCAAACTACTCACCAGCCAGTCGGAGCCGTGCTGCTCCGCTGCTGCACGCACCGCCACCAATAACTCTTCCAGCGCCGACATGCCCCTAACTTTCGCCTACGCCTGCAACAGCCAACTGCACCACAACTTCTCACAACTTCTCCAGAACAATAATGGCCTCTGGTGCCGCCCCCCCTACCACCTTGCATATAAATTGCCCGCGAAACTGCAGCCCCGCCCCCCCTGCACGTCCCCAGCAGCACTCCACCCACTAAATTAACCCTATCCTGGTCTTCCACTTACCCCCTCAGTCAGTTCTCACTGCGCTACGTCTGCGCCCCGCTCCGTTGTCCCTATTCAGACCGGCTCCCGACACAGGTAAGGGCTTACCTGTGCATCGCCGGATGGGTGAGTCTACCTTACTAAAGATGGCAGCCCGCATGTGTTCGCTGGCAAACACTGCAAACTGACCATTACTAATGTTGATATAGAGCATGTGACTGCTGCAGCTAATCAGTGTTCTCAGCAGTCTTCTGCTGAGGACAGTGATTAACTGCAGCAGTTACGTCTTGTACACCTGCATGTCACTGTGCATGTAGACCGCCAACAGGGATTGGCAGCAGCAGTCATGTGCCTTATGCCAGTATAAAGGGGCGTAACTGAAGGCTCATGGGCCCTGATGAAAGAGTACAGCTTGGGCCCCTCTTCCCTCAGTGTTTTATGGCAAGGGGCAGATGCCTTTCTGCTACCTGAGGTGAAAACTGAAACGCCCTACCCTTCATAACAAATTCTCAACTTAAACCCCTTCCCTCCAGCCCTACTGTTAAAAACATACTTGGAAAACATTACATACAGCACTACTTACCTCTTACATCCAGTGACATCTACTCTGATGTAGAAGTTCTCTTTTCTCATCTAATCCTTTTAGATGAGACCACGATATTTTCTTTCAGCCATCTCTTGTCTCGACAGACATCTTAGTTTCCTACTTTTCCATCATCCTTTCCACCTTCTCAGCACCCCCAATATTGTGTCCACTGTGCTCCCCAAAATTATACTGCAGAAACAGACCTTCTGAAAATACAGTCCTGATCAAAAGTTTAAGACCACTTGAAAAATGGCAAAAAATCATATTTAGCATGTCTGGATCTTAACAAGGTTCCAAGTAGAGCTTCAACATGCAACAAGAATAAATGGGAGTGAGACAAAAAATATTTTTTGAGCATTCAATTTAATAAAAACAACGAATAAAATGAAACAGGCTGTTTTTCAGCTGATCAAAAGTTTAGGACCACACCTCCAAAAAAAAACCCCCAAAAAGAGAAATCCAACTTCCAAACATGAACTCAGTAATGAGTAGCTCCGCCGTTATTGTTGATCACTTCAAAAATTTGTTTCGGCATGCTTGATGCAAGCGTTTCCATGAGGTGAGTGGGAACATTTCTCCAAGTGGTGAAGACGGCCGCACAAAGGCCATCTACTGTCTGGAATGGTTGTCCATTGTACTGTAGCGTTGTCCTTTTGAAAAACCCAGTCGTTACCACACAGACGAGGGCCCTCAGTCATGAGGAATGCTCTCTGCAACATCTGGACAAAGCCAGCGGCCGTTTGACGCCCCTGCACTTCCTGAAGCTCCATTGTTCCACTGAAGGAAAAAGCACCCCAGAACATTATGGCGCCCCCTCCACTGTGGCGCGTAGAAAACATCTCAGGTGGGATCTGCTTGTCATGCCAGTAACGTTGGAAACCATCAGGACCATCAAGGTTAAATTTTTTCTCATCAGAGAATAAAACTTTCTTCCACCTTTGAATGTCCCATGTTTGATGCTCTCTTGCAAAGTCCAAACGAGCAGTTCTGTGGCGTTCAAGGAGACGAGGTCTTTGAAGACGTTTTTTGCTTTTGAAGCGCTTCAGTCTCAGATGCCGTCGGTTATGGGGCTGCAGTCAGCACCAGTAAGGGCCTTAATTTGGGTCGAGGATCATCCAGTGTCTTGACGGACAGCCAATTGGATCCTCCGGCTCAGTGTTGGTGAAATCTTTTTGGGTCTTCAACTTGACTTTTTTGTTCCATAACCCTCAGGATCATTTAAGAAATTCCAAATGACTGTCTTACTGCGTCCCACCTCAGCAGCGATGGCACACTGTGAGAGACCCTGCTTATGCAGTTCAACAACCCGACCACGTTCAAAAAGGGAGAGTTTTTTTGCTTTTTCCATCACAACGTGTGACTACCTGACAGAAAATGACAATGAATCCACATCTTTGCACAGATTTGGCCTTTTAAAGGCATGTGGTCCCAAAATTTGGATCAGCTGAAAAACAGCCTGTTTCAGTTTAATAGTTATTTTCAATTAATTGAATGCTTAAAAAATGTTTTGTCTCACTCTCATTTCTTCTTGTTGCATGTTGAAGCTCTACTTGGAACCTTGTTAAATTCCAACAATGTAAAATATGATTTTTTGCCATTTTTTAAGTGGTCTTAAACTTTTGATCAGGACTGTACTAGCACCATGCAGATAGTGCCCCCTTCAATAATTATTGGTACACAGTGCCCAGCAAATAGTGTCTCTGGCACTAATGTGTTTTAAACATAATATCCCCCAAAATAATTGTGCTAAGCTAATACTGTGCCAGGGGGCCCTCCACAGTAATAGTCCCACCAATAGAAATAATTATCTGTCAGAGTGCGCCTTAGTGTTAACAGTGCCCCCATTGTGCCCATACTAGTAATCATGTTCCCCATAGTCCCCCAGTAGTAATAATTTTAATATGTGCCAGTAGAAAAATGCTACCTAATGTGTGCCAGTACAAAAAGTACCCCCTTATAATGTGCACCAGCATAGAAAATCACCCTTTATACATACCTCTCAACTTTTGAAAAGCTCAATGAGGGACAATATGTACTGCAATTTTTTTTTATACTAGGCCACGCCTCTAACTATACACACCCAATCCCACCCAGTCACCCCAATGCCCCCACATAGTAATTATGCCCCCTTTGTGCCCCAACACAGAAGTTATGCCCACATTGTGCCCTGTCAGTGTAATAATTTCCATATTGTGGCCATCACAGTAGTTGTGCCAACACTGTGCCCCTCACAGTAGCAATAGCCATATTGTGCCCTCTTCACAATAGAGTGCCCACATATGTGCGCAGCATTTTTTGCACTAGTTTTTTGCAGTGTTTTTTGCTGTAAAAACATCAGCTTTAGATGTTAGCTTTTTTATTTTAAATGCAGGACACACAAGTGTTTTTTGCTTCTGGCACTTTTGTTCATTAAGGCCTAGTTCACACTGTGTGTGATCCGTGGCCGTATTGCGGCCCACAAATTGCGGACCGCAATACACGGCCACAGTTCCGTGTGCATTCCGCATCACGGATCACGGACCCATTCACTTCAATGGGTCCGCAAATCTGGAATTGCGGAACGGCCGCACGGAACGGGACCCCTCGGAAGCACTACGGAGTGCTTCCGTGGGGTTGCATCCCGTACTTCCGTTCCGCAAAAAGATAGAACATGTTCTATCTTTTTGGGGAACGGGCGGATCGCGGACCCATTAAAGTGAATGGGTCCGCGATCCGATGCGGCTGACCTACGGCCGGCGATCGTGCATTACGGGCCACAGCACGGGCACGGGTCACACACCCAGTTCGTGTGAACTCGGCCTAAAAGTGGTGTTTTTGTCTTTCTTGCTTTTCCAAACGTCAGTGTGCTGGTGTTTTTTTCTGGCATTTTGACAAAACTTTCTCTATAGGTGGAAACTTCCATGAAGAAAATGTTTTTTTTGGCTTTTTATACGGGGAAAAAACGGCATCAAATTCATGTGCGTACACCTTAAAGGGGTTAGTCGAGTTGTCTGTGGCCTCTTCTAAGGCCTGTTACATCGTGTCCATCGGTCATATTGCCTAGATGCATCTCAATCCCATTTTAGCGACGATACCAAGCACAGCCGCTGTATGGCGCTGTGCTTGGTAAGCTGAAAGGAGGCCAAGGCGTTCACTGGTTCACAGCAGCCTCCTTAAAAAGTAGATTGGTTGGGGTGCCTGGAGTCAGACCCCCACTAATCACATACTGATGACCCATCATCGGGAAATCTAATCCACAACCCCTTTAAGCTAGCCTAAGAATGAATCAGGAGAAGACTTGTAAACTGGTCATAACAGGGCATTCATATTATATTTTAGAGGTTTTTGCTGACAACTGCTTAACATCTATGATTATGATTCATTCACAGAGAGAAAAAAGAACTAGTGACTGTGTTTGCTAAACTAATGGCGGACATGTGGTTTGGGAAAGAACAGAGCGTGTCGCCAGAAGACTTCTTGTCTGTGATGTCTAATGTACATCCACCTTTTGGGAAACATTCTCAACAAGATGCTCAGGAATTATTGATTTACACCCTGAATGCATTACATGAAGACCTAGCAAATGTAAGTAAAATGAACCATAGTCATCAGAGATGCAGTCATGGGGGGCCGGAACCAAGGATGAAATACTGTGGAGAACTGTGCTGCTGCACAATACTACATGTAAAAATAAAAAATAAAAAAACCACACAGGAGGATTGCGATTCATTACCTATTATAGTCAACAGAAAAAAGGGATGCAATGTGTAAGGTATGCTGCATTTTTTAGTCATTCCCTGCCCGTGTAATGTAGCTAGATGTAAGTAAGGCCTAATCTTCCTTCAAAGTCAATAAACTAAATATGGGTCCATCTCTGGTCCCATAACAAGTGCAGGGCAGCTTTATGGTACATAAAGCTTGTCATTAAAGTAGCTATCTTACAAAATTAGGGTACGGCCAGGCCGACATAGAACATAAAATGTAGCAGAAAATCCAAGTTGCATGTGAATATTGCTGTGGATTTTGATGCAGATTTCAACCTTTTCATTACAAAGGTTGAAATCTGCGGTGGAAATCCACAGCACAAATTGACCTGCTGCAGATTTAAAATCTGCACTGCATGTGGGTGGAATTTCTTAAAATCTCCTCCCCTTTGCCAGTATTGTAAAAAGTTGTAGATTTCCCATACACAATTCCTCAGCAGCATTTCAGTTCAGTTCTCCTTTAGGTTTAACTTAAAGAGGTTTTACAGCTTGCATCAGCATCCTTTAAAATATTTCTTTAACATTTATTGTTCCTTTCTTCTGCTGTGGGTTGTGGTCACATGACTATGTCCATGCAGCTTTATTATTCCCTATGAGGTTATGTCCATGGGCGTGTCAAACCAGCAACAGGGGGAGTGTCTATGTAACTAGCTGGGTGGGAGGAGCTATAAACTAGCTGAGTGTTGTTAGCGGAAATGATAGGGGAGTGTCCATGTCACTAGCGGCGTGGCAGGAGCTATAAACCAGCTGGGTGATGTTAGAAGTAGTGATAGAGGAAAGTCTATGTACTTAGCTGGGTGGGAGGAGCTATAAACTAGCTGGGTGTTAGGGGCAGAGGATAAAGTAATCTGGTACACGGCTCGCACAGAGGATAAAGTAGTTGATTCAATCTACCCATCTACCATTTTCTCTAATTAATATTTAATTGCGAATGATTTAATGAACTTAGAATCTGGCCTAATTAGAGTAGTATAATCATGCGTTCCAGCATGGAGCGCATAACGCACTTCCGGTCCAGAAGTCTTGTGACCGGGAAATTATGGCGAGATTTTCTGAGTTTGGTATGTCTATTTAAACATGTATTCTAGTGATACCCTGTATTGTATATGCTCCTGAAGAAGGGGATTTTGGTTCTCCGAAACACATTGAGCTTGACCTTCAATAAAGCATCTTAATAAGAAGTCCTCTGTTATACCATCTGTTGG
The DNA here is from genome assembly GCF_905171765.1 of Bufo bufo. NCBI lineage: Eukaryota > Metazoa > Chordata > Amphibia > Anura > Bufonidae > Bufo > Bufo bufo. The sequence continues at coordinate 666,263,766 of NC_053389.1, forward strand.
GACGTGGTGTTTTGATAACTACAAGCGATCTCAGCAAGGGAGGTGAGGGTGACAAGTGTCATGAATTTATCTTGCACACATCCCTCCCTGGTGAAGTACCATGGTTAGCACTCCCGCTGTTAACTCAAATTTCTTAACTCATTTCATTATCTTGAGACAAAAGCAATTGAAGGTGTTTGCTTAGATTAGATAACCAAACTCAGAAATCTCAGAAAAAAGGAGGGCTAAGCATGTGACATCTGTAAGTGGCATATCTGAGCACTAAGTATTATTTTAATTCATATTCGTTTATATTCCTGGAACCAATTGTGCATTATTCCTTGCACCTATTTAATTATTTTAAGTGTTTTTAATTTTTCACTGTAGATATACACGTTTCCAGTGTATTACATATTTTCTGGCGCCCTACATACTTCCTAATTCTGTCTGTGTCCCATTGGCGCCCCTCACCCTATCCCATCCCTTTCCATGGTTTTCATTTTCCCATCTTCCCCCTCACATCCATTTCCTTATTCCCTCTACCTGACTCCATTTTTTTTATCTCCCAATGTTAGGGGCAGTGATAGGGGAGTGTCTATGTAGCTGGGTGGGAGGAGCTATAAAGTAGCTGGGTGTTTCTGTAAAGAATAAATCAAGGCAACTGGACTTACTGTAGATTTCTTGAAAACGTTTCACTCGTTCTTCCAACGAGCTTTCTCAATTCACTCAGAATTGAGAAAGCTCATTGGAAGAACGAGTGAAACGTTTTCAAGAAATCTACAGTAAGTCCAGTTGCCTTGATTTATTCTTTACAGATATACCATGACCTGGATAAATGAGAACCTTCACAGACATAGCTGGGTGTTGTTAGGAGCAGTGATGAAGCTGTGGCAGAGAAAGGAGAGGAGCATCATGGGTTTGGTTGGATACAGCAAGTGCTACATACAGGATGGAAACCAAAGTGATTGGTTTGCATGGTGAAAACAGGTCAGGAGAGTCCAAATTGAAAAAAGTATGGACAATATGTACTTGAGGTAAGCATCTATATGAGTATGTCTGTTTAGGGCTACTTTCACACTTGCGGCAGAGTAATCCGGCAATCTGCATGCAAACTGACAGCATTTGTAGACGGATCCGGATGCGGATCCGTCTCACAAATGCATTGCAAGAATGGATCCGTCTGTCCGTTTGTCATATGGACAAACGGATCCGTTTCTATTTTTTTCACATTTTTTAAAGGTCTGCGCATGCGCAGACCGGAAGGACAGATCCGGCATTGCAGTATTTTGGATCCAGCACTAATACATTCCTATGGAAAAAAATGCCGGATCCGGTATTCAGGCAATTGTTCAGTTTTTTGGGCCGGAGAGAAAACTGTAGCATGCCTGCGGTATTTTCTCCGTTCTAAAATGTCAAAAAGACTGAACTTTAGACATCCTGATGCATCCTGAATGGATTGCTCTCCATTCAGAATGCATGGGGATAAAACTGTTGAGTTATTTTCCGGTATTGATCCCCTAGGACGGAACTCTATGCCGGAAAAGAAAATTGCTAGTGTGAAAGTACCCTAAAACTATAACAATTTCAGAAAACCCCTTTAAGGCATGGGTGATTACCAGGGCTCATATAAATAATGGGGGTAGCAGGAAAGCAGAGAATAATAAATGGAGAAAGGCCTGAAATAGAAGGGAAATATAAAGTAATAATTATAACCTTATAATTATGGTGGTTATGACTGAATGGAGCCCCTCCCATGATTATTGTAACACAGCCAACTTCGGACTGAAGTCCTTTGGGTCCACCAGAGGTAATGATTTTGAGGGCCCACACTCTGTGCCTGTTTTATTAAGGGTCCATTATTGTCAGAGCTTGGGCTCACTGAAGGATCCTCTGGTGGTCCAGTCCGACCCTGAACACAGCATACTTTGCCTGAATGTCATAAGCTTGTACCTGGGTCACAAGGGTCAATAAAACATTTTTTTCCCTACAGAATGTTAAGAAAACTCCTTCAGACATTGCAGGAAGCAGCAGTAGAGGAAGCATTGCCTCCGAATCTCTCATCACCTGCTTATTACAGGGAGTCCTCAGGCATACCACAGCTTGCTTGGAATGCGGAAACACAAGTCACAAAGATGATGTTTTTACTGTACTGTCCCTTCCTATAGCCTCTGGAAATGAAACCTCTGTCCAGGTAGAGTATGCTGAGCTCTACTGCAGCGGGACATATGCAGCTACCATAGAAAAATATTGTGGAAAGTCAGGGAATTTTTAACAGGCATTTAAAAACGCTTAAAAATAGTGAGCAAGGCCTAAAACTTTATCTTAAAAATATGTATTATGGAGGGTCACAAAATGTATGATCAGATTCTATTTGGTTGAACACTATAAGTTGGTGGGATCATCTTTTGGTCCATGCCATATTACTAGGAAATGTTTGAAGCTCTTGCAGTTCCTCCACAACTGCTGTCACCAATTGCTTGCATTTCTGTCTCATAATCCCCTTTCTCCGTCATATCTCTATGGTTCATTGGCTTCAGAGTTTACAGTCAGGCATTTAAGATTTATCCCCTAAAAAGTTCATATACTTTATAACTTTTATGTCACTTTTATGTCTTTGCACATTATAGGAATGTCTTGAATGCTTCTTTCAACAAGCAATGCTGACCAGGACAGATAAAATATTCTGTCCCTTTTGTAAAATTAAGCAAGACGCTTCAGTCAAAGCTCAGATATGGAAACTTCCTAAGATTTTAATACTCCATTTAAAGAGGTATGAGGGCAGATCATATGTGCTCAATGTATGTGCATATGTATAACATTCAGCAATATATTGCGATTAGAGATGAGCGAATTTCATATTTTGAAATTCGTTCGCACTTCGTTTGTTGGTAAAAGGTGAATTGCATTATGGATTCCGTCAGGGTGGATTTGATTAAAATCAAACTGATTTAAATCCCGATTTAAATCACTAGTCAGTAAGGCTTGATTTAAATCATAGTTTTCTACATAAAGACTAATTCTTGCTGGTATAACTTATAATATGCAAGTAGATGAAGATTTTTAGAATAACAACTTTTCATATTAGTTTGATTAGGTTGATTCTGCATTCATAGGTTTGTAGAAGTTAGGATTAAGGTATTTTTCTCAACTCTGTTCATGTTATAAAATTTTTGCTGTGAAGAAGAGGCATGTGATCTCTGCTGAGTCAAATTCAGTTTTGAGAACTGCAAAAGTAAACCAAGCATCTGTGATAATATCTTGTAGGCAGAGAAACTGCCCAATAATCTTACAAAAACCTCTGGAAGAGCATGACATTGTGAATAGATTAATGGAATTTATTTACCCAAAAAATTAAACATATACAGCCTTATTCTACATAATTAAAAAACAAATCTTTATTTCATGATGGAATAACCTTTGGATGGTAATATATTTTCCTCAAAAAGCATTTTAAATCAAAAAAATCAAATTTAAATAAAAAATATCCAATTTAAATAAAAAAAATCTGATTAAAAAAAATAAAAATCATAGATTTTTATCCACCCTGGATTCCGTTACCACGGACCATAAAGCAATTCTATAACAGAATGCATAACAGAATGCCTTTAGAGGCATTCCGTTATTCATTCTGTCATAATAGAAGTCTATGGGCTGCAAAACGGATCCGTCCTGTTTCCGCTATGCAGGGGAGTCCTTCCCTGCATACTGGAAATGGGACAGATTAGTTTTGCAGCCCATAGACTTCTATTATGACGGAATGAATAACTGAATGCCTCTAAAGGTATTCCATTATGCATTCCATCATAGAATTGTGTTATGGCCAGTGGTAACGGAATCCATAACGCAATTTACCTTTAACCAACAAAGTGAATGAATTTCATAAGTGGAAATTCGCTCATCTCTAATTGCGATAATAAACATCATGTGTGATATACTAATGTAGGGTGACCATATTTTGGTTTTCAAAAAGGAGGACACCTGGGGAAGGATGGTGGCATGCTGCTTACCCGCACTACATCCTAATAGTGGCCCCCTCCATCGTGCCTTCAATTTTGCTGGGATTGAAAAAATTAAAAATAAATAAATACTCACCTCTTCCAATTGAACACGATGAAACTCGCTTTGCAGCAGAGGGAATAAGGAGGATCTGATGCTCCCAGCTTTTTTCACAAAAGCAGACTGGGGCTGTGCTAATGAGCACTCCACAATGGAAGCGTTAGTAGTGCTCCCCTCTACACCATACCCTTGAGAATCCCGGACAATTTTAGTATTCTGTAAATCACGGCAGGACAATTTTTTATGTCCGGAAAGGAGGACATGCCAGGCAAAAAGAGGATGGATAGTCACGTAATTAAAAGCTATGTACACCTTTGAAGGCAATTTTTGTTTATGATTGCATTTTACTCATTTTGGCTAAAAATCATATTTTCATTTTGCCTTTATTAAAAATATTGAGCCATTCTGTCACAAAGGGTTAACTGTTTTTATAGCTGTGTAAATCCTACTTTTACTTTGTGCCAGTCATCTAATAAACCTCATCTCTAAACTACTAAGAGCTCATAAACACTTGGATGCTTGGATGTATAGGGAGAGGTATAAGCAGTAGAAAGCAGTATAAGCAGTATAAGGTATAAGGTATAAGCAGTAGAAAGAGTGAAGTGCTTATGCCGCTGTACAGAACACTGGTGAGACCTCACTTGGAGTATTGTGCGCAGTACTGGAGGCCATATCTCCAGAAGGATATAGATACTCTAGAGAGAGTTCAGAGAAGAGCTACTAAACTAGTACATGGATTGCAGGATAAAACTTACCAGGAAAGGTTAAAGGACCTTAATATGTATAGCTTGGAAGAAAGAAGAGACAGAGGGGATATGATAGAAACTTTTAAATACATAAAGGGAATCAACTCGGTAAAGGAGGAGAGCATATTTAAAAGAAGAAAAACTACCACAAGAGGACACAGTTTTAAATTAGAGGGGCAAAGGTTTAAAAGTAATATAAGGAAGTATTACTTACTGAGAGAGTAGTGGATGCATGGAATAGCCTTCCTACAGAAGTGGTAGCTGCAAATACAGTGAAGGGGTTTAAGCATGCATGGGATAGGCATAAGGCCATCCTTCATATAAGATAAGGGCCGGGGGCTATCCATAGTATTCAGTATATTGGGCAGACTAGATGGGCCAAATGGTTCTTATCTGCCGACACATTCTATGTTTCTATGTTTCTATAAGGTCAGAGAGCAGAGATAAGAAGTCCTCTGCTCCCCAGATGATGGAAGAGACAGAAAATCCACAGGTAGCTAGTAGAGCATCTAAGCTATAAACACATTGTTAATAAAAACCAACTGAAAAAATGATTTTCCGCTCAAAATCAGTACAATGAAAAAAATGAAAAAATAAAAAAAAATTGCCCCCAAAGGTGCACATAGCCTTTAAAGAGAACAATTGCTCTAAAAGTCCTCTAAAAGAAAGCTTTTAGCTTAGCGAAGCAGGCAAAGGCAGGAGCCCGCTGCTCTCAGCTAATCCTGGCATAGCACATTGTTACAGGGTACCCATGTGCTATGCCAGCATTTAGCCAACCCCGGGGGGCACAGGCAGGAGCAGTAATGTGTGCTCCTGCCCGTACTTATTTCTCTGCGGCCCCATTGATGCAATGTAGTGTCTGTACACCACCGACAAGTCAGCAATGTGTGAGAATAGTGAATTTAAAGCGCGCTGGATATCAGGGCTTTAGGGGGAAATCTCTTTAGTAAAAAATCTAAATCAATAAATAAAGTATATTAGAAAAATTATTTTAGGGCATTTGGGGCATTTTTTTAAAAACCTGAATAAAAAGTTTAGTTACTCTTTAAAGGGGTTTTTCCAGATTTTTTTCCCTCTGGATAGGTCATCAGTTACTGATTGGTGGGGGTCTGTCAGCCAGGACCCCTGCTGATCAGCTGTGCAAGAAGGCAGTGGCGCTCCTGTGAGTGCCGTGGCCATCTCTCTGCTTTTCCTAGGACATCATGTTCATTGTTCTTGTGGCCTAGGAGCAGCTCAGCCCCATTCAATTTCCATTCTCAGGATTAGTGGGGTCCCAGCAGACAGTTAGTTAACTCTGGGAAAATTTGCAAACTTTGAACATCCCCTTTAATTTGCACTTTCGTATAACGTAACTCATCTCCCTTCCAGATTTGAATATAAAGGCCGTCTGAAAAGAAAGCTGAAGACAAATGTAGATTTCTCTCTGAACAATTTGGATCTGTCTCCGTTTCTCTCAACATTTAATGTAAAACAACAGAAGTACAAGTTATATGCTGTGGTGGTAAGTCTACAATATTACTCAACTAATAGAGCCACTATTCACAAGTCATAGTAACATGTGAAAAGTTTTGAGTGGGGGGTGTCGGAGTGCCCACAATCACCAGAGCAGAAGCTTATCAGCTGAATGTTGTGCCCCTTCTGTTCTGGTCTTTTTCAGGCTGTCCACAGAGTATTGGCTCTACAGTACAGCGTATAGACTTTCTTATCTAGACAAGATTACTTGAGAAGGGTTTGTGTGCCCAGAGGCTGCCATTATGCATGCCATTCCCCCATACAGGAAGCCCAGTCCATATCTACACACATGTAGAAAAGATCTCATTCACATTTCTCAATTGAACACCATACGCATTCTATGCTTGATGCATTTTTTACTTTTTCAGAATCATTTTGGAGATCTAGATTTTGGCCACTACACCGCATTTTGCAAGCATCCTGGAACCAAAGAGTGGAATGCCTTCGATGACAATAGGACTTTCCATATTTCAGACTCTATGGTACAAACATCATCAGCTTACATACTGTTTTACACTAGCCAAACCTTCAGCTTCCCGAAGAAGACATCCTCCTGCACTACATGCTGATAATGCATACTGTGGTTGGCAATAAACAAGCACTTCAGAGGACATAGGTCTTTTTTTTAACCCCTTTAGGACACATTTTTTACCTTAAGGACCAGGCCATTTTTTGCAAATCTGACCAGTGTCACTTTAAGTGGTGATAACTCTAAAACGCTTTGACTTATCCAGGCCATTCTGAGATTGTTTTTTTCGTCACATATTGTTCTTCATGACATGGTAAAATGAAGTAAAAAAAAATCTTTTTTATTTATTGAAAAAATACAGAATTGACCAAAATTTTTGAAGAAATTGCCAATTTCCAGGTTTCAATTTCTCTACTTCTATAATGCATAGTAATACCTCCAAAAATAGTTATTACTTTACATTCCCCATATGTCTACTTCATGTTTGGATCATTTTGGGAATGACATTTTAGTTTTTGGGGACTTTACAAGGCTTAGAAGTTTAGAAGCAAATCTTGAAATTTTTTCAGAAATTTAAAAAAATAAATTTTTTTAGGGACCAGTTAAGGTCTGAAGTCACTTTGTGAGGCTTACATAATAGAAACCACCCAAAAATTACCCCATTCTAGAGATTTTTTCCACTAACAAAGCAAGGGTTAACAGCCAAACAAATATATTTATTGCCCCGATTCTGTAGTTTGCAGAAACACCCCATATGTGGCCGTAAACTACTGTACAGGCACACGGTAGGGCATAGAGGGAAAGGTGCGCCGTGTGGTTTTTGGAAGGCAGATTTTGCTGGACTGGTTTATTTACACCATGTCCCATTTGAAGCCCCCCTGATGCACCCCTAGAGTAGAAACTCCATAAAAGTGACCCCATTTTGGAAACGACGATATAAGGTGGCAGTTTTGTTGGGACTATTTTTAGGGTACATATGATTTTTGGTTTATCTATATTACCAAAAATAGAAATTCTGAAATTTCATCTCCATTTGACATAAACTGTTGAGGAACACCTAAAGGGTAATAACTAGGGATGAGCGAACCCGAACTGTATAGTTCGGGTTCGTACCGAATTTTGGGGTGTCCGTGACACGGACCCGAACCCGAACATTTTCGTAAAAGTCCGGGTTCGGGTTCGGTGTTCGGCGCTTTCTTGGCGCTTTTTGAAAGGCTGCAAAGCAGCCAATCAACAAGCGTCATACTACTTGCCCCAAGAGGCCATCACAGCCTTGCCTACTATTGGCATGGCTGTGATTGGCCAGTGCAGCATGTGACCCAGCCTCTATATAAACTTGGGTCACGTAGCGCTGCACGTCACTCTGCTGATTCAAGCATAGGGAGAGGTTGCTGCTGCGACGTTAGGGCGAGATTAGGCAGATTAACTCCTCCAAAAGACTTAATTCAGTGATCGATCTCCAGCTATGGATAATTGAAGTGCTGATATTGAATTGCTCACTTTTTTTAGGCTGCCCAGAGCGTTTTTATATCACTTTTTTCTGGGGTGATCGGCGGCCATTTTGTGGCTTGTGGTGCGCCAGCACAAGCTACCACCAAGTGCATTTAACCATCAATAGTGTGGTTATTTTTTGCTATATCCTACATCAGGTGCAGGCTGAGCCTGTGTCACCCAAGTGCATTTAACCATCAACAGTGTGGTTATTTTTTGGCCATATACTACATCAGGTGCAGGCTGAGCCTGTGTCACCCAAGTGCATTTAACCATCAACAGTGTGGTTATTTTTTGGCCATATACTACATCAGGTGCAGGCTGAGCCTGTGTCACCCAAGTGCATTTAACCATCAATAGTGTGGTTATTTTTTGGCCATATACTACATCAGGGGCAAGTTGAGCCTGTCACCCAGCGCCTAAAAAATAGGCCTGACATTTCTATTCCTCCAAATCAGTACAGTTTTAGCTGGTCAAGTTATATTTAGTGACCGTAAAAGCACAGTTTTTGTTCTGGGTTGAAAAACTATTCCCAAATTTGCCATTCTCAAAATTAGTAGTTTCTGCTATATCAGGCCTACTTTAAATCTATCCCAAAAAGGATATCTTAGATTGAAGGTGCTGATAGTGTCATTCTGAAAAACTTAACACACACGCTACAGTGCAGATACAAGTCTAATTCTGTGATTAAAGGTATATCTGTCACACAGCGCGTAAAAAATAGGCCTCACATTTATATTCAACCAAATCTGTCATTACTTGTGTGCCTGTATTAGTGTAATACGGTACCTAAATAGATAGCCAGACAGTGTTAGGTGTCTGTAAAAAAAAGGCCTGAATTTTAATTCAATACATTGGCCCGAATAATATTTTTCTTATTGTGGTGAACGGTAACAATGAGGAAAACAACTAGTAAGGGACGCGGACGTGGACATGGTCGTGGTGGTGTTAGTGGACCCTCTGGTGCTGGGAGAGGACGTGGCCGTTCTGCCACAGCCACACGTCCTAGTGTACCAACTACCTCAGGTCCCAGTAGCCGCCAGAATTTACAGGGATATTTGGTGGAGCCCAATGCCGTTCTAAGGATGGTAAGGCCTGAGCAGGTACAGGCATTAGTCAATTGGGTGACCGACAGTGCATCCAGCACGTTCACATTATCTCCCACCCAGTCTTCTGCAGAAAGCGCACAGATGGCGCATGAAAACCAAGCCCATCAGTCTGTCACATCACCCCCATGCATATCAGGGAAACTGTCTGAGCCTCAAGTTATGCAGCAGTCTCTTATGCTGTTTAAAGACTCTGCTGCCAGGGTTTCCCAAGGGCATCCACCTAGCCCTTCCCCAGGGGTGGAAGAGATAGAATGCACTAACGCACAACCACTTATGTTTCCTGATGATGAGGACATGGGAATACCACCTCAGCACGTCTCTGATGATGACGAAACACAGGTGCCAACTGCTGCGTCTTTCTGCAGTGTGCAGACTGAACAGGAGGTCAGGGATCAAGACTGGGTGGAAGACGATGCAGGGGACGATGAGGTCCTAGACTCCACATGGAATGAAGGTCGTGCCACTGACTTTCACAGTTCGGAGGAAGAGGCAGTGGTGAGACCAAGCCAACAGCGTAGCAAAAGACAAAGAGGGAGCAGTGGGCAGAATCAGAACACCCGCCGCCAAGAGACTCCGCCTGCTACTGACCGCCGCCATCTGGGACCGAGCACCCCAAAGGCAGCTTCAAGGAGTTCCCTGGCATGGCACTTCTTTAAACAATGTGCTGACGACAAGACCCAAGTGGTTTGCATGCTGTGCCATCAGAGCCTGAAGCGAGGCATTAACGTTCTGAACCTTAGCACAACCTGCATGACCAGGCACCTGCATGCAAAGCATGAACTGCAGTGGAGTAAACACCTTAAAAACAAAGAAGTCACTCAGGCTCCCCCTGCTACCTCTTCTGCTGCTGCCGCCTCGGCCTCTTCTGCTGCTGCCGCCGCCTCGGCCTCTTTCTCCGCCTCTGGAGGAACGTTGGCACCTGCCGCCCAGCAAACATGGGATGTACCACCAACACCACTATCTGCGTCACCAAGCATCTCAACCATGTCACACGGCAGCGTTCAGCTCTCCATCTCACAAACATTTGAGAGAAAGCGTAAATTCCCACCTAGCCACCCTCAATCCCTGGCCCTGAATGCCAGCATTTCTAAACTACTGGCCTATGAAATGCTGTCATTTAGGCTGGTGGACACAGACAGCTTCAAACAGCTCATGTCGCTTGCTGTCCCACAGTATGTTGTTCCCAGCCGGCACTACTTCTCCAAGAGAGCCGTGCCTTCCCTGCACAACCAAGTGTCCGATAAAATCAAGTGTGCACTGCGCAACGCCATCTGTGGCAAGGTCCACCTAACCACAGATACGTGGACCAGTAAGCACGGACAGGGACACTATATCTCCCTAACTGCACACTGGGTAAATGTAGTGGCGGCTGGGCCCCAGGCGGAGAGCTGTTTGGCGCACGTCCTTCCGCCGCCAAGGATCGCAGGGCAACATTCTTTGCCTCCTGTCTCCTCCTACTCAGCTTCCTCCTCCTCTTCTTCCACCTGCTCATCCAGTCAGCCACACACCTTCACCACCAACTTCAGCACAGCCCGGGGTAAACGTCAGCAGGCCGTTCTGAAACTCATATGTTTGGGGGACAGGCCCCACACCGCACAGGAGTTGTGGCGGGGTATAGAACAACAGACCGACGAGTGGTTGCTGCCGGTGAGCCTCAAGCCCGGCCTGGTGGTGTGCGATAATGGGCGAAATCTCGTTGCAGCTCTGGGACTAGCCGGTTTGACGCACATCCCTTGCCTGGCGCATGTGCTGAATTTGGTGGTGCAGAAGTTCATTCGCAACTACCCCGACATGTCAGAGCTGCTGCATAAAGTGCGGGCCGTCTGTTCGCGCTTCCGGCATTCACACCCTGCTGCTGCACGCCTGTCTGCGCTACAGCGTAACTTCGGCCTTCCCGCTCACCGCCTCATATGCGATGTGCCCACCAGGTGGAACTCCACCTTGCACATGCTGGACAGACTGTGCGAGCAGCAGCAGGCCATAGTGGAGTTTCAGCTGCAGCACGCATGGGTCAGTCGCACTGCGGAACAGCACCACTTCACCACCAATGACTGGGCCTCCATACGAGACCTGTGAGCACTGTTGCGCTGTTTCGAGTACTCCACCAACATGGCCAGTGGCGATGACGCCGTTATCAGCGTTACAATACCACTTCTATGTCTCCTTGAGAAAACACTTAGGGCGATGATGGAAGAGGAGGTGGCCCAGGAGGAAGAGGAGGAAGAGGGGTCATTTTTAGCACTTTCAGGCCAGTTTCTTCGAAGTGACTCAGAGGGAGGTTTTTTGCAACACCAGATGCCAGGTACAAATGTGGCCAGACAGGGCCCACTACTGGAGGACGAGGAGGACGAGGATGAGGAGGAGGTGGAGGAGGATGAGGATGAAGCATGTTCACAGCGGGGTGGCACCCAAAGCAGCTCGGGCCCATCACTGGTGCGTGGCTGGGGGGAAACACAGGACGATGACGATACGCCTCCCACAGAGGACAGCTTGTCCTTACCTCTGGGCAGCCTGGCACACATGAGCGACTACATGCTGCAGTGCCTGCGCAACGACAGCAGAGTTGCCCACATTTTAACGTGTGCGGACTAATGGGTTGCCACCCTGCTGGATCCCCGGTACAAAGACAATGTGCCCACCTTACTTCCTACACTGGAGCGTGATAGGAAGATGCGCGAGTACAAGCGCACGTTGGTAGACGCGCTACTGAGAGCATTCCCAAATGTCACAGGGGAACCAGTGGAAGCCCAAGGCGAAGGCAGAGGAGGAGCAAGAGGTCGCCAACGCAGCTGTGTCACGGCCAGCTCCTCTGAGGGCAGGGTTAGCATGGCAGAGATGTGGAAAAGTTTTGTCACCACGCCACAGCTAACTGCACCACCACCTGATACGGAACGTGTTAGCAGGAGGCAACATTTCACTAACATGGTGGAACAGTACCTGTACACACCCCTCCACGTACTGACTGATGGTTCGGCCCCATTCAACTTCTGGGTCTCCAAATTGTCCACGTGGCCAGAGCTAGCCTTTTATGCCTTGGAGGTGCTGGCCTGCCCGGCGGCCAGCGTTTTGTCTGAACGTGTATTCAGCACGGCAGGGGGCGTCATTACAGACAAACGCAGCCGCCTGTCTACAGCCAATGTGGACAAGCTGACGTTCATAAAAATGAACCAGGCATAGATCCCACAGGACCTGTCCATCCCTTGTGCAGATTAGACATTAACTACCTCCCCTTAACAATATATTATTGCACTCCAGGGCACTTCCTCATTCAATCCTATTTTTATTTTCATTTTACCATTATATTGCGGGGCAACCCAAAGTTGAATGAACCTCTCCTCTGTCTGGGCGCCGGGACCTAAATATGTGACAGTGGCCTGTTCCAGTGGTGGGTGACGTGAAGCCTGATTCTCTGCTATGACATGAAGACTGATTCTGTGCTGACATGAAGCCAGATTCTCTGTTACGGGACCTCTCTCCTCTGCCTGGGTCTAAATATCTGACAATGGACTGTTACAGTGGTGGGTGACATGAAGCCAGATTCTCTGCTATGGTATGAAGACTGATTCTCTGCTGACGTGAAGCCAGATTCTCTGCTATGGGACCTCTCTCCAATTGATATTGGTTTATTTTTATATATTTTATTTTTATTTTAATTCATTTACCTATCCACATTTGTTTGCAGGGGATTTACCTACACGTTGCTGCCTTTTGCAGCCCTCTAGCTCTTTCCTGGGCTGTTTTACAGCCTTTTTAGTGCCGAAAAGTTCGGGTCCCCATTGACTTCAATGGGGTTCGGGTTCGGGACGAAGTTCGGGTCGGGTTCGGATCCCGAACCCGAACATTTCCGGGAAGTTCGGCCGAACTTCTCGAACCCGAACATCCAGGTGTTCGCTCAACTCTAGTAATAACGTTTGTAAAATCAGTTTTGAATACCTTGAAGGGTGTAGTTTCTTAGCTGGGGTCGCTTTTATGGAGTTTCTACTCTAGGGGTGCATCAGGGGGGCTTCAAATGGGACATCAAAATCTGCCTTCCAGAAACCATACAGCGTTCCTTTCCTTCTGCGCCCTGCCGTTTGGTCATACAGCAGTTTACGACCACATATGTGGTGTTTCTGTAAACTGCAGAATCAGGGTAATAAATATAAAGTTTTGTTTGGCTGTTAACCCTTGCTTTGTTATTAGAAAAAACGGATTAAAATTGAAAATTTCCCAAAAAGTTGCTGTTTTGGCACAGTTTTTATTTTATTTTTTTGACCGTGTTCATCTGAGGGGTTAGGTCATGGGGTATTTTTATAGAGCAGATTCTTACGGCCGCGGCGATACCTAATATGTCTACTTTTTATTTATTTATGTTTTACACTATATTATCTTTTTATAAACAAAAAAAACATTTTAGTTTCATTTTTTTTAAATTTTTTTAGCCGATTATCTTAGATAGGGGCTCATTTTTTGCGGGATTAGTGGACGGTTTTATTGGCACTATTTTGGGGGCATAGGACTTTTTGATCGCTTGCTATTACAATTTTTGTGATGTAAGGTGACAAAAAAACTACCTTTTTTTGCATCGTTTTTATTTTATTTTTTTTAACATGTTCATCTGCGGCGATACCTAATATGTCTACTTTTTTGTTTTTGTTTTACTAAATAATATTATTTTTTTTTTTTTTTGTTTTAGTGTCTCAAGTCTGAGAACCAGAGTTTTTTATCCGATTGTCAGTGGCTAAATTGGGATATAAATTTAGTACTCCATGGAAGTGTGGTACTACCTGAAGCAACCAATAATGCAGAGGCCCGGATGATCGGGGCACGTGTGACACTGAGTAGTGGTGTCCTTCCGTATCCCTCTCCTGTGACACACTCTGCACTTTTTTTGGGTCCGTCCCTTCTTTCCAGTATGGGGGACCACACCTGGAAAGTGTTGGCCAGGGATGATCCAGGCGCCTACAGTTCCAGAGGTACTCCGGCCTGCTCTTTCCCGGTCAGAAAAGATCAGGGCCTTAAGGACTGCCTCATAGAACTGAAGGAATGTCCCTGTGTTGCCAGCTCTCCGGGACAGAACAAAAGAGTTGTACAAGACAACCTGTACCAAGTAGACCGCAACTTTTTTGTACCATGCCCGGGTTTTGCGCATGGCGTTATATGGCTTAAGGACTTGATCAGAGAGATCAACTCCTCCCATATACCCTTTGTAGTCGATGATACAATCGGGCTTGAGGACCGTTGCCGCGGTACCTCGCACAGGGACAGGGGTGATGCCGTTACCATGAATTGTGGACAGTACAAGGACATCCCTTTTGTCCTTATATCTGACCAGCAACAGGTTTCCACTGGTAAGGGCACGGGTCTCACCCCTAGGGATAGGTACCTGGAGGGGGTAGGTAGGGAGGCCACGTTGATTTTTCCGCATGGTCCCTCAAGCAGACGTGGATCTGGCGGCGATGGACTGGAATAAGGGGGATACTAGTATAAATGTTATCCACGTACAGGTGGTAACCCTTATCTAGCAGTGGGTGCATAAGGTCCTACACAAGTTTCCCGCTAACACCCAGAGTGGGGGGACATTCTGGGGGTTGAATACGGGAATCTCGCCCCTTGTACACACGAAACATGTAAGTGTACCCTGAGGTACTCTCACAAAGTTTGTACAGCTTCACGCCACACCTCGCCCGCTTAGAGGGAACATACTGGCGGAAAACTAGTCTCCCCTTGAAAGCAATAAGACTCATTAACCGCAACCTCCCTTTCAGGTACATAGGCCTGTACAAATTTGGCCCCAAAGTGATCGATGACGGCCTGATTTTATACAGGCGGTCATAGGCAGGATCACCTTGGGGGGACATGCTGCATTATCTGAATAATGCAGGCATTTCCGGGTGGCCTCAAACCGGGGGCGTGTCATGGCCGTACTGTAAAGTGGGGCCTGGTAGAGGACGTCCCCACTCCAGTAATGCCTGACACTAGGTTTCTTGACTAGGCCCATGTTGTTGTGGAAATTTTATTAGGATGTGTTTCTAATATATTGTGTATTGTCATCATGTCTCTCAGTGTCAGGGTAAACCATTGGAGTGGATATCTTCCTGTGTATGTGGAGACACAGCTGCCGGGCACAGAGGTCTCCGTCGGCGAATTGCCCAATGTGCTATGCACTGGGCTGTGGGCCGGGGGAGACTGATGTGTTCAGCAAAGCAGTGTTTTCTTGGCTGATGTATGGACGCCGGCTAGGGCCCCTGCGCAAGACGCGGATTTATTGGTTTGGCGTGGATGCATTTATTAAAAGAACAATATGTGAAAGAAACATGTGTTTGTTGTCTCTAGTGCGCCTGATCAGCCGCTGGAGATAATGACGTTGTCCTGTAAATAAACATGCATGGGGATCATAGTAACTTTATTTGGCATTGATCACTGAGCAAGGCTGGATAAAGTTAACTCCAGTGGTAACGGGAGATTATAGTATACATGTGTTTGTTAGCTGGCTATGTTATTTTAAATGCTTGTCTTCCTATGTCATCACTTCCTGCATCCTTGTTATATGAAGTAAGGGGTCGGGTGATGGGCCAGCCCCTTTTCTATTGTTACACCTTTTGTGAGTAAGAAATAAAAATGAACAGACTGGGCAGGAGCAGGGCAGTGCTCAGCAAAACTGAACATGTTAACACCTTTGTCTGTGTCGTGAAGAGATTTACCAGATGCGAGCGAATTTCTATACAATGTGCAGCACGAGGCCCCAAAATGTCCTCATCTCGGCTGCACTGACCGGGGTCCAGCCACCGGGCCTAGCCAAAAAGGAGCCCGGGTGTTGAGCAACAAACTGTTGGGCGTACAGGTTTGTTTGCTCCACCATTAGATTTACAAAGTGGTCACTGAAAAAAAGACTAAAATAGTCATATTCAGTGAAGCCCACTGTGGAAATCTGGATTCCTGGTTGGCCTACAAAATCAGGAATCACGGGCCCAAAACGCTCTGGGGTATACCAGACAAGTTCACCGGCAGGGGGCTCCAGTGGACTTAACTGGTGGGCCGGAAAACTAGTACGAGCCCCAGAGCTGCTCGTTCTAGGGTGGGCCACAGGGTCCCTACCATGGCGGTCCCCTTGCTCAGCGTGGCGGCGTTTCCGCCGCCTTGGGGGCTTATCATCATCGCTAGATGATGAGGAGGACACGGATGACAAAAGGAAAGTGGGGTCATCCTCGTCCTCACTGGGACTCTCGGAGTCGGAGGCAAGCTGGGCGTATGCCTCCTCGGCCAAGAACATCCGGCGGGCCATAGGGGAGTGTGTGTGTGTGTGTGTGTGTGTTATAAACTTTATTTGGTGTGCGTGGGGGCACAGGTGTTCGCGAACTTACCCTAAACCTAACAGACAAAAAAAAAAAAGACTAACTAAAAAAACGGCAAAAAATGTGAGGAAAAAAAAACGCTGATCAACCGTCTGAAGTTGATCAGCGGTGGGGTGTGCGATTCGCTAACAGTGGCCGAATGCTAAGAGTGTCGGCCAAAGTCAGCGTACGCACAAAAAAATAAAATAAAAAATGCTTGCACCCCAAAAAGTGTGTGTGTGTGTGTGGGGGGGGGGGGGGGGCAGGCTGCAGCACCTCTGGGGGGTCTAGGGTCACACAGCTGTGCTGTGGACCCCACACACCCGATTTAGGGTGATGCAATCAGTAACGTTTTATTTATTTTTTTCTTCCACAAACTTTCCCTAAATATCCCTGCCTAACCTAACCTTTCCCTAAATACCTGGTGGTGCTGGGGCACAGATGGGGTGTTGGCTGACGATCCTGAGCTTTTTACAGATGGGGGTGCTGGCTGGAGATCCGACGCAGCGCTCCTCTCTCCTCGGCTCCTGGACTGAAAAGGAGGAGGAGAGGAGTGCTGATGCAATTTGAAATGCCCGCACGCCCAGCCAACCAATGAGAGGCGATCCTGAGAGGTGATGTCACATCACCTCTCAGGATCGCAGGATGGTGATTGCTGGTGTATTATCACACCACCGATCATCATCGTGTGTTGGGTTATCGGGTCCCCGAATAACCCGGAAACGCAGCAAATTGACCTGCGGTTCGCTGCGATCGCCTACACGGGGGGGGGGGGGGGGGGTCACAGGACCCCCCCGGCGCATTGTCCCCTGGTGCCTGCTCAATGATTTGATGTCACGACAGATGGGTAAGCGGGGAAACAACCAAACACAGGGAAAACCAACAGAACAAATGACTAGGCCCAAAAGCTAGGGAGAAAAGGATCACCTCCATACGATCCCTAAAAGCTTTCCCTAGACTGCTGTGCCCATGTGCATACCCTTAGGGTGGATATGCACATGCCCTCATGCCTAAATCTGAACACCCTGGGCAAACCCTAAGCAGCAGGGAAAAGGCAACCTGCTTCTTCCAACCAGGAAGAAGCAAGCGTCTCCCTAGAGGCCTAGATAACACACACAAAGGGAAAGGAAGGAGAGGACTTATCTTTGAGCAGACGATTCACCACAAATCAAGAGCTCCTAGAAAAAAAAAAATTATAACCCGCACAGGCCACTGGGGGAAGGAGGGATAAATAGCCTCACTAACGATGAAACCCAGTACACCTGAGGGAAGGTGAATCCAGCTGAAATCCAAATCACAACAAACCAAGAAGTCAGACATGTGCAGCCAGTCTGACAGATCTCCGCACATTTACAGGGCAAGGCGTGACAGTACCCCCCCCCCCCCCCCCTTCTACGGGTGACCTCCGGACACCCCAGACCAACCTTATCCAGGTGTGCCCTGTGAAAGGCCCTCACCAGGCGGCTAGCACTGACATCAGCAGCCGGAACCCACATTCTTTCCTCGGGACCTTATCCCTTCCAGTGCACCAGGTACTGGGGGGAACCCCGAAGAACACGTGAGTTGAGAATCTTAGAGATTTCAAACACCAAATTGCCATCCACCAGGACAGGGGGAGGTGGCAATGGAGATTGTTTCACATATTTCTTTAATAAAGACCTGTGAAACACATTATGGATCTTCCAGGTCTGCGGAAGATCCAGACGAAACGCCACCGGGTTGACAATCGCAGATTTTGTAAGGACCAATAAATCTTGGACCCAATTTCCACCGATGGTACCTTCAGTTTAATGTTTCTAGTGGAGAACCACACCGAATCACCCACACACAGGTCCAGACCAGTCATACGTCTCCTGTCAGCCATCCGTTTATATCTTTCACCCATCTTTTCCAAATTAACTTGGATCTTCCGCCAGATAGATGACAAGGCGGATGGGAATCTCTCCTCTTCTGGCATCCCAGAAGATCCAGTCCCAGAAAAAGTACCAAACTGTGGGTGAAAACCATATGCGCCAAAAAATTGCGACTTATCAGTGGACTCCTGTCTACAGTTATTCAAGGCAAACCTCGGCTAGAGACCAGAACGAGGACCAGTCATCCTGGTTCTCAGCAACAAAACACCTCAAATAGGTCTCCAGGTTCTGGTTAGTGCGCTCTGTCTGACCATTCGACTGGGGATGAAAAGCTGAGGAAAAAGACAGTGGAATTCCCAGGCGAGAGCAGAATGCCCCCCAAAACCTGGGAACAAATTGTGTCCCCCTATCAGACACCACATCAGAGGGAATGCCATGTAGTTTCACAATGTTATCGACAAAAACCTGAGCGAGAGTCTTGGCATTGGGCAAGCTAGGCAATAGTACAAAGTGGGCCATCTTACTGAAGCGGTCCACTACCACCAAAATGACAGTTTTCCCAGAAGAACACGGTAAATCGGTAATAAAATCCATGGACAAATGCGTCCAAGGACGAGACGGTATGGATAAAGGAAGAAGGGATCCTGAAGGCAGAGTGTGAGCCACCTTCGTGCAAGCTGTCACATAACCCTCCACAGTCTTGCGCAACCCTGGCCACCAGAATCTCTGGGAAATAAGATCTATGGTGGATTTGCTTCCAGGATGTCCCTCAAGGACCGTATCATGATGTTCCTTGAACACCTTGTATCGCAGTTCAGCAGGAACAAACAACTTGTCTGGAGGACAAGAATCAGGAGCCTCCTCCTGGGCCCCTAACACCTCCATCTTCAACTCAGGGTACAGAGCAGAAACCACCACCCCATCAGCCAAATTCGGAGCGGGATCCTCCAAATCACTCCCCCCAGGAAAACTACGTGACAACGCATCTGCCTTGACGTTTTTAACCCCAGGGCGATAGGTGACCACAAAATTGAACCTAGTAAAAAACAGTGACCATCTAGCATGTCTAGGATTCAGGCGCTTAGCAGACTGCAAGTAAGTGAAATTCTTGTGGTCAGTATATACCGTAATGGGATGAGTAGCCCCCCCAACCAATGACGCCATTGCTCAAAGGCCAATTTAATGGCCAGGAACTCTCTATCTTCCACATCATAATTTCTTTCAGCGGCCGAAAGCTTTGTGGAGAAAAAAGCACACGGACGCCATTTGCTAGGGGATAGACCCTGCGACAGAACTGCTCCAACCCCCACTTCTGATGCATCAACCTCCACGATAAACGGTTGAGACACATCAGGTTGCATCAGAATGGGAGCAGACCAAAACATTTCTTAATAGCAGAAAAGGCCTGTAATGCCTCGTCCGACCAGACAGAAAAGTCGGCGCCTTTTTTAGTCATATCTGTCAAAGGTTTTACAATGGTGGAATAATTCAAGATGAATTTTCTGTAGTAATTGGTAAAACCCCAAAACCGCATCAGACATTTCTGATTCTCAGGCCGGTCCCATTCTAGTACCGCCCGGACCTTTTCGGGGTCCATACAAAAACCAGAGTCAGAAAGCAGGTATCCTAAAAACGGTAGCTCCTGCACAGCAAATACACATTTTTCCATATTTGCATACAATTTATTCTCCCGAAGGATCGACAACACCTGTCTCACGTGATCCTGATGGGTCTCCAAATCGGGTGAGTAAATTAGTATATCATCAAGGTAAACAACAATGAACCTTCCCACTAAATGATGGAAAATATCATTCACAAATCGCTATAAGACCGCTGACGTATTAGTAAAACCAAAGGGCATGACAAGATTCTCGAAATGACCTTCAGGAGTATTGAAGGCCGTTTTCCACTCATCTCCTTCCTTGATTCCGATCAGAATATAAGCTCCTCTTAAATCCAGCTTGGAGAACACCTTGGCTTCGACAATTTGATCAAATAGATCAGAAATCAAAGGAAGGGGATACGGATCACGGACCGTAATGAGATTTAATTCCCGGAAATCTAAACACGGTCTAAGTGATCCGTTTTTCTTTTTTTTACGAAAAAGAAGCCGGCGGGCACAGGGGACTTAGATGGCCTAATATGTCCCTTTGCCAAACTCTCTGCAATATACTTCCGCATAGCTTCTCTTTCGGGTTGGGAAAGGTTGTATAGTCGAGATTTTGGCAGTTTAGCTCCAGGGATGAGATTGACCGGACAATCATATTCTCGATGTGGAGGCAGCTCCTGGGCTCCACCCTCCGAGAATACATCCGCAAAATCAGAGAGAAACTGAGGTAAGACCGTAGTTGACACCCCTGAGATAGAAGCACCAAGACAGTTGTCCGAACAAAATTCACTCCAGCTACTGATTTGTCTTGTTTGCCAGTCAATAGTAGGGTTATTCTTTATCAACCACGGTAAACCCAGAACCATCGGAGCAGACAAGCCCTTCATAACAAAACAAGAAATGGACTCAACATGTGAATCACCCACCCTTAACTTAATGTCATGAACGATATGAGTCAGACTCTTTTGTGAGAGAGGGGAGGAATCAATAGCAAACACTGGTATCTCTTTATCTAAAGTGCTAGTTCTAAAACCAAGATTTTGGAAGAACTGAAAATGAATAAGGTTTACCCCCGCACCACTGTCAACAAATACCTCAAAATCACAATTTCCTGAGTCTAGCGCCACCATGGCAGGCAGGAGGAAACGGGAACTGCAGGGAGAATGCATATTTGCTTGCTCAGACTCTCAATTCACAATACCAAGAGTCAGGGAAGTCTTTTTTTTCTCTTTATGTGAATACCTCCGTAGTTTTTCATTACCGCTTTGAGGTTTAACAAAAGGACATGCACAAACAAAATTACCTTCTTTTCCACAAAAGTAACATAGCTTATTCAGCTTCCTAAAATCCTTATCACCTGAGCAAAAGGAAACCTGGCCCAACTGCATAGGCTCCTCTCCTGATTCAAAAGTCATCTTACCCCGGGAACTAGGTGGGACAGATCCACTTACAGACGGGACCCCCTGCTCGAGAGGAATACTCATGAAAAGCAAGGGCATCTTTCAACCTCTCAGATAGCCCCTGACAAAACTGACTCTGGAGTGCAGGACCATTCCACCCCGAGTCAGTTGCCTACCTTCTAAATTCTGCACAATGCGACTCCGCAGTACGTTCTCCCTGTAACAAACTTCAGCCATAGGTGTGATTCAGCCATAGAGACGCGGTCTGGGTCGTCATAAATCAAGCCCAAGGCTCTATAAAATTCATCCACCGACCGGAGAAATGGTGAACCGGTCGGCAGAGAAAAAACGCCAAGGACTGCGCATCCCCTTTGAGCAGAGATATAATGATCCCCACTCTTTGATACTCGTCACCAGATGACATCGGCCGCAGACGAAAATACAACCTACAGGACTCCCTGAATCGTACAAAGTCATCACCAGCCCCTGAGAACCTATCAGGGAGAGCAACTTCAGGCTCTAAGCAGACCTGATTTCCTCCAACGGCGCCAGACGCCAGAGCATTCTGACACCGTGCAACAGAACTGCGGAGATCAGCAACCTCCAGTGATAATCCTTGCATTCGATCAACCAAGGCATCCATAGCCTCCATTTCGCAAACAGCAGGAATATGACAGTTTTTTGGCGGGTTATAATGTCACAACAGGTGGGTAAGCGGGGAAACAACCAAACACAGGGAAAACCAACAGAACAAATGACTAGGCCCAAAAGCTAGGGAGAAAAGGATCACCTCCATACGATCCCTAAAAGCTTTCCCTAGACTGCTGTGCCCATGTGCATACCCTTAGGGTGGATATGCACATGCCCTCGTGCCTAAATCTGAACACCCTGGGCAAACCCTAAGCAGCAGGGAAAAGGGAAGAGGCAACCTGCTTTTTCCAACCAGGAAGAAGCAAGCGTCTCCCTAGAGGCCTAGATAACACACACAAAGGGAAAGGAAGGAGAGGACTTATCTTTGAGCAGAGCTGGAGCAGACGATCCACCACAAATCAAGAGCTCCTAGAAAAGAACTATAACCCGCACAGGCCACTGGGGGAAGGAGGGATAAATAGCCTCACTAACGATGAAACCCAGTACACCTGAGGGAAGGTGGATCCCGTTCAAATCCAAATCACAACAAACCAAGAAGTCAGACATGTGCAGCCAGTCTGACAGATCTCCGCACATTCACAGGGCAAGGCGTGACATTTGAGCAGGCACCAGGTTCCGATTTCCGATTGGAAATACATAGGACTTACCGGTACGCCCTGTGTCCTTAAGTACCGGGACATACGGGCGCCCTATGTCCGGAGCAGGTTAAATGGCAAAATGGATTTGCAGCTATACTAGTAATGGATAATACTCTGCAACTGTAATAATTCCCAGTCATAAAAGTGCAAATGCAAAAGGCATTAATCTCACTAACAAACTCTCCATACTATTTCTGCTGCTGCTTCTTTGTCACATCTCCAGGCTCCATCTTTGCATAATGGGTGCCAAAGGTGGGCTTATGGCAAATCCAAGTGATATGAGATGAATGGCTGGAGGAAACAATCCCTTTAAGTACCAGTAACATTTTTATTTTTATTTTTGCTGTAAGATTGAATTTTGTGGGATGAGTTGTAGTTTTTATAGGAACCATTTTAGGGTACATACAGTATAACGTATTACATAACCTTTGTTTTTTTATTTATTTTCTGTGGGGAGCCGGGGGGGGGGAATTTGGTAAAAAAGCAACAATTTCCACATAGTTTTTTTGGGATTTATTTTTACAGCGTTCACTGTGTTGGAATAAATAACTTGATAACTTTACTCAGTGTGGCAGTACAATTACGATGATGGCAAATTTACCGTATATAATTTTTATTATGAGATGTACAACATATCCATTTTTTTCTTCAAAAATTTTATTTATTTTTTTAAACTAGGTTTTCTGCGGTCAATAAATACACACATGAGCATAGGTCATCAATATCCAGAATTGCGGGGGTTCCACATCCGGCACCCCCGCCGATAAGCTGCTTGAAGAGAAGACTGCGCTCCTTGCAAGTGCAGCCTTCCCTTCATGGTTTACCTGCTTGCCGTTGCATCCACAGCAGTAAGCAAGTGTAGTTACAAGAAGCCGTCCTATTCATTTCAATGGGACGGTTTGTTCCTATACAAGGGTATACAAGACCAAGAACAACTCTGCGGGTGCGACAGCGAGCAGGTAAACAATGAAGAGAAGGCAGCGCTGGCACGGCACACACCTCTTCAAACAGCTGATCGGTCTGATATCGATGACCTATCCCGAGGATAGGTCATCAATAAAAAAAACTTTAATATTCATAAAGTGTTAATTTTATTTTTTTTAGAACTATTGCCCGTTTTATTTTGGCAGTACTATGCCATTGACAACTCTCATGTGGGAGCATACACAAACAAAATCTCTTATACAGACAGGTAATCAATTGTCAGTTTGTGCTGATGTGAGGGTTAGATGTTATCCACAAGGTAATCCGGATTATAATAGTAGGCATAGAATTGGAATAACAGTATGAGAGCTCTATTGTACAGTCGTGGCCAAAAGTTTTGAGAATTACATAAATATTGGAAATTGGAAAAGTTGCTGCTTAAGTTTTTATAATAGCAATTTGCATATACTCCAGAATGTTATGAAGAGTGATCAGATGAAATGCATAGTCCTTCTTTGCCATGAAAATTGACTTAATCCCAAAAAAACCTTTCCACTGCATTTCATTGCTGTCATTAAATGACCTGCTGAGATCATTTCAGTAATCGTCTTGTTAACTCAGGTGAGAATGTTGACGAGCACAAGGCTGGAGATCATTATGTCATTCTGATTGGGTTAAAATGGCAGACTTGACATGTTAAAAGGAGGGTGATGCTTGAAATCATTGTTCTTCCATTGTTAACCATGGTGACCTGCAAAGAAACGCGTGCAGCCATCATTGCGTTGCATAAAAATGGCTTCACAGGCAAGGATATTGTGGTTACTAAGATTGCACCTCAATCAACAATTTATAGGATCATCAAGAACTTCAAAGAAAGAGGTTCAATTCTTGTTAAGAAGGCTTCAGGGCGTCCAAGAAAGTCCAGCAAGCGCCAGGATCGTCTCCTAAAGAGAATTCAGCAGCGGGATCGGAGTGCCACCAGTGCAGAGCTTGCTCAGGAATGGCAGCAGGCAGGTGTGAGCGCATCTGCACGCACAGTGAGGCGAAGACTTTTGGAAGATGGCCTTGTGTCAAGAAGGCCAGCAAAGAAGCCACTTCTCTCCAAAAAAAACATGTATGGTGAATGGACTGCTGAGGACTGGGGCAAAGTCATATTCTCCGATGAAGCCTCTTTCCGATTGTTTGGGGCATCTGGAAAAAGGCTTGTCCGGAGAAGAAAAGGTGAGCGCTACCATCAGTCCTGTGTCATGCCAACAGTAAAGCATCCTGAGACCATTCATGTGTGGGGTTGCTTCTCATCCAAGGGAGTGGGCTCACTCACAATTTTGCCCAAAAACACAGCCATGAATAAAGAATGGTACCAAAACACCCTCCAACAGCAACTTCTTCCAACAATCCAACAACAGTTTGGTGAAGAACAATGCATTTTCCAGCACGATGGAGCACCGTGCCATAAGGCAAAAGTGATAACTAAGTGGCTCGGGGACCAAAAAGTTAACATTTTGGGTCCATGGCCTGGAAACTCCCCAGATCTTAATCCCATTGAGAACTTGTGGTCAATCCTCAAGAGGCGGGTGGACAAACAAAAACCCACTAATTCTGACAAACTCCAAGAAGTGATTATGAAAGAATGGGTTGCTATCAGTCAGGAATTGGCCCAGTTGTTGATTGAGAGCATGCCCAGTCGAATTGCAGAGGTCCTGAAAAAGAAGGGCCAACACTGCAAATACTGACTCTTTGCATAAATGTCATGTAATTGTCAATAAAAGCCTTTGAAACGTATGAAGT
Organism: Bufo bufo; assembly: GCF_905171765.1. NCBI lineage: Eukaryota > Metazoa > Chordata > Amphibia > Anura > Bufonidae > Bufo > Bufo bufo. The sequence goes on from NC_053389.1 coordinate 666,289,304, forward strand.
GCGTGTAATTATATTTCAATACATCACAGAAACAACTTTTGGCCACGACTGTACTCTTGATAGGCTTAGGCCGAATAGTAATAGATAGTAATACCTCCAAATATAGTTATTACTTTACATTCCTCATATGTCTACTTCATGTTTGGATAATTTTGTGAATGCCATTTTATTTTTTGGGAACGTTACAAGGCTTAGAAGTTTAGAAGCAAATCTTGAAAGTTTTCAGAAAATTTCTAAAACCCACTTTTTCAGGACCAGTTCAGGTCTGAAGTCCCTTTGTGAGGCTTACATAATAGAAACCACCTAAAAATGACCCCATTTTACAAACTACACCCCTCAAGGTATTCAAAACTGATTTTACAAACTTTGTTAACCCTTTAGGTGTTCCACAAGAATTAATGGAAAAGAGAGATACAATTTCAAAATTTCACTTTTTTGGCAGATTTTCCATTTGAATACATTTCTTCCAGTTACAAAGCAAGGGTTAACAGCTAAACAAAACTCAATATTTATGGCCCTGATTCTGTAGTTTACAGAAACACCCCCATATGTGGTCGTAAACTGCTGTACGGGCACACGGCAGGGCGCAGAAGAAAAGGAACGCCATACGGTTTTTGGAAGGCAGATTTTGCTGGACTGGTTTTTTGACACCATGTCCCAATTTGAAGCACCCCTAGAGTAGAAACTCCAAAAAAAGTGACCCCATTTTGGAAACTACGGGATAAGGTGGCAGTTTTGTTGGTACTATTTTAGGGTACATATGATTTTTGGTTGCTCTATATTACACTTTTTGTAAGACAAGGTAACAACAAACAGCTGTTTTGGCACTGTTTTTATTTTTTGTTATTTACAACATTCATCTGTGTCTCCACATTCTGAAAGCCGTAGTTTTATTTATTTTTTGGGCGACTGTCTTGTGTAGGGGCTCATTTTTTTCGGGATGAGATGACGGTTTGATTGGCACTATTTTGGGGTGCGTATGACTTTTTCATCGCTTGCTATTACGCTTTTTGTGATGTAAGGTGACAAAAAATTGCATTTTTTACACTTTTTTTTATTTACGGTATTCACCTGAGGGGTTAGGTCATGTGATATTTTTATAGAGCAGGTTATTACGGAAGTGGCGATACCTAATATGTCAACTTTTTTTTTTAATGCAAGTTTTACACAATGATTTCATTTTTGAAACAAAAAAAAAATCATGTTTTAGTGTCTCCATAGTCTGAAAAGCCATAGTTTTTTCAGTTTTTGGGCGATTATCTTAGGTAGGGGCTCATTTTTTGAGGGATGAGGTGACTGTTAGATTGGTACTATTTTGGGGGGCATATGCCTTTTTGATCACATGGTGTTGCACTTTTTGTGATGTAAGGTGACAAAAATGGCTTTTGTTTTACACAGTTTTTATTTTTATTTTTTATGGTATTTATCGGACAAGGTGGATCATGTGATATATTTATAGAGCGGGTCATTACGGATTTGGCGATACCTAATATGTGTGTTTGTTTGTTTTTTGTTATAAAATAAGGGGAAAGGGGTGTTTTTTTTCTTTTTTTACTTTATAAATTTTATTAAAAACACATTTTTTTTTTCTTTACCTCATTTCTGATGTTCACTTTTGGGAGTCTGATCCCCTCTGCAATGCAATACAATACATCTGTATTGTAATGCATTGCCTGTTAGTGTATTACACAGAGTAATACACTAACAGATTGCCTAGGAGACCCAGCCTGAGGCTGGATCTCCTCGGCTCCCGTAGAAGGCAGTTCCCGATGCCGTGCAAGGCATTAGGCAGCCTCTGCAAGGCATCGTGCTGCCTTCTGAGACATCGAGTCCCCGCCACAGCAGCGCGGGGACTTGATGCGCTCACTCAAACACAAACCCGTTCAATGCCGCGGTCTGCGGCATAGAAGGGGTTAATCTGCAGCGATCGCCGATACGGGGGGGTTACAGGATCCCTCTCGGCATAGACCCAGGGTGCCTGCTGATTGATTTCAGCAGGCAACCAGTTCCGATCACCGCCCGCCGCTGATCGGAAATACACAGGGCGTACAGGTACACCCTGTGTCCTTAAGTACCGGGACATCAGGGCGTACCTGTATGCCCTATGTCCCCAAGAGGTTAAATGGGAAAATTTAAAACTGCCACTGCTCTTAGACTGTTAATGGCAGGGTCCTCAAACTTGGCACAGTTGGTCACTGGAGGACTGGGATTAAAATTCTGAAAAGTGGGCAGGGCCAAAACACCCCATCAGATTTATTTAAAGGGTTTCTACCACCAGAAATACTGTTATGTAGCTGACTGACATTAGCGATGCGCCAATGTCAGCACTACATAACAGTATGTTTCTAACATTAGTCCCTGCAGCCGTTTTTGTAAAAAAAAGCACTTTTATTATATGCTAATGAGCCTCTAGGTGCTATGTGGGCGTAAAATCAGCAGCTAGAGGCTCAGTCCACTCACCCATTATCCCGCCCAGGTCCCCTGTTCTGCCCGCCCAGCTCCTCTTGATTGATGGCACGGTCCACCGCATCGTTGACGAAATCCCGCGCCTGTGCCATTCACTTCTGTCTTCGGCACAGTGAGTGAATGATGCGATCCTGGTGCCGGATTCCTCACTGCGCCTGCGCCGACTACGTCACAGTGAGGAAGCCGGCATCAGGAGAGCGGCCTTCACTCACTGCGCCTGCGCCGAAGACAGAAGTGAACGGCGCAGGCGCGGGATTTCGCCAACGATGCAGGGAACAGTGGCATCAATCAATAGGAGCTGGGCGGGCAGAACACTGGACCTGGGCGGGATAAAGCGTGAGTGGACGGAGCCTCTAGGTGCTGATTTTACGCCCACATAGCACCTAGAGGCTCATTCATTAGCATATAATAAAAGTGTTTTTTTTACAAAAACGGCTGCAGGGACTAATGTTAGAAACATACTGTTATGTAGTGCTGACATTGGCGCATCGCTAATGTCAGTCAGCTACATAACAGTATTTCTGGTGGTAGAAACCCTTTAGAGGATTTAAATGGGAAAAACTAAAAATGCTGCCATTCTCACATTATTGATGTCATGGACCTCAAATATCACAAATGTGGTCATTGGGTGTTTCCACTTCAAAGTTAGACAAAGTGGGCAGAGCCACCAACAACTAAATCAAATTTCACTTATTAATAGAGTTGAGCGGACACCTAGATGTTCAGGTTCGACGGGTTCGGCCGAACTTCACAAAAGAGTTCAAGTTCGGGACCTGAACTTGACCCCGAACCCCATTGAAGTAAATGGGGACCCAAACTTTTGAGCACTAAAATGGCTCTAAAAATGTAATGGAAAGAGCTAGAGGGCGGCAAATGGCAGCAAAATGTGGTTAAGAGCATGGCAAGTGCTCTGCAACCAAATGTTGATAGGGAAATGACTTTAAATAACATAAAATACGTAAAAATAAAAAATAATAACTTTGATCTAGGAGGACGAGGTCCATATGGAGTAGGAGGTTGAGGAGGCGGTGGATGTGGCAGTGTAGGTGGAAGCAGCGGTGGAGGTAGCCTACACAGTTTTTTGGTTTACATTTTTTTTTGTTTAAATTGGGGTACACCCCAAAACATTGGGAAATATAACCTGTGATAATCCCCTCCAGTCGTGCTAAACAAACGTTCAGACAATACACTGACTGCAGGGCAGGCCAGCACCTACAAGGGGTAAAGGGCAAGCTCAGGCCATGTGCCCAATTTTGAGACCCAGAAGTTGAAGGGGGCAGACCCATCAGTCAGTACGTGTAGGCGTGTGCACCCATACTGCCCCACCATATTGCACGTCCCCGTGATGTTCACGATCCAATTGGATATCTTCTCTATCAAATTTCGATGTTATTTTCTGCGCCTACCATGTTGATCATGGTTAGCGGTGAATCAGGGTTCCACGCCGGAGAGGGAGCGTGAAAAAGGGATCGCACATCCAAGGGAGGTCAATGGATGAAATTCAATGTGATCGAGCGGAAATGTGGGACAAAGTATTAAAGCAGAAGCTTCTAAGTTAAGGAGAGGGCGTGTGGCAATTACCCACTCCCGACTCGGGGAGGTAGTGACGATAAATAATAATACAGGACTCTTAAGATGCCCTGTTATTGGAATGATTATAAAAAAATTATAGGGAATGTCACTGGGGTATTTTGGATTTGGAAACATTAGACAGGAGAGCTTTGTTGACTCTAGATAACTTTTGCCTGATCGCACGTCCCCGTGACATCCACAATCCATTTGGATATCTTCTCTATCAACTTTCGATGTTCTTTTCTGTGCCTACCATGTTGATCACGGTTATTGGAGAATCAGAGTTCCACACCGGAGAGGGAGTATGAGAAAGAGATACCACATCCAAGGGAAGTCAATGGATGAAATTAAAATGTTGATCGAGCGGAAAAGTGGGACAAATTATTGAAGCCGAAGCTTACAAGTAAAGGAGTAATTCCCTGTCACCTATGCAGAGCAGGGGTTTGTATACGGTAAAATTGGTAAAATGTCACCTGACAATGTAACAGACGATTTTTTTAAATGTATGTCCCTGTCACCTATGCAGAGCAGGGGTTTAATCACGGCAAAAATGGTCAAATGTTACCCAAGAATGTAACAGACAAATCAGTGAAATGTTTTTACCTGTCTACTAGTGGCGGATCCAGAGCCTGGTCTCGGGAGGGGCACTTTCAGATTTTTTTCTGTCCGCCGCCACAAAACAATGGTGCTTATAGAACAGACTACACACAGTGTAGAGGTATACTGTATATTGTGTGGCACAGTGTAGGCTATATGTGTATAACAAACATATTTCACATGAAAACTTAGTTACTTGGCTTGACCCTTGGGGATCTCGGACACCACTTCAACACTTTGGCCGCGGGCTCGGCTGAGCTGATGTGTTTTATCCTAATGAGAAAGATTTCATAATAAGGATTTGGAGAAGGAGCAGAGGGATAGCAGAGCAGGGAGAGGCTGGTGCTGCTACTAGGGGGTCATACCATGGGGGAGTAATAAAGCCCACCATAATGTCCCCCCCCCAGTAGAAATAATTCTCCTTATAATGTGACAGTGCAAAAAATACCCCCTTGTAATGCCCCCAGTTGAGCTAATGTCCCCAAAGTGCCCCCATAATTTGCCAGTATAAAATACCCATATATAGTGCCCCTAGTAAATGCCCCCATAGTGCTCCACACCCTCCTTCCTCCTAGTGCCCCCCATAATGTACCAGTATAAAATGCTCCAGTAGATGCCCTCAGTGTCCCCCATAATTTGCAAGTATAAAATACCCCTTCTTAGTGCCCCCCGTAGATGACCCCATATTACTCCTCTCCCCCCTTCCCCATAATACCCACCATAATGTGTCCCAGTGTAAAATTGTACTGTACAGAGCGCCCATATAAAATACCCCTTCTTTGTGGCCTCAGTAGATGCCCCTATAGTGCCCCCAATCATGTGCCAGTATTAACAGCCCCCCATGTGCTAGTATTAATAACAGCCCCCCCGTGCCAGTATTAATAACAGCCCCCCCCTGTGCCAGTAATTACAGCCCCCCTGTGCCAGCAATAACAGCCCCCCCTGTGCCAGTATTAATAACAGCCCCCCCTGTGCCAGTATTAATAACAGCCCCCCCTGTGCCAGCAATAACAGAGCCCCCTCCCCCCTGTGCCAGCAATAACAGCCCCCCTCCCCCCCTGTGCCAGTAATAACAGCCCCCCCCCCCCCCACCAGTAAAAGTATTGTATATATTTAAAAAAACACACATACTTACCTCCATGTCAGCGATGCGATGCAGGCCTCTTCCGGCCTGTGTCCCACGCTGTATGGCTCAGGCGGCGCGATGACGTCATCGCGTCATCGCGCCACCTGCGCCGGCCTCTGATAGGCTGCTGGCCTAGTGCCTGCAGCCTATCAGAGGAAGGGAAAGGGACACGCCTCTCCCTTCCCTGCTGCAGCATAGACATCTGTATCGCTGTCCTGAGGACGGCGATACAGATGACTGGAGATGAGCGCTTCCACAATGGAAGCGCTCATCTCCCTGTGCCCCGCCGCCGCCAGCTCGGGGGGGCAATTGCCCTGTTGCCCCCCCCTGGATCCGCCACTGCTGTCTACTAGGTATAGTAGGGGTATATCGCAGCCAAAAATTTGTGAATTTCACCTGAAAATGTAACAGACAAATTAGTGAAATGTTTTTACCTGTCTACTAGGTATAGCAGGGGTATATCACACCCAAAAATTGGTGAATTTCACCCGAATATGTAACAGACATATTAGTGAAATGACATAAAATACGCACAAATAAAAAAAAAATATATATCTTGATTTATGAGGTGGAGGTCCATATGGAGCAGGAGTTTGAGGATGCGGTGGTCGTAGCGGTGTAGGTGGAAGCAGTGGTGGAGGAGGACGAGGTAGCCAACACTGGTTTTTGGTTTGAATTTTTATTTTTTATTTTGTATTATGGTACACTCCAAAAGAGTGGGAAATATCCAAAATACAATGAGCAATTGCTCTGTAGTATAACAATGGCTGGGTAAGGCTGGTATACATATCTATTCTGCACAAGGTACGGACAAGTCCTGTGGGATCCATGCCTGGTTCATTTTAATAAACGTGAGCTTGTCCACATTGGCTGTGATAACGCCGCCTGCTGTGCTAAACACACGTTCAGAAAATACACGGGCTGCAGGGCAGGCCAGCACCTCCAAGGCGTAAAGGGCAAGCTCAGGCCATGTGCCCTATTTGGAGACCCAGAAGTTGAAGGGGGCAGAACCGTCATTCAGTACGTGTAGGCATGTGCACACATACTGCTCCACCATGTTGCTGAAATGCTGCCTTCTGCTAAGACGTTCTATATCAGCTGGTGGTGCTGGTTGTTGTGGCGTGCGGACACAGCTTTTCCACATTTCGGCCATGCTAACCCTGCCTTCTGAGGTGCTGGTGGTGCCCCAGCTGCGTTGGCGACCTATTCCTCCTCCTCTGCCTTCCCCTTGTGCTTCCACTGTGACCCCGCTGTCAGGTGGGAATGCCACCAGCAGCGCGTCTACCTGCGTGCGCTTGTACTCGCGCATCTTACGATCGCGCTCCAGTGACGGAATTAAGGATGGTACGTTGCCCTAACAGGTATCCAGCAGCGTGGCCACCCAGTAATCAGCACAAGTTAGAATGTGGGCAACTCGGCGGTCGTTGCGGAGACACTGCAGCATGTAATTGCTCATGTGTGCCAGGCTGTCCAGCGGCAACGACAAGCTGTCCTCTGTGGGAGGTGTAGCGTCTGTGTCCTCTGTATCCCCCCAGCCACGCATGCCACCCTGCTGTGAATATGGTTCCTCCTACTCATCCTCCAGAACTGTGCCCTGGCTGGACAATTGTGTACCTGGCGTTTGTGGGTGCAGGAACCCACCCTCGGAGCCACGTGTGAATGACTGGCCAGAAACCCTATGAAATGATCCCTCTTCCTCCTCCTGTGCCACATTCTCTTCCATCAACGCCAAAAGCGTTTTTTCAAGGAGGCATAGAAGTGGGGTAGTAACGCTGAGAACTGCATTATCGGCACTGGCCATGCTGGTGAAGTACTCGAAACAGCGCAACAAGGAACACAGGTCTCGCATGGAGGTCCAGTCATTGGTGGTGTAGTGGTGGTGTTCAGCAGAGCGACTCACCCGTGCGTGCTGCAGCTGAAACTCCACTATCGCCTGTTGCTGCTCGCAAAGTCTGGCCAGCATGTGCAAGGTGGAGTTCCACCTTGTGGGCACGTCGCATATGAGGCGGTGAGCGGGAAGCCCGAAGTTATGCTGCAGCGCTGACAGGCGAGCAACAGGGTGAGAACGCCGAAAGCGCGCACAGACGGCCCACACTTTCTGCAGCAGCTCTGACATATCAGGGTAATTTTTAAGGAACCTCTGCACCACCAAATTCAGCACATGTGCCAGGCAAGGGTTGTGCGTCAAACCGGTTAGTCCCAGAGCTGTTACAAGATTTTGCCCATTATCGCACACCACCAGGCCGGGCTTGAGGCTCACTGGCACCAACCACTCATCGGTCTGTTGTTCAAGGCCCGTCCACAGCTCCTGTGCGGTGTGGGGTTTGTCCCCCAAACAGATATGTTTTAAAACTGCCTGCTGTCGTTTACCCCTGGCTGTGCTGAAGTTGGTGGTGAAGGTGTTACGCTGACCGGATGAGGAGGCGGTAGAGGATGAGGAAGCGGAGTAGGAGGCAAAGAGAAGCGCCCTGCAATCCTCGGTGCTGGAAGGACATGCGCCAAACTGCTATCCGCCTCAGGCCCAGCCGCCACTGCATTTACCCAGTGCGCTGTTAGGGAGATATAACGTCCCTGACTGTGCTTATTGGTCCACGTATCCGTAGTTAGGTGGACTTTGCCACAGATGGCGTTGCGCAGTGCACACCTGATTTTGTCCCCCACTTGGTTGTGCAGGGAAGGCTTTTAAAACTCTCCGTCTCCACCAGACGGAATGACAGCATTTCAAAGGCCAGTAATTTTGAAATGCTGGCATTCAGGGCCAGGGATCTTTGGGAGATGGAGAGCTGAAGGCTTCCGTGGGACATTGTGGAGATGCTTGGTGACCCAGGTGGTGGTGTTGCTGGAAGATCCTCTGTTTGCGGGGTGGCTGGTGCCACGGTCACTCCAGAGGTGGATGAAGAGGCCGAGACTGCAGCAGAAGAGGAAGCAGAAGGAGCCAGAGACCTTTGTTTTTGAGGTGTCTACTACACTGCAGCTCGTGCTTTGCACTTAGATGCCTGGTCATGCAGGCTGAGAACGTTTATGCCTCGCTTCAGGCTGATTGCACAGCGTGCAAACCACTCGTGTCTTGTCAGCATGTTGTCTGAAGAACTGCCACGCCAGGGAACTCCTTGGAGCTGGCTTTGGTGTGCTCGGTCCCTTGCTGCCCAACGCAGTAGCAGGCGTACTGTCTAGGGGACGGCCGCTCCGCTTTTGCACCCTGCTCCCTCTTCTGCTGTGTTGGTGGCTCTGTGCGACCACCGCCTCTTCCCCTGAACTACACAGGTCACTCGCATGACCTTGATTCCATGTTGGGTCGAGGACCTCATCGTCCTCCACATCATCTTCCTCCAAGCTTTCACCCCCTCCTTGTCGGTCTGCACACTTTCGAAAGCCACAGCAGTTGCCACCTGTGTTTCATCATCCGAGACGTGCTGCGGTGGTCCTCCCATGTACTCATCTTGAAACATAAGTGGTTGGGTATTGGTGCACTCAATCTCTTCCACTTCTGGGCCAGGGCTATGTGGATGGCTTTGGGACACCCTGCTAGCAGAGTCATCAAAAAGCAGAAGAGACTGCTGCATGACTTGGGGCTCAGACTGCTTGGCTGATTTGCAAGGGGGTTAGGTGAAATACTGATGGACATCAGCTGCAGGTGCGAAGTCTGATCTTTCAGCAGGAGACTGGGTGGGAGACAATGTGAAGGAACTGGAGGCACTGTCAGCAACCCAATCTACTATCGCCTGTACTTGTTCTGGCCTCACCAGTCGTAGAGCCGCATTAGGCCCGACCAAATAACGCTGAAGGTTCTGTCGCATACTCGCACCTGAGGAAGGGGTTTCACTTGTGCGTGTAAGCTGGCACAGATCTACCACGTCCTCTCCCTGCAACAGAAGCTCCACCAGCAGCACCACGACCGGGGCCACGTCCCTTATTCGACACGCTCCTTATTCTCCATAAATTTTGGATCTTGCCCAAAATGGATGTTTTTTTAATAACCGAATATAACAACAGTATCTAACGTGTGTATTTCACACTGACCGATTCAGCCAAGGCCGCAAATTTTGTATTTTGGCCAAAATGGGTGTTTTTTTTTTTTTAAACCCAGAAAATTATTGAAGTATTGCAAGCTTGTCTTTCACACTGACAAATGCTGCAAAAGCACCAGATGTAGAGTCTTGCAAAAAAAAATAATTGGTGTTTTTTTAAACACAGATTATTATTGCAGTATTTCAAGCTTGTATTTGAATGTCACAAATGCACATATGCTGTGCTGGTGCACTGAGCTTGCATAAAATGGCCGCTGCCGCCCACCTAACTAACAGACGGATAAAAGTTATTTTTCTCTGTCACAGGGCTCAGGGCAGGATAAAAAGATTGTGGCACTGCACCCACAAAACTAAATCTATGTAGATCTGTGAGTTAACAAGCACTTCAGATTAAAGATTCTTTCCTATTCTCTCCCTCACAGCAGCAGCATCCTATCCCTACACTAATCAGAGCAGAGTGACCTGCAGTGCTACATGACTCCAGCTTATATAGAGGCTGGGTCACATGCTGCCCTGGCCAATCACAGCCATGCCATTAGTAGGCATGGCTGTGATGGCTTCTAAGGGCACAAGAGTAAAACGCTTGTTGATTGGCTGCTCTGCAGCCTTTCAAAAAGCGCCATTAAATCACCGAACACAAACCCGAACCTTTACTGAAAAATTCGGGTTCGGGTCAGGGTCCAAAAATCCTACAACTGCTGCCATTTTTACACGTTAAATGCCATAATTCCCAAACCTTAAAGTGTTAGTCACTGGGTGACTGTGGTTCACAATTAGGAGAAAAAGGGGCGGGGCAACAACAGCCAATCAGATTTCAACCATTGACCTTAATGAAAGCAGATAAACTGCTGCTATTATCAGTTTAAATGCCAAGTGTCCCAAACTTAGCACAATTACTCACTGGGTGACTGTGGTCAAAATTTAGGAAAAGTGGGTGGAGCCTAAAACAGCCAGATTTCACCTATTGACCTCAATGTTAAAACTTTCAAATACTGCCATTCTAACAGTTTTAAAGCCAGAGGCCCCAATCTTGGCACAGACCATGACTGGGAATATACACTGCTCAAAAAAATAAAGGGAACACTTAAACAACACAATGTAACTCCAAGTCAATCACACTTCTGTGAAATCAAACTGTCCACTTAGGAAGCAACACTGAGTGACAATCAATTTCACATGCTGTTGTGCAAATGGGATAGACAACAGGTGGAAATTATAGGCAATTAGCAAGACACCCCCAATAAAGGAGTGGTTCTGCAGGTGGTAACCACAGACCACTTCTCAGTTCCTATGCTTCCTGGCTGATGTTTTAGTCACTTTTGAATGCTGGCGGTGCTTTCACTCTAGTGGTAGCATGAGACGAAGTCTACAACCCACACAAGTGGCTCAGGTAGTGCAGCTTATCCAGGATGGCACATCAATGCGAGCTGTGGCAAGAAGGTTTGCTGTGTCTGTCAGCGTAGTGTCCAGAGCATGGAGGCGCTACCAGGAGACAGGCCAGTACATCAGGAGACGTGGCGGAGGCTGTAGGAGGGCAGCAACCCAGCAGCAGGACCGCTACCTCCACCTTTGTGCAAGGAGGAACAGGAGGAGCACTGCCAGAGCCCTGCAAAATGACCTCCAGCAGGCCACAAATGTGCATGTGTCTGCTCAAACGGTCAGAAACAGACTCCATGAGGGTGATATGTCGGGTATTTATTTCATATAAGATATGAAATCATAAAAATTATGATTTCATATTTTTATGAAATATGAAAAATTAAAAATTAAATTTTTTATTGGCGGACATATAAACGCCAGTTCTTTTATTGATGAGATCTAAAGTTAATTTGTGCAGATAATGAAACAGGGTGCAATTAATTATATAAAATATAATTTATTACAAATAAATACATGCAGTAAAAATGGCATACAAATGAATACAAGGATAATATCAAAATTGACCACAAGATGATGCTCCGCCGTTTACGCCGGGCTCACTTAATTTAGTACACCAAATACAATATAATGTTATTCAAATTATCATCAAATTATTATAATGTAACAACGACAATAAAACAATAGAAATGAATCTGTGGAAAATCCCTTATGCTCAATCAAAGAATATGGCAGTAAGAGACATCTTATAAATACGCCCGTTGGCCTAACTACGGATAATAAAATCCGCTCAGAGATTCCACTCTGATAGCAATATTATAAGAATTCTAATGATGTGCACGTTCATTAAAATTTCCCATAAAATTATTGTTTTAACACTATTGACCCACTAATAATGGGGTCTCAACTATATGCCAATTGGAGCGATTTATAATTACTGCAAATGAAATAGATTATACATTACCCCTGGCTTTGGGATAAAGAACTTTTAGAATGGACCCAGCTTTCCAAGATTTAGATATGTCCCGTCCTGCAGTATGTTCCTGACGTGTGAGTGATGCTGATGAATGAATCTTTGTGAAATGTTCCTTGTGAAGAAGTCCTTGTGAAGTTTTTCTTTTTGTGAAGTTTGTGAAGTGTTTGAAGAAGTGTTTTTTCTCTCCCAAAAAACTGGATCAGATATCCCCCATCCTTATCTATGCCCATCCCCTCTTGGAATAGGGATTACCAATTAGATAAGGTGGGTGTGACGTATGTTAAACATGGGATGATGTCACTAATTGACATTCCTAGGAAACTTCTGCCCATCTAACACTTGATGGCACTGTTGTATCATATAACAATTTTGAATATTTTAAGAATTAACATATATACAGATTGCTTTATTACTACTTAAACTTTGCCCTTTCACACCTTAAATCAATTAGGAGGGGCTCTTTCTGACACTTTGCTCAGACTGACTGGCGGTATCAGAAGTTTTCCTAATCCCTGAATTTATGGGGCAGATAGGAGTAATGATGGTTTTTCTGGTTTGTATACCTTAACTGTCTTCAGCTATTGAGTAATGATGTTTGAAATAACATCAGCTCCTCTAAAATAAACCCTATTTAAGAAATTTCCACTTAAACACATTTTATATCCCCTAGAATATACCCTCTCAGTGAGATATAGACATATAAAGATACATTAATAATATTTGGTTATAATACATCAATATCACATAGTATATATGAATCATTAATAAGTTCAAACGCTAAATAAATGCACACAGGAATATATCTATATGCGAATATATGAATAGATATCTGTTCCACACCAGATGTGTTTTATGGACGTCTCTTATCAGATCATGGTTTAGCCATGAAACACCCATTGTTTCTCAGACAGACAAGTTTAGAGAAACCTGTGTAGATAAATCCATGTCTCTAAACAATAATAAAAGTATAGTCTTCTCTATATATTCACTTTTAACACATTGAACTTGCTATGAACCCATCTTGGTTTTTTTCAGGTTCATGCTGATCACATGTTGTTAAAGGCAATGATCATCCATATTGAATATGGTATCATCAGATACATTGTACACTTATGAAAATGCACAACAAATCCCCCTTCATTCCAAAATATTCCAAAAAATGTGAATGTATTTGGAATGCTTAAAAGGGCTTTTCATATATCTTCTTCGATGCGTAGACTTGGCTTATAATGTTCTAACCAGAGCTTGACTAAAGTTCTTCTGGAGAACCTTATCTAACCCATGACTTGGATGGTCAACAAACTCAACCATCCCATAGATCCTGCAAAACAGGATATAAGTTCGATAAAGGTTTGTTTTGATTCTCCATCTCCATATGAATGTTTAATAGGTTCCTTTTCAATGAACCAACTTCAAGTTCCAATATCTTGATAGAGATGGAATCGGCAACTGTCATACCGGTAGTAATAACAGTGCCCATTACGCCAAAGATTATGGCGGCTACGATTGCAAAAACATGAATCGCTTTGGTCTGTAGAAAACTGTTCTCTGGTCAAGGTTTTCCTTGCTTGCTCCAGGATTTGCGTAATCCGTCCTTGGGAATATCCGATGTGCATCTGATACCAGGCTTGGATTTCCGATGACTGGATCTTGGATACGTTGAATTGCCTTTCAACGAAAACGCGTGGATCCAGGCTGATGTAGACCTTCTGGGATAATATCCTCTTGTTCGTCAAGATGAACCCCGCTGTATCTTGTAGCATGATCCCCGATGAAGGACCTGGCACAGCAATCGGCTCAGCATGGAACTCTTTCCCCAAGATCAGGACGACGTAGATAATGGCAATCATCTTTGATGACATCTTACGCCTATAAAATATTATATGACACATATGAGTATATACATTTTTTTTTTAACTTTATCCTGCAAGAAAAGAGTTACTAATACCATATACCTCTGATTGGCATAAGTTCTTTTCTTGGATAGAGTAAGTTCTGGTTTCAGAGGTGAGTTAGGAGACATTTTGTTACAGAGGAAACATACATCAGGATGGGTTAGTATGCGTTAAAGATGTAGAATAACAGATAACGTTTTTCCGTTCATACGATACCAATCCTTATTTCCGTCTTTAGCTGGAACCATAAAGTCTTTTCACCTCTTTTCATCCAACTCCTTCAATCTCTCGAAGTCGTGCACTGGGATGACAAACACGTAGCTGATTAATGTGCACCCATTTTTCAATAAATTCATCCCCCTTAGGGATTTTGATCTTGTAGACCACTGGAGATAATTTGTCAGTGATGACATAGGGACCTTTCCAGGAAGGTAGGAATTTTCTCTCCTTCACTTGATCCCGAGCGAAGTTATAGAGATATACCCGATCGGAAATTTGATACTCCTTCTGTGTAGTCTTCAGATCATAGTATGTCTTAGCACTCACTGCGGCTTTCTCTATATTTTTCTGGGCGAACGCAAAAGCATGTTGAAGGTGCTTGCGTAAATTTTCCACATACTGATGCGACGTTGTAGCATTGATCAAGTTATGGTCTGTTGTCCTGTAAAGTAAATGCTGGGGTAACACCATCTTCCTTCCCGTGATCATCTCGAAGGGAGAAAGTTTAGTTGCTGCGCTTGGGGTGGCTCTGATGGCCATAAGCACCAAAGGCAACTTGACATCCCAGTCCTTACCAGATTCATTGACAAACTTTTTCAGGATGTTCACAATGGACTGGTTGTAACGTTCTACTCCACCACTAGAGGCTGGTCGATAAGCTATATGTAGCTTCCTCTTTACCCCCAGGATTTCCCACATCTTTGTCATCACCTCACTGGTGAAGTGACTTCCACGATCGGATTCGATGCGCTGGGGGAGACCAAATCTAGAAAATACATGGTTAATGAGTAGAGATGCACATGCGCTTGAACTGCATGTTTTGCACGGCAAACATTCCACCCATTTGGTGAACAAACAAGTTACGGTTAACATATACTTGTTGCCTCTTGATGAGGTTGTTACTGGTCCAATGAAGTCAATTTGGATGTCTGACCATGGCATGGACATCCCCCTTTTCATCAATGGTGCCCGATGAGTGGGTCCTTGTGGCTGGAATTGAGGGCAGATTAGACATCCCTGACAATATGTTCGCACATCTTGCAGCATATGTGGCCAGTAAGCGTAGTCCCGTAGTAACTCGTACGTTATTTTCTCACCTCGATGACCAGCTGTTGGGGCATCATGTGCATGTTGTAACATCAGACCTCGGTATGCTGCAGGTACTATCCATTGCGTGATACCATTCTTAGAGGTTCTTATCAGCAGTTCATCCTGTAATGAGAATTGGGACTTACCTTTCATCAAAATTCGTAACTCCTCCTTACCCACACAGTCTTCCGTGGTTATGGGATAGTTATGTGGATCCTCAATGTGCTTATAAAAGAGACCAATAATTGGATCCCCCTTTTGGCTTGCAATGAGATCCTCACTAGGGGAATTTTGGCTCCACTGCGCCACATTGGCTTCAGCTCCCTTTTGGGCCTGACTCCTTGTCATAGCATCCACTTGGATAGTTCCCATGAGGTCATCAACGTCAAAGACTTCTCCGTCAATGGTTGCTTGCTTGGCAAGGGAATCCGCTAGGTCATTCCCCTCTTTATCCATGCCTGGATATTTTGAATGACCTCTTACCTTCTTCCAATAAATGGTAAGACTGTGGGCGGTAACCATCTCATCAATTTTACAAAACATCTTTCCATGCTTTACTGGCTTGTTATTACTTCTCATCCAGTCGGACCTTTTCCATCCGGGAAAGTACTCCACAAAGCTGTTACGAATATAGTCAGAATCTGTGATGATTACAAATTCCTTAACATCATATTCGATAGCCATTTGTACAGCTTTGTACACAGCAGTAAGTTCTGCAACTTGGCTGCTTTTGGAACCAATCTTGTATCCAACGGATACATCCAGGAATGTATTATTCCATACGACTCCAATACCTGCAACCAATGTACGTTCGGATCCTTCATCGACATGGAAGGAGCAGCCGTCTACGTACACACATGGTAACAATTTGCAATACTCCTCTTCATAAGATTTATATGGTGATGATGATTGTTCATCCAGGAAATCATTTTCCGTTGACTCACTTTTATGTTCCGTATGGGTACAGTCATGGAGTTCTGCTAATCCTTGAGCAACTGGGTTTTTATTATTTTGTTTGTACCTGATTTCCAATGGCCATCCCATTAAGGACATTGTCCAGGCGGTTATCCTGCTGTTTGACAAGTTTCCATCTCTTATACGATCACTCTGCAAGTATTGCAGTGGCTGATGTGCGGTCTCCACAATGATCCTTTCGCCTTGAATGAAACTCCTAAAATATTGCAAAGCCCACACAGTTGACAATAATGCTTTCTCACAATCATTGAATTTTACCTCAACCGGTGACAAGGACTTGCTGGCATAGGCGATGATCTTGTTTCGGTTTTCCTGTTTTTGGAAAAGAACTGCACTTATGCTTTTATCAGTGAAACCTGTTTCCACAAAGAAAGGTTTTCCCCCTTCTGGATAAGCAAGGCATGGAGCCTGGATAAGTTTGGCCTTGAGCTCGGTTACAGCTTGCTCATGACGCTCACTCCATTCCCATTTTACTCCTTTCTTTAGCAACTGTAAAAGAGGTTTTGTAATTTCGGCATAATTATCTATGAACTTACGTGAATAGTTCATCATGCCCAGGAATGATCTCAACTCTTTGAGATTTGTAGGAGATTTTGTCTTGGTCACTGCTTCCACCTTCTTTTTCTGTGGGTTAATTCCATCCGCAGTGACTTCATGACCTAGGAAATTAACCTTGTTCCGGCACCATTGAGCCTTCTGCAAAGAAAGTTTTACACCTGCTTTCCTCAGCTGGGTTAGTACATGCCTCAACTCCTGAATATGTTCCTCAAAAGTTGTACTTTTTATCAGGATGTCATCCACATATGATAAGGTACCTCGTTCAGTGGCATCAGGCATTGCCTTATGCATGAACACTGCAAACTCATGGCCCGCATTTATGTACCCGAAGGGCAGTCGGGTCCATGCATACTGTCGTTTGCCAAATGTAAAGGCCAGTTTGTACTGATCCCTTTCATCTACCTTAATCGTCCAATATCCTTGTGCACAGTCAAGGGCAGTGAAGATTTTGGATCCTTGTATTTGTGCCAAACACTGGTCAATATATGGCACGGGCCATCCGGACATGTAAACACGTTTGTTCAACTGTCTTAGGTCCGAGCAGAGACGAAATTGACCATTAGGTTTGAGGACTCCAAGTATCGGATGATTGAATGAACTGTGTACTGGACGGATGATACCTTTCTCCTCCAAGTTTTTGACGATTTCCGATAGTGACTCGTAAGCCGCCAGCGGAAGTCGGTATTGTTTGACAAAAACAGGGGGTGCATCGGGATCTGTCTGGATTCTTGTAACGTGTAGGTCTGTTTCCCCACAGTCATAAGAATCCTTGGCGAACATCTCCTGGAACTCTGCGAAGAGCTCCTTTAGCCGTTGACGCTTCGACTCATCGGAGCATGCGTCAGCCATGGAGATTTGTTCTTCCACCCGCTCCTGAAATTCTGGGAAAATCTCAGGCTGACTTAACTCGTAAGCTTCTTCAAGCTCACTAGTTAAATCGTTCTGGGTGTAGCATACCTTATCCTTTCCTTGCTGGTACGATTCATACTCTTTTTCATCGACCTCATGGTTGAAAACCAATGATGATTCTTCGATGTGGCATGTACCTTCTTCAGAGCTGAAAGGATAAACAGAGTGGATGTTAAATAACCCCTCAGGGGTTGAGGAAAAATGTTGTTCCACTGTTTGTTCCTCTGTCAGGTATTCATCAGGAATTATTCCAATAACATCATTTTGGAATCCAAATGTGTAGTATTCCGAATCCATAGCCAAACCAATTACGGTGTCCTTTTGTAGGGATATGCTATGGGAAACCATGTTATGAATTACCATATGTAACGGATCCTGATGGATATTGATCAGGGGAGTAGGCTTTACCTTTAGGCCGAGTTGCTGTATTCTGTTGGATAAACAGATCAACGCGTCTGTGTTCTTCAGCTTCTGTCCCTTCTTTATTTTAATGGGTAGAAGAAATGGTTTGCATCCTTCAGGAATTTCAACTTTCTCAGCAACCATGATACTTACGGCATAGGGCATCTGTTGTCCCCATCGTAAGGCTTGTTCTACATCCTGGAATCCCTCTGGGTTTCCCGGCAATCTGGACCATAAGGTGTTATTCACCAGGTCAATCTGTACGGCAAATCGGTGCAGAAGGTCATTACCTATATACATTTGATACCGTGGTTCATTTATCACGATGAAAACGTGCTTCGTAGTTTTGTTTCCTATGGAGATAGACAAAACGCATCTTGCAACCACATTATGACTTTGGGAATCTCCATCCAGATCATGAACCCATTGGTCCTGTGGAGAGAAACTTTTAATCATTTTAGGATTGGTGATCTGTTTCAAGAGTCCTAGGCTTATGTAACTTGCTTCGGATTTCAAATCCAACTTGGCAAATTTCACCCGGGCTATATTGTTTACCTGTACAGGAATCAATAAATTGTCATTGACCTTTTTAATCCGTACCATCGATTGAATGTGCCTTGTCAGGTCTGCGACTTCGTGATTACCCCTTTCAAGAGAAATGGTTAATATATCATCATCCAGAGTTACCTTTTTGATTTTATCCCTCTGGATGGTAATAATGTGAGCGGCACCATTGACATCTTCCTCGGGCTTACCATTCTTCAGGATTGTGACCTCCGGTATTTGATTGTTCCTGAAATGCACTTCAATAGAGCTAGGTTTCTCTTCAATCACATGACAACTGTGCTGTGCTTGTGTGTTGCAAGAGTATTCATAGGCAATGGGTGCCTTCACCTGAGTCCATACTGCTTCATTAATGAAATCAATTATGGGACTCAATCTTTTTAATAAATCGATTCCTATGATCATCCGATCATATGGAAGATCCACAATCAATGTGGGATGTCTAATTGTCTTCTTGCCAATCTTAAATGTCAACCAGGATGTTCCTTTTACCTGTAAGGCATCTCCACCTACACTTATCAAAGATCCATCAAATGACCTTAATCGTGGCTTCTTTGATGTTAAATTCAAAGTCTTTTGGAAATAACTGATAGATAAAATGGTGGCTTGTGATCCAGTGTCTATTAATCCTTTGATTGGTCCGATAAGTTCATTTTGGAGATATATATCCATAAAGTATCTGCCATCCACCTGGAACAAATCACAGAGAAAGTTAGGATGTTTACCCATCTGCTGTCTGAGAGGTTGACCTCTTTGCAGCTCCGTGACCTCTGCATTCCTGAGTCTCTCAGGACAAGCTGGAGGAGCAGCATCAGCCCCCCCCTTTGGGACAAGCTGTGTGACACCACAAGTCACAGCTGGCTCACGGCTAGATGCTGGAACGATGGGATTACACACTGGAACAGGCATCTGGTCATACGAATTGACATCATTAGACTGCAAGACAAATGACATATTAGACATTTCCCCCCTGGCCCTAATTTCAGGGTCAGAGGTACTGCAAGGAAATATTGAATTATGAATCATATCAGATTCTACCACAATCAACTTAATATCCTTACAGTGGCCTGGGTTCTGACCCGGCCCAATTTGCTTTATGATGTTGAGCTGGGACCTGGAGTTGCCCCTAAAAAAGGCTCAGGCTGTTTTCCTGGAGATACCAATTTCCTCACAATGTCACTCAACTGGGCCACTTGTTCTGCCAGCTGATCAAACCTGTTTGGTCTGGGCACATTTTGGTTTTGCTGAGCACCCTGGTTATCGGTAGGTGACCTACTCCTGGGTGAATTTGAGGATTCCTGCCTATCTTCCCTCTGTTGTCTGGGTCTATTATCCCAGCGCCTGTAACCTTGGTAATTCCTATAGGGCCCGTATCCCTGGGGGCCCCTATTGTAATAGGGACGGTAGTTAGACCTCCCATTACCTGAATTATTCCCCTCTGATCCATTAGTATTTTGGGGTTTGGTCTGTTTGGGCGGTCCTACCTGTTGTTGCTGGGCTTGTTGAACAGGTCCTGTAGACTGAGGGAACCTTCGTGGCTGGCTTTCAAATCCCAAGCTAGGGTTTACCTTAGTTTCAGCTACCTTTTGCTCTGGGGATTTTTTAAACCTTCTCTCCTCTGTTGCATGGCACTCACTGATATTATACAGCGTGGTAGCAGCAGTCACCAACCAATCCAAGGGGGCATCAATATCCAGATCTCTGGCTAAGTTAAATTTGATCTGGGTTGGCATAGCATCATATAATAACTGTTTGAATTCTTCAGATTCCCATTTTGGGGATCTATATGCTAACCCATAGGCATTTTTGAGGACAGAGAGGAATTCACGGGGACTCTGATTGGGTCTACATGTAAGGCTATATATGTCCCGTTTTGCAGCAGTGGTGGTTCGGTACGGTCCGAATTCCAATTTAACCTCATGCAAAACACTTGGCCAATCTTGAATGCCTCTCTCCCCAAATGAGGTAAAGTAATGACGATACTTATCATCAAATGCCCATGGAAGGAATCTGATCCTGTCAGCATCAGAGTATAATTTTAAAGAATCCATAGTGGATTCATACATTTCCAAGTGATTGGCTATCTGAGAAGAACCTTTCTTGGAAAATTTGGATACTGTAGTATTCAAAAACTTAATTATGCTGGAGGAGCTCTGATCCTTATCTGAATATTGGGAATTTTTATTCCTAGAAACCACCTCAGCATATGTTGGTCGCCTGTGATCCTGTGGCAAGGAATAAGTCACATGCTTCCCCACACCACTGTCAAACTCACATGCACTTTCACAACTTTCATGAGACTTATACGGCACAGGTGATTTAACCCTAACATCTCTTCTCAGGGGAACATGTGGTGGCATGTCTGGATAGTGGGGAGTAAGACATGGAGGATCAGGATATCCCACAGCGTTAGATGGATCCCTTTCAGCATTGACTATATTATGAGCTGATCCATCTGTCTGTTTAATTTTGGAATATTGGAGATATAAATCCTCTAAATCACTTTTTGCCTTTTGGTATGCATCATGGCTGTGACTAAGGTTGTACTCTAAGTCTTTGATCTTCGCTTCTGCGGATTGTAGTTCTGATTCCATCTTGGATACATATTTTTTTGTAGCCATTATAGACTCATACCTATCTTCGGAAAGGGTACTGACCGCCAACAATGCATACAAAACAGGTGGCAATGCACATAAGAGGTGTTGGTCCCTTTTGGTATTATCAGTTGCCAAATCCATATATGTCAGGTATCTATCAACCATGCCACCTAACTTCCATATATCCCCACGTTCTTCATAGGCTCTTTCCAATAGCTCATTAGTCCATTCATCTATATTTTTATCTAACTTCAAACGGGAATAAATATACTTGATAACCTTAGGGATTATCTTTCCTGGGTCAGATTGACTATCTGCTAAAACCTGGCCATTACCTGGGTCGCTGCCTGTTACACTCATGATTTTGATCAATAATCAATAACAACAACAATTTGACTTGCCAATAAGGATTAAGGAATATTTTCACTAATTGCACAAATTGGTTATAGAAATATCTCAATCAATCTCGGTGGGACCTCCAAAATATGTCGGGTATTTATTTCATATAAGATATGAAATCATAAAAATTATGATTTCATATTTTTATGAAATATGAAAAATTAAAAATTAAATTTTTTATTGGCGGACATATAAACGCCAGTTCTTTTATTGATGAGATCTAAAGTTAATTTGTGCAGATAATGAAACAGGGTGCAATTAATTATATAAAATATAATTTATTACAAATAAATACATGCAGTAAAAATGGCATACAAATGAATACAAGGATAATATCAAAATTGACCACAAGATGATGCTCCGCCGTTTACGCCGGGCTCACTTAATTTAGTACACCAAATACAATATAATGTTATTCAAATTATCATCAAATTATTATAATGTAACAACGACAATAAAACAATAGAAATGAATCTGTGGAAAATCCCTTATGCTCAATCAAAGAATATGGCAGTAAGAGACATCTTATAAATACGCCCGTTGGCCTAACTACGGATAATAAAATCCGCTCAGAGATTCCACTCTGATAGCAATATTATAAGAATTCTAATGATGTGCACGTTCATTAAAATTTCCCATAAAATTATTGTTTTAACACTATTGACCCACTAATAATGGGGTCTCAACTATATGCCAATTGGAGCGATTTATAATTACTGCAAATGAAATAGATTATACATTACCCCTGGCTTTGGGATAAAGAACTTTTAGAATGGACCCAGCTTTCCAAGATTTAGATATGTCCCGTCCTGCAGTATGTTCCTGACGTGTGAGTGATGCTGATGAATGAATCTTTGTGAAATGTTCCTTGTGAAGAAGTCCTTGTGAAGTTTTTCTTTTTGTGAAGTTTGTGAAGTGTTTGAAGAAGTGTTTTTTCTCTCCCAAAAAACTGGATCAGATATCCCCCATCCTTATCTATGCCCATCCCCTCTTGGAATAGGGATTACCAATTAGATAAGGTGGGTGTGACGTATGTTAAACATGGGATGATGTCACTAATTGACATTCCTAGGAAACTTCTGCCCATCTAACACTTGATGGCACTGTTGTATCATATAACAATTTTGAATATTTTAAGAATTAACATATATACAGATTGCTTTATTACTACTTAAACTTTGCCCTTTCACACCTTAAATCAATTAGGAGGGGCTCTTTCTGACACTTTGCTCAGACTGACTGGCGGTATCAGAAGTTTTCCTAATCCCTGAATTTATGGGGCAGATAGGAGTAATGATGGTTTTTCTGGTTTGTATACCTTAACTGTCTTCAGCTATTGAGTAATGATGTTTGAAATAACATCAGCTCCTCTAAAATAAACCCTATTTAAGAAATTTCCACTTAAACACATTTTATATCCCCTAGAATATACCCTCTCAGTGAGATATAGACATATAAAGATACATTAATAATATTTGGTTATAATACATCAATATCACATAGTATATATGAATCATTAATAAGTTCAAACGCTAAATAAATGCACACAGGAATATATCTATATGCGAATATATGAATAGATATCTGTTCCACACCAGATGTGTTTTATGGACGTCTCTTATCAGATCATGGTTTAGCCATGAAACACCCATTGTTTCTCAGACAGACAAGTTTAGAGAAACCTGTGTAGATAAATCCATGTCTCTAAACAATAATAAAAGTATAGTCTTCTCTATATATTCACTTTTAACACATTGAACTTGCTATGAACCCATCTTGGTTTTTTTCAGGTTCATGCTGATCACATGTTGTTAAAGGCAATGATCATCCATATTGAATATGGTATCATCAGATACATTGTACACTTATGAAAATGCACAACAGATATGAGGGTCCGACGTCCAAAGGTGGGGGTTGTGCTTACAGCCCAACACCGTGCAGGACGTTTGGCATTTGCCAGAGAACACCAAGATTGGCAAATTCGCCACTGGCGCCCTGTGCTCTTCACAGATGAAAGCAGGTTCACACTGAGCACATGTGACAGAAGTGACAGAGTCAGGAGACGCCGTGGAGAACGTTCTGCTACCTGCAACATCCTCCAGCATGACCGGTTTGGCATTGGGTCAGTAATGGTGTGGGGTGGCATTTCTTTGGAGGGCCGCACAGCCCTCCATGTGCTCGGCAGAGGCAGCCTGACTGCCATTAGGTACCGAGATGAGATCCTCAGACCCCTTGTGAGACCATATGCTGGTGCGGTTGGCCCTGGGTTCCTCCTAATGCAAGACAATGCTAGACCTCATGTGGCTGGAGTGTGTCAGCAGTTCCTGCAAGACGAAGGCATTGATGCTATGGACTGGCCCGCCCGTTCCCCAGACCTGAATCCAATTGAGCACATCTGGGACATCATGTCTCGCTCTATCCACCAACGTCACGTTGCACCACAGACTGTCCAGGAGTTGGCAGATGCTTTAGTCCAGGTCTGGGAGGAGATCCCTCAGGAGACCGTCCGCCACCTCATCAGGAGCATGCACAGGCGTTGTAGGGAGGTCATACAGGCACGTGGAGGCCACACACACTACTGAGCCTCATTTTGACTTGTTTTAAGGACATTACATCAAAGTTGGATCAGCCTGTAGTGTGTTTTTCCACTTTAATTTTGAGTGTGACTCCAAATCCAGACCTCCATAGGTTGAAAAATTTGATTTCCACTTTTTTATTTTTGTGTGATTTTGTTGTCAGCACATTCAACTATGTAAAGAACAAAGTATTTTAGAAGAATATTTAATTAACTCAGATCTAGGATGTGTTATTTTTGTGTTCCCTTTATTTTTTTGAGCAGTGTATTATTACCTAGTGCTATTCAATGGGAATATTTAAATTGCTGCCATTCTGGGATAGATTTGCTCCCAAGCTAAAATTGGTCTCGAGACCGGGACCTCTCACAGTTTTAAATGGGCATCCAGTACTTCCTGACTCCCTTAAAAATCTGCCGAGCTTCACAACATCAGCTGTGCACTCGATTACTGTCAAAGATCTTCAAGGTGATAAGGGCTTGCTTCCTCTGAATGATTTGTCTCACATCCTTCCAAATACACTTGGTTTCTTTATTTTCAGTTAAGAAATTTCATATAGTCCTTGACGCCTGGGTCTCAGTCTAATATACGACTGACCTCATTTGAGAACTTATGTGTCTCAGAGACAGCTCCAGGTCATGCGGTTTCCTTGATTTACAGTATGATTAATGATGGAGAGACTGAGGATAAAACTCATTGGATACATTCCCAGGGAATAAAATTGGTTAGCGCTTGGGAGGAGGAGTTGAGAGTTACTATTTCCCCAGATCAATGGAAAAGATCTTTATTATTCACACATAAGTCCTCCACTTCAAAGAGCTTAATTACAAAATCTGGACCAGGTGGTATAGGACTCCGGTAAAACTACATAAATTCTATCCATCGGTACCAGATATCTGCTGGCGTTGCCAAGCGGATACTGGCACAATGGCTCATATATGGTGGGATTGCCCTAGAGTAGCCCCTTTGTGGAAAGATGTTTTCTCTCTATATAACCATCTTTACCGGACTACAATATCACCGTCTCCTCTGATAGCACTGCTCTCTATTTTTCCAGGGCGAATAAAGCATGTTAAGAAAGGTATCTTAAGATTTTTTGTACTTGCCATGAGGCAGATTATTCCCCGTAGGTGGAAGTCAACAGAGAGCCTGCAGAGGATTACCTGGGCAACTGCTCTGGATGCCCTGGCACACCTAGAGGAGTTAAGTGCTGATTCAAGTTTATCCGGCCCGGTCTATACAGTAACTTGGGAGTCTTGGCTCCAGTAACGTTCCTCCCCGCGCTTCTCGGCTTGATTGAGTGATGGCTCTCTTTCATAACCTTTAAGTTCTTCTGATATTATCAGCCTAGATATGGTATATCTTGTCTCCATGTATTCTCCCGATATCCGTGTTCCTTACCTAATGTCTCTGTCTTGTCTCCCCTTCTATCCTTCTTCATGTTTCCTTACCTCTACATTTTCGTTATTTGTTTATTTATTTTTTTAGTTCTCCTTATTATATTCATATCCTCAAATGTTTCATAAGTGGATACTAATCAACATTACTAGTGTCTTATATCTTTGGATAGATTACATTTTTTCATGTGTGTTTCACAATTACCTCTTACAACGCTTGGTAATTATTATTGCTAATCTGCTTGGATAACTCAATAACCATAAATTGCTGCCCTTCTTACACTGTTAGGCCTCATGTACACCCGGCCGGGATTCCTGCTGACAGCAGGAGCGCACGGCGTCATTGCTTGCTATGACGCCGTGCGCTTCATGCCGCCACTGCTGTACAGTAGTGTATAGATCATACGAGTGTATTACTGTACAGCAGCGGCGGCATGAAGCGCACGGCGTCATAGCAACCAATGACGCCGTGCGCTCCTGCTGTCAGAAGGAATCCCGACCGGGTTACCATGGACCGCTCTCGGCCGTGTGCATGAGGCCTTAATGGCAGGGTCTTCAAACTTGGTACATTCGGTTACTGGGTGATGGGAATTAAAAAGTGGGCGGAGCCAAAAACAACCAATCAGATTTCAAGCCAACATCCTGTGGTTTCTTCAGAAACGACACCATCTAGTTCTGAATTGTAACTTATTAGAAAAACAACAATTCGGTACATGGAATAGAAGAAAAAACTTTATTTCATAGAATGCATTTCTAGAGAAAATTAAGTGCATATATATATTTTCTTTTTCCACAAAATTTCAACAGAAAGATAATGCACTGGAATGAAGCATTTTTGATAGATACGCCTGGAGACAGTCTTGTTACTCAGAGCACGCCTCTCATACATATTAACTATAAGCATGTTGAGGCCTGCTGGGGCTGGATTACATGTAGATGGTCTAAGAAAGAAAGAAATGTAAATCACATCTAAAATGCAGGTACGTGAGACTGTTGTGCAGCTCCATGTACTAATGGTTGAGAAAAAGCTGCACTGAAACTTCAGTGAGGAGACTGGAGAAATCAATACATTTTATGATGAATCATGCAATGATATAAGAGAAGCACCTAGGTGAAACAAAATCCTAAAGAGGCATCAATCATGGAATAAACTGGACGGACCACCTATTTGGCAGCCACTTTGGGAACAGAAAGGTTAAGCAGCAATTATGGCATTATGGCCACCAGACGTCAAAGGCCACCTAATATCAGACATGCAGGTGAATAACTGATACTGTCAGTCTTCAGATTCAGACCACTCTCATACAAAGGCTTAGTGGTCATCTCCTAAGCAATAAACATAGGGAACATGTATATATACATATATCTATCTTCTTTATGATTGTGCAGTGCAGTTGCTTTTGGAGCAGGTTACCTAACAAACCACATGTACAGTAAAGCTCATAATAGAGTTCCGGTAAGCTTTGTACAACAAGTAACCCACAAATAAGAAGTTGTGAAATATTTAATATCTTCTGCGTTCTGCTGCTGCTAATGGAACAATCGGTATAATTGTGATCTTGGAAAAGTAACTGTATACATCCTCAATTAAATGGACTGGTTCCGATATTAGACAACAATTTATCAAGTACTATAGGTATTTTACACAAATAGAATATTCAACCATAAAAGTTATATACATAGGAGTGATGTGCAAGTAAGCCGTCATCCATTCAAATACATTCTGCCCAGACCGTTTCTATGTCACAGTAGAGAAGCATATTGAAAAGGACACTAGACAGACGAGAAACTACTTATTGAGGGTTTAATCAGGACATATCCAAGGCATTTTCAGCATCTTGCTGCTGTAGTTTTCTTTTTACTGTATAGCAATAAGATCGGTTGCAGAGTGCTCCAAACGTCAAGATTCCTTTCCCGCCAGTATTACATGTGTAGCATAGACTGGTCCACAAAGAGGATCGGAGGTGGAGATCATCTAATGCTACCATTCCATGCTTTATTATACAGCGGTCAGTACAGGTGGCAACTCTAGGAGCTGCATGATATTCAAAACATGGCTGCACCTTCCCCATCTCCTTGCATGTCTTACCTCAAGTGCCATACCAGATCATCATCAGAGCACAATATACGACCAATGTGCTGAAATGAGATCATTTCTTTTAGCATTCAGACTCCAAACTATGTAGAAACATCTACTTTATTGATGTAGCAATTTCCAAAGAGCTTTTCAGGTGGACGACAGGACAAATGCTTATGTCAAAAACTCAGCTCCTCGAAGATCCAAAGAAGTGTAAAAGAGGATGTACGCAGCCGAGGTCTTCACTGAGGATACTGATATTTCTGACACTTCATGGTCATCAAACTTAAACCACCTCTGTCTCATTGCATTCTTGCAGTAAGCAGTATAATGCCCACCATCCAATCCACCGTAATGATTCTGTTTAAAACACAATGATTCTATAAGTCAAAAGTGGTTATACTTGTCCGGCGGCAAACAGTTATACATTTAGTAGATTAAACACTCAAAAATAAATAGAAAAGACCTGTAATGAAGCAGGTCCATTTCATTAAAGGATTTTCAGCTCACAGCACCTACTGTCCATGGTCCCACTGAGCAGTGGCGTGCTGTTCAAACAGATGTGACCACTGAGGCCCGTAACTGGCTGCAGCAGTCACAGGACGAAGTCACTTCTGGTCCTGCAAGGACTGAAAAAGGCCAGAAATGGGGGCATCTCTGCAGGCACAGCGGAACTGTGGACAGGGGAGGAAACAGCTTAGGACCTTTGGAGAGGCCAAACTAGTGAAAAATGAGTCCATGTTTCTAAACAGACCACACAGGGATAGAGTCCACACGTGGTCCATTTTACTGCAGACCCATTCACTAGAGTGAGTCTTGCAGGGATATCAGAGCAATATACAGTAAGCTGTGATTTTCTCTGCTCAGACCAATGGTACCCATTCAATTTAATGGGTCAGTTTTCATTCTAAGTGCGGAAACATCAGCTTTAAATGCCCACTCTGTGTTGAAAATTAGTGTCCTAACGCTTATTCTCCCAGTGATATAACATATTTGCATGTCTAACTTACACAATGTCATTAGAGAAGCCATCTAACATTTAAAGGCACTGCCCAATATTAGAGAAAACTAATACACAGGAAGGGGGTGACATAAAAATAACAGAATAAGCATTACTTACCTGTTCAATTGCCTGCCCTTCAAGCGCTGACAGTCAGTCCTTCCTGCTGCTCTTTGTTTATAGGGCTGAAGCGCTGACATCACGTCAACATGCAATCACAGCAGCCAATCACTGGCCTCAACTTTTGAGGTAATGTGCTACTGACACGTGATCAGCGCTGCAGCCCTTTAACCCCTTAAAGAATGGGCCTATTTACATTTGTGCATTTTTTTTTTTTTTTCCTACTCACGTTTCAATAGCCATAACTGTTTTATTGTTCTGTTCACATAACCATGTGAGGGCGTATTTTTTTGCGGGACAAGATGCATTTTTTAATACCACCATTTAATTTACCGTGTCTTGAAAATGGGAAAAAAATTGCCAGGAGCTTGAACGTCTCGCACATGCGCAGGCTCTCATGTGCGAGTGCCTGAGCATTGCGCTTTTGAAAACTACCTCACAGCGGAGTGGAACAGTGCGAAGGCATCAGCATTGCAGGGACACAGCGCATGCGCAAGACTACGTTCGAGCGTCCGGTAGAGAAGGAACTGAAAATCCTATCAATAAAACGCTAATGGGCGAGAAAGGGAGGCGGAGAGCGCTTGACTTCAGACGAGAAAGCCGCTGCCCCCTTGACTTCAAGACTATAGTTTACATAGCGTGGGCCAGTTGAATAAAAGTATTTCAGACTTTTGGCGCATTGTACAGAAAAGACACACAACTTTATAATCATGCTACAGGCTGCAATAAGGTACTGCTGGCGGTTTAATATGCGTTTTCTGGGTGACAGGTTCCCTTTAATAACTATTAGCCCCCTTAGGGGGCTAGAACCTGAGATCTTTAGACCCTAGTGCTATTCATCCTAATAGAAATCTATTTGGGTGAATAGGATTCTGACATTGCCCTGCAGAGACATGCCTCGTGTATAGTTCAGCAGGGAGCTTACCATGGCAGTCATGGAAGACTTTAGCAGCGTCCAGTCTGCCATGGTAACCGATCAATTTCACTGCGGGGGCTCCGATCAGAAGGCAGAGGGATGCGCTCCACAGATGCTATCAATGTTGAATGCAGCATCAGAAAAGTTAAATGATGGGGTTAGGCGCGATTAGGCATTGCTCAGTTAGTGGGTTCCTAGGGGAATACTTTAGAAGGTGTACCGTATTTTTCGCCCTTTAAGACGCCCCCCCCCCCCCCCCCAAAAGTGGGGGGGAAATAGCAGTGCGTCTTATGGGGCGAATGCTGCATTTTGCCGAACCGTCAATGATACGCCGCGCGGCGGGTGTATCAGCTGAGAGGGAGGAGGGGCTGGGGGCCGGCATCTCTTTTTATGACAGCGGGGCCCGTGCAGTGACTGTATTCTACTACATGGGCCCCGCTCACTGTATATACCGTAATCTTATCGATAATTGTGGCATTGTTAATAGTAATCAGCGCTTGTATTACTTACAACAAGCGCTCGTAGCAGAGAGGAGGGAGGAGGCAGGCCGGGCGCTGGCAGCTTGAGTCATCACTACGTCATGCGCCCACGCCGCCTGCTTCATTCATAAAGTGGGCGGAGCAGGCGCATGACTTAGTGATGACTCACGCTGCCAGCGCCCGTCCTGCCTCCTCCCTCCTACGAGCGCTTGTTGTAAGTAATACAAGCGCTGATTACTATTAACAATGCCACAATTATAGATAATATTACGGTATATACAGTGAGCGGGGCCTGTGTAGTTGAATACAGTCACTGCACGGGCCCCGCTGTCATTATAAAAAGAGATGCAACCCCCACCCCCTGTATTGGGGGCAATTCACACTACAGAGACACTGTTATGGAGGAGATCTGTGGATGACACATATGTGTCACCCACAGATCCCTCATAACAGTGTCACCCACAGATCCCCCATAACAGTGTCACCCACAGATCCCCCATAACAGTGTCACCCACAGACCCCCCATAACAGTGTCACCCACAGACCACCATTAGTTCAAAACCCACCAAAAGCACACCTTTTTGTTCAAAATATATTTTTTCTTATTTTCCTCCTCAAAAACCTAGGTGCGTCTTATGGGCAGGTGCGTCTTATAGGGCAAAAAAATACGGTAATTCCCTAATAAAACGTATTCCAAATTCACTTTAAATCACTGAGTCTGCACATAAAAAAAATGAAGTACCAAACATACTTAATTTAAAAAGACAAAATCGAAAAATAGAAGAATTATTTTAAAATCAACTAAATCTAATTAGATAATCTATATTTTGTTTTGCTCCACAAGTGCATGACTCTTAACAGTGATATGTATACAGCAGAAAGATAAGACACGTGTAAGAGCTGACTACTTACTGATACTCCAAATAAACTGTATTTCTTAAATGTCCTGGGTCCTATGACATATTGAGACAAATCAAGGTGTTCCAAAGGAAAATCCACATGTGTTTGAAGTTTTTGTTTCCAGCGCCCTTCATAAGAAAATCTAGGAAAAATGATCACAGGATAGAAATGTTCAGTAGCACCTAATACTTCTGATCAGCTGGGGTTATGTCAAATACAACACAACCTAAACATAATGAAAGCGGGAAGAAGAAAATTACCGTTTTAAGTGCACAAGAAGGACTGGCGGAAGTTTCCAAATTTCTATTTTCTTTGTGGAATCTCTTCTAGTTTTACAGTTGCTACAAAAAAACCTGTTATTATCCGTGAGTTTCTCTTCTTTGGAAAAAGACTTAAGGCAATCCTAAAAAGATATAATAATTACAAACCGCTTAAAGGGATGCTACTACAGAGTTGCTTATTAGAAATGAATTACATTGGAAAACTACATTTGAGATATTAGAAACATCTTAAAGAGGTTTTCTAGGATTCTGAGATTGTTGGGTGTAGTGGCTGTACATGGTGTTGAAAGCTCAGTCCTATTCCGTAAATGGGACGGAGCTGCATTACCACTACAAGACACAGGACACGGTGCCTGTTAAACAGCTGATTAGTAGAGGGCACCAGGAGCTTGAACCTCACCTATATGATATTGATGGCCTATCCTATGGCTAGGCCATCAATATCAAAGTCCTGGAAAACCTCATTAAAGGGATAGTCTGGTACCCAAACTCCTATTCAAAGTATGCTGTGCAAAGCGAAAATCATTACTATATACAGAACCTTTTCACTAGTTTCCCACAGTTAATCCATACTTACTGGCCCAAAATGTGATGTTCAAGCTCTCTGCCTAGGGTTGCGACCTGCAGTCCAGCTTCAGCTTGCTGGTGGAACATGCTCAGTTCCAGCATTGGAGTTATAGGAGGATGTAAGTGGGTCCTAATGCAAGAGGCTCAGCAGTGAGGGAGCACAATAAGAGACGCACAAAGACTTGCCCTTCAGCGGCCAGGGAAATACAGGGGGGAAGAACAGGCCAGAATGCATGTATACTCTTGTGTACTCTTCTACCCACATGGACTGCTGCTGAAGCCAAGCCTACTCTTGTCACACAGAGGAGCCGCAATAGGGGGCACCTCTCTGACAAAAAAGTAAATTATACATATAGGATGTAGTATTAGTGTTGTACAGCTTGCTTTGTGTGTAATTCAGTAAAGTAAAACGGTTTGGTCGGCAATTGGATGTGTGGTGCGTATAGAAGGGAAGCGCTCCCAGTCTTTTTACAGTGACAGAAAACCCGGCACTCGCTCTTTATTCTCTTGCTTACTTTATTGTATGATCATTCACTATTAAAGTTGTTGTCTCACTTCAGCAAATAGCATTTATTATGTAGAGGAAGTTAATACAAGGCACTTACTAATGTATTGTGATGGTCCATATTGCCTCTTTTGATGGCGGGATTCATTTTTCCATCATATTATACACTGCTTGTTTCCATGTTTACGACCACCCGGCAATTTATCAGTGGTGGTCGTGCTTGCACACTATAAGAAGCGCCGGCCTCTCTGGTGGTCTGGTCTGTGGGCAACCATGAAAAAGCAGTGTATAATGTGATGAAAAATGAGTCGAGACAACAAAGGAAGCAATATGGACAATCACAATACATTAGTAAGTGCCTTGTATTAACCTTCTCTCCATGATAAATGCTGTTTGCTGAGAGAACCCCTTTAATAATAGGATGTGTTGGGTCCACCCTGAACTTTCCCCAACTATAGTTGAGGAAGGCTCAGGACGGGCTGAAATGCATCTATTATAGGGAATGCTCATACAATAAAGTAAAGTAAGCAAGGGAAAAAAGAAGAGCGAGTGCCAGGTTTTCGGTCATTGCTGTGTGTGCAATGACACTGCAACCTTCTTTCAAGTTTCTTGTCCGAATGTGGAAATGCTGCTTTTCACTTACTGGAAGTAGTTCATGATATCGGCAGAGTCCTGTACATAGAAATCTGTGCAACACACCTTTCAATAAACTAGATTATTTGCAAGCACTTGACAACTTTCAGTGCAGTCGGCAGATTCAGAAAGGGTACATATATATTAGTCACATAAAGCGCTTTACAGACATTATCACTGCTTGCTGTTTCCAATGGAGCTCACAATCTAAGTTCCCTGTCAGTATGTCTTTGGAGTGTGGGAGGAAACCCACGCAAACACGGGGAGAAGATACAAACTCCATGCAGATGTTGTCCTTGGTCGGATACCAACCTAGGACCACAGCTCTGCAAAGCACCAGTGGTAACCACTGAGCCCCAATGCTACCCTTTATACCTACCTTTAATACTACTACCTAACTAATGATACCTACCTACCTTTAATAAGGATCTGAACTATTAGATCTATCCAATGCAGACATCCACACTTTGAGACTACATGCACACGACCGTATGTGTTTTGCGGTCCGCAAAAAAACAAACGAAAAAAAAAACATATGCCATCCGCATTTTTTTTGCAGGGCTACGGAACGGACATACGGATGCGGATAGCACACTGTGTGCTGACCGCATTTTTTGCGGACCCATTGAAATGAATGGGTCCGCATACTATCCGCAAAAAAAAAAAAAACTGAACGGATATGAAAACAAAATACGTTTGTGTGCATGAGGCCAAAACCTGATAATAATCTGTTCTAAGAAAAGGAGCAAATTCATTCAGATAAATACCTGAAGAGAACATTTGCTTGATGGAAGGGGCAGAGACAAGTACATGAAAGCTTCAAATGTTCGAGACTTTTTGTGACAAGTTAGACACTGCACGGTCGATTTGAACTGGCCTTGGAAAAGCGCGACTATAATGGATTCATTGAGTTGCTTGTGCTTTATCCAAGCTATATCTGCAGCCTGAGCGTCATTCAAGTGATCGTTGTTTTCTTCCTTATGTCTCTTCCTGTTGTCAGCCTGCAAAAAACACAGAGATCACCCCTCTAGTTCCAGTAACAAAGGACTTACAAACAGAAAAGGGAAGCACTGGTACTGAATGATGTCTACAGGACAAGATGGTTACATTCAGATTGTGAAATGATATCAGGAGGTTGCGACTGTGTATTTATTATACTCACTTATATAGCGCTGAAATATTCCGCAGCACTTTACACACATCATCATCACGGTGTCCCCAGAGGGGCTCACAATCTAGATTCCCTATCAGTATGTCTTTGTGGGACTAAAACCTGCACAAACACGGGGAGAACATACAAACTCCATGCAGAGTCGAACCTAGGACCCCATCGCTGCAAGGCACCAGTGCCAACCACTGAGCCACCGTCCTGCCTGGTATAGTAACTAACTCAAAGGGGTAACATTCAGTATAGTGCTGAACATTAATAACACATGTCGTGGTGTATGGGCATGAGATGAGCATTTATAGTCTGCTCACATTTCTACATATTGGAGGAAGTTTATTAACACTTTCACACACAACTGCTCACAAATCACAATGCAGTGACTATGATGAATGGTCACTTGGTGACTTTAGTTGAAGCCCAGGCCATTTTTTCCTATTCATACCAGATATGTTTTGTGTCGTAGTGCTATAATTTTTTTTATCAGAAACTGTATTAAAAAAAAGGAAGAAGGTTTCTATCACGTTTTACTATTCAACAGTTCCACTAAAATATATATATATATATATATATATATATTTTTTTTTTTTATTGTGTCCTTTTATGTTACTGTCCTGTATATAGTTTTGGGTTGTGAGGGTGGGGCTGGAATCTGCAATTTGAGCTAACAGTGGCATTCTTTTATTTGTTTTTTTATTACATTTTTGTCTTCATTATTTTTTTTTATAGTCAAAACAGTCCCCTTGATGGATATTTAGCACTACAATACTTTTTTTTGCCAATTGCAGCTGTAACTGGCAGTAGCGTGGTCCCAGAATGTGAGGTGCTCATTATGTGGGAATTCTGACTTTTAGGGGTGAGATGTCTTGACTCCCCGTGATGCCCAAGCTATACTGAACGCAATTACTACAGTGATTAGTATGTGCATTACACTAGGAATGAGTTATAGCTTATGGTATATTTTAATCATTCTCTGTCATTCAAGTTGAAAAGGTGCTGGATCCGCTGCTGTTGGAGGGTGCCGCCATGTCTCAGGCATCATGCATTTCCATGAGGTTTGAGTGTAGAATCCCAGAAACCTCTCATCACCAGTTCTAAAGGGTCCGTTTCTAGCAATCGGGTGCTAATTCGATGTACGGCCTAACATGCACTGCAGAGCTGA
This sequence comes from Bufo bufo, assembly GCF_905171765.1. NCBI lineage: Eukaryota > Metazoa > Chordata > Amphibia > Anura > Bufonidae > Bufo > Bufo bufo. The sequence goes on from NC_053389.1 coordinate 666,324,828, forward strand.
TCTGAGTCTACTAAGACACAGCAGCTCCTGCAGCTACCCAGCAGTCGTGATATTATGACCACCCAGACGGGAACAGGACACGTCATGGCCAGTTCCTGAGCAATGGCGTTCATCGAGTGCTGTGCAAACAAAGATAAGGAAGGCAGGGACAGTTATAAATTCACTTCTGCATTCTCATGTGCAAGTCCACCGACTTTGAAAATCGAATGCCCTCTTCTGCAGCTGCACGCTCAGCAACGACGTACAGAAACATCCTTGAAGAATCATGTGTGGACCAGTTTGGCGGTGTGCAAAATCATAGGACTTACCACAGCACTTCACATAATACCTGCATTTACAGAAGGGGCACTTGCTCATACTAGTTTTTAGTGGGGTTTTACAACTCTTTACAAATACAGCTGAAAGCTAAAAAATGAACAGTAATATATGCACCTTATATGTAGTAATGAGAAGTCCAGCATTAGCGATATTTAATAAATGAACCCTCTTTACTGCATAAAATCCATAGATTGACATTAAAACATGGTAGCATTCCCCTTGCTTTGCTTGTTTAACCACTTGAAGACACAGCATTTTTGGACTTAAAGGGAATCTGTCACCAGGAAACCGACTGTTAAACCAGTCACACTCCATTGTAAGACTAGCTCAGCTGAATGTAATGATACCTTCACTAACCCTCAGTTCAGACCTGAGCGTTTTACAGCGCTTTCCTACGCGCTGTAAAACGCTCAACAAGGAGAAACCAATGCTTCCCTATGGGAATGGTTCTCACCTGGGCGTTTTACAGCGCGTACGATCGCGCTGTAAAACGCCTGACGCTCAAACAAGTACATGAGCGTTTTTTTGGGCGTTTGTCGCGCGTTCCCGTACATAGACTTTCGGGAACGCGCGACAATGTGTGCTCACTTGTCTCTGTATGCGCGCTTGTAAATGCCCGTACAATCGCGCATACAGAGCGCTCCCTTCAGAACGCTCTGGTGTGAACCCAGCGTCAGAGATGACTATACAAGAACCTGGCCCTGACAATCAAGGAGATTGTATAGACTTAAATGGGACTGAGCTGCCCTTAGGCCACGTGACCGATGAACGTGATATCACATGGCCTAGGAAGAGGCATCAGTGCTCACAGAGCGAGGCGGGCTCTCCATACAGCTGATCGGCGGGGGTACTGGAAGTCGGACCCTGCCAATCTCATACTGACCACCTATCCCGAGGCTAAGCCATCAATATGAAAGTTCCGGACAACCCCTTGCTCATTTGCATAGGGATTAAAAAGTACTGTTTCTCCAGAACTAAGTAAAATATTGCATTCAGCAGAGCATTATGCCTGGTTTAACAGTGAATTTCCTGCCGGCAGATTCCCTTTAAAGAGGTTTTAACCATTTAAACACGCAAAAAAAAAAAAACAAAAAAAAAAAACAAGATGATTGATAATCTTAGGACGCAGAAAACTTTACAAAAAAAGAAAAAACTTAACTGCCATATATATGAAATAGTCCAGATGTCATATGTCATGGACAAGCTGCAGCCCAGTCAGAAGATGTGCAGGAACTAACATTAATGAGAAGTGCACGTATTCCATTGCAATGGGAAGACAACACATAGTGGACAGGACAAACGGCTAATTCCAACACAAAACCAACACAGGTGTAATATATGGACAGAAAAAGCCATTGCCTTTACAAACATGAACACATGGTTTTTCTTACTTACTCTCTACAAGGATCGTCAAAGGACACATAAAATAGAAAATAAAAAAAGAATAAGACATTTATGTCATCCATACTGTCATCTATACAGAACCTTTCCATATATGACTCGATATGCTACTGTTCCTTACACCATATGAAAGCCGCCAGCAAGTGAGGTCAGTCTGCTGGCTGGGAGTAGTCACCAAGGAGATCCACGTGAGCTTACCCTCCATGACGGCTAGGAGAGCCAGAAGTGCTAACGCTAGTGCCTAGCCGTACCTCCAGCAACTGCTGGAAAGAGGATTTCCACACAAAACTTTTTCTCCAAGAATAAAGGCACATTCCTACGATATATCACCATTGTGGGACTGATGTATGGCGGTGCAAGTCTATCTACTGAGACCCCTACAATCACAAGAGCGGGGGGGCTCTCATATCCCTGCGTCACTATAATCTGTGTGCTGATTCTGGTATTGATGCTCAATTGCAGCTCAGCCCCAACGTAAAACAACAGGACCACAGCACTCCAATGAGGGTACTGGTCACACAATGACGCACCATCACCGCCAATTCTACTTTGCTTTCCTTCCTCTGAGGTCACAAATCCTGGATTCTCATACACATACCCCTTTAAATAATGCAACTACTAATATGAATTCTTAAACCTTCTCATTCCTAATCCAAGGTTGAAACCCTGAGAATGTATTTTCAGTAGCGTCCTACATTCTAGAGAGAAGACAGGTACAGTCTAATAGGATATAATAAAGAGTGCACATCTACTCATTAAATAATGAATCAAGTGGGAAGCAGATTACCTTATTGAGATCCTCATGGAGCCCATCCATTAGGAATAACAGGAGCTCCTGGGAGTCTTGCTGGCTGAACCCAGCAAACTGGTCATTGATTTTCCCAATGGTCACCTTGAAGTCTTTAGGAGTAATGTATTTATATTGACCTGTCCAAAGAGCCTTCATTACCACACCAAATTCCTCAGCCACTTCTCCTTTATGACCTAGAAGATTAGATCTGCACATAACAGACACAGGTAAGAGTCCAGTGCACCAGACTGACAAAATAGTAGTTAAAGGGTTTCTGTCAGTAGAATTTTCAGTATTAAACTGGCTGACATTAGCGATGTGCTAATGTCAGCTGCACCCAAGGCCTCATGCACACGACCGTTGTTTTGGTCCGCATAAGAGCCACAGTTTTTGCTCCGTGTGCTGTCCGCATCCGTTGCTCTGTTCCGTGGTCTGCGAAAAAAATATAACCTGTCCTATTCTTGTCCGTTTTGCGGACAATAATAGGCAGTTATATCAATGGGAAATTGCGGAACGAAATCTCACGCCGTTTGGTATTCTGCGCAAGCGCGGTGAGGGAAGGACACTTGCAGGCTACCAGCTTCCTCACTGTTCCTGCGCAGAATCCCGAACGGCGCGAGATTTCCCCAGGGCACAGGGCAGGCAGAAGGATGTGAACGATGCCTGGCCCTGTCAATCAACACTTGAAAGGCGTAACTTGAGGTGGGAGACGGGAGCCTCTAGGTGCAGGAGCAACGCCCCCCCCTAGTCCTAGAGGCTCATTTACATATGATAAAAGTAAGAATTCTACAGTAACAGGGGCACGGATAATCATTAGAAAAGCAGAGTTAGGTGCAGCTGACATTAGCACATCGCTAATGTCAGCCAGTTTAATACTGAAAATTCTAGTGACAAAAATCCTTTAAAGAAATAATGTCTATAGGGTCTCAAGCTAGCCATGGGCCAAGAGACAGATTTTGGCCGACCATTTAATCTTAAACCTACTGACTCACCTCTGATTGCAGATGTTGGAGTAAAAAAGGGTTGGGCATGTTGGATTGCAACATGCCTGATCCTTCTGTTCTCACGGGTGTGAGGGGTGTCAAGCAGAGGCTTACGCCCCACTGAAAAACGCATGCAATAAACAAAGCATGTGTAATTGGGGGGGGGGTCCACTTTGCTTTAGGAAAACACAGCATGCTGCTCTATTTGAGATACCTGCAGTAGTGCAGGATCAGGTTTTGGGCCTGGGACAAATTGATAATCCAGCAGAATAATAAGAGTAAAAAAATTCTTTAACACTTTCACTGTGCACTGATAGGTATTGTAATGTAATCTAATAGGTCTCCTTTAAATAAAAGCACAAGCTTGCGAATCCACCTAGAACGATAGATCTGCTGCTTTTCGTACCTGTTAATATCTGCTTGGTAATAGTTCTTGTGGAAATACTCTGCCAAGTGAGGAGTGTTACAGAGACACTGTAAGACGGAATTCATGTAACAAGTGTTGCCAAGATTCCTCAGACCGGTAAGTGCGGGGCCTGCACCTCCAAATACGGGATTGAGGCTGCGGATCTTAGATGCGGATAACTTTGTGATCTCGGTTTTCGTGTGGGTTGCTGGTCTAGAAGACAAATCATTTTCTATAGATAAAAAGTTGCATTTTCCAATTTTTAAAAGGTAAAGCAGCAGATGAGTACTGTCTAAGCCCTGCGCTCTACAAATAAAGGGTTACTTTTGCACCTTGCAATGACAAAGTAGTTTACTCTGAATTACAAATATTAGATAACTTACTTATTTTCTCGGTTGATCTGCGGTGTTGGCTTCTTCTTTTCCTCATCTTTAATAGCCTGGGATAAATCTGGTGAAGAATATGATCGTTTCAACTTTGTTTGCTCCTTGTCTACATCTGAATGGGCTTGAGGCTTCACTTTCTGAACTGGAGTTGATGAAGGAGCAGTTGAGGGAGCCATTTCAGGTGGATACATGTGAACCGTGTGCGTTGGTGAATGATAATAGCGGTAAGTACCGGTTACAGCATCAAGGAACTGCAAGTGGAAGAAATACCAAATTGTTTTACTACATGAGATATTCAGAAAATAATTCGATTATTTTTGCTTTTTTTATTCAGATTACTGGAGACATCCCATTCATCATTGACAGGATAGATGATAACTATTAGATCAGTGGAAGTCCTACCGCTGGGATGCCCACAGACCACGAGAACGGGAACTCTGTACCCCTCGGTACGGAGCGGCAGGTCAGGCATGTACGCTGCTGCTCTATTCATCTCCATCAGAGGTCCGGAAATAGCGGATCTCTGTACTTGGCTGTCTACTGAACTCCCATAGAGATGAATGGAGCAGAAGTGCACATGCCTGAGGGGTACAGTTTCCGCTCTTGTGATCAGCCTGGGTCCTTGCAGTAGGACCCCCATCAATGTAGTTATACATTATCCTATGGTAAAGTGTAGAGAGTATGGTCGGCAGTGCTGTAGGTGTGGAATTTAATTCGGTGCTGCACTGGTCAAATGAGAGTAACGGTGGTGCTCAGCATGAAGACGTGGTATTTGCAAAAAGAAAGAAAAAAAGAATGCGGCACTCACCAGGAATACTCTTTGCAGCTTTATTCACATAAAAAGATCAGCATCAGACCCTCTAGCTGTGCTTTACCCGCATGACGCTGATCTTTTCATGTGAATAAAGCTGCAAAGAGTATTCCTGGCGAGTGCCGCATTCTTTTTTTTTTTCTTTCTTTTTGCAAATACATTATCCTATGCCTGGGGGTTTACATCTCACAACTGGAATACCCATTTGAAGGGGTTTTCCATATTTGTTTTCTAGATCTCTTATGTAAGAAGAATAAGAGGGCTTTCCCTATGTATATGTGATGTACACAATGAGGCTAGAGACTATGGTGAGACCTGCCTGCAGCGGAAAGGTGAGTGGGCGCTGTAGGGAGGGAATAGGTCTGCATAGGACCTGTGTGTACAAAATGGTAGGATATTTTTTAATCAATACAATTTGCTATGTGTTTAAAAAATATCTTCATCCTCCATTAAATGCCAGTTCTGGAAAATCTATACATCTATTATACATCCTGGAAGTGTATTAATAAACTGACAAGTGGCGGCACTGACTGAATAACGTCAGGTTATGTAGGGACAAGGGAAATGCTAACAGTTGTAAGAAAAGATGCTTAAAAAAAAAAAAAAAAAAAAAAAATCTATATTTTATAGGAGATGCAAATATTTCCTAAAGCATACATTTTAGGGGGCTGAGAGGTCGTTTTTATGATATATATTTTATGAACGTCTGATAGAACTTTTTGCTGAACCTTTCTTTGAGCCAAAAATAGTTAAAGGTGTTGTGCAGTGTCAATCCTCAGGAAAGGTCAGCAATATCAGCTCGGCGGAGGCCTGACTGCTAGCACCCAGGTGCTGCATCCTCCTCAAGCAGCTGATCGGCGGGTGTGTCTGCAGTCAGATATTGTTGATCTATCCCGAGGACAGATCATTCTTTTTATGGGATTGCACAACCACTTTAAGAACAAGGTGTGAATTTTTGTATGACAGTAACCTAGTTCTATTACCTTAACCCAGCCTTCAGGCATTCCAGGAACTGTTCTACCCATCTCTTCACTTCGAGCTCGCATCAAGGGCTCTCTCTGAAACCAAAGACAGATGTAAAATATCATAAACCATTTGCGGCAAAGCTCATTACTGTAAAATTAATTGATTTCATATGTAAACTCTGCAAAAATAATAAGACATTTCAATTCCACAGTAAAATGAAAGCCAGTATACTCACTTTAGGCCGATCGTCTTCAGCAATATCTTTTGTAACCGGCTCCGCTTTGTCGTCTTGAAGCCCTTTAACCCCTTCATGCTGGAAAACAAAGTGCAGTGCACATTTGCAGAACAGACGACATAAAATACAGAGTTTCTACACTGTCCTCCTTGGCTACTTGTGAGCAATACGTGTTACAGGCAGGGCTGTGGAATCTGAGTTATTTTTGGCTGGAGTCAGAAAAAAAAGGTACCGACTACAGCTTAAAAAATAATAATCTTAATATTGTATAATTAACATAACTTTCTTAGGAAGTTTAGAAATGTTAATAAAATATATTTATGTTCTATCAATCTAAGGCTCTTATTTTATTGTCAGAGATGTTGCCTGTGTGGTCACTGTAGAGAGGTTGTTTTCTGCTCTCGGGCATCAATGAAGGAGGATCTCACTACGGCAATACTTTTTCTGAGGACAAATACATAGATTTCTTATTATTAAAAGCATAACAAAGTTTTCCAGTTATTGCAAATTTACTCCTAGAAAACACATACAAAACTGGTGACATGGCTACATAGCTACAGAAGCAGTGAGTCTATCCTTACCTTTATTGTACTTGCCCATGGCTGCAACCTTCTAAAAAATTATTTTTACTGTCACTGTGAAGTGCCCTGGCCTGCACGGTCTCTCTGCTCCGCTCCCTTAGCCCTCCTTAAAGCCTGCGCATGTGCCATCAGTAACAGAGATACTGCTCGCTCTGGAACCGCTCACTGATGGTGCATGCACAGGTTTTCAGCAGGGCACAGGGAGCTCCATCAGTCATGAAGGGAGAGGGTGGTGTAGCAGAACCATGAGGCATTGGGCCGTGGCACTTAAAGGGATATTCCCATTTTGAATAAAACATGTCTGCTGGGCTCTCTCCAGCCTCTTTGTCAGAGTTATGTAAACAGCATAGCTTCCGTGGGCTACACCATTTGTGTCATGTTGTTAAAGTCAACGGGAGTTACCAAATTGTGTAACTCTGCCGCTTTGGCTTTCTCTGGCCTTCCAGTGTTCCCAGGTTGGGACAAAGAGGCCGGAGAGAACCCTGCAGCCATGTTTTCCGATATAGGAATACCCCTTTAAGTGCCTTATTCACGCCTCTTTGACCCATCACAGCGGCAATAAAAATTATTTTTTACATATTTCCACAGCCATGTCACCAGTTTGCTATGTGTTTTCTAGGTGACAATTTTCCTTTAAAGTTATTTGTTCACTTTGTTATTTGTTCAGAAATTGTATTCCAACAAATCTGCTTTATTTTCTATATAAGCAAGTTGATTATTAATATGTTATTACTTATTATTGCCCATTTATGAAGGAGTTGAAGTCCGACAGATAAAATAGAGGAGTCGGACCTTTGGTGTACAGTCTCCACAGCCCTGTTTTTAGGAAACACGTAATCAATCACAATCCACTGTATTTGACCATCGATCTTTCGATTTAACCGCTTGCCGCACATGTAACGCCGAAAGGCGTCATTGCGGCGGCTCTCCCAGGCTACGCTAACGCGATTGGCGTCATCTCGCGTGAGCCGAGATTTCCTGTGAACGCGCGCACACAGGCACACGCGTTCACAGGATCGGAAGGTAAGCGAGTGGATCTCCAGCCTGCCAGCGGCGATCGTTCGCTGGCAGGCTGGAGATGTGATTTTTTTAACCCCTAACAGGTATATTAGACGCTGTTTTGATAACAGCGTCTAATATACCTGCTACCTGGTCCTCTGGTGGTCCCTTTTGTTTGGATCGACCACCAGAGGACACAGGTAGCTCAGCAATATGTAGCACCAAGCACCACACTACACTACACTACACCCCCCCCCGTCACTTATTAACCCCTTATTAGCCCCTGATCACCCCATATAGACTGCCTGATCACCCCCCCTGTCATTGATCACCCCCTGTAAAGCTCCATTCAGACGTCCGCATGATTTTTACGGATCCACTGATAGATGGATCGGATCCGCAAAACGCATACGGACGTCTGAATGGAGCCTTACAGGGGCGTGATCAATGACGGGGGTGATCACCCCATATAGACTCCCTGATCACCCCCCTGTCATTGATCACCCCCCTGTCAGGCTGCATTCAGATGTCCGTATGTTTTTTACGGATCCACGGATACATGGATCGGATCCGCAAAACACATACAGACGTCTGAATGGAGCCTTACAGGGGGGTGATCACCCCATATAGACTCCCTGATCACCCCCATGTCATTGTTCACCCCCTTGTAAGGCTCCATTCAGACGTCCGTATGATTTTTACGGATCCACTGATACATGTATCGGATCCGCAAAACACATACGAACATCTGAATGGAGCCTTATAGGGGGGTGATCAATGACAGGGGGGTGATCACCCCATATAGGCTCCCTGATCACCCCCCTGTAAGGCTGCATTCAGATGTCCGTATGTTTTTTACGGATCCACGGATACATGGATCGGATCCGCAAAACACTGACGGACATCTGAATGGAGCCTTACAGGGGGGTGATCAATGACAGGGGGTGATCACCCCATATAGACTCCCTGATCACCCCCCCTGTCATTGATCACCCCCTTGTAAGGCTCCATTCAGACGTCCGTATGATTTTTACGGATCTACTGATACATGTATCGGATCCGCAAAACACATACGAACATCTGAATGGAGCCTTATAGGGGGGTGATCAATGACAGGGGGGTGATCACCCCATATAGGCTCCCTGATCACCCCCTGTAAGGCTGCATTCAGATGTCCGTATGTTTTTTACGGATCCACGGATACATGGATCGGATCCGCAAAACACATACGGACATCTGAATGGAGCCTGACAGGGGGGTGATCAATGACAGGGGGGTGATCAATGACAGGGGGGTGATCACCCCATATAGACTCCATGATCACCCCCCTGTCATTGATCACTCCCCTGTCATTGATCACTCCCCTGTCATTGATCACTCCCCTGTCATTGATCACTCCCCTGTCATTGATCACTCCCCTGTAAGGCTCCATTCAGACATTTTTTTGGCCCAAGTTAGCGGAAATTTATTTATTTTTCTTACAAAGTCTCATATTCCACTAACTTGTGTCAAAAAATAAAATCTCACATGAACTCACCATACCCCTCACGGAATCCAAATGCGTAAAATCTTTTAGACATTTATATTCCAGACTTCTTCTCACGCTTTAGGGCCCCTAGAATGCCAGGGCAGTATAAATACCCCACATGTGACCCCATTTCGGAAAGAAGACACCCCAAGGTATTCGCTGAGGGGCATATTGAGTCCATGAAAGATTGAAACTTTTGTCCCAAGTTAGCGGAAAGGGAGACTTTGAAAAAAAAAAAAAAAAAAAAAAAAAACAATTTCCGCTAACTTGTGCCAAAAAAAATAAATTTCTATGAACTCGCCATGCCCCTCATTGAATACCTTGGGGTGTCTTCTTTCCAAAATGGGGTCACATGTGGGGTATTTATACTGCCCTGGCATTTTAGGGGCCCTAAAGCGTGAGAAGAAGTCTGGGATCCAAATGTCTAAAAATGCCCTCATAAAAGGAATGTGGGCCCCTTTGCGCATCTAGGCTGCAAAAAAGTGTCACACATCTGGTATCGCCGTACTCAGGAGAAGTTGGGCAATGTGTTTTGGGGTGTCATTTTACATATACCCATGCTGGGTGAGATAAATATCTTGGTCAAATGCCAACTTTGTATAAAAAATGGGAAAAGTTGTCTTTTGCCGAGATATTTATCTCACCCAGCATGGGTATATGTAAAAAGACACCCCAAAACACATTGCCCAACTACTCCTGAATACGGAGATACCAGATGTGTGACACTTTTGCAGCCTAGGTGGGCAAAGGGGCCCACATTCCAAAGAGCACCTTTCGGATTTCACAGGTCATTTACCTACTTACCACACATTAGGGCCCCTAGAATGCCAGGGCAGTATAACTACCCCACAAGTGACCCCATTCTGGAAAGAAGACACCCCAATGTATTCCGTGAGGGGCATGGCAAGTTCCTAGAATTTTTTATTTTTTGTCACAAGTTAGCAGAAAATTATGATTTTTTTTTTTTTTTACAAAGTCTCATATTCCACTAACTTGTGACAAAAAATAAAAACTTCCATGAACTCACTATGCCCATCACGAAGTACCTGGGGGTGTCTTCTTTCCAAAATGGGGTCACTTGTGGGGTAGTTATACTGCCCTGGCATTTTAGGGGCCGAATGCGTGAGAAGTGGTTTGAAATCAAAATCTGTAAAAAATGGCCGGTGAAATCTGAAAGGTGCTCTTTGGAATGTGGGCCCCTTTGCCCACCTAGGCTGAAAAAAAGTGTCACACATCTGGTATCCCTGTACTCAGGAGAAGTTGGGCAATGTGTTTTGGGGTGTCTTTTTACATATACCCATGCTGGGTGAGAGAAATATCTCGGCAAAAGACAACTTTTCCCATTTTTTTTATACAAAGTTGGCATTTGACCGAGATATTTATCTCACCCAGCATGGGTATATGTAAAATGACACCCCAAAACACATTGCCCAACTTCTCCTGAGTACGGCAATACCAGATGTGTGACACTTTTTTGCAGCCTAGGTGGGCAAAGGGGCCCACATTCCAAAGAGCACCTTTCGGATTTCACCGGCCATTTTTTACAGATTTTGATTTCAAACTACTTTGAACGCATTTGGGCCCCTAAAATGCCAGGGCAGTATAACTACCCCACAAGTGACCCCATTTTGGAAAGAAGACACCCCAAGGTATTTCGTGATGGGCATAGTGAGTTCATGGAAGTTTTTATTTTTTGTCACAAGTTAGTGGAATATGAGACTTTGTAAGAAAAAAAAAAAAATTTAAAAAAAAATCATCATTTTCCGCTAACTTGTGACAAAAAATAAAAAAATTCTAGGAACTCGCCATGCCCCTCACGGAATACCTTGGGGTGTCTTCTCTCCAAAATGGGGTCACTTGTGGGGTAGTTATACTGCCCTGGCATTCTAGGGGCCCAAATGTGTGGTAAGTAGTTTGAAATCAAAATCTGTAAAAAATGGCCGGTGAAATCCGAAAGGTGCTCTTTGGAATGTGGGCCCCTTTGCCCACCTAGGCTGCAAAAAAGTGTCACACATCTGGTATTGCCGTACTCAGGAGAAGTTGGGCAATGTGTTTTGGGGTGTCATTTTACATATACCCATGCTGGGTGAGAGAAATATCTTGGCAAAAGACAACTTTTCCCATTTTTTTATACAAAGTTGGCATTTGACCGAGATATTTATCTCACCCAGCATGGGTATATGTAAAATGACACTCCAAAACACATTGCCCAACTTCTCCTGAGTACGGCAATACCAGATGTGTGACACTTTTTTGCAGCCTAGGTGGGCAAAGGGGCCCACATTCCAAAGAGCACCTTTCGGATTTCACCGGCCATTTTTTACAGATTTTGATTTCAAACTACTTACCATACATTCGGGCCCCTAGAATGCCAGGGCAGTATAACTACCCCACAAGTGACCCCATTTTGGAAAGAAGACACCCCAAGGTATTCGCTGATGGGCATAGTGAGTTCATAGAAGTTTTTATTTTTTGTCACAAGTTAGTGGAATATGAGACTTTGTAAGAAAAAAAATAAAATAAAAAAAATCATCATTTTCCGCTAACTTGTGACAAAAAATAAAAAGTTCTATGAACTCACTATGCCCATCAGTGAATACCTTAGGGTGTCTACTTTTCGAAATGGGGTCATTTGTGGGGTGTTTGTACTGTCTGGCCATTGTAGAACCTCAGGAAACATGACAGGTGCTCAGAAAGTCAGAGCTGCTTCAAAAAGCGGAAATTCACATTTTTGTACCATAGTTTGTAAACGCTATAACTTTTACCCAAACCATTTTTTTTTTACCCAAACATTTTTTTTTTGGCAAAGACATGTAGAACAATAAATTTAGAGAAAAATTTATATATGGATGTCGTTTTTTTTGCAAAATTTTACAACTGAAAGTGAAAAATGTCATTTTTTTTGCAAAAAAAAATCGTTAAAATTTCGATTAATAACAAAAAAAGTAAAAATGTCAGCAGCAATGAAATACCACCAAATGAAAGCTCTATTAGTGAGGAGAAAAGGAGGTAAAATTCATTTGGGTGGTAAGTTGCATGACCGAGCAATAAACCGCTAAAGTTGTGGAGTGCCAATTTGTAAAAAAGGACCTGGTCACTAGGGGGGTATAAACCTGTGGTCCTTAAGTGGTTAAGAGACAACTTCCCAGCATGTTTCAGTGATACACAGGTAAATGTTACATGCTGCGCGTCTCCAAATCCTTCATTCATGTTTAGGCCTCCATGTCACATGGAAATGTACCACAAAAATTAACTATATGAATAAGTCGCGCAAAAGTTTGCAACTTTTAAAATACCATTGCGTATGTGCAAGTGGAGTTTCTATTTTCCAAAAGGAGGCATGGCAAAGGCGGGACCATTAGCCCAAACACATTTATCATCATTTACACCAGTTTTCTGGAGTAAATGAGGATTGAAATGATTGACTGCCAGGGGATGCCTTTAATTTAAGTTAAGTGCATTTAAATTAAGTGCATCTTCCAGTGGAGCAAGGCAATATCAAGACCAGCATATAAATGCCGCTCTCGATTAAATGAGCCCATGTATCCATATATGAAATGTAGAATATTGTTTTAACTAGGAAATTGGAATAACAAAGGGGGTAAGAGCTGGAAGTATCACAACCCGAGTTCATGTTTTGCGTTTCATTTTGGAAGCTTTAGTTTTTTACACTACGGAAAATCTAAGACGCTTTAGGAGTTCTAGCCAGAAGGCAAATGCCAAGAGAATATTTTACATATGGTGAAGCAATAAATGTCCACACACAGGATCTGTAAATACGATATTTTACAGCTCTATAATCATTTTACAACCAAAACACAGGAGGTTTTGTGACTGCCTGCTGCATAAGCAGAATAAAGGCTGGCATTAACAGCAGCCACAATTCTGCTGACAGATTCTCAGTGCAAGGCCCTGTTCTATTACCAGATCACACCAGCTAATAAAAGAAGCCGACTGATGAACTGCTGTTAATATACTTAGTCCCCAAATAAATAAGAGCGTGTACACACCCTATGAACGAGTTCCACGCATCGGACTTGCAGTGTGAATATGCGGCAGCTCCCGCCCTGACGGGGTCGCATAACATTATACTGATTTATGATGCTATGTAACACTTAAAGTTCTGAAATGTATTGGATGTCAGCGTTATAAAATACATTCAAGACCTCTAAAGGGTCTGTAATCATTGGGGTGTCCTGTGCAGCAGACAGAAGTTCTCTGTAGCCATTCTTTACTCTGGCTAATTGATGAAGGTCCAGAATGAAGGACTCCCCTCATTAGGGAGAGAAGTGTTCTCCGATCCCAAATTAGTACTAGAAGATAGCTGTCAGTCACAGCTGTTCTCCAGTGGGGAATCGCACAGCTTCGGTGTCCCGTGTGGTCCCCATCATGTACACTGGGATATGGGAAAGGGAGCCTTCCCACAATGGGCATGTACATGAGAATATGGGAAGAGGTTAAAGTCTTTATCAAACAGAAAATTATTGAAAATTCTGCAAACACTGAATTTTTTTTAAACTAAACTACAACATGCTCTGGGTACGGCATTTTTCCAATAGGTTTCTCAGAAGTCTTGGGGATTTGTCCTCCGGATAGGTGATCAATATCCACCCGGAACCCCTGCTGTTTAGCTGTTTAGCTGTTCTGCAGTAGCTCCGGAGCTGGAATTCGGGGTAGGAACTACACAACTCTGTCCACTGTGTAGTGGACAGAGCTGGTACCTGCTCTCACTGAAGTGAATGGGAGCAGCGCTGCAGTTGCCAGCACAGTCTACTAGACAACGGACTGAGCAGTGGATTTGCGGCGCCAACTTCCAGTGCTACTTTGGAACAGCTTATTAGTGGGGGGGTGTGGTGTTGGATCAGCTATGATCAGAGATTGATGACTTTTTCTGAGGAAAGGTCATCAATATAAAAACCCCAAAGAACCCAAATAAAATAAAAACCACCACGAAAAAGGCAATGAAAAATACTTGAAAACAAAAGGTTTAAAAATGCTTAATTTGTGTATGTGAGGCCTAGCAGCGGCTTGAACATGAATGAAGTAACTCTACCTTCTTCGGAACAGCGGACACCGTCACATCTTTCTTTTTCACATTTTGCTCTGGACCAGCTTTCTTAATTTCCTTATCAATAAAAACTTTGTCCACGGATTCTTGTTTTTTCTGTGGAGTCCCAGAGTCAGATTCTCTGGTATTGACCGGATTGATTTCTTTTTCTTCTTGAGTACTAGTGTCCCTGATGTCACCCTTGTCTGGGTCTTGTTTTTTGTCTTGATATTTATCCGGTGTGGTACTATCTGATGAAGAATGGATTTCTACTTTGGGAGGTTTGGTGTCTAAAGATGGCTTTGTAGAACGATCAGGAATAATTTTAACATTTTGAACTGGATTGTTTTCTTTCACTTCATTCCTAGGTATTTTTGAATTATCACCAATTACAACAGTTGGCTTCTTAGTGCGATCAATCTACAAGTAATAAATATAAGGACAGAAAAGCACATTAGAAAAGTAAAACAGGAAAAAAAGGGAAAATGTAATGTTAAAGAGAACACAGAAGCATTATTGGTTTAAAAACTTAAAAAAATGTATTAACCATATGAAAAATCCTTGCCCTCTAAAAACCAGATCCTTCAAACAATGTTGAACTGGTGGCCAGGTCAGATCCTGATCCTGTTCTGGATCAATAGGTTGTGTAACAGGAAAGACTGACAACAAAATAAGGCATCAATATACTTAAAGCGAACCTGTCACCATGATTTTGTGCACAGAGCTGGGGACATGGGCTGCTAGATGGCCACTAGCTCATCTGCAGTACCCAGGTCCCACAGCTCTCTGCGCTTTTATTGTGTTAAAAAAACGTTTTGAGTGATATGCAAATTACCTGATATGAGTCCTGTAGCCGGAGATGAGTCAAGCGTCAAGGAGCCCAGCACCGCCCCGCGTCCTCCGAATCTCCTCCTTGCTGGCTGACGTCACAGAGCTGGAGCGCCGAAATCTTGCGATGCGCGAGCTAGCGCATGCGTAGTTCGTTCACTGTGCTGATGCCAGCACAGGTAATGAACATGATGCCGACACTGTGCATGCGCTAGCTCGCGCATCGCAAGATTTCGGCGCTCCAGCTCTGTGACGTCAGCCGGCAAGGAGGAGATTCGGAGGATGCGGGGCGGTGCTGGGCTCCTTGACGCTTGACTCATCTCCGGCTACAGGACTCATATCAGGTAATTTGCATATCACTCAAAACGTTTTTTTAACACAATAAAAGCGCGAGAGCTGTGGGACCTGGGTACTGCAGATGTGCTAGTGGTCACCTAGCAGCCCATGTCCCCAGCTCTATGCGCAAAATCATGGTGACAGGTTCGCTTTAAAGGGGTTATCCAAGTTATGAAAAAATAATAATATAGCACTGAATATATGATATATAACTGAGCTAAGCAAGTTTTATGCAAAAAAATAATAATATATATATTTCCTCATTTCCCTGGTTCTTTTCTGGCCCTTTGTTTACCTGCAATAAAAACAATCTCTGCCCCTCCCCCTGCTCTGCTAAGGGAGCGAATACAAGAGCTGCCCTGAGTGACATGTCTGCCTGCTGGGAGACTCTGCAGCTTGTTATATGTGTATGACTACAAGTCCCAGCTGTATAATGACACTGCTAAGGGAGTTCATACAAGAGCTGCCCTGAGTGACATGTCTGCCTGCTGGGAGACTCTGCAGCTTGTTATATGTGTAGGACTACAAGTCCCAGCTGTATAATGACACTGCTAAGGGAGCGAATACAAGAGCTGCCCTGAGTGACATGTCTGCCTGCTGGGAGACTCTGCATCTTGTTATATGTGTAGGACTACAAGTCCCAGCTGTATAATGACACTGCTAAGGGAGCGAATACAAGAGCTGCCCTGAGTGACATGTCTGCCTGCTGGGAGACTCTGCAGCTTGTTATATGTGTAGGACTACAAGTCCCAGCTGTATAATGACACTGCTAAGGGAGTGGATACAAGAGCTGCCCTGAGTGACATGTCTGCCTGCTGGGAGACTCTGCAGCTTGTTGTATATGTAGGACTACAAGTCCCAGCTGTATAATGACACTGCTAAGGGAGTGGATACAAGAGCTGCCCTGAGTGCTGGGAGAAAACAGCAACTTGTAAGTGTAGAACTACAAGTTCCACTTATATAATGACACTGCTAATACACACAGGATCTTCCCCCTACCTGTAATGCTTTGCAGAACTTCTCTTTCAGCTCCTGTGCCCAGCATTTGTCTCCTCACTGCCTACAGCTACACAGTAAACACTTCAGCCCTGAGTCTGTGCAGCTGAAGGAGTTAAGAGTCTTAGAGCACACAGCCGGCAGTGAAGGGGGCGTGGCGTTTTGTTTACAGGCTTGTAAACCACCTTTATCAGAGCAGGGAGAGAAGCTGACATCACAGGTCATGTGACCCCAGTGAAATCGGAGAAACCAGCCACTGGAGATAAAGTGAGTGAATTGGAAAGCTGTTACATTTGCCCAGTTAGGAACATAGAAAGAACAAAAAAATAACTCGGACAACCCCTTTAAGTGATATACTTAGATCATGTTACAGCTGAAGGTGCACTAATGGGATTTATTATATGAATTCACCTACCTGAGGGATAAGCTTGGTAGGTTCTGCAGGCTGTACAGGACCTGCTGGCTCTGACTCCTGAATTATACTGATTGGTTCTTCTAGTTTTACTGCTTGAATGACTTTTCTTTCTCCATCTTGAACATCTGGTGAATACACTGGAGAAGGTTGGACCTGAACAGCAGGTGGAGGAGGTGGTGGCGGTGGTGGCTCTTCCAGAGAGGGATAGCTAAAATTCACTAGTACAAAGAGGAAAGGAACATAAGCTATGCATACAAGCCATTAATGTGGTGTATAGCTTGTGCTAATAGGGTCCCATATGTATCCTAGAATGGCACATGGAGGCAATGTAGGGATTCCTTCCAGTTGGGACTCTCTATTTTCAGTAGAGAAGTTTGGAGGATCACCAGTAGCCATGCATTATAGAGGCAACTACGGAATGCAATTGGCAAGCACATCCCTTAAAGGGGTTGCACCAAGTTTATAAGTTATCCCCTTATCCACAGGATAGGGTATAACTAGCTGAACGTTAGCGGTCTGAACACAGGGAACCCCACCGATCCAGAGAAAGGGGATCCCGTACTCCCGTTCTGATGGAGCGGCAGGTTGGGCATGCGCCCTGCCTCTACATTCATTCTCTATAGGAGAGCTGGAGATAACCGAGTACACAGCTCTGCTATCTGCAACGCTTCCATAGAGAATGGATGGGACGGCAGAGGGAATGGAACCCTCAGCAATCAGCTAGTTATCTCCTATCCTGTGGATAGGGGATACATTAGAAATCTCTTTAAAGAGGACCTTTCATCTGGAAAAAAATTCTGAACCAAGTATCATGATATATACAGCGGCTCCCAGGGATCTCACTATTATCCCTGGGCGCCGCTCCGTTCTCCTGCTATGCCCTCCGGTATGTTCGGGGACTTGGTTATAGTAGGCGGAGACTGCCCTTGTTCTCCTGGGCGTCTCCTTCTCCCAGGCTGTAGTGCTGGCCAATCGCAGCACAGAGCTCACAGTCTGGGAGAAAAAAAACTCTCAGGCAGTGAGCTCTGCTCTGCACTGCGATTGGCCAGCGCTACAGACTGGGAGAAGGAGACGCCCAGGAGAACAAGGGCAGTCTCCGCCCAGTATAACCAAGTCCCCGAAGTCTCTGCCCAGGGATAATAGTAAGTGCAGTGAGATCCCTGGGCGCCGCTGTACATATCATGACACTTCGTTCAGAACTTTTTGCCAGATAAAAGGTCCTCTTTAACAACCACTTTAACATTAAAAATAGGTTGCAGAGAGCACCAGCGTGAAAAACCCATGTTAGCAGCTGCAGCTGAAAATAATGTACAGTAAATTGAAATCTCTAAAGAAGACTTACCATATATAAATATATACAACGCCCTTTAAATGTACAAAAAAAATAAATAAAATAAAAACTATCACGTTTACACTGCCTGGTGCTGTCAAAGTACAGAGAGAGCTGACCCTCTAGGTGTAAAGGTAACGCCCCGTTGCTTCTAGAGGATCATTTGCATATATTAAAAACGAGATTTTTGTGAACTCACCTGTAAAATCTCTTTCTCGCTTTATTCATTTTCGGACACAGGACTGTGGGTATAGCTTGCTGCTGCCACTAGGAGGCGACACTAGGCTGAAAGCTGTTAGCTCCTCCCCTGCAGGCTATACCCCCTCCAGCCTGGAGAGAGCATATCAGTTTGTGCTTCAGCAGTAGGAGAAACAGTACCGAAACAAAAACACAACCAGTAAGGACCACTGCCCAACAAAAAAAAAAAAAACGGACACCAGCCCCAAACGGCAACTCGGACCCACTGGCCTCATAATAAAAGAAAAAATGGGTGGGTGCTGTGTCCCCCAATGAATAAAGCGAGAAAGAGATTTTACAGGTGAGTTCACAAAAATCTCGTTTTCTCGCTCATATCATTGGGGGACACAGGACCGTGGGACGTCCTAAAGCAGTCCCCGGGGCGGGAAACAACCACTGGCCCAGAACAAAACCAACTCCCTCCGGTAAGACACTACACTGCGGCCTGCAAAACTCTGCGGCCAAGAGCAGCATCCGCCGAGGTGAAAGAATGCACTCGGTAAAATTTTGTGAAGGTGTGTAAAGAGGACCAAGTCGCTGCCTTACACAATTGAGACGCCGAAGCGTGGTGAAGGTGAGCCCAAGAAGCCCCGACCGCCCTGGTAGAGTGAGCCGTGATACCGGGAGGAGGAACCTTGCCCTTAGAGCGGTAGGCCTCTGCAATGGCCGATCTAATCCACCGAGCAATCGTCACCTTCGAGGCTGCCAAACCTTTACGAGGACCTTCCGAGATTACGAACAGGGAGTCCGTACGTCTAAAAGGGGCCACCACTGCCAGGTAGATCCGCAAGGCCCGTACCACATCCAGACGGTGGAGAGCCACCTCCCTAGGATGAGAAGGCTCAGGGCAAAAAGAGGGCAGAACAATGTCCTCATTAACATGAAACGCCGACACCACCTTCGGCAGGAAGGACGGCACTGTCCGGAGTACTACCTTGTCTTGATGAAACACCAAGAATGGCTCTTTGGACGAGAGAGCCGCCAGTTCCGACACCCGCCGGATGGAGGTAATTGCAACCAGAAACGCAACCTTCCATGAAAGCATGCGAAGGGAGACTGATCGCAGAGGTTCAAATGGCTCGGACTGGAGCGCTACCAGCACCAGATTCAGGTCCCAGGAATGCAACGGTGGCCGATAAGGGACTGCGGTGTGAGCCACTCCCTGTATGAAAGTCTTGACCGGACCCAACACCGCCAGTGTACGCTGGAAAAAAATGGAAAGAGCAGAAACCTGACCTTTCAGCGAACTCAGAGCTAGTCCCAGCTCTAAACCCGCCTGAAGGAAAGCCAGCACCGTAGGGAGGGAAAACTGCCTGGGAGGAAGATCCCTGTCCTCACAGAATTTGAGGAAAGATTTCCACGTCCGATAATAGATCTTGGCGGAGGAGGGCTTCCTAGCCCTAATCATCGTGCGAACAACTGCATCGGAGAAACCTCTTTGCTTCAACAGGAAGGTTTCAATAGCCACGCCGTTAAACGTAGCGTATTTAAACCCTAGTGGAAGACTGGGCCCTGTGAGAGCAGGTCGGGCCTGAGTGGAAGGGGCCACGGCACGTCTCCCAGAAGAAGAATAAGCTCTGAGTACCAAGCTCGACGAGGCCAGTCTGGGGCGATCAGAAGCGTCTGAATGCCCTCCATCCTGATTCTGCGTAGGATCCGAGGTAGGAGCGGTAACGGAGGGAACACGTACAGAAACGTAAAGTTGTCCCACGGAGCCACGAGGGCGTCCACGTCGTACACCATCGGATCTCTTGCGCGAGACAGAAAGCACGGGAGTTTGTGATTTAGCCTGTACGCCATCAGATCCACTTCTGGGCGTCCCCACCGGAGACAAAGGTCCTCGAACACCTCCGGATGGAGAGACCACTCCCCCGAGTCCACCGTCGTTCGGCTGAGGAAGTCCGCTGTCCAATTGTCCACACCCGGGATGAATATAGCCGAGATCACCGGAACATGGGCTTCCGCCCACTGCAGAATCCTTGCAGCCTCGTTCATCACCGTCCCGCTGCGAG
This sequence comes from Bufo bufo, assembly GCF_905171765.1. Classification (NCBI taxonomy): domain Eukaryota; kingdom Metazoa; phylum Chordata; class Amphibia; order Anura; family Bufonidae; genus Bufo; species Bufo bufo. The sequence continues at coordinate 666,345,433 of NC_053389.1, forward strand.
TCCCCCCTTGGTGGTTGATATAGGCAACCGCTGTAGCGTTGTCCGACTGTATCCTGACCGGACGGCCCTGCAAGTAGGGGGTCCAATGGCAGAGGGAGAGGTAGATGGCCCGGAGCTCCAGTATATTGATAGGTAGTTTGGACTCCGACGGAGACCAAACGCCTTGGGCTGTCCGGGTACCGAAGACCCCTCCCCAGCCGCTGAGGCTGGCGTCGGTCGTGACCACCGTCCATGACACTGGAAGGAAGGACTTCCCCGAGGACATGTGGTCCGGTACCATCCACCAGCCCAGAGCCGCGCGCACTGGGTGGGACAGAGAGATCCTGAGGTCCAGAGAATCCCGGGACTTGTCCCAGGAGGACAAAATGAGCCTCTGAAAATCCCTGGTGTGGAACTGGGCTAATGGAATCGCCTCGAAGGAGGCCACCATCAGGCCCAGTACTCGCATGCAGCTGCGAATCGACACCCTGCGGCGCTGAATGAGCAGACGCACCGTCCTCTGAATGTCCGATCTCTTGTCCAGTGGTAGACGCACCACGGCAGCCTCGGAGTCCAGTGTCATGCCCAAGAATCTGATCTGAGTGGTGGGAGACAGGCATGACTTCCTCAGGTTGATAATCCCCCCGAAGCGAGTGAGGGTGCTCATCGTAATCTGAAGACTCTCTTCGCATTGAGCCGCTGTAGGTGCCTTGATTAAGATGTCGTCCAGATACGGGAGAAGAGTAATGCCTCTGGACCGCAGAATCCCCAGAAGAGGGGCAAGAACTTTTGTAAATACTCGCGGAGCCGTCGCCAGACCGAACGGCAGAGCGACGAACTGGTAATGAGCTGCCTGGATGGCAAATCGAAGGAACCGTTGGTGGGCTGTGGCGATGGGGATGTGGAGATATGCATCCTGGATGTCTAAGGACACCATGTGCTCCCCTTTCACCAGTGAAGCAACCACGGAACGAAGGGACTCCATCCTGAACCTTTGAACCCGCAGATAACGGTTCAACAGTTTTAGGTCCAGCACTGGCCTCACATCGCCCTCCTTTTTGGGGACCACAAACAGGTTGGAATAAAAACCCGTAAACCGCTCCTCCAAGGGAACAGGGGAAATCACCCCCCGTGAGAGAAGTGACTGGACTGCGTGCAAAAGAGCCGCGGCCCGGATGGGATCCCTGGAGGGCTGGGAGAGGAAGAAGCGGTTGGGGGGAAGAGACCTGAACTCTATTTTGTAGCCCGAGGAGACAACCTCGAGCGCCCATGCGTCCGGGAGAAGACGCCCCCCCACCTGTGAGGGTGGGGACAAACCTTCATGCTGAAGGCTGCTTACCTGGGGCTGTGCGAGGCTGCTGAGGCCGCGGAAGCCAGGCCTGCTGGGGCTTAAAGGACGGTCCTTTCCGCCGATCCTGATTGGGCGGCCCCGCCGCTGAGGTGGGTGCTGAACGGGTGCCCGAAAAGCGGCGAAAGGACTGAAAGCGAGAAGATGAAGTTCTGGACTGAAAAAGGAGATTTTTGTGAAACTCACCTGTAAAATCTTTTTCTCGTCTTTTCCATTGGGGGACACAGACCATGGGTATAGCTTGAGGTATTAGTAGGAGGGACACTATGCAAATGAAAGAGCTCCTCCTCCTCGGGCTATACCCCCCGACTCCACCAGGAGGAACTCAGGCGTTGCACAAGCAGTAGGAGAAGGAGCAAGAAAAAATTATGGAAACCATCGGACCAAGCCATAAGGTCCAACCATAAGCAAAAACTGAATTGAAGACCCCTCCTGCAACAGACAGAATGGGTGGGAGCTGTGTCCCCCAATGGAAAAGACGAGAAAAAGATTTTACAGGTGAGTTTCACAAAAATCTCCTTTTCTCGTGCTTTTTTCCATTGGGGGACACAGACCATGGGACGTCCTAAAGCAGTCCATGGGGTGGGAAAAAATCTCAGCACCGCCAGGAGGAACGTCCAACGGTCAAACAGGAACCACAGCCTGTAAAACCCTGCGGTCAAAGACAGCATCAGGGATGCAGCTGAAAAAACTTCGTAAAGGAACGTAAGGACGACCAGGTGGCCGCCTTACGCAGCTTAGACGCAGAGGCACGATTGCGCCTTGCCCAGGAAGCCTTCACCACCCTAGTGGCGTGAGCAGCATTTCGTGCTGGGGGAACCCTAACACGAGCGCGACAACAGCAGAGCGGATCCATCGCGCCACAGTGACCTTGGAGGCCGCCAGACCCCTACGAGGTCCCTCAGAAACCACAAGGAGGAATCAGAACTGCGGACGCAAGTGGTAGCCGTGAGATACACTTCCAAGGCCCGGACGACAGCCAGGGAGTGTAGAGCGCGTTCCCTGGAGTTTGCCGGAGAAGGGCAAAAGGAGGGCAGGACAAGATCCTTGCTAAAAGGTGGAAAGAAGAGACCACCTCGGGCAAAAAGGAGGGAACCGGACGGAACACAACCGTATCCTGGAGAAAAACTAGAAAGGGGCTCCTGGCGGGAAAGAGCGGCCAGCTCCGACACCCGTCTGATGGGAGATGTGGCCACAAGGAAGACCACTCTCCAGGTGAGAAAGGTCAGGGAGACCTCTCTCAGAGGTTCGAAAGGGGCCGTCTGCAGAGCGCGCAGGACCAAATTGAGATCTCAAGGAGGCAAAAGGGGAACATACGGGAACCGAATGTGCCACCCTCTGAAGAAAGAACTTCACAGGACCCATAAGAGCAAGGGACCCTTGAAAAAGGACGGCAGCGCCGAAACCTGACCCTTCAGGGAACTCAGCGACAGTCCCATCTCAAGTCCGGACTGAAGAAAAAACAGCACCATCGGGATGGGAAAGCGAGGGGAGGGAACCCCGAGTTCTCACAAAAAGTCATGAAGGCCTACTAGGTACGGTAGTAATCCGGAAGGAAGCCGGCTTCCCCTGATCATGATTCTAACCACCGAATCCGAGAATCCCCTCTTCTTCAGGATGGCGGTTTCAACAGCCACGCCGTTAAACGAAGAGACCGTAGATTCCGGAGGAAGAGAGGACCCCGAGACAGTAGAATCTCCCTGTCGGGAAGAAGCCATGGGGCATCCGCCAGCATCCGAGCCACGTCCGAGAACCATGCGTGGTTAGGTCAATCTGGGGTGATGAGGACGGTCGAATCCCATCCACCGCAATCTTGCGTAGACCCCTCGACAGAAGAGAAGCGGAAGGAAGACATAGAGGAGGCTGAAGACTTGCCACGGAGACACCAGCGCGTCCACCCCATACGCCTTCGGACCTTGGGCGCGAGCCGGAGACCTGGGAGCTTGTTGTTGAACCTATGACGACATCAGATCCACATCCGGACGGCACCACCTGCCACGCACGTCATCGCAGACACCCGGATGCAGAGACCCTCGCCTGGCTCCACCTTGTTTCGACTTAGAAAGTCCGCAGCCCAGATGCCTATTCCCGGAAGGAATACTGCTGGCCACACAGGAACGTGCGACTCTGCCCACAGCAGAATTTTTTATTTTATTTTATTTTATTTATTTATTTTATTTTTTATTACTTCCCGCATCACTGTCCGGCTGCGGTCCCACCTTGATGGCTGAAGTAATTCACTCTCAGCTCAAGGATGTTGATAGGGAAAACTATTCCGTCGCCGACCAAACCCCCAGAATCGAGTGGGACCGGAGAACGCCGCCCCAGCCAGAGGCAGGCATCAGTGGTCCAGGAAAAGAACGGGAGTAACGATCTTCCCGCCGTCAGGTTCTGTAGAAAAAAACAGAACGCGCCACCTGCAGATGTAATCATACAGACCACGAGAGGTCTCGTCCCAGAGGGAAAGATCTCCTGTCGCGGCGACAGAGTGTGAGAAAAAAACTGGACATATGGTACGGCCTCGGAAGAGGCCACCACAAGACCGAGGACCCGCAGGTACCCCCGAAAGGAGAGACACAGGGAGCGCAGAAGGTGCGACACCGCCATCTGGATCCAGAAGACCTAGTTGTCTGAAAGAAAAAATCTCTTGGTCAAGGCATCCAAAAATATCCCCAGAAGGAGAGCTTCAGGGACGGGAGGAGAAGGATCGTGGAAGTCAATCAACCATCCGAGCTGTTTAATTTGAACAGTGATCCGGACGCCAAGAAATGTCCTTGGTGCGAGGAAGAGCCATCAAAGGCGCTAGGATCATGGTACAGACCCTAGGGGCAGTCGCTAACCCGAAAGGGAGGGCGAAAAAAATACATAGAGTCAGCCACCCATGGCAAGCGCAGGAATCGTTGTGAGATTCTGTGATCGGGCCATGCGGACAGGCGTCCTGGAAGTCTACGGACGCGAGGAATTACCCTGAAGAAGAGAAACAATAACAGAGCGGAGGGATACCAATTGAAACCTCCTTATCCGGAGGAAAAAATTTGAGCAGCTTCGGATCCAGGGTCGGACGCACCGACCCCTCCTTCCTTGGAACGATGAACAGGTCTGAAAAGAAACCCGTGCCCTGTTCCTCTGGAGAAACCGGGGTAATAATACCCCTGGTCCAGAAGGGAAGAAACTGCCATCCAGAGATCATAGGCGCGGAACGGATCCCCCGAAACGCTGGATGTAAACTATCTTGTAACCCGACGTTACAATTCTTAGAGCCCAGGCGTTCCTGAACATGAGCCCTCCAAACCTGTGGAAGTAGCAGGGAGGCAGACTGCGTCCTTGGACACCATGACGGCTGGGGCTTGAAGGGGGGAGGTTCCTGCGGGAGTCCTGTAGCCCCCCCAGCGGCGGGGCAGCGAAAGGACTGGTACTGGAACCGGAGGACCCGGTTCGAAAAGGACGTTAGGACGTAGGTGTGGAATGTAAGAGTTCTTGCCCCCAGATAGCGGTAGGGAAGAACTCGTCCAGCTGAGCCCTAAAAAACCTGGAACCCTCAAAGGGGAGGTTAGTAAGGGGACACTTGGAGAAGCGTCAGCGTCCCACACTATTAACCCAACCTCTCTGTGCAGAATGACCGAGAGGGCTGCAATGCGGGTAAAGAGGGAATCAATGCCCATGGAAGCCTCGCAAAGGAATTTGGAAGACTGAGACACCTGGAGAACCAAATCCGGTGTGTCAGTAGACGCATCATGTGCCGCCAGGTTCAGGTGGTGGCGCTGCAACCACACTTGGGGAGAACACTGACCTAACGTGCCCGCCAGAGATAAATGGCTCTTGAGAGAGAATCTAGGCGCCTGTCCAGAACGTCCTGCAGAGAGGAGCCGGTAAGGACAGGGAAGGCAGTGATCCTGGACACTGGGGGATCCACCCTAGGGGAGAAGACCAGCCCTCCACACTGCTCAGTCGTAAAAGGAGGATCCTGTCCCAGGTTCTGGGTATGACCGCGGAAATTCCTCATGGATAGGAAAAAATGCGGCAACCTATGGCTTCTTGGACAGAAAACCAAAAAAAGGGGGGGAACTCCCGCGTAGAGGAGAATCCCCTTGGAGATTACAGGTGTCATGGACAGCCGCTACTAAGTCCGCCAAACGTGGGGAGCTTAGGCGGAGGGACCCGCTCCATGACCTCGTCCGAGCCGGACAATCCCCCTTCAGACCTGCGCTCCTTAGGGGGGGGGGGAGAGTCGTCTGAACACACCTCTAGATGAGGGGGGAAAACGGAGTCATCCAAGATGGATGCTACCGCTCACGCTGCCTCTTATTAGTCAGGCGACCTCAGCGGGAACCACTGCGGGGAGACGGAGTGGTAGGGGCCACTGGATTGGCAACTGCCATACGGTCCAAAAAGGACATGGCTGCCTTGGCGACTCAGGCCAAATCAGCGGCCGCGCAGGACCTGGCAGATGCCCAGGCGGGTACCGCCAGCTCTGCTGGGACAGAAATAAGCATTTTTCCCACTTTTTTTTTTTTTTTTTTAAAGGCTGAAAGTGGTTTGAACTCAGAAAGCCTGGACTGGGGCAACAGCCTTATCACTGAGATACCAGCTTGCCTTAGGAGCTGGGTTGGGCAGGAAGGAGATCCTGTCCAGGGCCAGGGCAGGAGGCACAAACACCAGTGGTCTAACAGGACCCCATTGAAGCCTGAGAAGGTGACTTGGCTTAGGCATGAGAACAACTATGCAAGAATCTACAGTTGCAGTTAGAGAAAAGAAACCTTAAAAGTGTCTTCTGGGAATCGAACTAGAGATCGTTCACATCAGAAGCAAGGCATTTATACACACACATACACAGCTAGACAGCTGTTCAGAGAGAAGCAGATTGAATAGGATTAAAATGCCATACCACACATACCCTTGTGGACCAGTATGGTGCTGCACATGAAAAAAGAAATGGTAAAATGACACAGCCCATTTAGGCTGACACCCTTAATCCATGTTCAGAGAGAAGCAGGGGAGCGGATAGGAGCGTGGGAACCTTTGTAGCAGACGGAGGAAGATGCCGGAGCGAAGCGCTAGGCTCCGCCCCCGGCCGCGTCAGGCTCCGCCCCCGGCCGCGTCAGGCTCCGCCCCCGGCCGCGTCATAGAAGCGCGAAAAAATCGCACGCTCCACTCCCTGTGCTTCCTGAAAACATGTCCCCCAGTGCCGAACACAGCAAAGCGGGGGTTAACAAGGAACACACGCCTGCCTGCAGTTGCAGCCCAAAATCCTTGTTCTGTCCAAGGTTAGCTGGCGCCGCCAGGGAAAAGTCATGCCTCATAAAGGGGGAGCAGAGAGTCCCAGCAGGGAGATAAGCCAGTATAGTGCCTCCATGCCCCAGAACCCCCGGACAGAGAACATCCTCAGTTCACCCAGGCGGCCCATAGACATAAGACAGGGAGGGGAGGGGAAGCAGAGCGATTGTAGTAACAGCCACGCCGTTATACTTATCTGCTCCTGCAGTCTTCTCCCTCCGTTCAGGACCAGCAGGGCTCACCTCTTCAGACGTCTGACTCCAGGAGTGCAGTGCTCTGGATGGAGGGCAGCAGCAGGTGACCCAGGAGCTGGTGGGATGCCGGAGCTAACAGGTCGAGCCCGGTTCCACTTATCTTCTTGGGGGGAAATGGAGGCAGCCAGGCAACGTCCCAAAGACGGCGGCGGGCACTCCACGGGGGACCAGGAAGGCGCCATGCCGACCTGTGTCCCCATCTAGAATAAAAATAACAAAAAGGAGTAGAATCAGAGAGTGTCAACCTCCTTCACCAGACACTAAGCAAAGACTGAGTTCCTCCTGGTGGAGTCGGGGGGTATAGCCCGAGGAGGAGGAGCTCTTTCATTTGCATAGTGTCCCTCCTACTAATACCTCAAGCTATACCCATGGTCTGTGTCCCCCAATGGAAAAAAGCACGAGAAAGGCCGCTTTGCCCTGGGTTGGGGCAGATGGGTGCTTTTTCCACCCGTAGCCTCCGAAATAATCTCATCTAATTTGGACCCAAATAGCCGAGACCCCGAGAACGGAAGCCTCAACAGGGAGCGCTTAGATGAGGAATCGGCTTTCCAGGCCTTGAGCCACAACTCCCGGCGGATGGAAGTGGCGAGAGCTGAGGAACGGGCGATCATAGTCCCAGCATCCAGAGCCGCTTCACAGAGATATTTCCCTGCCTGAGAAATTTGGAGCGCTGACGATTGAAGTTCAGCGGGAGGGAGGTCGGACGCCATGTCCTGGTTCAAATGGAGGGACCACTCCGAAACTGCTTTGGCTACCCAGGCAGAGGCGAAAATCGGCCGCAATGCCGAACCGCTCGCCGTAAAGATCGACTTAGAGAGTGACTCTATGCGGCGGTCCACTGGATCCTGGAGGGACGAGCCATCTGCCACCGGGATGGTAGTGAATTTTGCCAAGCGAGCAACCGTTGGGTCCACCTTCGGTGGGGAGGACCATTTGTCCACGGACTCGCGTGGAAAAGGGTAGAGTAGGTCTAGGCGTTTCGGAATAATGAAACGCAAACCTGGCTGGTCCCAAGCCTTCGTGACAACGATAGAAAAATCGTCGTGTAATGGGAACGATTTGGGGTTCTGCTTTGTACGCAGAAATGACACCCCTTGTTGGCTAGTGGAGGGAAGGTCCTCCTGAACCTGGAAGGTGTCCCTTATTGCCGATATCAGGCTATCCACCATGGATGCAATCTGAGAAGAGTGCTCCGGATCCATATCTGCATCCGAATCCCCAAGCTCTCCTTCTGACAGTGCGTCGCCTAAAAGGGAGGACGCCTGTGAATGGGATCCAGGAGCAGGGGGGGGGGATGCTGAGGCGTCAGAGGAGGAACGGGTGCCTGCTCTGGGGCGCTTACTAGGAAGTCTACCTCTGGTTTGTGCGCTATGCGACTGTGCAGGTTGCGCCGGTGGTGATTTCTCTACCAAACGACCCAGCAATGAAAGGGTGGAATGGGAGATTTTTGAGAGGTCTTCCACTGCCCGTGACAGGGACCTTGCCCAGTCTGGTTCCCCCTGGACAGGCCGCTCCAGGGCTTCTGTGGGCTGTTGTGCCCTAGGGGGATGGCTCTGTGCAGGTTTCTGACATGCAGAGCACAGTGATAGTGACTGACCACGAGGGAATTTCTCCGAACATAAGGAGCAGGCATAGTAAGTGGTCCTACAGGGTGCCTGGTGGGGGTCAGTGGCCGGGTCAGACATGGTCAAATCTCCTGCTGGATGGGGGTATCGATTGCCTACCAGTATGGAGGTCCCAGGTCCTGTATCCTACCCACGCAGTGCAGAGGAAGAATCAGGAAGCTGAATCAGGGCGGGAGAATAAGCCACGCCCCCTTCCAGCCCGGACCGGCAAGCCACGCCCCCTTCCAGCCCGGGACCGGCAAGCCACGCCCCCTTCCAGCCCGGAAACGGCAGCCTATGCTGAAGTGAGGTCAGAACGCCTATGATCCCCATGTCCGGCCTTGACCACAGCGGTACTGGAACCGCTGCGGCTAAAAGGTAATGTGTGCTATGCCGCCGCCTCTAATAAATAGACCCGATATGTGCGGCGAGAGCAGTGAAGCCAGAGATCGGGCTGACGGACGGACGGGCGGGGGGGGGGGGGGGGGGTGTGGAAGATGGAGGAGTTCTCCTGCAGCTAGGGGGATGAAGCAGATTACTTACCTGTCTTCATCCGTGTTCTTCACCCTATGATGCAACACCAGCAGGGCCACCCTATGACCGCTGGCACCATGCGACAGGGGTCCGGGCAGAGAAGGGCTGAAGAGAGGGTGGCCCTCTTGCTGGGGGGAAGCAGGGGAGCGAGGCTGCCCTGGTCCACTTTGCCTTCTTGGGGGAGGCAAGGCGGTGACTTAGATACACCGGCCAGCCTCCCGGGGATACAGGGACGCAGGCGACCCTGTGCCCCCTTCCAGTAGTCTGTGAATTAAAGATAAAAATAATAAAATCAGAAGAAAAAATAAAAACGCCACCCTGCAAAGCAGGGAGGTCTGCCTCCTACGACACTAAGCTAAAAACTGATATGCTCTCTCCAGGCTGGAGGGGGTATAGCCTGCAGGGGAGGAGCTAACAGCTTTCAGCCTAGTGTCGCCTCCTAGTGGCAGCAGCAAGCTATACCCACGGTCCTGTGTCCCCCAATGATATGAGCGAGAAAGTAATTTTTCTCAGCAATGTTGGCAGATGCGAACACCACAGATGCCTTCAGCTGCCAAGTGCACTTGTAACAGGTCAGCCAGTTTCATAGGTACAAATCTGCCGACAGACGTTATTTAATTAGTATGATCGACCCTACCTTGCAGTATGCCTCGCTTAATAGGGTTGATCATGCTGACGCTTTAAGTGAAAAATGCTTACAGAATGTTTGCCAAGAGGAAACTGTACTTTTCAAGACTGTAGGGTCAATATATTTGGAATCCCAACACCTATGCCATATGCATCTTCAAAAAATGAGGTGTAAACATAAACTAGCCTAAATATAAGACACAGATATATTATCCCGCTTGCAGATTAATCATAAAATGAAGATTATTTTCATATATGCCAGGAGGATGATTTTCTCATTTCTAATGTGCACAAAAGGGTCCTTTAACATGTTTTTCTGGTTGCTCCCAGTAATGTGACATACTGTGTTTAAAGCATTGACAACAATAATGCTATACTATAAGGCTGCACTCAAAATGCACCAAAAATGGTGAAAAATGCAGATCTATTGCAGTGAAATCCCCTAAACCTTAGGCTACCTTGGGCTGTTCTTCCACTTTCCACATACAAATAGAGAGCATGAACTTGATGGACTTTTTTAACCGTATTAACTACGTAACACTGCTGAGAACAAACCGCGCACTTACATGACAAGACTGCGTTTTCATCTTTGTTTCTTCTTGGCACAGATACTTTCCCATTTGTGGTGTACATTGGATAGCAGAAAAGCCAATTTTCATAGCCACCATCTAAAACTAAAGGCTCACTTTTCAGGATAACCTTGGTTTCCCACTACAAACAAAATAGAATATGCAGATATAATACGATGTTTGCCTATGTATCAAACCTCTTAAATCACATAGAAACCCCAAGGTCTCCTAAAATCATTACAAGAGTGAGATGAATGCCAACATCACCAAGTACCATGAGCAGGTGGTTAAAGGGGTTGTCTCACTTCGGCATTGTCCATATTGCCTCCTTTGCTGGCTGATTCATCTTTCCATCACATTATATACTGTTCATATCCGAGTATTACAGCCACAGCGGCAGCGCTGAAACTGGACAGAAGCAGACACGCATGCAGGCAACTAAGCCAGTCCTAGTTTACACCAGTTTGATAAATCTCCCCCAGTGTCTTTTTATCCCGTCATTCAAAGGGCAAATCATTTTTACATTTTCCATTGATGCAGCCTTAGGCTACATGCACACATTGCGGATTACACGCTGTTTTTCCACGCAGATTCTCAACCGAAAAAAACGCAGCATAATACAGTATCAACGAAGTGAATGAGATTAGACAAATCTCATGTTGATGTTGCTTTTTTCTGTGCAGAAATTAACCTGCTGTGCAGATTTAGAAATTGGAACGGTGAGGCCTGCCGAAAATACGCACAAAAACCCTGCAAGTAACACACAGGCTTTTTTTGTGTAGAAATACAGAGAAATCTGTACTGTACGAAAAACCGCATGGATTTTCTGTTTTGGAACCAGTACCAATGTGCAGGTAACCATATGAGGTGTGTTTTGCGGTCTGCAAATTGCTGATCCACCAAACACTGATATCGGCAGTGTGCGTTCCGCATTTTGTGGACCGAACATGGCCAGCCCTATGATAGAAATGCCTATTCTTGTTCGCAATTGCGGACAAGAATAGGACATGCTCTCTCTTTTTTGCTGGGCCGCAGAAAAGAAGTACGGATGTGGACTGCACACTGGACTGCACACTGTGAGCTGTCTGCATGTTTTGCTGCCCCACTGAAATGAATGGGTCTGCATCTGTTCCGTAAAATTGCGGAACAGATGCGGACCCATAAATACAGTTGTGTGAATGTACCCTGATATGTATTTAAGTGACAAAATTTTGGGGTACATATAACTTATTGAAATCGTTTTAATAACTTTATGCGGAAGAAATGGAAAGGAAAAAAACAATTCTGACATCTTTTTCTGCAATAAGCCTTTAACCACTTCAGCTCCCCTAGCTTAAACACCCTTAATGACCAGGCCACTTTTTACACTTCTGACCTACACTACTTTCACCGTTTATTGCTCGGTCATGCAACTTACCACCCAAATGAATTTTACCTCCTTTTCTTCTCACTAATAGAGCTTTCATTTGGTGGTATTTCATTGCTGCTGACATTTTAACTTTTTTTTTGTTATTAATCGAAATTTAACGATTTTTTTGCAAAAAAATTACATTTTTCACTTTCAGTTGTAAAATTTTGCAAAAAAAACGACATCCATATATAAATTTTTCTCAAAATGTATTGTTCTACATGTCTTTGATAAAAAAAAAAAATGTTTGGGTAAAAAAAAAAAATGGTTTGGGTAAAAGTTATAGCGTTTACAAACTATGGTACAAAAATGTGAATTTCCGCTTTTTGAAGCAGCTCTGACTTTCTGAGCACCTGTCATGTTTCCTGAGGTTCTACAATGGCCAGACAGTACAAACACCCCACAAATGACCCCATTTCGGAAAGTACACACCCTAAGGTATTCGCTGATGGGCATAGTGAGTTCATAGAACTTTTTATTTTTTGTCACAAGTTAGCAGAAAATGATGATATATATATATTTTTTTTTTTTTTCTTACAAAGTCTTATATTCCACTAAGGCCTCATGCACACGACCGTATTTTTTTGCGGTCCGCAAAACGGGGTTCTGTTTTTCCGTGATCGTTTTTTCGTCTGTGGGTCTTCCTTGATTTTTGGAGGATCCAGGTGTCTGCCTGGCCGTGCGGAGCCAAACGGATCCGTCCTAAATTACAATGCAAGTCAATGGGGACGGATCCGTTTGACGTTGACACAATATGGTGCAATTTCAAACGGATCCGTCCCCCATTGACTTTCAATGTAAAGTCAGGAGTTAATATACCATCGGATCGGAGTTTTCTCCAATCCGATGGTATATTTTAACTTGAAGCGTCCCCATCACCATGGGAACGCCTCTATGTTAGAATATACCGTCGGATTTGAGTTACATCGTGAAAACTCAGAACCGACAGTATATTCTAACACAGAGGCGTTCCCATGGTGATGGGGACGCTTCAGGTTAGAATATACTAAAAGAACTCTGTACATGACTGCCCCCTGTAGTTAACACATTGGTGGCCAGTGTGGCCGCCCCCCCCCTCCCTCCCCTGTAGTTAACTCATTGGTGGCCAGTGCGGCCGGCCCCTCCCCCTCCCCTGTAGTTAACTCATTGGTGGCCATTGCGGCCGGCCCCCCCCCTCCCTCCCCTGTAGTTAACTCATTGGTGGCCAGTGCGGCCGGCCCCCCCCCCCCCTCCCTCCCCTGTAGTTAACTCATTGGTGGCCAGTGCGGCCGGCCCCCCCCCTCCCTCCCCTGTAGTTAACTCATTGGTGGCCAGTGCGGCCGGCCCCCCTCCCTCCCCTGTAGTTAACTCGTTGGTGGCCAGTGGGCCTTCTCCCCTCCCTCCCCCTCCTAATTAAAATCTCCCCCCTATCATTGGTGGCAGCGGAGTGTACCGATCGGAGTCCCAGTTTAATCGCTGGGGCTCCGATCGGTAACCATGGCAACCAGGACGCTACTGCAGTCCCGGTTGCCATGGTTACTTAGCAATTTGTAGAACCATTATACTTACCTGCGAGCTGCGATGTCTGCGTCCGGCCGGGAGCTCCTCCTACTGGTAAGTGACAGGTAAGTGACAGGCACCTGCCAGGCAGCAGGGGGCAGTCATGTACACAGTACTTTTAGTATATTCTAACCTGAAGCGTCCCCATGACCATGGGAACGCCTCTGTGTTAGAGTATACTGTCGGTTCTGAGTTTTCACGAAGTGAAAACTCAGCTATGAAAAAGCTTTTATGCAGACGGATCTTCGGATCCGTCTGTATAAAAACTAACTTACGGCCACGGATCACAGACACGGATGCCAATCTTGTGTGCATCCGTGTTCTTTCACGGACCCATTGACTTGAATGGGTCCGTGAACCGTTGTCCGTCAAAAAAATAGGAAAAAAAAAAAACCCATCATTTTCCGCTAACTTGTGACAAAAAATAAAAAATTCTAGTAACTCGCCATGCCCCTCACGGAATACCTTGGGGTGTCTTCTTTCCAAAATGGGGTCACTTGTGGGGTAGTTATACTGCCCTGGCATTCTAGGGGCCCTAATGTGTGGTAAGTAGGTAAATGACCTGTGAAATCCGAAAGGTGCTCTTTGGAATGTGGGCCCCTTTGCCCACCTAGGCTGCAAAAAAGTGTCACACATGTGGTATCGCTGTATTCAGGAGAAGTTGAGCAATGTGTTTTGGGGTGTCTTTTTACATATACTCCTGCTGGGTGAGAGAAATATCTCGGCAAAAGACAACTTTTCCCATTTTTTATACAAAGTTGGCATTTGACCAAGATATTTATCTCACCCAGCATGGGTATATGTAAAATGACACCCCAAAACACATTGCCCAACTTCTCCGATACCAGATGTGTGACACTTTTTTGCAGCCTAGGTGTGCAAAGGGGCCCACATTCCTTTTATGAGGGCATTTTTAGACATTTGGATCCCAGACTTCTTCTCACGCTTTAGGGCCCCTAAAAAGCCAGGGTAGTATAAATACCCCACATGTGATCCCATTTTGGAAAGAAGACACCCCAAGGTATTCAATGAGGGGCATGGCGAGTTCATAGAAATTTTTTTTTTTGCCACAAGTTAGCGGAAATTGATTTATTTATTTATTTTTCTCACAAAGTCTCCCTTTCCGCTAACTTGGGACAAAAATTTCAATCTTTCATGGACTCAATATGCCCCTCAGCGAATACCTTGGGGTGTCTTCTTTCCGAAATGGGGTCACATGTGGGGTATTTATACTGCCCTGGCATTCTAGGGGCCCTAAAGCGTGAGAAGAAGTCTGGAAAATTTTTTACGCATTTGGATTCCGTGAGGGGTATGGTGAGTTCATGTGAGATTTTATTTTTTGACACAAGTTAGTGGAATATGAGACTTTGTAAGAAAAAAAAAATATAATTTCCGCTAACTTGGGCCCAAAAAATTTCTGAATGGAGCCTTACAGGGGGGTGATCAGTGACAGGGGGGTGATCAGGGAGTCTATATGGGGTGATCACCCCCCTGTCATTGATCACCCCCCTGTAAGGCTCCATTCAGATGTCCTTATGTGTTTTGCGGATCCGATCCATGTATCAGTGGATCCGTAAAAATCATACGAACATCTGAATGCAGCCTTACAGGGGGGTGATCAATGACAGGGGTGTGATCAGGGAGTCTATATGGGGTGATCACCCCCCTGTCATTGATTACCCCCCTATAAGGCTCCATTCAGATGTCCGTATGTGTTTTGTGGATCCGATCCATGTATCAGTGGATCCGTAAAAATCATACGGACATCTGAATGCAGCCTGACAGGGGGGTGATCAATGACAGGGGGGTGATCAGGGAGTCTATATGGGGTGATCACCCCCCTGTAAGGCTCCATTCAGATGTCCGTATGCGTTTTGCGGATCCGATCCATGTACCAGTGGATCCGTAAAAATCATACGCACATCTGAATGGAGCCTTACAAGGGGGTGATCAATGACAGGGGGGTGATCAGGGAGTCTATATGGGGTGATCACCCCTCTGTAAGGCTCCATTCAGACGCCTGTATGTGTTTTGCGGATCCGATCCATGTATCCGTGGATCCATAAAAAACATACGGACATCTGAATGGAGCCTTACAGGGGGGTGATCAATGACAGGGGGGTGATCAGGGAGTCTATATGGGGTGATCAGGGGTTCATAAGGGGTTAATAAGTGACAGGGGGGGGGTGTAGTGTAGTGTAGTGGTGTTTGGTGCTACTTTACTGAGCTACCTGTGTCCTCTGGTGGTCGATCCAAACAAAAGGGACAACCAGAGGACCAGGTAGCAGGTATATTAGACGCTGTTATCAAAACAGCGTCTAATATACCTGTTAGGGGTTAAAAAAAATCACATCTCCAGCCTGCCAGCGAACGATCGCCGCTGGCAGGCTGGAGATCCACTCGCTTACCTTCCGATCCTGTGAACGCGCGCGCGCCTGTGTGCGCGCGTTCACAGGAAATCTCGCGTCTCGCGAGATGACGTGTATATGCGTGACTCTGTGCAGCGCTGTCACCTCCGGAACGCGATCCTGGGTTAGGCGGTCCGGAGGTGGTTAAAGGGAACCTGTCATCAACTTTATGCTGATCTCACTGTTGGCAGCATAAAATACTGACGGGAATGCTGATGTCAGCGGTGTGTTACTCATGAGCTAAAAGTAAGTGGTTCCCGAGAACCAGCATCATAATCATTGCAGCCCAGGCCTGGAAAAGAGTCAAATCCACCTGAGAAGAGTCCTGGTTATTCCTAATCTCCTGCTCTCCTCGCCCATCTGCTGATGATTGGCAGTTCTCTCCTAGAGAGAAATGGAGAAAACTAGGTAGAAGACTGTCAGTCATCAGCAGGTCGGCGGGAGAGCAGGAATTCATGAATAACCAGGACTCTTCTCAGGTGGCCGGGACTCTTTTCCAGGCCCAGTCTGCAATGATTGTGATGTTGGTCCTCGGCAACCACTTTAACTTTTAAATGACCGACCGCTGAAATCAACTCTCATGTCTCTACTTTATGGGCAGCACAAATTTGATGACAGGTTCCCTTTTAATATTTCTGTTTTAATTACAATATAGACAGCATATGATAAAAAAAAGGAGGTGACAGAGAGGAAGCGCTGACCTGGTTTTATTTTATGTATTTTCTTTGTGTAGCGCTCTTACAAAAATAAAAAAAGTCCCTGTAAAATAGTGACATTTCTACTGCTTTTATGTACCTTAAAGAGAGCATCTTTTAAGCTCTGAAGAGTTGTACCAAGTTTTAAGTCACTGACAGAACTGAACCAGTCCAGCAAAATAACATAATCAGCATGACTTCTGGTGTCCCATGAATCCTTTGATGCTTCAGGAAGGCTGCTCTCAATTCTGGTTGCTGTAAATCTGAAAGGAATACAATGAAACTCATTAGTAAAATACATCAAAGATTGTAAACCCTTGCGAACAAGGCCTCATGCACACGACCATATTTTTGGTTTGCAACCAATCCGCATTTTTTGAGATTTGAATGCAGGCCCATTCATTTTAATGGGGCCGCACAAAATGTGGACAGCACGCTGTGTGTTGTCTGCATTCGTATGTCCATTCTGTTAATATGATAAAACATCCTATTATAGCCTGTTTTGCAGACAAGAATAGGCATATTTACAAAAAAGTGTGGAACGCGAAAGTGCAGGTCGCACACGGCCGGTATCTATGTTTTGCCAATCTGTGGTTTATGGACCACAAAATGGATACGATCGTGTGCATAAGGGCTAATAAGGACATATATTTCATTTTATATACATCAGTAAAAAAACAAAACCATTAGTTAAACATTCCTGCAGGGAGGTTTCACATACAATGTTTTCTGGAAAAACATCACTCCAGTTTTTGATGTGTTTTTTTGAGCCATAGCCAGAAGTGGATCCAGCAGAAGAGAGAAGTAGAAGTCCTTCTGTTTACCTCCCGTTCCTTCAGAATCTACTTTGGTTCAAAAAAAATGCCACAAAAACTGCAGCGTTTTACTGAAAGACAATGTGGGGGAAATGTACTAAGACCAGTATTAGTATAAAAAAGTGTACGCCCCTAAATCATTATGGCGCATCTCAGGAGGTCCAGGATCCAGAAACAGAAATCTACACCAGCATAGATTTCAGCTGTCATTTACACCACTTTTATGGTGTTACTATTAAAATTTACAGGCCGTGTGGCATGAAGATGGAAAAAGTCACAAATTTTAGTGCAAAACAGTGTTCTACAACAGAAAAGGTAAGAGCCTTTAATAAATTCCTCCCTGTGTGTGAAACTAAAGGGATTGTGTCACTTCAGCAAACAACATTTATCATGTAGAGAAAGTTAATACAAGGCACTTACTAATGTATTGTGATTATCCATATTGTCTCCTTTGCTGGCCGGATTCATTTTTTCATCATAGCCGTGCTTGCACACCATCGGTAGCCGTGCTTGCACACCATCGAAAAAATCACCAGCCTATATGAGCTCCTGCAGTCCCGGACACCAGTGAGGCCGGTGTTCTGCCAGATTCCTATACCTTGGCAGAATGTTATACCGGAAGGGACGCGGCCGCATCGGAATCAGCTGGAGGAGGGTGTGTGTGGATCTGCGCAAGCGTAGATCCACTGGATTCGTAAAAATAATTGCACCGCCGCGGGAGAAGCACCTTCTTTATTTGCATGGTCGACACCGTACACTGCCCGTGCGCACTCAGGGGTAGGTAGATTTTTCAGTGCAAAATGTTCCATCAGATCTCCCTTTCCCTGAGAGCGCACGCGCGGACACATCATCTGGAGCGGTTCAGCCTCACCACATAGCAGAGCTAAGTGCAGGATATTGGGGTGGTGGGGTCACCACATAGCACAGCTGAGTGCAGTCCCTGAGTGCGCAGGCGCGGTGTATGGTTTCGCGCATGCAAATTAAGTGGGTGCTTCTCCCGCTGCGGAGCAATTACACACACCCTCCTCCAGCTGATTCCGGTGCGGCCGCGTCACTTCCGGTACAGCATTCTGCCATGGTATAGGAATCTGGCAGAACACCGGTACTTTTTCCTATAGTATGTAAGCCTGTTCACCGCTGCTGGATTGCAGGGTGGTCGTAACCATGGAAACAAGCAGTGTATAATGTGATGAATCCAGCCAGCAAAGGAAGCAATATGGACAATCACAATACATTAGTAAGTGTCTTGTTATTAACTTTCTCTACACTATAAATGCCACTTGCTGAAGTGAGACAACCCCTTTTAAAGTCTTATTCTAAAGATAATTTGGCAGATCTGAGATTGGTGACATACATACCCAGGAGATATGGCCTCCTCAGGAATATTTATAGAAGAAATAATATGAGATTCCTCAAAATCCTTAGCTCGGCGTGCATCCATTATAACAACAGTAATACCTGGGTCCTTCATCATCACAAACAGTTTTTCCGGAGTTATAGATCCATTAGGGACTGTAATTAAATATAATAGAAATTTATTAATTTACATAACAATTAGTATTAACTTTCACTGATACTGACACAGCAGTATTACTGGCTATCATGGATGGTGAGATTTTCTGATAAACTGGTTAAACATTTCCTTCACGAAAGGGAAGGGGTCACCACAAATTCCCTGTCAGGCTATCTCAGCTGAATACACTTCGTGATCCATCACTTCATTCTGGAGAAAAACTGCCGCTCTATCCGTTCTCTACTGAACTGTCGGAAACAGCAGAGAGCTGCATTCTGCTACTGGCAGCAGGCCCATGCAGATTAAGGCTCGGCCTGCTGCCCCATCAGGATTTAAACATGGGACGCTCGCTCATGGGATCAATGGGGTCCCAACGGTTGGACCCCCACTGAACAGTTTGTTATCCTGTATTCTGTGGATAGGGGATAACTCTCATACTTGGTGCAACCCCTTTAACTGCTAGTTGGTATATAGATGAAAGTATGATTGCATTCATCAGATCTAGTCCTAAATGGCATTGTGCCTGGTTTAACAGGGAATTTTCTGGTGACAGATTTCCTTTAATAGGAAAATTCTAAATCTGATCAGGGCACTGTGCTATTTTGCAGACAGTTTTTTATTGCCATATATGACCAGTGCCCAAACATGACACACTCACAAAGGTTACTTTGGAGCAAGTACAGCATTTTAGAAAACCCAAGTAAAGCAAGAAACTGATCTGAACTACGATCATTTCTCCTAAACCGTCTTTAATAAAAAAATAAAAAAAGGAACACTAAACCTAGAAATGAATGCCAAGTCTAAGTCTGCAGCATTTTCTTCCTAGTCCTGAAAACAAACAGCCTGCAAAGAACAATGGGGCAGATTTATCAAAACTGGTGTAAAGGAAAACTGCAGGCAATGTTTTGGTGTCCATCTCCAAAGCGGAATGGAGACTGAACGGAGGCAAACTGAGGCTTTCTGAGCGGATCCTTTTCCATTCAGAATGCATTAACATGAAAACTGATCCGTTTTGGGCCGCTTGTGAGAGCCCTCAACGGATCTCACAAACGGAAAGCCAAAAGGCGAGTGTGAAAGTAGCCTTAGCTGTCCATAGCAACCAATCAGATTCCACCTGTCATTTTTCAGAGCTCCTTTGGAAAATAAAAGATGGAATCTGATTGGTTGCTATGGGCAACCCAACCAGTTTTCCTTTACACCAGTTTGATAAATCTGCCACAATGGGTTAAATCTGATATCTTCCATCTTTGGCTGGAGAACTAGGACCTAGAACTTTTTGTCCCAATGCAGATAGGACACAGCAAGGAGTCATTGTTCTGCCACTCTTCTTAGGCTACTTTGACATCTGCATTATCCTTTTTGGTTTTGAGATCTGTCAAAGGGGACAAAACTGAATGGAGTGCACCAGAATGCATTCAATTCCGTTTGGTTGTGTTCCCATACCGGACAGAAAACCGCTGCAAGCAGTATTTTTCTGTCCGGCATGGGATGCGGACACAAAAAAAAACCGCCCCCACTGACTTACAATGGTTTTAGAGATAATACAACCGAATCCGTTCTGGATGCAGACGGTTGTATAATCAGTAACGGAGGCGTTTTTGCTGAACCCTGCCGGATCTAGCAAAAAGCAGATGTGAAAGTAGCCTTACAGTTTGTCATAAGACAGTGAGGAGGAGGAGGAGGAGGAGGCATAGCTAATATTCTGAGACACTGAAGGAAGATTTCTTTATATACAGATGCTGTATAAAACACAAGTCTACCACAGTGTGTGCAGAGCAGATTTCAATTACAGCAAAGGCAAAAAGATTATGAAGTACAGACTAAATGAACTATAGTTCGAAGGAGCCTGAACTATAAATTTAAAAGGGTATTCCCATCTTATAAAATGATGGCATTTCACTGGGACATGCATCCATTTATGGGACCCCGGAAGATCCTGATTCTGTGCTGGGAACATTAGGGAATGACTTTGAAGGTGCTCCTGAATCAATGCCGCACTCTCAGAAGCGGTGAGCGTTCCAGAGGTCAGAGCCCCGATCAAGTGAATGCATGTTTCACTGAAATAACTTTATGAGATAGGATCAACCCTTTAATAATGTAATAAAAAGTCGATATTTGTACAAAATGCAAACCTACCCTTTGAAGAGACTTCATTCTTACGTCCAAGCTCTTTTTTATCACCATTTATCTGAGGGGGAAAAAAAACAACAAAACAGAAGCCTTAAATGAATCCATTATTTATGAACGTTAATCTTTTGCCTACCGCCGCATGACTACAGGTAGTGGCGGTGGGTACTTAACTGTAACCTAATGTATAAACGCGTCAGGCTACATTGCGATCTCCTGGCGCACTGTGACGTTTCAGATCACTGTAACCATGTTGTAATTAGACAGCTGCAGTCACAGAAAGTATATCCAAGACCAGCAGAAGAGGTATTGCAGTGTAAAGTGTAAAAGCCAGCTGAAGAGCACTATGCCGGCAGTATGTGAAATAATTAACCCCTTTCTGCCCTGACTGTGGCAGGAAGGGGTTAATTTAAACCAATAAATGAATAAAAAATTCATAAAAGGTGAAAAAAAAACAAAAAACGACTAGTTTTAGCAATACTATAGCAGACTATGCATAATATATATATATATATATATATACACACACATACATATACACACATACAAACACTTTTTTAGTACATAAAAAAATAAAATAAAAAATATGATTTATTAGTTTTAGCAATAGTATAGCGGACTTGTGTGTAAGGCTACTTTCACACTGGCGTTTTGGCTTTCAGTTTGTGCGATCCGTTAAGGGCTCTCACCAGCGGTCCAAAACGGATCAGTTTTGCCCTAATGCATTCTGAATGAATAAGGATCCGCTCAGAATGCATCAGTACAGTCTCCATTCCGCTTTGGAGGCGGGCACCAAAACAGTGCTTACAACGTCTGATGAAACTGATCCAAACGGATCCGTTCTGACACACAATGTAAGTCAATGGGGACAGATCAGTTTTCACTGACACAATCTGGCACAATAGAAAACGGATACATCCCCCATTAACTTTCAATGGTCATCAAGACGGATCAGTTTTGGCTGTGTTACATATAATACAAACGGATCCGTTCTGAACGGATGCATGTGGTTGTATTATCTGAACGGAAGCGTTTTTGCAGA
The DNA here is from genome assembly GCF_905171765.1 of Bufo bufo. Taxonomy (NCBI): domain Eukaryota; kingdom Metazoa; phylum Chordata; class Amphibia; order Anura; family Bufonidae; genus Bufo; species Bufo bufo. Next base: position 666,367,169 of record NC_053389.1, read on the forward strand.
TCCATGACGGATCCGCACCAAACGTGAGTGTGAAAGTAGCCTTAAATATACAAAACGTACACACTTTATTTTGCTGTTTGTTTTCTTTAAAAAAAAATTGAAATGTTTTGTATTAAAATCTTTTGTAACAGTTAAAAAGATTGTAATCACAGGGAACGACCTGTTTAAAACGTAGCCTTTAATCTAATTTAGATATAAAATAACAAAAACTCCCACAAAACATACATAGAAAAGAACAAAAAAGAAGATATATCCTTGATGACATGGAAGAAGATACTTGTGATCGTCCAGAATAATACGGGTCAGAGATGGACGGTATGGACAGAGGTGGAGTCTAATCTGTCCCTATTCCTGGCCCTGGGCTAAGTAGCCCTGCCTGAAAACGGAATAGCCGCCCTGATAAAAACGATCCCGTATTCTGGAGCCTCCTTGTAACACCTGAATAGACCCTGTAATCCTGATGGTTCCCTACTGTGGGGTCTGCTCTAGGCACACAAAACAAAAAAACAAGTATAGATAACCAGTAAAGAGAGCAGCGAACCAGCCACATTCATAGATGCTCAGTGGTGTGGGTGGAAGGCCGCCATCAATAAATATGTCATAAAGGATGCACAGGCAGCCCAGGATATGGCTATCTGTGACTGTGCATCATCCAATGGACGAAATCACTGTGCAGACCCCACACACCACTATCGATGTGCGACGTCAAAACACAATGAGTCGCCGTTCACATTTGTACATATCAGTGTATACTAAAGATATGTATACACGTACGGCACCAGAAGCACTACATATATCAGTATGCAATCAGGTGCCAGTGTCCCAACGCGTTTCACCCTGATTGATATTCGGGTTCTTCAGGGGACATATATCAAAGTACAATGCTGTTGTTTGGCATCAAAGAGAGGTAACCAAACCGGTGGTAAGGTCCTCAATTATGATATAATTAACATTATATGATTATAATTAACATCATAATTGAGGACCTTACCACCGGTTTGGTTACCTCTCTTTGATGCCAAACAACAGCATTGTACTTTGATATATGTCCCCTGAGGAACCCGAATATCAATCAGGGTGAAACGCGTTGGGACACTTGCACCTGATTGCATACTGATATATGTAGTGCTTCTTAAATATTTTTTTTTTAATATTATATCTGCCACCTAAATGGCACAAAAGTAAGGTCTAAAAAGTCCTGTGAAAAGTACATGTAGGTTGGCTCAGAAATTAATTCGTTAGTTGTAGCTACATAGGTCTATTGCTAAAACTGAAAAACTGGCCTGGTAAAGGGGGCAAATCGTGGGTGTGGTAATAACGTGGTGAACATAACACTAAGGCTGCTTTCACACGTGTGTTGCGGGAAAAGGTGCGGGTGCGTTGCGGAAACATGCGCCATTTTTCCGCGCGAGTGCAAAACATTGTAATGCGTTTTGCACGCGTGTGACAAAAATCGGCATGTTTGGTACCCAAACCCGAACTTCTTCACAGAAGTTCGGGTCTGGGTTAGGTATTTTGTAGATTGCTATTATTTTCCCTTATAACATGGTTATAAGGGAAAATAATAGCATTCTGAATACAGAATGCTTAGTACAATAGCGCTGGAGGGGTTAAAAATTAATAATAATAATTTAACTCCCCTTAATCCACTTGATCGCGCAGCCGGCATCTCTTCTGTCTTCTTCTTTGCTGTGTGCAGGAAAAGGACCTGTGGTGATGTCACTCCGGTCATCACATGGTCCGTCACATGGTGATGGATCATGTGATGACCGGAGTGATGTCACCACAGGTCCTTTTCCTGGCTAAAACACATATAAATCATAGTCTGCCCCCGACATGTTTCGCTACGTGCTTTGCGAAACATGTCGGGGGGCAGACTATGATTTATATGTGTGTTTTAGCCAGCCGGCGAACTGCATAAAGACAGAGTGGTTATGCAGTAATAGCGATACAATAGGGTGCACCAGTAGGGCTTTCACTCACCCCAGGGAAGCGCACTGTGAGACTTAGGCCCCTTTCACAGGGGCGAGTATTCCGCGCGGATGCGATGCGTGAGTTGAACGCATTGCACCCACACTGAATACCGACCCATGAAATGGGGCTGTTCACATGAGCTGTGATTTTCACGCATCACTTGTGCGTTGCATGAAAAATCGCAGCATGCTCTATATTCTGCGTTTTTTACGCAACGCAGGCCCCATAGAAGTGAATGGGGTTGCGTGAAAATCGCAAGCATCCGCAAGCAAGTGCGGAGGCGGTGCTATTTTCACGCACGGTTGCTAGGAGACGATCGGGATGGAGACCCGATCATTATTATTTTCCCTTAGAACATGGTTATAAGGGAAAATAATAGCATTCTGAATACAGAATGCATAGTAAAAAAGCGCTGGAGGGGTTAAAAAATAATAATAATAAATAATAATAAATAATAATAATAATTAGTCCACTTGATCGCGTAGCCCGGCATCTCCTTCTGTCTCCTTTGCTGAACAGGACCTGTGGTGAGCATTAAAGGGAACCTGTCACCGGGATTTTGGGTATATTACTGAGGTCATGGGTTGCTAGATGGCCGCTAGAACATCCGCAATACCCAGTCCCCATAGCTCTGTGTGCTTTTATTGTGTAAAAAACCCGATTTGATACATATGCAAATTAACATAAAAGAGTCATATCTTACTTGTGTGACCAGAGAAGAGTCATATTTTCAAGCTCTGACTCATCTCAGGTTAATTTGCATATGTATCAAATCGGTTTTTATACACAATAAAAGCACACAGAGCTATGGGGACAGGGTATTGCGGATGTGCTAGCGGCCATCTAGCAACCCATGTCCTCAGCTCTATACACAAAATCCTGGTGACAGGTTCCCTTTAATTACAGGTAAAGGACCTTTGGTGACATCACTCCGGTCATCACATGATCTTTTACCATGGTGATGAATCATGTGATGACCGGAGTGACGTCACCACAGGTCCTTTACCCAGGTCCTGAAGAAAGGAGACAGAAGGAGATGCCGGCTCCGCGGTCAAGTGGATTAACCACCTCAGCCCCCAGTGCTTAAACACCCTGAAAGACCAGGCCACTTTTTACACTTCTGACCTACACTACTTTCACCATTTATTGCTCGGTCATGCAACTTACCACCCAAATGAATTTTACCTCCTTTTCTTCTCACTAATAGAGCTTTCATTTGGTGGTATTTCATTGCTGCTGACATTTTTACTTTTTTTGTTATTAATCGAAATTTAACGATTTTTTTGCAAAAAAATGACATTTTTCACTTTCAGTTGTAAAATTTTGCAAAAAAAAACGACATCCATATATAAATTTAGCTCTAAATTTATTGTTCTACATGTCTTTGATAAAAAAAAAATGTTTGGGTAAAAAAAAAATGGTTTGGGTAAAAGTTATAGTGTTTACAAACTATGGTACAAAAATGTGAATTTCCGCTTTTTGAAGCAGCTCTGACTTTCTGAGCACCTGTCATGTTTCCTGAGGTTCTACAATGGCCAGACAGTACAAACACCCCACAAATGACCCCATTTCGGAAAGTACACACCCTAAGGTATTCGCTGATGGGCATAGTGAGTTCATAGAACTTTTTATTTTTTGTCACAAGTTAGCGGAAAATGATGATTTTTTTTTTTTTTTTTTTTTTCTTACAAAGTCTCATATTCCACTAACTTGTGACAAAAAATAAAAACTTCCATGAACTCACTATGCCCATCACGAAATACCTTGGGGTCTCTTCTTTCCAAAATGGGGTCACTTGTGGGGTAGTTATACTGCCCTGGCATTCTAGGGGCCCAAATGTGTGGTAAGGAGTTTGAAATCAAATTCTGTAAAAAATGACGAGTGAAATCCGAAAGGTGCTCTTTGGAATGTGGGCCCCTTTGCCCACCTAGGCTGCAAAAAAGTGTCACACATCTGGTATCTCCGTATTCAGTAGAAGTTGGGGAATGTGTTTTGGGGTGTCATTTTACATATACCCATGCTGGGTGAGATAAATATCTTGGTCAAATGCCAACTTTGTATAAAAAAATGGGAAAAGTTGTCTTTTGCCAAGATATTTCTCTCACCCAGCATGGGTATATGTAAAAAGACACCCCAAAACACATTCCCCAACTTCTCCTGAATACGGAGATACCAGATGTGTGACACTTTTTTGCAGCCTAGGTGGGCAAAGGGGCCCATATTCCAAAGAGCACCTTTCGGATTTCACTCGTCATTTTTTACAGAATTTGATTTCAAACTCCTTACCACACATTTGGGCCCCTAGAATGCCAGGGCAGTATAACTACTCCACAAGTGACCCCATTTTGGAAAGAAGAGACCCCAAGGTATTCGCTGATGGGCATAGTGAGTTCATGGAAGTTTTTATTTTTTGTCACAAGTTAGTGGAATATGAGACTTTGTATGAAAAAAAAAAAAAAAAAAAAAATCATCATTTTCCACTAACTTGTGACAAAAAATAAAAAATTCTAGGAACTCGCCATGCCCCTCACGGAATACCTTGGGGTGTCTTCTTTCCAAAATGGGGTCACTTGTGGGGTAGTTATACTGCCCTGGCATTTTCCAGGGGCCCTAATGTGTGGTAAGTAGGTAAATGACCAGTGAAATCCAAAAGGTACTCTTTGGAATATGGGCCCCTTTGCCCACCTAGGCTGCAAAAAAGTGCCACACATGTGGTATCTCCGTACTCAGGAGAAGTTGGGGAATGTGTTTTGGGGTGTCTTTTTACATATACCCATGCTGGGTGAGAGAAATATCTTGGCAAAAGACAACTTTTCCCATTTTTTTATACAAAGTTGGCATTTGACCAAGATATTTATCTCACCCAGCATGGGTATATGTAAAATGACACCCCAAAACACATTCCCCACCTTCTCCTGAGTACGGAGATACCAGATGTGTGACACTTTTTTGCAGCCTAGGTGGGCAAAGGGGCCCATATTCCAAAGAGCACCTTTCGGATTTCACTCGTCATTTTTTACAGAATTTGATTTCAAACTCCTTACCACACATTTGGGCCCCTAAAATACCAGGGCATTATACCTACCCCACAAGTGACCCCATTTTGGAAAGAATAGACCCCAAGGTATTCGCTGATGGGCATAGTGAGTTCATGGAAGTTTTTATTTTTTGTCACAAGTTAGTGGAATATGAGACTTTGTATGAAAAAAAAAAAAAATCATCATTTTCCACTAACTTGTGACAAAAAATAAAAAATTCTAGGAACTCGCCATGCCCCTCACGGAATACCTTGGGGTGTCTTCTTTCCAAAATGGGGTCACTTGTGGGGTAGTTATACTGCCCTGGCATTTTCCAGGGGCCCTAATGTGTGGTAAGTAGGTAAATGACCAGTGAAATCCAAAAGGTGCTCTTTGGAATGTGGGCCCCTTTGCCCACCTAGGCTGCAAAAAAGTGCCACACATGTGGTATCTCCGTACTCAGGAGAAGTTGGGGAATGTGTTTTGGGGTGTCTTTTTACATATACCCATGCTGGGTGAGAGAAATATCTTGGCAAAAGACAACTTTTCCCATTTTTTTTATACAAAGTTGGCATTTGACCAAGATATTTATCTCACCCAGCATGGGTATATGTAAAATGACACCCCAAAACACATTCCCCAACTTCTCCTGAGTACGGCGATACCAGATGTGTGACACTTTTTTGCAGCCTAGATGCGCAAAGGGGCCCAAATTCCTTTTAGGAGGGCATTTTTAGACATTTGGATACCAGACTTCTTCTCACGCTTTGGGGCCCCTAGAATGCCAGGGCAGTATAAATACCCCACATGTGACCCCATTTTGGAAAGAAGACACCCCAAGGTATTCAATGAGGGGCATGGCGAGTTCATAGAAATTTTTTTTTTTTGGCACAAGTTAGCGGAAATTGATATTTTTTATTTTTTTCTCACAAAGTCTCCCGTTCCGCTAACTTGGGACAAAAATTTCAATCTTTCATGGACTCAATATGCCCCTCACGGAATACCTGGGGGTGTCTTCTTTCCGAAATGGGGTCACATGTGGGGTATTTATACTGCCCTGGCATTCTAGGGGCCCTAAAGCGTGAGAAGAAGTCTGGAATATAAATGTCTAAAAAATTTTACGCATTTGGATTCCGTGAGGGGTATGGTGAGTTCATGTGAGATTTTATTTTTTGTCACAAGTTAGTGGAATATGAGACTTTGTAAGAAAAAAAAATAATAATTCCGCTAACTTGGGCCAAAAAAATATCTGAATGGAGCCTTACAGAGGGGTGATCAATGACAGGGGGGTGATCAATGACAGGGGTGGTGATCAATGACAGGGGGGTTGATCAATGACAAGGGGGTGATCAATGACAGGGGGGGTGATCAATGACAGGGGGGGTGATCAATGACAGGGGGGGTGATCAATGACAGGGGGGGTGATCAATGACAGGGGTGGTGATCAATGACAGGGGTGGTGATCAATGACAGGGGTGGTGATCAATGACAGGGGGGTGATCAATGACAGGGGGGTGATCAGGGAGTCTATATGGGGTGATAACCACAGTCATTGATCACGCCCGTGTAAGGCTTCATTCAGACGTCCGTATGCGTTTTGCGGATCCGATCCATCTATCAGTGGATCCGTAAAAATCATGCGGACGTCTGAATGGAGCTTTACAGGGGGGTGATCAATGACAGGGGGGTAATCAATGACAGGGGGGTGATCAGGGAGTCTATATGGGGTGATCAACACAGTCATTGATCATGCCCCTGTAAGGCTTCATTCAGACGTCCGGATGCGTTTTGCGGATCCGATCCATCTATCAGTGGATCCGTAAAAATCATGCGGACGTCTGAATGGAGCTTTACAGGGGGGTAATCAATGACAGGGGGGTGATCAGGGAGTCTATATGGGGTGATAACCACAGTCATTGATCATGCCCCTGTAAGGCTTCATTCAGACGTCCGGATGCGTTTTGCGGATCCGATCCATCTATCAGTGGATCCGTAAAAATCATGCGGACGTCTGAATGGAGCTTTACAGGGGGGTAATCAATGACAGGGGGGTGATCAATGACAGGGGGGTGATCAGGGAGTCTATATGGGGTGATAACCACAGTCATTGATCATGCCCCTATAAGGCTTCATTCAGACGTCCGGATGCGTTTTGCGGATCCGATCCATCTATCAGTGGATCCGTAAAAATCATGCGGACATCTGAATGGAGCTTTACAGGGGGTTGATCAATGACAGGGGGGTAATCAATGACAGGGGGGTGATCAGGGAGTCTATATGGGGTGATCAGGGAGTCTATATGGGGTGATCAGGGGCTAATAAGGGGTTAATAAGTGACGGGGGGGGGTGTAGTGTAGTGTAGTGGTGCTTGGTGCTACTTTACTGAGCTACCTGTGTCCTCTGGTGGTCGATCCAAACAAAGGGGACCACCAGAGGACCAGGTAGCAGGTATATTAGACGCTGTTATCAAAACAGCGTCTAATATACCTGTTAGGGGTTAAAAAAAACACATCTCCAGCCTGCCAGCGAACGATCGCCGCTGGAAGGCTGGAGATCAACTCTCTTACCTTCCGTTCCTGTGAGCGCGCGCGCCTGTGTGCGCGCGTTCACAGGAAATCTCGCGTCTCGCGAGATGACGCGTATATGCGTCCACTCGGAATGAATCAACCACCTCCAGGACGCGTCTGTGCGTACAGCGGTCCGGAGGTGGTTAAGGTGAGTTAAATTATTATTATTTTAACCCCTCCAGCGCTATTGTACTATGCATTCTGTATACAGAATGCTATTATTTTCCCTTATAACCATGTTATAAGGGAAAATAATACAATCTACAGAAAACCGATCCCAAGCTCGAACTTCTGTGAAGAAGTTTGGGTACCAAACATGCGCGATTTTTCTCACGCGAGTGCAAAACGCATTACAATGTTTTGCACTCGCGCGGAAAAATCGCGGGTGTTCCCATAACGCACCCGCACATTTTTCCGCAATGCCCATGTGAACCCAGCCTAACAGTGTGTGTGCTATCGAGCACGGGGCATTATATACTCACGGAGGATGAAGTTAGATAGCATGGAGTAAAGCCCACAAACCAACCCCACTGCTAAACCAAGGATTATTATTAAGTGATAGGGCAGACACGGCTGATAATTTTAGCGATGTTAGTTCTAGGTAGTGATTTTAGAGACAAGCAATAAATTTTATATTTTAGATATAAGGAAAATAACACGTGTAAACCTAGAGACAACCACTGGTCCTAGTGACCATTTGTAAATAAACTGATCTAGACCTAGTCACATCTTGGGCAATTTTTTTTCTAAAAAAAAACAAAAACAAAAAAAACAAACCCTGATAATTTTTATTTTCTCTGTGATTCTTGATTGAAATCATTGCCCCTTGTAGAAGTGCAATACACTTTCCCAGCTCATCTATAACCTGACAGTTGTTGGGCAAAATTTTAAGTTATGATGGTCCAGGAAAGGCCATTGTAACGTTAAAATAATGCATTTACTTGGGAGAAGGCAAAAATAAAATATGAAGTCTGAGTCAAAAGAATGTTATAGGATTTTTTTCTCACTCAAGTGCTGGTGTCAGGGGAATATTGTGTAAACTACAATAACAATAGCAAAGTACAAGGTTAGGGACTGCAATGGAACGGAAATATTCTTACATTATCAGTTTGTTGAGAGACTTCAGGATCATCTTTCGGCACAGAACGGACCTCTTTTTTTCTCTGTACTTCCTTGTCTCTTTCTTCGAGCCTCTTTCGAACTTCAGCTTCCTCATACCTATGTGATATGAGAATATGTTGTATGTACTATATACACATGGCTGGGTTCAATACCATCATATTATGAATGTTAAAAGGTAACCGTATCTAAAAGACATAAGCCTCCCTGTTTTTACTTCTCATTTTTTCCAGTTTACTTGTGCAGTAAGATACAGGTTGGTAATAGTGATTTTCAGTTTTCAAATGTTGGCAAATATGTAAAAAATCCATTAAAGGGCTTCTGTCACCCCACTAAACTCATATATATTTTTTTTGTGTACTTATAATCACTATCCTGCTATATTGCCATACATTATGTTATTAATAATTTTCGTTCAGTAGATTTAGCAAAAAACTTACTTTTATGATATGCTAATTACCTGTCTACCAGCAAGTAGGGCGTCTACTTGCTGGTAGCAGCCGCAGAAAACCGCCCCCTCCTTCTGTTGATTGACAGGGCCAGCCACGATCTCCTCCTCCGACTGGCCCTGTCAGCATTTGAAAAATCTCGCGCCTGTGTTGATTCGGCGCAGGCGCTCGGAGATAAGGAGGCTCGCCTCCTCAGAACTCCCTCAGTGCGCCTGCGCCGATGACGTCTTCTCTTTTGGTGACGTCATCGGCGCAGGCGCACTGAGGGAGTGCTGAGGAGGCGAGCCTCCTTATCTCAGAGCGCCTGCGCCGAATCAACACAGGCGCGCGATTTTTGAAATGCTGACAGGGCTGGCCAGAGGAGGAGATCGCGGCTGGCCCTGTCAATCAATAGAAGGAGGGGGGGTTTCTGCGGCTGCTACCAGCAAGTAGACGCCCTACTTGCTGGTAGAAAGGTAATTAGCATATCATAAAAGTAAGTTTTTTGCTAAATCTACTGAACGAAAATTATTAATAACATAATGTATGGCAATATGGCAGGATAGGGATTATAAGTACACAAAAAAAAAAAAGTTTAGTGGGGTGACAGAAGCCCTTTAAAAGGTTTATATGGGAAATGATAATGATGACCTATCCTCAGGATATGTCATCATTATCACATTAGTGGGGGTTCTTTCAGGAAGCTGCTGCGGCTCCCGGCAGATTTTCAAGGACAGCGCCATACATGTTTGGTATTGCAGCTCAGCCCCATTGATTCGAATGGGGCTTAGCAGCAACTAGGCCATGTGACCAATGTACAGCGATGTCACTGGCCTAGGAAGGGCTGCGGCGCTCAAGGCCTCTTCTAACAGCTGATCGGCGGGGGTCCCGGGGGTCGCACCCCTGCAGATCTGATACTGATGAGCGATCCAGAGGATAAGTCATAAATATCTTTTCCTGGATAACTCCTTCAAAGTGGCCTTTACGTTAATATGTGGTCTGCATGAACATTCTGAGCTTTTTCTATTCAAGATCTCTGCTCTACAAATACACAACCTTAAGAATTTTTTATTCATTTTTCATATAATCCAGGAGTAGCTGGCTAACTGTTGTCTGATAGTCATCTGGACTAAAATATGGAGGCATATAGGACGTTTCAGAGGAAACTCTTACTCAACCCTCATATCAACCACTGTAGTAACCTCTGACTGTCCTTAAAATCAATGGCCCTTTGCTTAGGCTACTTTCACACTAGCGTTCGGGTGTCCGCTTGTGAGTTCCGTTTGAAGGGGCTCACAAGCGGCCCCGAACGGATGCGTCCAGTCCTAATGCATTCTGAGTGGAGGCGGATCCGCTCAGAATGCATCAGTCTGGCAGCGTTCAGTCTCCGCTCAGCAAGCGGACACCTGAATGCTGCTTGCAGCGATCGGGTGTCCGCCTGGCCGTGCGGAGGCAAACGGATCCGTCCAGACTTACAATGTAAGTCAATGGGGACAGATCCGTTTGAAGTTGACACAGTATGGCTCAATTTTCAAACGGATCCGTCCCCCATTGACTTTCAATGTAAAGTCAAAACGGATCCGTTTGCATTATCATGAACAAAAAAAAATGGTAATGCAAACGGATCCGTTCTGAACGGATCTAAGCGTTTGCATTATAGGAGCGGATCCGTCTGTGTAGATACCAGACGGACCCGCTCTGAACGCAAGTGTGAAAGTAGCCTTAGACACTTCATTCCACACAACCCTTGGCCTACAATGCTGTGTCAGATTTTCAGAAACAAATCTCAGAGTACAGTGAAAGGTGTCATCATGTTAACCAGTGGTGGTCCAAGATCACAAACTCCACCAATGCGGTCTTCTCTGTTCATCTGTGGCAGATCAGAGGAAAATTCTTAAAGGATTTCTCCTTGGGGTTATCCAACAAAAAACATTTAGCACCTATTCATAGGGTAGGTGATAAATATATGACTGCTGGACACCCAGTGCTGTAGGACAAGTTGTAGTTTTTATTGGCGCCATTTTAGGGTACACGTAATTTACTGATTAACTTTTATTACCTCTTTCTGGGAGGGGGATAGGTAAAAACAGCAATACTGCCACTGGGTTTTTACATTGTAAATTTTGTGGCATTAATTTTTCGGCATAAATAACATAACTTTACTCTCTGGGTGAGTACGATTACTGCGATACCAAATATAGTGTTTTTAATGTTTTAGTACTTTTGTGCAGGACCCATATTTCTGTCTTTTTTTGGGTGGCAAATAAGCAAAAAGCAGCAATTCTGGCATTGTTTTGTAGTTTTTTTATGGAGTTCACCATAAGGGAAAAATCTGTATTTTTCACCCCATAAGACGGGGGAAAATGTCCCTGCGTCTTATGAGGTGAATACTAATAAGCACTTCGGTACTATTGAACGCTTCCATAATTGGAGGACCGGGAAGTGGTAAAGGCTCTGTACTCATCGCTTCCAAGTCCTCGGCAGTACTGTGGCTGCGCACAACGTGAGGGCAGTCTGTGACCTCACGCTGTCCACGTCAGGTCACAGCACAGCCGGATACAGGAAGAGCGCTGGAGGTGAGGAGCGGCAGCGTCCGGAGCAGGAGAGGTAAGTGTTTTTTTTATTTTATGTGCTCTGTGGCATGGGGGCTGATATGAGGCAATGGGGGCTGAGGAGAGGCATGGGGCTCTTATCCGAGTTCTGATTGGGGGTCTGATCTGAGGTCTTATTAACATTGGGGGTCTGATTGGGGCTGTCAGCTTAGGTCTGATTAACATTAGGGGTCTGACCTGAGTTCTAATAAAAAATATATATATTTTTTAATTGTCCTCATCTAAAACCTCTTATGGGCCGGTGTTTTTCTTTTTTTTATAAAAATAAAATTTTCACTCTCTGTCTATACTGTGTGTAGTTTTATGAGAGAGATATCGAGAGAGAGAGATATCGAGAGAGAGAGATATAGAGAGAGAGAGAGAGAGAGAGAGAGAGAGAGAGAGAGAGAGATATCGAGAGAGAGATATCGAGATATCGAGAGAGAGATATCGAGAGAGAGAGAGAGAGATATCGAGAGAGAGAGAGAGAGAGAGAGAGAGAGAGAGAGAGAGAGAGAGAGATCGAGATATCGAGAGAGAGAGAGAGAGAGAGAGAGAGAGATCGAGAGAGAGAGAGATATCGAGAGAGAGAGATATCGAGAGAGAGAGAGATATCGAGAGAGAGAGAGAGAGAGATATCGAGAGAGAGAGGGAGAGGGAGAGGGAGAGGGAGAGGGAGAGAGAGATATATCGAGAGAGAGAGAGAGAGAGAGAGAGAGAGAGAGAGAGAGAGAGAGAGATATCGAGAGAGAGATATCGAGAGAGAGAGAGAGATATCGAGAGAGAGAGAGAGATATCGAGAGAGAGAGAGAGAGAGAGAGATATCGAGAGGGAGAGGGAGAGAGAGATATATCGAGAGAGAGAGAGAGATATATCGAGAGAGAGAGAGAGATATCGAGAGAGAGAGAGAGATATCGAGAGAGAGAGAGAGAGAGATATATCGAGAGAGAGAGAGAGAGAGAGATATCGAGAGAGAGAGAGAGAGAGAGAGAGATATCGAGAGAGAGATATCGAGAGAGAGAGAGAGAGATATCGAGAGAGAGAGAGAGAGAGAGAGATATCGAGAGAGAAAGATAGATATCGAGAGAGAGAGAGAGATATCGAGAGAGAGAGAGAGATATCGAGAGAGAGATATCGAGATATCGAGAGAGAGATATCGAGATAGAGAGAGAGAGAGAGAGAGAGAGAGAGAGAGAGAGAGAGAGAGAGAGGACAAACTGTATCACATAGGAAAAAAATAGAGACCCTGCAGTATGAGGGGACAGCACTGATCTGTCATGGCTCTCAGAGCAGAGCACTGCAGTGTGGTGAGACTGCCCCCTCTGTCTCTGCAAAGCCAGGCATGATGGGAAATGTAGGATTCATTAGGAAAACCATATCTGAGGGGAGAAGGAACAAAAATGGCAGGTAACCCCGCAAATGCCGACATGTATGAAGGCTGGCTGGCGTCTCGTGTAGGCCCCAGACCAGCCTTGAGTAATTTCCAGCAGGCTGCACTGAACTATTAAGTGGTAAAAAAAAAAAAAAAAAAAGAAAGAAATAAAAAATTCCATAAGAAAAGAAAAAAAAAAAATACGTTTTTTTTTCCATTGAAAATACGCTTTTCAATAAAAAAAATTGCAAACAAAAAAAATCTCCCCCATATGTTTGGTATTGCCGCTGTAACAACCCGGACTACATAAATATCACGTAAATTATACCCTACGGTGAACGCCGTAAAACAAAAAATGTAAAAAAAAATAAAAATAAAAAAAAGACAGAATTGCTAATTTATTCTTAGTTGCCACGAGAAAAACTTAACAAGCGATCAAAAACAGTAATTTACTCCAAAATGATACCAATGAAAAATAAAAGTATTCCTGCAAAAATCAAGCCTTCACACAATCCATAGAAAGAAAAAAAAAAAAAAAGTTATAGGTCTTGGTAAGCGGCAATGCAAAAACATTTTTTTACTTAAAAAAATAAATAAAAACGGTAATTAGTCTTGGCGGTAATAGTTTTTTCAGGAGCCCAACATGACAGCACATGGGAGGTAGGCCTCTGTAGGAACAGGAAGCACGAGAGTTTAAAAGGCCCCTCCCCACCCCCCTATCCAGTGTCTTATAAATTACTACACCGGAATCATTTTTTTTAACCAGGTTATATACCTAGCAATTCTAGATTCACAATATTAACAGCACATTGTTATTATAGAAGTATATGAGAAATATACATACATACATTTATTTTTTGGGGGATATATTGGTGCTGTCAAGTTGGACTCCTGAAAAACAAATTAACGGTAAGACTAATTACCAATTTCCAGGACGTCCCCCATGACGGCACATGGGAGAAATACCCAATCACTTTAACTTTTTAGGGGGGGGAGAACCACTGCTCGAAGGACCTTTCGTCCAAACACTAAATTCTGAATGGTTAGGAGGTCCAAACGATAATGCTTGCAAAAGGCATTATAAATTTGTCCATGTAGCTGCTCTACAGATTTCATCTATCATGACATCAGCTTTTTCTGCCCACGATGTTGCCATAGCCCTGGTCCATTGGTCTTTAATGGAGATTGGACAGCTCTATTTTGGTAAAGAGTATGCCTCTCGAATTGTATCTTTAATCCATCTAGCCAAGGTTTGTTTAGTAACTTTCTGGCCTTAATTTTTTCCTCCATGCTGAATGAATAAATTTGAATCCTGTCTCCAAGATTCTGTTGACTGGAGATATTTAACTATCATCCTCCGTACATCCAAGCAATGGAAATGCTCCTCTTTGGCATTTCTAGGGGAAGCACAAAAAGACGGAATAATTATTTCCTGTTTTTCATGGAAGGAGGAGACTACTTTTGGTAAAAAGGCTGGGTCTAATTTTAAGATTATTGTATCATCAAGAATTTTTTAAATAAGGTTCTTTCATAGAGAGCTTGAATTTCCCCTATCTTATGGGCGGAGGTAATGGCTACCAGGAAGGCAGCTTTCATGGTCAAATATTTTGAGGAGATATCATCTAATGGTTCAAACGGAGGTTCACAAAGGGAGTTTAGGACTAATGTTAAGTCCCATGTTGGGACATTTTGTTTTATTGTGGATCTTAATCTGGAAATGGCTTTAAAGAATCTATGTTCAGCTAATGGAAAATCTAGGAAAGCCGAAATAGCCAATACCTGGACTTTTAAAGGTACTCGATCTCAAACCTAAATCAAACCCTTTCTGCAGAAAGTCTAGGATGTGTGAAATGGTAGGTGAGGAACAGTCTGGGTGTGATGAAGACAACCAGGAACCATATTTTTTCCAGATTTTACCGTATATGGCTGAAGTAACTGGTTTGCGACTATTTTGTAACGTTGCAATTACTTTTTCCGAAAGAACTTGCCTTTTTAGCATTTCCCTTTCAGGATCCAGGCCGTCAAATTCAAGGTTTTCAGATCTGGATGTTTTAGAGGGCCCTGAACTAGAAGATCCTGTCTGCTTGGGAGGATCAATGGCTCTTCTATGCACATTGCTCTGAGTTGCGAGTACCAGCTCCTTTTGGGCCAGGCCAGAGTAATCAATAGCACCTTTGTCGTGCTCTCGCCAATCTTCCTCAATACTGCCGGAATAAGAGGAATTGGTGGGAAAGCATATGCAAAATCCATGTTCCAGGTTTGTGACATTGCGTCCACTGCTAGAGGATTGTCTCTTGGATTTAGAGAGTAAAAACAGCTTGCCTGTGTGTTTACTCTGGTCGCAAATAGGTCTATCTGAGGCTGACCCCATTGGTGACATAACTCCTGGAACACTTTTTTGTTTAGCATCCACTCTCCAGGATCGACTCTTTTCCTGCTCAGGAAATCTGCCATTGTGTTTTCTCTGCCCCTCAGATGTAAGGCTGAAATTGATAACACGTTTGAATGGGCCCAGTTAAAAATTTGATTTGACACCCTCTGCAGCAAGGGGTTCCTGGTTCCCTCCTGGTGTTTGAGCTAACACACCACAATGATGTTGTCTGAGTAGATCCTTAGATTTTTACCTTTTACAATATTTTCGGCCTGTTTCAGAGTCTTCAGAACCGCTGTTAGCTCTTTTAAGTTTGATGATCCCAGGCTCTCTTGAGGTGACCATTCTCCTTGAAAATATAGATCCTCCACCTGGGCTCCCCAGCCTAAATTGCTGGCATCCGTGGTTACCGTCATCATTGGATCCAGCTTCCAGTGAATTCCCTTCACTAGGTTGTCTGGAGTTAACCACCAGTTCAGGGAGTTCGTTACCCCTGTGGTAAGGAAAATCCTTTTGTCTAGAGATTTTTGACTCTTGTCCCACCAAGATAGTATCAGTTTCTGTAATAGTCTTGAATGAAAATGGGCCACAGGGAATCATGGGTATGCAAGATGTTATGATGCCCAGAATCCTCATTGCCTCTCTAATCGTGCAACTTTTCTTCTTTTTGAAGTGTTGGAATTTTATTACCATGGTATTTTGTTTGGTTATAGGTAGAAAGGATCTTTCTTTCATTGAATCTAGAAGTGTACCCAAGAAAATATTCCTGGTTTCCAACTGCGGATCTGATTTGTTGAAGTTGATAATCCATCCCAATTTGGTAAGCATATACAGTGTTAATTGAAGATGATCTTTTAATATCTTCTGAGATTGGGCTGTTAATAAGAAATCGTTCAGGTATGTGATGATATCTATTTTGTACTGTCTTAGGTGAGCCATCACTTTTACCATCAGTTTTATAAAAATCCACGGAGCTGACGAGATTCCGAATGGCAGACACTGAAATTGGAAATGATGTATGTGACTGTTCACTTTTATTTCAAATCTCAGATATTTTTGATGATGAGGATAAATAGGGATATGATAATATGCATCCTTCAAGTCTATTGTGCACATGAATGCTGCCGGGGTGATGAGTGGAATAGCTGACTGAATGGATTCCATCTTGAATTTTCGATAGGAGATCCACCTGTTCAGGAATTTGAGGTTTATAATTGTCCTGAACAATCCATTAGTTTTTTTTTTACAAGGAACAGTTTGGAATAATGACCCTTGAACTGTTGATGCAAGGGTACTGGAACAATGGCCTTCATCTTACACAGAGACTGAATATCCAGAAGAAGTTGATTCTGTAGGGTTTCTGAGTGAGGATTCGTTATCTGAAAATGCTGTGGGGGAGGAGACTTGAATTCTAGTTTGTAACCCTCCTGAATGGTTCGTATTACCCAGGGATTTTTTGTAATGGAAACCCATTCCTGGATGAAAAAACAAATAACCCATTCCTGGATTATTTGTATTGTTCGGGTTGAAAAGGAACCCTCTTCCCTTGCCTCCTTTCGGGTAGTTCCATCTACCAGATTTTCCCTTCGGTCTACTTGAGGAGTACTGGGACTGTGTTTGTTCTCGGAAAGGGCTGACTTTTCTTGGGCTTCTCTTCTGGAAATCCTTTTTTCTTGTCAGCCACTCTTTCCAAAATAGTATCAAATACTGGTCCGAATACGTAAAAACCGTAAAATGGTATTGCACATAACTTATTTTTAGAAGCTGTTGTCGCCTGTCCAGGTCTTCAGCCACAAGGCCCTTCTAGCGGTATTTGATAGTGTTCCACTTCGTGAGGCAAAACGGATAGATTCTGCAGAAGCGTCACCCATGAAAGCTGTGGCCATTTTTAGCAAAGGCAGAGAATCCAGAATTACTTCTCTAGGTGTCTTGAGCTTTAAATGGTTTTCCAATTGATTGAGCCATAATCCCATAGCTCTGGCTACAGATGTTGCAGCAATATTAGTATTGATTCTTGCCACTGAACATTCCCAGACCCTTTTTAGGAGACCATCAGATTTTCGGTCCATGGGATCTTTCAATTGGGACAAGTCTTTAAATAGGATGGTCGTCGTTTTGCAACTTTTGCTACCTGGACATCTATTTTTGGAACTTCTTGCCATAATTTAGTGTCCTCCAGATTAAATAGAAGGCAACTTCTGAATTCTCGAGGAATGAAAAGTTTCTTTTCTGCATCTTCCCACTCCTCCAGTATCATCTCTCTCAGATTGGAATTGACCAGAACCAGCTTCCTTTTCTTTGCCCTTAATCCTCCAAACATCTCGTCTTGAGTTGTTCTGGGTTACTGAACCTCCTCCCAGATCCTTTTCCCCCTAGAAAGAAATAAAGGAACTCTCCCTTAGTACTAGAGTACACCAATAAAGAAGAATAAAACAGGATAAAGCAGGGCTTGGTAAAAACTTACATAGCCCTGAGGAGGGGTATCGCCAGCCATTTCAGCTTTGGTAGACATCTGGGACTTCATCTGGAACAGCAGACAAGCCCGACTGCTTGCTGGTTCCTTTTTTATATGACCTTACCTTAAGGGTCCGCCCCCTGCTGCCGCTGCGCTCCTTCTTTCTTGGGGACTCTATCCCCTAGGGGAGAGTCGACCCCTCATGCGAGCCCCTCATCCAGGCCTCCAGCATGGAACGCTGGGTGCCGCCATCTTGGATCCTGGCAGAGCAGTGTCACTTCCTGTACCCGGAGCGTTCCCCGGAAGCGACGTCCCCACTATACACCCGCTCGAGGAGAAGGCGCGCTGCCGAGCTCAGAGCCCCCGAAGGGGGAAGCGGCTTTGGCTTCTAGATACCGCGGCCATGTGGGAGAGAGGTAAGCTGGGAAGGCTAGGGAACCTCGCAAAGAGGTACTAGCAGGGCCTTGAGGAAACTGGGAGGAATGGCTGGACACCACCCGACCCAGTTCCAGCCCTAGTAGCCTGCGGCTACTTCCATGTTCTGTTCTTCACCCTAAGGAGGGCCTCTCTTGCAACTCCCTGTAGGGACAGGAAAAACACTGGATAGAGGGGTGGGGAGGGACCTTTTAAACTCTCTTGCTTCCTGTCCCTACAGATGCCTATAAGGACATCCTCCCATGTGCCGTCATGGGGGACGTCCTGGAAAAAAGGAGACTTTTGTATTACTTACCAGTAAAGTCTCTTTCTCGCTCTTCCTTGGGGGACACAGGAAACCATGGGTATAGCTCTGCTCCCTAGGAGGCGTGACACTAAGCGAAAGCTGTAAGCCCCTCCTCCATCAGCTATACCCTTCAGCCTGGAGAAGAGACTGCCAGTTGCGTGTCCAAGTAGTGAAAGATAACCACCAACCGGAAAAGGAACTGTCGAGCCCCAACGGGGGCAACCAAGCCGGAACCACAACTGTAACCCAATGAAGGGCGGGTGCTGTGTCCCCCAAGGAAGAGCGAGAAAGAGACTTTACTGGTAAGTAATACAAAAGTCTCCTTTTCTCGCCCATATTCCTTGGGGGACACAGGAAACCATGGGACGTTCCAGAGCAGTCCCAGAAGGGAGGGACCAGAACAAACTAGACCAACACCAGAGGCATCAATCAACTGCCGCCTGCAACACCAGACGGCCTAAAGCAGCGTCAGCCGACGCATGAGTATGCACCCTGTAGAACTTGGTGAAGGTGTGCAAGGAGGACCAAGTGGCCGCCTTGCAAATCTGCTCCGAAGAAGCCCGATTTCTCTGAGCCCAGGAAGCCCCGACCGCTCTAGTGGAGTGAGCGGTAACACCAAGGGGAGGAACCCTGCCCTTGGCGAGATAAGCCTCAGTAACAGCCATCTTGACAAAACGGGCGATAGCAACTTTGGATGCCGCCATCCCTCTGCGCGACCCTTCCGGGACCACAAAGAGCGAGTCAGTATGCCTGAACGAGCTGGTTACTTCCAGGTAAATCTTGAGCGCCCTGACAACGTCCAGGCGATGAAGCTTCCTCTCCCGCGGATGGGAAGGGGAAGGACACAAAGAGGGGAGAACGATGTCCTCGTTCAGATGAAAGGCGGAGACCACCTTAGGAAGGAAGGAAGGGACCGGACGAAGAACCACCTTGTCCTGGTGGAACACTAGGAAAGGTTCCAGACAGGAGAGTGCAGCCAATTCGGACACCCTCCGAAGAGAGGTGATGGCTACAAGGAAAATAACCTTGCAGGACAGAAGTCGCAAGGAAACCGTACGCAGAGGCTCGAAAGGAGAAGCCTGGAGCGCTGAGAGAACCAGGTTCAGGTCCCAGGGCGGTACCGGAGGGCGATACGGGGGAACCGCGTGAGCCACGCCCTGAAGGAAGGTCTTGACAGGACCAAGGGGGGCCAGTGGGCGCTGAAACAAAATGGACAGCGCAGATACCTGACCCTTCAAAGAACTAAGGCCTAGACCTTGGGCCAGTCCGCTCTGCAGGAAGGACAAAACGGTGGGGAGAGAAAAGCGGAGCGGAGGAATCCCCAGATCGGCACAGAACCCCAAAAAGGTCCTCCAGGTCCTATAATAGATCCTAGAAGAGGACGGCTTACGGGCGCGGATCATGGTGCGGCTGACGTCCGCAGAAAAACCCCTACGTGTCAGGACGGTGGTCTCAACAACCACGCCGTCAAACGTAGGGACCCTAAACGCGGGTGGAAGATCGGTCCCTGAGAGAGAAGATCTTCCCTGGCGGGCAGCGGCCAGGGCGCGTCTGCCAGGAGCAGCATGAGGTCGGCATACCAAGACCGGCGGGGCCAGTCCGGAGCGACCAGAATCACCGAGACGCCTTCCGCCGCGATCTTCCGAAGGACCTTGGGCAGGAGAGGGATGGGAGGGAATATGTATGGGCGCGCGAAGCCTCGCCAAGGAAGAACGAGGGCGTCGGCTCCGCAAGCTCCCGGATCCCTGGCCCTGGACAGATAGGCGGGGACCTTGTGATTGAATTTTGAGGCCATGAGGTCCACGTCCGGTATGCCCCAACGAAGGCAAATGGCCTCGAATACCTCCGGGTGAAGAGACCACTCGCCGGGGTCGACGGTGGTGCGACTGAGGAAGTCCGCCGCCCAATTGTCCACCCCTGGAATAAAAATTGCAGATAGGGCCGGGACGTGGGCTTCCGCCCAACGGAGAATGCTGGAGACCTCCCGCATCGCAGCAGCGCTGCGAGTGCCCCCCTGGTGGTTTATGTACGCCACAGCCGTGGCGTTGTCTGATTGTACACGAACTGGATGACCCTTCAGCAGAAGAGTCCAGTGTCGTAGAGACAGAAGGGCCGCTCTCAGTTCCAGGACATTGATCGAGAGTTTGGACTCCGATGGAGACCAAATGCCCTGGACGGATCGGGGAGGAAACACGCCTCCCCAGCCCGAGAGACTGGCATCGGTTGTAACCACCAACCAGTTGAGTGGCAGAAAGGACCTGCCCAGAAGAGGGGACTGTAACCACCAGCGGAGAGATGACCGCACCGGAGGCGAAAGATGGAAGGGATGAACTGCGGTGATTTGTCCCAGGAGGAGAGGATCGCCCGTTGGAGAGGGCGGGAGTGAAACTGCGCAAATGGGATCGCCTCGAAGCAGGCAACCATCTGCCCCAATACCCGCATGCAGAAGCGGAAAGACGGTCGACGGTGGAGAAGGAGACCCCGAACCGCCCCACGGAGGGTCAGACGTTTTTCCGAGGGAAGACGTACCTCCGCCGCTCCCGTGTCTAAAAGCATTCCCAGGAAGACGAGATGTCTGGAGGGGGGAAGGGAGGACTTGGGGAAGTTGATGACCCAACCGAACCTCGCCAGAGTCTCTAGAGTGAGATCCACGCTGGCAACCGCTTGAGAAAGGGACGGAGCCTTGATGAGGATATCGTCCAAGTACGGTAGCAGAAAAACACCCCTGGAACGGAGTAAGGCTAAAACCGGGGCCAGGACCTTGGTGAACACCCGGGGGGCTGTTGCCAGCCCAAAGGGAAGGGCGACAAATTGGAAGTGGAGGTCCCCCACGGCGAATCGAAGGAAGCGATGGTGACACCGGGCTACCGGAACATGGAGGTAGGCATCCTGTATATCGATGGAAGACATGAAATCTCCCTGCTCCAGGGAAGCCACCGCGGAGCGGAGGGACTCCATCCGAAACCGTCGAAGGAGGAGAAAACGGTTGAGCTTTTTGAGGTCCAAAATGGGCCGCACCGAACCTCCCTTCTTGGGAACTACAAAGAGGTTCGAGTAGAACCCTTGGAATCTTTCCTCTGGAGGAACGGGGGTAATCACCCCCCTGTCCAGTAAGGCTTGAACGGCCGCGGAGAACGCAGCCGCGCCTTTCGGGTCCCGCGGCGGGCGGGAGCGAAAGAACCGATCCGGAGGGAAGGAAACAAATTCGATTTTGTATCCGGAGGACACAATTTCGAGGGCCCAGGCGTCGGAGACGTGAGCCATCCAGACGTCCTTGAAAAGGAGGAGCCGGCCCCCCACCCGGGTGGGTGGGGGCGCGCCTTCAGGCAGAGGACTGTTTTGCTGCGGGTGTGCGGGCAGCCTGCGGCTTGCGCCAGGATGGCTGCGCCCGAAAAAACGGCTTCCTACGCTTGTCCTGGGGAGGAGCCGAAGCGGCAGCTGTGGTGGGAGCCCCAGAGGCCCTGCGGGAGGACCGAAAACGAGACGCACCAGGGCGTCCGCGGGGGGCGCCCCTGGCTTGGGGTTGAGGGAGATGGGTGCTTTTACCACCCGTGGCCTCTGAAATAAGTTCGTCTAAGCGGACCCCGAAAAGGCGGGAACCCGCAAACGGTAGCCCCGCCAAGGAACGTTTGGAGGCAGCGTCCGCTTTCCAGACCTTCAGCCAGAGCTCCCTCCTGACGGCAACTGCCAGGGCGGAGGAGCGTGCAATAAGGGCTCCCGCATCAAGGGAGGCCTCACAGACAAAATTCCCGGCCCGAATAATAAGCTGGGCCAAGGAACGTAGGTCCTGGATGGGGACGTCTGAGTCCAACTCCTGTTCCAGCTGCGCACCCCAAGCAGAGATTGCTTTCCCTGCCCAAGCAGAGGCAAAAACCGGTCTGAGAGCAGAACCGGAGGCAGCAAAAATGCCCTTGGAAAGGGTCTCCATGCGACGGTCCTCCGCTGACTGAAGAGAGGACCCGTCGGGAACAGGGATGGCCGTGTTCTTTGACAGCCGAGCCACAGGGGGGTCCACCTTGGGTGAAGACCAGGTGGCCACGACATCGGCTGGAAAAGGATAGCAAATGTCCAGCTTCTTTGGGTTGACAAAACGGGCGTCCGGGCGAGCCCAAGCCTTAGACACCACGGAGGAGAAATCAGAGTGGATTGGAAAGACTTTTGAGGCCTGCCTGGGTCTGATAAAGGAGACGCTAGCTGCGTCCGAGCTAGGGGGGTCATCCTGCACCTTAAAGGTGTCACGAATATCAGAGATGAGTTGGCCCATCGCTGAGGCTAGCTTGGACGGCAGGGCCGAGTCCATTTCCAGATCTGAAACCGCCAATTCACCTTCAGAGAGCGAATCCTTTGGAGAGGAGAGGCCCGTCTGGGTGCGCACGCGTGGCGGAGAGAGTGAGGCCTCAGAGGAGGAGGCTCGCTCTACTCTAATACGCTTCTGAGAGTGCCTAGCTCGGGAGGGGTCACTAGGAGAGGGTGAACCCGCTGCAGCGGCAGAAGCAGTGGACCCGGAGGGCGCGACAGTCAGAGTGGCGACCTGCGGGGTAGGTGGCCTGTCTATTAGGCGGCCCACGACATGAGTGAGGCTTTCCACGGCCTGGGACAGGGATCTAGCCCAGTCAGGCGGGTCAGAGGAAGCAGGGAGCGACACAGCGGGCGACTGAGGCTGCGGTGGAGCTCGGCATGCAGTACAGTGCGGATCAGACTGCCCCCGGGGAAAGGGTTCCCTACAAGCAGTACAGGCATGGTACCATGGCTTGGCGGCTGCAGAAGGGTCTGACATGGTGGAAAGATGTTGCACTTAAAGTGAGAACCAAGCAACAGTACTGTGGCACGGAGGGGGTTAACAGTCCTACCAGACCCGGATGATACAAGCGGCAGCTGTAAGGGGAACAGACTGAGGAGGCTGTGGAGGAGAGGCAGCAGCACGGAGCTGAATGGCTTCAGGATCGCACGGCAGAGAGATGAACCCGGAAGTAGCGGAGCGCAGCGGCACGGAGCTGAATGTGTAAGGAAGCTCCGCCCCCCCTCTGCCGCGCTGAAGCCGAAGCAGAGCCGCGCGCGCGCGGCAAAATGATTTTAACCCCCAAGGATGTTGAAGTGCCGGCCATGAAATGGCGCCGTTCATGCCAAGAAAAACGGCTCCCGCCGCGCCTGGATGTAGCAGACGGCTTGCTTGTCTGCAGCCGTCCCCTGTAAGGCAGCGTTCTAGGACTTGCCCAGATAAACTGCCCTCCAACTAAGCCCGGTAACGTCCCGATATGGGGGGGGGGGGGGGGGGGGGCCGGGGTTGGGCGGTGAAGTGGAGGTCCCTTTGGACAATGTAGCAGTGGCCATGTTGGTAGCAGCGGTGGGAGGGAGGAAGGGGAGGCTGGAGCAGCCACTCTCACCATACGCTGTCTTCGCCCTCAGTCCATCCAGCGGGGGTCGCCCCTTCAGCTCCTGGCACCGCAGTGGCAGGAAGCCGGGGGAGGGACTTGGCGTGCGGGCGACCCTGAGCTGGCGGGACGCAGGGGAGCGAGGCTGCCCTGGTCCACCTTGTCTTCTGTGGGGGAGGCGGCAGTGCGGAATTACCGGCACTGGCGCAACTCAACCCCGGGAGAAACAGAGGGGTCTAATGCGCCTCTGTTGTCCCTGTAGGTAGAAAAAAAACGAATTAAAAAACAACAAATAACGTAAAAATAAAAAATCATAGGAAAACAACCCTGCCGAAGCAGGGGGTGTCTTGCCTCCTTGGACACTAAGCAAAAACTGGCAGTCTCTTCTCCAGGCTGAAGGGTATAGCTGATGGAGGAGGGGCTTACAGCTTTCGCTTAGTGTCACGCCTCCTAGGGAGCAGAGCTATACCCATGGTTTCCTGTGTCCCCCAAGGAATATGGGCGAGAAAAGTGGTTTTATTGCAAAAAAAAAAAAAAAAAAGTTGTACAAAAAATATACACTCACCTAAAGAATTATTAGGAACACCATACTAATACGGTGTTGGACCCCCTTTTGCCTTCAGAACTGCCTTAATTCTACGTGGCATTGATTCAACAAGGTGCTGGTAGCATTCTTTAGAAATGTTGGCCCATATTGATAGGATAGCATCTTGCAGTTGATGGAGATTTGAGGGATGCACATCCAGGGCACGAAGCTCCCGTTCCACCACATCCCAAAGATGCTCTATTGGGTTGAGATCTGGTGACTGTGGGGCCATTTTAGTACAGTGAACTCATTGTCATGTTCAAGAAACCAATTTGAAATGAATCGAACTTTGTGACATGGTGCATTAACCTGCTGGAAGTAGCCATCAGAGGATGGGTACATGGTGGTCATGAAGGGATGGACATTGTCAGAAACAATGCTCAGGTAGCCCGTGGCATTTAAACGATGCCCAATTGGCACTAAGGGGCCTAAAGTGTGCCCAGAAAACATCCCCACACCATTACACCACCACCACCAGCCTGCACAGTGGTAACAAGGCATGATGGATACATGTTCTCATTCTGTTTACGTCAAATTTGGACTCTACCATTTGAATGTCTCAACAGAAATCGAGACTCATCAGACCAGGCAACATTTTTCCAGTCTTCAACAGTCCAATTTTGGCGAGCTCGTGCAAATTGTAGCCTCTTTTTCCTATTTGTAGTGGAGATGAGTGGTACCCGGTGGGGTCTTCTGCTGTTGTAGCCCATCCGCCTCAAGGTTGTGCGTGTTGTGGCTTCACAAATGCTTTGCTGCATACCTCGGTTGTAACGAGTGGTTATTTCAGCCAACGTTGCTCTTCTATCAGCTTGAATCAGTCGGCCCATTCTCCTCTGACCTCCAGCATCCACAAGGCATTTTTGCCCACAGGACTGCCGCATACTGGATGTTTTTCCCTTTTCACACCATTCTTTGTAAACCCTAGAAATGGTTGTGCGTGAAAATCCCAGTAACTGAGCAGATTGTGAAATACTCAGACCGGCCCGTCTGGCACCAACAACCATGCCACGCTCAAAATGGCTTAAATCACCTTTCTTTCCCATTCTGACATTCAGTTTGGAGTTCAGGAGATTGTCTTGACCAGGACCACACCCCTAAATGCATTGAAGCAACTGCCATGTGATTGGTTGACTAGAGAATTGCATTAATGAGAAATAGAACAGGTGTTCCTAATAATTCTTTAGGTGAGTGTATATGTATTTGGTATCACTGTAATTGTACTGACCAGAGAATAAAAGATATTATGTTATTTATACCGAAAAATGAACGCCGTAAAATTTATAACGTAAAAACGCAGTGGCAGAATAGCTGTTTTTCACATCTCACTCCCAGAAAGAGTTAATAAAAGTTACATCAGAAAGTTATGTGTACCCCAAAATGGTGCCATTAAAAACTACAACTTTTCTCACAAAAAACAAGCCCTCATACAGCTATATAGACTGAAAAAAATAAAATTAAGATATAGCTCTTGGAACAGTAAGACCCAAAACGATTCAATAAAAATTGTATTTCAGTCATTTAAATTCCTGCTCATTCCAGGCTTTGAAGTCCAGGAGGCGGGGCTACAAGTGATTGACAGCTATCTCTGTATACACAGTCATAGAGGGAAGGCTGTCAATCACTGATAGGACCGCCTCCTGGACTTCAAAGCCCGGAATTAACAGTAATTTATATGAACCCAATACAACTTATACCAATACTTTTCCACATAACTATATATCAGTCTGCTCAGCATCTCCTGCTCTATATCATGCTGCTCAGATACCATGTTCAACGTGACAGGTTCCCTTTAAAATCAACTCTTCCCGTCAGGTGCTATTTAAATTGCCATAGAACAATTACCTGTTTTTGAGACTTTTCGAGAGCTTTTCTGCTTCTTCAATTGATTTTAAGATGGTACTAGGCCCAAGTAATGACTTGTAGTAGTCCTAGAAGCAAACAATCATGTGAGTGCTGAGGAACACAGCTATATCTATTACTGCAGAATATCTGAGGTGCTGAATGTATCCCTGATAACTTTCCAATGTAGAACAAATTAACTGCAACTCTTACATAATCTATACAGAATGACTGCCGAAACAAATGCTTTCAGATAGTGATATTGACAACAACCTGTGTCTAAAGCTGGTCATACACAAGACAAATGTCTGCCTAACGCTCATGTGGCGCTATCTTTTCCATACATATGTATGGCTGCCCGAGGATGCAGATTAGTGAATGGGGAGAGGGCAGAGAAGCTGCTACCGGGATTGGACAGCTGAATTCCAACAAGCCTGATCTCCCCCAACATAAGCCTTACGGAAGGTGTAGGGAAGGTACCATACACGTAAGGGTACATTCACATGACCGTATGTATTTTGTGGCCCGCAAAACACGGATGAGTAAAAAATAGCATCTGGGTTTTTTTTGTGGACCAGTTGTAACACTGCCTATTCTTGTCCGCAAAACAAACAATAGGACATGTTCTATCTTTTTGGGGGGCCGCGGAACGGATGTGGCCACCACACAGAGTACTGCTCGCGTTTTTTGCTGCCCCATTGAAATGAATTCGGATCAGACGCAGAGCAAAATGACGGTCGTGCGAATGGGGCCTAAATGGGAGACCTAACCCGAAAGTGGCTCCTACTGCCAATTTACTTTAGCAGATTATAGAGACAATTACTGGGTATGAACACTCGTTCCAGGTAATCGTCTTGTCAAAATGTTGTGTGATTCATCATTCATCGCCTGTTGTCACCACAGTGATCTGCCGCACACTGCTTTAACAAGGTGGCAATGACTGTAACGAAAAGTATGTGAAAAAAGGATACTTTCATGAGAAATCCTCCTTAAAGAGGACCTTTCACCAGTTTTTACTTTAAAAAAGTGAGACCTCACACTGTAGCCCATGTTTCCTAGATGTCATATCGCTAATTTTTTTTCTTGATCCACTCCTCCGTTGCAGCGATGTGCCCCTCGTTCTGTTTAGGTGCCCTGTATGCTAATTAATAGCATCGGAACAGGGAGGAGGAGACATCAACTTTTCTCAGTGGGCGTGTCTTCTATCCGGCTGTGGCGCTGTCCAATCACAGTGAAGAGCGTCACAGCCAGGGAGAAGGTGAGCTGTTTTTTTCTCAATGGCTGTGACTCGCTCCGCTGTGATTGGACAGCGCCACAGCCGGATAGAAGACACGCCCACTGAGAAAAGCTAATGTCTCCTCCTCCCTGTTCCGATGCTATTAATTAGCATACAGGGCGCCTAAACAGAATGAGGGGCACAGCGCCGCAACAGAGGAGTGGATCAAGAAAAAAAAATTAGCGATATGACATCTAGGGAACATGGGCTACAGTGTGAGGTATCGCTTTTATAAAGTATAAACTGGTGTGAGGTCCTCTTTAAATGAGTTTTCCAGATAAAACACTTCTGACATGTTAAGCAGACATGGGATCTGGAAGCTGGAAACCTTTCCAATGAACAGTTCTTCCAACTGGAGACGTGGGCAAACATGCTGATCATTTTAAACAGCTATCCTCTAATACACCATTATAATCAGATACCTTGAAAGTGTCCCTGTACTTTCATCAAAAGTACTCAGACCCCCCACCAACAACTAGAACGAGGGGAAAGAAGTGTGCGCTTGGTTCTCCCTCCTCACTGCAGGCCAGGAAGTTAGACAGACTCAATAGAAAGTCCATCGGCCCCTTCGCTCCCATATCACGCAACAAGAGTGCGCTAAGTGCACGCTTCTCTACCCTCAACAATGGGGGTCTAGGCGCTCAAACCCCCACTGATCTAAACTTATAATATGCCCCTATAATGTATCAACATTTTTATGAAATTACAATGTCAATTTAAGGCAGAAACATCATATACAAACAAGTTCTCCACCGTTGCTCATCAAATCCAGCAGTATTCCCACGGTTTTCCATCTATTAGCAGACTACAGGTTACTGTCAACTGCCTTCAATGGAGGACAACTTGAGATTCCTTACAGCACTGTAGGTGAATTCATCCCCTGGTGCTGGTACAAGGAGCAATTCCAAAGTCAGATTAAAAGATCAGTGGAGAAACTAGTCATTTCTCCAACATGAATGGAGTGGCAGTAGAGCATGTGTTCTGCTGCTCTAGTCAAACTCTATGGGACTGCTGAGATAGCCGGGTGATGTACTAGGTTATCTCCGGCAAACCCATGGAGATAAATGGAGTGGCAGTGCGTATGCTCGACCATCGCTTCATTCATACCAGGAGACACTGGACTCCTGTTCTCACGGTCGGGGGGGGTTCCCAGCGGTCAGATTCCCATTGATCTTACATAGCTACCTCAAAACCAGAATACCTCTTTAATTCACTCTGTATAATATGTTGCATAAATGTGAACCTGTAATATAAACCGTTATCACATAGAACTGAAATAAAAACTGCACCTGGTTCTGCTTGAAATCCGACCTTTTTTTCACAAGTTCAAATACAAATAAAAATTTCATATAGAGGACATAAGCTTTTTCTTCATCTCTGTCAAGTCTGCACTCCTCTGCCTTCTGAAAGATCTTGCAAGCAGTGGAGACATAGCTGAAAAATAAAATAAACTGATTGTGAGAATGAAAACTGCAGTGTATTATGTACAGTCGTGGCCAAAAGTTTTGAGAATTACATAAATATTGGAAATTGGAAAAGTTGCTGCTTAAGTTTTTATAATAGCAATTTGCATATACTCCAGAATGTTATGAAGAGTGATCAGATGAATTGCATAGTCCTACTTTGCCATGAAAATTAACTTAATCCCAAAAAAACCTTTCCACTGCATTTCATTGCTGTCATTAAAGGACCTGCTGAGATCATTTCAGTAATCGTCTTGTTAACTCAGGTGAGAATGTTGATGAGCACAAAGCTGGAGATCATTATGTCAGGCTGATTGGGTTAAAATGGCAGACTTGACATGTTAAAAAGGAGGGTGATGCTTGAAATCATTGTTCTTCCATTGTTAACCATGGTGACCTGCAAAGAAACACGTGCAGCCATCATTGCGTTGCATAAAAATGGCTTCACAGGCAAGGATATTGTGGCTACTAAGATTGCACCTCAATCAACAATTTATAGGATCATCAAGAACTTCAAGAAAAGAGGTTCAATTCTTGTTAAGAAGGCTTCAGGGCGTCCAAGAAAGTCCAGCAAGCGCCAGGATCGTCTCCTAAAGAGGATTCAGCTGCGGGATCGAAGTGCCACCAGTGCAGAGCTTGCTCAGGAATGGCAGCAGGCAGGTGTGAGCGCATCTGCACGCACAGTGAGGCAAAGACTTTTGGAAGATGGCCTCGTGTCAAGAAGGGCAGCAAAGAAGCCACTTCTCTCCAAAAAAAAACATCAGGGACAGATTGATCTTCTGCAGAAAGTTTGGTGAATGGACTGCTGAGGACTGGGGCAAAGTCATATTCTCCGATGAAGCCTCTTTCCGATTGTTTGGGGCATCTGGAAAAAGGCTTGTCCGAAGAAGTAAAGGTGAGCGCTACCATCAGTCCTGTGTCATGCCAACAGTAAAGCATCCTGAGACCATTCATGTGTGGGGTTGCTTCTCATTCAAGGGAGTGGGCTCACTCACAATTTTGCCCAAAAACACAGCCATGAATAAAGAATGGTACCAAAACACCCTCCAACAGCAACTTCTTCCAACAATCCAACAACAGTTTGGTGAAGAACAATGCATTTTCCAGCACGATGGAGCACCGTTCCATAAGGCAAAAGTGATAACTAAGGCCTCTTTCACACTTGCGTTGTCCGGATCCGGCGTGTACTCCACTTGCCGGAATTACACTCCGGATCCGGAAAAACGCAAGTGTACTGAAAGCATTTGAAGACGGAACCGTCTTCCAAATGCGTTCAGTGTTACTATGGCACCCAGGACGCTATTAAAGTCCTGGTTGCCATAGTAGTAGTGGGGAGCGGGGGAGCGGTATACTTACAGTCCGTGCGGCTCCCGGGGCGCTCCAGAATGACGTCAGAGCGCCCCATGCGCATGGATGACGTGATCCATGTGATCACATGATCCATGAGCTTGGGGCGCCCTGACGTCACTCTGGAGCGCCCCAGGAGCCGCACGGACTGTAAGTACACTGCTCCCCGCTCCCCACTACACTTTACCATGGCTGCCAGGACTTTAGCGTCCCGGCAGCCATGGTAACCACTCTGAAAAAGCTAAATGTCGGATGCGGCAATGCGCCGAAACGACGTTTAGCTTAAGGCCGGATCCGGATCAATGACTTTCAATGGGCATTAATTCCGGATCCGGCCTTGCGGCAAGTGTTCCGGATTTTTGGCCGGAGCAAAAAATCGCAGCATGCTGCGGTATTTTCTCCGGCCAAAAAACGTTCCGTTCCGGAACTGAAGACATCCTGATGCATCCTGAACGGATTACTCTCCATTCAGAATGCATTAGGATAATCCTGATCAGGATTCTTCCGGCATAGAGCCCCGACGACGGAACTCTATGCCGGAAGACAAGAACGCAAGTGTGAAAGAGCCCTAAGTGGCTGGGGGACCAAAACGTTGACATTTTGGGTCCATGGCCTGGAAACTCCCCAGATCCTAATCCCATTGAGAACTTGTGGTCAATCCTCAAGAGGCAGGTGGACAAACAAAAACCCACTAATTCTGACAAACTCCAAGAAGTGATTATGAAAGAATGGGTTGCTATCAGTCAGGAATTGCCCCAGAAGTTGATTGAGAGCATGCCCAGTCGAATTGCAGAGGTCCTGAAAAAGAAGGGCCAACACTGCAAATACTGACTCTTTGCATAAATGTCATGTAATTGTCGATAAAAGCCTTTGAAACGTATGAAGTGCGTGTAATTATATTTCACTACATCACAGAAACAACTGAAACAAAGATCTAAAAGCAGTTTAGCAGCAAACTTTGTGAAGACTAATATTTGTGTCATTCTCAAAACTTTTGGCCACGACTGTATATCCAGTAAACGCACTGCAGAAGAGGAGGTCATATCTCCACAGTAATGGTCAAGAAAGTCTTTCACCTTTGCATTTCAGAATTATGAAATGTAGAGGTAAAGTAACTAGGACAAGATGGAAAATGAACACAAGGAAGAAAAAACTGGAAGGCAGGACTCGCCATTAAAGGGAAACGATGGGTGACATGATGTCCTACGTGACAGCAGGGAGGGAAGCTGAGCTGTGGAATGTATAGGGTTATATGATTTGGGGCAGGAAGCAGAGTAAATCCTGACAGGACTCCTAGGAGAGACACTTAGGCCCCTTGCAGACGAGCGTGTCCGGATTAGGTCTGGTGCGTTGCGACTGCGATCAGGGAAAATCGTGCGAGTAGGTACGCAATTGCGTTCCGATGTTCAGTTTTTATCGCGCGGGTGAAATGCGTTTTGCACACGCGTGATTAAAAAAAAAAAAAACTGACTGTGGTATCCAGACCCGAACCCGGACTTCTTCACTGAAGTTCGGGTTTGGGTTAGGTGTTCTGTATATTTTATTATTATCCCTTATAACATGGTTATAAGGGAAAATAATAGCAGTCTTAATACAGAATGCATAGTACAATAGGGCTGGAGGGGTTAAAAAAAATAAAAATAAAAATTAACTCACCTCATCCTGTTGTTCGCGCAGCCGGCATGTCTTCTTTCTTGACCTGCCGAAGGACCTTTGATGACATAATCGCGCTCACCGACGTCAGCACAGGTCCTTTGGCAGGTCCTGAAAGAAGAAGAAAGAAGAAGATGCCGGCTGCGCGAACAACAGGATGAGGGGAGTTCATTTTTATTTATTTTTACCCCTAAAGCCACATTTTAGTAAGCATTCTGTATTAAGAATGCTATTATTTTCCCTTGTAACCAAGTTATAAGGGAAAATAATACAGTAAATTGACTTTTATCAATTTACTTACATCATCTCCTAGCAACCATGCTTGCTTGCGTTGCGTGAAAAACGCCACAGTATGGCATCTGTCTGAGGAGTCTGTTAATGTATATGTTTTTTGTGTACATTGAACGTATGACAAAAACCCACCCTTATGTACCCGATCCAGCACTTCAGTTATTTTTGTTGTTCTGCTCCGTTAGATGAGCAGAACAACAGAAATAAATAGCGGTGATGTGAACGGGGCCTAAGAGGTGGGTATTTATGCAGGGGAACTGCAACCACCATCTATCCTTCAGAGCTGCAGAATAAATGTGAGACGGATCCTGGCTCCATGTGATAATGCGGTGGCCATGGCGTGTACAGGACGTGCACTGGGTGTGTTTCTTTGCTCGGTGACTAGTGTATGTGAGTAATGCACAGGGCAAGATCTGCTTCTTGGACAGTGCCGGCCTGCAGCTTTGATAGGAAGACCTACAGGGACTGTCTAATCAAGAAGACCCTTGTCCATGTAGGACCCTTCTGTATGGCGGCAGAGTTGGTGTATCCAGTTGGGGCAGTGTGAATTTACCATCGATTCGGTGGGATGATGGATAGAATAAAGCGTTTGCGTAGCGTCTGTGCCTGGACCCTCTGGCCAAGCAGAGAAGCCCTGGACCTGGGAAGTGACGCCTTGGTGCAGTGACTGCTCCAGGCTGGAGACTCTTCTACTATATTTGGCCATTATTTAGAGAGCTGAGGGCTCAGGGAAAATGAGGAAGAGAATCTGCTCTGTGGGGGTTGTAGTCCTGTCATCCTGCGCAGCCACAGATCTGCCAGAGCCTCTCCTCGTGTCTCCCTGCCTCAAAACTGCCCACATCTCCACCGCTAGGTGGGACTACAATTATCGGGTCCATAGCGCACAGTGTCAACTCCACTGAACCTCGTGGTATATCTGTTGGGATTTGGTTTCCAGGGGGCTAGTAATAGAAATCCCATTATCCGCGCTCCGCGTCTTGTCGCAAAACTTACTGGTTCAAGTTGTAGGAGAAGGTGAGTAAAAGTGCTTTACATGGTGAAAACGTGACAGCGCTGTTATACTCGTCATTGCTCCCTGGCTGTAGTCATCAATTCCACCGCCGCAATGTTTTCGGGTTCCTTGGGCAGCGCGCCCCACTCTCCTTGCTATAGCAACTCCTGGGAGCCGGCCCCTCCTCCTTACAGATCCCGCCGGCTTCCCTGCTCCAGCGCCCGCCCAAACCAACAGCAAACCTCCTTGTTGTAAGGAGCTTTGCTATTGGTGTTCGCAGGCACAGGCAGCATCGCTGAGCGTATTGGTACGCCTTACACTTTTTCCAGGGAGTAAAATGGCCTGAAAAGTAGTCAATGACGCTTGTACAGGCGATATTGCGACCTCTGCCGCCCACACAGGATGAACAACGGCTCTTCTGATATAACTGTGTGTATGCAGAAGGGTGTCATTCTGACTGCTTTTTACACAGAAATCCGGCTCCAAATCATAGAAATCAAAATGTCACAGGGATCAGCTTCCTTCCCTCTATCATATCCTGCTCTCTATTCACTGTTCTGGGACTGCTAGAGATAGCCAAGCCAGAGCTCAGCTATTTTCACTGGTGAGTTGTTTGTGAGTCGGCCTTATGCTCCTGTAATTTGCCCACTGGCTCCTGGTATCGCCCATACGGCTCAGGTAGGAGAGTGTAGGGTCCCGGGCTACTTGAGAAACCTTGTCGTGGTGTCCGGGCTTAGACATGTTCTACACCGTAGGACATGTTGACTAATCTCTCAATTTTAAAATCAGTTTGAGGATTTAGTGAGACTGCAGAGTGCACCTGTGTTTGTTATTGTTTTGTTATATTGTTATATTAATTATGACATCCGCACTTGTTACCTTGTGTAGGATGTCTATTGTGGTACTTGTGGTTCGCCGCGGGCATCCTCCATTGTATGCATTTTGCTGGGGATTGCCATTAGCAACGGGCCACAAGTGCAGGATTTGCTCCCCTATATATATGCACAACTGCATGTGGGTTTGAGCACCTCCTGCTAAATGCCAACCTGTCTTCTTAGTTTGTATATATAGATTCCTGGAGGTGTATAAACTCCTATTTAAATGTGCCTGTTTTCCATCTACAGGTCACATTTAGGTGCACCTGTGAGGCCTGGGACATATCAGCAAGTCTTGAGTGGGACTCACAGACTCCTCCCTCCTCCCATTGCAAGCATGGCCACATGCTGGAGGTAACTGGTGAGTTGTTTGTGAGTCGGCCTTATGCTCCTGTAATTTGCCCACTGGCTCCTGGTATCGCCCATACGGCTCAGGTAGGAGAGTGTAGGGTCCCGGGCTACTTGAGAAACCTTGTTGTGGTGTCCGGGCTTAGACATGTTCTACACCGTAGGACATGTTGACTAATCTCTCAATTTTAAAATCAGTTTGAGGATTTAGTGATACTGCAGAGTGCACCTGTGTTTGATATTGTTTTGTTATACTGCTAGAGATAGCCAAGCCAGAGCTCAGCTATTTTCAAAACTCTCATAGAGACGAACAGAGGGTGGCTCTGCATGCGCGGCCGCTCTCTCTTAACTTTGGGGACCCATTTTGTTCCCATACCTATCAGAGATGGATGGCATATCCTAGTGACATGCCATCCGTGTCCCAGATGGGAATAT
This sequence comes from Bufo bufo, assembly GCF_905171765.1. Taxonomy (NCBI): domain Eukaryota; kingdom Metazoa; phylum Chordata; class Amphibia; order Anura; family Bufonidae; genus Bufo; species Bufo bufo. The sequence continues at coordinate 666,402,260 of NC_053389.1, forward strand.
CCCTTTAGACTCCACCTAATAGAATTACACGAATGATCCATTTTGGAAAAATAAAGGATAAGGAAACTGTCCTCCGGTTCCATTTATTACTGGCAAAGCCCTTTAAAAAAAACATTTGCTAAAATGGAGCAAAAAAGTGAACTGTATTGTAGTCCAGCCATAATCTGAAGACAGTGCTGCCCGCACGCCATCGGCCCCGCTTCACAACACAAGGATCTATCTGTCCACAATGAGTGACTATACTTCATATAAGATTTATTGCAACATATTTCTCCACAGATTGTGCAATGGAAAATTTTAAGTACTCCTAGTAATGCTGGGAACATGACGTAATTCACAGCAAGACAAAAAGGTAAATACGTTCACCAAAAGCTGAAGGGTCCAACACAATGTGCAACTTTTGGAGAGCTCTAAACACAGATTAGTATCGGCTTCCATATTACTGTAGACACAGAAAGAAAATACCTCTTTGTACTGGATGTGTCTGCTTTAACTTCAGCTTTCTTATTAAGCTCGGACAGGGAGGTGGAAAGATACAGCTCTTTGGGTAGTGCCGATGCTGTCGGCATGGTGCCCGCAGGGTTCCTTTCTTCACATCAGCATCGGGTCAGTCTCCTGATCATCCTGGTATCAATGAGCTCCTTTATGAAGACAGACAGACATAAAATAAATCCAGGTATTAATGACATAGCATGACGGTCATTATACCCCTACAGGAACTCCCATCAGACTATTATAGATGAAACTGCTCTGGTAACCGAAGCAGGGTGACCCGACTCCATTTACTAAAGGCCCTCATTCACACGTCAGTGTTCCACAGACGTGTGCTGTACATGTTATCCACAGACAGCACACGTCCCCATTCATTTTAATGTGTGTATTCAGACATCACTGATTTAGCACGGTCCGTTTTTTTTAGCACAGATGCATGCTCTATTTTGTCCGTGTTCACGGATCGATCACGCCGATTATTGTCTATGGATCTGTGAAAACCACAGATGCCCTCCGTGTTTCACGGATCATTAAGAAGAGATTCTTTGAAAAAAAAATGTTTTAGCTGTTCAGTGTCAGTGAAACACGGATGCAACGCGGACAGCAAAAAACTGACCCAACACGGATCTTTCACGCACAGCTTCACGGATGCATCACTGACCACCTGCTCATGGATTTGAGCACGCACACGGATACTGGCAGAAACTGGTGTAGGTTATAGCTTAAATCTACGCTAACCCCTGGCTGGCACAGACCTGAGCTTCTGCCACACAGAGTGCCAGAGATGCGACTCACTTATTACCAAATCAAGACTGGAATATGGGAACTCCAATCTTGACAAATCTCCCCCACTGAATCTTTAGGAGGACGAAGGATGATGGCAGCATGTAAATATCTCTGCTCCCAATCAGGCAATTATCGGGAACGCTGGGTTAGTTCCTGTTAACTGCTTGTGCACTGGCCCATGTAAAAGGACCCTTAGGGTAACTGCACACGATGCTGATTAAGCGTGGCTTTTCAGTGCAGATTTTCAAGCAGAAAAAACTAAGTGTAATAAAGTAGCATCAAAGTGAAGAAGATTTGGAATGTCAGTTATTTGTGTGATTCGGTGTGGATTTCCTGTGGATCTTCTGCACACAGATCTTACTCCACCCCAACTACAGACAGCAGCAGTACATTCACACAGCCGTACAAACAGACTGTATGCTCTTGCCAGAGCTGTGAACGTCCCCTTTACTCTTGGGATCAGTCAGGGATCCTTGTCCATACCAATCACACGCTGATAATATATCCCATGGATACACCATACAAACCATAGTAAATTATAATTGTCCACACCACTGCACAAAAGGTTGCCGTTTTCTTGTAGACTCATAGAAATTAAAAGGTCCACAATAAACAATCAATGCACAGGCTTCTTGGTAAGCTTCTTCTTAAAGGATAACTGTCATATTTATTTTTTTATTTGCTAGTTTATTAGAGCTAGGCATGTATACCTGAGTTAGTCTATCAATGATTGCCAAAAGATCTGTAATTACCTTATAACAGCTTTCATTAATGTCCTCTGTCCCTTTCCACTTCTCCCTTAAAAGACCGTTATAAGGTCTTGTCTGTCTTCCTTTTAGTATAAACAGAAGACGGAGAGGCGGTCCTTCACACTGCATGCCTGCATTAGGCTTCAGAGTGAGAAGGCGTGTCTCTCATTAATCCAATCTGATTGGCTGGCAGGGAGTTGCTGGCTACAGCAAGTGTGTATGGGAAGTGAGGGAATGCAGTTTTGGCCTCAGAGAACTGGCAGAGGAGCCATCTTGAGAAGGACCTCATATTGTAAATGTTTAAACAGCCGTAACGAAGGGAAAAACTCAAGGAAAACAGTGGTATGTGAAGAAACTAAAGATTGCTTTATGCATAATGCTGCAGCAGCAGTAACATATGCTAAAATTGATATTTTGATGAAAACATGACAGTTATCCTTTAAAACAGTCAAACCTAACAAGCAGAGCTGTAATATAAAGAATAGGGGAGTGACATTAGCAGCAGAAAGGCGAATTTTAAACTTACTTAGAGTTACTAGAAAGGAGCCATCTTCAAAGAGGTTGTGCCATAAACTACTTTTCACTCTAAAGTGTATTCATCAATTACTCTAGCTCCCATTCCTCTTTGGATAGTTTTTTTGCCCAAATCTACTTCATTTGCAGTTTTCTCTTATCCCCATGCTTAAAGAGGACCTTTCACTAGTTTAAAAACTAAAAACTAACTATCAGTGGGCAGAGCGGCGCCCAGGGGTCCCCCTGCACTTACTAGTATGTCCGGCGTTTAGTTTTTAAACTAGTGAAAGGTCCTCTTTAAATTCTACTTCCTGGTTTGTCATGTGTCTGCTATGGCTACTTTCACACTAGCGTTTGTCTTTTCCGGCACAGAGTTACGTGAAAACGGCTCAATGCCGGAAAAGAACTGATCAGGCATATCCCCATGAACTCTGAATGGAGAGTAATCCGTTCAGGATGCATAAGGATGTCTTCAGTTCAGTCATTTTGACTGATCAGGCAGAAGATAAAACTGCAGCATGCTACGGTTTTATCTCCGACCCAAAAAAACTGAAGACTTGCCTGAATGCCGGATCCGGCATTTTTTTCCATAGGAATGTATTAGTGCATTCAAAATATGCACAGACCGAAAAAAAGGTGAAAAAAATAAATGCCGGATACGTTTTGCCAGATGACACCGGAAAGACGGATCCGGCATTTCAATGCATTTTTCTGACTGATCAGGCATTTTTAAGGGTACTTTCACACTTGCGGCAGGACGGATCCGACATGCTGTTCACCATGTCGGATCCGTCATTCCGCTATTTCGCCGTGCCGTCCCCATTGACTATAATGGGGACGGGGGCGGAGCTAAAAACTGCCGGACTAAAAAGTTGGACATGCAGGACTTTTTAGTCAGGCGGCTTTCGCCGTGCACCGTCGGAGCTCCGCCCCCATTATAGTCAATGGGGACGGAGCGGCGGTCCGTCGAAATAGCGGAAGGACGGATCCGACATGGTGAACAGCATGTCGGATCCGTCTTGCCGCAAGTGTGAAAGTACCCTAAGACTGACCAGGATCCTGATCAGTCTTACAAATGCCATCAGTTGGCATACGTTTTGCCGGATCGCTCTGCCGCAAGTGTGAAAGTAGCCTATCCCATCATGCCTTAGGGCAGTGAGATGTCCTGACATCAGCAGATCATGTGACACTAACCACGGCCCTTGTTCTTACCAATGACGCTTCCTACGTCCTACATTACATTACGTTTTGCCGGATCACTCTGCCGCAAGTGTGAAAGTAGCCTAAGCAAAAAAGAGAGACCTACAACACCACTAAAATTGAAGGTGAGTTATACATACTATGTTATGAAAGAAATACATTGCATAAAAGTTTTGTACAATAACTCTTTTTATGCTTTTCTACCTTGAATTAAACTAAACCTTTAATGTTACGAAATTTGAATTTAAATTAATTCACACAAACGCCCCATCCATCTACTCTTGGTCCGGCCCCCGGGTCCAATATATGAACCCATCGTGGCCCACAAGTCAAAAAGTTTGTCCACCTCTGGGTTAGTGTGTGTGCTAATGGACTTTTACAACCAAGTTTTATGAGGTCAGTTCTTGTCTCAGAATCTGTCCATTAAGATATTTTCTTGTGGGCATCATGGTGACTTCATAGCACTTTCATCCAACCAGTCGTAATGTTCCGCACATGTGCATATCAAACATGCAGTATGGGTGCATTCTGTACCCCTTCCTGCAGGGCCCTGATTGGGGTGAAGTTAACACAGAAGATGCCGGTGGATGGCCCGATTCCACGAGCAGCACACAGCCAAGTTATGGATTAGGTCCAGTATTTCTTTGATGAATCTTCATCTGTATGGTTTTTTATGCATGACCCTACTGCAGGCCATGGCATCCTTTACCCCAGGTCTAGGGCTCTGAGGACATCTCAAATGCTACAATAGGGTTTATGATGGGTAATATATTTGCTGAGTGAAGTTGTTCTGCTCCCTGGTTTGCTTTAGACAGACCTGGTGTTCTGATTTGGGGAATAAGACATTGACGATCATCTACTACTGTACTATCTATACCACCACAGGCTGGTGCATTTGTCTGGGCACAGCCGCAGCAATAACCATTCTGCAGGTCCTGCGACACAACTGTGGCCATCTTATCACCCATAATGGACAAGTCCTGGGATTCTGCGTCCAGACAACTATTACTGATGGTCACCTTTCTGAACACTTCATCTTGAAGCCTACGGAAGTTCTTACTGGTGGCCAATAAAACCAGTAACTGGCTCCTATGGTTTATTACCAGCACAATACTATGGGCAATACTGTGATGTTATAATGCTGGCACAACTACCTGTCAGGCCCCATATGATGCCCTCACTGAGCGTAGTGAACATTCAGGACGTCCAGTATCCTGACTAGAGATGAGCAAACTTCTGTTTTAAGTTCGGCGTCTAAAGTTCGGCTTCCGGTTAGCGGAGGATCCCGATATGGATTCCGAATTCCGTTGTGGTCCGTGGTAGCGGAATCAATAATGGCCATTAATGATTCCGCTACCACAGACCACAACGGAATTCGGAATCCATATCGGGATCCTCCGCTAACCGGAAGCCGAACTTTAGACGCCGAACTTAAAACAGAAGTTCGCTCATCTCTAATCCTGACCTGTCATGCTGTGCCCGGCCTACCTTCCCCACGTCTGGGCAATGATTGACAGGTTTTAGAAGTGTCAATCATCATCCGAAGGCAGCGGCGAAGGGCGGTGGCAGCAGACTCATCCCTCGTGCCATGCTGGAGCGTGCTGCGGACCTTTGACAGGTCAGAATACTGGAGGCCCAGAATGCCGGTCTGTCACTACACTCGGAGAGGGCATCATATGGGAGCTGACAGGTTCACTTTAATATTAAAAAAAAGAGGCTTTAGACATAAATGTTTGTTTTTTTCCTGTCAATCATTAAAAGGACTTAACTTTCTTAAATTCCTTCTGCTATTTGGACTCAAAGTGGGTTCCTGGTTTTTCTTTAAATGGGCACAGAGCAGGGTGCTGAATAAAATCAACCCCCCAACCTTTTAAAAGTCCAACGCTGCAGTCCCTTCAGGTCCCACAGCTGTCATGTGACTGCTACAGCCAATAGCAGGCCTCAGTAGTCACATGTGCATGAATGGCACATGAGCCCTGAGGCCAGCCATTGGCAGCAGCAGTCACATGAATAATGGACGGGATGTTGCCGCTGCAGGACCAGTAGCAGCACATTGTGGGTACGCGTTTTAGTCCCTGCTCTGTGCTCATTTAAAAAATAAAAATCTCAAAAAATCCCTTTAAGCTCTTGAATGAAGATACAGCACCAGTAATGGACAGTCTTCTGTGGGCACCGCCAGGCAACCCAGGAACTACTGACCTATGGCACTACATTCATATGGACACCAACAGGACAGGGCCACAGTTTGTATTGCTGTTCCTATCTCTTCCCATAAGTAGACACCACTGCGCAGTACAGTCATGCTGGGACCTGTAGTGCAGGCTCACCACATCCAAAACAGATCAGTCCACTTCATCCCCTCGTCTAGAAGTCCCTGCAATCATACATGCGACATATACAAGGTATGTATGCGGTGCTAATTACATATGATTCCTGGGCCTGTAACTCCGCCCCACATATCGTGACAGAACTATCCTGCACATCACGACACGGGTCAGGCACATCACATGACAGCTACCGGGAGCACTGCGGCCTCGTCCCACATTGCGCGCACCCGCAATCACTTTGTCACTGACTTACCGAGATCTTCCCGTCCCTTGCTGCTCCTGCCCGGGGCATCGCCCGCTGCACTGCACGACAGGTTGGGGCAGCTCCGCAGCTTCACCAGCTAAAATGGCTTCGGAATGTTTTCCTTGCGGTGTCAGTGAGCGGCCGGCGTGATGACGTCACCAGCTGTGGGCGGGCGCGCTCCCTCAGCGTCCCGTGTGTGACTGTGTGGTGTGAGCCATAGAGGACCTGTGGCCTTCCTGTCAGCGAAGGGTACCTACCGGCACGGTTGTGTCTAAACTCCAGACACCAAACGGACCTGGTCCTTTTGCAGTATGGGAAATAGCCAGGTCTCTAAGAGCTGTCTAAACTCCAGACACGGTACGGACCTTTTAGCCCCCTAGTGGACGGGTCCGGAACAGAGCTAGTGTTTAGCCAGCTCACAGTGATTTGGCTAAACTCCAGACACGGTGCGGACCTTTTAGCCCCCTAGTGGACGGGTCCGGAACAGAGCTAGTGTTTAGCCAGCTCACAGTGATTTGGCTAAACTCCAGACACGGTGCGGACCTCTCAGCCCCCTGGTGGTCAGGTACGGAACTATGATGGGATTTAGCAGACTCAAAGTGAATTGGCTAAACTCCATACTCCGTAAGGACCTTCTTAACCCTTTGTGGTATGTGATCCATTACAATTAATTTTGCCAAATAAAGATGAACAGATGAATGGTAGAAAATCTCTTTTTTATTTTTAATCCTTATAAGGCCTCCTGCAGAAGACCAGATGGTTTTGCGGTCCGTTTTAAAAGGATCCGTTTTTACTTTTTTTTTGTTTCAGTACTGTCTCAGCTTCCTTTCCGTTTTTCCGTTTGGTTTGCGTTTTTTGAGGAACGGAAACGGAAACAAGGCATATACAGTAATTACATTCTAAAATTCGGCTGGGCATAACATTTTCAATAGACGGTTCCGCAAAAAAATTGAACAAATACGGAAAACATACGGATACATTCTGTATCCGTTCATTTTACAGCCCCATTGACTTGGATGGAGCCACGGGACATGATTTGCGGGCAATAATATGACCTGTTCTATCTTTGAACTGAAAAACGGAAACTGAATGCATACGGAGTACATTCCGTTTTTTTGCGGACCCATTGAAATGAATGGTTCCATATATGGAATTGAAAAAGCGTTCTGCCAAACGGAAACAAAAAACGTTTGTGTGCAGGAGGCCTAACTGTTTAATATCGCCATCAAACATGAATCCGTATCATGGACGCCCTTCACCCCGAGTCCTGTGAGAACAGGGTCTGAGCTCAGATGATGCTGCAGAGGAGCCTCTAATCACGGAGAAATGTCCGCCGTCCAGTGTCCGAGAAAACTAAAGTATCGGCTCAAATTTTCTACTCATCAAGAGTTATCTGTGAAATGTTCCCATCAAAGTATTCAGATTGCAATACTCTGGCGGTAACCTGTGATTTCACCATCATCATCGTCAAAGGAAAGCTCAGCATGTGGCCCCGTCAGATCTCCTGCTGGTGAGGTCCTCTTCAGACATGGAGTTTAGCCTGCTCACAGTGAACGGTCTATTTCCCATACACCAGACGGACCTTTTCTATGTGTTATATACAGAGTGGTTCTCCTGCTGGTGAGGTCCTCTTCAGACATGGAGTTTAGCCTGCTCACAGTGAACGGTCTATTTCCCATACACCAGACGGACCTTTTCTATGTGTTACAGAGAGGTTCTCCTGCTGGTGAGGTCCTCTTCAGACATGGAGTTTAGCCTGCTCACAGTGAACTGTCTATTTCCCATACACCAGACGGACCTTTTCTATGTGTTATATATAGAGAGGTTCTCCTGCTGGTGAGGTCCTCTTCAGACATGGAGTTTAGCCTGCTCACAGTGAACGGTCTATTTCCCATACACCAGATGGACCTTTTCTATGTGTTATATATAGAGAGGTTCTCCTGCTGGTGAGGTCCTCTTCAGACATGGAGTTTAGCCTGCTCACAGTGTAATGTCTATTTCCCATACCCCAGACGGACCTTTTCTATGTGTTTATATACAGAGAGGTTCTCCTGCTGGTGAGGTCCTCTTCAGACATGGAGTTTAGCCTGCTCACAGTGAACGGTCTATTTCCCATACACCAGACGGACCTTTTCTATGTGTTTATATACAGAGAGGTTCTCCTGCTGGTGAGGTCCTCTTCAGACATGGAGTTTAGCCTGCTCACAGTGAACTGTCTATTTCCCATACACCAGATGGACCTTTTCTATGTGTTATCTACAGAGAGGTTCTCCTGCTGGTGAGGTCCTCTTCAGACATGGAGTTTAGCCTGCTCACAGTGAACGGTCTATTTCCCATACACCAGATGGACCTTTTCTATGTGTTATATATAGAGAGGTTCTCCTGCTGGTGAGGTCCTCTTCAGACATGGAGTTTAGCCTGCTCACAGTGAACTGTCTATTTCCCATACACCAGATGGACCTTTTCTATGTGTTATATATAGAGAGGTTCTCCTGCTGGTGAGGTCCTCTTCAGACATGGAGTTTAGCCTGCTCACAGTGTAATGTCTATTTCCCATACCCCAGACGGACCTTTTCTATGTGTTATATACAGAGAGGTTCTCCTGCTGGTGAGGTCCTCTTCAGACATGGAGTTTAGCCTGCTCACAGTGAACGGTCTATTTCCCATACACCAGACGGACCTTTTCTATGTGTTTATATACAGAGAGGTTCTCCTGCTGGTGAGGTCCTCTTCAGACATGGAGTTTAGCCTGCTCACAGTGAACTGTCTATTTCCCATACACCAGACGGACCTTTTCTATGTGTTATATACAGAGAGGTTCTCCTGCTGGTGAGGTCCTCTTCAGACATGGAGTTTAGCCTGCTCACAGTGAACTGTCTATTTCCCATACACCAGACGGACCTTTTCTATGTGTTACAGAGAGGTTCTCCTGCTGGTGAGGTCCTCTTCAGGTATGGAGTTTAGCCTGCTCACAGTGTACTGTCTATTTCCCATACACCAGACGGACCTTTTCTATGTGTTATATACAGAGAGGTTCTCCTGCTGGTGAGGTCCTCTTCAGACATGGAGTTTAGCCTGCTCACAGTGAACTGTCTATTTCCCATACACCAGACGGACCTTTTCTATGTGTTATATACAGAGAGGTTCTCCTGCTGGTGAGGTCCTCTTCAGACATGGGGTTTAGCCTGCTCACAGTGAACTGTCTATTTCCCATACACCAGACAAACCTTTTCTATGTGTTACCTACAGAGAGGTTCTCCTGCTGGTGAGGTCCTCTTCAGGTATGGAGTTTAGCCTGCTCACAGTGTACTGTCTATTTCCCATACACCAGACGGACCTTTTCTATGTGTTATATACAGAGAGGTTCTCCTGCTGGTGAGGTCCTCTTCAGACATGGAGTTTAGCCTGCTCACAGTGAACTGTCTATTTCCCATACACCAGACGGACCTTTTCTATGTGTTACCTACAGAGAAGTTTTCCTGCTGTTGAGGTCCTCTTCAGGTATGGAGTTTAGCCTGCTCACAGTGAACTGTCTATTTCCCATACACCAGACGGACCTTTTCTATGTGTTATCTACAGAGAGGTTCTCCTGCTGGTGAGGTCCTCTTCAGACATGGAGTTTAGCCTGCTCACAGTGAACTGTCTATTTCCCATACACCAGACGGACCTTTTCTATGTGTTATATACAGAGAGGTTCTCCTGCTGGTGAGGTCCTCTTCAGACATGGAGTTTAGCCTGCTCACAGTGTAATGTCTATTTCCCATACACCAGACTGCAATACAGGTGCAGAAGATGTCTGGCCTTGCAGTTGTTGTAGCAGTGACAGTGTGGAACATGACGGACAAGGTGCAGGAGATGTTGTCTGGCTGTGGTGGGGTTGCAATGGCGGCAGGAGCGGACATGTTACTAGTGGACGAACCTAGAAATGATTTTCTTTTGCCAAACATTTGCTAACCAAATCTACCTCTGTCTACCACACACAATTTTTTCCAGAAACAGTTGCTTTACACCCACATTTTTCACTTTCACAAGGGGTAACAGGACAAAATGCACCCCACATGATGTATGGCCGCACGGCGGGCTTCAGAGTGGAAGGAGCACCATATGGCGGTTAGGAGAGAGGATTTAGCTGGAATGGTAATTGGGAGCTATGTCACATATGAAGACACCCAGAGGTGGCCCTAGAGTGGAAACCCCTAAAAGTGACCCCATTCCAGAATATACATCCCCGTACAAACATTTTAAGTGGTGGAAAGGGTACTTTTTACCAAACAGGAGTCTCACAGAAGGCAGAAATACTAGAGAGGATTTCGAAGCACACATTTGTAAAAATGAACAATTACTAGCAGACCCCAATTTTTCACTTACACAAGGGGTTAAAGGAGAAAATGCACCCCAGTATATGTTCCCCATTTTGCGAACACCCCATATGTGCTCGTAGTCTGCTGTATTGGCGCACAGCAGGCCTCTACAGGCAAAGTGCAAAATATGGTTTTTGCAGGCCTGAATTGGCAGACATGGATTTTTGCTGCCATTTAAACCGCTTCCGGTTCATGGTCTGACTGTAAATTGGAGTCTGGTAGAAAATGTCAGAATTCCAATATTGTCTGACGTTTGGCTTCTTTACTACGCCCATATGCAGAACGAGTCCCCAAAACTTCATCATCTCTGCTGCATCTACTGGGGTCCAACCTAGGGGTCTAGCGTATGGCGAACTAGGTTTCTGAGCAATGAATTGTTGGGCGTATAAGTTGGTTTGGGCCACCATTAGATTTACAAAATCTTCAGAGAAGATTTTGAAAAAATCTAGCTCAGTGAAGTCCGCACAATCTATCAGAAATCCTGAGTGACCTATGAACTCCGGAATTTGGGGCTGATAATCGTCAGGGGGTGGGGTCCATGTGGGCTCACTCTGGGGGGCTGCCTCCGCTGCTACCCTGTGGCACCCCCTAGACCAGGCATGCTCAACCTGCGGCCCTCCAGCTGTTGCAAAACTACAACTCCCACAGCCCGAACAGCCTACAGCTATCAGCCTACAGCAGGGCATTGTGGGAGTTGTAGTTTTACAACAGCTGGAGGGCCACAGGTTGAGCATGCCTGCTCTAAAGGGTCCCTCATCAGCGGATGATGATGAGGGAGTAGAGGAAAGTGGCATCCTCTTCTCCCTCACTGGCAGACTCTGTATCGGAGGCAAGCATGGCGTGTGCCTCTTCAGCTGAGTATAGTCGTTGGGATGAATGGGACATTTTTATTTTATTGGGGTGTGACGTGTGAAACGTGTAAACCTTTATTTAGCGTGGGGAGTGTATGTAGTGTTTTCACACGTGAAGGGGCTTGTAATAAATTTCAAATTAGAAGAAAAGTTCTAAAAAAACCAAAACATTTTCTGCAAAAAAAAAAAATTACTTGTAGCGCAAACTGAGCAGTCGCGATCAATAATGGACACTACTGATCGGTGCTCAGTGGTTGCAAAAGGCACGGACGCAGATGATGCGTTCGTGCTGAAATCTAAGCTGACACTAACTGAAATTGAGATAGATAGATATATCTAACTAACTACCACTAACTGCAGTTATTTTTTCACACACAAATGTGGAAAAAAACCTCAAATGTGCAGATGCTACTGAGCACACTACTGATTGTGCGTGCTGCAGAGCACCACAGATCGTATAAAACATTACTACATTGGCTAAAAATGTTACTTATATCTATTATATATATATATATATATATATATATATATATATAAATATATAACTCTATATATATTTATATAAAGCCCTAACTACCAGTTCTTTTTTAACCCAAAAAAATAAAATATGAAAGAATTTTACAAAAAAATCTGCACAAATAATCCGCAGGTGCTGATCAGGGAGGTATGCACTGAAAAGCACTTGGCAGTCACTGCTCCTCGCACACAGAAAAAGTGATGCAGAGCTGGAAAATGGTTAAAAAATTAAATAAAATACCAAAAAAAGTGCACGGACCTTATGGTGTCCGTAAAAAAAAGGATGGGGGGGGGGACGGAAACGGAGGGATCTGGAACAGCTGCAAATGAAAAAAAAAAAAAATTATGCAGCTATTCCAGATGTTGTTGTTCATTCTTCTTTTCAGCATGCAAAAGCGTTAAATTTGTAGTGGTGGTGCAGCACAAGTCCCAGCAGCACAGAACCTATCTGCAAGCAGTCACCAGCTAGAATGGCTGCATGCAGGGACGTTCTGCCTCTTCCTGTGCAGCTATAGCGCTGCCATTGGCTGGAGCGTTGTTTTAGATAATCGCAGCGCTGGCAGGGGACCCAAAACACTGGTGTCCCCTGCCTCACCTCGGATGTGACCGATGCTGACCAGCTCAGCACCAGCCACTGTCCCCTGACCTCCTCCCGACCCTCCCCGCAGCTGCTGACAGCTTCCTGTGCTGCGATGTGACCGACACATTGATCATCCAATCGCAGCGCTTGGAGCTGCAGGGGGGTGGATCGGCACCATGCTGCTCTTTCCCGGCATAGCTGCCTACCGGTAAGAGCAGCCACGGTGCAGCGATTCCACCCCGATCTTCCCCCAGACCTCATGAAGTACATGTACGTCATGGGTCTTTAAGTCCCATCAAGATATGACATACATGTACGTCATGGGTCCTTAAGGGGTTAAAACAGCACCCAGCAGCTATGGTGCTCACGAGCAGCTGCCATATTTAAATACCCACCCACCGAGGTACAGTCCTGATCAAAAATCCTATGTATCATTGTTGGATTATACCAAGGTTCCAAGTAGAGCTTCAACATGCAACAAGAAGAAATGAGTGAGACAAAACATTTTTTGAGCATTCAATTAATTGAAAATAACGAATAAACTGAAACAGGATGTTTTTCAGCTGATCCAAATTTTAGGAGCACATGCCTTTAAAAGGCCAAATCTGTGCAAAGATGTGGATTCATTGTCATTTTCTGTCAGGTAGTCACACGTTGTGATGGCAAAGGCAAAAAAACTCTCCCTTTTTGAACGTGGTCGGGTTGTTGAACTGCATAAGCAGGGTCTCTCACAGCCGCCATCGCTGCTGAGGTGGGACGCAGTAAGACAGTCATTTGGAATTTCTTAAAGAGTTTCTACCACCAGAAATACCGTTATGTAGCTGACTGATATAGCGATGCGCCAATGTCAGCACTACATAACAGTATGTTTCTAACATTAGTCCCTGCAGCCGTTTTTGTAAAAAAAAAAAACCACTTGTATAATATGCTAATGAGCCTCTAGGTGCTATGTGGGCGTAAAATCAGCACCTAGAGGCTCCGTCCACTCACCCATTATCCCGCCCAGGTCCAGTGTTCTGCCCGCCTAGCTCCTCTTGATTGATGGCACAGTCCACCGCATCGTTGACGAAATCCCGCGCCGTTCACTTCTGTCTTCGGCGCAGTGAGTGAATGATGCAATCCTGGTGCTGGATTCCTCACTGCGCCGGATACGTCACAGTGAGGAAGCCGGCATCAGGAGAGCGGCCTTCACTCACTGCGCCGAAGTGAACGGCGCAGGCGCAGGATTTCGCCAACGATGCAGAGAACAGTGGAATCAATCAAGAGGAGCGGGGCGGGCAGAACACTGGACCTGGGCGGGATAAAGGGTGAGTGGACGGAGCCTCTAGGTGCTGATTTTACGCCCACATAGCACCTAGAGATTCATTAGCATATTATAAAAGTGCTTTTTTTTTTTTACAAAAACGGCTGCAGGGACTAATGTTAGAAACATACTGTTATGTAGTGCTGACATTAGCGCATCGCTATATCAGTCAGCTACATAACGGTATTTCTGGTGGTAGAAACCCTTTAAATGATCCTGAGGGTTATGGAACAAAAAAGTCAAGTGGAAGAACCCAAAAAAATGTCACCAGCCCTGAGCCGGTGGATCCAATTGGCTGTCGGTCAAGACACTGGACGATCCTCGACCCAAATGAAGGCCCTTACTGGTGCTGACTGCAGCCCCATAACCATCAGACGGCATCTGAGACTGAAGGGCTTCAAAAACAAAAAACATCTTCAAAGACCTCGTCTCCTTGAACGCCACAGAACTGCTCGTTTGGACTTTGAATGTCCCATGTTTGGTGCTCTCTCTTGCAAAGGTGGAAGAAAGTTTTATTCTCTGATGAGAAAAAAATGTAACGTTACTGGCATGACAAGCAGATCCCACCTGAGATGTTTTCTACGCGCCACAGTGGAGGGGGCGCCATAATGGTCTGGGGGGCTTTTTCCTTCAGTGGAACAATGGAGCTTCAGGAAGTGCAGGGGTGTCAAACGGCCGCTGGCTATATCCAGATGTTGCAGAGAGCATTCCTCATGACTGAGGGCCCTCGTCTGTGGGGTAACAGGACAACGCTACAGTACACAATGCCCGCAGGACAAGGGACTTCTTCCAGGAGAATAACATCACTCTTTTGGCCCATCCTGCGTGTTCCCCTGATCTAAATCCAATTGAGAACCTTTGGGGATGGATGGCAAGGGAAGTTTACAAAAATGGACAACAGTTCCAGACAGTAGATGGCCTTCGTGCGGCCGTCTTCACCACTTGGAGAAATGTTCCCACTCACCTCATGGAAACGCTTGCATCAAGCATGCCGAAACAATAACGGCGGAGCTACTCATTACTGAGCTCATGTTTGGAAGTTGGATTTCTGTTTTGGGGGGGGGGGGGGGGTTTAGTTTTTTTTTGGAGGTGTGGTCCTAAACTTTTGATCAGCTGAAAAACAGCCTGTTTCAGTTTATTCGTTGTTTTCGTTACATTGAATGCTCAAAAAATGTTTTGTCTCCCTCCCATTTCTTCTTGTTGCATGTTGAAGCTCCACTTGGAACCTTGTTAAGATCCAACCATGTAAAATAGGATTTTTTGCCATTTATCAAGTGGTCTTTTGATCAGGACTGTATATTTACGTTGGGTGGTCACAAAGGGGTTAAAGCATTGTACAGGGAGTCCCCTTGTAGCGGTAAATGCTGCTCCTCACAGATCCGCGGGGCGGAGTAATGTGCGCGTCTGTTAGGCCATTGTCGGTGTCAAGGGCAGTGAGCGTTGGAGGCTTCATCCGAAGTCGCTTCGTTTAAAACTTCGGATTAATACTGTACAGTGATTAATCTACGTAGTCTTAGACTGTATGGGCTCCGAGGAGCCGAGGTTAGTTATTCATGAAGTTGCGAGAGACACCACTGAATAACTCAGGTAGTTGATTTTTTTTAAGTCGAAAAACACTTTAAAACTTGAAACCGAACTCGGCTTCGTTCCATTCAAGAACCTCTGAACTGAAGCAGAGTTCTGATTAAAGTTTTAAAGTGTTTTTCCACTTTAAAAATCAACTACCTGAGTTATTCAATGGAGTCTCGTGCAACTTCGTGAATAACTTACTTCGGCTCCGAGGAGCCCGTACATTGTAAGGCTCCATTCACACGTCCGCAAAATGGGTCCGCATCCTTTCCGCAATTTTGCGGAATGGGTGCGGACCCATTCATTCTCTATGGGGACGGAATAGATGCGGACAGCACACAGTGTGCTGTCTGCAGCCGCAATTGCAGAGCGCAGCCCCGATTTTGGGTCCGCGGCTTCGCAAAAAGATAGAGCATGTCCTATTCTTGTCCACAGCTTGCGGACAAGAATAGGCATTTCTATGGGGGTGACGGGCTGGTGTGTTGCGGACCCGCAATTTGCAACACACCACGGACGTGTGAATGTAGCCTTAGACTGTACAGAGACGAATCACTGTACAGTATTATTCCCAAGTTTTGAATGAAGCATCTGAAGCTTCACTCAACACTGACCATTATTTACGTCTGCGTCCGTCTCTATGCACAGCTACAAGCGCCAAGAATACAGAACTGCAATAAAAAAAAAATATAAAAAAAATAGAGAAATTAACATAAAAATATAGAATAAATTTTTTTGGGTTCAACAATAAGTTTTTATTAAAAACAGTAAAACCTGCAGCTTTCACTTCGACTTGTACAGTAGAAAATATATAAGAATAAATATCGGGTGCGGAGAAGATGAAAACCTGTTCTATTCAGTAAAACATGTGACATACAACGTGGCCCCCCAGATAGCAGCCTGCAAACAAAATCACACTGCGCCCCCCCCACATACCAAATCACACAGCAACCCCCCTGCATCCAATATTACAATGCCCCCCCCCTGCATACAATAATATACGGGGCCCCCGCCTGCATACAATAATATACGGCCCCCCCCCCCTGCATACAATAATATACGGCCCCCCCCTGCATACAATATTATACGGGCCCCCCCCCCTTCCCACATACCAAATCACACAGCAACCCCCCTGCATCCAATATTACAATGCCCCCCCCCTGCATACAATAATATACGGGCCCCCCCCCCTGCATACAATAATATAAGGGCGCCCCCCTGCATACAATAATATAAGGGCGCCCCCCTGCATACAATAATATACGGGACCACCCCCCCTGCATACAATATTATACGGCAGCCCCCCCCATCATACAATCCCACACGGCAGCAGCCCCCCACCCATCATACAATCCCACACGGCAGCCCCCCCCATCATACAATCCCACATGGCAGCCCCCCCCATCATACAATCCAACACGGCAGCCCCCCCCATCATACAATCCAACACGGCAGCCCCCCCCCCATCATACAATCCAACACGGCAGCCCCCCCCCCCATCATACAATCCAACACGGCAGCCCCCCCCCCCCCATCATACAATCCAACACGGCAGCCCCCCATCATACAATCCAACACGGCAGCCCCCCCCCATCCCACACCATAGTCCCCCCCACGGCAGCCCCCCCATCATACAATCTCACACCGTAGCCCCCCATCCCACATGGCAGCCCCATCGTAAGATCCCACACCATAGTCCCCCCCCATCATACAATCCCACACAGCAGCCCCCCCCCCCATCATACAATCCCACACAGCAGCCCCCCCCCCCCCCCATCATACAATCTCACACGGCAGTCCCCCCCATCCAATCCCACACCATAGTCCCCCCCATCATACAATCTCACACGGCAGTCCCCCCATCGCAGCCCCCCTCTCACACCGTAGTCCCCCCCCACACGGCAGCCCCCCCCCCCATCATACAATCCCACACCATAGAGCCCCCCCCCCCATCATACAATCCCACACCATAGAGCCCCCCCCCCCCCCATCATACAATCCCACACCATAGAGCCCCCCATCATACAATCCCACACCATAGAGCCCCCCCATCATACAATCCCACACCATAGAGCCCCCCCCCATCATACAATCCCACACCATAGAGCCCCCCCCATCATACAATCCCACACCATAGAGCCCCCCCCCCATCATACAATCCCACACCATAGAGCCCCCCCCATCATACAATCCCACACCATAGAGCCCCCCCCATCATACAATCCCACACCATAGAGCCCCCCCCCCCATCATACAATCCCACACCATAGAGCCCCCCCCCCCCATCATACAATCCCACACCATAGAGCCCCCCCCCATCATACAATCCCACACAGCAGCCCCCCCATCATCCAATCCCACACCATAGAGCCCCCCCATCATACAATCCCACACAGCAGCCCCCCCATCATCCAATCCCACACCATAGTCAAACCCATCATACAATCTCACACGGCAGCCCCCCTCTCACATCGTAGCCCCCCCCCCCACACGGCAGCCCCCCTCTCACATCGTAGTCCCCCCCCCACCCGGCAGCCCCCCCCATCATACAATCCCACACCATAGAGCCCCCCCCCCCCCCATCATACAATCCCACACCATAGAGCCCCCCCCATCATACAATCCCACACCATAGAGCCCCCCCATCATACAATCCCACACCATAGAGCCCCCCCCATCATACAATCCCACACCATAGAGCCCCCCCCCCCATCATACAATCCCACACCATAGAGCCCCCCCCCCATCATACAATCCCACACCATAGAGCCCCCCCCCATCATACAATCCCACACCATAGAGCCCCCCCCATCATACAATCCCACACCATAGAGCCCCCCCCCCCCCATCATACAATCCCACACCATAGAGCCCCCCCCCCCATCATACAATCCCACACCATAGAGCCCCCCCCCCATCATACAATCCCACACCATAGAGCCCCCCCCCCCATCATACAATCCCACACAGCAGCCCCCCCATCATCCAATCCCACACCATAGAGCCCCCCCCCCCCATCATACAATCCCACACAGCAGCCCCCCCATCATCCAATCCCACACCATAGTCAAACCCATCATACAATCTCACACGGCAGCCCCCCCATCGCAGCCCCCCTCTCACATCGTAGTCCCCCCCCCACCCGGCAGCCCCCCCCCCCCATCATACAATCCCACACCATAGAGCCCCCCCCCATCATACAATCCCACACCATAGAGCCCCCCCCCATCATACAATCCCACACCATAGAGCCCCCCCCCATCATACAATCCCACACCATAGAGCCCCCCCCCATCATACAATCCCACACCATAGAGCCCCCCCCCCCATCATCCAATCCCACACCATAGAGCCCCCCCCCCCCATCATCCAATCCCACACCATAGAGCCCCCCCCCCCATCATCCAATCCCACACCATAGAGCCCCCCCCCCCATCATCCAATCCCACACCATAGAGCCCCCCCCCCCCATCATCCAATCCCACACCATAGAGCCCCCCCCCCCCCATCATCCAATCCCACACCATAGAGCCCCCCCCCCCCATCATACAATCCCACACAGCAGCCCCCCCATCATCCAATCCCACACCATAGTCAAACCCATCATACAATCTCACACGGCAGTCCCCCCATCGCAGCCCCCCTCTCACATCGTAGTCCCCCCCCCACCCAGCAGCCCCCCCCCATCATACAATCCCACACCATAGAGCCCCCCCCCATCATACAATCCCACACCATAGAGCCCCCCCCCCATCATACAATCCCACACCATAGAGCCCCCCCCCCATCATACAATCCCACACCATAGAGCCCCCCCCCCATCATACAATCCCACACCATAGAGCCCCCCCCCATCATACAATCCCACACCATAGAGCCCCCCCCCCCCATCATACAATCCCACACCATAGAGCCCCCCCCCCCATCATACAATCCCACACCATAGAGCCCCCCCCCCATCATACAATCCCACACGGCAGCCCCCCCATCATACAATCCCACACGGCAGCCCCCCCATCATACAATCCCACACGGCAGCCCCCCCATCATACAATCCCACACGGCAGCCCCCCCATCATACAATCCCACACGGCAGTCGCCCCCCCCCCCCATCATACAATCTCACACGGCAGTCGCCCCCCCCCATCACAGCCCCCCTCTCACACCGTAGTCCCCCCCATCCCACACGGCAGCCCCCCCCATCATACAATCTCACACGGCAGTCCCCCCCCCCCCCATCACAGCCCCCCTCTCACACCGTAGTCCCCCCCACCCCACACGGCAGCCCCCCCATCATACAATCCCACACGGCAGCCCCCCCATCATACAATCCCACACGGCAGCCCCCCATCATACAATCCCACACGGCAGCCGCCCCCCCCCATCATACAATCTCACACGGCAGTCCCCCCCATCCAATCCCACACCATAGTCCCCCCCATCATACAATCTCACACGGCAGTCGCCCCCCCCCCCCCCATCACAGCCCCCCTCTCACACCGTAGTCCCCCCCATCCCACACGGCAGCCCCCCCCATCATACAATCCCACACGGCAGCCCCCCCATCATACAATCCCACACGGCAGTCCCCCCCATCCAATCCCACACCATAGTCCCCCCCATCATACAATCTCACACGGCAGTCCCCCCCATCCAATCCCACACCATAGTCCCCCCCATCCAATCCCACACCATAGTCCCCCCCATCATACAATCTCACACGGCAGTCGCCCCCCCCCCCCCATGGCAGCCCCCCTCTCACACCGTAGTCCCCCCCCCCATCATACAATCCCACACGGCAGCCCCCCCATCATACAATCCCACACGGCAGTCTCCCCCCCCCCATCGCAGCCCCCCTCTCACACCGTAGTCCCCCCCCCATCCCACACGGCAGCCCCCCCCCCATCATACAATCCCACACGGCAGTCTCCCCCCCCCCCCATCGCAGCCCCCCTCTCACACCGTAGTCCCCCCCCCATCCCACACGGCAGCCCCCCCCCATCATACAATCCCACACGGCGGCCCCCCCATCATACAATCCCACACGGCGGCCCCCCCATCATACAATCCCACACCGTAGCCCCCCCCATCATACAATCTCACACCGTAGCCCCCCATCCCACATGGCAGCCCCATCATAAGATCCCACACCATAGTCCCCCCCATGGCAGCCCCATCATACAATCTCATACAGCAGTCCCCCCCCCCCCATCCAATCCCACACCATAGTCCCCCCCATCATACAATCCCACACCATAGTCCCCCCCATCATACAATCCCACACGGCAGCCCCCCCCCCCATCATACAATCCCACACCATAGAGCCCCCCCCCCATCATACAATCCCACACCATAGAGCCCCCCCCCCATCATACAATCCCACACCATAGAGCCCCCCCCCATCATACAATCCCACACCATAGAGCCCCCCCCCATCATACAATCCCACACCATAGAGCCCCCCCCCATCATACAATCCCACACCATAGAGCCCCCCCCATCATACAATCCCACACCATAGAGCCCCCCCCCATCATACAATCCCACACCATAGAGCCCCCCCCCATATCATACAATCCCACACCATAGAGCCCCCCCCCATCATACAATCCCACACCATAGAGCCCCCCCCCATATCATACAATCCCACACCATAGAGCCCCCCCCCCCCCATCATACAATTCCACACCATAGAGCCCCCCATCATACAATCCCACAGGACAGTCCCCCCTCACAGAATTGTCAGCCCCCTCCACAGGCTTCACATGTACGGCTCTCAGGCAGACACTCTCCCCTGTCAGTGCTAAAGACGCTGGTGCGCAGAGCAGCCATGCCTAACCTTCCTACTGTAATGGTAGCAGCACTGAAATAGAAGCGCGCGCTGGCTGCCGACCCACGTGACCTAGAAAGGTCACGTGATAGTGTGACGTCAGAAGGTCCGTTTCGTGTCTGGAGTTTAGTCGCTACCCTACCGGCACACAGCTAGCCCCCACTGCGGTAGATACACAGAAATGGTGCTGACGAAACACACAGGGAAGCAAGGCTGCATTCTGACGCGTTACACAAGCTCTGCTTCATGTCTCCTAGCGGAAAAACGAGGTTCACTTCAATTTAAAAAGTCCCCCCTCACCCCCCAAAATAACAACCAGCGCAATTGTAATGACCTGTAGAAAAAAAAAATATATATATATATATATGGGTCAAGAAATATGTACCCCAAAATGGTACTGTTAAAGATTTTCACCCAGCCCCATTCACTTCTATGGGGTCTGCGTTGCGTGGAAAACGCACAAAGAGGAGCATGCTGCGATTTTCACGCAACGCACAAGTGATGCGTGAAAATGACTGCTCATCTGCACAGCCCCATAGAAATGAATGGGTCCGGATTCAGTGCGGGTGCAATGCACCCGCGCGGAAATCTCGCCCGTGTGAAAGGGGCCTTAAAGGGGTTATCCCATCTTTTGATGTCTGCTTAATTGTGTAGTTTTTGACACAAGTATCAACTTACCCAATAGAAGTGATTACCGATTCGTCCTCCCTTATATATTTGACATTCTTTTTTAGCATTGTTTACAGCCGGTTATTATTGGTTACGGCCACCCCAGCGACATCGGAGCATTGGCTGCGCTTGCGCGCTATCCTCTTCTTTTTTTTCTACACAGCCCGACCTGACTCTCGGCCTAGCGCATTTTCGCGCATGCGCGTTGGATGTCCTTTTTTTTTTTTTTTTTTTTTTTTATAGAACTCTCTGTGCCTGCACGCTTGTTAGTTCTCCTGCGAGAATGATTTCCTGCTCACACGGGAGCGCGCATGCCAGGCAAGTAGGCGGAGTCTGTAGATCAGCAGACCGCTGAACCTGCTGTCAGTCATAAGAAATCTAAACGCCCCCTGACTGAGCAGTTTAGCGAACATGAGAGAGCAGCCACGGCATGGAAAAGAGAAGGACCAGACCATTTTTTGCAAATCTGACATATGTCACTTTATGTGTGAATAACTTAAAAACGCTTTTACTTATCCAGGCCATTCTGAGATTGTTTTCTCGTCACATATTGTACTTTATGACACTGGTAAAATGGAGTAAAAAAAATTCATTTTTATTTATAAAAAAATACCAAATTTACTCAAAATTTAGAAAAATTAGCTAATTTCCAAGTTTCAATTTCTCTACTTCTATAATACATAGTAATACCTTCAAAAAGTTATTCATTTACATTCCCCATATGTCTACTTCATGTTTGGATCATTTTGGGAATGCCATTTTATTTTTGGGGACGTTACAAGGCTTAGGCTACTTTCACACTAGCGTTCGGAGCGGATCCGTCTGATGTTTCATCAGACGGATCCGCTCCGATAATGCAGACGTTTGCATTCGTTCAGAAGGGATCCGTCTGCATTATTACTTAGAAAATTTTCTAAGTCTGAAAGTTGTCTGAGCGGATCCGTTCAGACTTTACATTGAAAGTCAATGGGGAACGGATCCGCTTGAAGATTGCGCCATATAGTGTCATCTTCAAGCGGATCCGTCCCCATTGACTTCCATTATAAGTCTGGACGGATCCGCTCGCCTCCGCACGGCCAGGCGGACACCCGAACGCTGCAAGCAGCGTTCAGGTGTCCGCTCACTGAGCGGAGCGGAGGCTGAGCGCTGGCAGGCGGATGCATTCTCAGTGGATCCGCCTCCACTGAGAATGCATTAGGGCCAGACGGATGCGTTCGGGGCCGCTCGTGAGCCCCTTCAAACGGAGCTCACGAGCGGACACCTGAACGCAGGTGTGAAAGTAGCCTTAGAAGTTTAGAAGCAAATCTTGAAATTTTTCAGAAAAATTCTAAAACCCACTTTTTCAGGACCAGTTCAGGTCTGAAGTCACTTTGTGAGGCTTACATAATAGAAACCACCCAAAACTTACCCCATTTTACAAACTACACCCCTCAAGGTATTCAAAACGGATTTTACAAACTTTGTTAACCCTTTAGGTGTTCCACAATAATTAACGGAAAATAGAGATACAATTTCCAAATTTAACTTTTTTGGCAGATTTTCCATTTGAATCCATTTTTTTCAGTTACAAAGCAAGAGTTAACAGCCAAACAAAACTCAAAGCTTGGGATCTAGTGATCACCAGTCAGTGTGGTTTACTATAAGTACAGTGACTGAGTCACACCACACAAAAACAAAAGTTTTAGATTTTAGAAAAACAGACTTTTCTAAAATTAGATTAGTGGTATACAAGTCCCTATCAGACTGGAACAGTTTCATTGGAGTCCAGGAGAAATGGGACTACTTAAAAGTGGCACTATTGAAGGCAACAGAAAATTGCATTAGGCTTGTCAGTAAAAGCAAAAAAAGGAAGAGACCACTGTGGTACTCAGCAGAAGTGGCCAAAATCATTAAAAACAAAAAGATAGCATTTAGGAATTATAAAAAAAAAACAAAACGAGGATGACAGACAAATTTATAAGATTAGGCAGAGAAAGGCCAAACAAGTTATAAGAGCTTCCAAAGCACAGGCAGAAGAGAAATTAGCTCAGTCAGGGAAAAAAGGCGAGAAGGCATTCTTCAGATACATAAATGAAAAAAGGAAACTAAAACAAGGAATTACCAAATTAAAAACAAAAGAAGGAAGGTATATAGAAGAAGAAAAAGAACTAGCTGACTGCCTCAATGAATATTTCTGTTCAGTTTTTACAAAGGAAAATGAAGGAGAAGGACCTCAGTTAGGAAAGAAGACTAATGAATGTTTTGATGCATGTGTCTTTACAGAGGAAGAGGTTCTAAGTCAGCTGTCTAAAATTAATACAAATAAGTCACAGGGGCCTGATGGGATACACCCAAAGCTATTAAAAGAGCTCAGCGTTGAACTAGCAAAACCATTAACAGATTTATTTAACCAATCGCTGGCAACAGGAGTCGTCCCAGAAGATTGGAAATTAGCAAATGTTGTGCCCATTCACAAGAAAGGTAGTAGGGAGGAATCGGGCAACTATAGGCCAGTAAGCCTGACATCAATAGTGGGGAAATTAATGGAAACCATACTTAAGGAGAGGATTGTGGAACATCTAAAATCCCATGGATTGAAAGATGAAAAACACCATGGGTTTACTTCAGGGAGATCATGTCAAACTAATCTTATTGATTTTTTCGATTGGGTGACTAAAATAATAGATGGAGGAGGTGCAGTAGACATCGCTTATCTAGACTTTAGTAAGGCTTTTGATACTGTCCCACATAGAAAGCTTATCAATAAAGTGCAGTCTTTGGGCTTGGACTCCCATATTGTTGAATGGATTAGGCAGTGGCTGAGGGACAGGCAACAGAGGGTTGTAGTCAATGGAGTATATTCAGACCAAGGTCTTGTTACCAGTGGGGTACCTCAGGGATCTGTTCTGGGACCCATATTGTTTAATATCTTTATCAGCGAAATTGCAGAAGGCCTCGATGGTAAGGTGTGTCTTTTTGCTGATGACACAAAGATTTGTAACAGGGTTGATGTTCCTGGAGGGATACACCAAATGGAAAAGGACTTAGGAAAACTAGAGGAATGGTCAAAAATATGGCAACTAAAATTTAATGTTGATAAGTGCAAGATAATGCACCTGGGACGTAAAAACCCAAGAGCAGA
The DNA here is from genome assembly GCF_905171765.1 of Bufo bufo. Lineage (NCBI taxonomy): Eukaryota > Metazoa > Chordata > Amphibia > Anura > Bufonidae > Bufo > Bufo bufo. Next base: position 666,427,368 of record NC_053389.1, read on the forward strand.
ATATAAAATCAGTGATACAGTCCTAACCTCAGTATCTGAGGAAAGGGATTTAGGGGTCATTATTTCAGAAGACTTAAAGGTAGGCAGACAATGTCATAGAGCAGCAGGAAATGCTAGCAGAATGCTTGGGTGTATAGGGAGAGGAATTACCAGTAGAAAGAGGGAGGTGCTCATGCCGCTCTACAGAGCACTAGTGAGACCTCATTTGGAGTATTGTGCTGAGTACTGGAGACCATATCTCCAGAAGGATATTGATACTTTGGAGAGAGTTCAGAGAAGAGCTACTAAACTGGTACATGGATTGCAGGATAAAACTTACCAGGAAAGATTAAAGGACCTTAACATGCATAGCTTGGAAGAAAGACGAGACAGAGGGGATATGATAGAAACTTTTAAATACATAAAGGGAATCAACAAGGTAAAAGAGGAGAGAATATTTAAAAGAAGAAAAACTGCTACAAGAGGACATAGTTTTAAATTAGAAGGGCAAAGGTTTAAAAGTAATATCAGGAAGTATTACTTTACTGAGAGAGTAGTTGATGAATGGAATAGCCTTCCTGCAGAAGTGGTAGCTGCAAATACAGTGGAGGAGTTTAAGCATGCATGGGATAGGCATAAGGCCATCCTTCATATAAGATAGGGCCAGGGGCTATCCATATTATTTAGTATATTGGGCAGACTGGATGGGCCAAATGGTTCTTATCTGCCGACACATTCTATGTTTCTATATTTATGGCCCTGATTCTGTAGTTTACAGAAACACCCCATATGTGGTCGTAAACTGCTGTACGGGCACATGGCAGGGCGCAGAAGGAAAGGAATGCCATACGGTTTTGGAAGGCAGATTTTGCTGGACTGGTTTTTTGACACCATGTCCCATTTGAAGCCCCCTGATGCACCCCTAGAGTAGAAACTCCAAAAAAGTGACCCCATTTTGGAAACTACGGGATAGGGTGGCAGTTTTGTTGGTACTATTTTAGGGTACATATGATTTTTGGTTGCTCTATATTACACTTTTTGTGAGGCAAGGTAACAAGAAATAGCTGTTTTGGCACCGTTTTTATTTTTTGTTATTTACAACATTCATCTGACAGGTTAGATCATGTGGTATTTTTATAGAGCAGGTTATTACGGACGCGGCGATACCTAATATGTCTAGTTTTTATTTATTTATATAAGTTTTACACAATTATTTCATTTTTGAAACAAATAAAATCATGTTTTAGTGTCTCCATAGTCCGAGAGCCATAGTTTTTTCCGTTTTTGGGCGATTATCTTGGGTAGGGTATGATTTTTGCGGGGTGGGATGACGGTTTGATTGGCACTATTTTGGGGTGCGTATGACTTTTTGATCACTTGCTATTACACTTTTTGTGATGCAAGGTGACAAAAAATGGCCTTTTTTACACTTTTTTTTTTTTACGGTATTCACCTGAGGGGTTAGGTCATGTGATATTTTTATAGAGCAAGTTATTACGGACGTGGCGATACCTAATATGTGTAGTGCATTTTTTGTATTTTTAATCAGTGATAAATGTGTTTTTTTATTTTTACTTTTTTTTTTCACTTTTTTTTTTTACATTTTTCTGATCCAGACCCACTTGGCTCTTGAAGATCCAGTGGGTCTGATGTCTGTATAATACAGTACACTATATAGTGTACTGTACTGTATTTTCACTTTACTTAGTCTGATCAGACTTCTGCCTTTAGCAGAAGTCTGATCAGCACCATGGACAGCCGGAAGCCTGTGAAGGCATCCGGTTGCCATGGTAACCATCACTCGCTGCCACGACAGAGCAGTGGGTGATGGGGACGGAGGAAGGGGGGCCCCCTCCCTCTGTGATAACATCAAGAATCGGGGGCTGAAACGGCACAGCAGCCCCTGATGGGAGAGGGAAGGAGCTCCCTCCCTGTTAACCTCTTCCATACACCGGTCCCTACGGACCGCGGCATGGAAGGGGTTAAACGGCTGACATCACAGCACAGATGTCAGCCGTTTGAAGCAGAGTGTCAGCAATGTGCCCCCCCGGTAGTTAAAAATGAAAATTTAGGTAATTTTGAAGTTTCTGATCCCCGCGGTCCGTGAATTGACCTGCGGTTTGCAGCGATCGCCGATACGGGGGGGTCACAGGACCCCCCTCGGCATTGTCCCAGGGTGCCTGCTGATTGATTTCAGCAGGCACCTGTCACGGACCAGAGTGGGGGAAACCCTCATCCGTGCGATGTTAAGGATAAGGAAGCTGCTAGGCCTGGACAACAGAATTAGGGAGCAGGTAACCTCCTAAAGCGTCCCTAACTCTGACCCTGACTCTTAACTGTATGAGCCAACCCAGATGGTAGGAGGGCTCATACTCAGGAACCTCGAGTCCCTACTAGCCCTCAAGAGATCCCTGGACTCGGAGCAGGGTAAGACGACCTGTTCCTCCTAGACACGGAGGAACAAGAGTCTCCCTGGCCAAGCTGCAAGGAAAGGGGAACATCAACAGCATATGGATATGGCAGGCGAGTGAAAACACTTCCACACCTACCTGCCACAGACACACTGACTGGAACCCGTGCTCAATAGCTGTTATCCACACAAAACACAAAAGGACACAGCACACAGCATAACTCACACAGGAAACAAGATCCATAACTGCAATAAGGTGAGACTCCACACAAACATAAGCATAACATCAATACATTAGTTTTATGACCACAAGGGTGGCCCTCACTGGTTAGAAGGCATCAGGATACCAGGAGGATGACTCCAGCATAACATGCCTGGAGTACCCCTCAGCTACAGGCTTCCAGCAGAGGCTAAATAGCCCAAGTAGCCACACCCACACAGACATATTAGGAAAGGAATTAACCCTTCCAACACCAAAGAAGGTAAGTGTCACTTAAAGGGGAAATGCACACATAACCAAACATACAAAGTGCACACCTACAAAGACAGGTTGCCAGGTGCAACCGCATGCACTTGACAGCAAGCTGCCTAGCAACCAGCTCAGGCTGCTATACTGCCAAATAACATCATGTTGCCAGCGGCAACCACATGTGAGGCATCATACTAACAGCCCTCACCTGTGATTGACCACAAGACCAGACCGCGGACAACTGCATGCGGCTCAAGGAGTCATGACCATGGTCGTGACAGCACCCTGTTCCGATCACCGCCTGTCACACGGCGGTGATCGGAAATACACATGACGTATCGGTACGTCATGTGTCCCCAATAGATTAACGGTGAAAAAAAGGAATACTGTCCTGGGATTTCAGGTTGCAGCCATTGCTGTAAGATACATTGTTTAACAACCATACAAATTGAGTGAAAAAGATCAGGAAGGCTTCCCCCATCAGTTTCTTCCTCTTCACAGTGAAAAAGGAACAACATTGGGGTCAATCTCAATTTTCTCCCCCATAATTCCTCCACCATATCACCCACCTCAGACCAGAGCTGTCTACTACCTGAACACGTCCAAAGACCATGAAAAAGGTCTGTATGACCTAAATGACATTTAGGACAGTGTGTTATACGGTCGGGTTTGAGCGGGTGAGAAGGTACATTGAAACCAAAGATGGCCCTATGCGTAATTCTCAACGGAGTGTCTTTCCATACCTTATTTATTATATGCTTCCTAACTCGCAACCATCCCTTATGCATCAATTGTGTAATGTTTACTAAACCCAGCTGCTCTTCCCATTTTTGAAAACTTCCTTCTCTATCATTCGATAGTTCTTCAGTTCACAATCTGTAGTATAAGTGGGAGACTGAAATCCTACCTCCCCCAACTCCAATATTTTGTCCAAAATATTATGTTTTATTTCCTTGTGAACCATTAGTAGATTTGAGTGTATGGCTGCATTTACTTGAGCATATTGTATAGTTTGAAAAGGGGTAAGAGAGAATTTATCTATCACTTCCGACTCCCTAAACCATCTGGGCTCCACGGGATGTAGCAAGTGCTTGACCTGTAGGATTCCCTTTAATGCCCACTCTTTAAAAAGACTATTTGTATATCCTTGTGGAAACTCCGGGTTATTCCACAATGGAAGGTGTTTAGATATCCTATATGATAACCAAAACTTTTTCCTCAGAATTCTCCATGTAGCAATGATATCCTTGATGAGGACAGAGTTTTTAATCCAAGCGGGAATGCTAATCAATCTCGTGTGTAATAGGGCTACCAAGGACCAGGGAGCGCAGAAACCAGCTTCGAAAGGCAAGGCAGACTAAAAGCCAGTGCCATTGATCCAATCAGCAATGTGTCTTGCCATACAAGCCAGGTTATAACCTCTTACATCTGGGAAAGCTATACCACACAATTCCTTAGGGGCCATTAGCTTACGCAAACTAATTCTTGGGCGCTTGCTGTGCCAAAGAAAGGTTGTGAAAGCTTTGTTTATCCTATTTATGCATGTTTCAAGAGAATAGGTATGTTTGTAGGGGATATAATAGTTTAGACATTGACATCATTTTGAGGAGATGATTTCGGCCCATTAAGGATAAAGGGAGGTTGTGCCATTGTCGTAACTCATTAAAGATATTATTTATTAAAGGGACATAGTTTAGCCTGTAGATGGATTCCAAGGTTTTACCTATCTTGATGGCTAGATATTTTATAAATGACTTTGCGACTGGTATATTCTCCACTGTTTTCTCTCCTCCTCCTGAACCGGCACTTCGCAAAAAGAGAATTTCACTTTTTTTTAAACTCGTTTTATTGAAAATTAACAATAAGCATGGTTCAGCATATTTTGGAGCATTGACACCCCACGCAGGGGGGTCTCCAGCTCCACATAGTACAGACGTGATACATAATGTGTCAGGTGATTCTCAGCAATATTTCGCTACTTGGCATCAAACAATACAGCATATCTACTTTCTAGTGTTTAGACATTTAATGCAATGCTACCCTCCGACACAGAGTGCAAGTGCACAGGTTGCAAGGAATGATTTGAAGAGCACCACTCTCCCCACACTTTCTGAAATTTCCCTGGGCATTTTCTATGTATGTATACTACTTTTTCCATATTCATTGCATGGTTCATCAAGGTCTTCCATTGGTTCACTGTGGGGACTCTATCCGCCATCCACCTCAATGCTACAGCCTTCCTAGCCAGGAAGAGGGCTTCCCCTAGGAATATTCTCTGGTGATGTGTCCACTGTTCCTCCTCTAATATCCCTAGGATACATATTTTTGGGCAGGCTCCTATCGATACAGGCACTATCGTAGACAGAATCTCTAAAACCTTATTCCAAAATACTTGTAAGTGTCTACATCCCCATATCAAGTGCCAGAAATCAGCGCTCCCTTCTTGACATCTATGGCAACTGCTGCTAGGTAGTCTCCCCATCTTATAGAGCCTGAGGGGGGTTAAGTAGCTTCTATGCAATATGAATAATTGTATCAGTTTATTATTTACCGACGGGGAAACCTTAGTGGGTACCAACATAGCCTCCTCCCATTCTTCAGCATCAAGAGTTGGGATATTAACCTTCCATTTCGCTTCTACTTCCAATGGCTGAAGAATCATGCGATCACCTAGTAAATATGTGTACAGTATAGAGATAATGCCCTTAGGTCCCTGCGATCTTAGCACCCCTATCAGAGGATATTTGGAAATACTGCGACCTGTCCCTCTAAACTGATCATTTAGGGCGTGCCGTAACTGAAGGTACCGAAAAAACAAAGAATGGGGAATCTCAAATTTCTCCTGTAGTTGTTGCAAAGTTCGTAATACGCCCTCTTCATACAGCTCTGCTAATGTCAACACTCCGCATCCCTTCCATATCCCTGCACCCTCCAATGTTTCCAAGTGCGGCCACATGGGATTGTCCCAGAGCGGGATTGCATCTGGTAAATCTGCATACGAATTTAATTTGGCTGCTTTCCATATTTGGTTAGCCAGTCTATGAGCAGGAAGTAGTCTCCTGGATACTGTACTTGGGGACTCCAAGACAGGCCACAGATTAGAAAGTAGAGTTGTTGCGATACCAAATTTTTGATTCGGTTTCGATACCATGAAAAAGTATTGCGATACTCGATACCATTCGATACCACGCGAAAAAAATAAACAAAAAAAGCCACGTGCATTCCTCATTTTTAAAAATGGCGAATCGCGCAGTTTTTATTTTATTTTTTCTGTTCCGGCATTCACCACCTAGATTTTTTTTTTATATTTTAATAGTTTGGACTTTTCTGACGTGGCGATGTAATATGTTTATTTATATATTTTATATGTGAAATTGGGAAAAGGGGGGTGATTTATACTTCATATTTTAGTGTTTTTTTTTTTTTTCACTTTTTATTTAATAACTATTTCCCCCCTTAGGGGCTAGAACCTGGGATCTTTCATCCCTTTTCCTATTCACCCTGATAGATCTCTATCAGGGTGAATAGGACTCCACACTGTCCCTGCTGCTCTGTGCTTTGTGCACACAGCATCAGGGATGTTACCATGGCAACCAGGGCTTCTGTAGCGTCCTGGCTGCCATGGTAACCGATCGGAGCCCCAGGCTTACACAGCTGGGGCTCCGATCAGAAGCTGCCACTGCACCACCAATGAGGGGGAGTGGAGAGGTCCCTGTGGCCACTGCCACCAATGATTTTAATACTGGAGGGTTGAGAGGGGCCGGCGCACTGTGCCACCAATGATTTTAATGGGATGGGGGGATTGAGGGGGAGGGGGTGCACTGCACCACCAATGATTTTACCCCTTTATACAGGAGGCGGGTACTAGCAGATCAGCGGCAGTTAACTGCCGCTGATCGCAGCTCCCTGTCAGGGGCAGGGTGCCGGCAATGCGATTCTGCTGCCGGCACCCGCCTCCTGTATGTGTTAAAGACTGACTACTGTATATGAGTCCAGACTTTCACTATTAGGCCACACAGAGCGGCGCCCAGCGATGTCTCAGCACTCACCATTAGTCCTGGGCGCCGCTCCGTTCGCCCGCAGTGCCCCATTACTGTCTCCTCTCCTGCTCCACATGCTGCTGATTACTATTGGAGCGATGGGAGGAGACATCAGCTTCACTAGTGGGCGTTCCTTCTCCCTGGCTGTAGCGCTGTCCAATCGCAGCGCAGGGAAAAGGAACGCCCACTAGTGAAGCTGATGTCTCCTCCCATCGCTCCGATAGTAATCCTATCATTGGTGGCGCAGTGCGCCCGCCCCTCCTCCGCCCCTCTCTTCTCATTGCCGCCCCTCCTCCACCCCCTCTCTTCTCATTGCCGCCCCTCCTCCGCCCCTCTCTTCTCATTGGTGGCAGCGGCAGCAGCACAGGGGGAGGGAGGACAGCTTCCTTCTCCCCGTGCTGCTGAGAGAGAACATGAGCGCGCCGATAGCAGCGCGCTCATGTTCAGAGATACTAGACTGCGCAGAAGCGCAGCCCAGTATCGAAAAAACGGAAATCCCGGTATCGTATCGATACCGGGACAAAAGTATCGATTGGGTATCGAAATTTCGATACCCGCAACAACCCTATTAGAAAGATTAAGATATTCCCTCAACCAATATTCCGGTCCTGGTAGTTCTCCCTGTTTGACCCATGCCGCTATATATTTCAACTGGCCGGCTAAGTAATATAGAAAAAAATCGGGTAGAGCCGCTCCCCCCCTCGTCTTAGACCTCTGTAATACTTTCTGCGAGAGCTTCCTCCTAGCCTTTCCCCACACAAACGCCGTTATCAGGGAGTGCAGCCTGTCAAAGAAGGCCTTTGGTACCGGGGCGCATGCATGTGACAGGAGATACAGGCCCTTGGGGAGCAGAATCATTTTAACTAGGTTCAATCTCCCCATCACCGAAATCGGTAATGCCTTCCAAGTTTTAAATTTATCAATAAATAAGGACTCTATCGGTTCTATATTTCTCGTCACAGACACACCAGGGTCCCTTGTGATCACGATGCCAAGATACTTAAACTGGTCCACTACCGGTAAATTATGTATACTCTCCGGCCACCCATGATCCCAAAGTGGCATAATAGCTGACTTCGTCCAGTTTATGAGCAAGCCCGAGTATGTGCCAAATTTCCCTATTACCTCAATTGCTCTGGGCAGAGTCAGCTCAGGCTCGTCCATAAACAGAAGGAGATCATCTGCATATAAGCCTATCTTCTCCTCTCTGTCTCCTCTAGAGATCCCCATGAAGGACCTGTCCTGCCTCACTCTTAATGCCAAATGTTCGATTACCACCGCAAACAAAAGGGGGGAGAGGGGGCAACCTTGTCTAGTACCTCTATGCAGAGTAAATGAATCTGACATGGTGCCATTTACTAGTATATTTGCCTTAGGTCTCTGGTACAGTATCTCCACCCATCTTATGAACCCTGGGCCAAACCCGAATTCCTTCAGGATCCGCAACAGGAAAGGCCACTCCACAGAGTCAAAGGCCTTAGCCGTGTCAAGTGATGCCATGGCCCATTCACGCCCCTCCGCCACTCCTACCTGAGCAATAACCTGAGCTCTCCTGATATTGTCAGAGGTGGTCCTCCCCGGCATGAATCCCGCCTGATCCTGGTGTACTATAGACGTTATTACTTTATTTAAACGAGAGGCTAATAATCTGGTTAGAATTTTGTAGTCTAAATTGAGCAACGAAATCGGCCTGTAAGAGCCACATACAGTTGGATCCTTGTCTGGCTTTAATATAACAACAATAGTTGCATCATATAAGGTCTCGGGCAGTTGGTGACGCTGGAATGATGCTGAGTACAGCTTAAGGAGTTGGGGGCTAAGAGTTTCACTATATCTAGAATAAACTTCAATCGGGATCCCATCCGGGCCCGGTGCTTTCCCAGTTGGTATGTCATGCATGGCTAGCTGAATTTCTTCCAGAGTTATATCCTTGTCCAGGAGGGTCACTTCCGCCTCGCTGAGCTTAGGATGTTCCACCTCTGAAATATAGTCACTTAACTCCCTCTCCGTGTAGTTAGCTGCTGTGCTGTACAGCGATTGATAAAACCGTTTGAAAGCGTCAAGTATTCTCTGCCCGGATTCCTCCAATTGTCCCTCAGGGTTCAGAATTCGAAGTACCGGGGGGGACGACTGGTTGGCTCTAGCAATCTGAGCTAAAAGCTTACCCGCTCTATCACCAGATTCAAATGACTGTTGCTTCATAAAGAACATTTTGCGTTCACTTTTCTCCTTAAGATGCATCATATACTCCCTTCCTCTAGTCATCCACTCTATCCTATTCCTTTCTGTGGGGTCCGAACAAAACAATACCTCCGCCTCCCTACATTTATTATGCAATTTTACTTCCTGGCGGGACGTGTCCTTTTTTACATAGGATATTGAGGACTTCAGACATCCCCTCAGGAAGGCCTTCAGGGTGTCCCACAATAACAATTCCTCTGTTTCATCTCCCTGCACATCCAGGAATACTCTCAGCTGATCGGGGATTCTATCATTTTTTGTCAATAAAGAGAGCCAGAAGGGATGTATTCTCATCTTCCCCCCTCTAGATGCAATCCCGGGAGTGTCAAAACGTGCCACAACCGCAGCATGATCTGAGGGTCCCCGCGACTCATAGTTAATTGCAATCAAGTCCGTATAACTAGCAGCATTTCCCAGGACATAGTCAATTCTCGAGAGTGCCCCCCTAGCGGGAGTGAAACAGGAGTATTCCCTCAACTGCGGGTTTCTAATCCTCCACATATCTATCCATCCCATTTCTGCAGCAATTCTAAACAGAGTGGTCGTCGAGTGGACCCCAGTCTCTCTCCCTTCAGGCGGTCTAAATCCATCTACCTCTTCCTGCATTACCATATTAAAGTCTCCCATGCAAATCAGCCGGGCTGAGGGATATTGCGCCGCAAACCCCAGGATAACATGAAGGAGTGAAATACTCGCCGGGGGGGGGATTATATATGTTAATTATTACGTACGGGATGTGGTCAATAAAGCCATACGCCAGTATATATTGTCCCTCCGGATCAGCAACTGACTGCTGCGGTTCCCACAGGAGGCCCTTGCGCACTAATATAGCCGCGCCTCTAGAATTTGATGAGCCATATGACTGAAGTGACCACTGGACCCACTGTTTTACAATTCTGTGCCCCGTGTCAGCCGTCAGATGAGTCTCTTGAAGTCCCAGAATGTGAGGGCTATAGCGTCGTATATGCGAGAACACCGCTATCCTTTTGTTCGGATTTCCAAGTCCCCTCACATTCCAGGACATCACTACTAGAGGTCCCATAGTACAATCTTAAAGTTATCCTTCCAGTAGTACAGGATGTCATCCGGCCCTTGTGGAGTAACCTCACCCATTTTAATAGTTCGCCCCCCTCCCACACTACTGATGCATAATTGATGTGACCATGCTTTCAACAACTTACCAAACATATAACATAACAGGTAAACTTCTAATACCTCTGAGCAAACATCCAGTGCCTGCATCATAGTATTAACTAGGTGACAATCTATATTCGGAGACCAGTGCGGGGTGAAGATGTTATGCCCGCACAGGTAGCCGAGCATTCCCTGGTCAATGTGAGTTTCATAGCTGCAGGTACATCTAAGCCTCAATAGGTGCAGACACTCATATTCAGACAGCCTATGAATCCACATCTACAGTAGGACTATAACCATGCTTACAATGATCTGCTATCTGAGAGAGCACCATATTGCATTCAGGTAATGCATATTGCATTCAGGTAAAGCTAAATATTGCACCATATAATAAGGATAAACCACTCAGTGACAAGGCCTCTATAAAGTGCCTTTTCAGAACTCAGTAATACTTGCAACTCAGTCCCAGTGTTTCAGATCAGTGCATTCTTGGACGTCTAGCAACCCAGTCCTCAGCCTCCTTTGGGTCGGTGAAAAATATCGGCCGTTCGCCATCCACTACGCGCAGTCGCGCTGGGTAGGCCATCGAGTATTGCAAATTTAATTCCCTGAGGCGTCTCTTGACCAAGACGAAGGTGGCCCTCTTTTTCTGCAAATCCGCGGAGAAGTCCGGAAAAAGTGACACGTTGGTGTTTTCGTGCATCAATACACCTTTGCTCCTTGCTTGGCTAAGAATTAAATCTCGATCCTTCCAATTTAATAGACGGGCGAGCAGGGGCCTTGGCGGTGCGCCTGGAGGTGGTGGTCTGGCCGGTACTCTGTGCGCCCTTTCAACTGCATAGGCCGCTGAGAATGTGGCTGTAGGGAACTGGGCCTTAAACCAAAGCTCCAAAAAGCTGGCAGGATCTCTCCCCTCCGCTCTCTCTGGCATCCCCAGGATTCTTACATTATTGCGTCGGGCCCGGTTCTCCAGGTCGTCGCATTTCTGCCTCCATAATCCAACGGCTCTTTCCACCTCCGTCAGCCTCGAATCTAGCGGCCTGGTGTAATCCTCCAGCTCCGACACCCGATCTTCAGTGTGTTTAACTCTTTCCCTCAGCTGTTGCACGTCTTGCCTCAACAGGCCCAGGTCGACACGCACCTCCTCAATTTTGCAGGTGAGGGAGGATTGGCAGGAGGAGATCGCTGTGAGGAGCTGCTCTGAGACCGCTTTCAGCGTTATCTCCGGTTCTCCAGCCTCATCAGTTTCTATCTGCTGCGCGGCCTGTCCGCACGTCACCGCTGCACGTGGAGTGGCGGGAGCCGCGGCGCCATGTTGGTTTTCCTGGCGGGCATATTCTTTAAGTTTGTCGGCCGTGGTCTGCGCCTTGCTGGGACCCATATCTTGGTTCCTGGGTTTCCTCCGTCTCCTCTGCACTTGCCACTCTGAGTCTGAGGAATGCAGCTTGGCAGGATTAGTCAGGATTGATACCAGGGACCGGAGCCGCTCTCAAGTGCGTGCGGTCATGCCGGCAGTTAGCCACGCCCCCCCGAGAATTTCACTTTTGGAATGATTTATTTGCAGTCCTGAGATTGAGCCAAAAGCCGAGAGCGTTTGAATTATTTTGGCCTAATCGGCAATAGGATCCGCCATGAATAAGACAATATTGTCCGCAAATATTGTGAGGGCCCATTGTCAAGCCCTCATACATTGCGGGTGAGTCTAAACATCTAGCCAGTGGCTGAATCGCTAGATCAAAAAGAAGGGCATCCCTGCCTAGTTCCTCTCTGTAAAGTAAAGCTGTTAGACTAGAATCCTGCCACAGAGACCCTGGCCTTGGGGTTTGTATACATTCCCGATAAGACTGAGTGAAAGAGACCTTGGAAGCCCATAACATCAAGGACCTGATCAAGCCAATGCCAACCTATGCTGTCAAACGCTTTTTCTGTATCTAGCGTGACAATAGCCAGATTTTTCCCAGAATATTTCGGGGATCCAGCCAAAGATAGTGCCAAAAAGACCTTTCTAATATTAATGACCGCAGACCTCCCCTTTATAAAGCCCACTTGTTGGGGTGAGATTAAAGAAGGGAGGATAACCGCCAGCCTATTGTCACCGCCAGTTCTGTGAGAAGGTCTGACAGACGTTCTTCTCTACCTCTTGTATGACGTTCTTTGTTTTGGTTTCACTTTGTCATCTCCTTTCCTTCTGCCAGGTGTCACTAATTTAGACTAATCGTCTTCCTTTATATTCCCTCCCATACTGCCTCACTTTGCGGTTTATACTAGTTCCTGGATGAAGTGTTCACTGCTGGAGGCTGCTGCTGCTGTTTGCTCAGATAAGTCTTTTCCTTAATTGTGTTTCCTTGCTGGCTTGATTCTAGGTGACCCTGACTCCGTCCGTATTAAGTGCAGAGAGCCGGTGGTCGTGTCTCCTCACTATTATAGGGTTTTCAGGTGTCACAAAGTCTTAGGTATGTGGGCATGCAATCGTCTACCATTGAGACCCTTGCATGTGCATAGCAGTCAGGGAGAGCTCTTAGGGTTTTAAAGGGCTCACCTATATGCTCCTTAGTTTGGGATCAAGCCAGTCAGTCGTTTATTTATAAGTTCCAGCTATCTGCAACTTCACCTGTGACACCTATTGGCTAAAATTTTAGATAACAATTTCATATCATGGTTAATCAGAGAGATCGGTCTGTAAGAGGAAGGGTCCTCCGGATCCTTCCCTTTTTCGTGAATTAAGGTAATCAAAGCTGTGTTCATATGTTCAGGGATAGTTTGTCCTTCTACTATAGAAGAATAAAGCGTAGCGAGCACAGGAGATATTTTAGTATTTAGGGCCTTATAAAAATCAGCAGAGTATCCATCAGGACCAGGTACTTTGCCAGAAGGGAAAGCTTTTATAGTGGACTGGATTTCCACCGCCGTAATTGGGGCTTTTAAATTTGTGAGTTGTTGCTCCGAAATCTTGGGGAGGGATAAGGCCTCCAAAAATGCCCTACGCTTTCCCAAATCTACCTCTCTCCTCTGGTAGAAGCGATCAAAGTAATCTCCTAGAAGGTTGGTTATCTGCTGCGGTCTGCGCTCCCTAGCCCCATCCCTACCCTTAATGCAGTGTATTTGAGTCCTTAGGCACCTGCCTTTTGCTAGAGATGCTAGCAATCGTCCTGATTTGTGCCTAAATTTGTGCATTTCAATGTCAAATTTAGTTTTCTTGAAACTTTCTTACTTGTCAGCCCAAATATCAAACTCTCTCTGCGCCAACACCCATTCACCTTTTGCCTCTGGGGTCTGAGCGGAGAGAAAGTCCACATAAGAGGACCTAAGAGACTCGCTGGCTTTTTGAAAGCGTTCTCTTGCTAGTTTCCTAATGGAGGATGTGTACGCCAACAGACGCCCTCGGAGTACCGCCTTGCCAGTCTCCCAAAATAGCATTGGCGACTGAATATGGCTTTTGTTATCGTCCATAAACTCCATCCACCATCCCTGTAGTAATTTATGGAAATTTTCATCCCGTAGCACGAAGTCAGGGAATCTCCAGATATATTCATTCCCCCTGGGATACTGATCAGTAAGATCTAGGATAAGAGGGGAGTGATCCGATATTACCATGTCTGAAATGACAACATCAGAGACTCTCGGGAGAACCCCAGGGGATATGAAAACATAATCAATTCTAGACCAACTGTCATGAACATGTGAGTAATGCGTGAATTCTCTATCTTGCGGGTGGAAAAGCCTCCAACAGTCTTGAAGAGAAGTATTAGTGGCGAAATCTGACAATGTTACCTGCTGCTTTTGGGTTTTATCACTTTTCCTATCCTCCCGTGTGTTCATGACTAAATTGAAATCTCCCCCAATTAACTTCTTTGGATGAGAATCATTAAGTATCTTGTGACTCACAACCTCAAGAAAACCACGCTGGTTGTGATTAGGAGCGTAAAGGTTGTACAAGCTATAGTCGCAAAAAGTGCCAGATATATGAATATGCACCATCCTTCCTTCCTTGTCTGTGTCCACAGAGTGGGTCTCGTGAGAGAGGTGACGCGCTATGAGGATCAAGACACCCGCTTTTCTACCCACTGCCTCCGAACCCTGTACCTCACCTACCCATAGTTTTTCCATTCTAGGGAAGTCATCCTTCAGTAGATGGGTCTCCTGCAGCAACGCAATATCCGTCTTTAATCGCTTTCGGTAACGCAGAATTTTCATACGCTTGTTTGGGGAGCGCAACCCCTTAACATTCCGTGAAACAATTCTCATGATACACCGCTGCAGGTAGTGCCATGTACAGAAGTTGTATACGTGTTAGAAAGATGAAGCCCCTCACAAGGGTCACCTCTTAGGAAGGGGTCACCTCCCAGCAGGGCTCCCCCCTCCACAGTCAGGCCACCAACATGTTGATCCCATAGTTGCAGAGTGTGAAACCAAAAGCTTACAGTATAATAAACTGAAAAAACAAAACTGTAGAACATAGAAAAAACATTAGACAATAACATATCGTCAAGTGACCTTCTTTTTTTCTGGTATTTGCAGCAATAACCTCACCGCCATTCCTTCAACTTATATCACAACCCGCAACGACATTTTCCTACCCCACACAGGACAGTCCTTTTGATCTTCAGTAGTTGGCAAGATGATGTCTGGCTGAAAGTCTTTTCTCTTTGGGAGAATTACGAACACTTGACTGGGAGCCTGCGGGCATATGGTTCCAATCTTGACGCCCGCGCGGCGATTCAGAGGTCCTCCGTCTGGTATCAGCTTCTTTCATTACTGCTCCCCCATCTTCTAGGAGTCGTAAATAGGTTTCTGCTTCTTTTGGATCCACAAATTGGCAGATTGCACCGTCGCCTTGATTCACTTTCAAAACTGCAGGGTAAATGAGTTGAAACTTGACCCCCATTTTATGCAGACCTGAACAAATACCGCTAAAGGCTCTCCTTATCCTTGTGACTTCAGCAGAGTAATCAGCAAAAAGGAGCGTTTTGTGGCCTCTCAGGATCAGCTTCTCCCTTCTCATTCTATAGGCCCGCAAAATGTCCTCTTTATCCGAATAGTCCAAGTATATACAGATAACTTGGCGTGGTCTTTGGTTTGAGTGAGCTGGAGACATATTAGGCAGATCTTTTAAAGGGCCTACTCTGTGCGCTCTCTCCACTCTTCTTGTTCCAGGTAGTCCCAACGCCTGCGGCAATTCAGTGTCAAAGAGGCGACGCAACTCCTGAGGCGGCACCGATTCAGGCACCCCCACAAGCCTCAGGTTACTTCTCCAGGACCTGTTTTCTAGGTCCTCAACCCTCTCATGAAGGCGATTAGCTAGCTGCAATAAATCACATGAATTTAGCGGAAATGTCCGCAGAGTCCTCTTCCAAACATGCCACCCTTTGTTCCACCTCCTCAAACCGATGGTCATGCAGGGCGACCTCTTCTTGCAGCTTATTCAGAGCTGCTTGTACGGTATTAGAGAGTGAGGCTATTATACAGTCCTGATCAAAAGTTTAAGACCACATGAAAAATGGCAAAAAATCATATTTAGCATGGCTGGATCTTAACAAGGTTCCAAGTAGAGCTTCAACATGCAACAAGAAGAAATGGGAGTGAGACAAAACATTTTTTGAGCATTCAATTTAATGAAAACAACGAATAAACTGAAACAGGCTGTTTTTCAACTGATCAAAAGTTTAGGACCACACCTCCAAAAAAAAACTAAACCCCCCCAAAACAGAAATCCAACTTCCAAACATGAACTCAGTAATGAGTAGCTCCGCCGTTATTGTTGATCACTTCAAAAATTTATTTCGGCATGCTTGATGCAAGCGTTTCCATGAGGTGAGTGGGAACATTTCTCCAAGTGGTGAAGACAGCCGCACGAAGGCCATCTACTGTCTGGAACTGTTGTCCATTTTTGTAAACTTCCCTTGCCATCCATCCCCAAAGGTTCTCAATTGGATTTAGATCAGGGGAACACGCAGGATGGGCCAAAAGAGTGATGTTATTCTCCTGGAAGAAGTCCCTTGTCTTGCGGGCATTGTGTACTGCAGCGTTGTCCTGTTGAAAAACCCAGTCGTTACCACACAGACGAGGGCCCTCAGTCATGAGGAATGCTCTCTGCAACATCTGGACATAGCCAGCGGCCGTTTGATGCCCCTGCACTTCCTGAAGCTCCATTGTTCCACTGAAGGAAAAAGCACCCCAGACCATTATGGCGCCCCCTCCACTGTGGCGCGTAGAAAACATCTCAGATGGGATCTGCTTGTCATGCCAGTAACGTTGGAAACCATCAGGACCATCAAGGTAAAAAAAATTCTCATCAGAGAATAAAACTTTCTTCCACTTTTTGGTGCTCTTTGAAGACGTTTTTTTGTTTTTGAAGTCCTTCAGTCTCAGATGCCATCTGATGGTTATGGGGCTGCAGTCAGCACCAGTAAGGGCCTTAATTTGGGTCGAGGATCGTCCAGTGTCTTGACGGACAGCCAATTGGATCCTCCAGCTCAGTGCTGATGAAATTCTTTTGGGTCTTCCACTTGACTTTTTTGTTCCATAACCCTCAGGATCATTTAAGAAATTCCAAATGACTGTTTTACTGCGTCCTACCTCTGCAGCTGTGAGAGACCCTTCTTATGCAGTTCAACAACCCGGCCACGTTCAAAAAGGGAGAGTTTTTTTGTCTTTGCCATCACAACGTGTGACTACCTGACAGAAAATGACAATGAATCCACATCTTTGCACAGATTTGGCCTTTTAAAGGCATGTGGTCCTAAAATTTTGATCAGCTGAAAAACAGCCTGTTGTTTTCATTAAATTGAATGCTCAAAAAATGTTTTGTCTCACTCCCATTTCTTCTTGTTGCATGTTGAAGCTCTACTTAGAACCTTGTTAAGATCCAGCCATGCTAAATATGATTTTTTGCCATTTTTAAAGTGGTCTTAAACTTTTGATCAGGACTGTATCAGGGGCATGCTGCTTTGCCACTTCTATGGCCAATAGCTTAATGTCCACTGTACTGTCTCCAGTAGATTCGAATAAATCCGCCTGTTTGTCTGCAGGCGCGCTGTCCTTTCTCTCTGGTGCCTCATGCGCCCCTGTCTGAGAGGGGGTCGGCGCCATCTTTGATTGTGCACGGCCGTCTGCGTAGGAGTTGCTGCGGCCGGAGGAAGAGGTCTTTTGCCCGCTATGGAGAAGGTAGCGCTCCATACAACTGAGGGAGCAGTTGAGTATGAAGTTATCTCCCATAATGTCAGGGAGGATACGTGTGGAGAGCGGGACTGGTAAGTGTTAGCGGCGAGGAGCTAGCTGCCACACGTCCTCACATACCAGCACCGGAACCGGAAGTCAAAAATGTTTTAGGACTAAATAATAAATTAAAAAGTACAACTTGTACTGTGGGGGGGAAAAACTCATAAAGTTACACTGACGGAAAAAGATAAATGTAAGGGTTTAGGTATGCAACAATCAAAAAGAATCAATATCTAACTTCTGGAAGACCCCTTTAACCCTTTAGGCTACTTTCACACTAGCATTGTGAGCTCTGGCAGTCTCTCTGTATCCACCATTGCCAGAATGCATTGCATTCCTGTCCAGCCCCATTAAAGGGCTTGTGTGGGCTTTTTCCTCAGAATAGGTCATCAATATCAGATTGGCGGGGTTCCGACAACCAGCACCCCCACTGATCAACTGTATGAGGAGACTGCTGTATGTCTATGGCAAAAACCATAGACCGCAACAGCATACGGGAAAGAGAGACTGGAGACTGCACAGGTCCAATGCACGCACTGTCTACTCAAACAGCTGATCGGCGGGGGTGTCGGGTGTCAGACCCCCACCGATCTGATATTGATGACCTATCCTGAGGATAGACAAAAGATATTTGAAGACAGCACCAATGTCCCAATTATATATAAGATACCAGCAGTCAGGCTCATCCCCGCTCCAAACTGTAAAGAATAAATAAATATTGTAACCAGCGTCTTCTCTTTTGCCAGTTTATTCCAGTCCACAAATAAAAAAAAGGCGACGTGTTTTTTATTCTATCCTGAAAATAGGTCATCAATAGAAAATTGCGGAGATCCGACAGTCTGTTCCCTGCCGGATCTGACAGCGCTAGTGCGAAACTAGCCTCAGTAACCAGCCTGTTTTGGGCCTTAGTGACCAAGCAATTTTTTTCCCTTTTTTATTATCGCATTCAAGAGCTATTTTTTAGTTTTTCCGTCGATGTAGCCGAATATTGCGAGACAAGTTGTAGTTTTAAAACCTACTGATTAACTTTTATTAACTCTTTCTAGGGGAATGGGAAAAAATAGTGCCACTGAGTTTTTAAATTATGTATATTTTTTTTATGTTTTACTACTTTTGCGCAGCATTTTTATTTTTTGTTGTACGAAGCTACATGAGGGCTTAATTTTTGCAGGTCGACTTGTAGTTTTCATTGGTATCATTTTGGCGTACATAGCAAATTTTTTTCTCTTTTTTCCATTTTTTTTTTTGTTCTGGCAAGCAAAAAACAGTAATCCTGTTTTTTTTTTTTTACAGCATTCACTGTGCAGGATAAATTATGTGATAATTGTACACTCACCTAAAGAATTATTAGGAACACCTGTTCTATTTCTCATTAATGCAATTATCTAGTCAACCAATCACATGGCAGTTGCTTCAATGCATTTAGGGGGGTGATCCTGGTCAAGACAATCTCCTGAACTCCAAACTGAATGTCAGAATGGGAAAGAAAGGTGATTTAAGCAATTTTGAGCGTGGCATGGTTGTTGGTGCCAGACGGGCCGGTCTGAGTATTTCACAATCTACTCAGTTACTGGGATTTTCACGCACAACTATTTCTAGGGTTTACAAAGAATGGTGTGAAAAGGGAAAAACATCTAGTATGCGGCAGTCCTGTGGGCAAAAATGCCTTGTGGATGCTAGAGGTCAAAGGAGAATGGGCCGACTGATTCAAGCTGATAGAAGAGCAATGTTGACTGAAATAACCACTCGTTACAACCGAGGTATGCAGCAAAGCATTTGTGAAGCCACAACACGCACAACCTTGAGGTGAATGGGCTACAACAGCAGAAGACCCCACCGGGTACGACTCATCTCCACTACAAATAGGAAAAAGAGGATACAATTTGCACGAGCTCACCAAAATTGGACTGTTGAAGACTGGAAAAATGTTGCCTGGTCTGATGAGTCTCGATTTCTGTTGAGACATTTAAATGGTAGAGTCCGAATTTGGCGTAAACAGAATGAGAACATGTATCCATCCTCTGATGGCTACTTCCAGCAGGATAATGCACCATGTCACAAAGCTCGAATCATTTCAAATTGGTTTCTTGAACATGACAATGAGTTCACTGTACTAAAATGGCCCCCACAGTCACCAGATTTCAACCCAATAGAGCATCTTTGGGATGTGGTGGAACGGGAGCTTCGTGCCCTGGATGTGCATCCCTCAAATCTCCATCAACTGCAAGATGCTATCCTATCAATATGGGCCAACATTTCTAAAGAATTCTATCAGCACCTTGTTAAATCAATGGCACGTAGAATTAAGGCAGTTCTGAAGGCAAAAGGGGGTCCAACACCGTATTAGTATGGTGTTCCTAATAATTCTTTAGGTGAGTGTATAATGGCCCATTATATATCCTAATATTACAGAGGGGCCATTATATATATTAAACAGAGGGGGCCATTATATATAATAATAACTAATAATAATAAAACTCTGCAGAGATGAGACGCGGCTGAAAGAAGGTATCATGGCGGTCTTATCTCCGAATGAAGATGCTGAGGAAAGTCTACATCACAGGAGATGTCACTGGATGGATGAGGTATGTGGTGCTGTATTATACTGTATATTTTGTAGGGATGTATGTAATGTCCAAACACGTATTTGTTTCACGGTAGGGTTGGGGGGTGGATTGAGAATTTGGTCCACCCTGCCGCATCCTGGCCCCAGACTTCAGGTCACACTGTGCGTGCGTTCTGAATTCTGGGGCCTTATACCTATCTACTACTAGATTATCTGTACTTAGAGAGTTACCACCATGTTATCTGTGGTGTTACATAGGACTACTACATTATCTGTAAAAGGGGCATGTCCACAGGTTGGGGGGTGCGCAATACATGCTCGCCCCGGGTGCTGGCAACCCACGCTACGCCACTGACCCTTTCACATAACTTTCTATTAGGCCTCATGCACACGAACGTATTTTGTTTTCGTGTCCGTTCCGTTTTTTTTGTGGATAGGATGCGGACCCATTAATTTCAATGGGTCCGCAAAAAATGCGGACAGCACACTGTGTGCTATCCGCATTTGAATGTCCGTTCCGTAGCCCCACAAAAAAAAATAGAACATGTCTTATTTTTGTCTGTTTTAGGCATTGTTACAATGGATCCGCTAAAAAACCCGGATGGCATACAGATGTCATACGTTGTTTTTTGCGGATCCGCAATTTGCGGACCGCAAAACACATACGGTCGTGTGCATGTAGCCTTAATGTTCTTTGATACAGCACTTTGGGAACATCCAACTTCTTTTGCAATTACCTTTTGAGGCTTTCCCTCCTTATGGAGGGTGTCAATGATGGTTTTCTGCACAACTGTAAGGTCAGCAGTCTTTCCCATGATTGTTATTACTACTGAACCAGACTGAGAGACAATTTAAAGGCATTAGGAACCCTATGCAGGTGTTATGGATTAATTAGCTGACTAGAGTGTGACACTTTGAGCCTAGAATATTGAACCTTTTCAAAATATTCTAATTTTCTGAGATTGTGAATTTGGGGTTTTCATAAGCTGTAAGCCATAATCATCCAAATTATAACAAATAAAGGCTTGAAATATCTCACTTTGCAAGTAATAAGTCTATCTCATATACACTGCTCAAAAAAATAAAGGGAACACTTAAACAACACAATGTAACTCCAAGTCAATCACACTTCTGTGAAATCAAACGGTCCACTTAGGAAGCAGCACTGAGTGACAATCAATTTCACATGCTGTTGTGCAAATGGGATAGACAACAGGTGGAAATTATAGGCAATTAGCAAGACACCCAATAAAAGAGTGGTTCTGCAGGTGGTGACCACAGACCACTTCTCAGTTCCTATGCTTCCTGGCTGATGTTTTGGTCACTTTTGAATGCTGGCGGTGCTTTCACTCTAGTGGTAGCATGAGACGGAGTCTACAACCCACACAAGTGGCTCAGGTAGTGCAGCTTATCCAGGATGGCACATCAATGCGAGCTGTGGCAAGAAGGTTTGCTGTGTCTGTCAGCGTAGTGTCCTGGAGGCGCTACCAGGAGACAGGCCAGTACATCAGGAGACGTGGAGGAGGCCGTAGGAGGGCAACAACCCAGCAGCAGGACCGCTACCTCCGCCTTTGTGCAAGGAGGAACAGGAGGAGCACTGCCAGAGCCCTGCAAAATGACCTCCAGCAGGCCACAAATGTGCATGTGTCTGCTCAAACGGTCAGAAACAGACTCCATGAGGGTGATATGAGGGCCCGACATCCACAGGTGGGGGTTGTGCTTACAGCCCAACACCGTGTGGGACGTTTGGCATTTGCCAGAGAACACCAAGATTGGCAAATTCGCCACTGGCACCCTGTGCTCTTCACAGATGAAAGCAGGTTCACACTGAGCATATGTGGCAGACGTGACAGAGTCTGGAGACGCCGTGGAGAACGTTCTGCTGCCTGCAACATCCTCCAGCATGACTGGTTTGGCATTGGGTCAGTAATGGTGTGGGGTGGCATTTCTTTAGAGGGCCGCACAGCCCTCCATGTGCTCGCCAGAGGTAGCCTGACTGCCATTAGGTACCGAGATGAGATCCTCAGACCCCTTGTGAGACCATATGCTGGTGCGGTTGGCCCTGGGTTCCTCCTAATGCAAGACAATGCTAGACCTCATGTGGCTGGAGTGTGTCAGCAGTTCCTGCAAGACTAAGGCATTGATGCTATGGACTGGCCCGCCCGTTCCCCAGACCTGAATCCAATTGAGCACATCTGGGACATCATGTCTCGCTCTATCCACCAACGTCACGTTGCACCACAGACTGTCCAGGAGTTGGCAGATGCTTTAGTCCAGGTCTGGGAGGAGATCCCTCAGGAGACCGTTCGCCACCTCATCATGAGCATGCACAGGCGTTGTAGGGAGGTCATACAGGCACGTGGAGGCCACACACACTACTGAGCCTCATTTTGACTTGTTTTAAGGACATTACATCAAAGTTGGATCAGCCTGTAGTGTGTTTTTCCACTTTAATCTTGAGTGTGACTCCAAATCCAGACCTCCATGGGTTGAAAAATTTGATTTCCATTTTTTTATTTTTGTGTGATTTTGTTGTCAGCACATTCAACTATGTAAAGAACAAAGTATTTCAGAAGAATATTTAATTAATTCAGATCTAGGATGTGTTATTTTTGTGTTCCCTTTATTTTTTTGAGCAGTGTATTAGTTTTACCTTTTAAGTTGCATTACTGAAATAAATAAACTTTTGCACGACATTCTAATTTTTCGAGTTTCACCTATACATGCACCCGTGCTATTTCCGACAGTCTCAAGGTGGGGCCTGTTCACATGAATGGTGTGGGGTTCCTGACAGTCAGACCTCTGTGGATAGGGGATGACCTCTTATAAGCAGAATACCCCTTCTAAGACTTTTTCAAGACTGTAATACTGATGACCTATCCTCTGGATCAACTGTTTGAGAAGGCAGCAGCATTCGCAGTGGCTCTTTGCCTTCGCTTTCCTTAGGCCAGTGATGACACATTCATCGGTGACGTGGCCTAGGCAACGCTCAGCCCCATAGTGAATGGGGCTGAGCTGGGATAGCAAGCACAGCCTACTATACCATATATGTCGTTGTGCTTGCTGAGCAAAGACAAAGCTGCAGTGCTCCCAGGAGCACTGGAGCCTTCTCAAACAGTGGATCGGTTGGGGTCCTTGGTCTCGGACCCCCACCGATCAGATACTGATGACCTATTTTGCCCATTCTTCTGTGCAAAATAGCTTGCGCTCAGATTGGATGGAGAGCGTCTGTGAACAGCGATTTCCAAGTCTTTCCACAGATTCTCAATGAGATTTAGGTCTGGACTTTTACTGGGCCATTCTAACACATGAATATGCTTTGATCTAAACCATTCCATTGTAGCTCTGGATGTATGTTTAGGGTCATTGTCCTGCTGGAAGGTGAACTTCTGCCCCAGTCTCAAGTCTTTCGCAGCCTCTACCAGGTTTTCCTCCATGATTGCCCTGTATTTAGCTCCATCCATTTTCCCATCAACTCTGACCAGCTTTCCTGTCCCTGCTGAAGAAAAGCATCCCCACAGCATGATGCTGCCACCACCATGTTTCATGGTTTAGAGTGAGGTGCAATGATGTGCAGTGTTAGTTTTCGGCCATTGCAAAAAGGTAAACTTTGGTCTCATCTGACCAGAGCACCTTTATGCACATGTTTACAGTGTTTCCTACATGGCTTGTGACAAACTGCAAATGGGGCTTATGGCTAGCTTTCAAAAATGGCTTTCTTCTTGCCAATCTTCTATAAAGGCCAGATTTGTGGAGTACATGACTGATGGTTGACCTGTGGACAGATTCTCCCACCTGATCCGTGCATCTCTGTGGCTCCTCCAGAGTGATCATGGGCCTCTTGGCTGCTTCTCTAATTAGTGCTCTCCTTGCCTGGGCAGTTTAGGTTGGACGGCTATGTCTTGGTAAGTTTGCAGTTGTGCCATACTCAATTTTCGGATGATAGATTGAACAGTGTTCCATGAGATGTGCAGAGCTTGGGATATTTTTTTAATAATCTAACCCTCTTTTACATTTCTCCATAACTTTATTCCTGACCTGTCTGGCGTGTTTCTTGGTTTTGATTATGCTGTTTGATCACTAATGTTCTCTAACAAACCTCTGAGGCCTTTACAGTACAACTGTAGTTATACTGAGAATAAATTACATACAGGTGGACTTTAGTTACTAATTAGGTGACTTCTGAAGGCGCTTGGTCACATTAGATTTTATTTAGGGGTATCAACTAGGCTAGTGAGGAGTAAGGAAGCACAAACATCTGCTCCCACTACAAGGGTCTTTAGGACCACAAGATGGCGGTGCGTGCACCACGCGAGGCCCAGCGTCTTCTCAGATTTTGCAAGTTAGCAGTGTTATTCCTGTTCATTTTGGGTCTCTTTGTTCAGAGCAGATTCGCTTTTACATCCTACACCCGACAAGAGCTTTTGGATATAGGATCACACAACTCAGACTGTTTTATCAGCAACTTCGACTCATCCCTGAAATAAGAAGAACACCCGACTCTTTGCAGGCCACTGAGCCTACCGGAAGTGCTTTGTAATGACTGGCGTCACGAAAAGGGAGGGAAATGGGAAGGCCCTGTCCAAGGGAGAGGGAAAGGTGGTGACCCCTGACTCACCTTGCGGCTGGCACCTGACTGCCCTGACGTCCCTAGACGGGTTCCTCACCCGTACGCCGATCACGTGCCTACACCCTGACTTTCCCTAAGATGAGCCCTGTGTAGTGAACGGGGCGGTGGGATCACTAGTCCGCACCACTGACACTAAGAGGAAAACACCAAGGAGAGGACAGACAATACAGACAAACATATAATCCCAGGTGGGCGACAACAGCAGACCACCAAGGCCCAACAGGGATCCGGAGGGTAACGTTCTGGAACAACAACCAGGGAACACAGCTCCAGTGGGTCAGTATAGAAGTCCAGGCAGGAAGCTCTATATCTGGCAACCAGAGAAGTGGGAGATGGGAATATAAGGAGGTTGGGATTGCTGGACAAGAAACGGCTGAGGAGGAGAAGCTACGGATCCCTGAGTGAGCTATAAAGGATTGCAAGGCAAACCCAGAAAGCTACCATTACGAAACAGCACTGTCTTTGTACATCGAACGCGCAGCCACCCGCTGCGACTTCCTGACCCCGGGTATAACGGAGTCAGACGTGGCTCTTGACACCCTCGTGACAGTACCCCCCCTTCCACGAGGGGCCTCTGGACACTCAGGACTAGGTCTCTCAGGATGAGAGGCATGAAAAACCCGAACTAACCTGTCGGCGTTTACCTCAGACGCTGGAACCCACATTCTTTCCTCGGGACCGTAACCCCTCCAATGCACCAGATATTGAAGAGAACGGCGGACCCGACGAGAATCAACAATTTTGGATAATTGAAACTCTAGATTACCATCCACAATAACAGGAGGGGGTGGCAGCGGTGATGGTTCTAGAGGTGGAACATACTTTTTGAGTAACGATTTATGGAAGACGTTATGAATTTTAAAAGTCTGAGGTAGCTCCAGGCGAAAAGCCACGGGGTTAATGATGGCTACTATTTTGTAAGGACCAATAAACCTAGGACCCAGTTTCCAAGAGGGAACCTTTAATTTAATATTCCTAGTAGATAACCACACATAGTCATTCACTCCTAGGTCCGGACCTGGCGACCGTTTTTTATCAGCCATGCATTTATATTTACCTCCCATATTTTTCAAATTAGCTTGCACTTTCTGCCATACAGACGAAAGAGACGACGAAAACCGTTCCTCTTTGGGAACCCCAGAAGACCCCCCCTCTTTGAAAGTACAGAATTGGGGATGAAAACCATATGCACCAAGAAATGGTGACTTGCCAGTAGATTCCTGACGGCGATTATTTATGGCAAACTCGGCTAACGGTAAATATGATGACCACACCTCTTGGTTTTCAGACGCAAAACATCTTAGATATGTCTCAAGGTTTTGGTTGGTACGCTCAGTCTGTCCATTCGACTGAGGATGGAAAGCTGAGGAAAAGGACAAGTGTACCCCCAAACGGGAACAAAAAGCTTTCCAAAATTTAGAAATAAACTGGGTTCCCCGATCCGAAACAACATCGGAAGGGACCCCGTGAAGCTTCACGATTTCACTGATGAATACCTGAGCAAGAGTCTTAGCATTAGGTAGTGCGAGTAACGCAATGAAGTGTACCATTTTGCTAAACCTATTCTAAAGTCGTGCAGTTTCTCCTCTACATTTGGCCCCCATCCACCAAATCTACCTACATACATACACAATAAGAATAAAGGATCCACTATGTAGAACTCCAGAAAAGCACATTGGAACCCTACTGTGGTCATAATTGACTCTGATGTGTTCCCTATAATATGTGACCTCAAGAAAATACACTTGATAATGTACTATGTGGCTTAAATAAATATTTTAATATGTTTAATATCTTATTATGTCTATATTTGTTAGTATTATATTTGTATCAATTTTAATTACATCATAAATTGATTTGAACAATATTAATACTTATTCAAGGATTCAAAGAGGGACCCATTCGAAAATACATAGAGATCTGCAATTACTATTCGGTTGTTCCTCTATATGTGTGTTTTGGCCTATATATGGTTGTTTTAACTTAGACCTTTCCTTTATCATTTTATTATTAAAGTCTCCTATGATGCCGATGCACTATTTAAGATGTGTTATTCTCTTGTGCAGATATCGATTTTCTCTGCAACCACATCAGTAGACAATGTGCCGTTGATAGTTAATGACACATTGAACAAACCATTAAGACGCAGTGGAGCCGCACTAACACATTTGCGACATTGATGCGCTTTCTATGTGATGTGTTTTTAGAGGAAATGCTGCACAATTCAATGAAGGTTGCGCAGGTGGAGATTGAATTGCCACTTATTTGCATATATATCTTTCGTATATTCTTTATATTTATTTTTATGTTCTTAGTTGTATATATATCTCTCCTTATACGATCCTATGTTATTCCAAGGATGAGACGGCCGATATGTTTGAAAACACAAATATGTTTAAAACATGTTTTAAAGCCAGTCATCACAGTTATAGATCCCAATCCTCACAAGATTCGAATTCCGAACCAGTCCTTACTTTATTCCCAACCCACTATAAAAGTGGAATAGAAGCAGGGGGATAGTAACCACTGAAGAAGGGGTCTTTCTTGTAAATCCCCGAAACGTGTCTGGTATCCCCCCACTAAGAGGAGAGGGTCTGCAAGTCCGAGGAAGTCTGGAGATCATCTTATTGCCAGTGAATTGCCGGTATACACAAGCGCTACCACACGTGAGACGAACCAAACCACGTGTAGCAAACAAATTCTACTGGCGCCAAATTCAAATCTGAACATTACTCCTTGAGACCGAAGGCATCAGCAATACGCCGAGTCGAGGGACCATCATCCAGCACTAAGGATCCTCAGGTAAGATCTTGCATAGCCCACTTAAAGCAATCGCCTCCTACCAATACTGATTCTAAACAAACTTGTATAGCTGTATACGCCTGGGACTTTTTTTTCAAACACCTGCTATAAGGACTGGTACCGGAGTGAGCACCAGTGTATGGAGGAATAATATTGAACATTAACCCGTTCCAAGGAAATCCATACACCTATTGGGATCTTATTTATATTGACACCTTGAATTTAATATATATATTTTTTTTAATTTTTATTCTGTTTATTCCATCATTTTTCTATTCATACTATTTTAACCACTTAAGGACCACAGGTTTATACCCCCCTAAAGACCAGGCCCTTTTTTACAAATCGGCACTCCACAACTTTAGCGGTTTATTGCTCGGTCATGCAACTTACCACCCAAATGAATTTTACCTCCTTTTCTTCTCACTAATAGAGCTTTCATTTGGTGGTATTTCATTGCTGCTGACATTTTTATTTTTTTTGTTATTAATCGAAATTTAACGATTTTATTGCAAAAAAATGACATTTTTCACTTTCAGTTGTAAAATTTTGCAAAAAAAACGACATCCATATATAAATTTTGCTCTAAATTTATTGTTCTACATGTCTTTGATAAAAAAAAAATGTTTGGGTAAAAAAAAAAAATGGTTTGGGTAAAAGTTATAGCGTTTACAAACTATGGTACAAAAATGTGAATTTCCGCTTTTTGAAGCAGCTCTGACTTTCTGAGCACCTGTCATGTTTCCTGAGGTTCTACAATGCCCAGACAGTACAAACACCCCACAAATGACCCCATTTCGGAAAGTAGACACCCTAAGGTATTCGCTGATGGGCATAGTGAGTTCATAGAACTTTTTATTTTTTGTCACAAGTTAGTGGAAAATGCTGATTTTTTTTTCTTACAAAGTCTCATATTCCACTAACTTGTGACAAAAAATAAAAACTTCTATGAACTCACTATGCCCATCAGCGAATACCTTGGGGTGTCTTCTTTCCAAAATGGGGTCACTTGTGGGGTAGTTATACTGCCCTGGCATTCTAGGGGCCCAAATGTGTGGTAAGTAGTTTGAAATCAAAATGTGTAAAAAATGACCGGTGAAATCCGAAAGGTGCTCTTTGGAATGTGGGCCCCTTTGCCCACCTAGGCTGCAAAAAAGTGCCACACATGTGGTATCACCGTACTCAGGAGAAGTTGGGGAATGTGTTTTGAGGTGTCATTTTACATATACCCATGCTGGGTGAGATCAATATCTTGGTCAAATGCCAACTTGTCACGGAACCATGAACCAGACGTACAACAAGGGATAAGTGAAAATAGAAGGCTTTATTGAAAATAAAGCTGTAAAGCAAAAGTCCAAACGGATGGCGAAACCGAAGCAGAGTCTTTGCGAAGCCAGAGGTCAGGAACCAGAAGGGTAGTCAGACGAAGCCAGGATCAGGAACCAGCAGGGTAGTCAGACGAAGCCAGGATCAGGAACCAGCAGGGTAGTCGGACGAAACCAGGATCAGGAACCAGCAGGGTAGTCGGACGAAACCAGGATCAGGAACCAGAAGCAGCAGCAGTCTAGAAGCATGTGAACACAGGAGGACCAAGCAAGGAACTGAAGCCACAGACCTCCTATATATATGAGCTGGGCATCCAGCTCCTCCCAATGGGAAGGAGGAGCCGCAGGGTGGGAGGCTACAAGAAACCCAGAAACCAAGATGGCCGCCAGCACATGTCAAACGAAGGAGAACAGCAAGAAGGTAAGACCATGACAGTACCTCCCCCTCAAGGGTCCCTCCTCCGCGGAGTAAAGAACGGTTTCTGAGGGAAGCGTGCGTGGAAGGCTCGGAGCAAGGCAGGAGCATGGACATCTGCGGAGGGAACCCAGGAACGCTCCTCTGGACCATAACCACGCCAATGGACCAAAAACTGCACCCGACCGCGGACCAGGCGTGAGTCCAGGATATTGCTCACCTCATACTCCTCACGATTACCCACTTGGACCGGACGAGGCCGAGGAACCGAGGAAGTGAAACGATTACACACCAGTGGCTTCAACAGGGAGACATGAAACACGTTGGAGATCCGCATGCCAGGAGGAAGCGCAAGGGCATAGGCTACCGGGTTTACCCTGCGAAGCACTCGGAAGGGACCAACAAAGCGAGGCGCCAGCTTGGGAGTGGGCACTCGAAGGTTGAGGTTGCGGGTGGACAACCATACACGGTCTCCGACCTGGTAGGAAGGAGCAGGCGCTCGTCTGCGATCAGCCTGGAGTCTCTGGCGCTGCGCAGAGACCTCAAGGGACTTCTGGATCAGTACCCAAGAAGCACGTAGGACGGAAAGGTGATCCTCCACAGCCGGAATATCCTGGGGAGAGAATACCTCCGGTAACACGGCAGGTTGGAACCCATAATTGGCCATGAAGGGAGACGTCCCAGAGGAAGAGTTCACCGCCGTGTTCCTGGCAAACTCAGCCCAAGGCAGGAGGTCAACCCAATTGTCTTGGTGATCGGAGACATAGCAACGAAGGAATTGCTCCAAGGCCTGATTGGATCGTTCTGCGGCCCCATTGGACTGAGGGTGGTAGGCCGAGGAGAAGGAGAGATGAATCCCCAACTGGGAGCAAAAGGCGCGCCAGAACCTGGACACAAACTGACTCCCCCGATCCGACACAATCTCCTTGGGCAAACCGTGCAACCGGAAGACCTCCCTGGCAAAAATCGTGGCCAACTCTTGTGCAGAGGGTAACTTCTTGAGAGGAACACAGTGGCACATTTTGGAAAACCGATCCACAATCATGAGAATGACCGTATGGCCTCGGGATGCAGGGAGGTCCACAATGAAATCCATCCCCAGGTGTGACCATGGGCGCTCCCCGGTGGCTATGGGTTGCAGAAGGCCCAACGGAAGGTGCCGAGGGGACTTACTCTGGGCACAAACGGAGCATGCCGCTACATATGCGGCGATGTCGGAACGTAGGGAAGGCCACCAGAACAGACGTGAAACAGCCCAGGACAGCTGATTCTTTCCAGGATGCCCCGCGGTCTTGGAGTTATGGTAGGTTCGCAACAACCGAGTGCGCAACTCCTCAGGCACAAAACATCTGCCGTTGGGTCTCCCAGAGGGAGCACCAGATTGAGCCGCCAAAATCTGCTCACCCAGGGGAGAGGTCAGGCTGGTGCGAATGGCGGCCAAGATCTGATTCGGAGGTATGACCGAAGTCGGAATCGACTCCTCCCTGGACAGCTCGGAGTACTGCCGTGATAAGGCATCCGCCCTGATGTTCTTGGAACCGGGTAGGTAGGAGACCACGTAATTAAAACGTGACAAGAACAGAGCCCATCTGGCCTGACGTGGTGTCAATCTCTTGGCCTCAGAAAGGTAGGTCAGATTCTTGTGGTCCGTCAGGATGAGGACCGGAACCACCGAACCCTCGAGCAAGTGCCTCCATTCTTTAAGGGCCTGCACGATGGCCAATAACTCCCTGTCACCAATCTGATAGTTGCACTCCGCGGAAGACAGTTTCCGGGAGTAAAACCCACAAGGAAGCAGAGGACCCTCTGGTGTTCTACGCTGAGACAGAAGGGCGCCTACTCCCGTCTCAGACGCGTCCACCTCGAGGACAAAGGGCAACCCAGGGTTGGGATGCGACAGAATCGGAGCCGACACAAAGGCGGACTTTAGAGCCTCAAAAGCTCGGATGGCCTCGAGCGGCCAGACCTGGGAATTACTGCCCTTCCTGGTCAGATCCGTGAGAGGCTTGGCTAGCATGGAAAAGTCCCTGATGAACTTCCGATAATAATTGGCGAAGCCCAAAAAGCGCTGCAGGGAACGAAGACCACTGGGCTGGGGCCAC
The DNA here is from genome assembly GCF_905171765.1 of Bufo bufo. NCBI lineage: Eukaryota > Metazoa > Chordata > Amphibia > Anura > Bufonidae > Bufo > Bufo bufo. Next base: position 666,458,699 of record NC_053389.1, read on the forward strand.
TGTAAGACAGCCGAAACCTTCTCAGGATCCATGGAGAACCCCTCAGCGGAAAGGATGTAACCTAAGAAGGTTACCTGGGATCGGTGAAATTCGCATTTCTCAAGCTTACCGAACAGCTTGTTCTCTCGTAACCGTTGCAACACTCGTCTGACATCCAGAATGTGGGCCTCCATGGATTCAGAATATACCAAGATGTCATCCAAATAGACCACCACACACTGCTGCAACAGGTCACGGAAAACATCGTTGATGAATTCCTGAAAGACTGCGGGCGCATTGCACAACCCAAAGGGCATAACCAAGGATTCATAATGACCGGTCCTGGTGTTAAACGCGGTCTTCCACTCATCGCCCGCCTTGATCCTTACCAGGTTATATGCCGCCCTCAGGTCGAGTTTGGTAAAGACCGTGGCCCCTTTAAGGCGATCGAACAGCTCGGAAATCAAGGGTATCGGGTAAGCGTTCTTGATCGTGAGGCGATTGAGACCCCTGTAATCGATGCAAGGCCTCAACTCACCGCCCTTCTTTTTCACAAAGAAAAATCCAGCCCCTGCCGGGGACGAGGATTTGCGAATGTGTCCGCGTGAAAGCGCCTCCCTCACGTACTCCTCCATGGCCTCATTCTCCGCTACCGACAGTGGATAGACTTTGCCACGAGGAGGAACGGCACCAGATTGTAACTCTATGGCACAATCGTATGGGCGGTGCGGAGGTAGGGCAACCGCGCGCACCTTATCGAATACATCCCGGTACTCCTCGTATTCAGGAGGCAACTGAGAGTCCGAGGAAGTACACAGCAACTTGACAGACCCATGGATGCAACTAGCCCCACACTGCGGTGACCACGAGAGGATCTCGGCCGATCTCCAATCGAAAGTCGGATTATGCTTCCGGAGCCAGGGGTACCCCAAGACCACCGAGTAGTGTGGAGACGAAATAACCTGGAGGCAGACCGACTCTCTGTGAACGGCACCAATGGCTATCCCCACTGGAAGGGTCTCATGAGTCACGTGTGGCGGCAGAAGGGGTCTGCCGTCTATCGCCTCAAGAGCCAGTGGGGAACCTCGAGCCTGCAGAGGAATGGAATTGGCGGCAGCGAACACATTATCAATGAACAAACCACCAGCACCAGAGTCCACCAACGCCTGGGTCGTCACCGAGCCCCCGACCCAGGAGAGGACAACAGTGATCAGTGGTTTGTCAACACGGGAAACCGGGGACGAGGAGACTCCACCCAAGATCTGCCCCCGACAGGATCTCAGGTGCGAGCGTTTCCCGGACGGTTCGGACATGCCAACCGAAAATGCCCACCGAGACCACAGTACATGCATCGGCCCTCGCGTCTCCGGAGTACCCTCTCCCCCTCGGACAGGCGAGCAAACCCCAGCTGCATGGGTTCACCCCCAGACAAGTCATCCCCAGGAGGCGTGGGAGGAGAGGGAGGCACGGGTGGGACAGCAAACGTAGGCGCCAATCTGTTAGAAAACCTCCGCAGGCTCTCCTTAAAGGAAGGTCTCTCCCTGAGTCTGGTGTCAATCAAAATCAGGAAAGAAATAAGAGACTCGAGCTCCACTGGTAGGTCCTTAGCTGCAACCTCATCCTTCAAGGCATCCGAGAGACCATGAGAGAAAGCAGCGACCAGAGCCTCATTATTCCAGCCCACCTCTGCTGCCAGGGTACGAAACTCAATGGCGTATTCAGCTACGGATCGTGAACCCTGTCTGATGGACATAAGGAGCTTCGCAGCAGAGGCAGCACGAGCCGGCACATCGAATACCTTCCGAAGAGAAGCAACAAAACCGGAAAACTCGGCAACCACCGGATTGTTGTTCTCCCATAAAGGGCTGGCCCAGGCCAAGGCCTTGTCCGAGAGCAGCGAGATCAAGAAGCCCACCTTTGATCTCTCAGTGGGAAAGGCATGTGGCAGCAACTCGAAATAAATGCCCACCTGGTTAAGGAAACCTCGGCACTGAGTTGGCTCTCCCCCAAAGCGCTGTGGAAGAGGGGCAGAACCGGTCATACCCCGAAACACCGCAGGTGCAACAACAGGTGTCGGGGTAGACTCTGGCGCAACAACCGGAGCGGCAGTAGGAGCGGGCCCAGGAGCGACAACCGACCCATCGGCAACGGGAGCGAAATGAGCCGTGCGTTCAAGCAGGGTTTGCAACGCCACAGCGAACCGACCCAACAGGTGATCCTGCTGATCAAGTCTGGCAACCAGCGTGGGTAGCGAGGATGGCCCTGTACCGTCAGAATTCATGGCTTGGTCCTAATGTCACGGAACCATGAACCAGACGTACAACAAGGGATAAGTGAAAATAGAAGGCTTTATTGAAAATAAAGCTGTAAAGCAAAAGTCCAAACGGATGGCGAAACCGAAGCAGAGTCTTTGCGAAGCCAGAGGTCAGGAACCAGAAGGGTAGTCAGACGAAGCCAGGATCAGGAACCAGCAGGGTAGTCAGACGAAGCCAGGATCAGGAACCAGCAGGGTAGTCGGACGAAACCAGGATCAGGAACCAGCAGGGTAGTCGGACGAAACCAGGATCAGGAACCAGAAGCAGCAGCAGTCTAGAAGCATGTGAACACAGGAGGACCAAGCAAGGAACTGAAGCCACAGACCTCCTATATATATGAGCTGGGCATCCAGCTCCTCCCAATGGGAAGGAGGAGCCGCAGGGTGGGAGGCTACAAGAAACCCAGAAACCAAGATGGCCGCCAGCACATGTCAAACGAAGGAGAACAGCAAGAAGGTAAGACCATGACACAACTTTGTATAAAAAAATGGGAAAAGTTGTCTTTTGCCAAGATATTTCTCTCACCCAGCATGGGTATATGTAAAATTACACCCCAAAACACATTCCCCAACTTCTCTTGAGTACGGAGATACCACATGTGTGACACTTTCTTGCAGCCTAGGTGGGCAAAGGGGCCCATATTCCAAAGAGCACCTTTCGGATTTCACCGGTCATTTTTTACACATTTTGATTTCAAACTTCTTACCACACATTTGGGCCCCTAGAATGCCAGGGCAGTATAACTACCCCACAAGTGACCCCATTTTGGAAAGAAGACACCCCCAGGTATTTCGTGATGGGCATAGTGAGTTCATGGAAGTTTTTATTTTTTGTCACAAGTTAGTGGAATATGAGACTTTGTAAGGAAAAAAAAAAAAATCATCATTTTCCGCTAACTTGTGACAAAAAATATAAAATTCTAGGAACTCGCCATGCCCCTCACGGAATACCTTGGGGTGTCTTCTTTCCAAAATGGGGTCACTTGTGGGGTAGTTATACTGCCCTGGCATTTTCCAGGGGCCCTAATGTGTGGTAAGTAGGTAAATGACCTGTGAAATCCGAAAGGTGCTCTTTGGAATGTGGGCCCCTTTGCCCACCTAGGCTGCAAAAAAGTGCCACACATGTGGTATCGCCGTACTCAGGAGAAGTTGGGGAATGTGTTTTGGGGTGTCATTTTACATATACCCATGCTGGGTGAGATAAATATCTTGGTCAAATGCCAACTTTGTATAAAAAAATGGGAAAAGTTGTCTTTTGCCAAGATATTTCTCTCACCCAGCATGGGTATATGTAAAATGACACCCCAAAACACATTGCCCAACTTCTCCTGAGTACGGAGATACCACATGTGTGACACTTTTTTGCAGCCTAGGTGCGCAAAGGGGCCCACATTCCAAAGAGCACCTTTCGGATTTCACCGGCCATTTTTTACAGATTTTGATTTCAAACCACTTCTCACGCATTCGGCCCCTAAAATGCCAGGGCAGTATAACTACCCCACAAGTGACCCCATTTTGGAAAGAAGACACCCCAAGGTATTTCGTGATGGGCATAGTGAGTTCATGGAAGTTTTTATTTTTTGTCACAAGTTAGTGGAATATGAGACTTTGTAAGGAAAAAAATAAATAAAAAATAAATCATAATTTTCCGCTAACTTGTGACAAAAAATATAAAATTCTAGGAACTCGCCATGCCCCTCACGGAATACCTTGGGGTGTCTTCTTTCCAAAATGGGGTCACTTGTGGGGTAGTTATACTGCCCTGGCATTTTCCAGGGGCCCTAATGTGTGGCAAGTAGTTAAATGACCTGTGAAATCCTAAAGGTGCTCTTTGGAATGTGGGCCCCTTTGCCCACCTAGGCTGCAAAAAAGTGTCACACATGTGGTATCGCCGTATTCAGGAGAAGTTGGGCAATGTGTTTTGGGGTGTCTTTTTACATATACTCATGCTGGGTGAGAGAAATATCTCGGCAAAAGACAACTTTTCCCATTTTTTTATACAAAGTTGGCATTTGACCAAGATATTTATCTCACCCAGCATGGGTATATGTAAAATGACAACCCAAAACACATTGCCCAGCTTCTCCTGAGTACGGCGATACCAGATGTGTGACACTTTTTTGCAGCCTAGATGCGCAAAGGGGCCCACATTCCTTTTATGAGGGCATTTTTAGACATTTGGATCCCAGACTTCTTCTCACGCTTTAGGGCCCCTAAAATGCCAGGGCAGTATATATACCCCACATGTGACCCCATTTTGGAAAGAAGACACCCCAAGGTATTCAATGAGGGGCATGGCGAGTTCATAGAAAAAAATTTTTTGGGCACAAGTTAGCGGAAATTGATTTTATTTATTTTTTTCTCACAAAGTCTCCCTTTCCGCTAACTTGGGACAAATATTTCAATCTTTCATGGACTCAATATGCCCCTCACAGAATACCTGGGGGTGTCTTCTTTCCGAAATGGGGTCACATGTGGGGTATTTATACTGCCCTGGCATTCTAGGGGCCCTAAAGCGTGAGAAGAAGTCTGGAATATAAATGTCTAAAAATTTTTACGCATTTGGATTCCGTGAGGCGTAGGGTGACTTCATGTGAGATTTTATTTTTTGACACAAGTTAGTGGAATATGAGACTTTGTAAGAAAAAAATAATAATTTCCGCTAACTTGGGCCAAAAAAATGTCTGAATGGAGCCTTACAGGGGGGTGATCAATGACAGGGGGGTGATCAGGGAGTCTATATGGGGTGATCACCACAGTCATTGATCACGCCCCTGTAAGGCTCCATTCAGACGTCCGTATGCGTTTTGCGGATCCGATCCATCTATCAGTGGATCCGTAAAAATCATGCGGACATCTGAATGGAGCTTTACAGGGGGGTGATCAATGACAGGGGGGTGATCAATGACAGGGGGTGATCAGGGAGTCTATATGGGGTGATCAGGGGTGATCAAGGGTGAATAAGGGGTTAAAAAGTGACACGGGGGGGGGGTGTAGTGTAGTGGTGCTTGGTGCAACATATTACTGAGCTACCTGTGTCCTCTGGTGGTCGATCCAAACAAAGGGGACCACCAGAGGACCAGGTATCAGGTATATTAGACGCTGTTATCAAAACGGCGTCTAATATACCTGTTAGGGGTTAAAAAAATCACATCTCCAGCCTGCCAGCGAACGATCGCCGCTGGCAGGCTGGAGATCCACTCTCTTACCTTCCGTTCCTGTGTGCGCGCGTTCACAGGAAATCTCGGCTCACGCGAGATGACGCCAATCGGCGTTAGTGTGACCTGGGAGAGCCGCCGCAATGACGCCTTTCAGCGTTAGCGCGGCGGCAAGTGGTTAAATATTACTGACACCACTTATACCGCTTAAATAATTTTTCTTCTCTTTTACTGTTGATATTTGTGATTGTTTTACTAGCCGATATTATACTGTGATTATTTTACTAGTGTGTTGCAATAAAGATCCCTATACTTTAAGAGTGTGCCCCACTTCCATTTTTTATACATTTTGCTAAACCTGTCCACTACTACCAAGATAACTGTTTTACCCGCAGACAAAGGTAAGTCAGTGATAAAATCCATTCACAGATGTGTCCATGGCCTATTGGGAATGACAAGTGGCAATAAAGACCCTGCAGGACGTGTATGAGAGACTTTCGCGCGCGCACAAGTAGAACAAGAAGACACAAAATCCATTACATCCTAACGCAACCTTGGCCACCAAAAACAATGAGACAATAGCTCCAAGGTTGCTTTACTACCCGGGTGCCCAGCAAGTGCCGAATTATGATGTTCCTTTAATAATTCGAGACGCAGGTTCAACGGTACAAACAATTTCTCTGAGGGGCAAGAGACCGGGGCGTCCCCCTGGGCCTCTAACACCTTTCCCTCCAGAACAGAGTGTACCGCAGAGACAACCACTCCTCTTTGTAGAATGTGTACCGGATCACTCACATTACCCCCTCCAGGGAAACAACGCGATAATGCATCTGCCTTGGTATTTTTTGCCCCAGGACGATAGGTTATAACAAAGTTAAACCTGGTAAAAAATAGCGACCACCTAGCTTGTCTAAGGGTGAGACGCTTAGCTGATTCGAGGTACAGAAGGTTTTCGTGGTCTGTAATCACCATGACGGGGTGGATTGCCCCCTCTAAAAAGTGACGCCAATCTTCAAACGCTAGTTTAATAGCTAATAGTTCCCTATTGCCAATATCATAGTTCTTCTCTGCTGCAGATAGTTTTATAGAAAAGAAAGCACAAGGACGCCATTTGCCAGGAGACGGACCCTGAGACAGCACAGCCCCCCTCTGACGCATCTACTTCAACAATAAAAGGCTGGGAGACATCAGGTTGGATTAGTACAGGTGCCGAGGTAAACCTCTCTTTTAGAGAGGAAAAAGCAATTTTAGCGGCGTCAGACCATTTAGAAAAATCAGTCCCCTTCCTAGTCATGTCAGTAAGGGGTTTTACAATCACCGAATAATTTTTTATGAATTTTCTATAGAAATTTGCGAAGCCCAAGAACCGTTGCAGTGCTTTGAGGTTCTCAGGAAGATCCCAATCTAAAATTGCCTGGACCTTCCTAGGATCCATACGGAAACCTGAAGCAGATAATAAATACCCTAGGAACTGTATTTCCTGAACGGCGAAAACACACTTTTCAATTTTAGCATATAATTTATTCGTCCGTGGGACCTGCAGTACCTTTCTGACATGCACCTCATGTGTTTTCAGATCCGACGAATAAATTAAAATATCATCTAGGTATATCACCACAAACCTGCCGATAAGATGACTAAAAATGTCATTAACAAAATGTTGGAAGACAGCAGGAGCATTGGTCAGACCGAAAGGCATGACTAGATTTTCATAATGCCCCTCAGGGGTGTTAAAAGCTGTCTTCCACTCATCCCCTTCCTTGATACGAATCAGATTGTAGGCCCCCCTAAGATCAAGTTTGGAGAACCACCTAGCACCCGCAATCTGATTAAACAGGTCAGGAATGAGAGGAAGAGGGTATGGGTCTCAGATGGTTATCCGGTGGGGGCCTGCAGTGTTTTTTTTTTTACAATAGTTTTACAGGCACATTAGGGGGGCTCTTGTTACTGGCACATTGGGGGGGCTTATTACTTGCACATGATGGGGGGGCTTATTACTGGCACATGATGGGGGGCTTATTACTGGCACATCATGGGGGGGCTTATTACTGGCACATGATGGGTGGGCTTATTACTGGCACATGATGGGGGGCTTATTACTGGCACATGATGGGGGGCTTATTACTGGCACATGATGGGGGGCTTATTACTGGCACATAATGGGGGGCTTATTACTGGCACATGATGGGGGGCTTATTACTGGCACATGATGGGGGGGCTTATTACTGGCACATGATGGGGGGCTTATTACTGGCACATGATGGGGGGCTTATTACTGGCACATGATGGGGGGCTTATTACTGGCACATCATGGGGGGGCTAATTACTGGCACATGATGGGGGGGCTTATTACTGGCACATCATGGGGGCTTATTACTGGCACATGATGGGGGGCTTATTACTGGCACATGATGGGGGGGCTTATTACTGGCACATGATGGGGGGCTTATTACTGGCACGTAATGGGGGCTTATTACTGGCACATTATGGGGGGCTTATTACTGGCACATGATGGGGGACCCTTGTTACTGGAACATTGGGGGGGCTCTTATTACTGGCACTTGATAGGGGCTTGGGCTCTTATTACTGGCACATTTGGGGGCTCTTGTTACTGGCACATGATTGGGGGCACTTATTGCTGGCATTTTATTGGGGGCACTTATTACTGGCATGTTATTGGGGGCACTTATTACTGGAACGTTATCGGTGGGCACTATAGGGGCATCTACTGAGGCCACAAAGAAGGGGTATTTTATATGGGGGGCTCTGTACAGTAGTATTTTATACTGGGACACATTATGGTGGGTACTATGGGGAAGGGGGTAGAGGAGTACTATGGAGTCATCTACGGGGGCACTAAGAAGGGGTATTTTATACATTATGGGGAGCATTAGGAGGAAGGGGGAGAGGAGCACTATGGGGGCATTTACTGGGGGCACTATATAGGGGTATTTTATACTGACACATTATGGGGACATTAGCTCAACTGGAGGCATTACAAGGGGTTTTTTTTTGCATTGTCACATTATAAGGAGAATTATTTCTACTGGGGGGCATTATGGTGGGCTTTATTACTCCCTCATGGTATGACCCCCTAGTAGCAGCACCAGCCTCTCCCTGCTCTGCGACCCCTCTGCCCCTTCTCCAAATCCTTATTATGAAATCTTTCTCATTAGGATAAAACACAACATCAGCTCCACCGAGCCCCCCCAGCCAAGTGTTGAAGTGGTGTCCGAGATCCCCAAGGGCCAAGCCAAGTAATTGTAAGTTTTCATGTGAAATATGTTTATGTTATACACATATAGCATACACTGTGCCCCACAATATACAGTATACCTCTACACTGTGCCCCACAATATACAGTATACCTCTACACTGTGCCACACAATATACAGTATACCTCTACACTGTGTAGACTGTTCTATAAGCACCCTTGTTCTGTGGTGTACCCGCATGCACCTGACAGCAAGCTGCCTAGCAACAGCTCAGGCTGCTATACTGCCAAGTACAAACATGTTGCCAGTGGCAACCACACGTGAGGCGACAACATACAAGCAGCCATCACCATGTGGTTGACAATAAAACTAAATCGCAGGCAACTGCATGCGGATCCAGGAGTCACAACCATAAACATGGGCGTGACAACAGATGGCTCTGCTGTGGGGCAGGGGAGGGAGAGGCGTGTCTCTCCACTGTTCTTCTGATAGGCTGCAGGCACTAATGCCTGCAGCCTATCAGAGGCCGGCTCAGGCAGCGCGATGATGTCATTATCATCGCGCCGCCTGAGTCGGGCAGCACACAGCAGGGACACAGGCTGGAAGAGGCCTGCATAGCTGCTGATGGAGGTAAGTATTAGTGTTTTGTTTTTTTTTCTTTGCGGGGGGAGCTGTCACTATGGCTATGGGGGAACTGGCACTATGGGGGGGGCTTGCACTATGGGGGGGAGATGGCACTATGGGGGGAGCTGGCACTATGGCTATGAGGGAGCTGTCACTATGGCTATGGGGGAACTGGCACTATGGGGGGGGGGAGATTGCACTATGGGGGGAGAGCTGGCACTATGGGGGGAGCTGGCACTATGGCTTTGAGGGAGCTGGCACTATGGCTATGGGGGAGCTGGCACTATGGGGGGAGCAGGCACTATGGGGGGGCTTGCACTATAGGGGGAGCTGGCACTATAGGGGGGCTGGCACTATGGGGGAGCTGGAACTATATGGGGGGGCTGGCACTATGGGGGGGAGCTGGCACTATGGGGGGGCTGGCACTATGGGGGAGCTGGCACTATGGGGGAGCTGGCACTATGGGGGGGCTGGCACTATGGGGGAGCTGGCACTATGAGGGGGCTGGCACTATAGGGGGAGCTGGCACTATGGGGGAGCTGGCACTATGGGGGGGCTGGCACTATGGGGGGGAGCTGGCACTATGGGAGGAGCTGGCACTATGGGGGCATTTCTTACTGGCACATTATGGGGAGCACCATGGGGGAGAGGAGCACTATGGGGGTATCTGGGGGCTCTAAAGGGGCTTTTTTTTTAATTATTGGCACATTATTGGGGGCACTATAGGGGAGAGCGGCACTATGGGGCATCTGGTGTTACTATAGGGGCATTATTTGGGGGCACTATGGGGAAGTGGGAGCTCTAAAGGGGCCTTTTGTATTGGCACATTATGGGGGGCACTATGGCATTTGGTGGCACTAAGGGGGCATTTTTTACTGGCACATTATGGGAGGCACTATAGGGGAGAGCGGCACTATGGGGCATTATTTGGGGGCACTATGGGGGAGTGGAGCACTATTGGGGCATATGGTGGCACTAAGAAGGGGCATTTTTTACTGGCGCATTGTGGGGGAGAGGAGCACTATAGGGGCATCTGCTGGGGGCACTAAGAAGGGGAATTTTTTTACTGCCATATTATGGGGGACACTATGGGGAAGGAGGAAAGGAGCACTATGAGGGCATTTACTGGGGCACTATATAGGGGTATTTTATACTGGCATACATTATGGGGACATTAGCTCAACTGCGGGCACTAAGCGGGGGTATTTCATGTACTGTCATATTATAGGGAGAATTAGTACTACTAGGGGGTATTATGGGGAGCTTTACTACTACTGGGGGGCTATGAGGAACATGATTACTAGGGCACTATAGGGGCATTATTACTACTAAGTGTGCTCTGGCAGAGAATTATTTCTATTGGTGGGATTTTGGGGAGCACTGTTACTTTGGGGGCACCCTGGCATAGTATCAGCTTAGCACAATTATTTTTGGGGGACAATATCTTTATACTATTAGTGTCTGGGCGCAGTTATTTTTTAGAGCACTGTGTGCCAATAATTGTTTAAGGGGGCACTATCTGTGTGGTAGTATTTCCAGCGAGACTGTTTCTGCAGTATAGTATTGGGGGCACAGTATTGAGGGCACTATCTGTGTGGTAGTAGTATTTCTAGGGGGACTGTTTCTGCAGTATAGTATTGGGGGCACAGTATTGGGGGCACTATCTGTGTGGTAGTAGTATTCCCAGGGGGACTGTTTCTGCAGTATAGTATTGGGGGTGGCAGGAAAGGGGGTTCAGAAGATGTGAAGATGATGGAAATGTGGGAAACTAATGTCTTTCTCAATCTCTGCAGAGACGGGAGATGGTAGAAAAATCATCATGGCGGTCTGGTCTGAATGGAGAAGATAAAGAAAGATAACATCTACAACAAAGGTGACATCACTGGATGTAAGAGGAATGTGGTGCTATGTAGGAGAGGAGATGCTCCGGCTCATCCCCTTGCCATTTGCAGAAGGAGGATTCAGAGCTGGGTGAGGACAACGAAAGGGGGCAGCAGGCCACAGGCGGGTGGCAGATGGTGGGGGGAACCACAGGCCTTGAGCAGGATCTGGGGAGGGAGGAGAGCGGAGGAGCTTCCTGGCTGTAGCCTGCTGTTTATTGTATAATGTGAAGCAGGCAGTGCAGCCAGGACAGGCTTCCCCTCTCTCCGTATGATGTGTAGAGACAGGCCTCAACTATAGAATGTCAGCTGTACAGTGTTTGTTGGGAGTGGCCTATTATATGTAGGAGGGGCTTTTAATAATGGGCGGGGCTAAAATGGGCTACTTGACTGGATTTGCCCCCCAGGACTAAGGCTGCCAGCCCTTCCCTGGTCTCTGTGATGTTATTTTGGAGGAATTGCGCACACATCGACTCACACTACACCAAGTATTTCCCGATTGTACTTTTGGCGGTCGTTTTCGGTTGTGAGAACGAGACAAAGGAGCACACGGCGACATCAATAGAGTACATTGTGTTTTTTGGGGCGGAACCATTGAAATGAATAGTTCCGTATATGGAACGCAGAAAACGGCCCATATACGGAACGCAAAATGCGTTTGTGTGAACGAGCCCTAACTGTTCATAGTACCTCTGTGTATTCGCCGTCTGTATAGCAATAGAACAGTTTATCTGTATATATTGTTGTAGAAATATTAATATTAGAAATCCACTCCCATCAGACTTTGTGTAAGGACAGGCAAATCTCCTGAACCGCAGTCAGACAAAGGTGTTTTCATGTTCAGTTCTTCTGAGCAACTGCCTCGATCCCGCCCAGTCTGTACACTTTATTGTTTACTCACAAAAGGTGTAACAATAGAAAAGGGGCTGGCCCATCACCCGACCACTTACTTCATGTAACAAGGGTGCAGGAAGTGATGACATAGGAGGACAAGACACCATCATTTAGAATAACATAGCCAGCTAACACCCATTACAACTGGAGTGAACTTTATCCAGCCTTGCTCAGTGATCAATACCAGATAAAGTTACTATGATCCCCATGCATGTTTATTTACAGGACAACGTCATTATCTCCAGCGGCTGATCAGGCGCACTAGAGACAACAAACGCACGTTCCTTTCGTTATATTGTTCTCTTAACAAATGCATCCACACCAAGCCAATAAATCTGCGTCTTGCGCGGGGGCCCTAGCCGGCGTCCATACATCAGCCAACAAAACACTGCTCTGCTGAACACATCAGTCTCCCCCGGCCCACAGCCCAGTGCATAGCACATGGACCATTCACCGACGGAGACCTCTGCGCCCAGCAGCTGTGACAGGACATACACAGGAAGATATCCACTCCAATGGTTTACCCTGACACGGAGAGACATGATGACAATGCACAATATATTAGAAACACATCCTAATAAAGTTTCCACAACAATATGTATACATCAGTACATCTGTCTATAGTACATCTGTATATTTGCTCTCTGTATAGTAATATAAACACCTGTATACGTAACTTATAATTGTATAACTTGTAATCTGTACATAACTATTCCTACTTTCTACACTATCCTTATCTGTATATAACTTGTTTTTATTGCACTTTCTGCCCTTTCCACTTCTGATTAGATGGAAACTGAATTTCGTTACCCTGTACTTTACATGTGTAATGACAAAAAAATTGAATAAAAAATAAATAAAATAAAAATCAAAGTAGAGGGCTGAATACAAATGCACGCCACACTTCAGGATTTTATTTATAAAAAAAATGTAAAACCATGGATCTTTTTCCTTTCACTTTACACATACTTGCTACTTTATGTTTGTTGATCTATCACATAAAATCCAAATAAAATCCATTTAAGTTTGTGGGTGTAATGTGAAAAAATGTGGAAAAGTTCAAGGACTATGAATACTTTTCTCAAAGCACTGCACATACAGTCAGGTCCATAAATATTGGGACATCAACACAATTCTAACATTTTTGGCTCTATACACCACCACAATGGATTTGAAATGAAACAAACAAGATGTGCTTTAACTGCAGACTGTCAACTTTAATTTGAGGGTATTTACATCCAAATCAGGTGAACGGTGTAGGAATTACAACAGTTTGCATATGTGCCTCCCACTTGTTAAGGGACTAAAAGTAATGGGACATAATAGTAATCATAAATCCAACTTTCACTTTTTAATACTTGGTTGCAAATCCTTTGCAGTCAATTACAGCCTGAAGTCTGGAACGCATAGACATCACCAGACGCTGGGTTTCATCCCTGGTGATGCTCTGCCAGGCATCTACTGCAACTGTCTTCAGTTCCTGCTTGTTCTTGGAGCATTTTCCCTTCAGTTTTGTCTTCAGCAAGTGAAATGCATGCTCAATCGGATTCAGGTCAGGTGAATGACTTGGCCATTAAATAACATTCCACCTCTTTCCCTTAAAAAACTCTTTGGTTGCTTTTGCAGTATGTTTTGGGTCATTGTCCATCTGCACTGTGAAGCGCCGTCCAATGAGTTCTGAAGCATTTGGCTGAATGTGAGCAGATAATATTGCCCGAAACACTTCAGAATTCATCCTGCTGCTTTTGTCAGCAGTCACATCATCAATAAATACAAGAGAACCAGTTCCATTGGCAGCCATACATGCCCACGCCATGACACTACCACCACCATACTTCACTGATGAGGTTGTATGCTTAGGATCATGAGAAGTTCCTTTCCTTCTCCATACTCTTCTCTTCCCATCACTCTGGTACAAGTTGATCTTGGTCTCATCTGTCCATAGGATGTTGTTCCAGAACTGTGAAGGCTTTTTTAGATGTCGTTTGGCAAACTCTAATCTGGCCTTCCTGTTTTTGAGGCTCAACAATGGTTTACATCTTGTGGTCAACACTCTGTATTCACTCTGGTGAAGTCTTCTCTTGATTGTTGACTTTGACACACATACACCTACCTCCTGGAGAGTGTTCTTGATCTGACCAACTGTTGTGAACGGTGTTTTCTTCACCAGGGAAAGAATTCTTCGGTCATCCACCACAGTTGTTTTCTGTGGTCTTCAGGGCCTTTTGGTGTTGCTGAGCTCACCGGTGCGTTCCTTCTTTTTAAGAATGTTCCAAACAGTTGTTTTGACCACTCCTAATGTTTTTGATATCTCTCTGATGGGTTAGTTTTGTTTTTTCAGCCTAATGATGGCTTGCTTCACTGATAGTGACAGCTCTTTGAATCTCATCTTGACAGCAACTGATTCCAAATGAAAATAGCACACTTGAATTGAACTCAGGACCTTTTATCTGCTCGTTGTAATTGGGATAATGAGGGAATAACACACACCTGGCCATGGAACAGCTGAGAAGCCAATTGTCCCATTACTTTTGGTCCCTCAACAAGTGGGAGGCACATATGCAAACTGTTGTAATTCCTACACCGTTCACCTGATTTGAATGTAAATACCCTCAAATTAAAGCTGACAGTCTGCAGTTAAAGCACATCTTGTTTGTTTCACTTCAAATCCATTGTGGTTGTGTATAGAGCCAAAAATGTTAGAATGTGTCGATGTCCCAATATATATGGACCTGACTGTATGTGGCTGAGATATAAATGTATGACTGAGTTTTGCAGCAATACGACATTTCTACCCTGGGGCTTTATTTTTTTCAGAGAGTGAATTTTCATCTGTTTTTCACTCAGAATAAGTCAATGGGTCAGTGACAGCACACAGACGGCACCTGTGTCTGGTCCATTTTTCACTGATGGTTGCTAGGAGATGTTGTTATTCTTCAGTTTTTTTCACACGCATAAAAAATGGCTGCACTGTGAATGGAAATGTTTTACACAATCGCAGACAAAACTGATTCATCATGCATTCAAAATCATCTATTTTTACTGAAACCAACAAATTCCATGTCACTTCTCTGAAAGCGGCCTAATGGTTTCCCTACTTTAGGCCCCAATCACACAACCATATGGACGCTGTGCCCGTGTTGTGGACCGTAAACAGCAGGCCTGCAATACAGGATTACTGGCCGTGTGAACTCTGTGCTGCAATGTGGACCCACTGACTCGAATGGGTCTGTGATTCAAGTTAGTCCTATCTTTTGTGGTGCGGAGGCACGGATCGGAAGCATTAGAAGTCCTTCTGTGGGCTTTCAGGTCCGTGCTTTCACACTGCAAAAGATAAGAAATGTCCTATCTTTTGCCATAGCTTGCCGATTGCGTACCCATTCAAGTCAATGGTCCAGCAGTCGCAACACGGGCACAGCAGCCATATGGTCGTGTGAATGGGCCATTATTCTGATGTGATTAAACGCCACAAAATATGCTGCAGAACTTCTGAACAGAACTGTGTTATGGCCATCTGAGATTGTGGCCTATGGCTCTTTGTCAGTGGGTGATAGATGTGTAGTTTAGTAACACTTAGGCCCCTTTCACACGGGCGAGATTTCCGCGCGGGTGCAATGCGTGAGTTGAACGTATTGCACCCGCACTGAATCCGGACCCATTCATTTCTATGGGGCTGTGCACATGAGTGGTGATTTTCACGCATCACTTGTGCGTTGCGTGAAAATCGCACCATGCTCCTCTTTGTGTGTTTTTCACGTAACACAGGCCCCATAGAAATGAATGGGGTTGCGTGAAAATCGCAAGCATCCGCAAGCAAATGCGGATGCGGTGCGATTTTCACGCACGGTTGCTAGGAGACGATCGGGATGGGGACCCGATCATTATTATTTTCCCTTATAACATGGTTATAAGGGAAAATAATAGCATTCTGAATACAGAATGCATAGCAAAATAGGGCTGGAGGGGTTAAAATAAATAAATAAATAATTTAACTCACCTTAATCCACTTGTTCGCGCAGCCGGCATCTCTTCTGTCTTGTTCTGTGAGGAATAGGACCTTTGATGACGTCACTACGTTCATCACATGGTCCGTCACATGACCCATGACGACTGACCATGTGATGAGCGTAGTGACGTCATCAAAGGTCCTTTTCATCACAGATGAAGACAGAAGAGATGCCGGCTGCGCGAACAAGTGGATGAGGTGAGTTAAATTATTATTTATTTATTTTTAACCCCTGCAGCCCTATTGTACTATGCATTCTGTATTCAGAATGCTATTATTTTCCCTTATAACCATGTTATAAGGGAAAATAATACAATCTACACAACCTTGCACCCAAACCTGAACTTCTGTGAAGAAGTTCGGGTCTGGGTACCACAGTCAGTTTTTATCACGCGCGTGCAAAACACATTGCACACACGCGATAAAAACTGAACAACGGAACGCAATCGCAGTCAAAACTGACTGCAATTGCGTACCTACTTGCGCGGGTTTGCCACAATGCACCGCGACGCATCCGGACCTAATCCAGACAGGCTCGTCTGCAAGGGGCCTTAGGGGGTTATTTACAAAGACTGGCTTTTTATGCTGGTCTTTGCTTCCCACCTGCACTGACCCGTCATCAATTTTGCTGTAGCGCCACGGCCTTCTCTCAGCTTTTTCTAGGCCAGTGACGACAAGTTCATCCGTCACGTGGCCTAGAGGTGCAGCTCAGCCCCATAGAAGTGAATGGGGCTGAGCGCGATACCAAGCACAGCCGCTATAAAGAGTACAGAACTGTACTTGGAGAGCACAAAGAAGGCCGCAGCACTCACAGAAGCACCAGTACATTCTCAAACAGCTGAACGCCAGGGGTCCTGGGTGTGGGACCCCCACCAGATACTAATGACCTTTCCAGAAGACAGGTTCAGAACTGGCACCCGCACGACTCTAAAGCGCCACCAGTTTTGTGTCAAAGGCTGGGTTCAAATCACGTTTTTGTCTCATATTTAAAAGATCTTTTACATGGGCCAATTTAGCAAGTGATGGTCGGGAGGGAGACGTTCCTTCCTGGCAATCGACTGCTTGACCGTTTACATGCAGTGATCTCCTCCACAGTATGGGGAGGAGTGATAGCTAATGCCATTGTTCTTTCCCATACTGACTTGCTGTTTGCAAACGTCAATTTTTGTGATCTCATGAATGATGCAATTATGCTCGTTCATCGGCAGCACCTTTAGGCTAGGGCTACACGGCGACATAAGGCTACTTTCACATCTCAGTGCTCCAGATGGCGACCAAAATGGTCGCCAATGCGACTTAGAATTTACAAATGGCGACAAGAATTTTTAGTCTTGTCGCCATTTGCGACTAGACCCAGCTCTGCAGTTCAATACTGCGGTGGGGCACAGGAGATGATAGTTCTCTGCCCCGCCGCCGATCACCCTCATAGGATTCAGGCTTAGAAGGCCTGAAGCCTATGAGGTAGTAAATACCTGGGCAGGGGTGTGTAATGACATCATCATGGCCGGCGCATGCTTGATGACATAATCACGCCTGCCTGCGCCGGGACACAGTGAAGCGATGTGGCCGTAGACCAGAAGAGGTTGCGGCCTGCATTGTGAACACCGGGGAAAGTGGGATACAGGTGAGTATTCGTTTTTTTAACTGCCTACTTGGGGGCCTTTACTAACAGGAAGGATAGCACTGCAGGGGGCATAATACTGAAGGGGCACTTTGGGGTCATTACTTAATGGGAGCACTATGAGGGACACTACTAGGGGACATTTCTACAGGAGAGGCATTGTGGGGGGAATTACTACAGGAGGGGTACTGTGGGGGACATTATTAGTGGAGGGGCACTTTGGGGGACATTAATACTGGGGATCACTGTGGGGGACATAACTGGCAGCATTATTGGGGCACTCTAGAGGAATTTTTAATACATTTTAGCAGACATTATTATTACTAGGGGTCGGCACTCTAGGGGGCATTATAATTGCTGGAGGCAATATAGGGACACTATGTCTACTGGGGTCACTATTTTTTCAGCAGGGGCATTGGGGAGCACAGTGGACACAGGGCTGGGAGAGACAGCAGGATGACATTGTTGGGAAACCAGGATGGGGAGGTTGTGTTGAAAATGTGGGGAAGCTTATAGAAAAATTAAGAAATCCAACATGTTTTTAATAAACTCTGTAGAGCCTAGATGCGTCTGAAAGAATCTGTCATGGCGGTCTGGGTCAAACGAAGGAGAAGAGGAAAGAGAAGATCTACATGACAGAAGATGTCACTGGATGTAAGAGGTATGTGTTGCTGTAGTCTCCTAGATGTTTCCTAGTGCTGGCAGGAAGCATGCTGTATGTAGAACTGATTCACTACTGTCTCATCTTCTCCTCCAAGTCTTTTTTTAATTATATGTATTTAAATTTGGCAACTAAAAAATTAATTTGGCAACTACATTTTTCAGTTCAGGAGCGAATGGGGACAAAACTGATCAGGATGCATCAGTTGTGTTTTGGGGCCGGATACAAAACCCGATGCAAGCAGCGTTTTTGTGTCCATTTTGCAAAACTGATCAGGCATCAATGTAAGGGCTCATGCACACGACTGTATGTATTTTGTGAAGTATTCGCATTCGTATTATGCGAATACTTCCATTATATATCCAATTAAATCTTACATTAATTGCAACTCTATCGGTGTTGTATATGTTATTCGCTGCATGGCCTGCGGGTTGGAGCACTACAACTACATCGACAATCCTGCAAGTGTGAAAATATCCAATGTCGCTAGACATTTTATACATAAACAAAATGTGAAACACTTTAGAGCCTTCGCTATTGAACAAGTGAGGTTACCAAAGAGAGGAGGTGATTTAAAGCGCCTTGTAAGATTAAGGGAAGCTTTTTGGATTTTTAAATTGGATACCAGACACCCCAATGGTCTCAATGTGAGAAATGAACTTATGCATTTTTATTGACCATTTTTCGGTAGGTAATTTGGGAATAAGGTTTGTATATATTGCATATGATATATTTGTATATGGCTATATACTCATATATGACAGTCCTTTTTTGTGTGTGTATTTTTATATGTTTATTATTGGAATTGTCACTTTTAAGATATAGTCATCTAGTTAAACTGATGCGATTTGCAATTATATTGCTTGACAATGTGAACAGTGCCTAAGGGTCCATTCACACGTCCGCAACGTGTTTTGCGGATCCACAAAACACGGACAGCGGCAATGTGCATTCCGCATTTTGCGGACCGCACATTGCCAGCACTAATAGAATAGGACATGTTCTATTTTTTTCGGGAACGGAACTGCGGAATTCCGTGTCCGGGCAGCACATCCCGTGCTGCCCCATAGAAATGAATGGGTCCGCAATAACGTTCCGCAAAATGCGGAACGAAACTGCGGACGTGTGAATGGACCCTTATATAGGGAATAGAAGGTTCCACCTTTTCCTTCTTACTGCTCACAGTTAAGAACTTTGTTTGAAATACGTCAATGTTGCTACACTAGTGGGCGCATGTCCTGTATATTGCTTCTACTGCCTGAATAAGGCCTCATGCACACGACCGTTGTGTGCATCCGTGGCCGTTGTGCCGTTTTCCGTTTTTTTTCGCGGACCCATTGACTTTCAATGGGTCCGAGGAAAAAACGGAGAATGCACCGTTTGGCAGCCGCATCCGTGAGCCGTGTTTCCTGGCCGTGAAAAAAATATGACCTGTCCTATTTTTTTCACGGCCAACGGTTCACGGACCCATTCAAGTCAATGGGTCCGTGAAAGAACACGGATGCACACAAGATTGGCATCCGTGTCCGTGATCCGTGGCCGTAGGTTAGTTTTTATACAGACGGATCCGAAGATCCGTCTGCATAAAAGCTTTTTCAAAGCTGAGTTTTCACTTCGTGAAAACTCAGAACCGACAGTATATTCTAACACAGAAGCGTTCCCATGGCGATGGGGACGCTTCTAGTTAGAATACACTACAAACTGTGTACAAGACTGCCCCCTGCTGCCTGGCAGCACCCGATCTCTTACAGGGGGCCGTGATCAGCACAATTAACCCCTTCAGGTGCCGCACCTGAAGGGGTTAATTGTGCTGATCACGGCCCCCTGTAAGAGATCAGGGCTGCCAGGCAGCAGGGGGCAGACCCTCCCCCCCTCCCCAGTTTGAATATCATTGGTGGCCAGTGCGCCCCCCCCCCTCCCTCTATTGTAATAATTTGTTGGTGGCACAGTGGGCGCCCCCCCCCCCCCTCCCTCCCTCTATTGTAATAATTCGTTGGTGGCACAGTGTGCGCCCCCCATCCCTCTATAGCATTAACAACATTGGTGGCCAGTGTGCGGCCTCCCATCTCCCCCCCATCATTGGTGGCAGCGGAGTTCCGATCGGAGTCCCAGTTTAATCGCTGGGGCTCCGATCGGTAACCATGGCAACCGGGACGCTACTACAGTCCTGGTTGCCATGGTTACTTAGCAATAGTACAATAGTAGAAGATTCATACTTACCTGCTGCTGCGATGTTCGTGTCCGGCCGGGAGCTCCACCTACTGGTAAGTGACAGGGTCTGTGCGGCGCATTGCTAAATGAACTGTCACTTACTAGTAGGAGGAGCTCCCGGCCGGACACGAACATCGCAGCTCCCAGGTAAGTATGAATCTTTTACTATTGTACTATTGCTAGTAACCCGCTGCCACCAATGATCGGGGGGGAAGGGGGGGAGATGGGAGGCCGCACACTGGCCACCAATGTTGTTAATGCTATAGAGGGAGGGGGGGCCAATGGGGGGCGCACACTGTGCCACCAACGAATTATTACAATAGAGGGAGGAAGGGGGGGGGGCACACTGTGCCACCAACGAATTATTACAATAGAGGGAGGAAGGGAGGGGGGGGGCCACACTGGCCACCAATGATATTCAAACTGGGGAGGGGGGGGGGGGGGGGGTCTGCCCCCTGCTGCCTGGCAGCCCTGATCTCTTACAGGGGGATATGATAGTACAATTAACCCCTTCAGGTGCGGCACCTGAGGGGTTAATTGTGCTGATCACGGCCCCCTGTAAGAGATCGGATGCTGCTAGGCAGCAGGGGGCAGTCATGTACACAGTTTGTAGTATATTCTAACTAGAAGCGTCCCCATCACCATGGGAACGCCTCTGTGTTAGAATATACTGTCGGAAATGAGGTTTCACGATCTAACTCATATCCGACAGTATATTCTAACATAGAGGCGTTCCCATGGTGATGGGGACGCTTCAAGTTAAAATATACCATCGGATTGGAGAAAACTCCGATCTGATGGTATAAAAGGGACTCCAGACTTTACATTGAAAGTCAATGGGGACGGATCCGTTTGAAATTGCACCATATTGTGTCAACGTCAAACGGATCCGTCCCCATTGACTTGCATTGTAATTCAGGACGGATCCGTTTGGCTCCGCACGGCCAGGCGGACACCAAAACGACTTTTTTTTCATGTCCGTGGATCCTCCAAAAATCAAGGAAGACCCACGGACGAAAAAACGGTCACGGATCACGGGAAAACGGAACCCCGTTTTGCGGACCGCAAAAAAATACGGTCGTGTGCATGAGGCCTAAAGACGAGGATTTTATCTACCAAAGAACACCTGGGAACTATCCCTGCCTTCTCTCTGGGTTGCCCGCCGTCACTGAGAGCTGGCCCCCACTCGGCAGCTGCATGATTAGCGAGCAGCTGCCATCTCTGAATGGATGCTCCAGAACGTTCATTCAGAGATAAACATCCACCCATAGGACGTTTATATCCTATGGACGGATGTGAAGTGGTTAAAAAGGTAAATGTGAAAGCAGCCTAAGGCTACTTTGCCACTAGCGTTTTTGCTGGATCCGGCAGGGTTCAGCAAAAACGCTTCCGTTACTGATAATACAACCATCTGCATCCGTTATAAACGGATCCGGTTGTATCATTTGTAACATAGCCAAGACGGATCCCTCATGACCTCCATTGAAAGTCAATGGAGGATGGATCCGTTTTCTATTGTGGCAGAGAAAACGGATCCGTCCCCAATGACTTGCATTGTGGGTCGTACCAGATCCGTCTTGCTCCGCATCCCAGGACGGAAAGCAAACGACAGCATGCTGCGATTTGCTCTCCAGTATGAGAACGCAACCAAATGGAACGGAATGCATTTTGGAGCACTCCGTTCAGTTACGTTTTGTCCCCGGTATTGAGACCCTATGATGGATCTTAATACCGGAAAACTAAAATGCTAGTGTGAAAGTAGCCTGAGGCTAGGTCTACACGATGACATTTGTCGCGCGACAGATAGGGCACAACATTTTGTTGCACTAATGTCGCGCGACAATTTTTATAATGGCAGTCTATGGTGTCGCACTGCGACGCAACAGTCGCAGAAAAATCCATCTCGAATGGATTTTCTGCGACTGTTGCGTCGCAGCTGCAGCATGTTGCAGTGCGACACCATAGACTGCCATTATAAAAATTGTCGTGCGACAAATGTCGTCGTGTAGACGTAGCCTTAGTTGTGCAGCTACATGTGTAAAGTAACATTTAAAGCGTCGTGCTGCTGGATATTTTGTGATTGCTGTGTTGAAGCTGCAGCATGTCGCAGTGCAACACCATATACCAGGGATGCAAAACCTGCGGCCCTCCAACTGTTGCAAAACTACAACTCCCAGCATGCCCTGATAGCTGTAGGTTGTCCAGGGATGATGGAAGCTGTAGGTTTATAACAACTGTAGGGCCTTAGGAATGTCGCCATGTAGCCCTAGCCTTACACCGCCAGATAATCGCTAACCAGTGTTCCTATACAAAAAATGCATATATTAAAACAGATGCCATAGAATTCCATGTTTAAAAAAAAAAAAAAAAACATTTTTATTTTTTTACTGGACTCTGCAGGAAGGAAAGGTGCAATAACATAAGGACATGTAAAACAAGACATTGTAATCCATAATCACACTGATAAAAACCTCCCCTCCCCCAATATAGATCAGGAAAAGATAAACGTGGTACAAAATGCGGCTTTCTAGGTGCAGAGATCGCACCCAGGAGCATGTGCTGCTGTTAGGACCACAGGACACGTAGTACATGGACAGGAGACCCCCCCCAGTGCTAGCCCAGCCTTTACACTACTCGGAAAAGACCCCCTCATCATGGCCCTCCACCACTGCGCCTGCGCTATCTGCGTCCCGGCACCGCCTTACATCAGTATCCCTCCGCCGGCTGCTTCTTTTCGTAAATTAAAATTCGGCCCTCACCACTGCGCGGTTTATAATAACGTCACCTTTCAGCTGTCTAAAAAAACAACACGTTTAATAAACCGGCCAAACGCCATAACAGTGACCCAGTTCATTGCAATATAGCGAAGCTGCATCCACGACGTGAGTGGAGGTGATGCGGCCCTATAGAGATCACTGTACACATCCGCGCACAACGCGGGGGACTTTTCTTCGGGGATTTTCGGCGCCGATGAGATTGCATTTGAAGTAAACCGGGTCGGTTGAGTGAGAAGCCCCTCAGCCGGAAGTTCAGCAGCCAGGAGCGGGGTGGGCGGCACAGCCACGGTGAGCACGGTAAGCAGAGGGAGCGCATTTCTGTCGGGTTACCGAATCTTTTCCAGGTCAGTGTTGGGTGTCGGACCCTACCGGATGTGGAAGTTGATCTCTTCTGTGGTAAAAAATAATTCAACTTCCCCCGGAACCCAGATCATCCGAACGATTTCCTGTTTATTGCGTTAAAGTCGGCAGGTTTCCGGGGACCCGGGGCTGTGCAGTGTGAATCCCGGGCTACGGGGACCGCGCGGCGGGAACGGC
Organism: Bufo bufo; assembly: GCF_905171765.1. Taxonomy (NCBI): domain Eukaryota; kingdom Metazoa; phylum Chordata; class Amphibia; order Anura; family Bufonidae; genus Bufo; species Bufo bufo. Next base: position 666,482,576 of record NC_053389.1, read on the forward strand.
TGGTGCGTGTGACCGAGTGGCGGGAATGGAGGCCTCGCCCGACCCCACCGGGACGTCGCCGGACACTGGGCGGGAAACCGCCTGCCGGGATAACGGGGTCCTAGTGGAAGCCGCACGTTATGTAACATGGAGGGGCAGAGAGGCCATTGTGCTGCGGTGTATAGTGTACGTGGTGTGCGTTCACACGGGGCGGATCCTCGGGGGTTCTCTTAAGTTTTCTCAAGCGAACCGCAAGAAGACCGTGTAATGACGGAAGCGTCTGGGCAGACGTGTAGCCATACTGGTGCTAAGGGAAAGTGGATTCCTTTCTGTGACAGCCAATCAGATTGCAGCGTCTTTCAGCCTCTAGAGGGCATCTGAAACTTTGGTTTCCACGGGCAACTGCGCCACTTTCGCTTTGTACTAGTTTTGATACTATCCCCATTGTGCTCCCTAACCACCAAAGCTGCAGTACCCTGTATGGCCACTAGGAGGTTTATGGAACAATGGGGGTCGTTTATCAAACCGGTGTAAAGTAGAACTGGCTTAGTTGCCCATAGCAACCAATCAGATTCCACCATTTAATTTTTCACAGCTCCTTTGGAAAAGTAAAGGTGGAATCTGGGTGCTATGGGCAACTAGGCCAGTTCTACTTTACACTAGTTTGATAAATGACCCCTAGTGAGTACCAGGACCCCTAACCAGTTCAGAAAAATGTAAAAAAAAAAAATGGAATAAAGTCTGTTTCTCAACCTTTTTCTTAATAGCACAAACATTTGTTCATTCACAAAGAAATCTAAAACCCCTCATGGATGTCCTCTGTGCTCCTCTGCACGTCTTAGAGCCTGGCTGTTTCGCAGACAAGAATAGTTGTTTCTGGTAGAAAAATTGCTCAATGTGCACTGCTGGTATACGTATTTTTTGGACTGCAAAACTGATAGTGATCGCCAGGCGTGGGGCTAGAAACTGCAGTGCCGTAGGGTAGTTTTATTATTTTGTCTTTGTTTTTTCACACTTTGTGCCCACCCCTGAAAAAAGTCTTCGGGATATTTTAAAGGGGTTTTCTGCTTTTCTCATATTGGTGGGGTCCGACTACTGACACCTCCTCCAGTCGCTGTTCTTTTCATTGTTTGGCAGTTGCAGCGGGAAGCAGATGTCTCCGTCCCAGGCCCTAGGGCAGGGATGGCCAACCTGAGGCTCTCCAGCTGTTGCAAAACTACAACTCTCATCATGCCCGGACAGTCTACAGCTATAAGCCTACAGCAGGGCATGGTGGGAGTTGTAGTTTTACAGCAGCTGGAGAGCCGCAGGTTGGCCATGGCTGCACTAGGGTGTAACTACAACTGGAAGTGACTGGGACCAGGAGCTGTAATTACGCTGCTGCCATGTCATCAATATGGGGAAAGCAGAAAACCCTTTTAAGACTACTTTCACGCTCGCGTTTGGTGCGGATCCATCATGGACGGATCTGTTCAGATAATACAACCGTCTGCATCCGTTCAGAACGGATCCGTTTGTATTATCTTTAACATCTTGTATCCATCTTGAACACCATTGAAGGTCAATAAAGGACGGATCTGTTTTCTAATGTGTCAGATAAAACGGATCCGTCCCCATTGACTTACATTGTGTGTCAGGACGGATCTGTTTGGCTCAGTTTCGTCAGACAGACACTGCAAGCAGCGTTTCGGTGTCCGCCTCTAAAGCAGAATGGAGACTGAACTGATGCATTCTAAGCGGATCCTTTTCCATTCAGAATGCATTAGGGCCAAACTGATCCGTTTTGGACCGCTTGTGAGAGCTCTGAACGGATCTCAGAAACTGAAAGCCAAAACGCCAGTGTGAGAGTAGCCTAAGGCCGAGTTCACACTTCAGTTATTTCGATCAGTGATTGTGAGCCAAAACCAGTAGTGAAGCCTACTCAGAGATCAGATGTAATGGAAAGATTTTCCTACCTAACAGCACTGTTTTATAGCTGAGGCCGGCATTCTCCCCAGTGGAGTACAGCTCCCAAAGAGGTGGGTGAGCCTCGCTGTAGGACTGGTCTGGGTCTGCCATTGACAAGTCCACGGCTGTGCAGTCAGATCTGAAGAGCGATGGTGGAATGGAAAGGGTGACGGATAACTGGGGGTGAATGATGCAGTCAGTGCCAGTCACCATGTCCCATGTCCTATTCTGTTTTGGCAGTATTTTCTAATCGGAGTCAAGGAGCCTATAAAAAGTAGGCGGCCACACATCTGCATTGTGGCTTCTGTCCTACAACGGATACCATTGGCTCCCTGAGGCCGTATTGATTTAATACCAGGTTTGTTAGGAAATCCACCGTTCTGGCACATTAAAATAGCACAGATTAGATGGACAGATTTTCAGTGTAGGCTAATGGCGGGTTTACACGGCCCTATAGTTGGGAGTGGGACGATTATTGGGGACGAACGTTCCTGCAAACAGTCATTCCCATTAATCTGCCGATGAACGAGGGAAACATCGTTCATCAGATGACACTGTCATTAGTGCAGGCACAAAAATGATAGTTTCTGGGCAAGTGCTGTGTACTCAGTGACCCAGTAACAATGCAGCTGTACGAGGACGAGTGATCCCTCAACTTCATACTGTGGAGGTGATCGCTGCATGAGCTTCACCCCCACTGAACGAGCAGCCGACACTTCCTCCCCAATAGTCAGCTGCTACTCAGCTCCTGTAAGGATGGGTTCACATCTGCAGCAACCCACCTCAGTAGTATGTATAATAGACTACTGCCGAGCACCACATGATTCTTATAGGATCTAGAGACTAATACAGCGTCGTGCAGTGGTATTTGTCTGGGCCAGAAGACCGCTTTTATGCCGGGAGGCCGATGGATTCCATTGTAGTCGATGGTGATCTGACGGCGCACTGCAGTATGCTGAAAAAGGCTGCTCCGGTAGTCTGTTCTACCCGAGTAGGTTGCTGAAGATGTGAACCTACCCTAACCGAAAAAATAGAGGGTATAAATTAGACTAAAAACATACCGGTAGTAAACAACTGAGGCTACTTTCACACTTGCGTTTGGGGTTCCACTTGTGAGATCCGTTTGAGGGCTCTCACAAGCGGCCCCAAACGGATCCATTCATCCCCAATGCATTCTGAATGGATAAGGATCCGCTCAGAATGCATCAGTTTGGCTCAGTTCCGCCTCCATTCCACTCTGGAGGCGGACACCAAAACGCAGCTTGCAGCGTTTTGATGTTTGCCTGGCCGTGCGGAGCCAAACGGATCCGTCCTGACTTACAATGCAAGTCAATGGGGACGGATCCGTTTCACGTTGACACAATATGGTGCAATTGCAAACGGATCTGTCCCCCATTGACTTTCAATGTAAAGTCAGGAGTCCCTATTAATATACCATCGGATCTGAGTTTTCTCCAATCCGATGGTATATTTTAACTTGAAGCGTCCCCATCACCATGGGAACGCCTCTATGTTAGAATATACCATCGGATTTGAGTTAGATCGTGAAAACTCAAGTCCGACAGTATATTCTAACACAGAGGCGTTCCCATAGTGATGGGGACGCTTCAAGTTAGAATATACTAAGAACTGTGTACATGACTGCCCCCTGCTGCCTGGCAGCACCCGATCTCTTAGAGGGGGCTGTGATCCGCACAATTAACCCCTCAGGTGCTGCAACTGAGGGGTTAATTTTGCGTATCATAGCCCCCTGGGGCTCTGATTGGAACTCTCAGCTGCCACCAATGATGGGGAAGGGGGGAGAGGGGAGGCCGCACTGGCCACCAATGAATTTAATACAGGGGGGGGGGGGGGGGGGGGGGCCGCACTGGCCACCAATGAATTTAATACTGAGGAGGGAGGGGGGCTGCACTGGCTACCAATGAATTTAACCACCTGCCATCTGGGCCATTTGCCCCCTTCCTGACCAGGCCAAATTTAGCAAAACTGACATATCTCACTTTATGTGGTAATAACTTTGGAACGCCTTTATTTATCCAAGTCATTCAGAGATTGTTTTCTCGTGACACATTGTACTTTATGATAGTCATAAATTTGAGTCAAAATATTTCACCTTTATTTATGAAAAAATCACAAATTTACCCAAAAATTTGAAAAATTTGCAATTTTCTAAATTTCAATTTCTCTGCTTTTAAAACAGAAAGTGATACCTCATAAAATATTTATTACTTAACATTCCCCATATGTCTACTTTATGTTGGCATCATTTTGGAAATGTCATTTTATTTTTTTAGGACGTTAGAAGGCTTAGAAGTTTAGAAGCAATTCTTCAAATTTTTAAGAAAATTGCCAAAACCCACTTTTTAAAGACCAGTTCAGGTCTGAAGTCACTTTGTGGGGCCTACATAGTGGATACCCCCATAAATGACCCCATTGTAGAAACTACACCCCTCAAGGTATTCAAAACCGATTTTACAAACTTTGTTAACCCTTTAGGCGTTCCACAAAAATTAAAGGAAAATGGAGATCAAATTTTTAAATTTCACTTTTTTGGCAGATTTTCCATTTTAATCAATTTTTTTCTTTAACACATCGATGGTTAACAGCCAAACAAAACTCAATATTTATTACCCAGATTCTGCGGTTTACAGAAACACCCCACATGTGGTCATAAACTGCTGTATGGGCACACGGCAGGGCGCAGAAGAAAAGGAACTCCACATGGTTTTTAGATGCCATGTCCCATTTGAAGCCCCCTGATGCACCCTTACAGTAGAAACTACCAAGAAGTGAACCCATTTTGGAAACTAGGGGATAAGGTGCCAGTTTTATTGGTACTATTTTTGGGTACATATGATTTTTTGATCATTCATTATAACACTTTATGGGGCAAGGTGACCAAAAAATTGGTTGTTTTAGCACAGTTTCTATTTATTTATTTTTACAGCGTTCACCTGAGGGGTTCAGTCAAGTGACATTTTTATAGAGCAGATTGGTACGGACGTGGCGATACCTAATATGTATACTTTTTCTCATTTATTAAAGTTTTACACAATAATAGCATTTTTGAAACAAAAAAATTATGTTTTAATGTGTCGATGTTCTGAGAGCTATAGTTTTTTTATTTTTTGAGAGATTTTCTTATGTAGGGGCTAATTTTTTGCGGGATGAGGTGACGGTTTTATTGGTACTATTTTGTGGGACATACGCGTTTTTGATCACTTGGTGTTGCACCTTTTGTGATACAAGGTGACAAAAATTGCTTGTTTTGACACAGTTTTTTTTTTTTTTTTACGGTGTTCACCCGAGGGGTTAGGTCATGTGATATTTTTATAGAGCTAGTTTTTACGGACGTGGCAATACCAAATATGTCTATTTTATTTTTTCTATTTTTAACATTTTTTTTTTCATTCCTTACTTAGGCTAGTTTCACACTTGCGGCAGGACGGATCCGACATGCTGTTCACCATGTCGGATCCGTCCTGCGGCTGTTTCGCCGTGCCCCCGCTCCGTCCCCATTGACTATAATGGGGACGGGGCGGAGCTCCGGCGGTGCACGGAGAAAGCCGCCGGACTAAAAAACCTGACATGCAGTAATTTTAGTCCGGCGGCCTTAAGCCGTGCACCGCTGTGCTGCGCCGGAGCTCCGCCCCCATCCCCATTATAGTCAATGGGGACGGAGCGGCGGCACGGCGAAACAGCCGCAGGACGGATCCGACATGGTGAACAGAATGTCGGATCCGTCCTGCCGCAAGTGTGAAAGTACCCTTACTTGGGGACTTTTTTTTTTTTTTTACATGTGAAACTTTTTTTTTATTTTCAACCTTTTTATTTTAATTTTTTTTATTTTACACTTTTCGTCCCCCATAAGGTCATACAAGATCTCTGGGGGACATTTACTTCACTTTTTTTTTTTCACTGTTGATTTCTCCTGTAACTGGGGCTGACATAGTAGCCCCAGTTACAGGACAAATGCACCCCTAGAGAGGCTGTACAGCAGCAATCCAGCGCTGTACAGCCTCACAGCAGGGCTGATCGAGGTCTCTGAGAGACCTCACACAGCCCCTGCACTTTCCGGTCCCGGCGGTCACATGACCGCCGGGCTGGAACAGGAAGCGCACAGCGAGCGCTGTGTCTGCAGCGATCCTGAAGGCAGGGACACCTGGGCACTGTCCCTGCCTCCTCTCTGGGTTGCCCTGCTGTCACTGACAGCGGGCAACCCGATCAGCAGCTGCACGATTAGTGTGCAGCTGCTATTTCTGAAAGGACGTTTTAAAACATGCTTTCAGAAATAGAGGTCCACCCATAGGACGTTTATATCCTATGGGTGGACGGGAAGTGGTTAATACAGGGGAGGGAGGGAGGGGGGCCCGCACTGGCCACCAATGAATGTAATACAGTGGAGGGAGGGAGGGGGGCCACACTGGCCACCAATGAATTTAAAACTGGGGAGGGAGGGGGGTCTGGCCTCTGCTGCCTGGCGGCAGCTGATCTCTTAGAGGGGGCTATGATACGCACAATTGACCCCTCAGGTGCGGCACCTGAGGGGTTAATTGTGCGGATCACAGCCCCCTGTAAGAGATCGGGTGCTGCCAGGCAGCAGGGGGGCAGTTATGTACACAGTTCTTAGTATATTCTAACTTGAAGCGTCCCCATCACCATGGGAACGCCTCTGTGTTAGAATATACTGTCGGATCTTAGTTTTCACCATGTGAAAACTCAGATCTGAAAAAGCTGTTTATGCAGACGGATCCGTTCTGAATGGATGCAAGCATTTGCATTATAGGTGCGGATCCGTCTGTGTAGATACCAGACGGATCCGCACCGAACGCAAGTGTGAAAGTAGCCTTATCCTGCTTTTAATACTTTTCAGAAACTTCAATGCAACAATGGAGCAAGTTGAGTAAAAAAGACTGGCGCTTCTACAGTAGTAATTCTGCCCCGTTATGTTGTGCTGTTTCTTTATTATTATTGCAATCTGTCCGGGTGTCACCTATCCAGTCAGTGCTGCTACTGCAGGGAAACCCCCCCCAAACTGGTAACACCCAGATACCCAGATGGACCTTTATTGCTAAATAATGGCAATTCATAAATGTATAGAAAGAATAGAAAAGCGAAACAAGACCATTGTATGAAAAAGGTGCACCAGAAATGTTATTTCATGGGGAATGCAAGTAGTTACTAAAAGGCTTTTTTCACACGAGCACGTTCTGTCCAGGAAGCGGGTGATGGGCAAATTGCCAGGATCAGACACCGCACCCCTGACCACAGGCCTACTGTGATGTACTTATATAATGGGAGCATGGCTATATCATGTAGGTCAGTGGTCCCCAACCTTTTTTGCACCAAGGACCAGTTTCATGCAAAACAATTTTCCCAGGGACCGGGTGGGGGGGGGGGGTGCTGGTCAGTGCTGACTGATTTACGCACATAACAAAATACAAGGTGCATATTAAAATACATAACACTATAATGATGGGGTTAATGGCATCAGGTACATGCTGGAGTAACTTGCTGTTAATATGAGGCACATTGTTTTATCAATTTGGACCTGCATGTGCCTCACAATAATACTAAGTAACCTCATCACGTGTACCTCACATTAATAGTAAGTAACCTCATCATGTGTACCTCACATTAATAGTAAGTAACCTCATCATGTGTGCCTCACATTAATAGTAAGTAACCTCATCATGTGTGCCTCACATTAATACTAGGTAACCTCATCATGTGTGCCTCACATTAATAGTAAGTAACCTCATCATGTGTGCCTCACATTAATAGTAAGTAACCTCATCATGTGTGCCTCACATTAATAGTAGGTAACCTCATCATGTGTGCCTCACATTAATACTAAGTAACCTCATCATGTGTGCCTCACATTAATACTAGGTAACCTCATCATGTGTGCCTCACATTAATACTAAGTAACCTCATCATGTGTGCCTCACATTAATACTAGGTAACCTCATCATGTGTGCCTCACATTAATACTAAGTAACCTCATCATGTGTGCCTCACATTAATACTAAGTAACCTCATCATGTGTGCCTCACATTAATACTAAGTAACCTCATCATGTGTGCCTCACATTAATACTAAGTAACCTCATCATGTGTGCCTCACATTAATAGTAGGTAACCTCATCATGTGTGCCTCACATTAATAGTAAGTAACCTCATCATCTGTGCCTCACATTAATAGTAGGTAACCTCATCATGTGTGCCTCACATTAATAGTAGGTAACCTCATCATGTGTGCCTCACATTAATACTAGGTAACCTCATCATGTGTGCCTCACATTAATACTAAGTAACCTCATCATGTGTGCCTCACATTAATACTAAGTAACCTCATCATGTGTGCCTCACATTAATAGTAGGTAACCTCATCATGTGTGCCTCACATTAATACTAAGTAACCTCATCATGTGTGCCTCACATTAATAGTAGGTAACCTCATCATGTGTGCCTCACATTAATACTAAGTAACCTCATCATGTGTGCCTCACATTAATAGTAGGTAACCTCATCATGTGTGCCTCACATTAATAGTAGGTAACCTCATCATGTGTGCCTCACATTAATAGTAGGTAACCTCATCATGTGTACCTCACATTAATAGTAGGTAACCTCATCATGTGTACCTCACATTAATGGTTAACCCAATGTTGCCCATTATTTGACGAGGTGCTTGAGGCCACTTACTTTTAGGCCTCTTGCACACGAACGTGTGCGTCCCGTGGTTGTGCTGCGGGCTGCAATGCACGAACACCGTCTGTGGGGCCGTCTGGCCAGTGCACGAAAAGATAGGACATGTTCTATCTTTTTGTGGAATGGAAGTACGGGACGAAACCCCACGGAAGCACGCCACGGGGCGCACACGTTCATGTGAAAGAGGCCTTAATGTGAGGTACATTGGGGGGACTAATGTAATAGCACCATCTACCTCAGATTAATAATAGGTGACCCAATCTTCTCAAATTATGGCTACTGGCAACATTGCGGTTAATGATTCCCATTTTCCCCAAATCTTGCTGGCTGCCTGATACATGTTTTTATTGGGCTCTGCGGCGGCCGCGTCATGGGAGGGATTCCCTCCCTCCTTCTCCACTGACGCTAACCACTCTGATGTGCGCGTCAGGCACATGCGTGTGGTGTCTCCGCTCCTCTGCGGCCCGGCTAACAATCTTCCAGGGACCGCTGATGTAGATCACTTCATTTTTACCTACACATTTTGTGTGCTTGGAAAACTGGCACACGTTTACTATGCCAACGTCCCTTACATGTTTGCACCAGAATTTTGACGCATCTTATGTTATAGAAATTTTTCAGATGCACCAAAAACTATGAATTTCAACATCCTCTACAGTATATCTTTTTACACTAGGATGTGGGCATGGCCCGCTTCTATGTTTCAGTCACATTTAGGCTGTCACGCTGTTTTTGTGGTTCTTGCTGCATTTTTTTCAGTGTTTCGGGTAAAGTTTATGGGAAATGATAAATGCAGAAAAAAAGGCTGCAATTCTGGCCTTTTTTAAATTACATGATGATTATGTAGTGCGGGGTTGTTACCAAATATGTGGAGGAGATTTTAGTTTTGCAATTTTTCCATTGAAAGCATTTTTTCAATGGAAAAAAGGTGAACGGTATATTTTAACTTGCAATTTTTAAATTTAATAAAAAAATGTATACTTTTTAAAAAAAAGAGATAGATGTGTTCTGGAGTCAAAATCTGGGTTCACTTTAGTCCCGGAGGCAGAATGGTATTGTGCTGTGGTTATTTCCAGTGAAGGATAATGTACATGACTGTGCCCTCAACCTCATCAGACAGCTTAGGGATGATTTGTAACACCACCTGCACACGAGCCCTTCTCTCCAACATCAATGTCTGACCTCACAAATGTACTCACTGCCCTCTCTTCTGGGAGCAACGGGGGCGTGGCTGTTACACCTAGAGGCTCTGCTCTCTCTGCAGCTGCCGCGCCCTCTCTAGTTTGATGGACAGGGCCAGGCAGTGAAAACATCATCACACCTGGTCCTGTCAATCAAGGTGCAGAGGGCGCACAGTTGCAGAGAGATCTGAGCCTCTAGGTGTAACAGCCACGCCCCTGTTGCTCCTACAGGCTTATTTGCATATACTAAAAAATCATTTTTCCCAGCAGTGCTGGCACATATGAACATGGGACCAACACAGATGCCTTCAGCTGCCAAGGTACAAATCTGCTGACAGATGCCCTTTAAATGTAGCATTTTCATTAGTTATCTCTAAAAGGGCCCCCCGCATGATTTGGTGCGCTGTATTAGGCCTATTGCACACGGACGTTTTTTTTTCCCGTTTACTGGCCGTTTTTTGCGTTCCGTATACGGTCCGTATACGGAACCATTCATTTCAATGGGTCCGCGAAAAAAACGGAATGTACTCCGTATGCATTCCGTTTCCGTATTTCCGTTCCGTTTAAACATAGAACATGTCCTATTATTGCCCGCAAATCACAGTCTGTGGCTCCATTCAAGTCAATGGGTCCGCAAAAAAACGGAACACATACGGAAATGCATCCGTATGTCTTCCGTTTCCGTTCCGTTTTTTGCTGAACCATCTATTGAAAATGTTACGCCCAGCCCAATTTTATCTATGTAATTACTGTATACTGTATATGCCATACGGAAAAACGGAACAGTAACGGAAACACAACGGAAACAAAAAAACGGAACAACGGATCCGTGAAAAACGGATCGCAAAACACTGAAAAAGCCATACGGTCGTGTGCAATAGGCCTTATAATGAGCAGTAAACTTGCAATGGGGAGGAGACGCAATCTTCTGCTGTGGGCGTCTCCTTCTCCCTGGCTGTGAACGGTCCGCTCTGATTGGATCACGCTCACAAATAAAAAATTAAAAAAACACCCATGGCATCAAGGTAATACATAATTAGCCTATGTCAAAACTGATGAAATGTCCACTTTAAGGGGATAATAAAATTTACCAGCAATATCCATCAGTACATGGTATAGGAAAATCCTCTGTATGTAATTTGAGTGTTTAGTGAATGTCCAGGAAAATAACAGGATTCCTCCCAAAGTTTTCAAGCCTGCCGCTTTTCCCGGATGCCAGCTTCTCTCCTAACCTCAAGCCTTTCGCCCCTCTCCCCTGATGTCACAGCGGTGTGTCCCCAAATCTTGCACAGGTGCCCCCTGCTGCTCTTCTGGGTCCTGAGTGCTACATTCCCCTTGAGGGGCTATTGCCTCAGCACTTGCACAGAACATATCTCCGAGGCAGTAGCCCAGAAAAGGGAATGTACTGCGCTGGAAAAGTCGGTGTCAGACTCCTTAAAAACGACTGTCATTTCTAATCACAATTGTGGCTGAAAACAACAAAGGAACAGGAGGACATCTCTGGCACGTCATTCTAAACTATTTGAGAGGATGTCAGATCTCCCCATCAACCATAATCTTAGCCAATAAATACAACGGCTTCACCTGAGCCAGAAAATTATCTCCACAACCAAATCTCTTCAGGACCTCCTACAGATAGTCCTACCCAATAGAGTCTAGTCTTTAAAGCATCAAGCGGTTTATCAACGTTAGCTGCTTCTGAGAATTTTGCAAGGACCTATGGCACAACATAGAGCGATAAGAATAGATGCTCCAGAATAGTTTTTACATGGAGAATGCATGAAGCTATTAAAACAGGGTCCTCTTCAAACTGTATTCAGGATCATAGAGGAGGATGAGGCAGCTCTTTAGCTCAGTGTTGTGAAGTAACTTGTCCTGCTGTGTGATTAGGACAGGTTTTTTGTGTACTAATAAGACAGCGGCCATTTTATTTCGCTAAAGATTGCTCCCCAGACAAAACGAGACATTATAACTAAGGGTACTTTCACACTTGCGGCAGAGGAAAGTACACTTGGACGCAAACGGATGGCATTTGTCTGACGGATCCAGATGCGGAGCCGTCTGACAAATGCATTGAAATACTGGATCCGTCTCTCTGGTATCATCTGGAAAAACGGATCCGGTATTTATATTTTTCACAGATTTAAAGGTCTGCGCATGCTTGGACCGGAAGAATGTCAATGCGGCAATTGTAATGCCGGATCTGCCACTAATACATTTCAATGGAAATTAATGCTGATTCCGGCAAGTGTTCAGGATTTTTGGCCGGAGAGAGAACTGCAGCATGCTGCGGTATTTTCTCCGGCCAAAAAACTTAAGAGGGACTGAACTGAAGACATCCTGAACGCAATGCTCTCCATTCAGAATATATTAGGATAAAACTGGATAGATCATCAGCTTCTGATCGGTGGGGGTCCGACACCCGGGACCCCCGCCGATCAGCTGTTTGAGAAGGCAGTGGTGCTCCAGTAGCGCCGCGGCCTTCTCACTGTTTACCGCCGGCCCAGTGATGTCACGACTAGTATCAACTAGCGTGGGCAGGGCTAAGCTCCATTCAAGTGAACGGAGCTTAGCCGCGCCCAGGTCAGTGATACTAGTCGTGACGTCAGTGGGCCGGCGGTAAACAGTGAGAAGGCCGCGGCGCCACTGCCTTTCCAAACAGCTGATCGGCGGGGGGCCCAGGTGTCGGACCCCCGCCGATCAGAAGCTGATGATCTATGCAGAGGATAGATCATCAGTTAAAACAAAGTGCAGAACCCCTTTAACACAAGGCACTTACTAATGTATTGTGATTGTCCATATTGTCTCCTTTGCTGGCTGGATTCATTTTTCCATCGCATTATACGTTACTTGTATCCATGGTTATGACCCTCCTGCAATCCAGCAGCAGTGGTCGTGCTTGCACACTATAGGAAAAAGCACCAGCCTATGCGCACCCCTGCGGAATGTCCACCAGAGAGGCCGGCACTTTTTCCTTTATACGAGAAGTGTATAATGCGATAGAAAAATAAATCCAGCCAGCAAAGGAGACAATATGGACAATCGCAATACATTAGTCAGTGCCTTGTATTAACTTTCTCTACATGATAAATGCTATTTGCTGAAGTTAGACAACCCCTTTAAGGCCCCTTGCAGACAAGCGTTTGTCACGCTGCGAGTCCACAGCGCAGCTCCCGGCCTGACCGGGTCATTTCGCATTCTATTGATTTATGATGCTATGTAACCCTTACAGTTCTGGAATGTATTAGATGACACTGACATAATGCTGTCACTGTCATCTAGTACATTCCAGAACTGTAAGGGTTACATAGCATCATAAATCAATATAATGCGAAGTGACCCGGTCAGGCCGGGAGCTGCGCTGTGGACTCGCAGCGTGACAAACGCTTGCCTGCAAGGGGCCTAAGTATTTTCTTTTTCTTAAGAATGTGGAACAGGTGCAGACCTTTTCATTCTCTATGGGACAGGAATGGATGCGAACTTCCGGTCCGCGGCTCCAGGAAAAAAATAGAACATGTCCGCAATTGCGGACAAGAATAGACAGTTCTATGGGGGTGCCGGCCGGGTGTATTGCGGATCTGCAATACACTACGGACGCGTGAATGGACCCTTAGGCCACTTTCACACGAGCTATGCAAATTGTGTCAAAATCTGTTCAAGAAAAAAACTGATGGTTTTGCACAGAAGTTCAATGGGTTTTTTATTTTTTGCGATTTCGTTCATTGTTTGCGTTTTTTCCGTCTGGTTTGTATCCTCATTTTATGCGAGTGAAAAAACTAAAGACTAAGGCCCCTTTCACACGGGCGAGTATTCCGCACGGATGCGATGCGTGAGTTGAACGCATTGCACCCGCACTGAATCCTGACCCATTCATTTCTATGGGGCTGTGCACACGAGCGGTGATTTTCACGCATCACTTGTGCGTTGCGTGAAAATCGCAGCATGCTCCTCTTTGTGCGTTTTTAACGTAACGCAGGCCCCATAGAAATGAATGGGGTTGCGTAAAAATCGTAAGCATCCGCAAGCAAGTGCGGATGCGGTGCGATTTTCACGCACGGTTTCTAGGTAACGATCGGGAGGGAGACCAGATCATTATTATTTCCCCTTATAACATGGTTATAAGGGAAAATAATAGCATTCTGAATACAGAATGCATAGTAAAATAGGGCTGGAGGGGTAAAAAAAATTTTTTAACTCACCTTAATCCACTTGTTTGCGCAGCCGGCATCTCTTCTGACTTTATCTGTGAGCAATAGGACCTTTGATGACGTCAGTACGCTCATCACATGATCCATCATCATGTGATGGACCATGTGATGAACGCAGTGACGTCATCAAAGGTCCTATTGCTCACAGATGAAGACAGAAGAGAAGCCGGCTGCGCAAACAAGTGGATTAAGGTGAGTTAAATTATTTTATTTTTTTAACCCCTCCAGCCCTATTGTACTATGCATTCTGTATTCAAAATGCTATTATTTTCCCTTATAACCATGTTATAAGGGGAAATAATACAATCTACACAACACCTAACCCAAACCTGAACTTCTGTAAAGAAGTTCGGGTCTGGGTACCACAGTCGGTTTTTTATCATGCGCGTGCAAAACACATTGCACCCGCGCGATAAAAACTGAACATCGGAACGCAATCGCAGTCAAAACTGACTGCAATTGCGTTTCTACTCGCGCGGGTTTGCCGCAATGGACCGGGACGCATCCGGACCTAATCCGGACATGCCCGTGTGAAAGAGGCCTAAGGCTGAGTTCACACGGGCAAGATTTCCGCGCGGGTGCAATGCGTGAGGTGAACGCATTGCACCCGCACTGAATCTGGACCCATTCATTTCTATAGGGCTGTGCACATGAGCCGTGATTTTCACACATCACTTATGCGTTGCGTGAAAATCTCAGCATACTCTATATTGTGCGTTTATCATGCAACGCAGGCCCCATAGAAGTGAATGGGGCTGAGTGAAAATCGCAAGCATCCGCAATCAAGTGTGGATGCGGTGCGATTTTCACGCATGGTTGCTAAGATGACAGTCTATTCACTGTATTATTTTCCCTTATAACATGGTTATAAGGGAAAATAATAGCATTCTTAAATACAGAATGCTTAGTAGGTGGTCAATTGAGGGTTAAAAAATTATTAACTCACCTTCTCCTCTTGATCACGTAGCTGCCGGTCTCTTCTTACTTCTTTAATCATGAGCTGCCGGCTAAAGGACCTGTGGTGACGTCACATCACATGGTCCATCACTGTGGTGATGGACCATGTGATCTGACGTCACCACAGGTCCTTTAGCCGGCAGCTCATGATTAAAGAAGTAAGAAGAGACCGGCAGCTACGCGATCAAGAGGAGAAGGTGAGTTAATAATTTTTTATTTTTTAACCCTCAATTGACCACCTACTAAGCATTCTGTATTTAAGAATGCTATTATTTTCCCTTATAACCATGTTATAAGGGAAAATAATAACATCTACACAACACCTAACCCAAACCTGAACTTCTGTGAAGAAGTTCGGGTCTGGGTACCAAATTCAGTTTATCATGTGCGTGCAAAAGGCATTGCACCCGCGCGATAAAAACTGAACAATGGAACGCATTCGCAGTCAAAACTGACTGCAATTGGGTACCTACTCGCGCGGGTTTGCCGCAACGCATCTGAACCTTATCCGGACCTAATCCGGACACGCTCGTGTGAACTCAGCCTAACAATCAACATCTTGTAGCAACCATCAGTGAAAATGCATTGCACCCGGGTGCCTTCTGGTTTTCACGCAGCCCCATTCATGAAGGACGGACAATATAGGACATACTGCGTATTTTCCACAATGCAGCGATGCTGTGTGAAGAAACGAAGCTCATGTGGACAGACCCATTAAAATGAATGGGTCGGGATTCAGTCTGGATGTGATGCATTCACTTCACACATCGCACACGGACAGAAAACTTGCTTGTGTGAAAGAAGCCTGAACCAGTGGAATTAAAAGCTAGAGGAATATGGATATCCACAAAAATCAAGTTCACCAAACCAATATGACCAAACAAGAATAATATACCGCCCATTCCTATCAGTTTTGGAAAATATGATTTGAAAATTGATAGTTTTGTGTATTTGGATACAACTCTACCTAGAAAAGTGCAAAAACTGAGTGTAAAATCCACCACCAACCTATTCCGTTTTGACTTGGTGGAAGAAAGAAAACTTTTCTCTTTGTCTGCATGCAAAAAGGTGTGTAATGTAACAATTATTTGATGTTGTAGAAAACTATGCAAACCAATTGATTTCTTTCAGGAATTCACTTATTTTTCTTTTTCTTCAAAGATGTCCCTGGTAGATTTGGGGAAGAAACTTTTAGAGGCTGCTCGAGCTGGTCAAGATGATGAAGTCCGTATTTTAATGGCAAATGGAGCACCTTTTACTACAGATTGGGTAATTCTTCATATGGTGATTTAAAGGGAACCTGTCACCGGGATTTTGGGTATAGAGCTGAGGACATGGGTTGCTAGATGGCCACTAGCACATCCGCAATACCCTGTCCCCATAGCTCTGTGTGCTTTTATTGTGAAAAAAAAAACCGATTTGTTACATATGCAAATTAACATAAAAGAGTCATTTTCAAGTTCTGACTCAACTCAGGTTAATTTGCATATGTATCAAATCGTTTTTTTTACACAATAAAAGCACACAGAGCTATGGGGACAGGGTATTGCGGATGTGCTAGCGGCCATCTAGCAACCCATGTCCTCAGCTCTATACACAAAATCCTGGTGACAGGTTCCCTTTAAGTTGTTGGTGTTTGGTGGCACAATTGCTGTTTTGAAATTTGCGGTTTTATTGAATTTAAAGTGTAGATACATTGTATGAGCATCCACTGTATGTGGATCACTTGCCATATTACACAGGCTAGAAGCATAGGAGACGGGAGCATATTGTGTCTCGCCAAGGCATCTGCTTAGGGCCATATAGAGTCAGAATTCACGAGTCTTTACATAGACTTAAAAAAGACTTCCAACATTTTTTTCCTAAATAATATAGCATAGGTTGTTATTATAGAATAACATGGAGACTCTTGTTCATGTGCCATTTATGGGTAGCCTGCTTTCTTGATTTCCTCTTTCCCCCCCAAAGGGCAGCAAGTGACTAAATCAGTGACTATGTGATTCAGCTTCAGACTGTCCACTCCCCCCCCCCCCCCCCCGATTGTGATGGTTTCTCTCTGTTGGCTCTTACAAGCAGGAGGCAGGGGAGAGCAGGGTGACGCTGCATCACAAAGAAATATACTGGAGATTCTGCACATACAGATAGTATAGGCAGAAGGATTATAACTCTGCGGCTAATTTTTGTATGGATTTACCTATTATAGCATTGCTCTGCTCCATATAGGGCAGCATGATATCTTCAGCACCATTGTATACATTGCTGAAAGGGGGGGGGGGGGGGGCTGAGCCCCAAGAAGGGTGGAGCGTGGTAAAGAAGGGACTGGTGGTCACAGACACAGCTGCCTATTAGGAAAAACCGAGGTGGAATGAAACAGTACAGCCAGAATCTAGCTAGTGAGTTAGCATTAACTGCCCAGAAAATGTGCTTCTTTGTAAAGAGTATTAAGGCTACTTTCAAACTTGCATTTTGGCTTTCCGTTTGTGAGATCCAATCAGGGCTCTCACAAGCGGTCCAAAACGGATCATTTTTGCCCTAATGCATTCTGAATGGAGAAGGATCCGCTCACAATGCATCAGTTTGGCTCCGTTCCGTCTCCATTCCGCTCTGGAGGCGGACACCAAAACGCTGCTTGCAGCATTTTGGTGTCCGTCTGATGAAACTGAGCCAAACGGATCCGTCCTGACACACAATGTAAGTCAATGGGGACGGATCCGTTTTCTCTGACACAATAGAAAACGGATCCGTCACCCATTGACTTTCAATGGAGTTCATGACAGATCCGTTTTGGCTATGTTACAGATAATACAAATGGATCCGTTCATGACGGATGCAGACAGTTGTATTGTTGTAACGGATCCCTTTTTGCAGATCCATGATGGATCCACTCAAACGCGAGTGTAAATGTAGCCTGACATCTTCACATTCTTGTTTCATGTATTATGTGATACAAGTAACAGTTTAATTGGTTTTAGTTAACAATTCTCTCAACTGCATCCTGCATGTGTTCACATACGTTGAAGGCTATTCTGTCCCTTTCAGAGTGGAATACATCAGACTGTCTGATGGCTCGGTCTGTCGCTCTGTGAATGATCTGTTAAGATGAGACTGCTCATCTGACGGGGACTGAACACATGAAGGCTGCAGGAGAAGAGAACTGCTCACACTGCAAACATGTTATCACATAGTAGATGCAACACAAAAAAAAACATTTGATGCAAAGGTGTCTTTAAGGTTTAGCGTCTTGAACTATTTGGTCACCGGGATGTTTATGACATGATACGTAGACAGATTCTTATTTATGTTTCTGTGATTCCAGCTTGGGACATCTCCACTCCATCTAGCTGCCCAGTATGGCCATTATTCCACAACTGAAGTGCTGCTTAGAGCAGGAGTGAGTAGAGATGCACGTACAAAAGTTGACAGAACCCCTTTGCACATGGCTGCTTCAGAAGGACATGCAAACATAGTAGAGGTGTTACTCAAGGTAAGCAGCTCCGAAATATGTATGACTGCAGAAATAAACATGCTAAATAAACTTACTTTCTCTTCCCTGTTAATTGATTTCTTTTCTGGTTTTAGGCACATACAATTTAAATAGTCGGTATTATAAAATTATCTTATTACA
The DNA here is from genome assembly GCF_905171765.1 of Bufo bufo. Taxonomy (NCBI): domain Eukaryota; kingdom Metazoa; phylum Chordata; class Amphibia; order Anura; family Bufonidae; genus Bufo; species Bufo bufo. The sequence goes on from NC_053389.1 coordinate 666,501,186, forward strand.
GAAAGTGAATACCCTAATTTACACAAATTTAATACTGTGTAATAGCATTCTTTTCTATTAGGGCTCATGCACACAACTGTTGCCTGTTTTGTGATCCGCAAAACACAGTTACCGGCAGGGGTGGATTGGCCATAGACCTTACATAGACCATAGACCTTACAGGGGAATTTCCTGGTGGGCCGATGCCCAGGGGGGCAGCCTGAGCCCTCCTCACGGCCGGCCAGTGTAAGTTTCTGGGGATATATTTTGTGCTGCCGGCAGTATTTTGTGATGGACTGTGGTATTTGGCTCTGTTGGGGTGGTATAATGTGCCACAATTTGGTATTGCCGGCCCTGCCTTCCATCAATTTATACCTGACTAAAAAATGGGCCACTTTTAGTATTTTTTCCAGGGCCACTTTAAGTTCCCAGTCCGCCCCTGGTTACCCTGTGTGCACTCCGCATTTTGCTGAACAGAATGTCTGGCCCTTAATAGAACAGTCCTATCCTTGTCCGTAATGCAGACAACAGAACAGACATAAGGCCACGTACAGTACACGGTGTGCTATCTTGTTAGCGTGTTCATCGTGCAATCGGCGGCAGTATTATACTGCAAGATGATCGCTAATGAGCAGAAAATCTGCCCGTCTAATATACCCTTTAGTCCCTGCAGTTAAACAAAAATGTTCCAATTCACTGAAAGCAAGCAGAAATCTTTGCGTTATTGAAACAGGAAGCATATAATTTGAAAGTTGCCCAGTCTTTCTCTTATGCAGTAATTAAAGGGATTGTCCAGTGATCTAACATTTCTCTGTGAGATTATGTACAGTGATAACAGTTTTTTGATCGGAATCAGCTGTTCTGAAACTACAATTCCCAGAATGCTCCATTTGATTCTGTGAGAGTACTGAGAAGAGCAAGTATTAATGCTGGGAGTTGTAGTTTCACAACAGCTGGAGTGCTATAGGTTGCCTACCCATGGTCTAGATATTGCTGTTTGGTACTTGTTACAGTGCCCCATCTAATGTGACCTTGGCTGATGGAAAAAAAAGCCACTCCTAGTGTGCCCATTCTTATCGGCTGGCTTGTACAGTAGCCGTATTCACTCCACCACGTATGTACTAGAGCAGTGTTTCCCAACCAGTGTGCCTCCAGCTGTTGCAAAACTAGAACTCCCAGCATGCCCGGACAGCCTTTGGCTGTGCGGGCATGCTGGGAGTTGTAGTTTTGCAACAGCTGGAGGCACACTGGTTGGGAAACACTATACTAGAGCAGTGGTGGCGAACTTATGGCACGGGTGCCAGAGGCAGCACTCAGAGCCCTCTCTGTGGGAATGCACACCCTGGAAAAAGTCTATGGTATACCAATATGCCTTAGACTGTTCCTGCCATTCATCAGGACAGGGCGCAATATGAATGGCTCAGGAAACGCATTGAATGTAGGCAGGCTATTATAGCTAAATGATAAAGTACATGGAAGATATACTATATTGGACTGTAGTACTCAGGGTAAATTGCCATGTTGGCACTTTGCAATAAATAAGTGGGTTTTGGGTTGCAGTTTGGGCACTCTGTCTCTAAAAGGTTCACCATCACTGTACTAGAGGATCCCGGCAGTAGGGCTGAGCTATTGAAGATGTCTGACCACTGGCACTTGACACATTGGGGGGAATTGATCAAGCCTCTTGTGCCAGAAAAGTGGTATCAAAAAGTTGCATATATTTGCAAAAACCATTTCGTGATTTATTTATTTTTTTACTTTTGGGTCTTTTACACTACTCCATTTTATTTTATTTTTTCAAAGGGGTTGTCTCATCACAGACAATGGCGGCATGTCGCTAAGATATGCCCCATTGTCTTATAGGGTCCCACCGAGAACAGAACCGCCCTCCATTCATTTTCTATGGGGCCGCCGAAAATAGCCGAGCACTGGCTCTGCTATTTCCGTCAGACCCATAGAAGTGAATGGGAGCGGTGGGCGGTCATGCGCGGTGCGCTCCCATTCACTTCTATGGGGAGACGGCTTGGTGGTGGGTGGATCAGAGTCCTCCAGCCACCACCTTGTGGGGCTCCGTTCCTGATATAGGTGCGGGTCCCAACGCTGGAACCCGCACTTATAAGACAATGGGGGCATATCCTAGTGATACGCCCCCATTGTCTGTGATGAGACAACTCCTTTAAGAATGATGTAAAAAAAATGAGTCTTAAAGGGGTTGTGTCATTTCAAGGATTGGTGGCATATCGCTAGGATATGCCATCAATGTCTGATAGGTGCGGGTCCCAGAGGTGGCATATCCTAGCAATATGCCACTAAGGCTACTTTCCCACTCGCATTTTGGGCAGATCCGTCATGGATCTGCAAAAACGGATCTGTTACAATAATACAACCGCATGCATCCGTTTGTATTATCTGTAACATAGCCAAGACGGATCCGTCATGAACTCCATTGTAAGTCAATGGGAGACGGATCTGCTTTCTATTGTGCCAGATTGTGTCAGAGAAAACGGATCCGTCCCCATTGACTTACATTGTGTGTCAGAACAGATCCGTTTCGCTCAGTTTTGTCAGACGGACACCAAAACGCTGCAAGCAGCGTTTTGGTGTCCGCCTCCAAAGCGGAATGGAGACGGAACTGAGCCAAACTGATGCATTCTGAGCGGATCCTTTCCATTCAGAAAGCATTAGGGCAAAACTGATCCGTTTTGGACCGCTTCTGAGAGCCCATGACGGATCTCACAAACGGAAAGCCAAAACGCCAGTGTGAAAGTAGCCTAACGCTTGAGATGATATGACCCGTTTAACAAATCCCCACCCCAAGAAGTGAACACTTAGGCCCCTTTCACACGGGCGAGAATTCCACGCGGGTGCAATGCGTTAGGTGAACGCATTGCACCTGCACTGAATCCGGACCCATTCACTTCAATGGGGCTGTGTACATGAGCGGTGATTTTCACGTATCACTTGTGCGTTGCGTGAAAATCGCAGCAAGCTCTATATTGTGCACTTTTCACGCAACGCAGGCCCCATGGAAGTGAATGGGGCTGCGTGAAAAAACGCAAGCATCTGCAAGCAAGTGCGTATGTGGTGCGATTTTCACGCATTGTTGCTAGATGACTATTGGGATGGGGACCCGATCTTTATTATTTTCCCTTATAACATGGTTATAAGGGAAAATAATAGCATTCTTAATACAGAATGCATAGTACAATAGGGCTGGAGGGGTTAAAAAATAATATAAAAAATAACTTGCCTGTTCCAATTGATCGCGCAGCCGGCATCCTCTTCTTGCTTCTTCTTTCAGGACCTGCAAAAGGACCTTTTGGTGACGTAATCACGCTCACCACACGGTGACGTCAGCGCAGGTCCTGCTGAATAAAGATAGAATCTTCTATCTTTATTCAGCAGGACCTGCGCTGACGTCACCGTGTGGTGAGCGTGATTACGTCACCAAAAGGTCCTTTTGCAGGTCCTGAAAGAAGAAGCAAGAAGTTAATGCCGGCTGCGCGATCAATTGGAACAGGTAAGTTAACTACCATATCTGATCAGCTTCAAGACTGCATTATCATCAGAGACGACGTCAGTCAAAATGTGGACACTGAGGAGCTTGGCTTAGTGCCACGAGTCCTGTTCCCAGCATTTTTTTTTTTTTTCATGAACGTGGCCTTAAAGGCGCATTCACCATGAAAATCCAGTCCCTTCTTGTGTGCATCATATTCTAGGACAGGAGGAGCTGAGCAGAAAGCTACTTCTATTAGCTGCTCTGCAGTAAACCGGGGATCCCTATGCAGAGACCTGTGGGGAGAAGCTGTCTGCTGAGGAGGTGCACATTTCTGTACTCTTTGAGCAACACGTGCACTATGCTATTTCTATGTAAGAATATGTTGTAATTCCTCATGGGATCATATTTTACCAGCAAGTAAATGGCAAATATGCTTAATTTTTATAATCTATAAAATATGTCATGTATTGTTGGGACAATACCCTTCTAAGGGTCCATTCACTCGTCCGCAATTCTGTTCCGCATTTTGCGGAACGGAATTGCGCACCCATTTATTTCTATGGGGCTGCACAATGTGCTGCCCGGACCCAGAATTGCGGATCCGCACTTCCGGGTCCGCAATTCCGCTCCCGAAAAAAATAGAACATGTCCTATTCTTGTCCGCAATTGGACAAGAGTAGGCATTTTCTATTAAGTGCCGGCGAAGTGCGGTCCGCAAAATGCGGAACACACATTGCCGGTGTCCGTGTTTTGTGGATCCGCAAAACATACACTGACGTGTGAATGGTCCCTAAGGGATCAGCACACAAACAGCATTATCTCCTCTCCACAGGATAGGTGGTAAATGTCTGATCACAAGAACGCTGGTCCCTGAGTCCTCTGTGTAAATGGGCCGCTAGTGCTGGTAGTTGACTAGCGCTCCATTCACTTCTAAGGGGCTGACTGAAATAGCTGAGCACTCTAGCTGGCAGTCACATAGCAGTGAACAGAGCTGTGGTTACGGTATGTTTGTAGCCAAGCCTGTTTGCAAAGTATCGTTAAAAAATTTTTTTTAATGTAAAATAAAATTAGCGCTGCAGTCAGCTATTGATTATTTTAGTAATCAAGTATTCTACCGATTAATTCTACGATTAATCGAGTACTCTAATAAGAAAAAGCTAATTAAAAGAACGTTTTCTATAAAAACTCATCAGCTCCCTTGCCATCAGTTCCCTCTCCAGTGCCATCAGTTCCACCTCCAATGCAATTAGTTCCTCCAGCAGTGGCACTGCACCCCCCAGTGCCACCAGCTCCCCCTCACATTATACACTGCTGGTTTCTATGGTTACGACCACTCTGCAATCCATCAGTGGTGGCCGAGCTTGCATACTATAGGAAAAAGCACCAGCCTATGTGTTGTCCCAGGGTCCCGGCCAAGAGATGCTGATGCTTTTTCCTATAGTGTGCAAGCACGACCACGGCTGCTGGATTGCAGGGTGGTCATAACTAGGGATGAGCGAATCGACTTCAGATGTTTCATCCGAAGTCGATTCGCATAAAACTTCGTTCCAATACTGTACGGAGCAGGAGCTCCGTACAGTATTAGAATGTATTGGCTCCGATGAGCCGAAGTTATTGCTTCCCGAAGTCTTGCGAGACTTTGTGCAATAACTTAATACATTAATTTATACTGTAAAGAAACACTTCCCGAACTCTGGTTCGTTTCCAAGGTACCACTTGGAACCGAACCCGAGTTCAGGAAATGGTTTTATACAGTACAAATTAATTTATGGAGTTATTGCACAAAATCTCGCGAGACTTCGGGAAGCAAAAACTTCGGCTCATCGGAGCCAATACATTAGTAAGTGGCTTCTATTAACTTTCTCTACATAATAAATGCTATTTGCTGAAGAGAGACAACCCATTTTATACCATTTAAATATATTTTTAATGATTGGTAAGCCTTGCTGCTACTGTGAATGCCATATCTGTTATCTTTTCTTTGCATTTCCAACATAAAGTTTTCCCCCCTCTTTTTAGCATGGTGCTGACATTAATGCCAAAGATATGTTGAAAATGACTGCTCTCCACTGGGCGACAGAGCACAATCATCAAGAAGTAGTGGAACTGCTAATAAAGTATGGGGCAGATGTACATAGTCAAAGCAAGTTCTGTAAAACTGCATTTGATATCTCTGTGGATAATGGAAATGAAGATCTTGCAGAAATCCTCCAGGTGGGTTTACATCAGTGATTTGCTTGGGATTTATATAATCTCTTATTAAAGTGACAAGGTCCAATCCGGTATGTACCCAGAGAGCATTGCTGCTTCGTCATTAGTATTGGTATGTCAGTACGTACGGTATATGATGCCTTCATAAAATGAAGCTCTTAGGTGGGTCTCTTATTGTTCCTAAGCCTTCTTGGGACTGATCAGAAGCACCAGAATATATAACAGTTGAAGAGGTGATCAGGGCGAGAAAGAGCCTTAATATGAGCACTAATAGCACTTTTCATTGACATAGTAATTTAAAGAGGTTCTCCAGGGCTTTGATATTGATGCTGTATCCTCAGGATAAGTAATCAGTGTCTTATTTGTGGGGGTCCACTCCCTTTAGGAAAAGGCTGTGGTGCGCCTGTGAGCCCTTAGGACTCTTCCTAGGCCATGTGATGTCACATTCATTGGTCATGTGGCCTAGGCACAGCTCAGTCCCATTCAAGTGAATGGGGCTGTGCATCAATACCAAACACAGCCACTGAGTTGGACCCCCACCAATCTCATATTGATAACCTATCTTGAGGATAGAACATCAATATGAAAATCTTGGAGGACCCCTTTAACATACACCACACTCACTAGTTTCTTATTTGGTTTTCTCATTAGTCTGTGATATATATGGGGGTCTAGGTGTTTTAGAAACTAAATTGTGCTTTATTTTTGTGTTAGATTGCAATGCAGAACCAAATTAATACTAATCCTGAAAGCCCAGACACTGTAACAATACATACAGCAACGCCACAATTTTTCATTGGACCGGGGGGAGTAGTCAATTTAACAGGTAAGACAAAGAAAGCATGATTAGAATTAACTGTTGTAGTTGTATACGTCTATCTTACAGCTTTATCTGCAGTTGCAAGAAATAAAAATAGTTTGAAAGCGTTCGCCCCCAAAATGGGTTGTAGCATTTAAATCTGTTAGGCTTTGTTCACTGCGCACTTTTGGGGAATTTGTCCATGCTTTTTAAATATATTTCGAATGTATTTAAAGGGGTTGCCTGACTTATTACAAAAGTCCACCCAAGCAAGCAAATAGCAGAAAATAATAAAAGAATGTATACTCACCCATTACATCCAGCACCACTGCTCCGATTCCCCTCGTTACTGCACCCGTGACGTCGCCATTTTTACTGCAGTGATGAGGTATACCGCTGCAGTCAGTCACTGTTCTCTACAGTATATGACATGAGACCACCAAGGCCATTGGCTGCAGAAGACACATGGAATATACTGACACATCATTGCTGCAGTGACTATAGAGTAGCAGAGTCAGCAGAGTGGAATAAACTTTTGTTATTTTATGCTAATTGATGGCTTGGTAGAAATTTTAAAGGGGTTGTCCGGGTTCAGAGCTGAACCCGGACATACCCTTATTTTCACCCAGGCAGCACCCCTGATGTTGCCATCGGAGCATCTAATGCTCCAATGCGCTCCCTTGCCCTGCGCTAGATCTCGCAGGGCATGGGCTCTTTTGTTTACAATAACACTGTGTTCGGTGACGTCACCGGCTCTGATGGGGGTGCTTTAGCGCTGTCCTAGCCATTTTACTGGCTAGGGCAGCGCTAAAACCTGCTCATCAGTGCCGGTGATGTCACCGGGCTTCCTGGCAGCCCCATGGAGAGCCCCGGTACGTCACTGGAACTCTTGAAAATGCCTTTGGCCTGTGCGATTTAGCGCAGGGCAAAGGAGAGCATCGGAGCATGAACTGCTCCAATGCTCAAGTCAGGAGGGCTGCCTGGGTGAAAACCCCTTTAATATTTAATATATTTAATTAGCCTTTCATTTATGCTTTTCAATTTAGGATCCACTCTTGGTGGGGGATGAGTTGGCATGCAGAAAATGCACCAAAATTATAACAGCTGCTACTTCTTATTGACATCTGTATAGGTTGTTTGTATGTTTCTATATTAAAGTTGTACATGCTCCTTTTTTAGATGATAATGGGATTTCCTCTACGGTGCAGTTTGGCAATTCATCAACCTCTGTCTTGGCTACATTAGCAGCACTAGCTGAAGCTTCTGCGCCATTGTCCAATTCATCGGATACACCAGGTTCGTATATATCTTATTATTTGAAGGTGACAGTTTAAAAATTGCTGACTTTTTGTGAATTAAAGTTGAAACAAAATAATAGAAAAAAACACAGATGAACACTTCCCCACCAAAAAAGAAGCGACTTTCAAATAATCTTCATTAAAAATATGCTATAATTCTCGATCTACAGCTTCTGTGCAGACCTGTGTCTCCATGTTAGAGGGTCACTGAGTTTTCACAAATCTTTTGATGTGTCATAGTGATGTATCAAAGGTTTTGATCGGTGGGGGTCTGATTGCTGAGACCCCGCCGATCGCTGAAACCAGTAGAGAGAGTGTGCTGTGTGAGCACTTCTCTTTTTTGGTTCTAGCGATTGGTTCTTCTCGACACTCAGACCCCCTTTGATCAAAACCTTTGAGTTGCTATGACATACCAAAAGTTTTTGTGAAAGCTCAGTGACACTTTAAAGGGATTGTCCAGCCTTTTTTAAGTGATGGCCTATCCTCAATATAGGCCATCACTAGCTGATTGGCAGGGATGCGGAGTGCTGGACCTCCACCAATCAGCTGGTCTATGTCGCTTCATCGCCAGAGCACCGTCAGCATTGTAATGGAGTTCGCTTGTCACTGCAGTAGGGGACAGATTGACGGCAGTATGACTGCAGGATTGCTCTACACAAGGTGTGTTGTCTGTAACCATGGAGACACATAGATCTGCATAGCAGCTGTAAACTTTCTATGTTCACACTCTTACTTTGTCAGGAAAAATTTGCTTACATTACCAGAAAGCAATGCAGGTATAGACCTGTTATGTTACTGCAGTTAATTACATTCATAGGTATAATATAGGTTCTAAGAGACTGGATACAAGCTGAATATATCCATAGGGAATATGCGGGTTTATCTTATATAGGACATCAACAAATAATTTCCCTTTGTTTCCTGATATTTCCAGTGCACAAAGGGTAAAGCTTGTAAAAGAGAACTTTGGTCATCAATAGATTGCTAATTTCCCTGCAGAAACCCTTCACTACAATGTTGATGGTAACTCTGCAGCAGCAGCTATTCTCTCACTTCTCTTTTTTGGTTTTCATGGCCCTGAGTATGACATCCTAGGCACGTCGCCATTAACTTCAGCTGAACTGCAGCAGCATGGTGCACCTACCTCACTGAGTACATAGCTTACACTCTGTGGGAGTATTGTATCTGTCTAGCACTGGCCTTAGGGTCTTGTCATGATGAACAGCACATGATCCCTGCTGGGACAGTCTTGATGGTTCGCTGTTCATTGTGGATCGTGTAAACGTAGACAGTGCATGTGACTTTCATGTATCCTATTTAATTTCACTGGAATGCAATATTTACAATGCCTGCAGGGTATTCAAGCGTATCCAGTAAGTGGGCTTTAGGTTTTAACACCTTGAAAAGCTCATATGACAGATTTTACTTTCCTATCTGTTACAAATACACCCAGTGATGCAGACAAATATACTGTATATATTCCCTCCAACATGAATGCATTTTTCCAACACAAGCTAGCTAGGGCCAGACAGAATATGTAGATCAGTAGTTCAGGACAGACCAGAATGAGAGAGCAGGAAACTGACTGGTAACGATCCTGGTGACCATCTGTTTGTTATAGGTTATAGGGAGGACCACCCACAGAGTGTCGGTAGAGATGAACATTACATAGCTTTGAATACAATCAGTGGGAGGTGGTTCAAGTAGGACTGCTTTCACACAACAGTGAAAAAAAGGGATGGTAAAAACGGACTCTGTTTTTCATGGCCATTTTTAACCAATTCATGCATGCATTTTCCCTTCATCATTTTTAACAGCATTGAAAAATTTATGATTTTTATTCATATTTTAAGGCTACTTTGGCACTGGCGTTTTGGTTTCCGTTTCAGGGCTCTCACCGGCGGTCCAAAACGGATCAGGTTTGCCCTAATGCATTCTGAATGGAAAAGGATCCGTTCAGAATGCATCAGTTTGCCTCCGTTCCGTCTCCATTCCGCTCTGGAGGCGGACACCAAAACGCTGCTTGCAGCGTTTTGTTGTCCGCCTGACAATGCGGAGGCAAATGGATCCGTCCTGACACTCAATGTAAGTCCATGGGGATGGATCCGTTTTTACAGGCACAATAGAAAACTGATCCGTCCCCCATTGACTTTCAATGGTGTTCGAGATGGATCCGTTTTGGCTATGTTACAGATAATACAAACGAATCCGTTCTGAACGGATGCATGCAGTTGTATTATCTGAACGGATCCGTCTGTGCAGATCCATGACGGATCCGCACCAAACGCGAGTGTGAAAGTAGCCTAAGTTAAAACCCCAACCGCTGCAGCGAACCGTTGCAGTTCACTGGATGCAGCAGGACCTGAATCACGACACTGGGAGCGAAGGTCCTGCTGCATTCAGTGACTAGTGCGAGTTAAAGTGGATGAGGTGTTTTTTTTTTTTTTTTTTTTATTATTATTATTTTAACTCCTAAAAGACCCTTTTGGTCATTTTTAACTCCCATTAGATGAGTGCTATACGGTGTCTATACAGCTGTTGAAAAGAGCCCATTGATTTCAGTGTAGACATCTATTTTTGGACAGCCACTATTCACTTGCCATTAAAAAAAACGACCGTGTGAAAACTGCCATTTTTCACGGTTGTGTGAATAAACAACGGTCCTAGAAACTGGCAGGAGGTATTCTGTAAATGTGAAATATGCATGTGTAGCAGTGTATGCAGTCTATCACACAGAACCATTTTTATATAACTTTCTAGTAGTGATTGAAATTTGTAAGATTTTTAAATTGTGTATGTTCCTTGCAAGGCAGAAGCTTATCTGGGAATAAGAAAGTGGAGGCATTTTCACTTGAAAACCTTGTGAGGAAATAAGGCTAAAAATACATAATTGGGAACCTTTTTACATGTACCTCTCTAATTTAGTGATAGACGCTCACCGTATACAGCAGAATGTAGTCGGGATCCCACAATGAGACCTCTAGCCTTGAGCTGAGAAAGGTGTGGGGATTCGCTCTGGTAGACAGGGTGTGCGGACGCAGTACAGAGGCAAATTACCAGTTCTTGAATCAAACTTCTGTGTTTATTCACACATGAAGCAAAAACAAAACATCACTTTGCAGTCTTGGTGTTAGTCCACACACAATGGAAAGTCCACATAGCAAAAAATCACCTTGTTGGCACTTGGCAGATCTGCCTCTAGCAGTCCATAGCAGGCTTTAAGGGGGCCTGTTTCCCTTGCAGACGGGTCTCAGCCCTCCAGCACGGCACAAGCCTCAGATCCCAGCACACACACCTCCTGAGCTCCACTGTCAGACTGAGGTAATCCTCCTCACCTGGCAGTGCTGCTGGTTTTTAGGCCTGGCCAAACCTGACCTGGAGCATGGGGAGTAGACACCCACCCAGCACTTTGACTACTCCCAGTAAGAGCCGCCCTGGATCAGCTATACAGCCATACTAAATATTAAGGTATCAAACAGCAACTGCTGCTGACACATAAAAACCGGCTCTTACTCCACCAAGGCCAGGAACCTCGGTGACATGTACCTATCATCCACGATTCCTTGTACCTTCTTACAAAAGACAGACTGTTTATATACAGCTGGGAGATTTACTGTGTAACTATGCTGGATATTGTGCATTATGGAGAAGAGCTAGAGCCAGCAAATCATGCCACTCTCATGTGACTGCTTCTGGCTCTATGTGCGTCTAGTGAGAGACTCTGATGAAAGCTGGAGATACAAATGCGTGACAAGTAACAGCAGTCCCACCATCGATGTGCCAGACTGATTACAAAAACAGAATGCACTTCAAGTGTAAAAAAAAGTGGTACATGATTATCTGTAGCTGACCAGTTATGCCATATATGCATAGTTTCAGCTATGAGAGAGACAGATCACTCTTTTGTTTATATCAGATTTTAAACTGATGACTGTCCAAAGTGGTCAGCTGACTGATTGCATGTAATGCCAGTTTATGGGGAACTCCTGGCGGTATATTTGGAGAAGAGGGTGTTAGTGGACATGTTGATGATCCCATTTCCCACTGAAATAAACATGAACACTCAGCTGAGCATGCATGTGTATGGTGGAGTCGGCAGAAACAGCTGCTTTACCCTTTACAAGCAGCTGTCGTCACCCATATCTACCTGGACTGAGTAATAAATCTTATTACATCTATGCTAATATATATAATTTTATTTATTTCTTTTAAATAAAGTAAAATTTTGGAGTAATGTTCAAGCTTCTGGCCAGGTCTGTGCTGAAACCTCCAGGCTGCCATTCAGATACAGTATAGAATGCGTTGTCCTCACCTCAGTCTCTGTGTACAATCATTTTCTTTCAGAAAGCAAAACCGGGCAAGTGTGGGTGACTACAGATTTAAGGGGTCACAATTATGGTGGTACTATTGAATCAAAAACCATAGTTTTATACATTGTTTCATTTGAATAGATTGCTGAAAAAATCGATTTATGCTTAGATGGTGCTATTTGCAATTTGTAAATAATGTCACATAATTTGGTTATTCCATGCCTGGAGTCTGAAAGCACCCTTATTATCGGGATGACTGTCTATTGAATGCAATTGACTAATTAATTGTAGAGATGAAAGCTTGAATCATAGCAGGAATATCTTAGATCTTGGACTCTGTCATGACGTAAAAGGAAGACTTGGTACACAGAAAATAACAGAAATCAAAGAACACATTGGTGAGGTTTGAGTAGCTTGCCTTTATGGCAGATAATTGCAGGACAAATTTACAATTGGCTGCAGTTCCCCTTAAGTAAGGATAGCTATTTGGTTGAAATGTATGGAAGCTACTATACTACATGATGGGTGCATGATATCTATTATCTCACCAAATCCATATGTTGTACCAAGTAAACTTTACAAGGACATGGCATTTTATTTCTTTATCCATTATGCTTATGACCTGAACATTTCAATGTGACATTTTTTTTTTGTCTGGACAACCCTTTAATGCTAATTAACTCATTTGATTCCAGAAGAATGGATGGGATAAAATAATTTGATTATTAGTTATGCTACATACCGCATACATTATAAAATGAACAAAAAAACCGCAATTAGACTTACCGGTAATTCCGTTTCCTTGAATCCACCATGACGGCCCACCTTGAGATTGACCCTTGACCTCTGTAGGGGCAGGAACACATAGAGAGTTTAAGAACCCCCCACCCCTCCACCTCCTCAGTGCTTTACAATTACCCGAAAAGGTGGAACAAAAGTAAAAGGATATTAATCCATACCCTTAAACTCCTATCTATCCTAAAGTACGTAAGTATGAAAAGATATATTCGTAAGCATATATCTCCCCCTTTTTTTTTTTTTTTTTTTTTGGGAAGGGGAATAGTATGGGCCGTCATGGTGGATTCAAGGAAATGGAATTACCGGTAAGTCTAATTGCGGTTTTTCCATTTCATCCACCATGACGGCCCACCTTGAGACATAACAGATAACTAAAAGGGTGGGGATAACGCCTGTAAAACCCTCCGGCCGAAAAGAGTTTCATTCGAATCCGGAAGATTAAGACGGTAATGTTTTACAAAGGTATTGGTGCTTGACCAGGTTGCAGCCTTGCAAATCTGGTCAAGCGAGACTCCTCCCTTCTCAGCCCAAGAGGAGGCAGTGGCCCTAGTAGAGTGGGCCTTAACATTATCAGGACTGGGTATATTCTGGAACCTGTAACAATATTCAATGGTGGATCTGATCCATCTGGCTATGGAAGACCTAGCTAGTTTCTTTCCCTTATTTTTCCCCGAAAACTGAACAAGGAGATTGCCATCAACCCTAAAATCCCTGGTATAATCCAGGTACTGGATCACTGTATCCCTGACATCTAAGAGATGTAAATTAACACTAGACCCTGAAGATTCAGATCTGGGGATGGAAGGTAGAAAGATCTCCTGTTCCCGATGGAAGGGAGAGACTACTTTTGGGAGAAAACCTGGATCGAGAGTTAAACGGATGTGATCTTGGGTGATCTGGAGGTAGGGTTCCCTACAAGAAAGGGCCTGGATCTCTCCAATACGTCTTGCTGAGGTGATAGCAATTAAAAAGGCAGTTTTTAGGGAAAGGTGTTTTAAAGAGATTTCTGATAACGGTACGAAGGGAGGTTTTGTTAGGCCTTCTAGGACTATGTTAAGGTCCCAAGTAGGAGCCCTTGATTTCAGAGAGGGTCTCAATCTTGAAACCGCTATAAAGAACCTCCTGATCCATCTGTGGCTAGCTAGGCTGCAGTCATAAAAGGAGCTGAGAGCAGAGACCTGGACTTTCAGGGTACTAGGTCTTAGGCCCAATTCCAAGCCGCACTGTAGAAAATCCAAGATCCTATTGATGGGAGGGGAGGAGGTGTCTGGGCGCTCCACTCCTAACCAGGAACAGTATCTCTTCCAGATCTTTAGGTAGATGGCAGACGTCACATTTTTCCTACTGGCCCTTAGGGTAGATATCACTTTTTCTGAAAGACCCCTGTTTCTTAATGTCTCGCTCTCAGGATCCAGACTGACAGTTTGAATATCCCGGGGTCTGGATGAAGTAGAGGGCCCTGGACTAGAACATCTTTCTGGAAAGGGATTTCCTATGGATCCTCCAGCGATAGCTGTTTTAGAGTGGAGAACCAACTCCTCTTCGGCCACAAAGGGGCTATTAAGATCAGAGTAGTTGGTTCCCCTAGGAGTTTCTGGATGACCCTGGGAAGAAGAGGTATTGGGGGGAAGGCGTAGGCCAGGTTCCAATTCCAGTGTATCGATAGGGCATCGATTGCCCAGGGTCTGTCTTCCCGGTTTAGGGAGCAGGAGCATTCCACCTGCGCATTCTTTCTGGAGGCGAACAAGTCTACCTCCGGACGGCCCCATCTTTCCGAGATCTTCCGGAAGATGTCCCTGTTCAGAGACCATTCTCCTGGATCTATCGTCCTCCTGCTCAGGAAATCTGCTATCGTATTTTCGCAGCCCTTTAGGTGGATGGCGGAGAGAGATAAGACGTTCTCTTCTGCCCAGGAGAAGATTCTTCTTGCTAACGCACCCAAAGGCCGTGACCTTGTCCCTCCTTGATGTCGCAGATAGGCCACCGTTGTGGTGTTGTCGGACATTACTCTTAGGTGTTGCCCTTTTAAAAAACTCTCTCCCCTTACTAACGCCTCCAGGACTGCATACAGCTCTCTGTAGTTTGAGGATTTGACTCGTATCTCGGCTGGCCAGGAGCCCTGTAGAAGATGATCTCCAATCTTTGCACCCCAGCCTCCGAGGCTTGCGTCCGTGATAACCTGAACTGCCGGATGGTTCTGCCACTGTAGGCCTCCAAGCAGTCTTCCTCTTTCTTTCCACCAGTCTAGGTCTGTTTTTACGGCCTGCGGGATCCGGAAAGTCTTGTCCAGACTTACCTGCTTCCCGTCCCAGATGCCTAGGATCCAACTCTGGATCACCCTTGTGTGGCCTTGGCACCAGGCAACCGAAGGGATGCAGGCTGTTAGGCTTCCCAGGAGACTCATAGCCTTCCGGATGGAGCAACTGCGAGACCTCTGAAATGCTCGGATCTTTTCCACTAGAGTCGTGGCCTTGTCCTGAGGGAGGAAGGTTCTTAACAGGGATGAGTCCAGCTCCACACCCAGGAACCTTATTCTCCTGGATGGGATTAGGGTGGATTTCTTTAGATTTATGATCCAGCCGAGATTGTTTAGGAATTCCGAGAATCTTTGCGTAGCTCGGAGGTTCTCGGACTCTGTTTTGCCCAGAATCAGGAAGTCGTCGAGATATGGGATGATTGTAATTCCCTCTTGACGAAGATAGGCCACCATCTCTACTACTACTTTTGTGAAGACCCTGGGGGCCGAGGAGATACCGAAGGGAAGGGCCACATATTGAAAGTGATGGATTGATCCGTCTTGACCCTTTATAGCAAATCTTAGATACCTCTGAGAGAGATGATGAATGGGGACGTGGTAGTAGGCGTCCTTTAAATCGATCGATGTCATGAACGCCCCCTTCAGGATCAGGGGAATTATGGATAGGATTGTTTCCATCCTGAACCTCCTGTATAGAATGGACTTGTTTAGGGGTTTTAAGTTTATAATGGTGCGAAAGGATTGGTCTGGCTTTTTTATTAAAAAAAGGCTGGAATAAAACCCTCTCCTTTCCTCTGGGATAGGGACCCTTTGAATCACCCCTAGGTCCAAGAGGTCTTGGACGCCCTGCCAAATTTTTGGAAGTTCTGATCTGCGCTGGTGTGAGATGCAGAATCTTCCTGGGGGGACTGATGCGAATTCTATCTTGTAGCCCTGAGAGATTACATTTAGAACCCAGGGATTTGAAGTTACCTGTTCCCAGGAAGATAGAAAACCCATCAGTCGCCCCCCTACTCTGGCGTCACTGCTGTTTGTTTGGTCTATTTTGGGGGTTGAGTATGAAGCCTCTTCCTCTCCCTCCTTTGGGATAGCTCCATCGGCCAGTTTTCCCTTTCCCCCTGTAGGATCTCTGCTGAGGCTGGAATTGACGAAAGGGCTTCTTTTTAGAATCTTTCTCCTCTGGGAACCCCTTTTTCTTGTCTGCTGCCCCCTCTAGGATTTTATCCAAAGTGGGACCGAAGACAAATTCCCCTGAGAAGGGGATGGAGCAGAGTCTAGCCTTGGAAGCCTTGTCCCCGGACCAGGCCTTCATCCATAACGCCCGCCGGGCTGCATTAGAAAGAGCCGCATCCTTGGCTGAGAAGCGGATCGACTCTGCAGAAGCATCGGCCAGAAATGCAGTGGCGGAGCGTAGAAGAGGGAGCGAGTCTCTGATCTCTTCTCTTGGGGTTTTATTTTTCAGGTGTACGTCCAACTCCCCTAGCCATATATACATTGCTCTAGCAACAGAAGTAGCAGCGATATTAGTCTTGACCCCAAACATGGCTGATTCCCAGGATTTTTTTTTTTTAGGAGCCCGTCCGCCTTTCTATCCATAGGATCGTTCAACTGTGAGGAGTCTTCAAAGGGTAGAGCGGTCTTCTTTACTACCTTAGCCACTTGTAGATCCACTTTAGGGGTCTGATTGTAAAGTTTGCATTCAGTCGGATCAAAGCAGAGCCTGTTTCTGAACTCCTTAGGAACGCCTAACCTCTTCTCCGGGTCTGACCATTCTTCCATTATCATCTCCTTTTATATTTTCATTAATGGGAAAAACTATAGGGGATTTAGATCTAAGGCCCCCAAACATTTCGTCTTGTACCGTACGAGGTTTAGGGGTATCCTCGATACCCATTGTGGATCTAACTGCTCTCAGCAGCTCCTCCATTTCATCAGCGGAGAAGAAATATTTTTTATCCTCGTCCGGAATTTCCCCGTCAGACAAGGGTTCCTCATTAGGAAATTGTCTGGACGAGATGGAAGCCACTTCCACCTCCTCGCCCTCAGAGGAGGAGATAGCGGACAACTTGCGTTTCTTGGAGGGGATAGGAGTACTAGCGGGGGTTGTCAGGGTGGCTAAAGAGGACTTAATTTCGTCTGCAATAAAAGATTTCATTTCAGACAGAATATCTGGTTGTTCTTCTTTCCAAATTTCCGATGTGCAAGATTTGCACAACCTTTTTTTGTAGTTCTCAGGGAGACGCTTAGAACAAGCGCAGCATTTTAGGAGTTTGGACTTTGGCTTTGACTCCTTGCTGCCCTGGAGAGGAAACAACCAGATATGCCAATTAGAATTTCAATGTCAAAAGACTGAAAATATATACCCCCCAGAAGGGGACTCACGGTATTGGCAGTAGTGGGATCAGGGCCTTCCTGGCGGGGAGCAGGTGTCTCAGACATCGCGGTGCTGCAGGCAAGAGCTGGAGGGAACCGCGGTCTACTTTCCTTTTCAAATTTTCCCGGCGTCTGACGTCATCAAGCTGCGCCTCTAGTGACGGCAAGAGCCGGTGCCACACGAGCCTATGAGAGGATGCGTGCGGCGTCCGGCCTGCCTCCTCGCCGTACCTGCTCCCCCAGCCGGTCACAAGCGCACAGCATGCAGAGGAAGAACGTCGCATACCGCACACCGCGCGCCCGCGAATCCGGCACCCCCGACTGCTTCCCTAAGGAGGGAAGGAAGTACGAGAGGTATGGGGGAGGACCACAGGCCTCAGCATAGGCCGAGACGAGGGTCCTCGATGTTCCAAGCTGGCCAGCCTTAGCCCATGCCGCGGGAGGCCAGCTGGAGAACCTGCAAAGTAAAAACTAACGATGTAATCCTCCCTGAGGAGGATCCTCTCCACGTGTTGGCCCCTGTAGGGGCAGGAAAGCACTGAGGAGGTGGAGGGGTGGGGGGTTCTTAAACTCTCTATGTGTTCCTGCCCCTACAGAGGTCAAGGGTCAATCTCAAGGTGGGCCGTCATGGTGGATGAAATGGAAAGCAAACATTTGGCATTGAAATTCTGCTATCCCAAAATTGTTTTATAATGATAAATTGTGTATTTAGTGTTTTGTTTTTTTTTTGTTTTTTTTACTTTGCAGCATGTGAGAATTATTTTCCTCTCCTAACACTTTCATCCTTTTGAAAATCATCTTGTTTTAGGAATTTTACAGTTTAACTCCATTCCATGCACTTTAAGGCGAGACACACACACACACACACACACACACACACACACACACTCAAGTGATTTCAGTTTGTGAAACTAGCATGTGGCAGTGTGAGGTCCCGTTCTGACCTCTCCAGGATCTCCCAGCATTAATAATGATTTATAATGTAGCGTGACCCGGAGGGTCTTGGAATCTGTTGTATTACACTAACCGCATTATATCAGTGTAATTCAGTAGTTTCTATAACTCTAAGGGTTACATGGCATTATAAATAATTTTATAATACTGTGTGAGCCTGTCAGAGGAGCGGAGGCCAGAATGGGACGTCTCCATGACACACTTTGCAAGTTTCGCACACTGAACAAAAATACGGTGTGTATATATATATATATACACTCACCTAAAGAATTATTAGGAACACCATACTAATACGGTGTTGGACCCCCTTTTGCCTTCAGAACTGCCTTAATTCTACGTGGCATTGATTCCACAAGGTGCTGATAGCATTCTTTAGAAATGTTGGCCCATATTGATAGGATAGCATTTTGCAGTTGATGGAGATTTGAGGGATGCACACCCAGGGCACGAAGCTCCCGTTCCACCACATCCCAAAGATGCTCTATTGGGTTGAGATCTGGTGACTGTGGGGGCCATTTTAGTACAGTGAACTCATTGTCATGTTCAAGAAACCAATTTGAAATGATTCGAGCTTTGTGACATGGTGCTTTATCCTGCTGGAAGTAGCCATCAGAGGATGGATACATGTTCTCATTCTGTTTACGCCAAATTCGGACTCTACCATTTGAATGTCTCAACAGAAATCGAGACTCATCAGACCAGGCAACATTTTTCCAGTCTTCAACAGTCCAATTTTGGTGAGCTCGTGCAAATTGTAGCCTCTTTTTCCTATTTGTAGTGGAGATGAGTGGTACCCGGTGGGGTCTTCTGCTGTTGTAGCCCATCCGCCTCAAGGTTGTGCGTGTTGTGGCTTCACAAATGCTTTGCTGCATACCTCGGTTGTAACGAGTGGTTATTTCAGTCAACGTTGCTCTTCTATCAGCTTGAATCAGTCGGCCCATTCTCCTCTGACCTCTAGCATCCACAAGGCATTTTTGCCCACAGGACTGCCGCATACTGGATGTTTTTCCCTTTTCACACCATTCTTTGTAAACCCTAGAAATGGTTGTGCGTGAAAATCCCAGTAACTGAGCAGATTGTGAAATACTCAGACCGGCCCGTCTGGCACCAACAACCATGCCACGCTCAAAATTGCTTAAATCACCTTTCTTTCCCATTCTGAGATTCAGTTTGGAGTTCAGGAGATTGTCTTGACCAGGACCACCCCCCTAAATGCATTGAAGCAACTGCCATGTGATTGGTTGACTAGATAATTGCATTAATGAGAAATAGAACAGGTGTTCCTAATAATTCTTTAGGTGAGTGTGTATGTATGTATGTATGTATATATGTGTGTGTGTGTGTGTGTGTGTATATATATATATATATATATATATATATGTGTGTGTGTGTGTATAATCACTGTAAGGCATTTCTGTGTGTACTTACATTCTATTTCCATTGTATTATCTAGTGGTGGCTACGGAAGAGGTTGTAACTGCTGAGTCCGTTGATGGCGCAATTCAACAAGTTGTTAGTTCTGGTGGGCAGCAAGTCATCACAATAGTGACAGATGGCATCCATCTTGGTAATCTTCAATCATCAAGTGGCATGGGTCAACCAATTATTGTCACAATGCCAGATGGTCAACAAGGTAAGTAAAGAAATGCAAATGTTGCTAGTGTTTGAATATAAATGTTTGCAGTAAAGGACTGGTGGCTAATCAGTACAGTAAATTGTGAGCCTTCCTTCATCCCCAAAATATAAACTAAGTTATTTTGCTTACTCCTTAACGCAGAATGGTGGACTGTGACCATGACATCTGAGCGGTTAGACAAAGAGACAGGGTTCCCTTCTGTTCTCTGGGCAAAGTATCTGCTGAAAAATCGCAGGGATCCAATCTGTTGCAATGACAGCCTGAGCCTTGTGAAGGCTCCCAGGCCTGTCATGGCAAGCTGCCTGCTAAGCCATGCCTTTGGCAGGGCTTGACTTGTAGCCAATAAAAATCCACTAGACTGCAGTAGTATTCTATTGTAGTCTATGATACAACCAATCAGAGGATCTCGTGTTTAAGTCCTGTAAGGGGACTAAAAAGTAAAGTAAAAGAAATTTAAAAAAGTAAAAAAAAAAATACACAAATATAAAAACTTCACATCACCCCTTTCCTAATTTTACATATAAAAATTAATTATGGTACATAAGAGGTATGGCCGCATCTGAAAATGTCCGAACAATTAAAATTAAAACTTATTATAATTTTTATTTTTTGCGTTGTGGATGCCATAATGGAAAAAAATGTCCCGCCCCCCCCCCCCCAAAAAAAAAGGAAAAAGTAATCAAAAGTTCAAATGTCCCCCAAAATTGTACCAATAAAAACTAAAGCTTGCCCCTGCTAAGAGAATGATTTTTTTTTTTTTTTTTTAAGTAGTAAAACATAATAAAGGTACATTTTTTTTTCCCCCATTAACATGCATTAATGCCGGCCCCGAGTGTTCCAGCAAAACGGATCCGTTTTTGTGGTCTGCGCATGCTCAGACTGCAAAAAATATGAAAAAAATAAATGCCGGATCTGTTTTTCCGTATGACACCGGAGAGACGGATCCGGCATTTCAATGCATTTGTCATACGGATCAGACAAATGCTATCAGTTTGCATTCTTTTTGACCAATCCGGCAGGCAGTTCCAGAGATAGATCTGCCTGCCGGAATCCTCTGCCGCAAGTGTGAAAGTACCCTAAAAACTAACTAAAATAAATGTGGCACCTCTGTAATCGTACTGACCTACAGAATAAGGTTGTTGTAATTTTTAGTGCATGCGCTTTTTTCAGTTTCACGCCACAGATAATTTTTTCCAATACAAGACATGGTAAATTAAATGGTGCAATTAATAATTGCAACTTGGTTCATCAAAAAATACGCCTTCATATGGTTATGTGAATGGAAAATGTAAAACATTATGGCTTTTGGAAGGCAGTGAGGAAAAATTAAAACGCAAAAACAAAAAGGGGTTAATATCTGAGCATACATTTGCTTTTATTGTTGTAGTATTGACGGTCCCTGCAACTGATATTGCAGAAGAAACTGTAATCAGTGAAGAGCCCCCGTCTAAAAGACAGTGCTATGAGATCATTGAAAATCGTGTGGACTCTGCTGAGATCGAGGTAATGTCTACGGGTTTAGCGTCTCAATATCCACTGGAAATCCGATTTTGAGCTGTATGCTCACTATATAGTCTCTACAGTGGCATATTAGATTCTGTAGCCCCGTCCTGCTTTACTGGCTTGTTTATTACATGTGAGGCTCTAGTGTAGTCTTATTAGTGTAACTGAAGCTATCTCATTGGAGGGAAATCATTAACATACCCTTAAAAGCTATGGACATTTAAGTAAAAAAAAAAAAGTTTCACTCTGTTCCAGGCTGATATTTGAATTCCTTTATTCATTTTCAGAACTTCTAACATGTAGGCTGTACCCTCCTTTACATTTTTCTGATATGGGCATGTCCCTCTCAGTAATACATGTTGGATGTGAGGTCTGTTTGGCCAGGGTTTTTGCTCTCCCTCTTTGCTCTGCATATTCTCCTGTGCGCTCCCTTCTACGCTGATACGGTACAGCCTCTTGCCCATCCTGCAGAACTTGGGTTCCATCATCCCTTTCCACACTCTGTGTACAGCCTCCTCCTACTCCCTGCTGCTATCTCTGAGGCCACGTCCACACAGTCATTGTTAAGGTCAGTGATTATCATCAATGATGGCCAAAACCAGCATTGGAGTCTACACAGAGATGAGGGATAGTGGGAGGATTTGCTCCTGTTCTGTGTTTTTGACCTGCCCCTGGTTTTGGATCACAGTGATGGAAATTACTGACCACACACGGTATGAAAGCAGCCTTACAATGAGAGAAGGGAGGGAGAGAGCCATCACAGGCAGGAGCGGTTTACAGTTAGCTCTATGTCAAATTCAGCATGGCGAGAAACCTGTTCTACACTGCAAAATGCCAGGAAGTTGGGAATGAAGACTATTTAGTAAGTTGTTTGATTTTTGCATTTAGGTAGCAAAAGAGTAAAACAAAAACATATACTGCGAAGGTGTCCATAGCCTTTAATAATTGAACTTTTTCACTACTCATTTATTTTGTTTGCTTAGAATTTGCCAATGTGTCCAGCACATGCATTTTACAACTTTAAAAAAAAAAAAATTACCAAACTTTTAAATGCCTGACACTTGACGATGTGTTCCTCTTTATTGTGCAGTTTTTGGAAGGAAGATACCTTATGAATATACAATATCTCTGATTTTACCATTTACATGATGTGAAAGTGCCTTCAGCTATCACAGGTGTGCGGTTCTTACAAATTTAACAGCACTTTGGGGTGTCACTTTCCAATATTTCCACCATCTTTTTATTTTTATTTTTATTGGTTCTCTCTGTCACACCTATCTTTGATGCTTTGGTTTTGCTTACATAAAGGCCTCTAATGCTTCAGAAGCTGAGGAACAGGCCTTTTACTTTTTATTCAGCTGGAATTACACAAATCAAAAAAAATTAATCTTTGAGCTTCTTTTTTTCAGGCCTCGGGCTATGCCATCAGTCAAAGAGGAATTGAATTTTTTACGCTTATTTTCCTTGCTCCTGAAATATTAATAGTACTAGTGTATGTAGTGCTGGGGACAGGCGGCACATGGTCAGTACATGGCATTGAGTCTTGCTTCACATCACACTGTGCTCATAAAATTAAAGGGGTTATACGTGTTTCCTTTTCCCTGTGCTTTCCCTGCCAGGCCCTGCAACTTACTAATGTACTTGCACTACTTTTTCTGTCTCACTCCGGAGAGTGGTCACATGACTGCGCCCTTTGTGTGTGTGTGTGGGGAGGGTACGGTTGAGCGGTAAACCGGTGTCAACGATATACCGCAGTATTAAGAAACGGCGATATCGCTGTTTCCAAATAACCGTGGTATTTGGTGACATCATAGGAGCGGTAATTTGTGTGCTGAACGCTCCTAAATCTGTGTCAGCCCGCCCCTGCATCGTGCATATGCGTACCGTACATTTTACTTCCTGCAGCGGCCGCAAAGTCAGTCAGCAGTCCGTGTCCAAACCAAGGTGGGGAAGAGGAGTGAGAGACCCTAACGGCCCAGGTGTCAGAAATAAAGGTTGTACTGTCTGTCTTCTGCGGCCCTGGCCCTGCCTGCAAGCTGCACTGCACATGGTGATGGCACTTGATAAACTATAATGTCTCTCTGTGTCCCCCATACAGGAGCAACAAGAAGACATTACTGTATGGGGGCCACAAAACATTATTATACTGATGGCGGCGGGGTTACAAATTGTTGTCCCATACAGTATGATGTCACCTTGTGGCCCTCTTACAGTTTAGTTCCCAAGTCCAGACAGTATAATGTCTCCTGGTGGCCCCATGCAGTATAGTGACTCTTGTGGCCCACTGCCTGCCGAGCGGCCAGCCCATATAGTATATAATGTCTCCTTGTGGCCTGCTGCCTGCCCATACAGTATATAATGTCTCCTTGTGGCCTGCTGCCTGCCCATACAGTATATAATGTCTCCTTGTGCCCTGCTGCCTGCCCATACAGTATATAATGTCTCCTTGTGCCCCGCTGCCTGCCCATACAGTATATGTTTCCTTGTGCCCTGCTGCCTGCCCATACAGTATATAATGTCTCCTTGCGGCTGCCCCCATACAGTATAACGTCTCCTTGTGGCTGCCCCATACAGTATAACGTCTCCTTGCGGCTGCCCCCATACAGTATAAAGTTTCCTTGTGGCTGCCCCAGTGCCCCATACAGTATAATGTATTGTGGCTGCCCCCATACAGTATAATGTCACCTTGTGGCTGCCCCCATACAGTATAATGTCTCCTTGTGGCTGCCCCCATACAGTATAATGTCTCCTTGCGGCTTCCCCCATACAGTATAACGTCTCCTTGCGGCTGCCCCCATA
Organism: Bufo bufo; assembly: GCF_905171765.1. NCBI lineage: Eukaryota > Metazoa > Chordata > Amphibia > Anura > Bufonidae > Bufo > Bufo bufo. Next base: position 666,525,602 of record NC_053389.1, read on the forward strand.
CAGTATAACATCTCCTTGCGGCTGCCGCCATACAGTATAACGTCTCCTTGCGGCTGCCCCCATACATTATAATGGCTCCTTGCGGCTGCCCCAAACAGTATAATGGCTCCTTGTGGCTGTCCCCATACAGTATAATGTCTCCTTGTGGCTGTCCCCATACAGTATAACGTCTCCTTGTGGCTGTCCCCATACAGTATAACGTCTCCTTGAGGCTGTCCCCATACAGTATAACGTCTCCTTGAGGCTGTCCCCATACAGTATAACGTCTCCTTGAGGCTGTCCCCATACAGTATAACGTCTCCTTGCGGCTGTCCCCATACAGTATAACGTCTCCTTGCGGCTGCCCCACACAGTATAATGGCTCCTTGTGGCTGCCCCCACCCAGTATAATGTCTCCTTGCGGCTGTCCCACACAGTATAACGTCTCCTTGCGGCTGCCCCCACACAGTATAACGTCTCCTTGCGGCTGCCCCCATACAGTAGAACGTCTCCTTGCGGCTGCCCCCATACAGTATAAAGTTTCCTTGTGGCTGCCCCAGTGCCCCATACAGTATAATGTATTGTGGCTGCCCCATACAGTATAATGTCTCCTTGTGGCTGCCCCCATACAGTATAATGTCTCCTTGTGGCTGCCCCCATACAGTATAATGTCTCCTTGCGGCTGCCCCCATACAGTATAATGTCTCCTTGCGGCTGCCCCCATACAGTATAACGTCTCTTTGCGGCTGCCGCCATACAGTATAGCGTCTTCTTGCGGCTGCCCCCATACAGTATAACGTCTCCTTGTGGCTGCCCCCATACAGTATAACGTCTCCTTGCGGCTGCCCCCATACAGTATAACATCTCCTTGCGGCTGCCCCCATACAATATTACTGTTCTGGTTCTGGTCAAGCTGCCAGTTCGGTTGATGTACTGCTCCAAATTAATTAATGTTAAAGGGGTATTCCCATCACAATGATCACTGTTAAATCTGTTAATGATTTGACAGTGATCATTTTTCTAAATACATTTTATTACCCAATTCCCACCCTTTTTGAGAATATAAGTCCCCTCTTACCTGATTGTTGTCTTTCGTCGGCCCTGGTTACGGCCACCTCTCCTGTCGAATCCCGCCAGGCCGTGCTTGCGCAGAAGACTAAAGATTCTCTCCCGGTCGAGCCACGCAATGTCCTGAACGCGCACGCCGCCGCGCATGCGCCATGATGACTTCTTCCTGGCCAGTATAGTACAGAGCCGCGAACGCGCACGCCGGCTCTGTACTATACAGACCAGGAATAAGTCACCATGGCGCATGCGCATTCAGGACATTGCCCGGCCGGGAGAAAAACTTCAGTCTTCTGCGCAAGCGCGGCCTGGCCGGGAGAAGACTTCAATCAAACACCGCCGAATCCAGGAAGTGAACGTCGCGCTGGACGAAGGTAAGTATGAAAACTGAACATGGGAATACCCCTTTAAGTATACATATACTGAGAGATCAATACTGAGACAACACACAGCTGGAGGTCATAACAGGATCTCTGCTTTATTGCCGAACAGCAGACAGTATATAGTACAGGAATAAGTGGGGGGTGTACGGTGGCGTATATCTTTTCTATTGGCTATAAACTCTGTATCTTCTGTCACATCTATGTGCAAGAGGAAATTCCCCCTCCCCCTTCCAGATGGGGGAAGCTGTTACTTTCTGTCTCTTTGAGGCTGCTTGCTTGAGCTGAACGGAAACCGTCTTGTGACACATGATAAATCAAAGAGCAAGATTCTTGTTATAGGCATTGGCTGGGTACCTGACCGCCATTTTAACTACAGTATAGTTCTCAACAAGCAAGTATCCATTTTATATCAATAGTCCATAACATAATGTCTCCTTGTGGCTGCCCCCAACAGTATGACGTCTCCTTGTGGCTGCCCCCAACAGTATGACGTCTCCTTGTGGCTGCCCCCAACAGTATGACGTCTCCTTGTGGCTGCCCCCAACAGTATGACGTCTCCTTGTGGCTGCCCCCAACAGTATGACGTCTCCTTGTGGCTGCCCCCAACAGTATGACGTCTCCTTGTGGCTGCCCCCAACAGTATGACGTCACCTTGTGGCTGCCCCCAACAGTATGACGTCTCCTTGTGGCTGCCCCCAACAGTATGACGTCTCCTTGTGGCTGCCCCCAACAGTATGACGTCTGCTTGTGTCTGCCCCCATACATTATAACGTCTCCTTGTGGCTGCCCCCATACATTATAACGTCTCCTTGTGGCTGCCACCATACATTATAACGTCTCCTTGTGGCCGCCCCCATACAGTATGACGTCTCCTTGTGGCTGCCCCCATACATTATAACGTCTCCTTGTGGCTGCCCCCATACATTATAACGTCTCCTTGTGGCTGCCACCATACAGTATAACGTCTCCTTGTGGCTGCCCCCATACAGTATAACGTCTCCTTGTGGCTGCCCCCATACAGTATAACGTCTCCTTGCGGCTGCCCCACACAGTATAATGGCTCCTTGCGGCTGCCCCCACCCAGTATAATGGCTCCTTGCGGCTGTCCCACACAGTATAACGTCTCCTTGCGGCTGTCCCCATACAGTATAACGTCTCCTTGCGGCTGTCCCCATACAGTATAACGTCTCCTTGCGGCTGTCCCCATACAGTATAACGTCTCCTTGCGGCTGTCCCCACACAGTATAACGTCTCCTTGTGGCCCCAAGTGTTTTTTCTTCTAAATGGGTATTTATCACTTAGTGGGGGGGGGGGGGGGGGGGGAGATAAAATTACGTTCACTGTGTGGTAAAAATAATATAATTTTATTATCTGGGTCACTACAATAATGATAATGCCACTTTTCTATATATTTTTAATATTTTTCTCCTCCTGCAGCCTTGTTTTACCCGCCATTATTCCCGACTCGATTTCTGACAGTGATTTCTCCTCTGTTGCTTGGACTAATGTTGTCATTGTTGTCTTGTATGAAAGCCTGGACTGTCAGCTTTCAAACAAGACCAGTTGCTACCATTCAGGAGATAGCAGCATTTAAAGCAGCCCTCCCCACTCTACTTTCTGCCCGAGCCCAGCTTGGGCAGAACAGTTGGCTTCTTTTCCCACTGCCCCAGCTGGACTCAGGCAAAACAGTTAGGTGGTTAAGAAATAACTCGTTTTGTCATTTTGCTTATTTATTTATTTGTTAAAGCAACAGTATTCTAAGTAATTATTAAGAATGTAAATGTTACACAAACTTATACACGCCTTATTTCTTATGTAGTGTGTTAAAAAGAGAGTGGCTCATGGTGATCGACCGCTTTAAATTTTAGCATCTGTTGGACGCTCTAATTCAGGCAAGCCAGTTAGTGCACCATTTCTCTAAGCTGAAGAGAGCACGAACCGTGTACAAATCCTGTGACACCGTGGGCTAGGGGCAGCCAGGGACCAGCAAAAACTACAAAAAACGCACTGCATAGAAACTGCGTTTTTGAACAGTTTTAGTTTGCCCCACATAATGGTATGTGGATTTTTTTTTATTGTGCCTTTTATCCACTTCCAGGGCCAAGCCTTTGCGGTATAACAAAGAAAAATGGTTTGAAAACAGCAGATTTGAATACAGTACAGTTTCCAATGTGGTTGCAGTTTTCTCCTTTCTTGTTAAAGGAATAGAGCTGCAAATAAACCCCATAATAATATTGCCAGAAAGGATATGTAGCAGTTTTTTAAAATGCCCCTTGGAGAACACTGGTGCCAAATTCTTTTAAAGGGCTGCTCCACTTGCGTCATATCAGTTGGTCACATGACAATAGGGGGGCAGGTCACTGCTGCAGCGGGTGTCAAAGCAGATGTTGACAGTGGGGGACCAGAGCAAGACAGCCTAGGAAGGGGAGCAAAAGATTCAGGACCCACGGCTGGGAGCATGTAAAGACCCAACACTTTGCAGGGAGGTTTGCCAACCAAGCCACACCAAAAGGGGGACAAGCCCTTTAAGGCCTCTTTCACATGAGCGATACAGATTGTGTCAGGATCTGTTCAGGGAAGAACTAATGGTTTTGCACACAAGTTCAGTCAGTTTTTTCTGCAATTGCGTTCAGTGTGTAAGGCCCCTTTCACACGGGCGAGTATTCCGCGCGGATGCGATGCGTGAGGTGAACGCATTGCACCCGCACTGAATACTGACCCATTCATTTCTATGGGGCTGTTCACATGAGCGGTGATTTTCACGCATCATTTGTGCGTTGCGTGAAAATCGCAGCATGCTCTATATTGTGCCCCATAGAAGTGAATGGGGTTGCGTGAAAATCGCAAGCATCCGCAAGCAAGTGCGGATGCGGTACGATTTTCACGCACGGTTGCTAGGAGACGATCGGGATGGATACCCGATCATTATTATTTTCCCTTATAACATGGTTATAAGGGAAAATAATAGCATTCTGAATACAGAATGCATAGTAAAATAGCGCTGGAGGGGTTAAAAATAAATAAATAATAATTTAACTCACCTTAATCCACTTGCTGGCGCTGCCGGCATCTCGTCTGTCTTCTTCTTTGCTGAACAGGACCTGTGGTGAGCATTCATTCCAGGACCTGTGGTGATGTCACTCCGGTCATCACATGATCTTTTACCATGGTGATGGGTCATGTGATGGATCATGTGATGACCGGAGTGACATCACCACAGGTCCTGGAATGAATGCTCACCACAGGTCCTGTTCAGCAAAGAAGGAGACAGACGAGATGCCGGCAGCGCCAGCAAGTGGATTAAGGTGAGTTAAATTATTATTTATTTATTTTTAACCCCTCCAGCGCTATTTTACTATGCATTCTGTATTCAGAATGCTATTATTTTCCCTTATAACCATGTTATAAGGGAAAATAATACAATCTACAGAACACCGATCCCAAGCCCGAACTTCTGTGAAGAAGTTCGGGTTTGGGTACCAAACATGCGCGATTTTTCTCATGCGAGTGCAAAACGCATTACAATGTTTTGCACTCGCCCGGAAAAATCGCGGGTGTTCCCGTAACGCACCCGCACATTTTCCCGCAACGCCCGTGTGAAAGAGGACTTAGTGTTTTTTGCAGCAATTTTTCCTGAATGCAATTATTATGTGTGAAAAAACCTTTCTATCGAATCCGGGCAGAAGCTTCAACATCAGTTGCTACAGTAGAAAAATAACGTATTGGTTGTACTAATCAAAGATGAGACGCCCTATAGGTTTGAATAGAACAGCAGCATACATACGTGTCCGCCACTTCATTCAAATGGAAGAACATGGGTCTCCCTTATAGTGACTGGCTGGGGCCCCTGTGGCCAGACCCTGCCGAATAAACACTTATTCCCTATCCTGTGGATAGGGATTAAGTTGTTGAACAGGACAACCCCTTTTTGTGCCAAATTTTGTCTAAATGCACTTTATAGCTGTATGAAGTATAAATTCAATACAGTGCATTTATTTTCTGTGACCAAATCTGTGTGTGCTATGGAAGAATTGGGAGAATTTATTGTGAGGGTAATATTTAAAGTCCGTTTTGCTTTAGTCTGTGTCTGCACACTTTGCGCCAAATTTATCAAATCTTGTATAATGTATAAATTTGGCGTATATTTAAACCTAATTTTTTTTGTGAAGAAATGCTGCTCCATCTTTCCTACTCCAACCTCCCTTCCTCCACTGGGAAGTTTACAAATTCATGGTGATAAATCTGGAGTGAAAATATTTAGCATAGCAAACCATTACCATTTCCCAACCACTTTTCAAAAGTGAAGTGAGTGGTGTAAAAAGTTGCACATTTTTTAGAGCTAAGCCCAGAAAGTCACAAAGCCCTATTTTGTGACTTTTTTTTAAAACCAGATTTGTGGAGTTCAGGGCTTGATACATTAGCCCCCTTATTTGTCCAGCGCACTCTACTCTAGAAATATAATCTGATTTTATGATGAGAATATGTGTGTGTTGGTAAGCATAATAATCACTTGAAACAATCAGCCCATTCCAACAGAATATAGGAAAAAAATATGGCTCGAAAATGTTTCCCCAAATAAGTGCCCAAACTTGTCTTTGCAGGTTCTTCTTGGTGATTGCAGATCATGTGCAGTGAATCAGCCTTCCAACTTTTACTATGAAATAATGAAAACTGAGCCTCATGCACACGACCGTTGTTTTATTCCGTGTCCGTTGTTCTGTTTTTCATGATTTTCTGCAGACCCATTGACTTTCAATGGGTCCGTTGAAAACTCGGCTAATGCACCGTTTGTCATCTGCGTCCGTGATCCGTGGTTCCAGTCCGTAAAAAAAATATAACCTGTCCTATTATTTTTGCGGAAAATGGTTCGCGGACCTATTCAAGTCAATGGGACCGCTAAAAAACACGGAGGCACACAAGATTGTCATCCGCGTCCGTTTTTTTTTCCTATCATTTGCACGGCAAACCTTCTTAGATTTTTTTTTACTTTCCTTTATGTCTGGTGATCCTCCAAAAATAAAGGAAGACACACGGAAACAAAGACGGAAACGGATGACGGAACAACGGAACCCCATTTTGCGGAACGGAACACAACAACTGTCGTGTGCATGAGGCTTAACAGTGATGAAGTTGCTGATTGTTTGTGACTTTGTTAGGCTACTTTCACACTTGCGTTTTTGTCTGATCCGGCAGGGATCAGCAAGAACGCTTCCGTTACTGATAATACAAGCATCCGTTATGAACAGATTTGGTTGTATTATCTTTAGCATAGCAATTATGGATCCGTCATGAACTCCATTGAAAGTCAATGGGGGATGGATCCGTTTTCTATTGTGTCAGAGAAAACTGATCCATACCCATTGACTTGCATTGTGGGTTATGACGGATACGTTTTGATCCGCATCCCATTCCGGACAGAAAACTACAGCTTGCTGCAGTTTGCTCTCCGGTATGAGAACACAACCAAATGGAACGGAATGCATTTTGGAGCACTCCATTCTGTTCAGTTGCGTTTTGTTCCTATTGACAATGAATGTGGACAAAACGGAAACGTTTTTCTCCAGTATTGAGACCCTATGACTGATCTCAATACCGGAAAATGTAAACGCAAGTGTGTAAGTAGTCTTATAGAGGCACAAATACAGTTAGGGTCCATTCACACGTTCGTGGTGTATTGCGGACAAGAATAGGGCATGTTCTATTTTTTTTCCAGCGTTGCGGACCGGAAGATCGGGGCCGTGCATAGTGTGCTCTCCACATCTATTCCTGCCCCATTGAGAATGAATGGGTCCGCACCCGTTCCGGGATATTGCGGAACAGATGCGGACCCATTCCACGGACGTGTGAATGAACCCTTAGGGCTGTTTCACACGAGCGGATGCTGTGCGTGACATCCGCTCCGTGAATGACAGCCAAGACCCGATGCAGACTGCAGAGGCACGGAGCATTAACATGATTGATAATGCTCCGTGCCTCTCTGTCATCTCTTTACTACGAAATCACAGTGAGATAAAGTTGTCACTGTGATTTCGTAGTAAAGAGATCACAGAGAGGCACGGAGCATTATCAATCATGTTAATGCTCCGTGCCTCTGCAGTCTGCATCGGGTCTTGGCTGTCATTCACGGAGCGGATGTCACGCACGGCATCCGCTCGTGTGAAACAGCCCTTAAGGAAAGCTTTTTATATAACTGAGGCCTTATGCCATTTTTGTGCCAACAACCCTGACAAAAAAAATGCTCCAATGTGCTAATTTGCATATGAATAAAATGCAGATATCTCTGCAGCTAATTAACATTAAGACAAACGAAAGTTTTTAGTTAGCATGATCAACCCTACCAGGCAGTATGACTGGTTTAATAGGGTTGATTATGCTGACAGAGACTCTTTATTGAGGTGATTATATGCACTGTTTGTTTCAGAAGACAGCATACGTTGGTTAACAGAGGCTGATTGTACACTATTAAAGGAATTATTGGGGAATTAAGAAAATAAAATTAATGAAAATACTTAAATATTACTTTCTTAGAAATACATTCCCAAATATCTTTCATTAGTTATAATGGCTAGTTTTGCATGGGGAGCAATCATCTGGAGACATAAAATGGCCACCATCTTATTAGTACACACAAAACCTGTCCTAATCACACAGCAGGACAAGATACTTCAGATGACTGAACTATAGAGCTGCCTCATCCATTTCTCCTACTTGTCAGGTATTATGATGATCCTGAATACAGTTTAATATGATCTTCAGCTGAATCTCTGTAGGAGAAAGCTGAGGAGACATGAAGAGCAGAGTGGAGGGTGGGTATGATGCTAAAGAGCAGCAGCACTTGTATGCAGTCTCCATTACCACAGCCCCACATTACGACAGTCTGTCCTGTCCGTCCTCTCTGTCCTTCATGTCTCCTCATGAACTCCATTCCTAAAGAGGGATCATAATCCCTGATGAGCAGAGAGGAGGATGAGGCAGTTTTTTAGCTCAGTGTTGTGAAGTAACTTGTCCTTGTCTGTGATAAGGACAGGTTCTGTGTGTACTAATAGGCGGCCATTTTATTTCCCCTGATTGCTCTCCAGACAAAACAAGCCATTATAACAAATGAAAGGTATTTGGGAATATGTTTATAATAAAGTAATATTTAAGTATTTTCATAATTCCTGGAGAATTTAATTCCCTGTACCCCAGAACACCAAATCTAGTGACATTGACCCTCCACTTCAATGAAAGCGATCCTGTCATCTCTACAATGCTGCCCTTGCTGATAGTTTAGTGACAGACCCACTGATTTCGGCTGGCTGTCACTTCTGTGCTAGAATTCAGTACTTTCACAGTACTAGGAGGACAAACTTTGCAGTGCACACCAGCACTGCAAGTGAGATGAGACTCGTGGCTCCGCCCGTCCACGCATCCTAAAAATGACAGGCAGATTTCTTTCCTATGCATAAAATGAATGAAAGCTGCCAGTCATGGGGAGGGCGAGGCCACAAGTCTCATCAAGCTCCTTTCCATCGCAGCACTGGTGTGCGCAGTACTGAGAAGCACTGTAAAAGTACTGAATTCTAGTCCAGAAGTGTCGGCCTGCTGAATTCAGCAGGTCTGCGGACAAAGGGAGCACCCCTTTTAGTGACTGAATTAGAGCATCGCCTGTTACATTGATAACTGCATTTCTCTTCGGTTGGCATCTTTTACTAGGCCCATCAAGAGAACAATAGAGCTATCATAGTGTTACCCCAGTTCTGTGCCGATTATTATCATGAAGGTTACCTTGGAGAAAACATCTTCCCTTCACAGCCACACTTATCTATCTAGGGGGGCCTTATCATTTGTGATGACTGCTACAGAAGCACAGTATTTTGAATATAAATTTGAGTCGTATGGTACTGCTGAAATGAAAAAGAAAACGTTTTCTATGAATTTTGTGTTTAAAAATACCCATTTCTGACAGAAGTGCACCTTTAATTTGCATAAAATAAATCTATGCCAGTCTCTTTGATTGCATGATCTTAGAATGTAAAGAGGGTTGATGGGAAACGTAATTACTAGGCTGTGTCTGTAAAAGTTGGGATCAGGTACTGTATTTGCAATTTGTAAACCCAGCGTGGGGGCTCATGCCCACGAACCTAAGGGCTCTGTGCCCATATTGCGGACTGGAAACGGCGAGTCCGCAATATATGGCCACTGGCCATGTGCACTCGGTGCTGCAGATGCGGACCCATTGACTTGAATGGGTCTGCGATCAGCAAGATATGGCCAAATATAGGACATCCTATCTTTTGCGGAGCAGAGGGCACGTATCGGAAGCCCACAAAACACTGCAAAGTGCTTTTGTGGGCTCACGGGTTTCGTGCTTCCGCTCTACAAACGATAAAACATGTCCTATCTTTTACTGTATCTTGCGGATCGTGGACCCATTCAACTTAATGGCTCCACAGCACCTAGTGCACACAGCCGGGGCCCGTGCACTATTTGCGGTCCACAGCACGGGCACTGAGCCCTTACGTTAGTGTGCCTGAGCCCTTAGTTTGTATATCTGTTTCTTTTGCTAGGAATGGTCAGTGATTGCAGTAACGCTTATACAATCTTTAAAGGGTTATTCCCATCTGAACATTTATGGCATATCCACAGGATATTCTATAAATGTCTAATAGGTGTTGGTCCCTACTCAAGAACGGGGCCGGGAATGAAGAGCAGGCCGCGCATGCATGTCTGTCTCCATTCAATGCTATGTGACTTCCCATAGTAGCCAAGTGCGCTTACTCAGCTGTTTCTGTAAGGCTCATAACCGTGAATGGAGGGAGCTGCACATGCACAACCTACTCTCCCTTTTTGGCGCGGTGTGATGGGTATGTTCTTGATATAGGAGTTGGTCCGAGAGGTTAGACCAGGACCTAGTAGACATTTATGGTGCTGGTCCAGATGGAAAACCCCTTTTAATAGGATTCCTTGCTTTGGAACTTTTTTTTTATTTTTTATCTTTCAGTAATTTCTTGTTGGCAGCATGCAATGCTGATTTCTTACATTAGTTATTGTAAAACTGTTTTTCTCCTTTTTAAATTTTTTTCGGCCTGCCAGATTCCAGAAACTTCTGGGTCAGAAATCTATATTGTGAATACTCAAGAGTTCTCTCAGGTACCTGTATACATTTTAAACCAGTCTTGTATGTTTCCGAGAGAATCTCTGGACAAACCCGTCTTCTCCAGCTTTTGTGGGTGATGTGTGTATGATTTTGGTTTCTTTTTATGTTTCCTGACCAATAAAACTTTTGTGTGCATGAAGCCCTATCCTTTCTGTGTGGGACCTTTTTTTTTGCCTTTCCCATTGGCTTTCATGTAGTCACCCAAGTTTTATTTGATTTATCAATTTTATTTTCTTGTTTGCCTTTTGAAGCAGTCAATAATTCTGGATGTATCTGCTAATAATGATTCTAGTTTTGTATTATCATTCAGCAGCCACCTGTATTCCTGGGTAGTTACGGTAGATAAGCGTCTGATATATACTATAACCAGTATCCATTTGAAGCTTCACATCAGATTTTTTGCTGTTAATTACAGAGCTGCTCAGATACGCCCAATAAGCATTTTATTACATTTTATAGCCCTTCATGTATTTGTGCCCATTGATCGCTGGATTTCAAACAATATCAATATGTCAGCCATTCATGTGTGGTAAAGTGGACCTGTTACCATTAGTATCAGGGTATTTTTGTAGCATCTGCAGATTTATTTCTGCATACAATTGCCATTTTTATGTGCTGTTTTCCACTGACCTTTTATTTTAAAGGGATTCTGTCACCTGGATTTTGCCTATAGAGCTGTGGACATGCTCTGCTAGATTGTCACTCGCATGCCTGCAATATCCAGTCCCCATAGCTCTCTGTGCTTTCATTGTGTCCAAAAAAAAACGATTTTATATGTATGTAAATGAGGCAAGTAAGGTGCCCAAGGGGCTGTTACTAACGTTTCTGGTGCCCAGCCACGCCCACTGTGAAGGAGCCCAGCACCACCCCGCATCCGCCGAATCTCCTCCTTGCTCCCCGACGTCACAAAGTTAGAGCGCCGTAATCTCACAGCTAGCGCATGCGCAGTTCGTTCCCTGAGGCTGGTGCCAGCACAGGGAAGGAACACTATGGCGGCACTGACATGCGGCGTACTTGCGCATGCGCGAGATTACGGCGCTCTAACTTTGTGACATTGGGAGGATATTCGGATGATGCGGGCGGTGCTGGGCTTCTTCACAGTGGGCGTGGTTGGGCACCAGAAACGTTAGTAACAGCCCCTTGGGCACCTTACTTGCCTCATTTACATATATATATCAAATCGTTTTTTTGACACAATAAAAGCACACAGAGCTATGGGGACTGGGTATTGCGGATGTGCTAGCGGCCATCTAGCAGAGCATGTCCACAGCTCTATACACAAAATCCAGGTGACAGGTTCCCTTTAAGGGGTTGTCAAGATTATGAAAAATTTAAGCTGGTGTAAAATAACAAATGAAACAGTTTCAGTCCTCTGCTCCAGTCTTTGTTTACAGAGCTGCCGCGTACCTTTAAGGCATATCATTGGCCTTAAAGGTAAGCTAATGAGGCTGCAGTAGTCACGTGATGTCAGCCCTGCAGCCCTGTAGATAGAGCGGTGGGAAGGACCTAAATGTCAGCACTGGAGCAGCAGATGATTCAGCAGGTAAGTATTTAAGTACCTCCTTTTTTTATTTAGTTTTTATGCTCTGTCTCACTTTTTTTGGAATCTTGGACAACCCCATTAAAAAAGTTAACGGACATAGATTACAATTCTAGTTTACTTCATCAAAAATACAATAAAACATTGTTATTTTGTTATTTTATTTCTTATACATGAAAGGAATTGGTCCACTTTAACAATGCAGGCTCCAGGCCTGAGATGTTCTACAATAGCATGATTGTAAAAATCCCTTTATTTTCTCTTATTCACAGGAAAGAGAATCCCTTCAGAAGCAACTAGATGAGGCCAACAGAGAAGCTCATAAATACCGCCAGCAGCTGTTCAAAAAAGAACAGGAGGCAGAGGCCTACAGACAGAAGCTAGAAGCCATGACCAGGCTGCAGACTAATAAGGAGGTGGTGTAACAGCTAGTGGACATATGGGTTTTCATATTTTCATTCACAAGACGCCCCAATCTTTTCTGTGTGCTTTTGTGTGCCACAAGTGGGACACGGATATCGTGAGAACAGATCTCCAGCAAGAACACTTATCCTAATAGTGCTGGTCTTAATAAGGTCAACCCTTGTGAAAAGTATTTAAAAAATACTGTAAATAGTTTTTTTGTTTTGTTTTATTACAATTAGCATATTTGTTGATTCTGGCTTTTGAAAGCTGCAGAGAATACCATGTCAAAGCTTTGACAGCATTCTGCGTGTAAGAGGGCAGCGACGTACCTCTCTCTCCATTGTGCACCTTCCGCAAAAATGGGCAAACGCCTCAAATCTGCAGTGCTTTCTTTAAACAGATCAACGTGGCCTTTGAGCTTACCATTTCCTAGTGGAAATCTTTGTACAGCTTTTCATTTGTGTCTCCTATTATTTGAACCTTTATTTCTTTTTCTACTAAGCAAAAATTTTATATGTTTAACTTCTGAAACATCCAGGTAGATTTACATGTATATGAAGCTAATATTTTTTGAGAAGAAACTTTTGTACATATGATGCATGCATTTTTTCTATTTCTGCACATATCGGGCTGTGCTATCTCTCATGAACAGGCATTTATCTTTATATATGGAATGGTCCTTTTCTATACACTGATAATTGGCTTGTTACATCTACCATAGTCCACCAGACTCAAATTTGGGGAACCTAGCGGGCTACAAAGCGTAAAATGGCTTCCATCGAAAAGCTTTTATTAACACGTACAGATCAATGCATCTGGAGAAGAAGATAATGAGATCTTCAGATCCTTAATTGCTATTTCGTAAGGCAGACGTGTCAAGGAATTATTGAAATGGTGGCTTAACTATCCTTATTTGAGGAACAGTTCGTTTAGTCTTCATGTTTACCTAAAACAGGGCAGGTATGGTTTAGAGTTCTGCTAGGCTTTGGGATATGGAAAGCATAAATTACATTTAACCTTTTTTTTATATTCATTCAGTAAGTTTATGTTATCCTTCTGGCACATTGTTTCTATGCACAAATTACGAACTAAATATTTTTTTTTTAATCAATCACATAGATGTTCTGACTTTATTCCAAGAAAACAAAAGGAATGATAAGTAAAATATTCCTGTTATTACACAGAACTGTCATTGTACAATGTAATTATGTTATCATTTTGTTAAAATTAAATATGCAATTGTTTCCTTTTTTCATGAAAATAATGTGACAGAGTATTAAGTACAAAACAATCAAAATATATGAGGGTATTATTTTTACATGTGGCTATCTCTTATTGCAGTTAGCTATCTGATGGAATGATGGATACCAGATTTATATCATATTTCACAATACGAATAACCCATATTTATTGGGTTGAGGAATTAAAATCTAAAATAAAAGTGGAGTAACTTTGGATATACTATTCTTTTTGTTCTGATTTGATTTCATATTCCCAGTTCATAGCTAGTGGTTAACAGCGGACAGCAGGTTTACAATGCACCGCTCGCTGGTAACTGCAAACCAGAAGTCAAAATCTGTTCAACGTTAGTAAAGAATATGTAAATAATTTGCAAAGCTGCTTAAAGGGAGTCTGTCAGCACATTTTCCCCTTTTTAACAGTTCCCATAGCGCTGTAGCCGCAACACAGATGATTAAAACGGTACCTTTATATGCTTTTGTGGACTTGTAAAACTACCAAAAACGAACTTTGATGCATATGTAAATGAGGGCTCGCAAGTGCCCAGGGGCGGAGTCCACCGCGTTGGTGCCCAGGCATCTCTGCCTCTTCGGCTCTTATCCCCGCCCAGCCTCTTCCTCTGCCCGCCCATCTGTTTTCTCTCCCCCTCAGCGAGATCCCGCGCCTGCGCACTGACTTCCTTGGCTGGGGCATGCGCACTGCGATGCCCATTGCTGGTACGGCATCGCAGTAGCTTATGCGCATGCACCGGCTAACGGATCATGCAGATAAATTTACCTCTCTGTATGATCTGTTAGCATGCGCATAAAGCTACCGCGATGCCGTACCAGCAATGGGCTTCGCAGTGCGCATGCCCCGGCCAAGGAAGTCAGCGCACAGGCGCGGGATCTCGCTGAGGGGGAGAGAAAACAGATGGGCGGGCAGAGGAAGAGGCTGGGCGGGGATAAGAGCCGAAAAGGCAGAGATGCCTGGGCACCAACGCGGTGGACTCCGCCCCTGGGCACTTGCGAGCCCTCATTTACATATGCATCAAAGTTCATTTTTGGTAGTTTTACAAGTCCACAAAAGCATATAAAGGTACCGTTTTAATCATCTGTGTTGCGGCTACAGCGCTATGGGAACTGTTAAAAAGGGGAAAATGTGCTGACAGACTCCCTTTAAAGAGGTTGTGTGTTGTTCTTCAGCAAATAGCATTTATTAAGTAGACAAAGTTAATACAAGGCACTTACTAATGTATAGTGATTGTCCATATTGCCTTCTTTGCTGGCTGCATTAATTTTTCCATCACATTATACACAGCTCGTTTCCATGGTTACGACCACCCAGCAATCCATCAGCGGTGGCCATGCTTGCATACTATAGGAAAAAGTGCCGGCCTCTCTAGTGGCCGGGACAGTGGAATCTCACATAGGCTAGTCTAGGATTAAAAGGGTGGTCGTAACCATGGAAACAAGCAGTGTATAATCTAATGGAGGAATGAATCCAGCCAGCAAAGGAAGCAATTGGGATAATAGCAATACATTAGTAAGTGCCTTGTATTAACTTTCTCTACATAAAAAATGCTATTCGCTGAAGTGACACAGCCCCTTTAACTGTTTAGCTAGGTTTTTGTAATTGTTTAGAAAATGACCTTTCTTAAAAATGTTTAAGAAAAAAATGCTGAGAATGGTGTAAAACAAGAAAATGCCAATTTCTGTCACTCCTATTAAGCACTTTCTGGTTCCCTGCTAGTCTCTACTTTCTGACCCCTGTTGACACACAGGAAATGACCACCCAGTCACTGACTCCAGTGGTGCCCAACCTCAGATAGCGATTTGGCTAAAAAATTGGTTCCTGTTTTATCCAGAGGGACCCATCAAGTCTAGCGGGGAATCGGAAAGCATCATAATAGGTGCACCGGTGGATCGGTAAGGTGAGTATAAATTAGTTTATTATTTTACACCATTGTCAGACTTTCATCAAAAATGTATTTTGGTCAGACAATCCCTTTACCCCTGTCCCTTCTGCCTCGGTAATATTATTTGCTCTCAGCCATTTGACAGCATGAGTATCATCCAGTCCACAATGAATTTGCTGTTTCCTTAGCATGACAGCAGTAAGTATATTTTAGAGGGGGCACTCATATGTACACATTAGGGGAGACTTATCAAAACGGGTGTAAAGGAAAACTGGTTTAGTTGTCACATCAACCAGTCAGACTCCACCTTTCATTTTTCAGAGCTTCTTTGGAAAATGAAAGGATCAGATTGGTTGCTATGGGCAACCTAACCAGTTTTCCTTTACACCAGGTTTGATAAATCTCTCCCAGTGTATTGTTTAACTTTTACTTCTGTTATTTATTTTTTAATGGGCATCAGCAGACCAAATATATTAATGAAATGTACTACCGCCCAGGAAATCCAGAGATGTGCCACTATTTAACTTAGAGATCAGTAATGAGGCTGTTTATATATAAACATGTTTACTGGGAGAAAATTGTTCAATTGTCCATAGATTGGTTGTCATGTCTAGAAACGCATTAAAGATCTTATATATAAGGGATTCTATGATCTTGTAAGTTGTGAGTCTTGTAACATCGTATGCAGCTAAGGCTACTTTCACACTGGCGTTTCTCGGTCCGCTTGTGAGATCCGTTTCAGGGCTCTCATAAGCGGTCAAAAACGGATCAGTTCAGCCCCAATGCATTCTGAATGGATAAGGATCCATTCAGAATGCATCCGTTTGGCTCCGTTCAGCCTCCATTCTGCTCTGGAGGCGGACAACAAAATGCTGCTTGCCGCGTTTTGGTGTCCGCCTGGCGATGCGGAGCCAAACAGATCCGTCCTGGATTACAATGTAAGTCAATGGGAACGGATCCGTTTTCATTGACACAGTATGGTGCAATTGAAAACTGATCCGTCCCCCATTGACTTTCAATGTAAGTCAGGACAGATCCGTTTTGACATAGACTTTTTTTTTTTAAGAATAATGCAAACGGATCTGTTCTGAACGGATATAAGCGGTTGCATTATCGGTGCGGATCAGTCTGTGCAGATACAAGATGGATGCGCACCGAACGCAAGTGTGAAAGTAGCCTTAAGTGAGAGGTCACTTACAGTGTGCATTTGGATTCTGAACAGTTTGGGATGTGATTATACAGAGATCCAAAGAGCATTTCAATAACTTGAAGGCTGAAGATTCTCACACCTTATCACTTATCTTCTGTTAAAATTAACCTATCCATTTAAATGCAATGGCTGAACAGACGTCTCAGCAACTCTTATCCATCTCCTCTCAACTTCTTCATAGCCATGCACACTCATCTTTACCAAGTGTGTATGTACACTGCCTGTCAAAAAAAAAAAAAGGTCACACTCTAATATTTTGTTGGACCGCCTTTAGCTTTGATTATGGCACGCATTCGCTGTGGCATTGTTTCGATAAGCTTCTGCAATGTCACAAGATTTATTTCCATCCAGTGTTGCATTCATTTTTCACCTAGATCTTGCATTGATGATGGTAGAGTCTGACCGCTGCTGCGCAAAGCCTTCTCCAGCACATCCCAAAGATTGAATCCTGGCATTGTCGTCTTGGAATATGCCCGTGCCATCAGGGAAGAACAAATCCATGGATGGAATAACCTGGTCATTCAGTATGTTCAGGTAGTCAGCTGACCTCATTCTTGGAGCACATACTGTTGCTGAACCTAGACCTGACCAACTGCAGCAACCCCAGATCATAGCACTGCCCCCACAGGCTGGTACAGTAGGCACTAGGCATGATGGGGGCATCACTTAATCTGCCTTTCTTCTTACCCTGGTGCGGTCATCACTCTGGAACAGGGTAAATCTGGACTCATCAGACCACATGACCTTCTTCCATTGCTCCAGAGTCCAATCTTTATGCTCCCTAACAAATTGAAGCCTTTTTTTCTGGTTTGTCTCACTAATTAGTGGTTTTCTTAGGCTACACAGCTGTTCAGTCCCAATCCCTTGAGTTCTCTTCGCATTGTGTGTGTGGAAATGCTCTTACTTTCACTATTAACCCCTTAAGGACTCCGCCCTATTTCACCTTAAAGACCCGGCCATTTTTTGCAAATCTGACCAGTGTCACTTTAAGTGGTGATAACTTTAAAACTCTTTCACTTATCCAGGCCATTATGAGATCGTTTTTTCGTCACATATTGTACTTCATGACACTGGTAAAATGAAGTAAAAAAAAAATATTTTTTATTTATAAAAAAAATACTAAATTTACCAGAAAATTTTTAAAAATTGCAAATTTCCAAGTTTCAATTTCTCTACTTCTATAATACATAGTAATACCTCCAAAAATAGTTATTACTTTACATTCCCCATATGTCTACTTCATGTTTGGATCAATTTGGAAATGATATTTTATTTTTTGGGGATGTTACAAGGTTTAGAAGTTTAGAAGCAAATCTTGAAATTTTTCCGAAATTTTCAAAAACCCAATTTTTAGGGACCAGTTCAGGTCTGAAGTCACTTTGCGAGGCTTACATAATAGAAACCACCCAAAAATGACCCCATTCTATAAACTACACCCCCCAAGGTATTCAAAACTGATTTTACAAACTTTGTTAACCCTTTAGGTGTTCCACAAGAATTAATGGAAAATAGAGATACAATTTAAAAATTTCACTTTTTTGGCAGATTTTCCATTTTAATATATTTTTTTTCCCAGTTACAAAGCAAGGGTTAACAGCCAAACCAAACTCAATATTTATGGCCCTGATTCTGTAGTTTACAGAAACACCCCATATGTGGTCGTAAACCGCTGTACGGGCACACGGCAGGGCGCAGAAGGAAAGGAATGCCATACGGTTTTTGGAAGGCAGGTTTTGCTGGACAGTTTTTTTTTACACCATGTCCCATTTGAAGCCCACCTGATGCACCCCTAGAGTAGAAACTCCAAAAAAGTGGCCCCATTTTAGAAACTACCAGATAGGGTTGCAGTATTGTTGGTACTAGTTTAGGGTACATATGATTTTTGGTTGCTCTATATTACACTTTTTGTGAGGCAAGATAACAAGAAATAGCTGTTTTGGCACCGTTTTTATTTTTTGTTATTTACAACATTCATCTGACAGGTTAGATCATGTGATATTTTTATAGACCAGATTGTCACAGATGCCGCGATACCTAATATGTATACTTTTTTTTTTATTTATGTAAGTTTTACACAATGATTTCATTTTTGAAGCAAAAAAAAATCATGTTTTACTGTTTCCATAGTCTGAGAGCCATAATTTTTTCTGTTTTTTGGCGATAACCTTGAGTAGGGTATGATTTTTGCGGGATGAGTTATACAAAAACTAAAAATTTTCCAGTTACAATTTTATAACTAAATTTTATAACTAAAATTAACCCTTCATGTGTATGTGCTCCCATGTCCCCCCCCAAGCTAGACGCTCTGGGGGGGCTCATTCATGGAGGCACACTACACACAATAATCCCCGATACACATTGACAATACTTAAACAAAATAACACATCAAAGTTGCATGAAAAGGCCACAATGCTTTATTATGAGTTACCAATAAATTACCTTAAAATTCATTACTCAATAAATTAGCATAAATAAATAATTTAACCATTAAAACTCAGTCCATTAACCATTAAAAAACACAATCCACTCAGCTGTAGCTGAGCGATAAATCCCACACGCCACGCCTTAAAAAGGCGAGGCCCCCCACAAGCATTGCAGCCCTTTCTCAATAGCGTCCTCCAAACCTAAATTAAAAATGTAAATTCCAATTTCAGACAGGTGCACATTATCCGACCTGAAAAGACCTATCTCCCATCCTTCCAGATCAATATTCCTGTAAGAGAACCCGCCAAGCAAGGGCATGAATTTATTCATGGCTCTATTAACCCTTTTACGAATTTTTTCACAGAAGGAATACTCTTTAAAAGACCAAACCAAGCGAGGCACTATTTCAGAAAAAAACAAAACAGTGTCTGGCAACATGCATCTCAATAATGACAAATCCCTCTTCATTTCCCATAATAACCTACATGTCTTAATTTTACCTAAATCGTTCCCGTCCACATGAAAAATTAAAATATTAGGATGGGGAAGACTAGCGCATAACTTTTGTATTTCACGTAACACACCGCTCCATCCCATTCCTCTAATACCCTGCCAAAACACCTGCAAGGATGAGCCATCAAAAGATAAGTTTTCAGTGTACGTTCTCTTCTCTGCTCTCTTCTGGCCCCAGTATATATACGACGGGCCCAAAATCCAAACAATTATCTGACTCCCTGAAAAAATTGAAAATAATTTAGTCTGGTCATAATAAATCCGGCCTAACATATAATCTAACTCTATTTGAATCCCAGCGACCTATCCTTTTGATGACGGCATCATCTAACCCGAACCTAGCTGCCTCCGTTGCTGCACCAATTCTAAAGGAATGTGAAGAAATTTTTAAAGAACTCAGCCCAAGTGCCGCCAAGCATTTTTTAAGTACAGCGCTAAATAGAAATTTAGTCAAGGGAAAACCATCCTTATGAATTAAAAAAGGGGCCGGACCAGACGGACGAACCTCAAGCCAAGCACGAACCATGCCAACTGGACACAATGAAGAACCCACCCACTCGTTCAACCTTATAATTTTGCCCCTCCCATATTGATCCGTCTTTGAACGCTTCAACAAAATTTCAACAAAACCGGTATTTAACACAACCTCCTCCATTTTTAAACCAGAACATACCGAACGACTGGCAGACACTAATTCACTAATTCTTAATGCTGCAAAAAATGCTAATATAAAACTCGTCCGAAAAAGCAAAACTTCAAAAAAAAATCAAGACAAATGGCAGACAAAATTTCATATAAACTCCCCAATAACTCAACTGATATTGGCCTCCTATTATCAATACACGGAAATTTTTTACGGTAACCTTTCATCATTTGTTTAATAGGAAAATAAGCTGCTAACGGCTTCTTACCTGCCAGCTTAAGAAAAAAGGAAAGCCCTGCTATTGTCCTAGCAACTGACGAAAATGATAGGTTTCTTTTAAATAGACTAGCTATAAATAACATACCACAACCAAGGTCATCCATATCATTAGACAATGGATTAGAGAATAGAACCCAGTCCCGCCATGCGGCTGCATACGCAGCCCATGTTTTTTCAGCCACCGACTGTCTGATTGATTCTGATATCAGTCCCATAATAGGTCCCAAAGATGTTGAGGGCACGGCAATCCCTCCAACTCCGCTCCTGGCGCTAGCTCCCGAAATCTGGCAAACTGGAAACGAGATAGAGAATCCGCCACATTATTAAATTTACCTTGAACATACTTAGCCTTAACCCAAATATTAAGCTTCAAGCAACAAAGCACAAAATGCCTCAGCAATTTAACTACTAACTCACACTTAGATGACAGTGTATTAATTGCAAAAACCACTCCTTTATTATCCGAATTGACTACTATCCTTCTATTCCTAAAATTACTTCCCCATAAAACAATTGAGACCACCACCAAAAAACTCTAGCAAGACAATATTGCGAGTTACCCCGTTGACAATCCAAGAGGATGGCCACGCCTCTGCCGACCACTTGCCATCCCAATAAGCCCCGTAACCACAGCTTCCAGCTGCATCTGTGACTAAACCCAGAGCATCCGACTCCACAAACTCCTCCTGCCAGCAAATTGCTCCATTAAAATTTTCTAAAAATTTTCTAAAAATTCCAACCACATAGCCATATCATCTTTTAAACTTCTAGTTAACCTGATATGCGAGCGAGGAGATTTAAGGCCCCGCGTCGCAAAATATAAACGCTTAGAGAAAACCCTTCCCATAGGAATAATTCTACAGGCGAAATTTAACGACCCTAGCAAAGACTGCATCTCTTTCAAAGTGCATTTTTCCTTTCTTAGTAACAAAATCAACAGCAATTTAATCTTATCTAACTTCTCTGATGACAAACGAAATTCCATGTTAACTGTATCTATAACTATGCCCAAAAATTCTAAACATGTACAAGGAAAGACTGTCTTTTCTTCTGCTACCGGTATCCCAAACCCTTCACACACTTTTAAAAATTTAAACAACAACTCTGAACATAAACTAGAACTGCAATCGCCAACAAACAAAAAATCATCTAAGTAATGTAATAAACCTCCATTTGGCACTAAAGACTGTAAAACCCAATTAATAAATGTTGAAAATGCTTCAAAATAAAAACAAGATAAAGAAAACCCCATTTGTCAAAATAATAACTACCATCAAACTGGAAACCTAACGAATTAAATCCAGAGGGCCTGACTAGCAATAAGCGAAAGGCTGATTTTACATCCGCCTTAGCCAGAAAGGCCCCCATCCCAAATTGCCTTACCAATGCCAAAGTGTCATCAAATGACGCATAAAATACAGAGGACTTAGACTTATCCACCTCATCATTAAGCGAACACTCATCAGGAAATGACAAATGGTGTATAGGTCTAAATTCCCCAGAAACCTTTTTGGGAACAATTCCCAAAGGCGAAATACGAAAATTTAAAAAAGGAGGGTTGACAAAAGGTCCAGCTATTCTACCTAATTCTAATTCTTTAAACAATTTACTCTTGACTACATCCTTAAATAAAATAGCGGATTTCATATTGTCTACCCAGCTTGTTTTTTACGGATACATGGATCGGATCCGCAAAACACATACGGACGTCTGAATGGAGCCTTACAGGGGGGTGATCACCCCATATAGACTCCCTGATCACCCCCCTGTCATTGATCACCCCCTGTCATTGATCACCCCCCTGTAAGGCTCCATTCAGACGTCTGTATGTGTTTTGCGGATCCGATCCCTGTATCCGTGGATCCGTAAAAAACATACGGACATCTGAATGGAGCCTTATAAGGGGGTGATCAATGACAGCGGGGTGATCACCCCATATAGACTCCCTGATCACCTCCCTGTCATTGATCACCCCCTGTTATTGATCACCCCCCTGTAAGGCTCCATTCAGATGTCCGTATGTTTTTTACGGATCCACGGATACATGGATCGGATCCGCAAAACACATACAGACGTCTGAATGGAGCCTTACAGGGGGGTGATCACCCCATATAGACTCCCTGATCACCCCCCTGTCATTGATCACCCCCTGTTATTGATCACCCCCCTGTAAGGCTCCATTCAGATGTCCGTATGTTTTTTACGGATCCACGGATACATGGATCGGATCCGCAAAACACATACAGACGTCTGAATGGAGCCTTACAGGGGGTGATCAATGACAGGGGGGTGATTAGGGAGTCTATATGGGGTGATCACCCCCCTGTAAGACTCCATTCAGATGTCCGTATGTGTTTTGCGGATCCGATCCATGTATCCGTGGATCTGTAAAAAACATACGGACGTCTGAATGAAGCCTTACAGGGGGTGATCAATGACAGGGGGGTGATCACCCCATGTAGACTCCCTGATCACCCCCCCTGTCATTGATCACCCCCCTGTAAGGCTCCATTCAGACATTTTTTTGGCCCAAGTTAGCGGAAATTATTATTTTATTTCTTACAAAGTCTCAAATTCCACTAACTTGTGTCAAAAAATTAAATCTCACATGAACTCACCATACCCCTCACAGAATCCAAATGCGTAAAATTTTTTAGACATTTATATTCCAGACTTCTTCTCACGCTTTAGGGCCCCTAAAATGCCCGGGCAGTATAAACCACCCCACATGTGACCCCATTTCAGAAAGAAGACACCCCAAGGTATTTCGTGAGGGGCATATTGAGTTCATGAAAGATTGAAATTTTTGTCCCAAGTTAGCGGAAAGGGAGACTTTGTGTGAAAAAAAATAAAATAAAAATCTATTTCCGCTAACTTGTGCCAAAAAAAAATAATAATTCTATGAACTCGCCATGCCCCTCATTGAATACCTTGGGGTGTCTTCTTTCCAAAATGGGGTCACATGTGCGGTATTTATACTGCCCTGGCATTTTAGGGGCCCTAAAGCGTGAGAAGAAGTCTGGGATCCAAATGTCTAAAAATGCCCTCATAAAAGGAATGTGGGCCCCTATACAAGTCCTTACAAACGTAACACTCATGTTGTTAGTAGCTCCTTACCCCCCTGAAGAAGCCGCATCTCGCGGTGAAACATGTCGGGGGAGCTGCACCATTAGTTTTTAATGATTATGGCAGGGCAAAGGAATGATTAATTGGACAGCGATCTGCAGACGCCACTTCTAGACATATATTATAGGGGCAGAAAATAGGCAAAAATGCAGGCCGTAAGAGCCGCTATGAGTACTTGATAAAATATATCGTACCTGGACACATATAGCACTGTAGGTTGGGTAATAATCCCAAGAGCTTTAGCTGCAAGGTGTCTGATGTCGGCTGACATTACAGACACGCACTCTACAATAATTTGCAAAAGATAAATAAAGATCTCAGCTTACCTACAGATAAGCAGTGGATGCTAAGCCTATAGCCCCCGAATAGCATTGCCCTCCATATGTTGTTTTAAATTTATATGTTTTTTGTGGCTATATTGTTTATTAAAGGAGAAATAAAGTTTATATTTTAACAATTAGAGAAAAGGCCAGAAACAGAAATTATAGTCCTAGACTATTGAAACTGAAATACTTGACCTCCTGGGTCCAGTGGATCACTTGTAAATATTATGGGCCCCTTTGCGCATCTAGGCTGCAAAAAAGTGTCACACATCTGGTATCGCCGTACTCAGGAGAAGTTGGGCAATGTGTTTTGGGGTGTCATTTTACATATACCCATGCTGGGTGAGATAAATATCTTGGTCAAATGCCAACTTTGTATAAAAAATGGGAAAAGTTGTCTTTTGCCAAGATATTTCTCTCACCCAGCATGAGTATATGTAAAAAGACACCCCAAAACACATTGCCCAACTTCTCCTGAGTACGGCGATACCACATGTGTGACACTTTTTTGCAGCCTAGCTGGGCAAAGGGGCCCACATTCCAAAGAGCACCTTTAGGATTTCACAGGTCATTTTTTACACATTTTGATTTCAAACTACTTACCACACATTAGGGCCCCTAGAATGCCAGGGCAGTATAACTACCCCACAAGTGACCCCATTTTGGAAAGAAGACACCCCAAGGTATTCCGTGAGGGGCATGGTGAGTTCCTAGAATTTTTTATTTTTTTTCACAAGTTAGCGGAAAATTATGATTTTTTTTTTTCCTACAAAGTCTCATATTCCACTAACTTGTGACAAAAAATAAAAACTTCCATGAACTCACTATGCCCATCATGAAATACCTGGGGGTGTCTTCTTTCTAAAATGGGGTCACTTGTGGGGTAGTTATACTGCCCTGGCATTTTAGGGGCCCGAAGGCGTGAGAAGTGGTTTGAAATCAAAATCTGTAAAAAATGACCTGTGAAATCCTAAAGGTGCTCTTTGGAATGTGGGCCCCTTTGCCCACCTAGGCTGCAAATAAGTGTCACACATCTGGTATCACCGTACTCAGGAGAAGTTGGGCAATGTGTTTTGGGGTGTCTTTTTACATATACCCATGCTGGGTGAGAGAAATATCTTGGCAAAAGACAACTTTTCCCATTTTTTTTATACAAAGTTGGCATTTGACCGAGATATTTATCTCACCCAGCATGGGTATATGTAAAATGACACCCCAAAACACATTGCCCAACTTCTCCTGAGTACGGCAATACCAGATGTGTGACACTTTTTTGCAGCCTAGGTGGGCAAAGGGGCCCACATTCCAAAGAGCACCTTTCGGATTTCACCGGCCATTTTTTACAGATTTTGATTTCAAACCACTTCTCACGCATTCGGGCCCCTAAAATGCCAGGGCAGTATAACTACCCCACAAGTGACCCCATTTTGGAAAGAAGACACCCCCAGGTATTTCGTGATGGGCATAGTGAGTTCATGGAAGTTTTTATTTTTTGTCACAAGTTAGTGGAATATGAGACATTGTAAGAAGAAAAAAAAAATAAAAAATCATCATTTTCCGCTAACTTGTGACAAAAAATAAAAAATTCTAGGAACTCGCCATGCCCCTCACGGAATACCTTGGGGTGTCTTCTTTCCAAAATGGGGTCACTTGTGGGGTAGTTATACTGCCCTGGCATTCTAGGGGCCCTAATGTGTGGTAAGTAGTTTGAAATCAAAATGTGTAAAAAATGACCTGTGAAATCCTAAAGGTGCTCTTTGGAATTTGGGCCCCTTTGCCCACCTAGGCTGCAAAAAAGTGTCACACATGTGGTATTGCCGTACTCAGGAGTACCTTAGGGTGTCTACTTTCCGAAATGGGGTCATTTGTGGGGTGTTTGTACTGTCTGGGCATTGTAGAACCTCAGGAAACATGACAGGTGCTCAGAAAGTCAGAGCTGCTTCAAAATGCGGATATTCACATTTTTGTACCATAGTTTGTAAACGCTATAACTTTTACCCA
Source organism: Bufo bufo (assembly GCF_905171765.1). NCBI lineage: Eukaryota > Metazoa > Chordata > Amphibia > Anura > Bufonidae > Bufo > Bufo bufo. Next base: position 666,551,768 of record NC_053389.1, read on the forward strand.
AACCATTTTTTTTTTTACCCAAACATTTTTTTTTTTAATCAAACACATGTATAACAATAAATTTAGAGAAAAATTTATATATGGATGTCGTTTTTTTTGCAAAATTTTACAACTGAAAGTGAAAAATGTCATTTTTTTGCAAAAAAAATCGTTAAATTTCGATTAATAACAAAAAAAGTAAAAATGTCAGCAGCAATGAAATACCACCAAATGAAAGCTCTATTAGTGAGAAGAAAAGGAGGTAAAATTCATTTGGGTGGTAAGTTGCATGACCGAGCAATAAACGGTGAATGTAGTGTAGTGCAGAAGTGTAAAAAGTGGCCTGGTCATTAAGGGTGTTTAAGCTAGGGGGGCTGAAGTGGTTAATACCGGCAGCTAAATGATAACCCAGGGGTGATACTTCACAAACCATAGCCTCCTTCATACACACTTCATTAACACCAAAACCTTTTTCCAACACTGGCCTTGAACTCACTGCAGCGTTGCTAGTAGCAACCTGCTTTTTATTCTTAATCCATACGTCAGACGCTGTGTGGGGCACCTGCCTGCTATCAAACTCTGCCAGCAGCTTAACCAGCCCAGACAACAGCGTGGACTCAGACACAGACTGTACATTGAAACTCTCACCATCCACATGCTCCTCCTGGACCGCACCAGAGGCTGACATCATTCTTCCATGGGGGCTTGGAGGTACCTCAACCCCCAAAGGAGGGACGGAGCCCCTCAACAAGCTGCCCCAAGACGCTGTTAATATTTGAATTTCCCGCACTGCTCTTCTCATTCAGGGCATTAGAAGCAGGCTGATCACAAGACCTCGTAGCTCCGCCCCCAGCCAGCGCTCCTCTGCGACGTCTTCTCTCTGTTCCTCAGCAGGCTGGCCGCTCTGTGCACTGGAAACCTCCCGCCGCGTCTTCCTGCTACCACTTGCCGGCGAAGCATTCTGTCTTCTGCTGCGTCGGCGTCCCGCCTCAGAAGGAGGAGTATAGGCGCTCCCAGACTTCCTAGCTCTTTTGCAAGGAAGCGCCAACAACTCCCCCTCCATCAGCTGACAGACCGCCGCCTCTTCCGCTGCTGTCCCCGGCGCTGCTGAGCTCCCCTCTTCCGGCTGCCTTTCCACAGGCGGCGCTTGGCTCAAACAGCTTCTGAGCCATTCTTCACCGCCGGCCGACTCAGCTCTCACAATCAGCTGCCGGAGTAGCTCTTCCATGACGTCTTCAGCCGCAGATCCAGCGCAGATCACAGTCTTCTTCAACTGGCACCTCAATACAGCGGAATGCCGCAATATAAAGGTGCCAGCTTCCCGCCGTTTTCCTCCCTAACAAATCACATTGACGGATTTCTCCCCCAGCAACCGCCGTAGCCAATCAGGAGGGTCCTGTAATACTTCCCAAGAACCGCTTCAAACCAGCCAACACCGGTTTCCCAGGTAAGCTTTTCTTGAGGTAACTTCACCTGAGGAAATAAAAAGGGGGGGAGAGAAAAGGCGCCAACAAAAAAACCTTATAACTAAAATTAACCCTTCATGTGTATGTGCCCCCATGTTCCCCCCAAGCTAGACGCTCTGGGGGGGCTCATTCATTCACTTTGCTGGTATTGTATTACGTTTCAGTTTTACACATTGGAAAAACCGCACATAATCCCCAACATGTGCAGGGACCCGGGGAGATTAGTTTCTCTGCATCTCTTAGGACAGAGCTATTGACATTATTTCTATTTAAAGACCTGCATCCTGAAAGACACAGAAGTGTTTGCAGTGTCAGCGCTTTCTCTCTGCCTTTCCCTGATCCTCCAAAACCAGTGGAAGAAGCAGAATATTATTGGCAATTGCCTATAAGCCGAGGGAGAGATTTACTAATCAAAATGCTCTGGAATTCTGGCTCAGTTTGCACCAAACACATATGTGCTTTGCAAAACAAATGATACATTTCTCAACTCCTCTGACAAGGAAGTATAGTGGTGGAAGTTCAAACTAGACAGTGGTGATGCTCCAAATTTATCATCCAGTATCGGCCACTGTGATAAATCTAGTGCCGTTTAACCCCTTAAAGGTGGTATGCCTTGACTGATGTAAGAAATGAAAATCTCTAGCTAAGGGCTCATGCACACAACCGGTGTTTTGTGGTCTGCAAATTGCGGGTCCGCAAAACCCGGATACTGGCCGAATGCCTTCCGCATTTTGCGAAATGGAAGGGCCGGCCCCTAATAGGGCAGTCCTATCTTTGTCTGTAATATGGACAATAATAGCACATGTGGACATACAGACACGGAATTCACATGGAGTCATTTCCATAGTCTTTCTGGCCCCATTGAACTGAATAGTTCCGCATACGGGCCGCAAAAAAAAACGGAGCGCACACGGGGGAAAAAAAATTCCCACTCACTGTTCCAATTGTTCTGCTAGGTATATTTCAGGTTGGCAGCGCAAGGGACGTTTCCTTTCTGCTGCAACTCTTCCTATCACACCTCAGGATTGTGCCCTTTCTGCTGTAACTTATTCCCTCTAACTGCAACAGGTTCTAACAGAAGATATGGCTTTGAAGATTTAAACTGAGCACGTGCGACCACCTCATTGAGGTGGGTAAGAAATAATGAAAAGTACAAACAGTAGGTGGTGCTATACGGATACCTTTTATTAAATAGCTCAGTGGCGATACAAATGCAAAAGTATTCAGATCCAGGTGCTGGTTTAAAAAATGTAGGATAGTTTTTGTGGCACATCCCCATTGAAGTGTGTATCAGTTGTAGTCTCTGGACACAAACTAGTATTTTCCCATTCACAAACATAACAAGGTGTTGGTTTTACATGGAAAGCAAATTGAAGATAGATTCACATGCTTCCCAAGCCTATACAGAAACTACCCTCAGTTTGCTGCCCCTAGAAGCGGCCCTGAGATGCAGATATGACGAATCGTTGACTATGACTTTTTATCCAGTTCCATTTCATTGTACTGGATAAATATTTTTATGTTTTAATAGTTTTGACATGGATGCAGCGATACTAATGATGTTTAATTTTTAATATGAGGGAAGGGGAGTGATTTTGAATATTTAGATTTTTCAATCTTTAAAGTCTTTTGATATTTTTTTTTTTACACTTAAAGGGAACCTGTCGTGGATATTTGATTATTATCTAACTAATTATATACAATCATTAACTACTAAAAAGTACCTTGGATGTATTCACTTACTGGTGTGACAGATGGTTACCTCATAATATACACACAAAGATGCCACATGCCGCATGCTAATGAGCCTATTTGAGTCCAGCGTGATGTCATTGAGTCCAGCGTTTCAGAGCTATAGCCACTCCCCTGCCCACCTGCTGCTGATTCATATGGAAAATAACTGTCAATCAGCAGCAGGTAGGCAGGGAGAGTCAGGAGCTCATGAATATTCAGGACTCATCATTATCAGCTGGAGCTTTTCAATACAAGATGTTGGCAGATTGGGTCAATTAAAGAAAGTGACCCAGCATTGTGCTAAGAGAATCAGTCACTTATTTATGTTGCCCTTAGTTAGGACACCATAAAACTGGTGACAGGTTCCCTTTAAGTCCCCCTTGGGAACTTTAACATGCGATCGTCTGATCTCTTCTGCCTTGGACTGCAACGGTTCACCATTGCAGCCTTTAGGAGAGTCACTATGTTCCTATACCTGGTTATAGGGCTCCATAGGAACTTCACTATGACAGGCCTCAAAGCTTTCAGAAGGCTCTATAGCAACCAACTGGCTCCCTTCATCTTGGCGCCGGGGAGCCATTCGGGCAAGACCTCTCAGATACTGTGGTCGCAATTGAGGAGCTAAATGTCTGTGATCTGCGTTGTTGCCAATCATGTACAATGCCTTCGAGTGTCTGCTTTGTACAACTGCAAGAACCTGGCAACTATGGTGCCTGCTCAGATCCTGAGCTGGCGCCATTTTTAAAGCCTCGACTGTACATGTACAGTGCAAGTCCTGCTTTAAAGAGGACCTTTCACGGGTTGTGTAGGGCATACTGATGGCATGTTACAGCACTTACTATTTTCTCTATGCACTGCTCTGTTCACCCGCTGTGCCTCTCCCATATTGGTTTCCCACCTGGTTTGTAAATTCATACCATCAGTACAAGGAGGAGGATACGGCTCTGTTTCTCAAGAAAAAAAAGCTCACCTTCTTCCTGGCTGTGACGCTGTCCACTGCGATTGGACACGGAGAAGGAAACACCAATTGAGAAACACGGCCGTCTCCTCCTCCCTGTACCAATGGTATGAATTTGCATACCAGGCGGGAAACCAATAGGGGGGGCCACAGCGGTCAAACGGAGCGGCGCATAGAGAAAACAGTAAGCGCTGTAACATGCCATCAGTATGCCCTACACAACCCACTAGTTCTATAATAATGTCTGGACCCGTGAAAGGTCCTCTTTAACATTGTCTTTTAGACAGTATTAGTGCATCTGACCCATTGATTTCCACAACAAACAGCTCTGCCCTGATTGCACACAAATATGGGATGTAGTGGACTTTTACCATTCGATTTTATGCTACAGATTTGCCATGGATTTCACACTATGCACTGCAGCATATTCACAAAGAGTGAGTGTGCCATGATTCTGAAAATCATGTTTGAATGTGTCAACAACAATAAATAGATTACAAGACTGGTTCTTTTATTTTTTCGAATTGTATAAAGGAGGATCTAAGCTAAAACGTTTCTTTGACTGCATACTAAAATGTGTAAGGACGTTCAACTGTCTGTAAAGGCATGTAGATGCAACTATTTACTTTAAAAAGTTTTAAAAGACCAAGGAAGTGGTGAAGCATCTTACACCTTGAGTTCAGGTGCAGAGTTAAACAGGTTGTCCAGCTTTAAAGACTTTTTCACTGCTGGGGACATGTCATCGCTGAGGCCAGTCATCTGCTGCAGCAGAACACGTGACCCCATCTCTCCAGAACTTTAGACGTGGACCAGAAGGTGAATGAGTTTTTCAACAAGTACAGCATGGTGCAGGGGTTTGTTAAAATTTCCGAACCTGAGCAACTCCTTTAACAATTGGATGCAGCAATTTGGTCCCATCCAGGCCATGCAAGTCTGTTCATGCTTACCTCATCTGTGGACATGCTTGATGTGAACAAACAGCACCTACTGTCCAAGACAATTACTGCTGTACATATATTCTGCAGCCTTAGGCTACATGCACACGAAGGTTGTTTGTTTCCGTTCCGGTTTTGTTTTTTTTGCGGATAGGATGCAGACCCATTCATTTCAATGGGTCCGCAAAAAACACCATGTCCTATTCTTGTCAGTTTTAGCCATTGTTACGATGGATCCTCAAAAAAAAAAACGGATGCCATCCGAATGTCATCCCTTTTTTTTTTTTTTTTGCGGACCGGAAAACACATATGGTCGTGTGCATGTAGCCTTAGAATAAAGCCTGTCATTGCCTGCTATAAAAAGGTGTCTCTGCAGTCATTTTGGCTTAAAGAGAACCTGTCATCAGAAAATGCAGTGCAATCTGCAGGCAGCATATTATAGAGCAGGAGGAGCAGAGCAGATTGATCTATAGCTTCGTGGGGAAAGATTCAGTGAAACTTGTAACTTATACATTTACATTTCTGCTGTTTCTGACTTCATTGTTTACATGGGAGATGCTATCCGTGATTGATAGCATTCTCTGTGTAAAGGGTGTATTAGACACCGAGATGCTGCTAGCGATTGTCGGGAGGGAAGCGTACCCTCCCGGCAATCGGCAGATAGCTAGCGGAGGACACCACTGCTATTACATGCAGCAATGTCCTCCGCAACATGGGGAGGAGTGATCACAATGCCATCACTTATCCCCATGCAGGACAGCGAAGTGCTGGCGGCAGATTGCTATTAGACAGCGGGATCTGCCACCGGCAAATCCAGATCTTTCAGCAGGCTGAAAGATCTTGACTGCCCAGTGAACGATGAATTACATGAATATTTTTCCAGAAAACTATGGGGGTCATCAATTAATACCCACTGCACTGACGTGGATCCAGCAAAGTTATGTAGAGGCACTAGCCTCTACATAACTTTGGCACATCCACCAGAGGTCTAAATCTATGCCAGCTTTCTTGCTGGCGTAGATTTAGAACATTTTCTACACCTAAAACAGGTGTAGAAAATAATAAATAAGATGGGCCTGCCAGGCCTCCCACGCCGCGTCCCCTTTTGTTAGACCTGGTGTAAGCAAGGAAAAGTCGCAGATTGCGGCACAAATAACCTTTTCACTGCAATCTGTGACAGATATATGCCAGAATCTGATAATGACCCCCTATATAAATCAAAATCCTCAGCTCCTCCTGCTCTATAACATGCTGCCTGCAGATTACATTGCATTTTCTTGTGACAAGTCCTCTTTAAGAGTCAACCAAATATGTTAGGCCGTGTTCACACAGTAAAATACATGTCAGAAATTTTTTAAACGTACAAGATGTGCTTTAACTGCAGACTGTCAGCTTTAATTTGAGGGTATTTACATCCAAATCAGGTGAACGGTGTAGGAATTACAACAGTTTGCATATGTGCCTCCCACTTGTTAAGGAACCAAAAGTAATGGGACAATTGGCTTCTCAGCTGTTCCATGGCCAGGTGTGTGTTATTCCCTCATTATCCCAATTACAATGAGCAGATAAAAGGTCCAGAGTTCATTTCAAGTGTGCTATTTGCATTTGGAATCTGTTGCTGTCAACTCTCAAGATGAGATCCAAAGAGCTGTCACTATCAGTGAAGCAAGCCATCATTAGGCTGAAAAAACAAAACAAACCCATCAGAGAGATAGCAAAAACATTAGACGTGGCCAAAACTACTGTTTGGAACATTCTTAAAAAGAAGGAACGCATCGGTGAGCTCAGCAGCACCAAAAGACCCGGAAGACCACAGAAAACAACTGTGGTGGATGACCGAAGAATTCTTTCCCTGGTGAAGGAAACACCCTTCACAACAGTTGGCCAGATCAAGAACACTCTCCAGGAGGTAGGTGTATGTGTGTCAAAGTCAACAATCAAGAGAAGACTTCACCAGAGTGAATACAGAGGGTTCCCCACAAGATGTAAACCATTGGTGAGCCTCAAAAACAGAAAGGCCAGATTAGAGTTTGTCAAACGACATCTAAAAAAGACTTCACAGTTCTGGAACAACATCCTATGGACAGATGAGACCAAGATCAACTTGTACTAGAGTGATGGGAAGAAAAGAGTATAAAGAAGGATAGGAACTGCTTATGATCCTAAGCATACCACCTCATCAGTGAAGCATGGTGGTGGTAGTGTCATGGCGTGGGCATGTATGGCTGCCAATAGAACTGGTTCTCTTGTGTTTACACTGCGTGCAGAATTATTAGGCAAATGAGTATTTTGACCACATAATCCTCTTTATGCATGTTGTCTTACTCCAAGCTGTATAGGCTCGAAAGCCTACTACCAATTAAGCATATTTGGTGATGTGCATCTCTGTAATGAGAAGGGGTGTGGTCTAATGACATCAACACCCTATATTAGGTGTGCATAATTATTAGGCAACTTCCTCTCCTTTGGCAAAATGGGTCAAAAGAAGGACTTGACAGGCTCAGAAAAGTCAAAAATAGTGAGATATCTTGCAGAGGGATGCAGCACTCTTAAAATTGCAAAGCTTCTGAAGCGTGATCATCGAACAATCAAGCGTTTCATTCAAAATAGTCAACAGGGTCGCAAGAAGCGTGTGGAAAAACCAAGGCGCAAAATAACTGCCCATGAACTGAGAAAAGTCAAGCGTGCAGCTGCCAAGATGCCACTTGCCACCAGTTTGGCCATATTTCAGAGCTGCAACATCACTGGAGTGCCCAAAAGCACAAGGTGTGCAATACTCAGAGACATGGCCAAGGTAAGAAAGGCTGAAAGACGACCACCACTGAACAAGACACACAAGCTGAAACGTCAAGACTGGGCCAAGAAATATCTCAAGACTGATTTTTCTAAGGTTTTATGGACTGATGAAATGAGAGTGAGTCTTGATGGGCCAGATGGATGGGCCCGTGGCTGGATTGGTAAAGGGCAGAGAGCTCCAGTCCGACTCAGACGCCAGCAAGGTGGAGGTGGAGTACTGGTTTGGGCTGGTATCATCAAAGATGAGCTTGTGGGGCCTTTTCGGGTTGAGGATGGAGTCAAGCTCAACTCCCAGTCCTACTGCCAGTTTCTGGAAGACACCTTCTTCAAGCAGTGATACAGGAAGAAGTCTGCATCCTTCAAGAAAAACATGATTTTCATGCAGGACAATGCTCCATCACACGCGTCCAAGTACTCCACAGCGTGGCTGGCAAGAAAGGGTATAAAAGAAGAAAATCTAATGACATGGCCTCCTTGTTCACCTGATCTGAACCCCATTGAGAACCTGTGGTCCATCATCAAATGTGAGATTTACAAGGAGGGAAAACAGTACACCTCTCTGAACAGTGTCTGGGAGGCTGTGGTTGCTGCTGCACGCAATGTTGATGGTGAACAGATCAAAACACTGACAGAATCCATGGATGGCAGGCTTTTGAGTGTCCTTGCAAAGAAAGGTGGCTATATTGGTCACTGATTTGTTTTTGTTTTGTTTTTGGATGTCAGAAATGTATATTTGTGAATGTTGAGATGTTATATTGGTTTCACTGGTAAAAATAAATAATTGAAATGGGTATATATTTGTTTTTTGTTAAGTTGCCTAATAATTATGCACAGTAATAGTCACCTGCACACACAGATATCCCCCTAAAATAGCTAAAACTAAAAACAAACTAAAAACTACTTCCAAAAATATTCAGCTTTGATATTAATGAGTTTTTTGGGTTCATTGAGATCATGGTTGTTGTTCAATAATAAAATTAATCCTCAAAAATACAACTTGCCTAATAATTCTGCACTCCCTGTATTGATGATGTGACTGCTGACAAAAGCAGTAGGATGAATTCTGAAGTGTTTCGGGCAATATTATCTGCTCATATTCAGCCAAATGCTTCAGAACTCATTGGACGGCGCTTCACAGTGCAGATAGACAATGACCCAAAGCATACTGCAAAAGCAACCAAAACGTTTTTTGAGGGAAAGAAGTGGAATGTGATGCAATGGCCAAGTCAATCACCTGACCTGAATCCGATTGAGCATGCATTTTACTTGCTGAAGACAAAACTGAAGGGAAAATGCCCCAAGAACAAACAGGAACTGAAGACAGTTGCAGTAGAGGCCTGGCAGAGCATCACCAGGGATGAAACCCAGCGTCTGGTGATATCTATGCGTTCCAGAATTCAGGCTGTAATTGACTGCAAAGGATTTGCAACCAAGTATTAAAAAGTGAAAGTTTGATTTATGATTATTATTCTGTCCCATTACTTTGGTCCCTTAACAAGTGGGAGGCACATATGCAAACTGTTGTAATTCCTACACCGTTCACCTGATTTGGATGCAAATACCCTCAAATTAAAGCTGACAGTCTGCAGTGAAAGCACTTCTTGCTCGTTTCATTTCAAATCCATTGTGGTGGTGTATAGAGCCAAAATTTTTTGAATTGTGTCGATGTCCCAATATTTATGGACCTGACTGTATGTCATGTATGGTTCCATCTGTGTGTTATCACCATACAATGGAGGTTAAAGTGGCTCTGTCACCCGGATCAACCCTATACAACCAGGCATATAGCTTGATAGTGTTGCTGACGCTGAATAAAACCGATACCTATCTTTTATCTGTAGTTAGTAGTGTTGTGGAGACATCTTAACTTTTATAAATATGCTAATGAGTTATTGGAGCACCAGGAGGCGGGTTTATTCCATTCGAGCACCGCTCCAGCGACGCCCTTGGTCTTCCATACTGACGCCCCTCTCCTTCAAATCGCGCCCCTCTCTTTAGATTGACAGCCTGTGCACTTGCTGTCACATCACACTATAGGCAAAAGGACCTGTCTGTCTGTTGGTCGGGACCATGGGAGCGCACATAGGCTAGTGCTTTTTCCTATAGGCTGGGTTCAGACCCGAGCGTATTTGATATGCGCGTTTAACGCGCGTTTTTGTCGCGCGTTTTTATGCGCGTTTTTTGCAATAGTAAACGCGCGTTTGACGCGCGTTTGTGTGATTGACTGCAGTGTCCTATGGCCACAAACGCGCGTCAAAACGCCCCAAAAATGCTCAAGAACTTGTTTGAGCGTAGGGCGTTTTTCAGCGCGTTTTTCAGCGCGTTCAAACGCGCTGTAAAACGCTCAAGTGAGAACCAGGGCCATAGGGAAGCATTGTTTTTCATGTGTTGAGCATTTTACAGCGCGTTTGAACGCGCTGTAAAACGCTCAAGTGTGAACCCAGCCATAGTGTGTAAGCACGACCACCACTGATGGATGGGTGGTCATAACCATGGAAACGAGCAGTGTATAATGTGATGGAAAAATGAATCAAGCCAGCAAAGGAGACAATATTGGCAATCACAATACTTTAGTAAGTGCCTTGTATTAACTTTGTCTACTTAATAAATGCTATTTGCTGAAGTGAGACAACCCCTTTAAGTTGACTGTACACTTGTCTGTCAGTTGAACCCACCAATCTCGGTGAAACCAGTGAACTTTCTGACATCGGCAGATGTTGGTGTAGAGAACGATCAAGCTGTTGGATTTGAACATCCTTTTAAGATAAGCTGCCACCAAACGGGTCTAAAGTGGCTTACTCCGCACACACTCAGCTGTGCATATGTATGGAATAGTTAAAAGACATACCAAAGCTTGTGTAGATTTCATATTTTTTACTTTAGGACAGTCCACAAAGCACCAAATGAATGATGTTCAATAAATTTGGAGTATTTTGCTCCCTCCAACAATCTATTTATTTATTTTAGACTAGAGTAGGAAATACTAGTTTTAATCAATATGAACCAAATTATTTTTGTTGGTTCACCTTGTAATAATAGCGTACCAGCATATATTACTATTTAAACTACTAATTGTAGGGATGCTCATTAGATTGCAATTTAACTGGAGCACTGCCGGCCTTTCACCTCTGGGCACTTATAAACAATACCAGTAAATGAATATGGCTGGCTCACAGTCCCATTAATACATTTAATCACCATTAAAAAATATATGTAATTCATAAAATACATTCCAGAATATTATAACAATACTAAAACAAAATATAACACGGTCACTTTAATAATAACAATAACATGCGGAGCTCACACATGTACCGGTACTCTCATAGGTGACGGTCCTTGTGGCTTTATTATAATATATATCTACAGGGTGGGCCATTTATATGGATACACCTTAATAAAATGGGAATGGTTGGTGATATTAACTTCCTGTTTGTGGCACATTAGTATATGTGAGGGGGGAAACTTTTCAAGATGGGTGGTGACCATGGCGGCCATTTTGAAGTCAGCCATTTTGAATCCAACTTTTGTTTTTTCGATAGGAAGAGGGTAATTTCACACGAAAAACAATGGTGTGCTTGGTTTTAACGTAACTTTATTCTTTCATGAGTTATTTACAAGTTTCTCTTTGTTTACAGCCATTGACATGTCGCCGAGGTTAACACGTGAGGAGCGGATAGAAATTGTGTTGATGTCTGGTGAATGCAGTAACCGGGTCATTGCAGCAGATTTCAATGCAAGACACCCTACGAGACCACCCATCTCCCATGCTACAGTTAGCAAACTGCTTGCTAAGTTTCGTGAAACTGGTTCAGTGTTGGATTTGCCAAAATGTGGACGCATGAAATCTGTCTCTAATGAAGAAACATCAGTGGCTGTGCTAGCTTTATTCAGCAAGAGCCCACAGCGTAGCACTCGCCGCATGTCACTGGAGAGTGGCATTAGTCGAACATCCCTTCGGCGGATATTAGCTACTCACAAATGGCACCCTTACAAACTCCAGCTACTGCAGCATCTCAACGAGGATGACCCAGATCGGCGCACTGAATTTGCAGAATGGGCAAAACAAAAATTGGAACAGGACCCTCAGTTTACGCAGATTTTGTTCAGTGATGAGGCAAACTTTTATGTGAATGATGAAGTTAACAAACAAAACCACCGCTATTGGTCTGACACTAACCCACATTGGATAGATCCCTCCAAGACTGTTGGAACAAAAAAATTGATGGTATGGTGTGGTATATGGGGTAAAAAGATAGTAAGGCCATTCTTCATCAATGGAAACCTCAAGGCCACTGGATATGCGAAATTGCTACATGATGATGTGTTTCCCTCTTTATGCACTGAAGCTGGCACATTCCCTGAGTTTTTCCAGCAAGATGGTGCACAACCACATTATGGGTGTCAGGTCCGAGCATTCCTAGATGAACAGTTTCCTGGAAAGTCGATTGGTCATCGTGGGCCAGTTGAATGGTCCCCAAGGTCTCCCGATCTGACCCCCTTAGACTTTTATCTTTGGGGTCATCTGAAGGCAATTGTCTATGCTGTGAAGATACGAGATGTGCAGCACCTGAAACTACAGATTCTGGAAGCCTGTGCTAGCATTTCTCCTGCGGTGTTGCTATCAGTGGGAGAAGAGGGTTGCATTGACAATCCAACACAATGGGCAGCACATTGAACACATTTTATAAGTGGTCAGAAACTTGTAAATAACTCATGAAAGAATAAAGTTACGTTAAAATCAAGCACACCATTGTTTTTCTTGTGAAATTCCCAATAAGTTTGATGTGTCACATGACCCTCTTCCTATTGAAAAAACAAAAGTTGGATTCAAAATGGCCGACTTCAAAATGGCCGCCATGGTCACCACCCATCTTGAAAAGTTTACCCCCTCACATATACTAATGTGCCACAAACAGGAAGTTAATATCACCAACCATTCCCATTTTATTAAGGTGTATCCATATAAATGGCCCACCCTGTAGATTGCAATGTCCACTATTTCTTCTATTCAAGATGTTTGCTAAGTGCCAGAGTTTTTCCGCACTATATGTCCTCTTTAGGCCTCATGCACACGACCGTTCCATTTTTTGCAGTCCGCAAATTGCGAATCCGCAAAACATGGAAGCCGCCCGTGTGCCTTCAGCAATTTGCAGAACGGAACAGGCAGCCCATTGTAGAAATGCATATTCTTGTCTGCAAAACGGACAAGAATAGGACATGTTATTTTTTTTTTGTGGGGCTACGTAACAGAGCAACGGATGCGGACAGCACACCAAGTGCTGTCCGCATCTTTTGTGGCCCCATTAAAGTGAATGTTTCCGCACCCGAGCCGCAAAAACTGCGGCTTGGATGCGGAGCAGAACAGTCGTGTGCATGAGGCCTTATAGAGCACCATTTAACACAGCAGTCTTTCTATTGTTAGGCAGATTTGTTACAAATATTGTGCTGCAATAGCGCTGAACGTTCTATCCAGTAGTTATAAAATGCTGTGTGATACTATATCAGTATCCTCTTGTATTTCAGACGCATACACACTACCAATGCTGCTGTAAATGGGAGATAGATATCTCTTACCAATCTCAGGATTTATAATCCTTTTGCCACTGAGGAAGGAACAGAGTTTCCGAAACGCATTTGTCTTCATCTATTGCAAATATATCCTGGATACCAGTGTCGGACTGGGGTACTTAGGGCCCACCAGTGTAACTAATTCTGGGGGCCCACCTTAGGGCTCCTGCACACTAACTTATTTTTTTCCATGTCTGTACCGTTCACTTCACTTCAATGGGGCCTCAAAAAAATAAAATAAAATGACTCAGCGTGCATTCCGTGTCTGTATGTCCGCACGGCCGTTCTGTAAAATGATATAACATGTCGTATTATTGTCCACATTGATCTAACTGTATACTAATTGCCTCTTTATAGTGCACAGCAAATGATTGATAACAGTGCTGTATAGCCATGTTTTATCAAAAGAAATGCTGATAATTGAAAACAGTTGTTATATCAGAAGCATAGGTATGAGGATGTGCGATTTAGAGATTCTCTCTACATATCTATACAATTTATGCTATAAACTTCTCCCCCCCCCCCCCCCCTGAATCAGCACTCCTCCCCATGTGGCTCAGGTGCTTTTTAATTAGCAGTAGTCTGCAAAGGGTCTATAAATTCCTACCACATCTCAGTTGGAGTTCCTGAGAGGCAGGTGAGCTCTTTGCACCAGTTCACATGCGGCGCTGGACGGCGGCCATCTCTGCTTCTGTGCCGTGCTGGTGGAGTGATGGGACCCGGGGCCCATGTGGCCTCACTGTACAGTGGGGCTGCTGGATCGCGTTGCCTGCTGGAGCGATGTGGAGGCGCGGTGGTCGCCGCACGGCTCTGCGCCATGGTTAGAGTAGGTTCCCACTTAAACAAGAGGCAACCTTGTCGCGTTAAGTGGGCCTATGCTCTTTGATCAAACTGTATACTAATTGCCTCTTTATAGTGCACAGCAAATGATTGATAACAGTGCTGTATAGCCATGTTTTATCAAAAGAAATGCTGATAATTGAAAACAGTTGTTATATCAGAAGCATAGGTATGAGGATGTGCGATACAAATTGTCCACATTACAGACAAGAATAGGACTGTTCTATTAGAGGTCGGCTGTTCTGTTCCGCATAATGTGGAATGCACACACCCGGTATCCAGATTTTGCAGATCCGCAATTTGCAGACTGCATGAGCACTTAGTGATAACAGAAATATTAAAGATGAAGTATGATGGCAGACATTCACAGCAAAATGCACAAACATACATGTGGCAGAATTTACACATAGTCAGGTCCATAAATATTGGGACAACAACACAATTCTAACATTTTTGGCTCTATACACCACCACAATGGATTTGAAATGAAACGAACAAGATGTGCTTTAACTGCAGACTGTCAGCTTTAATTTGAGGGTATTTACATCCAAATCAGGTGAACGGTGTAGAAATTACAACAGTTTGCATATGTGCCTCCCACTTGTTAAGGAACCAAAAGTAATGGGACAGAATAAAAATCATAAATCACTCTTTCACTTTTTAACACTTATTACAGCCTGAAGTATGGAACGCATAGACATCACCAGACGCTGGGTTTCATCCCTGGTGATGCTCTGCCAGGCCTCTACTGCAACTGTCTTCAGTTCCTGTTTGTTCTTGGGGCATTTTCCCTTCAGTTTTGTCTTCAGCAAGTAAAATGCATGCTCAATCGGATTCAGGTCAGGTGATTGACTTGGCCATTGCATAACATTCCACTTCTTTCCCTTAAAAAACTCTTTGGTTGCTTTTGCAGTATGCTTTGGGTCATTGTCCATCTGCACTGTGAAGCACCGTCCAATGAGTTCTGAAGCATTTGGCTGAATATGAGCAGATAATATTGCCCGAAACACTTCAGAATTCATCCTGCTGCTTTTGTCAGCAGTCACATCATCAATAAATACAAGAGAACCAGTTCCATTGGCAGCCATACATGCCCACGCCATGACACTACCACCACCATGCTTCACTGATGAGGTGGTATGCTTAGGATCATGAGCAGTTCCTTTCCTTCTCCATACTCTTCTCTTGCCATCACTCTGGTACAAGTTGATCTTGGTCTCATCTGTCTATAGGATGTTGTTCCAGAACTGTGAAGGCTTTTTTAGATGTCGTTTGGCAAACTCTAATCTGGCCTTCCTGTTTTTGAGGCTCACGAATGGTTTACATCTTGTGGTGAACCCTCTGTATTTACTCTGGTGAAGTCTTCTCTTGATTGTTGACTTTGACACACATACACCTACCTCCTGGAGAGTGTTCTTGATGTGGCCAACTGTTGTGAAGGGTGTTTTCTTCACCAGGGAAAGAATTCTTCGGTCATCCACGCACTTAAGTCAGTCAGAAACAAGACACATGCAGTGCACACCAATCACTCATTGGACACATGTGGCACACAAGAAACTTATACATGGCTCACATGCCACTGATGCTTATGTCACATACTGCACATACACCACTGATACATAGAACATATATAGCACACACCAATCACACAGGAAACACGCAATGCACACACCAATACATTTATGCCTAACCCTATTAAGTGTAGCACACTTAAAGGGGTTGTCTCACTTCAGCAATTTATCATGTAAAGAAAGTCAATACAAGGCACTCAGGGTACTTTCACACTAGCGTTTTTCTTTTCCGGCGTAGAGCTCCGTCACAGGGGCTCTGTACCGGAAAATAACTGATCAGTTTTATCCCCATGCATTCTGAATGGAGAGTAATCCATTCAGGATGTCTTCAGTTCAGTCTTTTTGACTGATCAGGACAGAGAAAAAACCGCAGCATGCTACGGTTTTATCTCCGGCCCAAAAAAATTAACGCTTTCCTGAATGCCGGATCCGGCATTTTTTTTCCATAGGAATGCATTCAGTGCATTCAAAATACCGGAATGCCGGATCCCTCCTTCCCGATGACCCTGGAAATACGGATCCGGCATTTCAATGCATTTGTAAGACGGATGAGGATCCTGATCAGTCTTACAAATGCCATCAGTTAACATACGTTTTGCGACGGAACTGCTTGCCGGATCACTCTACCGCAAGTGTGAAAGTAGCCTTACTAATGTATTGTGATTGTCCATATTGACTCTTTTCCATCACATTATACACAGCACGTATCCATGGTTTTGACCACTCTGCAATCCAGCAGCGGTGGCCGTGCTTGCACGCTATAGGTAAAGGTGTTGGCCTATGTGCACTTCCAGCCTTTCCCTATAGTGTGTAAGCACGGCCACCACTGCTGGATTACACGGTGGTAACCACGGATACGTGCTGTGTATAATGTGATGGAAAGGAGGCAATTTGGACAATCACAATACATTAGTAAGTGCCTTGTATTAACTGCATGATAAATGCCATTTACTGAAATGAGACAAACCCTTTAACCCCTTTAAGCATAAATGTCTGGCATGAAATTTGCCAAATCTTAACCTCCTCATATTGTACATAATCTACATTATAATTAAAAGGGTTGTCCTACCAAAATGACCTATTGCTTATCTACAGGATAGGTGATAAATATCAGATTGCTGGGGTCTGACTGCTGGAACACCCACCGATCATGATAAGGCCTCATGCACACGACCGTTTTACGGGTCTGCATCCGGGCCGCAGTTTTTGCGGCTCGGGTGCGGACCCATTTACGTCAATGGGGCTGCAAAAGACGCGGATAGCACTCCGTGTGCTGTCCGCATCCGTTGCTCCGTTCCGAAGCCTCGCAAAAAATATATAGCATGTCCTATTCTTGTCCGTTTTGCGGACAAGAATAGGCATGTCTACAATGGGCCGCCCGTTCCGTTCCGCAAATTGCGGAAGGCACACGGGCAGCTTCCGTTTTTTTGTGGATCCGCGGTTTGCGGACCGCAAAAAATGGCACGGTCATGTGCATGTAGCCTAAAAGGGGTCCTGAGACATTCAATTACATTACCGCCAATCTATGTACACCAGCGGCTTAAGACCACGTTCCCTTGAGGTTGCGTTTTCGAGTGATCCCGGAACACACATACATACATACATCCTTATATATATAATAAAGCCACAAGGACCGTCACCTATGAGAGTACCGGTACATGCGTGAGCTCCGCATGTTATTATTAAAGGGACTGTGACAGCGTTCTATTTTGTTTTAATATAGTTTTAACATTCTGGAATGTATTTTATGAATTATATATATTTTTAAATGGTGATTAAATGCATTATATTATTTAAACAACATTTAAATAATGAAGTCTATGGGCACATTTGCATATTTGTCAAGAAGTGATCCCAACAATAAAGCGAACCTTTTATCTGGATTTCACTTAATAAACTATCACCAGTACCTTATAGATCATCCTCATTGTGTTCCCATACAGTCTTGTGCCGCTTTCCTGCGATGTATATTCATGAAAAAAACGACTTATAAAGTACTCTTCTCCAGCTCCACAAGTCACAGTAGAAGTCAAGGGGGTAGCCCTTCCCTCACTCCAGGCTGTAACTCCCCTGCCCTAACCCCGCCTCTAAGCAGTGTAATTGACTCAGTCGCCGGGACCGCGCTTGTACAGGCGGCGCATGCGCCGTCGGACTCAAGCGCGATCCTGTAACTGAATCGCGCGTGAGTAAGAGAAGACAGGCAGGCAGGCATCGGGGGCGGCGCATGCGCGATTCAGTTACAGGATCGCGCTTCACTCCGCGCGATAGACGGGATCGCGCTGCTACTGAGGCCAACGGCGCATGCGCCGCCTGTACAAGCGCGGTCCCGGCGACTGAGCCGGGTGTCAATTACACTGCTTAGAGGCGAGGTTAGGGCAGGGGAGTTACAGCCTGGAGTGAGGGAAGGGCTACCCCCTTGACTTCTAACGTGACTTCAGGAGCTGGAGAAGAGTACTTTATAAGTCGTTTTTTTTCATGAATATACATCGCAGGAAAGCGGCACAAGACTGTATGGGAACACAATGAGAATGATCTATAAGGTACTGGTGATAGTTTATTAAGTGAAATCCAGGTGAAAGGTTCGCTTTAACATACTGTACATGACAGGCATGATGTGAACAGAGCCTCACATCTCTATTTAAATTAGAAGTCAAGTACAAACGTAATGTTGCCATACTTCTCTAGTATTTGACGAGATTATCTGTTCAGGTTATTCAGCCTCATCTGGGCTTTTTCTCATGGTCCGCAGGACTTCCGGGCAAATAGAAAATAAAGAAGAATAAACACTTGGCTTCAATCGTTTCTGTTTTCTGTATATTGTACTCTGATTGGTAAATGTCACTGTGCCTGGCCCATGCTAGCCCACGTTTCACACATGTTCTCTTTTTCTGTGATAACAACTCACTGCTGTTTGTTCTGTTATACTGAAAACACTATGCAGAATAAATGTCATAATAAAAACCCGCTGATGAAAAGAGAAAATACAATTAACAGCAGGCTAAACCTCAAATGCATTTTCTCACTTAGTTTAGCGGTAGTGTGAAACTAGCCTTTCTGCAGTTCATCGAATCTGGCATAGCTGGAAAGGGCCAGTACCCATTGCCTAGTATTCAGGTGTCCAAAAATCAGTTCAATCACTATACAGTTTCAGAAATACTGCCACCTTTGGCCTAACGCTACTTTTACACTAGAGTTTCTATTTTCCGGTATTGAGATCCGTCATAGGATCTCAATACCGGTGAAAAACGCTTCCGTTTTGTCCCCATTCATTGTCAATGGGGACAAAACATAACTGAACAGATTGGAATGCTCCAAAATGCTCTGTTCCGTTTGGTTGCGTTTCTGTACCGGAGAGCAAACCGCAGCAAGCTGCAGTTTTCTTTCTGTCATGGGATGCGGAGCAAGACCGATCCATCATGACCCACAATGCAAGTCAATGGGGACGGATCAGTTTAAGGCTACTTTCACACTAGCGTCGGGGCTCCGCTTGTGAGCTCCGTTTGAAGAGTCTCACAAGCGGCCCCGAACGTATCCGTCCAGCTACTAATGCATTCTGAGTGGATGCGGATCCGCTCAGAATGCATCAGTCTGGCAGCGTTCAGCCTCCGCTCAGCAAGCGGACACCTGAATGCTGCTTGCAGCGTTCGGGTGTCCGCCTGGCCGTGCGGAGGCAAACGGATCTGTCCAGACTTACAATGTAAGTCAATGGGGACGGATGCGTTTGAAGTTGACACTATATTGCTCAATTTTCAAATGGATCCGTCCCCCATTGACTTTCAATGTAAAGTCTGGACGGATCCGTCTGAAGCTACTTTCACACTTAGAATTTTTTCTACAATATAATGCAGACGGATCCGTTCTGAACAGATCATAAGTCTGCATTATATGAGCGGATCCGTCTGGGCAGACCCCAGACAGATCCGCTCTGAACGCAAGTGTGAAAGTAGCCTTACTCTGACACAATAGAAAACTGATCTGTCCTCCATTGACTTTCAATGGAGTTCATGACAGATCCGTCTTGGCAATGTTAAAGATAATACAACCGGATCCGTTCATAACGGATAGAGATGGTTGTATTATTAATAACGGAAGCTTTTTGCTGAGCCCTGCTGGATTCGGCAAAATCTCTAGTGTCAAAGTAGCCTAAAAGCCAATAATCATCCTTTTTGCCACTCTGGTAAATCAGCCCTGATTGCTGACATCGAAAGTAGGAAATGGTCATAATAATATATAATATACTTTTTTCACATTTTGTTATATTACGGCCTTGTGATAAAATAAAATAAAAAATCAAGTACCCCTTCATTTTACCCCATCATTCTGCACTCAATACTCATAATGAGAAAGCAAATACAGAATGTTAGAAGTCTTTGCTCATTTATAGAAAAGGAAAAACTAAAATATTGCATTGACATAAGTATTCAGCCCCTTTAGCTTTCTGTTCTTCTGATCTATCAGGGGGGAAAAAACAGATCCATTATTTGGAGCACCAGTTTATAATAATAATATTATAATAATAATCTTTATTTATATAGCGCCAACATATTCCGCAGCGCTTTACAGTTCAGGGGTTCATGTACAAACAGTCATAAATAACATAGTAACAGACATGTCAATAATTACAACAAGTGGAATGAGGACCCTGATCACAAGAGCTTACAATCTATGAGGAGACAGGGGTGACACAAAATGTAAAATTGCTTGTTTTGTGCAATGGTCCAGATATTTTGGAAAAATAGGGGAACAGATATAAAGCTGCATGAGCCATCACCAGCTAATATATGTAGTGTTTCTGGGTGCGGTGAAGCGTTTGGTGGAGGATCAGGTTTAGGAAATGATAGATGGTCTATATATGGAGAGGAGTTACATCAGGAGATGTGATAGGCCACCGTAAAAAGATGTGTTTTTAGGGAGCGCCTAAAACTGTGTATGTTGCGATTTAGCCTAATTTCTTGGGGTAGGGCATTTCAGAGAACTGGTGCAGCTTGGCAGTAGTCTTGTAGCCGGGAGTGAGAGGTTCAGATTATGGTGGAAATAAGTCGTGAGTCATTGGCTGAACGGGGAGCACAGGTAGGATGATAGAGAGAGATGAGGATGGAGATGTAGGGGGAATGCAGCACTGTGGAGAGCTTTGTGGGTGAGAACGGAGCAGTTTAAATTGTATTCTGTACTGTATGGGCAACCAGTGCAATGACTGGCGGAGGCATCGGAGTAGCGGGAAGACAGATAGGTGACCTTGGCTGCTGCATTAAGGATAGATCGGAGAGGGGAGAGTCTGGTGACGGGGAGACCAATTAATAGTGAGTTACAGTAATCAAGGCGGGAATGGATCAGGGCGACAATGAGAGTTTTTTGGTTTCCATTTTTTCCAGGGTCACTTTAAGTTCCTAGTCTGCTCCTAAGGCCCCTATTCAGACCTCAGATCAGACCTCCCAATCAAGGCTTACATCAGATGCCCAATTTTTATAAGACCCCCAATCAGACCTCATGTTAATGAGTTCCCCATGTTAATCAGACCTTAGATCAGAGAAAAAAGAATCAACTTACCTCTCCTGCTCCGGACGTCGCCACCGCTCCTGAGACCCAGCCCTCTTCCTTGTCTCGCTGCCGCGCTGTGCTGCGACTCAATGCCGCACAGCGTGAGGTCACACAGCATGCTGATGTCCTCACGCTGTGAGCAGGATGCAGCACAGCGAGCGGCTGAGGAAGATCAGGATCGGTGAGTACAGAGCCCGCATGGGGAGCTCTGCATTCACTGCTCCACGGTCCTCCTGTACTAATAAGCGCTTCCATAATGAAAGTGACCATTAGTATTTACCCCCTAAAGACACACTGACATTTCCCCCCACTTTGGGGTGAAAAAGTACTTCTTATAGGGCAAAAAGTATGGTATATGTATTATACATATGCATACAGGAAATAATCAGCAGCACGCATAAGACACTGACCTTAGTGCCAGGTTCATGGATTGGGGGAGGATTGTAATTTATATACTCTATGATGTTTCACCCCTATACTAGGAGATATTAGTCTGTTGAACCCCTCATCTAATGCACCCCCACTGTTGCTGCAATTACTATCAGTTTGCTCCTTTTGTAAAATGCTGCCTGTTTTTATGCTATCTATAGAATGATGTTCCTTGATGTACATTATGATTTATAGAATACCTATGTGAACTGGTGGCATTAGCATTCTCGTGACTACCTAGCCACTTTGTCTTGGGCATATACAGTACATACCGTATTTGTGGTTGCTATTTGAATGACCATTGGGATTTTAGTTTGTTGAATAGCTTTTGTTATGGATGGTAAAAGTCATTTTTAAAAGTTATTTTTCACTGGTGAGTGATAACTTCTCATTAAATAATACAAAGTTCAGTGGTACCTGTATAAAATCTGGGACAATTCTGTGAATGTCCTTGAGTTGCCCAGCCAGAACCCTGACTTGAACCCATTTTGAACATCTCTGGAGAGACCTAGAAATGGCTGTCCACTGAAGGTCCATCCTGAGAGAACTTGAGAGGATCTGCAGAGAAGAATGGTAGAAATTCCCCAAATCCAGATGTACCAACCTTATGGCATTATACCCGAGTAGACTGGAGGGTGTAATGGCTGTCAATGCAAGATTTTAGTTTTCCTTTTCCATAAATTAGCAAAGATTACTATCATTCTGTTTTAACTTGTCATTGTCATGTCATTATGGAGTACTGAGTGCAGACTGATATGGGGAACTAGAATTTTGTTTTATTGTATCACAAGGCTACAACATAAAATGTGAAAAAAGTGAAAGAGTCTGAACACTTTACAAAAGCATTGTATACTGTGCCTTGAAAAACTGAAATGTATTTTATTGGGACTTTATGTAATAGACCAACACATAGTAGCAAGTGTGTGTAAAGTAAAAACAAAATGATACATGGTTTTCAAAATTTTCAATAAAGTCTGAAAAGTGTGGCATGCATTTGTGTTCAACCCCCTGTACTCTGATACCCCTAAATAAAATCCAGTATGACAAATTACCTTCAGAAGTCACCTAATTAGTAAATAGAGCCCACCTGTGTGTAATTTATTCACAGTATAACTGCAACTGTTCTGTGAAGGCCACAGAGATTTGTTAGAGAAAATTAGTGATCAAACAGTATCATGAAAATCAAGGATCCGACCAGATAGGTTAGGGATAAAGTTGTGGCGAATTGTAAAGTAGGGTTAGGTTGTAAAAAAATATCCCAAGTACTTAACATCTCACAGAGCATACTGCAAACCTATACAGACATGGGCATCCACCTAAACTGACAGCCCAGACAAGAAGAGCACTAATTAGAGAGGCAGCAAAGAGGCCCATGGTCACTCTGGAGGAGCTGCAGAGATCCATAGCTCAGGTGGGAGAATCTGTCCACAGGACAACTATTAATCTGTCTTTTATGGAAGAGTATCAAGAAGAAAGCCATTTCTGAAAGCAAGCCATAAAAAGTTCCGTTTGCAGTTTGTCACAAGCCATGTAGGGGGCACAGCCAACGGGGAAAAAAGTGCTCTGGCCAGATGAGACCAAAGTTGAACTTTTTGGCCTAAATGCAAAACGCTGTGTGGTGGAAAACTAACACTACACATCACCATGAACAAACCATTCAGCTTTTCTTTAGCAGGGACAGGGAGGCTGGTCAGAGTTGGTGGATGATGGATGGTGCTAAATACAGGGCAATCCTGGAGGAAAATCTGGTAAAGGCTGCAAAAGTCTTGAAACTAGGATAGAGGTTCATCTTCCAGCAGGACAACGACCCTAAATATACAGCCAGAACTACAACGGGATAGTTTAGATCAAAGCATATTCATGTGTTAGAATAGCCCATTTAAAGTCCAGACCTAAATCCCATTGAGAATCTGTGGCAAGACTTAAAAATTGCTGTTCACAGACACTCTCCATCCAATCTGACTGAGCTTCAGCTATTAAGCTAAGAATGAGCAAAAATTTCAGACTCTAGATGTGCAAAGCTGGTAGATACACACCCCAAAAGACTGTTGTAATTGCAGCAAAAAGTGGTCCTACAAGGTATTGACTCAGGGGGGCTGAATACAAATGCATATCACACTTTCCAGATTTGTATTTATTAAATATTTTTAAAACCATGTATCATTTTGTTTTCACTTCACACATACCGTATATCATGTTATTATAAAAATTCTTTGGGTCGGTAAAATTTCAGAAATACAAAATTTGTACAGATGTTGCCTATGTTATTTTGACACCAGCCACTAACTGCTATTTTTGCACAATAAAACACTTCAACTAAAATCCTTTATTTCTGTATCACGTACCCATTAGTGTTAGGCGAGCATGCTCGGCCGAACACTAATTTTACTCGAGCATCGCGGTGTTCGGCCGAATACCGCGTGTGCTTGAGTGCTTTTGCTGCTGGTGGCATCGACATTATCTGCGCTACATCTCCAGTGTAACGTTTGCACATTCGAAATATCAGTGACATTCGGTGTAATTTTTTTCGCCACTGGTGACAGCGACATTATCTGTGCTACATCTCCTGTGTAACGTTTGTGCTTCCTAAATATCAGTGACATTCACTGAAATTTTTTATTAGCCGCTGGTGATAGCGACATTACTTGCGCTATACCTCCTGTTTAACGTATGCCCATCCTAAATATGAGTGACATTCATTCAGTGTAATTTTTTATTAGGCGGTGGTGACAGCGACATTACTTGTGCTATACCTCCTGTTTAACGTGTGCGCATCCTAAAAATATCTGTGACATTCTATGTACTTTATTTGCGCATACACTTACAAAACCTGCGCTACTGTACGTGTGACATACTTGCAAGCATACATACCATTTAATATGCGCAAGGCGAGCAGTAAGGGACGGGAAAATGGCCGTGCTGCTGATGGTGCACGCAGAGGCCGTGGCCCTGGGCACGGTAAAACTGTGCCTGCTGCCAGAACACAAGAAACACACTCATCCACGATACCTAGTTTCATGTCCCAGTTGGCAGGGCGGCGCAGGACACCACTCTCGAAGTCAGACCAGTACGACCAGGTGGTCGGTTGGATTGCAGCAGATAATGCTTCCAGTCAGTTAAGCACCACCCTATCTTCCATAAAGTCCAGTCTCAGTAGCCAAGAGTCTGGTCAACAGAATCCTCACCCTGATACTCCTTCCACCCACCATGGAGAGTCTTGGCAAAGAAGTGATCCCACACTCGGATATTCAGAGGAGCTCTTTTCATCGCCATTCCTTAATTTGGGCCTCTCGCCAAGCCCGCTTGAAGAGGGAGATTAGGAGATCTTGTGCCATGATTCCCAAACTCTGGAGCATCCACAGTCAGAAGAAGATGACGGTGGGGAACGGCAATTAGTGTTTCACGAGGTGAATGATGATGATGAGACACAGTTGCCAATAAGTCAACCGCAATTAGTGTCTGGGTTGTTGTTAGGTCAACAAGTCAGGAGGATGACCAGAGTGAGGAAGTGGAAGAGGAGGTGCTGGACGATGAAGTCACTGACCCAACCTAGGAAGGTGGTAAGCCGAGCTAGGACAGTAGTACAGAGGGGGAGGGATCTGCAGCACAGCTACAGGCTGGAAGAGGCAGTGGTGTGGCAAAAGGGAGAAGGCGGGCCCCACCAAACAGGCCCGCAATTGTTCCCCGGGGTAGGTGTTCCGCAGTCTGGCGCTTTTTTGAGGAAAGTGCGAACGATAAAAGAATTGTCATTTGCAACCTGTGCCATACCAAAATGAGCAGGGGCGTGAACACTATCAACTAGAGATGGCCTTGCGGTTCGCCCAGCGGTCGTTTCGCGGCAAACTTTGCTCGTTCGCTAAACAGGCGAACATATTGCGATATCCGCCGGCGCCATATTCTTTGCATTGTGCAGAACTTTGTGTGCGGTTCTGCCGAGGTACCGCAGCTATACAGAGGGACTAACGTCATTGGAACAACTAATTGCAACTGGTGTGATATAACAGTTGCCCCCCAAAACATCTGATTGATGCAGGGTAGCGATATACCTAAAATATAATTTCTAAATAGTGCATTTGTATTGTGCAGCATTTGTGTGCGGTTCTGCTGAGATACCGCAGCTATACAGAGGGACAAATGTCATTGGAACAACTAATTGCAACTGGTGTGATATACCAGTTGCCCCCAAGAAAACTGATTAAGGGGTTCTATATACCTGCTTCCACAAATACTGCTCTTCTCTGGGGACTTTGGCACAGGGTCATTTTGAAAATGACAGGTAGAGGAAGAGGCAGGCCGTTCCGCAGGGGTCGGGTAGGTGCACCAAAGGACGCACCAGAGTTGGTTGAGTGGCTCACTCAGCCTTCCTGCACCCTCCTCATCCTCTGTATCAGCACCCTCCTCACTCCCTGCTGTGTGCACCCCCAAAGACACCACCACCACCACCATAGCCCCTGCACTTGAGTCAGGGGAATTATTTTCCCATCAATTTCCAGACCTTACCGATGCGCAGCCTTTCTTGGCATCGGATGAGGAAGAAGAGGTAGCAATGGCCGCCACCCAGCGATCTGACGACAGAACCCAGATCAGCCCATGGAGGGTGGTCCCCACTGTTGCTGCCTACTCCTAGATCTCTAATATCAGTGTTGGTGAAGATGACGATGATGACGTGTCGATGGACGTCACGTGGGTGCCCACAAGAGAGGAAGAGGAGGGGAGTTCAGAGGTAGAGACGGAGCAGCAGATAGGGAGGAGAAGGAGGAGAAGCAGGCAGAACTCGCAGTGCACAGGAGGCAAAAAGCAGACTGCAAATGTATCTGGAGCGAGCCATCCAGCATGCACGGTCACATCTTGCGCTCCCAGGACGCTGGCACATGGCTCCGCAGTGTGGGCTTTTTTTTAACGTGTCAGCTGCTGATAATAGTGTTGCCATCTGCAGCCTGTGCTGTCATCCCAGTAAGCCCAACACTCACCCAGGGACGACCGCCTTAAGAGGGCACCTGGCCTCCCATCACCAAGCCCAGTGGGAGCAATGCCGTCAGAACCCACAAAGCCACACTCCCGGCGCTTCACGTCCTGCCTCTTCTCCTCTCTCCTCCCATTTGTCCTCCACTCCACCTTCCACCGTGCCGTCGTCGCGTTTATCTGGCACAAGGCAGGCTTCCGTGGCCCAAATGTTCGAGCGTAAAAAAATTATGACGCCGGATAATCCTCTTGCCCAATAGCTTATCGGAACTGCTAGCCCGCCAACTACTTCCATATAAATTAGTGGACTCAGAGGCCTTTAGAAAATTTGTGGCCATTGGCACACCGCAATGGAAGGTCCCAGGAAGGAAATATTTCTCTCAGAAGGGCATCCCTGAACTATATGGGCACGTTCAGCGGCAAGTTAATATATCTCTGGCACACAGTGTCGGTGCCAAGATACATCTGACCACAGACACGTGGTCTAGCAAACACGGGCAGGGAAGGTACATAACTTTTACTGCCCACGGGGTGAACCTTCTGACAGCCGTCAAGCATGTAACCCATGGATTAGGTGTTACCGCCACGGATTGCATGCAGGCCTGCCTCTTCTTCTCCTCCTCCTACTCCATCCTCCGTCTCCTCCTCGCCTGACTCCTCCTTTTCCACTGCTACCGCCTCTTCCGCTGCACCCCGAAGCTCCCCAGAACCTATTCGACGTGCCAGGTGAGACGTTGCCATGCTGTGCTGTGGCTGTTGTGCCTGTAAGCCAAGAGCCACACCTGTCCTGCACTCCTTTCAGCTCTGCGGTCACAGGCCGTTCAGTGGCTAACCCCGCTCAATTTGACAGTTGGTAAAGTGGTCTGCGACAACGGTGCCAATCTGCTGAGCACACTGAAACAGGGCAAAATGACACACATGCCATGCATGGCATACGTCCTGAACTTAGTCGTGCAGAGATGCATTGCCAAATACCCCATGGTCCAGGATGTCTGCGGCAGGCCAGGAAAATCTCTCCCATTTTAGAAGATCTTACACGGCCATGGCTCGCCTTGCTGACGTTCAGCAGCGACACCACTTGCCCGTCAGATGTCTGATTTGTGGCTGCCCGATGCGCTGGAACTCCACCTTGTATATGCTTGATAGGCTTCTCCAGCAGAAACATGCCGTTAACGACTACCTGTACGAATTCTGCGGCAGGACAGGTTCTGGGGAGCTTGTTTTTTTTTTCACCGTGCTGCCTCTTCAGTATGCTCATGTGCGACGCATACAGACTTCTGCGGCCATTTGATGAGATCACCAAACTGGTCAGTCGCAGTCAGGGCGCCATCAGTGACATTCTACCTTACGCCTTCTTTCTGGAGCGTGCATTGCATTGTGTCATTAATCAAGCCATTGAGGAGTAGGAGCAGTAAGATGAGGAAGTTGCAATACTGAATGAATTCCCATGGGGGGCTACTTCATCTGAGACAAGTCAGAAGGAGTCTGAAGAGGAGTCAGAGGAGGATGGTGCCTGGGGGGAGGAGGAGGAGCAATAAGAGCAGGCTTTAAACTTTTCTGGGATCCCTGGTGTTGTCTGTGGATGGGGGGAGGAGACCAAGGACGACATTCTCCTGGGCGATGAACAGGAGCCAGGCCTCTCCACCCCTTCCAATTTAGTGCAAATGGGGGCCTTCATGCTCCAGTGTTTGAAGAGGGACCCCTGTATAAAAAGCATAAAGGGCAAGGACCAGTACTGGGTGGCAACGTACTTAGACCCCCGGTACAAACACAAAATGGCGGATATGTTACCAGCATCACAGAGGGATGTCAGAATGCAGCGTTTCCAGGCCTTGCTGCGAGAGATGCTGCCTTCTGCTGTTGCGGGCGCTGGCAGAGGAATTTCCACCCACAGAGAAACAGTTGCGAGTACCAATCCTACAGCGCATGCAAAAATAGGGCGCTTTGAAAATATGTTGGTCACTTCAGATATGAGATCATTCTTGCAGCCAACCCATCAACAGCCGCCCTCCGGATCCAGCCGGACGCTCTGAAAGCGAGGAACCCCTTGACTACTGGGTGTGCAGGCTTGATCTGTGGCCAGAGCTGGCACAATTTGCCATGGAACTCTTGGCTTGCCCCTCGTCGAGTGTCCTGTCCGAAAGGATGTTCAGCGCAGCAGGGGATATCGTGACCAATAAGCCCACTCGCCTAGCTCACGACACTGTGGACTACCTCACATTTCCAAAAATGAATGAGGCATGGATCTCGGAGGAATTCAACACCTGTGACGACCACATTTAATTTAATTTCCTCATGACAGCCCACAAATATCCGCCACCAGCCAGAACAAATAATGGTCCCTGTCTTAGGTAAATACAGCGGCATAAAAGGTCTTTTCTGTCTGGTGAAAGCCTAATGTTTGGGACCTCGGAGGAATTCAACACCTGTGACGACCTGTGTTATCGAATTTCAACTATTATCATTTGGAGATTTTTCAAGAGGGGGGATTTTGTTAGCCATGTTTTTAATCCAATTTTATATTTTTTATGTTTACTCTAAATTTATTAAAGTTTTCAGAATATTCAAAGCAAATAAGGTCACGACAGGTACACGCAGGATCCTTAGTTGATAACAATCAAAAGCCAAAAAAAACTGTTTCCATGTTTTACATACACTCACCTAAAGAATTATTAGGAACACCTGTTCTATTTCTCATTAATGCAATTATCTAGTCAACCAATCACATGGCAGTTGCTTCAATGCATTTAGGGGTGTGCTCCTGGTCAAGACAATCTCCTGAACTCCAAACTGAATGTCAGAATGGGAAAGAAAGGTGATTAAAGCAATTTTATCTTTCAATAAATCTTTATTGGTTTTTGCATAAGTCAAAGAAAACAATATTCC
This sequence comes from Bufo bufo, assembly GCF_905171765.1. NCBI lineage: Eukaryota > Metazoa > Chordata > Amphibia > Anura > Bufonidae > Bufo > Bufo bufo. The sequence goes on from NC_053389.1 coordinate 666,581,433, forward strand.
AAGGAATCGTACATATTACCCACATAACGGGTCATATTATGTTAGTATGTAAATTATTCATAGGAGCAAGATGTCAACATGTACTCCATTAGTTACATCTTTATGACAGTTGGTATAGCCTCAGTACATTCCAGTGGCAATATCTAACACAGTGAACATGGGAAATAGACAAAAGCAAAGGGAAAAATAAGGGGAGAAATAAAAGGAGTTTGGCAGAGATTATAAAGGAAGGCCAAAACTGTAAGGTGTACATCCTAAGGCCTCTTTCACACTTGCGTTGTTGGGATCCGGCATGCACTTCCGTTGCCGGAGGTGCCTGCCGGATCCGTAACAACGCAAGTGTACTGAAAGCATTTGAAGACGGAACCGTCTTCCAAATGCGTTCAGTGTTACTATGGCACCCAGGACGCTATTAAAGTCCTGGTTGCCATAGTAGGAGCGGGGAGCGGGGGAGCAGTATACTTACAGTCCGTGCGGCTCCCGGGGCGCTCCAGAATGACGTCAGAGCGCCCCATGCGCATGGATGACGTGATCCATGTGATCACGTGATCCATGCGCTTGGGGCGCCCTGACGTCACTCTGGAGCGCCCGGGGAGCCGCACGGACGGTAAGTATGCTGCTCCCCTGCTCCCCGCTACACTTACCATGGCTGTCAGGACTTTAGCGTCCCGGCAGCCATGGTAACCACTCTGAAAAAGCTAAATGTCGGCTCCGGCAATGCGCCGAAACGACGTTTAGCTTAAAGCCGGATCCGGATCAATGCCTTTCAATGGGCATTGATCCCGGATCCGGCCTTGCGGCAAGTCTTCAGGATTTTTGGCCGGAGCAAAAAGCGCAGCATGCTGCGGTATTTTCTCCGGCCAAAAAACGTTCCGTACCGGAACTGAAGACATCCTGATGCATCCTGAACGGATTTCACTCCATTCAGAATGCATTAGGATAATCCTGATCAGTATTCTTCCGGCATAGAGTCCCGACGACGGAACTCTATGCCGGAAGACAATAACGCAGGTGTGAAAGAGCCCTTAGTAGCATTCTGTTCAAACATTCCCATGTGTACCCAATTAGCATCTATGTCATAGTTTAATAATGACAATATGTCAGTCCCCAGGTGGGTTGCTCCATTGCGCCCATTCTTTTTCAAATCTGCAAAGCGCGAAGCCTTTATGTGCGATCATTTTTTCAAAAGACCTGGTAGTATCTACTGAATTAATGATTTCCTGTACAGTCGGGATATTTATGCTTTTCCAATATCTGGTTATAGCTAATTTTGTGGCCAGGAACAGATGCATGGCTATGGTCCTAGATTTATACGGTATTTCCGTTATGTTAATAAAAAGTAAAGCCAAAGCTGGGTCTCTGTCCAGTTTGCGTCCAGCTACCTTTCCCACTAATTGGAAAATGCTTGACCATAAGTCAATCAGTAAAGGGCGATTAAAGCAATTTTGAGCGTGGCATGGTTGTTGGTACCAGACGGGCCGGTCTGAGTATTTCACAATCTGCTCAGTTACTGGGATTTTCACGCACAACCATTTCTAGGGTTTACAAAGAATGGTGTGAAAAGGGAAAAACATCCAGTATGCGGCAGTCCTGTGGGCAAAAATGCCTTGTGGATGCTAGAGGTCAGAGGAGAATGGGCCGACTGATTCAAGCTGATAGAAGAGCAACGTTGACTGAAATAACCACTCGTTACAACCGAGGTATGCAGCAAAGCATTTGTGAAGCCACTACACGCACAACCTTGAGGCGGATGGGCTACAACAGCAGAAGACCCCACCGGGTACCACTCATCTCCACTACAAATAGGAAAAAGAGGCTACAATTTGCACGAGCTCACCAAAATTGGACTGTTGAAGACCGGAAAAATGTTGCCTGGTCTGATGAGTCTCGATTTCTGTTGAGACATTCAAATGGTAGAGTCCGAATTTGGCGTAAACAGAATGAGAACATGTATGCATCCTCTGATGGCTACTTCCAGCAGGATAACGCACCATGTCACAAAGCTCGAATCATTTCAAATTGGTTTCTGGAACATGACAATGAGTTCAATGTACTAAAATGGCCCCCACAGTCACCAGATCTCAACCCAATAGAGCATCTTTGGGATGTGGTGGAACGGGAGCTTCGTGCCCTGGATGTGCATCCCTCAAATCTCCATCAACTGCAAGATGCTATCCTATCAATATGGGGGAACATTTCTAAAGAATGCTATAAGCACCTTGTTGAATCAATGCCACGTAGAATTAAGGCAGTTCTGAAGGCAAAAGGGGGTCCAACACCGTATTAGTATGGTGTTCCTAATAATTCTTTAGGTGAGTGTATATGTCATAACAATATACAGGCATTAAGAGAACACACAGACTCCTCTGCTAATAGCTAAAAATTGGTAAACAAGGTGTTCGTCTAAGTCAAAGCAGAATATGACCTTAAAGGACCACAACGGATCCTCTGTTAATAGCAATAAGGTGAAATAAGAATCTATGAACCAATCACAATCTGAGTAAGCTAATAACGAATAACACAGAAAGACAGAATAGAAAAGAGAAAGAGCAGAAAACAGGAGGGAGGCAAGGAAGGTGAGGGAAACTCTGAGTGCAACGCCCCGGTTTACTCACTAACCAGGTATTTCTAGTCTCTGGAACCAGCCGAACACTATAATCTATTACGTTGAAGACCCCAGATCCTGTATTCTTGTGGAAAACTCAGGAGAACCAATAAAATCAATAAGGGGCCTCCACCAAGCCTCAAATCTATGATACCGATCGTGTGAGGTAGCAATTAGTTCCTCCATCCTAATCAGAAACCTTAATTCCCCAGCCCATTCATAGAGAGAGGGAGCGCGACCCATCTTCCAGTGCCTCGGAATAGTCATCCGGGTCGCCGTGAGGAAAAATCTTAAAGCACTTTTCTTTACCATGGAAACCGAGCCAGGTATCAAGGAGAGAAGCGTAAGGTCAGGTGAGTTAGTAATCACTTTCCCTGAAAACTGCTTAAAGACATCTAGCACTTTGCATCTCCAACAAATATCAGTAGTTGAAGGAAACATTTTATGGAGGGTGGAAGGGCAGTAGTACCATCGGGACAGAATCTTGAAATTCTTTTCCTGAGCCTGAGTCGAAATCGATAGACCGTGAGAGAGTGTACATATTTTATCAACCTCTGCTGGGGAGAAAGTGCGATGAAGGTCCAATTCCCACTTCCCAAAGCAAGGCGCTAGGTCGTAATTACTAAGTTTCGTCAAGGTCTTGTAAAGCTGAGAAAGCACTTTGTAGTGTAGGTCTGGTTTCAAGAAAAGGCCGTCAAAGTCAGTCAACTCCGGGCATGAGAGGTGTGGAAGGAGATCCCTGATAAATGATTTAAGCTGAGCATACTCTAGCCAATATTGCCCCTGTCTACTATCCGAAGGAATTAAAGTATCCAAGGGAACAAACGTACTCCCGTTAAGGACATCACGGACCCTAGGATGAGATCGGCCAGACCAGTGCAGATGACCAGGGGCGAAAGATGGATTACCCATTAGAGGAGTCATGGGGCCAGGTAGTTGAGACAGACCAAATTTTTGAGTCCATTTGTCCCAAATAGAGAGAGTGTGACGTATTAAAAAGGGCCATTCCTCCGATGGCGGTCTATCCTCCTGCGGAACCCATGGGGCCACCAAACAATCCATTAGAGCAAGATCCTGGTCCATCTGGACCCACAGTTTAGCTTTAGAGCCCTTGGACCAATTAAGGATCCGCATGAGAACAGCCGCCGAATGGTACAGTTTCAAATCTGGCAAACCCATGCCACCCCTGTTCTTGGGTTTAGTCAGTATACGAGCATTCAGTCTGGGTTTACCCTTACCCCATACAAATCTAGTTATTGCTCTATTAATGGTTATTAAAAACTTCCCTGGAACACAAATGGGGATTGTTTGAAACAAATACAAGAATTTTGGTAGGATATCCATTTTAACTACGTTTATTCTAGCGAACCACGAAAGGGATTTTAGAGAGTAATTTCCCAGCTCCGAGATTATTTTAGTTTGGAGAGGTAAGTAGTTAGGCGGGTATAGGAGGTGGGGGTGAGCCGGGATTTGCAATCCCAGGTACATAATGCTTGTTTTCTGACATTTGAAGGTGAAATTGGATTGAATAAGTGTAATTTCAGCAGCCGGTAGTGAGATATTTAACATTTCACTTTTATTCATATTGACCTTAAACTCAGAGATCCGAATTGATGAAATTCTTGCAAAATAGATGGCAGGGTAATATGAGGGTTCGCAACATATAAGAGTGAATCGTCCGCATAAAGAGCTAGCTTATGATGGTGGTAAATCTATCCTCGTGATGTCGGGCTTGTTACGTAATGCAATGGCAAGGTGTTCCATTGCAAGGACGTAGAGAAGTGGCGAAAGAGGGCACCCCTGACGCGTGCCATTACGAATATTAAAAGCGGAGGTGAGAATACCATTTATTTTCACTCTGGCGGATGGACTGGAGTATAGGGCACTAACTTTGTAAATCAGGTTCGGGCCAAAACCTATCTGACGCAGGGCAGCTATCATGAAGCTCCATCGAACCCGATCAAAAGCCTTCTTGGCATCTATTGAGATAAGACAAAAGGGTTTCCGCAGGCGTTTTGCTGTCACAATAAGGTTAATGGTTCTGTTAGGGTTATCCCTAGCTTCCCTGCCAGGGATAAACCCCACTTGGTCCCTATGAATCACCGTCGGGAGCACCAAGTTAAGGCGGGAGGCCAATAATTTGGAATACATCTTAATGTCACCATTGATAAGGGATATGGGATGGTAATTACTGCAGCAGGAGGCATCTTTGTTAGGTTTCGGGATTAGGACTATATGCGCTTCTAGCGCCTGTTTCGGAAAAGGATTAGACTGGGAGATGCTATTAAAAACTTTAAGAAGGAAAGGGACAAGGAGGTCAGCAAATATTTTAAAAAAGGAAGCCGTAAAGCCATCTGGGCCTGGGCTTTTCCCTCCTTTTAGGTTGGAGATGATTGTTCTGAGTTCGGGTTCCATGAAATCATTCTCAATGTCAGCCATTGTGTCCACGGGAATAGTGGGGAGGGCCGTGTCCATAATATATTGATGAATGCGACTATCTAGAATATTTATTGCGCTATTATCTAACTGATGATTAATGTTATGTGGAAGGCTGAAAAGTCAGCCTGAATTTGTGGGAGGGGCATTTTACCTTCTTAAGCTCCAGCCCCCAGCTCCTCAGGGCGCTTCTGTTCATACACTGGATAAGGAGTCGCTTGCTCTGGTACTGCATCTGTGCATGTCGTGAGTTGCTTCATCTGCTTCGTTTAGTTTTCCATACACTGCCGTTCACGTCTTCAGGAGAGGTAAATAATGTGCAACGATGCTCCACAAGGGTTCCTCCAGCGGCGGTCACATACTTCCGGCTCCCTGGGTCGGCGTCGCCGATACACATTCCTGGTCCAAGCAATTTTTCACCTCCCTCCTGAGGCGGCAGGGGGGGCAGGGTCCGGCCTGCGGGTTACCCCCTCCACGAGGCCTCCCCCGTCCCCCGTCTTTTGCTTGGGCGCCGCTGCAGCCCGGCGTGCGTTCCAGCGTGGAGCGCACGCCGGAAATCCGCCGCCAGGCATGGGCTCCTGGTCACGTGTTCGGCGTGCGTTCCAGAGTGGAGCGCACGCCGGAATCTTCACTCAGGCCCAGCGAACTTAATCGACCTGGCGACTCCAGTGCGGCGGCTCCAGTGTAGGTAAAATTCTGTCCCCACTGGGTCCCTTCCCTTCTGAAAACACACGCCGTTTCTTGCCCCACACCCGGGTCTCCCGCCCCACTTACTACTCGGGACGGGTGGGCCCCGTCCCCCAGTCTACCAGTCCACATGGTCACCCCCCTGCACATTCCATTACGAACCATCTACTTCCGGGGCAGATGGCGGTGCGTTCCAGGGTAGAACGCACGTCAAAACATACGAAGTAAGTAGGGGTATCTAGCCCCTGGGCAACAACGGCCCACGTCTACAAACAGCCTCCAAAAAAAATAAAAAAAAAACCTCAGCAGGATTATCCAACAGCCAGCCATCTCATACGCACTCCCGCTGTGCCACGCAGCGCCAGGTGGGAGGAAGACAAAGTCATCCTCGGTCCCCTCATATAGGGGGAGGGCTCCTGGGTCCCCGCTGGGCTGGAAGGGCGCTAGTTTCAGGGCGGTGGTCAAAGAGAGCTGGGGGTCTCACCACGAGTAGGCTAGGTCGTTATCACACGCCATACGCGATCAGCGGTCACTAAACGCTCACTGCAGTCATCTATTCTATGGTGGCGACAGGGCCACGTGATATATGTATGTGCTTTCACGTTATATGCTGTTGTCTCCCTGCTCTACTGGCTCGCCCAGGCTCTCATCTACCTCTGTCTCCTGGGTCGCCCAGGCTCATACCTACCTCTGCCTCCTGGATCGCCCAGGCTCTCAACTACCTCTGTCTCCTGGTTCGCCCAGGCTCATACCTACCTCTGTCTCCTGGATCGCCCAGGCTCACACCTACTTCTGTCTCCTGAATCGCCCAGGCTCATACCTACCTCTGCCTCCTGGATCGCCCAGGCACGCACCTACCTCTGTCTCCTGGTTCGCCCAGGCTCATACCTACCTCTGCCTCCTGGATCGCCCAGGCACGCACCTACCTCTGTCTCCTGGTTCGCCCAGACTCATACCTACCTCTGCCTCCTGGATCGCCCAGGCACGCACCTACCTCTGTCTCCTGGTTCGCCCAGGCTCACACCTACCTCTGCCTCCTGGATCGCCCATGCAAGCACCTACCTCTGTCTCCTGGTTCACCCAGGCCTGTCATTCTCCTCAGTTATGTTCTCTTTCCCTTCCGAACTTTATGGATTTGTCCTCTCAGGAACGTGTCCTGACCGTTCACTTGTACGACATTTGGACCAAGGTCAGGTGACCCAAGACATCAGTACAGGTAGTAGCCTCTAAGCCCAGGTACGTTACCCAGACCAACTCAAGCCTTCTCGTAGGCACCGGTCGTACTACGTTCCGATCACATATAGTTATTCGGGACCATTTCTTTCTTTACAGGTTAAGCATGTCACATGCTTCAGACATGGGGGACACCATGTCACTCCCTGGAACGTCCGTCTCAGGCCAGCCGGGCAACACATCCCTGAGAAGCTGGACGATTCCCAGGCTCATCGCCGAACTCAATAAGAGGGGCATCCCTCACCCGGCCTCTGCCTGCAAAGCAGAGTTATACAAGCTGTTGATGACCACTCCGGGTCCGTGGCACCACGGCACCACGGACACTCAACAGTCATTGAGGCACCTGCAAACCACCATTGACTCTCTGGTCGGCATGGTGACTGATGCTCAGTCCAGGGTTTCGGTACTGGAGTCACGGGCCCCGCCCCCCCAGGTGCCCCACCCTCCGGCCGAGTCCGTTGTTCCTCAGACGGCCTCTGTAGGTACGGCCATTTTCACCCCCCGGGTGGCCCCGGCTCATTTCATCCCGGACGGTATTAAAAAGGATATTCTGGCGGGAAAGGATGTGAACCTGGCGTCCATCCTTATCGCCTCACAAGACCTCCCTGAGAACAGGGTCATCAACTGTGGTGACGTCTCCCTCGTCCTGAGGGCCAAAGACGCGAGGCTGAACCGAAAGCTCACCATCCCGGAATTTGTTTTAGCGTTTAGCCTGTTCAGGGATATCGTGTGCTCGGCCCAGCCTAGAAGAAGGGAGGAATTAGATTCCTACCTCTATCTGGTCACCAATCTGGGGCATAAGTACGGTGGTGCGTCATTCTATGACTATCACCGCTCCTTCTCGGCTAAGGCTGCGGCTGCCCTGGCTCAATTCCAGTTCGTCACCAACTGGGCAAATATAGATATGGAGTTGTTCTGCCGCCACTTCGCGGGTCTCAGGGCCCCGTCTTGCTCAGGGTGCCAGTCCATCTTCCATTCCTCGGACTGGTGTCCGAACGCGGTCAACCCTGTCCAGGATAGGTCCCTGGGCAGGCCCATTGCGTACCTGGGCAAGAGCCAGGTCTGCAACAATTTTAACATGAACGGTTGCGGCTTCAATAGTTGCAGGGCCCTCCATATCTGCTCGCTGTGTTTCAGGGCTCACCCGCGTCCCGCCTGTCCCAAGAGGTCTGCGAGGCAACTATGACTATCCGACATTGACCTCGACCTCCTTGGAATCCTTCTGCAGGAGCACCCCGACAGGGGGTTTGTGCAATTCTTGCTGTCCGGCTTCGCAGAGGGATTTCACACGGGCCTCATCGCCCTGCCGCAGACGTCTTAGGAAGGCGGAAACCTGAGGTCGGCTTCTGAGGACCCAGCAGCGGTTGAGGAGTTGCTCCAGTCAGAAGTCGACAAGGGTTTCCTCATCGGGCCGCTTGAGTCAATACCGTTTCCTTCCTGTCGCATCAACCCCATTGGCCTGGTGTCCAAGAAAAATTCAAATAAAAAGAGGTTAATCTATGACCTGTCCGCGCCTCATGCCTCTGCCGTCCCCAGCCTCAACTCGCTCATTCCATCCGAGGAGTTCTCCATGAAGTATTCCTCTATAGACGAGGCGATTAAAGACATAGTGAACTCCGGCAGGGGTTCCTGGTTGACAAAGGCGGACATCTCGGACGCCTTCAAGCTCCTCCCCGTTAAACTGCACCTATGGGGTTACTACGGGCTTAGATGGGCCGATCGCTATTATTTCGTGAACAGGCTCACGTTTGGGTCAAAGAGTAGCCCATGGTTGTTCGACCAATTTGCCAAGGCCCTGCACTGGATCCTCGTTCACCATGGCGGATTACCCACGGTCATCCACTACCTCGATGACTTCTTGATCATCGAGGGTCCACAAGGCGGTTCGGGCAACCTGGCTACTCTTCTCCAAATTTTTTCCAGCCTGCAGGTCCCGATAGCCCACGCAAAAACTGAGGGCCCCGCCAATAGGGTGACGTTCCTCGGCGTCACCCTGGATTCCATCCGGATGGAGGCCAGCCTCCCGGAGGAAAAACTGGCGAATTGCCGTGCGGCAATTTCCCACGCCATGTCCGTGGGCTATCTGTCCAGGGTGGAGCTCCAATCCCTGCTGGGGCGTTTCAACTTCGCCTCCAGAATTATGCCCCAGGGCAGGGCTTTAACCTCCAGGTTGCTCCAGCTGTTGCCTTCGGCTCCTGACCAGAGCAGCATCGTCCACTTGGACAGCCATGCCAGGGCGGACTTGGCCATGTGGTCCCTGTTCCTATCCTCATGGAACGGGATCTCTCTTTTCGTACCATCATGGGCACCGTCATACCCCACCGTTTTCTCGGACGCTGCCGCGTCCCGGGGGTATGCTGCTATTTTTGGGTCCCATTGGCTGGCTGGCCAGTGGCCCGTAGAGATCCGGTCAGTCTCCGAAAATCTGAGCTCGTCTTCCCTCCTGGAGCTTTACCCCATTGTGGCGGCGACCCAGGTGTGGGGTCATCGGTGGGCAAACACACCGGTGATGTTCATCACCGATAACCAAGCGCTGGTGGACATCATCACAAGAGGTCGGGCTAAATCCTCCAGGATCATGTCCCTCCTGCGCAGACTGGTTTGGCTTTCTCTCACTCCTAATTTCCATGTGTTCTGCAACCACATCCCGGGAGTCGAGAACGTGGCGGCGGATGCCCTGTCCCGATTTAATTTCCCCCTCTTTTTTCAGGTGCTGCCAGGAGCGGACCCCACGGGGTTCCCCCTTCCGGTCTTCCAAACTCTAGTGATGGACTAGAGTCCCTCCTTGCTCACGCCAGGAACCTGGTTCAGCATTCCCTCTCCTCCAATACCATCAGGAACTACCAAACCGGCATCAAGGTTTACGAAGGTTTTGCCAGGTCCCACCCGCAAGGTGGCTTGGACGATGTCTCCTACACCCTGGCCTTCATAGCCCACTGTCACCGCAATCTCAGGCTATCATTTAACACCATCAAGCTGTACCTAGCGGGGATACAGCACTGCGCCATGCTTCATAACCCAAATGGAGGTTCCATTTTTTCAGTGCAGGCAGTCAAAGCGGCCCTTAGGGGGATTCAGAAGTGCGGGGAAGCCCCTCCCGCCCGTAGGCAGCCTGTCTCCGGCGAGATGTTTAGGAGACTGTCGTCCGTGCTGGATGGACTTCCTTTTGGGCACTCTCCTAGTTTAGTTATTAAGGCAGCCATGTACCTCGGGTTTTACGGGTTCCTTAGGCCAGGTGAGTTCACCAGCACCTCCCCTAAACGTCAGGGATTGCAGGTGCGGCAATTGTCCTGGGTCCATGACCATTTTGTCCTCTGGCTCCCTTCCACGAAGGCCAATCAGCATGGGCCTCCCTCGGAGGTCAGGTTCTTTAAAACCTCAAACGATTGGTGCCCGGTCATGGTCCTCCGTCAATTGTTAGCCCTGTTGCAATATGCCCCCCTAGATGGCCCGCTGCTTCCTTGGCATGGGGGGTAGCTGACGTCAATCCAGTTCGTGTCCCACATCAGAACGCTGGCCTCGGGTCTCGGTTACAACCCGCTGGCCATCACAGGACACTCGCTCCGAATCGGCGCACGTGATTAAATGCATGGGTCGCTGGCGCTCTTCTTGCTTCACGAGGTACATCCCGAACCCGAACGTAGAGATTTCCCAGGCGTTCTGTAACCTTGCTCTCTGAGAGGAATTAAAGATTTTTTTTGGACACTACTCTGCTCTCCTCGTCTATTTTTGCCCACTACTAGGCTTACCCTTGCTCCTGGCTTCCAGCACAACACAGACAGCTAGGTCAGGGGAAGCGCTTCCCCCTCATCATAGTTTAAGCCTCTCCCATAAGTGAAAGGCTGAAAAGTCAGCCTGAATTTGTGGGAGGAGCATCTTACCTTCTTAAGCTCCAGCCCCCAGCTCCTCAGGGCGCTTCTGTTCATACCCACCCACCCACCCCTGTTTTCAAACACTCCCCTTAGGGTACGCCCACTACTAGGCTTACCCTCGCTCCTGGCTTCCGGCACAACACAGCCAGCTAGGTCAGGGGAAGCGCTTCCCCCTCATCATGGTCTAAGCCTCTCCCATAAATAAAGACTCAAAGTATTGTTTAAAGAGGACCTTTCATCAGTATAATTTTAATAAACTAATAACCCTACCTAATAGTGCGGCTTCCACTGATGTTCCCCCTTTTTTTTTTTTTTCAAATCGGCCACCGAATGTTGAAATAATAGCCCCGTTTGTTCTGCTGCAGCGCCTGTCACTCAAGCGCTTTTTTGTATGGGGCGTTGCTAAACTTTTTTCTTTGCTATGGGCCTTGGCTGAGAGCGCAGCCAATCAGAGCGCTCCTCTCTCAGCCAGGCAGAAGGAGCTAAAGTGCAGCGATGTCTAGGGGATGATTATGATACTTACCCTGCCGCTCGTACCGCTGCTTCCACACCCGTCGCGTCCCTCGGCCGGTCTATCTGATCTTTCGCTGATCTTTCTATCTGATCTGCCACCCATTCCTCAATAGCTTGTATATTTGCAGTAACTACTGACAGTTCCTGTTTATAGGAATTTTCCAAGCGTTCCATAAATTTCTCCATTTCTTGTCTGGTAGGAAGAAGTTTTACGTGTTCTTTCCAGTCCCAGTTAGGTTTAGGTCCCATTGTTGCAGAAGCTGGGGACTGCAAATGTGAAACAGGCAAGTACCTTGGGATGTCCACAATAGCTGAGGCCACAGAGCTTCCTTGTACTGGAGAAGAACTCGTGGGATTCGTGCACCAGGAGCAAAAGGCTGTGCGTCAATATTGAGTTGCAAAGCGTCGATCGCGCACCATAAAGTAGCTACGTAAACCCCTGTGTGGACTGGGCTTTCCTTTAGCAGGCGTATTACTTTTAGAGCTTTTCCTGGTGCCCACCATGTGGGCTATTCAGATGCAGGCTGTAGGATAGGAACCGCCCCACAGGCACCCCCGCCACTGATGTCTCAGCCTCTCATAACTGACGGTGGAGGGGGGTGACAAATCCAGATATATAAAGGTCCTGGCTACCAGGAGTCGGCTGCCCCCAGGGCCGGCCTGTAATGTAATCAGGGCCGGCTGCTGGGACCTGTAGAGTGCCGACAGTTGTGGCCACAGGCTGCAAACTCCTGCAGCTTTAAGGTAAGCAGGGAGGAGGCCTCTTGTAACAAAGGGTCAGTCTCTCACCCATCTCCTGGCCTTAGAAGACCGCCAACCACGCTGAAGACCCGTGCAGCGCGGGAGTCGCAAGTGCGCACCAGCGCCGTCAGAAGGCCTCCATCCGTGAAGTAGGCCGCACTGGGCGATACCGACCCGACTCGCGTATCGGGACCGGGAAGATCTCAAAATGATCTACAGGACCCCCGACAGCGGAGCGGAGCGGAGCAGAGTCGCCTTTGTGGGTACGTCGGGTCAGGGCGGGAAGAACCTCAAAGGTCCGGCACAGACGGAGCAGCGTGGAACTGCGGCCTCACTCCTCGGCTTCCAGTCACGCCCTCCCAATTTTATATTTTTTGTTATGTTATGATATGTATTTGCCATCTATTTGTACTGGCCTGCAGTAAAATTGATATCCAATGACCGTCTAATATACCTCCAGCCACATAATTACTTGTTCTTTTCTGTCCGGTGAATGCCTAATGTTTGGGGCCTGTACTACACTGGCCTGCAGTAAAATTGAATATTGAATGGCCATCTAATATACCTCCAGCCACATAATCACTTGATCTTTTATGTACGGTGAATGCATAATTTTTGGGGCCTGTAATCTAACTGGCCAACAGTAAAATTATTATACAGTGACCGCCTACTGTACCTCCAGCCACATTATCAATTTTTCTTTTTTGTACGGTGAATGAATAATTTTTGGGGCCTGTAGTCCACTGGCCTGCAGTAAAATTGATATCCATTGACCGTCTTATATACCTCCGGTCACATAATCACTTGATCTTTTATGTACGGTGAGAATGCATAATTTTTGGGGCCTGTAATCTAACTGGCCAACAGTAAAATTGTTATACTGTGACCGCCTAATGTACCTCCATCCACATTATCAATAATTCTTTTCTGTACGATGAATGAATAATTTTTGGGGCCTGTAGTCCACTGGCCTGCAGTAAAATTGATATCCATTGACCGTCTAATATACCTCCGGCCACACAATCACTTGATCTTTTATGTACGGTGAATGCATACTTTTTGGGGCCTGTAATCTAACTGGCCAACAGTAAAATTGTTATACGGTGAATGCCTAATGTACCTCTATCCACATTATCAATTGTTCTTTTATGTACGGTGAATGAATAATTTTTGGGGCCTGTAGTCCACTGGCCTGCAGTAAAATTGATATACATTGACCGTCTAATATACCTCCGGCCACATAATCACTTCATCTTTTATGTACAGTGGAATGCATAATTTCTGGGGCCTGTAATCTAACTGGCCACAGTAAAATTGTTATACGGTGACCGCCTAATTTACCTCCAGCCACATTATCAATTGTGCTTTTCTGTACAGTGAATGAATAATTTTTGGGGCCTGTAGTCCACTGGCATTCTGTAAAATTGATTTCCATTGACCTTCTAATATACCTCCGGCCACATAATCACTTGATCATTTATGTACGTTGAATGCATAATTTTTGGGGCCTGTATTCTTCTGGCCAACAGTTAAATTGTTATACGGTGACCGCCTAATGTACCTCCAGCCACATTATCAATTGTTCTTTTCTGAACGATGAATGAATAATTTTGGGGGCCTGTAGTGCACTGGCCTGCAGTAAAATTGATATCCAATGACCGTCTATCACGGTCGGCGTGGCTATCACATACGTGACACAGAGGGAGGGAACGAGGAAGGCCCTGCCCAAGTGAGAGGGAAGATGGTGACCCCTGACTCACCTGGCGGCTGGCACCTGGCTGCCCTGACGTCCCTAGACGGGTTCCTCACCCGTACGCCGATCACGTGCCTAAAGCCCTGGCTTTCCCTGAGCTGAGCCCTAGGTAGTGAACAGGGCGATGGGAACACTAGTCCGCACCACTAAATCTAAGGGAAAACACCAAGGGGAGGACAGACAACACAGACTCAACATATATTCCCAGGTGGGCGACAACAGGAGACAACAATAAGCCAAACAGGGATCCGGAGGGTAGCACACAGGAACAACAACCAGGATTAACCACTCCAGTGGGTCAGTATAGATGTCCAGGCAGGAAGCTCTATAACTGGCAACTAGAGAAGTGTGAGGGGAGAATATAAGGAGGTAGGGAGTGGCAGACACGAAACAGCTGAGGAGGAGAAGCTACGGATCCCTGAGAGAGACAAAAAGGATAGCAAGGCAAACACAGAAAACAATAACTAAGAAACACCATGATCTTTAGATATAGAGCGCGCAGCCACCCGCTGCGACTTCCTGACCCCGGGTATAACGGAGTCAGACGTGGCTCTTGATACCCTCGTGACACCGTCTAATATACCTCCAGCCACAACATAATTACTTGTTCTTTTCTATCTGGTAAATGTCTAATGTGTGGGGCCTGTAGTCCACTGGCCTACAGTAAAATTGATATCCAATGACCGTCTAATATACCTCCAGCCACATAATTACTTGTTCTTTTCTGTCCGGTGAATGCCTAATGTTTGGGGCCTGTACTCCAGTGGCCCGCAAATTTTTTTTTTATCCATTGACCGCATAATGTACCTCGAGCCGTACTCCCGTGGCCTAAAATAAAAAATTTCTAGGCTCCAGCAGGGCACATTTCTGAGAATTTCCCTTTAAAGGGAGCCTGTCACCTCCAAAACACATTTTAAACCGACATCATTACCTTACAGTAGCCCTCAGTGTGTTCCTAATCATGTTTTTCATTCCTCCACTTGTTGTATACTTTATAAAAACGCTGTTTTAATCTGTGTTTTCGCTATCCTCAGAGTCAGCTTGAAGTCATGAGGGCAGCGGCCTCCTTGCTTCAAGTCAAGCTAAGCCCGCCCCTTACCTGTCCTCCCTTCACTGTGATTGACATCCTGCTGTGAGGCTGGGATCGTGCAAGTCTCGCGCATGCGCGGTGCACTCCTTGTCACTGCGCGATCCCGTCTCAGGCTCCCGCACTCAGCCGGCCACTTTCCTCTCTCTAAGCATGCGCTGGGTGCGCGCGCGCACAATGGAAAAGCCCGGCGCATGCGCAGAGAGAGGAAAGCGGCCGGCTGAATGCGGGAGCCGGAGACGGGATCGCGCAGTGACAAGGAGCGCACCGCGCATGCGCGAGACTTGCACGATCCCAGCCTCACACAGGATGTCAATCACAATGAAGGGAGGACGGATAAGGGGCGGGCTTAGCTTGACTTCAAGCTGACTCTGAGGATAGTGAAAACACAGATTAAAACTGCGTTTTTATAAAGTATACAACAACCAGTGGAGGAATGAAAAATATGATTAGGAACACACTGGGGGCTAATTTAAGGTAATGATGTCAGTTTAAAATGTGTTTTGGAGGTGACAGGTCCCCTTTAAGACGCATCAAAATGGCCCCTGATTAAAATACATATTTTTGGGGGGAATTTTTGCCATTGATCCCCCTCTGGTATGTCACTGTCCATGTTGTGGGACGATTTGTGCACTTCTTGTAAGTATTTGGTGGCTGCAAATATGGCCTGAAGGTTTTTCAGGTTCGCCTGCCATTAAAGTGAATGGGGCCAACCGCGAACTTGCGGTTCGCGATTATTTGATTGCGTTCACGAATTGTCCCGGCCGATGTTCGTCCATCATTACTATCAACCTCACCACCACCAGCATGATCCGCCACATGGCATCAAAGCATCCTAATAGGTGGGCGGAACGCCTGGGTCCCCAACCAGTGTCTGCGGGTCACACCACTGCCTCCTCTTCCCCTGTGTTACGTGATGCCTCCCACAATGCACCTGGACTTTCGCAAGCACCATCAGCTAGCACAGTGGTCGGCAAGCCGCAGCTCGCGAGCCACATGCGGCTCTTTACACACTTTAATGCGGCTCTTCTGCAGGGCTCCAGATGCCATTTGCGACTGGACCTGCCGCCGCAGCTCTGCTCAATACAGCGGCGGGGCACAGGAGATGATCGTTCTCAGCAGCGCAGGAGGAGTCTCTCCCTCCCCACTGTGCTGCTGCCCCCGCCGCTGCCAATAAGAAGAGACGGGAGGAGGAGGGGAGGGGCTGTGGCCACTGCGCCACCAATGAAGAAAACTGACCTGTTAATACAAATACAGGAGGCGGGTGCCGGAATCAAATAGCCGGCACCCGACCTCTGTGACAGGGAGCTGCGATCCGCTGCAGTTGAGTTAACCCTTCAGGTGCGGTACGGGGGGTTAACTGCCGCTGATCGCAGCTCCCTGTCACAAAGGTCGGGTGCCGGCTATTTGATTCCGGCACCCGCCTCCTGTATTTGTATAAGAAACGTTGGTGGCACAGTGCCCCCCCCCCAGTATAATAAACGTTGGTGGCACAGTGCGCCCCCCCCCCCCCCCCAGTATAATAAACGTTGGTGGCACAGTGCGCCCCCCCCAGTATAATAAACGTTGGTGGCACAGTGGGAAGTGCCAATGAGGGTTAAAAATAATAAAAGAAAATTAACTCACCTCCTCCAGTTTATCAGGTAGCTGCCGTTCTCCTGTTCTTACTTCTTTCTAGTTTCTTCAGGACCTGTGGTGACGTCACTGAGCTCATCACATGGCCCATTACCATGGTGATGGATCATGTGATGAGCACAGTGATGTCACCACAGGTCCTGCGTCCTGAAGAAACTAGAAAGAAGTAAGAACAGGAGACGATCAATTGGAGGAGGTGAGTTAATTATTTTTTTATTTTTTAACCCTCATTGGCACTGCCCACTGCGCCACCAATGTTTATTATATTGAGGGGGGGCGCACTGCGCCACCAATGTTTATTATATTGGGGTGATGGGGGGGCGCACTGCGCCACCAATGTTTATTATACTGGGGTGTTGGGGGGGCGCACTGCGCCACCAATGTTTATTATACTGGGGTGTTGGGGGGGCGCACTGCGCCACCAATGTATATTATATTGGGGTGATGGGGGGGCGCACTGCGCCACCAATGTTTATTATATTGGGGTGATGGGGGGGGGGGCGCACTGCGCCACCAATTTTTATTATATTTAGGGGGGGCGCACTGCGCCACCAATGTTTATTATATTGAGGGGGGGCGCACTGCGCCACCAATGTTTATTATATTGGGGTGATGGGGGGGCGCACTGCGCCACCAATGTTTATTATATTGAGGGGGGGCGCACTGCGCCACCAATGTTTATTATATTGGGGTGATGGGGGGGCGCACTGCGCCACTAATGTTTATTATATTGAGGGGGGGCGCACTGCGCCACCAATGTTTATTATATTGGGGTGATGGGGGGCGCACTGCGCCACCAATGTTTATTATATTGACCTTCTACTATGCATTCTGTATTCAGAATGCTATTATTTTCCCTTATAACCATGTTATAAGGGAAAATAATACAGTGAATAGACTTTCATCCTAGGAACCATGCGTGAAAATCGCACTTGCTTGCGATTTTCACACAGCCCCATTAACTTCTATGGGGCCTGCGTTGCGCGAAAAACGCACAACAGAGCATGCTGCGATTTTCACGCAACGCACAAGTGATGTGTGAAAATCACCGCTCATGTGCACAGCCCCAGGGAAGTGAATGGGTCCGGATTTAGTGCGGGTGCATTCCAGTATTTTGAATGCCGGATCCAGCACTAATACATTCCTATGGGGAAAAATGCCGGAGCCGGCATTCAGGCAAATCTTAATTTTTTTTCGCCGGAGATAAAACCGTAGCATGCTACAGTTTTATCTTTTGCCTGATCAGTCAAAATGACTGAACTGAAGACATGCTGATGCATCCTGAACGGATTACTCTCCATTCAGAATGCATGGGGATAAAACTGATCAGTTATTTTCCGGTATAGAGCCCCTGTGACGGAACTCAGTGCCGGAAATGAAAAACGCAAATGTGAAAGTACTTTAAAATATTACGTTTAAATCCCCCCTTTCCCAATTTTACATATAAAATATATAAACAATAAATAAATAAACATATTACATAGCCTTTTTAGTCACCTTGTCACCCCAAAAAATAGCATAGGACTGTTCTATTATGGGCCGAATGTTTCATAAAATGCGAAATGCACGCAGCTTTTTTTGGTGTTTTTTTTTTTTGCACGGTATTGAGTATCACAATACTTTATGGTGACGAAAGCGAATCAAAATTTTGGTTTCAAAACAACCCTACGCCGATCTGATCGGCGTAGCGTTGTCACGATACCAAAATTTTGATTCAGTTTCGATTTGGCGACAAAAAATTTGATTTGGCTCCTAAATTTTTCAGTTCAGGAGCCAATGGCTACTAGGATTTTTTTTTAGTCTGGAGCACTGTTCTGTGTGCCGGGCGCCCGCTCCCCTCCCTCCTCTCGGGGGCGGCAGCCTGCGGCTGTCCTGCCTACATGTGTGCCGTGCGGCGCTCAGGCCAAAGGAGGCGTCACTGACTGTCAGTGGGGCCGCGGCGGAGGGAGGCGAGGAGGCGGAGCTGCTCTGTCTGCTATGGCCTGTAAAAGCTGCCCCTCCAGGCTGGCAGCAGAAGAACACAGTCACAGAGTAACACTGAGGCACGACTTGTTGGAACCTGGCCGACCCTGCTGGACTCTAGTCTGGACTCTGGAGAAGACACCTTAAGGCAGAGCCAGCTGAGATTGGAGCCAGGACCAGACCGACCCGACTCCAGCCAGACCCCAGTGATATATCAGGTACCGACTCCAACATTGTCCCTCATCATGTCACCCCCCCGATGGTGCAGACTCCAACATTGTCCCCCATTAGGGAGCATAATGGATGGGGGCTGACGGCTGTCATGGGGGGCATGATGGCTGACATGGGAGTAATGATGGATGGGTGCTGACGGCTGACATGGGCATGATGGATGGGGTGCTGACGGCTGACATGGGCATGATGGATGGGGTGCTGACATGGGGGGCTGACGGCTGACATAAGGTCATGATGGCTGACATGGGGGGCATGATGGATGGGGGCTGACGGCTGACATGGGCATGATGGATGGAGTGCTGACATGGGGGGCTGATGGCTGACGGCTGACATGGGGTGCTGACGGCTGACATAGGGGCATGACGGCTGACATGGGGGGCATGATGGATGGGGGCTGACAGCTGACATGGGCATGATGGATGGGGTGCTGACGGCTGACATGGGGGGCATGATGGCTGACATGGGGGGCTGATGGCTGACATGGGGGGGTAATGATGGATGGGGGCTGACATGGGCATGATGGGGTGCTGACGGCTGACATGGGCATGATGGATGGGGTGCTGACATGGGGGGCTGACGGCTGACATAAGGTCATGATGGCTGACATGGGGGGCATGATGGATGGGGGCTGACGGCTGACATGGACATGATGGATGGAGTGCTGACATGGGGGGCTGATGGCTGACGGCTGACATGGGGTGCTGACAGCTGACATAGGGGCATGACGGCTGACATGGGGGGCATGATGGATGGGGGCTGACAGCTGACATGGGCATGATGGATGGGGTGCTGACGGCTGACATGGGGGGCATGATGGCTGACATGGGGGGTAATGATGGATGGGGGCTGACATGGGCATGATGGGGTGCTGACGGCTGACATGGGCATGATGGATGGGGTGCTGACGGCTGACATGGGCATGATGGATGGGGTGCTGACGGCTGACATGGGCATGATGGATGGGGTGCTGACATGGGGGGCTGACGGCTGACATAAGGTCATGATGGCTGACATGGGGGGCATGATGGATGGGGGCTGACGGCTGACATGGACATGATGGATGGAGTGCTGACATGGGGGGCTGACGGCTGACATGGGGTGCTGACGGCTGACATAGGGGCATGACGGCTGACATGGGGGGCATGATGGATGGGGGCTGACAGCTGACATGGGCATGATGGATGGGGTGCTGACGGCTGACATGGGGGGCATGATGGCTGACATGGGGGGCTGATGGCTGACATGGGGGGTAATGATGGATGGGGGCTGACATGGGCATGATGGGGTGCTGACGGCTGACATGGGCATGATGGATGGGGTGCTGACGGCTGACATGGGCATGATGGATGGGGTGCTGACGGCTGACATGGGCATGATGGATGGGGTGCTGACGGCTGACATGGGCATGATGGATGGGGTGCTGACATGGGGGGCTGACGGCTGACATAGGGGCATGACGGCTGACATGGGGGCATGATGGATGGGGGCTGACATGGGCATGATGGATGGGGTGCTGACGGCTGATATGGGGGGCTGATCTGAGGTATGATTAACATTGGGGGTCTGATTGGTGGTCTGACCTGAGGTATAATGGAAAATATTGTTTCTTATTATACTCCTCTAAAACCTATGTGCATCTTATAGGGTGAAAAGTACAGTCCTCAAACCAGATTGAAGCAGAGCGAAGATATCAGGACCACACAGAGGAGAAGCCAGCTGCTGCAGACAGAACCAGGACCAGGTGAGCTGCGGGCGGGGCGGGGGGAGGGGGGGGGGGGGGTCACCGAGATGTAGCTTCGCTTGTGTTGCCAAAAAATCCTTGCACAGGCTCTGGTCACGTCCACGTGACAGGGCCGGTGCAAAGAGTCCCACAGTACCCGACCTATGTGGATACTTGCATGCACAATATTCTCAATAAAAACTTATTGAAACTAAAAACAGTGTACCATCCTATGTATTTTCGGTTTTAAAAATGTGGCTCTCAAAATAAATTTCAATCGTGGTTTTGGCGAGATTTGGCTCAGTTGAAAAAAAGGTTGCCCACCACTGAGCTAGCACATCCACTTCTGTGTCCCAGCGCAGCGTACAGATGTCTATACCCCAGGCCTTTGAAAGAAAGTGCAAATACCCAGCCACCCACCCACAGACCATAGCACTAAATGTGCACTTTTCCAAATTGCTGGCCCTGGAAATGTTGCCATTTAGGCTTGTGGACACTGAGGCTTTCCGCAGCCTGATGGCGGCGATTGTCCCGCGGTACTCTGTTCCCAGCCACCAATATTTTTCACGGTGTGCAGTCCCAGCCTTACACCAGCATGTGTCCCGTAACATCACCCGTGCCCTGACCAACGCAGTTATTGGGAAGGTCCACTTAACGACTGACACATGGACAAGTGCTTTTGGCCAGGGATGCTACTTTTCCCTGATGGCACACTGGGTGAATCTTGTGGAGGCCGGGAGCGAGTCGTACCCTGGGATGGCACAGGTGCTACCGAAGCCAAGGATTGCGGGCCCTACTTCCATCAGAATTTTCCGCCGCCACCTACATTCGTGGCTGCAACCCACCCTTCTCCTCCTGACCCTCCTCCTCCACTTCCACCTCTGAATTATCATGTTGCAGCACCAGTCAGCCATCAGTCAGTAGCTGGAAGCAGTGTAGCACTGCAGTGGGGAAGCGGCAACAGCCCGTGCTTAAACTGATCTGCTGACAAACAGCACACCGCCGCAGAGCTGTGGCAGGGGATAAGGGACCAGACTGAGCTGTGGCTCTCGCCACTCAACCTACAACCAGGCATGGTTGTGTCTGATAATGGCTGTAACTTGGTGGCGGCTTTGGAGCTCGGCAAGCTCACACACATACCATGCCTAGCCCACGTGTTCAACCTAGTGGTTCAGCGGTTTCTCAAAATCTACCCCAATTTTCCTGAGCTACTGGTGTGTGCCCATTTCCGCGATTCATCGACAGCTTCAGCTGGTCTGGCAACGCTGCAGCAGTGCTTGCAATTGCCAGCTCACCGACTATTGTGCGACGTGAGCATGCGCTGGAACTCGACGTTCCACATGTTGGCCAGTCTTTGTGAGCAGCAAAGGGCAGTATTGGAATACCAGCTGCAACATGGTCTTCGCCTTTCCAGTCAGCTACTACTCTTCCAAAGCGACGAGTGGGCATTGATGTCTGACCTCTGTGAGGTTTTATGCAACTTTGAGGAATCAACACAAATGGTGAGCGGCGATAACGCTATTATCAGCGTAACCATCCCACTTCTGTGTCTACTGAAATGCTCGCTGCTCACAATTAAGGCGGACGCTTTGCATGTGGAAGAGGTAGAAATGGGGGAAGAAAGTACACAGGGTGATAGCCAGACCACCCTCAGTTCATCTTCTCAGCGCGAATTGGATGATCACGAGGAGCAGTAGGAGGAGCAAAAGACGGTTGCCTCTGTTACAGAGGGTAGTACCCATGGAAGTTTTATTCCATCTGTTCAGGGTGGATGGGTAGAAGAGGAGGAAGAGGATGAGGAGATTGAGAGTCATCCTCCTGATGAGAACAGCGAAGTCTTGTCTGTTGGGACTCTGGCACACATGGCTGACTTTATGTTAGGCTGCCTTTCCCGTGACCCTCACGTTGTACGCATTTTGGCCAACACCGATTACTGGTTGTTCACCCTTCTCGACCCCTGCTACAAAGAGAACTTCTCATCTCTCATTCCTGTGGTGGAGAGGATGAGCAAAATTGTTCAATACCAGAAGGTCTTTTTGAAAAAATTGCTCCAAAAATTTCCAGCTGACAATGCTGGCTGCAGAGTACGTAATTTCTTGGCCAACCGAGGAGGGGAGACGAGGGGAACACACAGCAGTTCCAACAGAGACAGGGCAACACTCTCCAAGGTCTGGGACAGTTTTATGACACCCCGCCAGCACCCTCACCCTGATGCGCGGCCTAGTGTCATAAGGAGAGAAATATTTTGGAAGATGGTGAAGGAGTACATAGCAGACCGTGTCAGCATCCTCAGTGATCCCTGTGTGCCTTACAACTATTTGGTGTACCTTGGAGGTGCTGGCCTGCCCCGCCGCCAACATTTTGTCCGAGCGTGTATTTAGTGCTGCTGGGGGCATAATAACTGAGAAGCGCATCCGCCTGTCAACTGAAAATGCTGACCAGTTGACTCATATAAAAATGAACAAGGCCTGGATTGCCCCTGACTTCTGTACTCCACCAGAGAAAAGTGGCTTTTATGGTGTATTGAATACACTGTATTCCCATGCACCCCTTCCACCACTAAAAAGGGTATATGGTTCAATCTCCCTTTTCTCCTCCTCCTCCATCATATTAACATGCTTATTAGGCTGCCCTCACTCCTAATGTTTTAGAGGATCAGCTCAGCAACGGGCCCTCACCCATAATGTTTCAGAGGGTCACCAACAGGCCCTCAGCCATAATGTTTTAGAGGGTCAGCTCAGCAGCACACCGTCACCCCTAAATTATTAGATGGTTAGCTCGGCAGCAGGCCCTCGCCCACAAAGTTTTTTAGATGGTTGGCTCGGCAGCAGGCCCTCGCCCACAAATTTTTTTAGATGGTCAGCTCGGCAGTATGCCGTCACCCCCAAATTTTTTAGATGGTCAGCTCGGCAGCAGGCCCTCACCCACAATTTTTTTTAGATGGTTAGCTCGGCAACAGGCCCTCGCCCACAAAATCTTTTAGATGGTTAGCTGGGCAGCAGGCCCTTGCCCACAAAATTTTTTAGATGGTCAGCTCGGCAGCAGGCCCTCGCCCATAATTTTTTAGATGGTCAGCTCGGCAGCAGGCCCTCGCCCACAAATTTTTTTAGATGGTCAGCTCGGCAGCAGGCCCTCTTCCACAACATTTTTTAGATGGTCAGCTCGGCAGCAGGCCCTCACCCCTAATGTTTTAGATGGTCAGCTCGGCAGCAGACCCTCACCCCTAATGTTTTAGATGGTCAGATCAGCAGCAGGCCCTCGCGCCTAATGTTTTAGAGGGTCACTAGCAGGCCCTTGCGCCTAATGTTTTTGAGGGTCACCAGCAGGCCATCAATCATAATTTTTCAAGGGTGTTTATGATGCCCTCCTTTATGTGTAATAAAGGGTGCATTGGAGTGCCAGTTCCTTGTAATATTTGGCAGCCCTTTCCCTTAGTGCATAGGCTTTATGAGTGTAGGAGTCCCACTACCTGAACAATTGACCACAATGGGAATGAGGCCCTCCTTTATATGATATACAAGTTGTATCGGAGTGCCTCTTCCTTGTAATTTTTGGCAGCACTTGCACTTTATATGCTAGTAAATATACAGGAAGGAATGTTTCCTAACAATTTTTCCTCTAAAATCAATTTTATCTTTGGTTTGGTGTTTATTATTGTCAGTCTGTAAAAGTGGCGTACTACTCGGACAACATCGTTCCCAGCAGCGACCTGGGAGTCCAAGATGCATCCAGACATCCTCCCGAACCATTTCAGTGGTGTTTCCATCAATTTCTGAACTTTTCCTATGAACCAGAAACCCTCCCCTCTTCAGAGCAGGGGGTGCCTGGTTTAATGCTCGGGTTCTCCCATTGACTTCCATTGTGCTCGGGTGCTCTGTAGAGCACCCAAGCATCTCGAGGTGTTCTACTTGAGCACCCGAGCACTTTGGTGCTCGACCAACACTAGTACCCATCATTTTTTTCAGATCAGATGAAGAGGAGATAAAACAAAATCGTGATGTAGGTTAACACACTCTCCCAGATTTACTAAAGTGTCAATGCCTAGAATCTGTCTAAAAAGTGGCACAAATAGGCACAATTTGGTGCAGCTATAGTTTTTCTAATGTTTTCTGACTTTTTAGAAGAAAGGGGGGTGAGGCTTAGTGAAAAAGCACGGGGCTTCGCTGTAAAGGGGTGAGGTCTAAGATGTGATGTTTTGCACCAAATTTTTTCAACAGTTCTTGAGTAAAATTCTGTCTCAAAGTAAGACAACCAATAGTTGGATTAGAGGTAGACAATAGTGATTATCCCTGTACCAGATTCATCAGCCGGCCTGAGCCACTGTGATAAATCTGGTGCATATCTCTAAGTTTCCTCCATCTATAAGATTAGTAAATTAGTAAAGTTTTTTTTTTATATTTGTGTAACTGGCAGGGGAGCCACGAAGCTTCAAAACAGAAGCAGTGGGAATCGGTAGGGCACGTATTACTGTACTTCTATTAATTTAAAGCATTCTCAGTAGTTTTTTTTATGTAAATGGATGGACAAGCAATTTAACACAAAAGTAAAAGACCTCGGAAATCTGAGTGTCTGTCACTACTTTATGTTGGGAGAGGAGATCACATATGTAAATATTGCCTCAAACAGTCTAGACAGACAAGGACAGAAGGAGGGCACATGAAGAGTGGAAACAAAAAAATAAATCATGCAGGTTGTTATGTCAGATGTAAAAGTGAAAATAGTTAAACTAGTGTTGCAAAAAATATTCTACATTTTTAAATCAGCACGTGAACCTGATTAGTTTTGTAATTGCATGCAATTAAAAATGTAGTACAACCACTGAGTTATTTAAGGACCTGTCACCTGTTTTTTTTTTTTAAACCTAACCTCTTATTGTTTTCCCTCCTAAGGAGATTCCAGCATTTTTTTTTCAATTGGCTCCTCCGTTCCGCTGCATTTCTCCCTGATCTGTTCTGGCGCCTAATATGCAAATGACTAGTAAAAGTACAGGAAGAGAGAGATCTCTGTTCTCGATGGGCGTCTTCTTCCAAGCTGTGACGCAGTCTAGTTACTGTGGACTGCTTCACAACCAGGGAGTAGACCTGCTGTTCTTGCGAGACATCAAATCTCATAAGAAAAGTCTATGTAAGCAAGGAATTCCCAACCAATGCCATTTTGATCAGAGGAGAAGACAGGACAGGCAGAAGAGAAGAGAAACCAAAGATATGAGCGCCTGATCTTTTGGGATTTATAAAAGCTATACGCCGGTCCCATATTAACAGAAGACAGGGCAACACAAGTAGGCAGGGCCTGCAATACTGTAGTGTAGTTCAAAATACTGCCCCAGCAGAACCAAATTGCACGGTGTAGCACAAAATACTGCCTCATGAGAACTAAATATCACAGTGCAGCACAAAATGCTGCCACCTTCACCACAGTATTCAACTGTATCACTGTCCTGAGGATGGAGATAGAGTTGAGTTCAGGAGCAGTGATGGCCAGTTCGCCGTATTCGCCCGCCATCTTAACTCACAAGTCCGGGGATGCACAGGTAAGCCCTTACCTGTGCCTGTTCCGCGAGCCGGTCTGAAACAAATGCGGTCACCGGGAGCAGGCAATTCCAAAAAACAGCCCGATGAAGGCCCCGGCGGCTGTTCTCGGAATTGGCGAATACGGCGAACTGACCATCACTGTTCAGGAGGGTACCTGTGGCTGTTGGACAGGGGCATAAGTACCTGAAGCTTCTAGAATGAATTAATGCTTAGAGCATAAGATTGTTATATGTCTGGCTGGCGGCCATATGGAGGGTTTGAGTAGCCCCCTGGGCATCTGCTCACCGGGAAATTTCCATGTAAGGTCTGTGGCCAGTCCACCCCTGTAAGTCACAAATGTTTAACCAGTTTGGCCCTACACCTCATAACATATATATATGGCATATCTTGAGACAGTCTTGTCTAAGCTTACACTGTTTAAGCATTACACAGAATTAGTAAATCTGGCCCATTTTATTCAGTTTTTCTTTCATAAAACCATAGTATTATTTACTGCCATATATCAAAGAGTATCCACATGTTGAGAAAGTATATGATGCTTTATATTGTATCTATACTTACTATACACAATTTATATTATCAACAGTCTTGACTAGCAATATTGAATCTTTTATATAGAAAAGCCTGTATTCGCCATACGCCATATGTTTACTTTTGGTGTCAGTCCTAATTTATTTTTAACCGTGTCATAACTGGATTTATGTGATTCCAGAAGAGAATGGCCGGGGAAAAAAAATCCGTACTCAAGCATCCAGCAAACTGATTATGAATGGAGCTGGTTGTGTAGATACAGCTGAAGACATCAAAGATAACAGGCAAAGCAAACAGTGCTCAAGAGTTTCTTTTATTTCGACACAACATGATGGAGATGATGGAGTGGCATCTGAAACAAATGGAATAAGATAAAGTGTTTACGTAGGCAGCAATACATGTGCATGACGTATAACTGAGAGATAACAGGGGTATATAATCTGAGGCTTGAGAGGGAGAGACAGGCAACTCTTATTATAGCCAGATCTCACAACTTTAGAGATATTCTACCATGGAATCAGAAGAATACAGAAAAAGAGGTATATCTATCTATCTATCTATCTATCTATCTATCTTTCTCTTATCCACCTATGATCTTTCTACTGTATCTATCTCTCATATCTACCCATGTATTATCTATTTACTGTATCATCTATCTACAGTATCTCAGTTTTAAGCTATGATATATTTCTTAATGAAACTGCATGTTCTATTGCTGTATTGTGTTGCACTTCATTTCTTTAACATGTTATAAATAAATTAGATATATTACACATTGACTTCATAGTTGACTTCAGTACATTTTAGAGTTTGTTACGATATGTCACTATGTAAATGAGACAAGTGGGGGATTTAGCATATTTATACAAAGAGTCTGTGTGAACATCCTAAGCTTGGTGGCTGGAGCTTCCTAGAAACTTGTGATTGTCATGATCTTCATGTGTTTTTTTTAAAACCAGGTAAAGAACTGGTGGATTACATCTGTCAGTATCTCAGTACTGTAAGAGAAAGGCGGGTAACTCCAGATGTACAGCCTGGTTATATGAGAGCCCTAATGCCTGACAGTGCCCCTGTGGAATCGGAGAGTTGGGACAACATATTCAGAGACATTGAGGACATCATCATGCCTGGGGTAAAATGGTTTCTAATATTAATATAAACCCTCTAGATGTTAGATAATATCTGTACGTTAACTCCTGCTATATGTGGAAACTTTAGCTTGAGAGAAGTCGAATGATAATCACTGTCTGTTGACCTAGAGTCACAAAAGAGCCAAAGGCCAAGGAGTAAAAAATGTTACTACAGTACTAAAGTACTAAAGTCACATGTACTAGCTTCCTATGAAATGAGTCTATTTTGTGTGCCTGAGATAGTAAATAGTTTTGTGCGCCCTACTGGGGATAGGGACTGAAGTGCATGATAATTTCTTCTGGACAGGGCTGCAAAATATGTTGGTGCTATATAAGCAACATGAATAAATAAATACATGTGCAGGGAGGAAGTGCTCTTGAAGGCTCAGGACACCATTGTTTTTTTTTAAATTTTTACGTGTATTTGGGCTAAAAGTATTGTTAATTGTTAAAATTTCGGAACCATTTTTGTTCTGCAGTTTGCATGTATTCCAATACATAGCAGGCAGCAGAACGGCATTCATTGTGAGATCTGTCAGACAAGCTCTCTGAAGGCTCATCCTCCAGCAGCTCCTCTTATCTCCTGAAAACCGATCTACGCCCAATTATTTACAAATCAAGTTGCCTGGTTTAGAACAAACATTTTCAAGTACCCTGTTATTCTAAGTTTATAGACAGATGTTTATTAGCCAGAGCAGGGTTGCCAACCAGAATCTTTCTTTTTTATGGACAACTTAGCCCAAAATCATGAACAGCCAACATTTTTTACGGATACGTTGGAAAACCATAATGAAAGATAAAGGTTATAATTAATACATGTCTATAGCTCAATATACTGATAAGAATTCATTACTGTGAGCTGTAAAATGATGATAATTACCACCAAAATAATCTAGTTAAGTGCCACCAGCCTCCAAAAAGTCACGGACACATCTGGGTTTTTTTCACGGATAGAGGAAAAAAGTAGCTTATTTTTATGGACTGTCCAGAAATTTTTGGACGGTTGGTGACCCAAAAGCAGATTGTATCTACAAATAACATCCCGTGCTCTGAAAGTCCTGGCAAGTCCTTTTACATGGGCTTGTTATTAGGAGGGAATGTTCCCGGGAACAGTCGTTCCTGATAATTGACCAGTGTAAATGTACCACTGATCACCCGATAAATAAGCAAATACTCATTCATTCATTCAGTAAAACCATAGATGATGTGACACCCAAAATCATCATTTCTGGCCAGCAGATGATTCTTTGCAAACATTGATCTGAAGAAATAACAAGCCTTTATGTAAAGGAAATTGAACAATTGCTGTCATATTCAACAGGTTACAGCTGGTTCCTGGGGTCCCAAAAAACCTATGATCAACTTATCTAGCTATCATGTGTGATGAGTCTAGTACGCCTTGTTACAATTCAGCAAAAAATGCAACTTTTTTTCCCCACTTATGTTCTATGTGCCCCTGCAGGTTGTCCACTGGCAGAGTCCTCATATGCATGCATACTTCCCAGCGCTGACGTCCTGGCCTTCCTTGCTTGGAGACATGCTTGCAGATGCTATAAACTGCTTAGGATTTACATGGGTATGTTGTACTCTGACATGGGAGTCTTCTAGCATTTGTTACATTATTATGATTATGATATATAATCAGATATAGTATTAGCAAGAGAAATCATAAACAGGATGTCTTTGAATGATATGAATAATCTAAATAATAATAAATGACTGATAAACTCTGTAACTGACATATTGGTTCAATACAACCAATCTATGTCCAGTGACTAACATTGGGTTTATAGTCAACAAATGTAAAACTATGGCCGTCCGATTATATTTTTACTCTGTGTGGTATAAATAAAAATCTCATTTGAGTAAATGAGAATTCTCAAAACTCAGGCTAGCTGCGGTTAATGGATCAGTATACAGTGAAAACATCATATGTCAGCTCATCAACACCTTAAAGGGAACCCTGGGCAGCATAAATTAGTAACAAACATGCTGATTTCAGTGGTCTGTCATTTATTTGTTAATAGGCAGTAGTTTTCTAGAACTTACTTTATATCAGTGCTGCCAGAGAGCAGTCCTATAAATTCATGATATGCGGGCTCCCTTCACCCATCAGTGGCTGATTGACAGTTTTCTCACTATGCACAGTAATAGGGAGAAATCTGTGAGTCGGCGGCTGGAGGATGGGCGGAGTGTACATACCATGAATACATCAGACTCCTAGCTGGCAGCATTAGCTAGGACAGACTGCTGATATAAGAGTGCCTGTCACTATGCTGCCCTCAGAGATGTAGCATGGCGGAGCTGACAGGTTCCCTTTAAGGGTAACATAGGGCCTTCTCATCAGTGAGATGCTTGTGATGCAACTAAAGAAGTGGGATAGGGCGGCCTGGGGGTGGGCAGGAGAATTCAGCATTGTATGAAGACTTATTTTTTTAAAATTAGTGCTCCATATAATATGCTGATGATAAGGGCTAATTTGCATATTTGTTCCCATAGCGCACCACAGAGTCTCTTCATTGGGAGCCAGTACCCCACCAGTTATGTATATAAATTAAAAAGCAAGTATATATGCACTCACATTTAGTTGATGTATTAAACATACATTTTAGATGCCCCATCCTAAAAGCTCTATGCTGCGAGCTATGTCCTAGGGTCCTACTGCGGCAGCTTTGAAAACTTCTCCCTTTCTCTGACCACAACAGATCTGTAAAAATATTGACAAAAGGGCACTTCTGATTGTTCCCAGTGATTAAAAACAATAACAGGAGACATGAAGTAGGGTTTTGTGTGCTGCTCACAGGCCACGCTCCCATAAAATATTGAAACACACTAATATATCAATTGTAAAAAAAAAAATGCTGAATTAGGCTATTTTAATGTTTAGAATAATATTAGTAAGGTCAATCAAAATGATTATTGGTGAGGTCAATAAAAAATATAATTTTCTACCTGGAAACCACCAGCAAGCAAGTTAACTCATTGGCTTCTTCAAGTACTGTACATATAACCTATGCTAAAATTTGATCCTTGAGAAATGAACAGATGCTGAGTATAATAATATAGAAAGAGGGCCTGTCTGCTCTCTTGCCATGTCTGTTAAGTAAATTATTGTATTCTCCATGCATTTATAAGAGGAATAACAGGAGAGTACTAGAAGTGTTATTTTAGAATACAAGCATTTACTATAACAGACATATCAGGAGAGGTGACAGGTTCCCTAAGTATATAAGATCACTTGATCTTTATGGACATAACCCTGTAAAAAATAAAATGGCAGTAGATTTATCATTGTGGATATTACTTGTATTTTATGTGACAATTACCTCCAGAAAACTGCTCATAAGCTAATGGAAATAAACATGACTGATCCACTTGTACTGAATCTTATTCTTATTTTCATGGTGATCTAATAAGGCTTCCAGCCCAGCGTGTACTGAACTGGAGATGAATGTGATGGATTGGTTGGCAAAAATGATGGGCCTCCCTTGTCATTTTCTTCATCACTACCCAGAGAGCAAAGGCGGAGGGGTGCTGCAAGTAAGTTACCACGCATTCACTTACTGTGCATATCTCTAACTCATCCTGCACTAAGCCGCAGTGATCAGTATTAGGACATGTTCACACGGTGGATTTCTCTACGGGAAAAATCGGCAGCAGAAGTCCGAGGCTGATGTTGAGGTGTTGCAGTGGTTTTGGAGTTTGCATGTCGAGGGTCAGTCTGCAGCTTTAGCCCCATTCAAGGGTCATGTCCCCTCTTGTCGCTGTTTGCAGAAATAATCTACGTCTTTGTATAGAAGGCAAGGACCATAAATCCAGAATGCAGTATTAATGAACCCTTAGGCCACCTGCACACTTTGCGGAATATATACGGTTTTTCTGTGTGGGTTCTCGTGCTGTACACAAATCTCATGAACACGTTGTGGTTTTTTTCTGTGTGGAAATTGACCTGCTGTACACATTTCCACATCTGCAGCATGTCGATTATGTTTGCAGTTTTAGCTGTGGATTTTTACTCTCTTTCAAAGAAGTGTGAGATCTCCGGCAAAATCACATCAAATCTACACAAAAAAAAATTGTGGATTTTGGTGGGGATATGGTGGAGAAATAGACAGAAACTTGTACGGATCTTCTGCACATTGACCTTAAGGTTCTCCTGTCACATAGACATCTGTCTGATACCCAGAGAACAGCTAAGGAAAAGGAGGTTACATGAAACAACTATGGATAGGCAACTCTCAGGTCCGGGCTGCTGAAAGTGTTGTGCTTATTTTTAGGCTAGCACTGTGGATGCTAGAATCAGTCTGCCTTTGAGTTATGGGCATTACTATAAACACATTATTGTCTTGTGGATACAACCACGAGGGGTGTAGACATGGTGACGAGATATGAATGGTGGCATGTCTCAAAAAACTTGGCACCAGAACCCTATGGGAAACGTGTGAACCTGTTCATTTTGGGGATAGTGGATGCACGATAACAGAACAGCTAGCAGCAGAATTTGTATTGTTGTTTAGATTAAAGTTGTTGTCTGAGATTTTAAGAAACTTGGCTAATATCAGGACATGGTATCACATCAAAAACCTTTACTAACCCAATAAATCCCCCTCCGCAACACCGCAGCTGCACCAGTGGTTCCAGCTGGTCCTGCAGGGATGACGTCATGTATATCATCCATGTGACCACTGTAGCCAATCACTGGTCTCAAGGGAGATCCTTGCATGAACAACATTTGACCATCTCAGGCCAGTGATTGGCTGAATCGTCACAAGAATGATGTATTCTTCACTACAGGACTGGTGAGGACCACCAGAGCAGTGGCAATGGGCAGCTAAATGATGTTTATTGTTATTGTGAACAGGTTCACATCGTGCCCATCGGGTTCTGTGCCAAGTTCTTTGAGAACTGCCACCATGCATATCTAGTCATCCCATTTACACCACTCCTGGTTGTATCCACAAGACAATAATGCTAATTCTCAGTGTCCATAGTAATGCCTATAACCATTTAGACCATTTTCTACTGCAAGCTACGTTTCTTAAAATCCTGAACAACTTCTTTAACTTCCAGGCTGCTATACATATGAAGTACTCAATATGAATATATAACAAAACCCTCAAACAATTACCGTATTTTTCGCCCTATAAGACCTAGGTTTTAGAGGGGGACAGTAAGAATTTTTATTTTAAATTAGACCTCAGGTCAGACCACCAATCAGACCTCAGCTCAGACCCCAATGTGAATGACCCCAATTAGACCTCAGATAAGTGCCCTCATTGCCTCTCATATTAGCCCCCATTGCCTCAAATCAGCCCCCAGCAGCCCCATATTGCCTCACATCACCCCTATATTGCCTCACATCAGCCCCATATTGCCTCACAAAGATCAGCCCCATATTGCCAAAGGTCAGCCCCATATTGCCTAACATCAGCCCCATATTGCCTCACATCAGCCCCATATTGCCTCACATCAGCACCATATTGCCTCACATCAGCACCATATTTCCTCACATCAGCCCCATATTGCCAAAGATCAGCCCCATATTGCCATGTTTTATAAAATAAAAACCCCACTTACCTCTCCTGTTCCTGGACACCGCCGCTCCTCTCAGCCCATGATCTGCTTCCTCCTGCCGCCGGCTATGCTGTGAACTGGCGCGCACAGCGTGAGGTCACAGAGCGTCCTCATGCTGTGCGCAGCCACTGCACAGCCAACAGTCGTGGACCAGGAAGCGGTGAGTACAGAGCCTTCACTGCTTCCTGGTCCCCCTGGTACTAATGAGCGCTTCCACTTTTGGGGGAAAAAAAATGCGTCTTATGGGGCAAAATATACGGTACATCATCAGCTTGCTATGTGAAATATGGGCAGCACGGTGGCTCAGTGGTTAGAACTGATGCTTTGCAGCGCTGGAGTCCTAGGTTCCAATCTGACCAAGGATTTTGTATGTTCTCCCCGTGTTTGTGTGGGTTTCCTCCGAGTACTCGTGTTTCCTCCCAAACTCCAAAGACATACGGATAGTGAACTTAGATTGTGAGCCCCATTGGAGACAAAAAGCAATGATTATGTCTATATAAGTGAGTAAAATAAGTAGAGTGGGCCTGCCTAAGAGAGCTTTCAGTCTACATGGGAAAGGTAGACTCTAAATATACAGTTGTCTGGTGGAGACAGAGTTATTGGTTGAAAGCTACTCCAAGAGATGGATTTTCAGGTTGTAGACAGTTTGGATGGTGGGGGAAAAGTCTCATGTGTTGGGTTAAGGTGGATTTACATTACCTGATATTTGCACTGATTATTGGAAATGAACATTTCTGCAAAAGCTTGTTCCTGACAATCTGCCCATCTAAATGTGCTGCCGATCATCTGATGAACGCGCAAAAAGCGGAGTGATCCTGTCATTTGTGCAGACAAATTATTGTTTCTTGGCAGCAGATCGTGCTGTCTAAACAGTCATCTGCTGTCCAGAAACAATGATTCTGTATGAGAATGAGTGATCACAATAGCGATCCCTTCTCCTCATACTGTGGAGGTGATTGCTGCATGTAAATGCAGCTTTATCCTTCACCGAACAAGCAGCCGACTGTCGGGAAGGAACGCTTCTTTCCTGACAATCAGCTTTAACTCGGCCCATGTAAACCCGCCTAGTGTATGACGTAGAAGAAGGTGGTAAGGGTTGAATTGGAGAGGGTCTAAACTCTAAAGGACAGAGGTGGGAGGTGGTAATCAAAGGTTATCATGGAGCTAAGCAAAGGACCAAAGTATACATGTGCAAAAAATGGAGCACACCTACATAACACAATCACAAGATTTTTATTAGTATCCACAATCACATATTCACAAACTATTAAAACTAATTAAAAACAAATGTCGTTTTTACATAGGGTGTGTTTATGATGTACCAACTCCCATACCCCAACACCAGACCCTGATAGAACAACATTCAAATATGAGATTTCCAAACCCCAACACACTATGAAAATACTCAAATAGTCAAAGTGCCCAGTGCTTAAAGTGCCATCTGCGTGTTCAGACCCAAAAAATGTCTAATGCAACAACAAATAGCAAAAAAAATTATAAAGTGCATCTGTAGTAAAAAAAAATAACACCAGCAAGTATGCTGAAATAATAATGAGCCAATAAAATACAAATGAAACAAGCAGGGTTGAGGTGTCTCACATAGGAGGTGTTGTGGGATCAAAGCCCCATGCGTATCACCACTGCCGCAGGCTTTCTCCATTGAATTTTCTCCATTTATACTCAATCAGTCTGACTATGAATTGGTGGAGTCCACACTCTTTAGAGACGATTTTGTAACCTCTTTCAGCCTGATGAGCATCAACAACTCTTCTTCTGATGTCCTCAGAAATGGACATGTTTGTATCATGGTACACATCCAAATATATGTGTTGTAAAGATCAGACTTTGATAGATCCCTGTTCTGAAAATAAAATGGGTTGCCACTCTCCCCTAAATGTCATCCCATTGATTGAAAACACCTGACTCTAATTCAGGGCCGGCGTCATAACCCGGCATCCCGGGCAAGTGCCGGGGCCCAATGCTCCTGGGGGGGCCCACTGAGCTGCTATGAGCACTTCCATCAATACAGATGGGAGCTCTCACTGCTGTCATTTCACATACGCAGTACCCCTTTGGTGGGCCCTCTGAGCTGCAGAGACTCAGGACACGCCCCCTCTACACAGGACACGCCCCCTCTACACAGGACACGCCCCCTCTACACAGGACACGCTGCCTGAGGAGAGAGACCGCAGGGCTGGAGCTGGAGCAGAAGTGTGGAGACAGTCTGTGAGTGAGTCTGCACTGTGACTGTCTCTTCTCTGTGGGATAGAAGGAAAGGGAGGGACACTGCTGCTTCATTCTATTTAGTTGTGTTACTGTTTCATTAAGCAGTTTGTCTCCATGACACCTGTCCCCCCCCCCCATATCCTGTCCTATCTCATCCTCATGGAGCCCCTGCTGTCTCCTTTCCTCCCTCATGTATCCAGGGCTCCTGTCCCGCCCTCCTATCTCCTATTGCTGCCCTGCACAGAGTTCCTGCCCCCACTACTTGTATGAATCCCCCTCAGAGCCCCTTCCACCTACTTGCTGTGTCCACCCCTCCTGTCCATCCAGGCCCCTGTCTCACTCCTCTGCCTCTCATTATGGTGGCATCTGAACCGCATTCACCATAAGGACCTTCTAACATCACAGGGTCATGTGACTGTGCCCCCCACCCCATACTGTGCCCCCCACCCCATACTGTGCCCTCCTACCACACCCTGTGCAGTGCCCATAGTCATTCCCTGTACTGTGCCCTCTTATACCCTTTTATCCGGTCACTGTATGGTGGTTTTATCACTGTATGGCGGTGTTATCACTATATGGCGGTGGCATCCAATAACTGCATGGCCATAACTGTATCCCTTTCCCTGCCCACACCACTTTTTTTAGACCTGGCATGAGCGGGAAAAGTTGCAGATTGCGGTGTTAAGGACCTTTGCGCCACATCTGTGTCAGAAATACGCCTAACATAGACGTATTTCTATATAATAAATGACCCCCTAATCGTATTATTATTCGGGGGTAGGGCTAACATCTTTATATTATATAGATTCTAGTGTATTATACTGTGCCCTGTATTTCCCAGTAGAAAATGATCATTGGGAAACACAGTCCACACCGCCGACCACCAGGACCAGGTAGTGCTCTGTCAGTACATGGCGGCCTCCCCTCTCCTCCATGCTGCTCCGCTGTGTACTGGGGCTTATTCTAACACTAGGGCTGGGTTCACATCCTATTTTTGCCATTTAATGCATACTGAAAATGTATGCGTTGACAGATGCCTCAGACTGATGCAGTACAGTGGCGTCCGTTCACCATACAGTTCCATGGTAAAAAAACATATACGTTAACGTATGCATTTTTTACTTGACTCTGCAGGATACAAAAACGTGGAGTGCTGCACATTTGTATACATCAAACCGATAGGAAAAACGTAATGTGAACACACATTGGGGGCGGAGGGGGGCGTACTAAATTTCGCTGTGGGGCCCAGTCAGTTCTAGCTACATCACTGCACATCTCCTTCTCTCCTCCGGGCCTGGCTCACTGTTGCAGCGGGCCGGAGGAGAGAAGGAGCGCAGGGAGCTGCGGTTAGTGAATGACAGGACCACCAGCTCCCCTGCAATGATAGGTATGTGAGGGGGCCACTGGGGGGTCATTCATCACACTGTGAGGGCCCCTTACACAGTATAATGACTCCCAGTGCCCCCCATTTAGTATAATGATCCCCATTGACCCTCCATTTAGCATAATGACCACCAGAGCCCCCATTAAATATAATAACCCCTCGTGCCCCCTCCATACAGTATAACCCCCAGTGTGGGGGCGACTGGGGGTCATTATTCTGAATGGAAGGTCACTGTGGGGCCATTATACTGTGAGGGCCCTTTACATAGTATAATGACCCCCAGTGTCCCCCATTTAGTATAATGATCACCAATGACCCTCCATTCAGTATAATGACCCCCAGAGCCCCCTCCATACAGTATTCCCCCAGTGTGGGGGCTACTGGGGGTCATTATTCTAAATGGGGGCGACTGGGGGTTATTACTCTGAATGCAGGGCCACAGGTGGTCATTATACAGTGGGGGGGGAATTGGGGGTTCATTATACTGTGTGAAGGGCCACTAGTAGTCATTATACTGTGGAAGGGCCACTAGTAGTCATTATACTGTATAGGGGCCACTGGAGGTCATTATACCGTGTAGGAGCCACAGGGGGACATGTCAATGTTAAAAAATGCCTCATGGGGGCCCACTGGGATTTATCGCCCAAGGGCCCACATGAACCTGGAGCCGGCCCTGCTCTAATTTCACCTTCAAATTATCTGCTAATCTTAAAGGTTCACAATCTTTTACGTTTAATATACAGTACAGACCAAAAGTTTGGACACACCTTCTCATTCAAAGAGTTTTCTTTATTTTCATGACTATGAAGGCATCAAAACTATGAATTAACACATGTGGAATTATATACATAACAAACAAGTGTGAAACAACTGAAAATATGTCATATTCTAGGTTCTTCAAAGTAGCCACCTTTTGCTTTGATTACTGCTTTGCACACTCTTGGCATTCTCTTGATGAGCTTCAAGAGGTAGTCCCCTGAAATGGTCTTCCAACAGTCTTGAAGGAGTTCCCAGAGATGCTTAGCACTTGTTGGCCCTTTTGCCTTCACTTTGCGGTCCAGCTCACCCCAAACCATCTCGATTGGGTTCAGGTCCGGTGAGTGTGGACGCCAGGTCATCTGGCGCAGCACCCCATCACTCTCCTTCATGGTCAAATAGCCCTTACTTTCAAAGTTTTCCCAATTTTTCGGCTGACTGACTGACCTTCATTTCTTAAAGTAATGATTGCCACTCGTTTTTCTTTACTTAGCTGCTTTTTTCTTGCCATGAAACAAATTCTACCAGTCTATTCAGTAGGACTATCAGCTGTGTATTCACCTGACTTCTCCTCAACGCCACTGATGGCCCCAACCCCATTTATAAGGCAAGAAATCCCACTTATTAAACCTGACAGGGCACACCTGTGAAGTAAAAACTATTTCAGGGGACTACCTCTTGAAGCTCATCAAGAGAATGCCAAGAGTGTGCAAAGCAGTAATCAAAGCAAAAGGTGGCTACTTTGAAGAACCTAGAATATGACATATTTTCAGTTGTTTCACACTTGTTTGTTATGTATATAATTCCACATGTGTTAATTCATAGTTTTGATGCCTTCAGTGTGAATCTACAATTTTCATAGTCATGAAAATAAAGAAAACTCTTTGAATGAGAAGGTGTGTCCAAACTTTTGGTCTGTACTGTATATATATATATATATATATATATATATGCACAAATAAACCTCAGAAGAAAAGATGAGAACACATGTTCATGCCCTGCTAGGCTACAGGTCCTTACTATTACATGACATATCCTTCTCTACAATTGCAGAGTACTGTGAGCGAGTCAACACTGATAGCTTTACTCGCTGCCAGGAAGGACAAAATACTGGATATGAAAACCTCTGAACCTGATTCAGATGATTCCAGCCTGAATTCTCGTCTCATTGCTTATGCCTCAAATCAGGTTAGTCCCTTACTTGCATAAATTAACAAAATGTACACATTTCAGTCATTAAACCTTGCAGGCCTGTATCTGCTCCAGGTTTTAAAAATACCATATGCTAATTAATATGTTCCATCTCTCAATGCCAGCCTGGGCATGGGGATTGCTTACTTAGTTTGGATAGCCTCATTGAGAAATAGTTTGGGAAAATTAAATAGGTTATCCCATAATTAAAGGGGTTGTCTCACTTCAGTAAGTGGCATTTATTATATAGAGAAAGTTAATACAAGGCACTTACTAATGTATTGTGATTGTCCATATTGCTTTGTTTGCTGGCTTAAATTAATTTTTCCATCACATTATACACTGCTCGTTTCCAAGGTTACGACCACCCTGCAATCCAGCAGCAGTGGTCGTGCTTAAACACTTTAGGAAAGAGCGCCAGCCTTCCTGGTAGCTGAGACCGTGGGAGTGTGCATAGGATGGTGCTTTTTCCTATAATGTGCTAGCACGACCACTGCTGCTGGATTGCAGGGTGGTCATAACCCCTGGATATGAGCAGTGTATAATGTGATGGAAAAGTGAATCAAGCCAGTAAAGGATCACCATACATTAATAAGTGACTTGTATTAGATTGGTCTACATGATAAATGCAATTTGCTGAAGTGAGACAACCCCTTTAATGTAAAAATGAAAGTCAGACATCATATAGTACATGACAATCTCTTTCTAACAAACCTAGAACCAGCCCTGTTCTCGGGGATGTGTCCTTTCTGCTGCAGCTATCTTACTATCACAGTTCGGGGGGGTCCTTTCTGCTGCAGCTCTCTCCCTGTAGCTGTTACAGCTGCTAACAGACGAATGATGGAACTGAGCACGTGAGTCCAGCTTAGTGAGGTGGATAGAGAAATAAGGGAAAGAACAAACAGCAGGTGGCTGTATACAGATAGATTTTATTGAATAACTCCTCAGTAGCTACATGCAATTACTAATTCAGATCCAGCTGCTGGTTTGAAAAATGTAGAATATTTAACATATTGGAGCTCTATGCAGTCAAAGGGTCATAGCCCCACAACCTTTTGACTGCATAGTCCTCCAATATGTTAAATGAAGGCCCTAATAAAACCTTAGCTGGAAGCCAAATACAACATACAGCCCCTCCCCAAAACTTAAAAGGGTTTACCAAGATTTTAATACTACTGACCTATCCTCTGGATAGGTCATCAGTATCTGATCGGTGGCCGATCAGCTGTTTGAGAAGTCACCATGGCTCCTGTGAGCTCTGTGGCCTTCTCTCCGCCCAGCGCTGTACATTGTAAGGCGGTTGTGCTTGGTATCACAGATTCACTTCAATGGAACTGCTCCTAGGCCATGTGACAGATGAATGTGTCGTCACTCGACCTAAGGAAAACTGAGAAGGCCATGGTGCTACTGTGAGCGCTGCTGCCTTCTCAAACAGCTGATCGGTGGGGATCCCGGGTGTCAGACCCCCACTGATGACCTATCTAGAGAGTAGGTCACCAGTATTAAAATCTCAGAAAACCCCTTTAAGTTTTGAGAACTGTATCTGGAACTTAGCATCTTTTAGTTGATCCTCTGTGGCATCCTGTGTCTCCTGTATCTCGTACTGAAATATGTCCAGTGGTCAAATGTCAGTATACTATTTCCTATTAAAACTCTCTATTTTGTCTATGTAGGCTCACTCTTCAGTAGAAAAAGCCAGTCTAATTTCTCTAGTAAAGGTCCGTTTTCTGCCAGTGGATGAAAATTTTTCTCTTAGGGGAGAGACATTAAAAGCGGCAGTGGAAGAAGACCGAAAACGTGGACTTGTTCCTATCTTTGTGAGTTAGAAACTAAATTTCACTAATTTCTGTAACACAATCTAGTCATGAATTTTAATATTATTATTATTTTAATATTATTTAAACCCATGTGCACAATGATATCTGGACAACACATTTTTTATATCATAGCACACAGTCATCGAAGCAGAGAATAACTATTGGTCTGTTACCCTGTTCCACAAGACACAGTCGCTTACGGTATATCTTTCATTTTTACAGGTCTGTGCAACACTAGGAACGACTGGGGTGTGTGCCTTTGATAATCTAGCAGAGTTGGGTCCAATATGTAAGTTAGTACATTCCTAAACCTATATTAGACCTAGCGATCATACAGGGGATTGTTGGGAGGGAAGCGTTCCTTCCCGGCAATCGCTTGCTCGCTAGCGGAGGAGACCGCTGCTATTACATGCAGTGTTCTCCTCCATAGCATGTGGAGTCATGATCGCTAACGAGTGTTACTACAAATGCTTGTTGGCGATCATCTGGCAGAAAATCTGCCAGTGTAAGGGCTCATGCACACGGCCGTTGCCCCTCCGTGGCCGTATTGCAGGTCCGCAATACACGGGGCATCGGCTGTGTGCACCCCGCATCACGGATGTGGACCCATTCACTTGAATGGGTCCGCAAAACTGGAGATGCGGTGCGGAAGCACAGATCGGAAACCCACGGAAGCACTACGGTGTGCTTCCGTGGTGTTTCTGGCCGTGCCTCCACACCGCAAAAAAGTTGTGCATTCAAGTGAATGGGTCCGCGATCCGCATGCGGCTGCCCCACGGTTGATGCCCGTGCATTGCGGACCGCAATTTGCGGTCCGCGGCACGGGCACGGAGCCCTTATGTTCGTGGGCATGATCCCTAATAAAGCTTTTAATCTCATATCTACCTATCTATCTACATGTCTATCAATATGTCTGTCTGTCTATCTTTCTATCTCTCATCGCTCTATCTATCTACCTACATGTCTATCTATCTATCTATCTATCTATCTATCTATCTATCTATCTACATGTCTATCAATATGTCTATCTATCTATCTATCTATCTATCTATCTATCTATCTACATGTCTATCAATATGTCTATCTATCTATCTATCATCTATCTATATTACAGTTTTTACAAATAAACCCCTGGAAATTTCAGGAATATCAGGTTTGGAGATTTACCGCAGTTGCCTTTTCACACACATAGCTATCAGTCCGGAGATGTTCCATGTTGGGAGCTTTCTTACCACAGAGGAAATGTTCTGGGTGCCTAGGCATGGGGTGGCCCCTCTACAGCGCCCACTGTGATTTTGTGCAACATTCACTGCTGTGTTCACCCATGCTCTGGCCCAGATTTTGTAACGGGGGACTAGTGAGAAAAAGTCTGGGACAGCTATTGTGGATGTTTGCATTCACACATAAAGCTCCTCTTTATGGGTTACCTCTGGGTTACCCTGCATGTGTGAAAGGAGATTATCTATCTATTCAGCTATCCATCTGTTAATCTATCCATAGATTACTGAAAATCAACTAATGGAAATCA
Organism: Bufo bufo; assembly: GCF_905171765.1. Taxonomy (NCBI): domain Eukaryota; kingdom Metazoa; phylum Chordata; class Amphibia; order Anura; family Bufonidae; genus Bufo; species Bufo bufo. The sequence goes on from NC_053389.1 coordinate 666,623,579, forward strand.
GACATTGCACTTGAATTGTGGTTCAACATAATAATTTATAAAACAAACTAATAAAACTGGGCTGGAGAATAATGATGGTACCCTTAACGTAATATATTTCGTTGCATCACCTTTTGAGGCAATCACTGCAATGAAGCGATTTCTTTAACTTTCAATGAGACTTGTGCACCTGTCCACAGGTATTTTGGCCACTCCTTGTGAGCAAACTGCTCCTGCTGTCTCAGGTTTAAAGAGTGCCTTCTCCACACTGCATGTTTTAGCTCCTTCCACTCATATTCAATAGGATTTGGATCAGAGATCATAGAAGGCCACTTCAAAATAGCCCATTGCTTTGCTCTTAGCCATTCTTGTTTTTAGCTGTGTGTTTTGGGTCATTATCCTGTCGGAAGAACCATGACCTGCGTCTGAGACCAAGCTTTCTGACACTGGGTAGCACATTTTACTCCAGAATGCCTTGATAGTCTTGAGATTTCATTGTTCCCTGCACAGTTTCAAGACACCCTGTGCCAGATGTAGCAAATCAGCCCCAAACATAACCAAACTTCCTCCATGTTTCACACTAGGTACAATGTTTTGTTCTTTGTATGCTTCATTTTTGCATTTGTGAACATAGAGCTGATGTGACTTTCTAAAAACTCCATTATTGTCTTATCTATCCTAAGGACATTCTCCCAGAAGCTATGCGACTTGTAAATATGCATTTTCCCAAATACAGTCTTGCTTTTTTATAATTTGCTTTCAACAGTGGTTTTCTCCTTGGTTGTCTTCCATTAAGTCCAAGACAGCGATGGATGATGCGATCTGACACTTATGTACCTTGACTTTGGAGTTCACCACCAATCTCATTTGAAGTTGTTCTGGGGAATTTGGTTACAATTCATATTATCCATCTCTTCAATCTGTCATCAATTTTCCTCTTGCGGTCTACTTTTCACCCTCTAAATAGGCCGACTGACTGATTACAAGTTTGAAGACACCTGTGATGCTAATTACAGGACACACCTTAGTTTAAGATGTCCCTATGGTCAAATTATTATCAATCTTTTCTAGGGGTTGCATAATTTTGGTCCAGGCCAGTTTCATTAGTTTGTTTTTATTTAATTATTCTGTTGAACCTCAATTCAAAATCAATTTTCATTAGCTAATTTTCAGTACATTTTTATTTATTATTACATTTATCAGTTTCAAGTTATTTCAGTGACTTTTGTGGGTTTTTCTTTCTAAAACGGAACCTAACTGGTACCAAGTGTGTATCTCTCTCTTTATATATATTGTGGTGATGTGTACAGTATAAGTGCTGGAAGGTGTGTATATCCCACCCAGATACCTCAGCTGGGTGAGATAACTGAAATCCAGAAAGCTGCAGTGGTTTCAGCAAAGTATAGTTTGCTGAGACAGTTTTGTCTAGATGTTGTTCTGGGCTGGATTTCATGTGGACTGGAGGATAGGTTTGGTAGTGGGATCTGCCAGTCCATACCCTTCCACTACATGTATTGTCTTTTGCTGGAGGTGATCGCAGGTGAGGCCTGCTGCTGTAATCAAGGAGGGATAAAACAACCCTCTGTGTATGACTTGGAGGGAGAAAGGCTGAGGAAGCCTGAAAGGCTCTGTGTGTTCTCAGCCAGGAGGGCTGAGGGGCCACAAGGCTTTGCAAAGCCTGAAGTTTGGGGGACCAAGTGACGCCTACGGAAAGAGGGTCGCACGGTCAGTCGGGAAGACTTCTGGACCATCTCCCCCCAAGGGTGCTGGTGTGGTCACAGCCTGGAGGCTGCTGGACCGTTTATGGCTGGGGAAGCCGGATCTAATCCCATATGTGAACGACGCTCTATAGTTGAAGTAGACACAACATGTGTATTAGGTACAGCCCAGACGGGCAGGTGTTTATTTTGCACCTGAACCCGTTGTGAGAGGAGAAGTCTGTGATTGCGACCCCCTGAGGGAGAGCGATCCCTTACAATATATATATAACTGTATATAATTTTGTATTGCTATATTTCATTAATTGATAGCAATTGCTTTACTGTACAGGTGCCAAGGAAGGATTATGGCTCCATATTGATGCAGCATATGCTGGCACTGCCTTCCTTTGCCCAGAATTCAGAACACTATTCAGTGGAGTGGAATATGCTGATTCTTTTACATTCAATCCATCAAAGTGGATGATGGTACATTTTGACTGCACTGCTTTCTGGTAAGAATAATCAAGTATCATGCTGGAGCCCTACATATAGATATTTACATATGTAACACCCCAGATTGGTGTTACCACTCCTGCACCCGGCTTCTATCTGTGTTTGCTAACATTAATGTCATCTATGCATTTTATTCCAGGTCCTCCACACTGTGCATCCCTAATCTGTTTGCAACTGTTATGTTCATGTGTAATGTGCCTGGTTCACCAGCAGGTGGAAGCAAATATGGCAGAGCTATCTTAGATAGAGTGGAACCTTCCATTCCATTCTAACCCTTCTCTGTGGAGAAGTGGACTAGTCCCACTTCCTGCAGAAAGGATGGGGACCAGTGAGAGTTAGTCTGGCTTATCCCCTGCTAGGGGAAAAGCGTGCAGGGCACGTCTCTGCTGGATGTGTCCAAGCCAGCCACAGCACCCTCAGCTCTGCTGGCCATGGAGGCCAAAGCTTAGAGCCTCAGGAGCCAGGAAGAAAGTTCCCTGGTCTAATCTAGAGACAGACCATATAAAGAGAAGTGCAGCATACAAGAAGAAGTAAAGTCATACAGTCAGCCTGTCAGTACAGCAGAGCTAGAGAGAAACAGATGTAGCAGAGTTGAGTTTGCCTGTCAGTTTAATGGTAAAGCCTGCTGGGACCAAGACGAAGCTTGAAAATTGTTTCTGATGAACATGTATTCAAGTACAGCTGCTGTTAAACTATATACAAGGTCTGGACTCAATTTTTCTTGCAAATTCCTCAATTATTCCCCCTATTTATTGCTTCGGAGCCAAAGCCTGTGGTCCATTTGTATCCAGGTAGGAGCACCATGACACATATAAAGGGTACATTTTAGGCCGTACTGTACCACTCGGCATTCCTATACCTGGGTCGCATTACATAGAGGGCCCTCCCGTTGCACATATATGAGTTGTCATGATATCTCAGTTTGTTACAACAACTGCAACAAATCTGCCTCATATGATTATACACTTATAGGAGGTGTGCATTAAATATGATGCACGGATAAGATTGCACATCATCTTCTGATCTTATAGGCAACAGAGACTGAAGAGTACTAAACCTCATATCCATAGGTGCCCCTGTACTGCAATAACTTTGGGTTAACATAGTTTTTTTTATCTGTAGGGTAAAAGACAAATACAAGCTGCAGCAAACATTCAGTGTCAACCCCATCTACCTCCGACATGCCAAAAGTGGAGCTGCAACTGATTTCATGGTAAGATTTTATATAGCCTGATAATCAGAAAATATTGACTTCAAGCTTTGAAAGATAGCAGCCAAATCATCTAGTGTAGTTGGTACTAAAGAGGGCATCTGTCAGCAGATTTGTACCTATGAAACTGGGTGACCTGTTACATGTGCACTTGGCAGCTGAAGGCATCTGTGTTGGTCCCATGTTCATATATGCCCGCATTACTGAGAAAACTGATGTTTTAATATATGCAAATTATCTTCTAGGAGCAACAGGGGGGTGTTGCTTTAGACCTAGAAACTCAGCTTTCTCAGCAACTGCTGCATCCTCTGCACTTTGATTGACAGGGCAAGACATTATAAACCTCATCACGTCTGGCCCTGACTTCTCCTAAAGTCTATCAAAGTGGAGAGGGTGTAGAGAGAGCAGAGCTTTTAGGTGAAATGGCAACTCCCCCATTGCTCCTATAGTCCCATTTGCATATATTAAAAGCTCATCAGCAATGTGAGCACATATGAACATGGGCGCAACACGGATGCCTTCAGCTGCCAAGCGCATACGCAACAACTCAGCCAGTGTCATAGGTGCAAATCTGCTGACAGATGCTATTTAATGTGGTTGTTTCATCCCTTTAACATGAGAGTCAGCTACTGATGCAGTGGCATGCCTAGGTTGTTTGGGACCCAGGGTGGGTCTTTTCTCTGGCACCCCCCCCCCCCCCCCCCCCAATACTTAAAAAAAAAGTAGTATTGCCCTCATTGTGCAACCTTCACAGTAGTTTTGTACAGATGTGTGCCCCCTAACAGTAGTTATGCCCACATTGTGCTCCCTTAAAGTACTTATCCCTTCATTGTGCCCCCTTCATAGTTATGCTCTCCTTGTGCCCCTCTCACAGTAGTTATGCCCTCTCTGTGCCCCTTTCACAGTAGCAATGCCCTATCTGTGCCCCTTCACAGTTGTAATGCCCTCTCTGTGCTCCCTCACAGTAATAATGCCCATTGTGCCCCCTTAATAGTAATAATGCTGATTGTGCCCCCTTAATAGTAATAATGACCATTGTGCCCCTTCACAGTAAAAATGCCCATTGTGCCCCCTTCACAGTAATAATGCTCATTAATAGTAGTAATGCCTATTGTCCCCCTTCACAGTAATAATGCCCATTGTGCCCCCTTAATAGTAATAATGTCCATTGTGCCCCCTTCACAGTAATAATGCCCTCTGTGTCCCCTTCATAGTAGAAATCCCCATTGTGCCCCCTTAATAGTAGTACTGCCCTGTGCTAGTAATGCCATTTGTGCCCCTTCACAATAATAATGCCCTTTGTGCCCTCTTCATACCCTGTTTCCCCGAAAATAAGACAGTGTCTTATATAAATTTTTGCTCCCAAAGATTCGCTAGGTCTTATTTTCAGGGGATGTCTTATTTTTCCATGAAGAAAAATACAGTACACATTTATTGTTGAACAAAAAAAAAAGGAAATCAGGGTGGGGATCACTTAAAATGGCACAGGGGAATCAGAAGGGGGAATCAAAATGGTACAGGAGAATCAGAGGTGGGGGATTACTATAGCATTTTAGTACCCCCTCCTGATCCTCCTGTGTCATTTTGATTCCCCCCTCTGATCCCCCTGTGCCATTTTAAATGATCCCCCTCCCCACCCTGATACCCCTGTGTCATTTTGATTCCCTTCTCTGATCACCCTGTGTCATTTTAATTACCGTTTTTAGTCTCCCCCCCCCATCTTCACCAGACATCCCCCACCTTCCATCAGATATTCCCCCCCCTACCTGTCACCCCGTCCCCTGTGTGTCCGTGCCAGCCAAGTTGTGAGACTCCATCAGGGCAGAGCGAGCTGCGAGCGGAAGAAGGCGGCAGCTTGTCCTGGCGGCGGCTGCGGCCAATCAGTGAGCTCCTTACATTCTGGGGTGGCTTGCTTTATAATCGGGGAGGCATTATGTCCGGCCGATGCTTTATAATCGGGGAGGCCTTATTTTCGGGGGGATGCCTTATATTACAGAGATAGGCAAAACTAGAGGTAGGTCTTATTTTTGGGGGATGTCTTATTTTCGGGGAGGCCCCAGGAAAACAGCTTATTTTGCTGGGAGGGTGTTGCTATTGATAATCAATATTTTGGACAACTTGATGCCTTTTCTATTTTCCTAGATTTATAAAAAATGTGTAATCCCAGTTTTTCCTGTTATTATTGACAGTAAGGGCTGTATGTCTATTCTGCGGCACCCACAAGAACAAATAGAACATGTCCTATTCTTGTCCGTCTTTCAGACAAGGACAGGACTGTTCTATTGTATGCCAGATGTTCCATTCCGCAAAATATGGAATGTACACGGCTAGTATCCATATTTTGCGGATCCGCAATTTGCCGTGTGCATGAACTCTTAAGCGGTTACCAGGCACACAAAAACTAAACCCACAAATACCTGCCATCACCATTGTACACTGCTACATGCATTTTTCCAAAACGTATTATAGGGTTATTCAGCTGAGACAGCACTGTGGAAGAAGGAGGCTGTTGAACTTCCTCTGCATGATCACACTACTGGCCCCCTAGAGGTCTGACACAATGGGAGACCAAAATTGGTCACATGTGCTGGCATATTGTTATACTCGAAATATGTATAAAAATATTAAATTCAAATAAATTTGCAATGGGAACATGTTATTAGATGCTTTATGAAAAATATTTTAAAATGGACCTGCCAACTACAGACAATTTCAGTACTTTGATGTGAACCCCCCCCCCCCCAAAAAAAAAAAAAAAAAAAGTAAACTTAGTGTCAGGGTATTGAAAAAAGAAGGCATTCTACAAAAATGTAAGACGAAATAGAGCCAGGCACCAGAGGCATAAACATTGTACGGTCCAGCACTGGCAAAATATAAAATCCAAGTTGGAGATTGCAAACGCACATATTCTATTACACGCTTACGCATTTCGAACTCCCTGGTTTTTATGCCTGTTGGGGTGTGAGTCAACAAACTATTTAAAACAACACTGGACCTTCAAACAATCAGTGCAGGTTCATCTGTGTCTAAGGTTCTGTTAGAAGCCCCCATATCAGACAGCTGCCACCTGATTGTCTCACCAGATAGAGAAAAAACGGAAACCAAAGTCGTCAAAACATTGGCAAAAAAAAGAGGGGACTTTCCATCTTGTCACATCAAGTTTGTTTATTATATGTGTATGAAAGCAACGCGTTTCAGGACTGGACCATTGCCTTCTTCTGGTAATACACACTTGTCCCTTCTTTCTGCCCTTGTGTTGACACGGTCTTACTTTAAGGCCTCCTGCACACGACAGTATTTTTTCACGGTCCGCAAAACGGGGTTCCGTTGGTCCGTGATCCGTGTCCGTTTTTTCGTCTGTGGGTCTTCCTTGATTTTTGGAGGATCCACGGACATGAAAAATGAAAAAAAAAATCTAAGTCAAGTTTGCCATTGAAATGATAGGAAAAAACGGACACGGATCACGGACACGGATCACGGACGCGGATGACAATCTTGTGTGCATCCGTGATTTTCACGGACCCATTGACTTGAATGGGTCCGTGAACCAATGGCCGTGAAAAAAATAGGACAGGTCATATTTTTTTCACGGCCAGGAAACACGGATCACGGATGCGGCTGCCAAACGGTGCATTTTCCGATTTTTCCACGGACCCATTGAAAGTCAATGGGTCCGCGAAAAAAAACGGAAAACGGAACCACGGACGCGGATGCACACAACGGTCGTGTGCAGGAGGCCTTAGACAGTGTTAGTAATTGCTGTGTCGACTTCCTGCTGTCTCCTCAGTTAGTGGCAGAAATACGTGAGTTTGTTTCTTTATTTTGGGTGTTACACATTTGCATTATGCCTGAATGTAAGGACTAAGGTGAATTAATGCCTTGCATTATGTTTGTGTCATCAGAAAATGCACTCATTTTGTATTTTCATGATTTTAGCACTGGCAAATCCCACTTAGTCGTCGTTTCCGCTCCCTAAAACTGTGGTTTGTAATCCGATCATTTGGGATTAAAAATCTTCAGGCACACATCCGGCATGTGAGTATATGGCAGCATTTTCCACTGGCACATGGCGGGCGAGAGTGGAGGGTAAGAAGTCAGGGCTTGGTCTGTCTGGTTTATATTATGATATTGGGAGGAGCTCCTGCTGCTAATTACATTCACAGCCAGATGTGGTGTAAAATTTGCAAGAAAGTGGGGGAATGAGTGATCTGTTTGTACACATAAAAAAAATATTTTTTTTGCCTTCCCATTTTCTCACCCTTTATAAATTCTTACTTGTCTTACTGCAGTTGCTGTGTATGCGTTTATAGTGATACTGAACCAATCTATTCTTTTAATTCTAACACACACCACTAGATGGTGCTAGAACATTTAGTTTTTGCAAAGCTTGCTGCTAGCATTCCCCAGAACACCATATTCTCATTATGGGTTTCTTTAACGTCTACTGTGTACATCAGTAAAGCTCTAGACCTACACACTAATGGAATAGTAGACTATTCTGTTGCACCCTATGGAAGTATACGTTAAACATATACATTTTTTTAACGCTGTATGTACATCGGTGAAGCTCTGGACTTTCCCACCAAACATGTCCATAGCCTACCATTACCAGATCGAGGCCAAAAACATCAATTTAGCTTTTGTTTGGCTGGTATATTTTAGTATAGAGCACAAAAAAGATATGAAATAGCATAGTACTATGATGTTCCACCTGTAGTACATCAGAGCTTTTCATGATGTATCTGTTAAATGGATGCCATAATAGACTGTGGGTGATGGATATAATCTACATTGAATGTGCTGTACCTATACTTTCAGGGCACAGATATGGCCAAGTATTTTGAGTCACTGGTTAAAGCTGACCATATTTTTGAAGTTCCTGCAAAGAGACACCTTGGGCTTGTTGTCTTCCGGTTAAAGGTAATCTAATGTCTGGTGGCCTTTTCTTTCCAGGTATATTCTGCTGCATCTCTCCAGTAGTTTTGGGACATTTGACTTTCACCTTGTAATGTTCAAATCCTACAGAGCAGTCCATTCATTGGGGGCCCCAAATTAACGTGAAGCCCTCCTCCAGCACAGACCTTTTTCAGTGCATTGTGCACCATAATGTAGCATACTTGCCAACAGGAACCAGTAGGAGAGGTTTTTTTTTTCCAGGTGTGGACATGCCCCTGTTTATGAGACTCCACACCCTTATGTGTAGGGCCCCAACCCCTCTCACGAAGTGTCCTCTATGTGCTTTGCAGGGGATATGTGAGATCTCCCCTTTTTCGGGAGCTTCCCAGATGTTCCAGGAGAGTTGGCAGTTTTATACTATAGATATAAAAACATCTACAATATGTACCTACTTACGGATGCTTACTACATGTACATGTATGTTTCCCCTTTATATATAGAGCCTGTTGTCAGTGACCCCTGTGTATAGTGCCTCTTCTATGTACCCTCATTTATAATGCCTCTTGTCTATACTCCCTTGTATACATAGTGCCTCTTGTCTGTGTCACCTTATATTTAGTGCTTCTTGTCTGTTCTCCCTGTGTATAGTGCCTCTTGTGTGCGCCCCTTTATATATATAGTGCCCCTTGTCTGTGCATATTGTCTGTGCCCCCTTTATGTATAGTGCCTGTTGTCTGTGTCTACTGAATACAGTGCACACACACTGTATTATAATACTCACCCGTCCCTGGTCCCACAATGCAGCAATACAGCCCTGGACTCATATGGCGGGTCTGCTCATGTGGAATGCTGCAGGTGGTACGATGACATCATTTCGCTGCTTATGTCAAAGAAAAGCACCAGCATGGCCGGGGTGGGCAGAGAACCAATGGTTCAGTTGACCTGCCAGTGCTGCCAGGTGGTCAGTTGTATCTGCGTCCTGGAAACAAGGCGAATCGACTCGGTGACTGGGGACTCCCCCCCAGTAAAGGTGCACAGCGGGGCCTTAAGGAATTACTTCAAATGCACTAATGATGATGGAGCCCTGTCCCAGGCCTGCTTGGGAAAGTCAATGGGTGGAAAACAGCTGGATAATGTGCAGTCCCTTCCTCAATTTAAAATATCCTGAGATATCCGGCTGATCAAAGACGGGATGGGCTATTATTTGAAGAAGATTATAAGCCCTGGGTAGAAGTGATATGTGGTCATATGATGGAGTCAAGGGCCACATATAAAGCCACCATAATTTAGACAATCAGGGCCATTCTCATGCTTCTTCACCAAACTGGTAAATAATTCTAATAATGTATGGATTGATGCTCTATTTATTCCTTTAGCTAGATCCACTCTATAATACCTTTTTTTTTAAATCTAGGGTCCAAACAATCTGACGGAACAACTATTGGCAGAGCTGACCAGATCAGGGAACATGTTTCTTGTTCCAGCCACTATCCATGACAAGTTTATAATCCGTTTCATCGTCACCTCTCAGTTCACTACAAGGGAAGACATTCAGCGAGATTGGAATTTAATCAGAGAAGCTGCAATAAATGTCACCAACCTGCAGCATAGCTCCAATGACTGCCATAAATCACTGAACCAAGACACAGTGAAAGGTGAGAGGGAAGGAGACAACTTCCAGAAAATCACCGTACAACCCAAACATGCAGATTTCAGCCCTAAAGATTGGGTTGAAAAGATATCTGAAGATGACTTGGATCCTTTTGAAAACTCCTTCCCTGAGAATGTGCGTGTGGCTAGCAAACACAGACAAGCATCTTCTATACACCGATACTGGTGCAACCAAGACAAGAAAAAGAATGCCCGTTCTCTTAGTTGTAACAGTGTTCCTGCACATAACAGGGACGCAATAGTGGAAAAGATGGTGCCACAATTTGAACTTCAAAAAGATGGCAGCATACTCTCCAAAGTCCCAGGCAAGGTTATGATCTTAGAGAAAAATGCCTTCCGGAAATTAATCAAGTTTTACAGTGTGCCCAGCTTCCCAGAAATCAGCATCCAGTGTGGTCTTAAGCTGCCCTGCTGCCCGCTTCAAGCACTAGTGTGACCTGCTCATTGGCTACACGAGATGCTATTTTGTTTGGACTAACCCAAAATTGTATTGCGACCAATTGCTGACATTGCTGAGTGTCTTTTCACTCAAATTGGATTGTAGTGTTGGTTCAGTCCATACAATGGCTGCTCGGGCTATGAGAAAATGAGAGGTCTAGTTGAATATACCAGTAACCTGTGTTCCCATTGTAGGGATTCTAGACTGGTATATTATAGATAATTGCACATTTCATAAGCAACAATAGTAATAACTTCATATGCAATCTAATTTCCTATCATGTCTCAGGTGAGACATCATTTAATCTATGTATCAATATTTCTATATTTAATAAAACTGATTAGCACTAATATCTGTAATTAATGATCTCGATGCCACAAGAGTTCATAGTGTATCTTAGCTTGCCTCTAGGCTCACCCGGAACCAGCAGTAAATATCAATCAATGCCTTTATATCATCTCAGTTGACACAGATCTAGATTTTCTGTTTGTGTTGAAATACCCAGATTAAACCCTAATTTCCAAATGTGACTGACAATAAAACACTTTCTATTAGGCAAATCTGACTTGGATTTGGTTTCTTTTTTCGTTCATGTAATGGACACCTACTTCAGACTTGTTAAAGGTGTCCGTACAACTGACCATACACCTTAGGCCTCATGCACACGACCGTTGTTTTGGTCTGCATCCGAGCCGCAGTTTTTGCGGCTTGGATGTGGACCCTCTTACTTCAAAGGGGCCGGAAAAGAGGCGGACAGCACTCCGTGTGCTGTCCGCATCCGTTGCTCCGTTCCGTGGTCCGCAAATAAAATATAACCTGTCCTATTCTTTTCTGTTTTGCGGACAATAATAGGCAGTTATATCAATGGCTGTCCTGTCCGTGCCGTTCCGCAAATTGCGGAACACACACGGACGTCATCCGTGTTTTACGGATCCTCAATTTGTGGACCGCAAAACACATAACGGTCGTGTGCATGAGGCCTTAGGGTGGGTTCACATAATATTTTATGCCTCCATTTGACGTATACATTACAAAAAAAAGGATACAAAAACGCAGCACACCACGTTCCTGTATCCTGCACAGTCCAGTAAAAAAAAGAAAAGGTATATACGTTTTTATTTTTTCAGTGGAACTCTATGGTGAACGGATGCCACTGTATGGCATCAGTCTGAGGCATCTGCTTAAAGTATAGGTTTTTTGTATACGTTAAACAGATGGGAAAAACATGATGTGATCCCAGCCTTAGGGTACTTTCACAATAGCGTTTTTCTTTTCCGGCGCTGAGTTCCGTCCTAGGGGCTCAAATCCGCAAAAGAACTGATCAGTTTTATCCTAATGCATTCTGAATGGAGAGTAATCCGTTCAGGATGCATCAGGATGTCTTCAGTTCAGTCTTTTTGACTGATCAGGCTTTTCAGAAAACCGTAGCATGTTGTATTTTTACCTCCGGCCAAAAATCCTGAACACTTTGACTGAACGCCGGATCCGGCCTTTTTCCCATTGACTTGCATTGACTTGACTTGCCGGCGCCGTGTGTTCCGTCAAACCGGATCCGGCTTTTGCATGTTAAACCCGAAAAATGTGAAAAAAAAAGTTAAGTCCATAAATGGCGGATCCGTTTTTTCCAATGCATTTTTTTCATTGTGATCAAAATCCTGATCAGGATTCAAATGTAATCCATTTTCACACATTTTTCCCGATCCGGCAGTCAGTTCCGGTGTCTGAATTGAACGCCGTATTCAAACAACGCTAGTGTGAAAGTAGCCTAAGATGTGTGTCTGTCTAACCCGCCCATGGTTACTGCAGCACAGCTCCCATTCACCTGAATAGGAGATGAGCTGTAGTAATCTTGCATAACTTTTAGGTAGTTGTGCTTCCAATTGTGGCGCTGGCAGCTGCAGGGTACAGCTATTCGATGGGGGGTATGCATTGGACCCCCACTGATCAAATATTAGGAGCCCAGAAAAACCCTTTTCACCTTCGCAATGAAAAGTTACATTTTATCATCCCCGCCTTTCAAGAGCAGTAACTTTTTTATTTTTCTGCCAACATAACTATAAGAAGGCTTTCTTCTTGCAGGACAACCCGTATTTTAATGGCACCAATTCTTGTTCCATGTAATGTGGTGTGCATCACCATATTTTGACACCTGCAACTTTTTTTCCTTCGATGAAGCTTTATGAGGGATACATACAAATTTTTGATAGGCTACAAACACGGAAATCTTGGTACTGGGATTTTCTTTTTCTTTTATGGAGTTTAACATTCAAGATTTTTATATGTGGTAATACCAAATAGGTTTATTTTTTTATTTATTTTGGGGAACCGGTTAGATACCACAATCGCCATGGCATCTTAGGGGATATCTCCGATTCCATTGGAATCCATTGCAGGTGGGTGCCAGCTGTATAACACATCTGCCGCCAGCTGTGTATTGATTGAGCTCAGCTCCTTAGTCTGCTGCATACATGACCTTCACTTACATCATTAATTGCTAAAGGGGTTATCCCATGATTAATTACAAAAAATGAAAATCATACATCATATAGTACAGGGATGGCCAGCTCTCCAGCTGTGTAAAACTACAACTCCCACCATGCCATGCTATAGGTTGATAGCTGTAGGCATGCTGGGAGTTGTAGTTTAGCAACAGCTGGAGAGCCTCAGGTTGGCCATCCCTGATATAGTACACGGCAGTCTCTTTCTAACAAACTTGGAACCGGTCCTGTACCGCACACTGCTCTAGAGATCTCCACGTTCATTGCTCCAATTGTTCTGCTAGATTTCTTTTCAAGCGGGAAGCTCAGGAGCTGTGTCCTTTCTACTGCAGCTAGAAGCAGTTGAAGGCTGGAATTAAGCTTGAGCTTCCATCTCAGTGATCAGGACGGCAAAATTAGGAAAAGAGCAAACAGCATGTGGCGCTATATGGATAGATTTCAGTGAATAACTCAGTCATAGGCCTCATGCACACAACCGTTCCGTTTTTTTGCGGATCCGCAAAAAACGGAATCCGCCCGTGTGCCTTCTGCAATTTGCGGAACGGGCAGCCCATTGTAGAAATGCCTATTCTTGTCCTCAAAACGGACAAGAATAGGACATGCTATATTTTTTTTGCGGACAACGGAACGGAGCAAAGGATGCGGACAGTGCACGGAGTGCTGTCCGCATCTTTTGCGGCCCCATTGAAGGGAATGGGTCCGCACCCAAGCCGCAAAAACTGCGGCTCGGATGCGGACCCAAAAAACGGTTGTGTGCATGAGGCCATATACTAATTTAAAAAAAATAGAACATGTCCTATTATTGTCCGTATTACTGGAAAGGATAGGCCTGTTCTAATAGGGGCTGGACATTCCGTTCAGCAAAAAAAGGAATGCACATGGCTGGTATCCACATTTTGCGGTTCTGCAATTTGCGGGCTGCAAAACAGGCAACGGTCATGTGAGTCCTGACCACCATCTTAGTAACAGTGAGATGAGACAATCCCTGTAAAGGGGTTATCCAGTTCTAAAAATGCCCCCACAATGCCCAGGCACCTCCTATAGATCATACTTACCCTGCTTCCTGGCACCTGCGCCACTCCGGATCCCTGCACAGCCACCGTGCATCTAATTCCGCTATTTAATATTTCTTATGTTGTAGTGGGGAGCTGGAAAAAAATTCCAAACGGAGTGAAATTGGAAAGTAATGCAATTCCGCAACAGTTTTATGGGGTTTGTTTTTGTTTTTACAGCATTCCCTATACGGTAAATATGACCTGTTACCAGTGGCGTAACGTGGGTTGCCAGGACCCGGGGCAAGCCAAAAATTGCACCCTTCCCCCCAAGCCTATTGGCACGCCCTTTTTAACAGATAATGTAGTAGATCACTTGCAGTCCTACATAACTCCACAGATAACACAGTGATAACTCTCTGAGTACAGATAATGTGGTAGATGGGTGTGAGGACCCAGAATTCAGAACACACACAGGGCCGGATTAAGAGCATCATGGGCCTGGTGCTGAGGATTTTGCTGGGCCTTTTTATGGAACTGCACTCAGTGTCTTAATTACATATATATTTTATCGATACCATTAAAGTATTTTGTTCCTGCAACTACCCCTTCATTTGGTGTCTATCTTGGCAACATGCAGGGGGACCACGGGAGGGGGACCCTGAGGGTGGGGGCACCCTCAGGGCATTATAGTGTCAGGAAAACCGCATTGTTTTCCTGACACTATAGTGATCATTTAACATTACTATGAAGATTACTGTTTTCTAGCTGCTGTGGACTGTGGACAACAGCAGCTAGAAACAGCAATTTTCATAGAGCTGTGTTATGATTTATGGACACAGCACTCAGCATGCTTAGCCAGTCAGATAGAAGGCTGGCTAAGCATGCTGAGAGCTGTGTCTAAATAACATAACACATTAAAGGGATTCTGTCACCAGGTTTCACCCCTGTCAGCTAAAAATATGCTGATGTTCAGGGCGTCTTCACGATTCCTAATGTGGGCTTATAAATGTCATCTGTGGGCTTATTTAGCTAAAAAACAGCTTTTACTAACCTGTCAGTCAAACAAATAAGGTGCCCAAGGGGATGTTAATGGATGCAAGGTGCCGGCCTCACCCGCCGCCGTTCGTGCCCAGCGCCGCCTTTCCAGACTTCTGCACCGCCTCCTAATCCTCTGTGGCCTCTCGCTCTCCCTCCCTCCCCCCTCCTCCTGCTGTAAGATCTCGCGCATACAGGGGTTCAGCGAAGTGCCGGCGCATGCGCACTTCGCTGTAAGAAGCCAAATGGAGAAGTCTGCACGGGCGCATCAGAGAGAGCCCTGTGCGCAAGCGCGAGATCTTACAGCAGAAGGAGGGGGGAGGGAGGGAGAGCGAGAGGCGGCATAGAGGATTAGGAGGCGGTGCAGAAGTCCTGAAAGGCGGCGCTGGGCACGAACTGCGGTGGGTGCGGCCTGCACCTTGCATCCATTAACATCCCCTTGGGCACCTTATTTGTTTGACTGACAGGTTAGTAATAGCTGTTTTTTTAGCTAAATTAGCCCACAGATGACATTTATAAGCACACATTAGGAATCGTGAAGACGCCCTGAACATCAGCATATTTTTAGCTGACAGGGGTGAAACCTGGTGACAGAATCCCTGCTGTGGACTAGCAGCTATAAACAGTAATTTCTTTAATGTGTTATGTTATTTAGACTGAGCTCTCAGCATGCTTAGCCAGTCAGTAATTTTCATAGTGCTGTTATGATTTATGGACACAGCTCTCAGCATGCTTAGCCAGCCTTCTGTCTTGCTGTGCTTCTTGAGAGTCACAGTCCACAGGCTCAGAAACAGCCTGTGGACTGTGACTCTCAAGAAGCACAGCCAGATAGAAGGCTGGCTAAGCATGCTGAGAGCTGTGTCCATAAATCATAACAGCACTATGATTGCCCTCCCTTCCAACTGGATGAGTTTATCTGATACCTGCCCTGCTCCAGAAGCTCCTGCTGTCTCACGGGCTGGTGTGACTGAGCGCTGTGGGCCATGTGCTGGTCGAAACTGCTGAGCAGGTTGTACACAGCGCAGCGTGCAGGAGGGATAACCGCGGGCCCACTGAGGTCATATCCGGCGGGCCGGCATTACAGGAACCGCACCAGCTGCTCTGACGTCCTGCCGCCGGATATCCTGTGACGTATATCCGGCGGCAGGACGTAAGAGCAGCTGGTGCTGTTCCTGTAATGCCGCGGCCCGCCGGATATGACCTCAGTAGTGATGGGAAGTTCGGATCTTTCAGATGAATCGGTTCATGAATCGGATTTTCGGTTCACTTGCTGAGTCACTGACTGCTGAGCTGACTCGCAAGTGAACCGAAGACTCTAGGTGCCGATGCGCATGCGCAGATGCTATCCATTCGATTCACTTGCTGCTGCTGACTCAGTCGGCTCTTCAGCTCTCTAATGAGTGAGTCAGGATCAGGAAGAGTGATTAATTATAGTGATAGTGAAGGGAAGCTGAGGCTGACACCGGACAGGAGGACTCAGGAGCTGTCACTGTGGTGTGCATTGTTGTCTGTTGTGCATTGTTACCCACAGTGACAACAGTCTGACACTGACAGTAGTACAACGAACCAAGTGAAGTGAAATGTGAATGCACGCACAGGGAAAACTATGTGCTGAATTGATAACAGTATTACAGTAACACAGTCACTGGGTGATAATAAAATAGTCCCCACAGTCCCCACTTAACGGAATCCATAAAGGAGATGTGAACCCACCCTTAGTTACATAGCTACTGAACGAGATGCCTTTAACATATATATCTCCTGAGAAGCCAATTTGATCCTAAAGGGTGATTTTCAACCTGTAATCTAAACTCTGTGTCATCTGTCACTTCTCTCATCTCTCTGCTCCAGTCCCTTAATCTTATCACTGCTGCAACAAAAGCAGCCGAGAGCCGACAGCCTCAGTGTAACCTGTTCTAGACTCTGACTCACGGCTCTTTTAACTCAAATAATGGAATGAGTCTCTAACTAATCGGATCTTTAGATTCTTTTAACCTGAGACTCATTCGATTCATTTCTATTCTTAGACTCCCTGTACTACTCAGACGGCTCAGAGCTGCTAGTGCTTGCCTTGCCTCAGCTCTGATTGGTTGGTGGGCGGGGAGGGGAGGGGCTGGCAGAAGCAGCTTCCACTCTAGGATCATATTACGCTCTTCCCGAGTCCCTCCCTCAGGCTCCCTGCTGCCAGCGTGAGGTGAGCTTCTCTGCATTGTCTGTGCGCTATGTGACGCTGCGCTGTGTACAACAGAGGACTTTTAGCGCGGGCCGCTCCCGACGGCCTTTTGGCTGGCGGATGGGCCTATTTTATGGTAGGGGCCTGGAGCTGCAGCTCCATCAGCCCCTACGTTAATCCGGCCCTGAACACACACAGTATGACCTGAAGTCTGGGGCTGGTCTGCGGCAGTGTGGGCCTTAGGCCTCTTTCACACGGGGGTCGCGTGTGAGGGCCGGACAAGATGCGGGTGCGTTGCAGAAAAATGTGTGATTTTCCAGCGCGAGTGCAAAGCGTTTTAATGCGTTTTACACGCGCATGAGAAAAATCGCCATGTTTGGTACCCAGACCCGAACCCGGACTTCTTCACAGAAGTTCGGGTTTAGGTTCGGTGTTGTGCAGATTTTATTATTTTCCCTTATAACATGGTTATAAGGGAAAATAATAGCATTCTTAATACAGAATGCTAAGTAAAATGTCCATTGAGGGGTTAAAAATAATAAAAAATTTAACTCACCCCATCCATTTGATCGCGTAGAGGATCTCCTCCTCTTTCTACTTTCTTAAGGACCTGGCTAAAGGACCTTTGATTTCGTCACTGCGCTCATCACATGGTCCATCACATGGTCCATCACCATGGTGACTGACCACTCTGAAATGTGCACAGTTATGCCTTACTGCGGCGGGGGTCAGAAAACCAGTCAGTATCTGGTGTGGCCACCATTTGCTCACGCAGTGCAACACATCTCCATCGCATAGAGTTGATCAGGTTGTTGATTGTGGCCTATGGAATGTTGGTCCACTCCTCTTCAATAGCTGTGCAAAGTTGCAGAATATTGGCAAGAACTGGAACTTGCTCAATGGGTGACATGTCCAGTGAGTATGCTGGCCATGCAAGAACTGGGATGTTTTCAGTCAGCTTCCAGGAATTGTGTACAGATCCTTGCAATATGGGGCCGTGCATTATCATGCTGCAACATGAGGTGATGGTCGTGGATGAATGGCACAACAATGGGCCCCAGGATCTCGTCACGGTATCGCTGTGCATTCAAAATGCCATCAATAAAATGCACCTGTGTTCGTTGTCCATAACATACCTGCCCATACCATAACCCCACCGCCACTATGGGCCACTCGATCCCCAACGTTGACATCAGCAAACCGCTCACCCACACACGCTGTCTGCCATCTGCCCTAAACAGTGAAAACCGAGACTCATCCGTGAACAGAACGCCTCTCCAACGTGCCAGACGCCATCGAATGTGAGCATTTGCCCACTCAAGTTGTTACGACGAAGAACTACAGTCAGGTCCAGACCCCGATGAGGACGACGAGCATGCAGATGAGCTTCCCTGAGACGGTTTCTGACAGTTTCTGTAGAAATTCTTTTTTTTTTTTTATTAAGTAATTTTTTATTAGCATTTTTTAATAATAATACAAACATAAGGCCCCAACCCCCACATACCCTCCCCCCACAAACCATCATTGCGATGCCCTCCATCTTCCATAGCTTCAACATTCGGTTACACCAGTACATCCGCATAAATTTTTTTACACAGGCACAAGCCCCATCCCTACAACAATCCCACAAAATTTTGAGAGAAAATTTGTGATCTTATAATCGGAGCTGAAACATACATTTGTTATCGGTCATAACCTCCCCACATTACATTACATATCGTAGACGTATTCCATGTCTTCTATGAGAAATCGCCAATCACCAAGCCATATATGTACAATGAGCCATAGTACCCTCACACTAATCCCAGACGGTATCTCTGAAGTTCCCTGGACGCCAGCCCGGGGGCATCAATCCAAGGAGTCCAGAGCTTTTCAAATTTGGCCATGGATCCCCTCTTCCTATAGACCCCTCGTTCCAGATTAAGTAACCAATTAATCTTGGCTATATATTCGGTTTTACTGGGACTACCCTCATCCAACCAGTGTTGAGCAATCAGCTTACGAGCCATATACAACATTCTGGCCACTGCTATCTTCCTGGGTTCAGTGATTGGCAAGTCCTCCACATACCCCAATACACAGACAAATGGCGTCACATCCAGCGTAACTTCATACAGAGAATTAATAAGATGCAGCACTGCGCGCCAAAAACCTTCCAGTGCCGAGCACGACCACAGCATGTGTAGCATACCCTCATCCTCCCCACATCGCGGGCATTTGGAGTCCAACCGAAGTCCAATATTAAACAGAAACTGAGGAGTTCTATAAACCCTATGAATTAGATATAAGTGCGACAGCCTATGGGCCTCACTGAGAGAGAGCTGCGGAATCCTCTCCAATATCTCCTGCCACTGGGTTTCCTCTAACGGCCCCATCTCCGCTTCCCATTTTGTCCTACTATTAATCGGGTGGTCTTGCAGAAATAGATCCAGCAAGGACTGATAGAGCAAAGAAATAACCCCAGAGGAGGAATCCCTCTTCTCTATAAACGCAATAATCTTGTCTTGGAGTACAGTGCTCAACATATCGCCGTCATGGTCAGCCCGGAAGGCATGGCGCAGCTGCAAGTACCTATAGAAATCGGAGGACGGCAATCCAGTTTCCGTCTGAAGTTGCTCATAAGATTTAAGACCATTATTATCAATAAGTTGGTGAATTCTAATAATGCCCCTGTTACGCCAACCCCTCATTCCCTGCAAAGAACCTAAATGAGGCAACCACGGGGTGTCCCATATAGAGGTATACTGTGTTACGCCCTTAATGCCCTGCATGTCCCTCACTTTCCACCACATTTTATGCAAGAGGCGCAGCGTAGGGAACGCCACACCCGACATCTTTAGCCTATCTGCCTCTAATGCCTCATAGAGATTTGAAACCACCAAAAAGTCTCTCAGTAGCCTATGCTGGGTATCTCCCTCTTCCCTTTCCCAGCCCCTCATATGCTGAAGTTGGGAAGCTAGGAAATACACCCACGGGTTTGGAAGAGCCAAACCCCCATCAGTTTTACCTCTCTGCAGTATTTCCAGCCGCAGTCGTGCTGAGCCCCCCTCCATATAAGCTCCCTAAACAGCCTATTAACTGAGTGAAAAAACCTGAGCGGTAACCATATGGGGGAATTATGTAATAAGTAAAGCAGCTGCGGCATCCAGATCATCTTGATAAGATTAATCCGTCCTACTACTGACAGCGGCAGCTTAGACCAAACATGAAGTTTTTGTTTGAATCTGCCCATGAGAGGAGACAAATTCAGTTTCTCATAATCAGTAAGCTTCCTAGACACCACCACCCCCAGACACTTAAATTCACTCAACACCTGTAATCCTGACTGAGCATAATCCATAGAGTGATCTACACGATCTATAGGAAGGAGGGACGATTTACTCCAATTGGTAACCAGGCCAGAGTACTGCCCAAAAGTGCCAATCACATCCATAACTACTGGAAGGGATTCTCTAGCCTCGGCCAAGAACAGTAAGGCATCGTCCGCATACAATGCTATTTTCTCCTGAAACCCGCCCCGCTTAAACCCAATAACGTCAGCATGACTCCGAATCATAGCCGCCAATGGCTCTATAGCCAGGGCAAATAGTAACGGAGATAGGGGGCAGCCCTGCCTAGTTCCCCTATAAAGCCGAAATCCATCTGATAAACATCCATTCACCCGTACTCGAGCTGTAGGCCGTCCATATAACAACCGCACCCACTCTATAAAGTTATCTCCCAAACCAAACCTCTCCAGTACCTCTCACAAATACTCCCACTCTATACTATCGAATGCCTTAGCGGCATCTAAGGAACAAATGACTCTATCCCCTGGGTTATCTACCGGGATCTGCATATTAAGATAAAGGCGTCGGATGTTAATCGCTGTAGATCTGTTCGGTAGAAATCCTGACTGATCCATATGTACAATGGAAGAGATAACCTTAGAAAGGCGTAGAGCTAGCACCTTAGCCAGTATTTTTATATCTATGGGTAACAATGAGATTGGCCGGTAGGAATCTGGAAGAAGCGGATTCTTCCCAGGTTTAGGAAGAACCACAATAATAGCCTCTTGCATTGACGCAGGAAGCGACCCAGTCTCTGAGGCCTCCTGGTAAACCTTCAGCAGCTGGGGCAATAAGATGTCTCCAAACTTCTTATAGGTTTCCACCGGCAGCCCATCAGCACCTGGGGATTTATTATTTGCCATAGAGGCCACCGCCTCCTCGATTTCTAGCAATTGTAGCGGGCCATTTAGATATACACTATCTGAGTCTGACAACTTAGGCAGGGATACCCCCTGCAAATACAGTGATATATCTTCCCTGTTATAATCTAGACGCGATTGGTACAAATCAGCATAAAAGGCACGAAACACCGACACTATGGCCTGGCTATCCACTATGTCCCTTCCATCCTCCCCCTGTATAGTTGTAACATATGCCGACGTGGTCTGCGCCCTAGCCACAGTGGCCAGTAAGTGGCCCGCCTTCTCTCCCTCATCGTAATACTTCTGTCGCTGAAAGGATTGTTTTGTACGTGCAAGCTCCACAACTTGCGAGTTATATGCGTCCTGTGCCTCTTTCCAGACGGATAGAGATAACTGATCTCCCTTCTCCACATACTGCGCCTCCGTCACCCCCACCCGATCCCTCAAAAACTCTCCAAATTGTCTGCTTTTAAGTTTGGCCCTACTAATCCCCTGAATAAGCGTTCCCCTTAGACAGGCCTTCATGGCGTCCCACACCACCCCGCCTGCAGCTGAGCCTACATTTAAAGTAAAATATTCCTGTATAGCGGAGCTGACATGGGGACAATCAATCACCTGCAGCCAAAAAGAGTTAAATGTCCACAACCGTTGAGATATCGGAACCGTGGGCGCAGTGGACAGTTTCAAAAGCAGAGGGGAATGGTCAGACAAAGCCCTAGCCAGGAATTTCACCTCCTCCACCTGCCTACACACCAATTCAGATCCCAGCGCCAGATCAATGCGTGACAAGGCCTCATGCGATCTAGTATAGCAGGAAAACTGACGCACTTTGGGGTGACGGACACGCCACAGATCTATCAAGGACACCTCCTCCAGCAATCTACCAAAGGATGAAACAGGACCCTCAGCATCCACCTGTGTCCCCCCATATCTATCCCAGTAGGGGTGTATAGTGTTATTGAAGTCCCCCACCATAATAACTGGAATGTCAGGGTTATTATTAATAAATGTCAGGGCGCCTCTCAACGCCACACTGCTATAAGGTGGCGGTATATATAGTGATACCAGCAGGTACTCCTGCGTGTAGATAGTGCAATGAATACATACGAAACGGCCGTCAGGGTCGACACTGGATGACTGGACCTGGAAAGGGATTGACTTATGAACCAGGATGCTAACCCCACGGGAATAGCTAGAAAACACTGAGTGAAATGTATGGCTCATCCATGACCTATGGAATGCCTGCACCCCTTCCTGCAGAAAATGGGTCTCCTGCAAACAAATAATAGCGGGAAAGTACGGGCGTAGATAATCCAGCACGGCAAATCGCGATCACCCAGACCGCGCACATTCCAGCTAACAACAGTAAATACATTAGCCATATTTAAATACTAGGAACATGACCCAGCCAATAACATAGTGTAACGTGAGTGTTGTAGGTACAAACAGTACAACGGCCGTAGTGCACCGACAGGCAAGCATGATATCACAGATAAAGAGCATCACAGATATACTGTAAATAATCCCCAAAACAAAAAAAGTATAGTAAAAACAAAAACTGGAACCAAAAAATCGCGCCTGCATTGCGTCTTCCAGCAGGCTGAGGCACAAGTCCTCCATGAAACCGGGTACAACAGTAACGTTACAACCTCTCTACTTCTGCTGAGCGAGATTGTCCCCCACCATAAAAGGATACACGTGCTCCGTGGGCAGTTCAGTAGTAGAACAGTAGAGGGATAACCTTCCAACAGGTCACCTAATGAAAACTAAGGATGGAAACTTGTAGTAAACGGACGACCATCATCTCTCCTCCTGTCGCAGCTGACGTTCATGCTGGTCGATCCACGTTGCCACATCTTTCGGTGCATTGAAGAAATGAACAGATCCCAGAGCAGCCACCCGCAGACGTGCTGGGTACATCATAGAGTAGGATACTTGTAAGGAGCGAAGTCGCGGCTTGACATCTAGGAACTGGCTCCGCTTCTTCTGGACCTCTGATGAAAAGTCCTGAAAAAACGCAATCTTTTGCCCATTAATAGCAATGTCGGGGCGATTTCTGGCTGCCCTCAATATGGCATCTCGGTCCCGGTAGTGAAGTAATTTAATCAAAACAGGACGCGGTGGCGCTCCCGGTGGCAGCGGTCTGGTGGGAACTCGATGCGCCCGCTCTACTGCATACAACGGTGAAAGCACCTCAGTGCTAAATACTTCTTTAAGCCAATTTTCAAAATATGAGGTAGGGTCTTGCCCCTCAACTTTTTCAGGGATCCCCAGAAGCCGCACATTATTGCGTCTAAGACGGTTCTCTAAGTCATCAGACTTGGCGATTAATGCTGATATTTGCTGGTCATAGATGCGGGACGCCCTGGATAGAGGGGGTAGCTTATCCTCCACTTCGCTGACACGACCCTCCACCTCCCCCATTCTTTCATTAACTTTTTGTAGGTCATGGCGTATAAAGGACAGTTCTTGCTTTAGGGACCCCACTTGCTGTTGTAGTGTATTCAGAGTCACTCCACATCTAGTAACAGCCTGGAGGACATCTTTCAATGTGGGCTCTGCACTGTGGGTAGACATGTCCCCCTCCTCCTCAGCCATTACAGCCCCCGCTGCACCAACCTCCATATCAGAGTTGTCTCCTCCTGTGGAAGCTGTCTCCGGGTCAGTGATCCTCTCCTCCTCCTCCATATACGGCCCCTTCAGCTCCGGCATTTGATGTGGAGCCCTGGAGGTCGTTACATTCCGTGCTGCGGCCGGGGTGCCTCCCGCTCTGCCCTGCCTCTTCCCTGGGAGCGTGCCGGCGCCATCTTGTGACCCCCGTTCGGAGCCACCAGCCGCCTCCTTGTTCTTCTTGCCGGCTCCACCAGCCATGAGACTTCTTTCAAATGCGGCCCAAGGTAAGTATACTGGCAGGGAGTAACTTTAAATAGGACTGTGTCGCCGATAAAGCCCACGGAGCAGGCTATTTAAACAGTATGAGCGGGAGCCGACACACACTGCAGCCGCTCACATCCCCGGTCAGGCCACCTCTGCAGAAATTCTTTGCTTATGCAAACCCATTGTTGCTGCGGCTGTCCGGGTGGCTGGTCTCAGACGATCATGGAGGTGAATATGCTGGATGTGGAGGTCCTGGGCTGGTGTGGTTACACGTGGTCTGCGGTTGTGAGGCCGGTTGGATGTACTGCCTAATTCTCTGAAACGCCATTGGAGACGGCTTTTGGTAGAGAAATGAACATTCATAACACGGGCGGCAACAGCTCTGGTAGACATTCCTGCAGTAAGCATGCCAATTGGCACCTCAAACGTTGCAACATCTGTGGCATTGTGCTGTGTGCAGGGACGGTGCAAGGATTTTTGCCGCCCTAGGCAAAGATCCATTTTGCCGCCCCCTCATGTCACTCACTCACAGACAGACACACACACACACACTGACAGACAGACATGCACTCAGACACTCACTGAATGACGTACACAGAAACTCACTGACAGACACACATACGCTCACTGACAGACAGACACACACTTACTGACAGACACTCACTGACAGACATACACCTACCCACTGAAGCACACACACACACACACACACAGAAACTCACTGACAGACATACACCTACCCACTGAAGCACACACACACACACACACACACACACACACAGAAACTCACTGACAGACACTCGTTCACTGGCAGACAAACACACACATATACTCACTGACAAACATACACATACTCACTGACAAATACACAGACACATACTGACCGACAGACATCCACACTCACTGACATACACTCACTCACTGACATACACACACAGACACTGAATGACAGACACACATACATTTACTGACAGAAAGACAGACATACATACACTCACTCACTGACATAAATACACAGGCAGACACTCACTCAGTCAAACACTTAAACAGTCACCTCCCTGGGGTCCAGTGTGGTGCAGCTCCTCAGTCCTCCAGCACGCCGTTTAGTATGCCGAGGCCGGAATGACGTCATATTCCGGCATCACAGAGGGAGCACGAGAGAGGAGTGGGGAGCTGCTAGAACAGCCTCCCTTGCCGCCCGCCTCGTCTCCTCCGGTAATTTACTGGCAGAGCAGGCACCTGCCATCAGGGTAAGCAAATGCCTGCTCTGCCATATTTAAGAAGGACCTCCACCTCCTGGCCCCCCTGTAACGGTGCTGGGGGAGGCTCAAGAGCCGCTCTCCCAGGGCTGCAGCCCCAGTCAGGGGGAGCCCACCAGGGCGCCCCAGCAGGCCGGCGCCCTAGGCGAACGCCTAGTTCGCATATATTGTTGCACCGGCCCTGGCTGTGTGATCAAACTGCACATTTCAGAGTGGCCTTTTATTGTGGACAGTCTAAAGCACACCTGTACAATATTCATGCTGTCTAATCAGCACCTTGATATGCCACACCTGTGAGGTGGGATGGATTATCTCGGTAAAGGAGAAGTGCTCACTAACACAGATTTAGACAGATTTGTGAACAATATTTGAGAGCAATGGGTCTTTTGTGTATGTAGAACATGTTTCAGATCTTTGAATTCAGCTAATGCAAAATGGGGGCAAAACCGAAAGTGTTGCGTTTATATTTTTGTTCAGTGTATAATGGCCCTTCTATATTATTAGTATATATAATGCCCCCTCTTTATTATTAATATAATGGCCCCATCTTTGTTAGTAATATAAAGGCCCCCTCTTTATTATTAATATAATGACCCCCACATTAGTATAATGTCCCCTTTTCCCTCTTCTCTCTGCTCCTTCCCCAATAGTGCCCTGCTTGAGCACCACACAGCAGCTAACCCATAGATGACCTTAACAGAGTCCAACGGAAACAAAAATAGGGCTTGGGTGGAGAATACGCAGGACCAAACCAACTAAAATAATTAATACATAAGCCCCCAAAACTCCTTCAAATTACCAATTATATAAGATAAGGTAAAAACTGAGGCAGGTGGCTGTGCCACCATGTGTCCCCCGGGCTAGCCACTCTGGGGTGAAACCTACAACACCCCAAATCCTAAAAGGCATTTACCGCCTTAAAATTTCCTTTAAATGCACCCTTGCGGATAAAGATTTTTGGCACATTTGTGTGCGACAGGATCCCTATTTATTACCTCATCTGGTATGAGTTAGGCCAGCTGACACTGACTGTCACTCACTGTCAGTGTTGTGTCGCTCACACACAGGCCGCCTCTGCACTCAGTCCTGAAGCGGCAGCCATCTTCTTCTTAAGTTCTTCTTGCTCCGCAGTGTCGGGACGGTGGGCGGAGCCTATATCAATGTGTACTGCCGTGTGCGCCCTGGTGATTCATCAGGGCGCATGCTCTTTCGGTGGAAAGTTTACAGCTCGGCGTTCACTCTGTGCAGTGCAGCAGAACAGAGCGAAAACATTAAGTCAGTGATTTTGCACCAGCGGCCAGCCAGCGCCCTCTGCAGTCTAGTGCCCGGGGCAACGCCTCCCCTGGCCCCCCCACGATACGCCACTGCCTGTTACTTTCATTCTCCAGGTCAGTACGATTACGGCGATACCACATATGTATAATTTTTCTTGCATTTTAATACTGAAAAAAAAAAAAAAAGACTCCTATAACTGTTTTGTAGTTCTGTGTATGGCGCTGTGTGAGGGCAAATTTTTTGCAGGGCGATCTGTACTTATAATTAATACAATTCTGGGGTGTGTATGACTGATCATTTTTTATTAAAAAAAATTGTGGAAGGGGAAGCGACCAAAAAATAGAAAAATCGGCCATTTTGACTTTTTTTCTTTTCACTGTTTGAGAAAAATATTTTAATATTTTAATAGTACGGGCATTTTCGCATGCAGCATGCATCCATTTTTTATTGTTTACATATTTTAATTTACATTTTGGGGAAAGAGATGTGATTAGAATTTATTTTTTATTTTTTTACATTTTCTTACACTATTTTATAGTTACCATAGGGAACTATAACCAGCAATCATCAGATTGCTTCTCTCATACACTCCAACGCATTAACAGCGTGGTGCTGGGAGTCAGACTCCCAACGATCTCGGAAAACCTCGGAAAACCTCTTTAATGTGCATCTATTTCCTAGATCAAAAAGAGAGGCATAATTAAGGTGCAAAGATGGATAGGTGGGATTGGGTCAGAAGTAGAGATGGATCTTGCTAAAGGCTCTATGAGCTGAAACACTGTATTGCAAATGATGGCGTACAATACATTTTTGTTGATGCTGTAGTTTTTCTTTTTCTGTCCTTTCTTCTAAATCTGTCCTAAAAATAATAACTTTCATCTCCTCCCTCCTGAGCAGCAATGTTCCCCAATGATGCCCTTGGCTTGCTAAATTTAGATCTGCCTTTAATTTGGTGTGTATAATTGTGCATTCACACATGTACTGTATGTTTGTTTCGGCAAACTGAATCCCTAGTGTACGGCGAAGAAACCTTGAATAAATTAACTCCTGTGGGATTTGGAGCATTCACTGGAGGATCAGTAATGCTTTGTTAGAAAAAGTGCACAGTAAGGACAGCGCTTCAGTTCAGATACTGTCATTGTGATTTGAGCTGCAGTGTGTGTTCTGGACAGTAGAGGGGTTCCTTTTACTAACAGTCCAGCTACAGTATGACTGGTATATTTTGTATTCATGCCTATGACACAGAGCTGAAAGGTTTCATTATTAAAAAATATATATTGGAGCTACCACATATTAGGGATTTTCATTACTTTTTACCTTTTAGAGTTTTGTCTTTACCTTTCCTTTTTTTTCTTTTTCCTTTTTTTTTTTTTTTTTTAACTTTTCACACTATGAAGCTATTTTGTGAGATACAGGAATCTTTTAAAAATGTTAAAAACATTACTCCAAAATAGTTTTTATGTCATTTTTTTTGCGAACACCATAAATATGGTTTTAATCTATTTATGGTTTCATGTAAGAAGGCCTTGCTAGAGACACATGGCAGGTAAGAGGCCCTGCTACAATTTTGAATGGGCTGTCCTGACAACATTGGATTTGTGTCTGTGCCACGATACCTTCACTCAGAAGTATAACTTGAAGCTCCTGGGCCCCAATATAAAATCTCTAGCAGGGCCTCTTACCTGCCATGTGTCTCTAGCAAGGCCTTCTTACATGAAACCATAAATAGATTAAAACCATATTTATGGTGTTCGCAAAAAAAATGACATAAAAACTATTTTGGAGTAATGTTTTTAACATTTTTAAAAGATTCCTGTATCTCACAAAATAGCTTCATAGTGTGAAATACAGGAATCTTTTAAAAATGTTAAAAACATTACTCCAAAATAGTTTTTATGTCATTTTTTTTGCGAACACCATAAATATGGTTTTAATCTATTTATGGTTTCATGTAAGAAGGCCTTGCTAGAGACACATGGCAGGTAAGAGGCCCTGCTAGAGATTTTATATTGGGGCCCAGGAGCTTCAAGTTATACTTCTGAGTGAAGGTATCGTGGCACAGACACAAATCCAATGTTGTCAGGACAGCCCATTCAAAATTGTAGAAATATGCTGATTTGAAGAGGCTAGCAGTAATAAGGGA
This sequence comes from Bufo bufo, assembly GCF_905171765.1. NCBI lineage: Eukaryota > Metazoa > Chordata > Amphibia > Anura > Bufonidae > Bufo > Bufo bufo. Next base: position 666,652,434 of record NC_053389.1, read on the forward strand.
TATGCCTTCGGTAATAAGGAATATGCCGGTGGCATTTAGCTCTGCCTTCCACAAGGACTTTTCCTCTCTACTCACCCCACTTCAATCTTCTGTTTCTGCCATTGACTCTAGAGTCTCACATGTGGAAGTAAAGATGGGCGAGTTTGCTACTTCACACAACCAAGTTATCAACTCTCATGAGGAGTTGGCAGCTGACATAGAGCTTATTAAAGCCAAGCTTACCGATCTGGAAGATCGACCCTGGCGCAATAATATCAAATTCAGGGGAGTGCCAGAGGATGTCAGCCCTTCAGCCTTAGCGCCGTATTTACAAGCTCTCCTCAAACTACTTCTCCCTTCTTGTTCAACCATGGACTTTACCATTGCCAGAGCGCATAGGATCCCTAGACCCCGCCATCTCCCAGAGACAACACTGAGGGATACCCTGGCACGGATACACTTTTATCACATAAATGAAGCTGCCCTAGCTGCGGGCAGACAGATGCCTGAATTAACGGCCCCATACCAGAAGGTGAAGCTATATGCAGATCTTTCGGCGGCCACTCTACACCAACACTGGATGCTAGCCCTAATTATGATGGCTCTACAGGAGCATAAAATAGCGTATAAATAGGGGTCCCCGGTGAAAATCTTGCTCACCCAGAATGGGAAACAATACAGCATCTCTTCGATGGAGGAAGGTCGCCATCTGCTGGATACCTGGAACATCCCTGTTACAGACCCAACGGTCATCCACAAGCCTTCATTGTGGCCGCTGGAACCAGAATGGTGCACAGTTGGGGCTAGACGGGGAACCAAGCATTGACTATTAAAAGCTCTTCATTAGTGCCTAGGAGCGGTCTGCACAAGCTCGGCAACGATCCGAACTTTGATCCTTCACTGCTTCCTTTCATCCGACACACAAATGACATTTATGTGCCAGCACCTACCCGGATTCATGCTACTATAGATAAGACTTTTGTTCCTTTTTGTTCTTCTTTTCAGGATTTACAGTTATTTTATTCTGTTATATTGGGTAGTTTATGTCTCAGAAGGGCTGCATCCTTGTGTGTTCACTCAGGTAGCTCCTACGCTAGTCAATGTTTATCCTAGGCATCATCGTAGATACAGCATCATAGGCGTTCACCATGGTGCTTACATCTGTATCCCTTAATACTAAGGGCCTTAACAGTCCCCAGAAGTGTTCATATGTTTGGAATGAGGCATTACAGTTACATGCGGATGTACTGTGTGTCCAGGAATCCCATATCATCCTTCAGGACGCCCACAAAATAAAACACCACCTTTTCCCACACATTATTCAATCCCACTATCGCAAAAAACAAAGAAGGGTCATAATAGCTTTTAAATCCTCCTTTGCCTTTCAGCCTATCACCACAGTGGTAGACCCCAATGGTAGATTTATCATTCAAGTTTGTATAATAAACATTACATACACTATAGTGGCGGTGTATGCACCCAACAAACACCAGGTGTGCTTTCTCCACAGACTTTTAGCCAAAGTAGCTAAAATAAAACAAGGCCATAGTATATTCTGTGGTGACTTTCACATTGTCCCAGATTCAATAGTGGATTCCACGGCATCCTCCAGATCGAACTATGCATTTTTAAATCCTTTACTAACCAGAGAAGAGTTATATGACATATGGAGAATACATCATGTACTTGAACACGATTTCACATTTTTAGTCAAATCCTATATCCATATTACAAATCCTTCTTCACGTGCCTTCTTCCTCATATGATGTCAATGTATTCCCAAGCATTTAGAGATGGCTTATTCCCACAACAGATGTATATAGACTATAGTCACTGCCAAAAACCAGGTAAATCACCGGATAAACCCCAAAACTTCTGATCCATCTCCCTATTAAATACATACATCATTATTTATGCTAAAGCCCTTGCGAACAGACTTTCCAATATACTTCCAACTATAGTGGGGATAGATCAAGTAGACTTCAATGCAGACAAGCTCACAGATAACACCAGGCAGGTTTTAAACATTCTAGATTTTATTAACCGTAAAGGTATCCCAGCCTTTATGGTCACATTAGATGCCAAGAAGCGGTTTGACCTCCTGAACTGGTCCTTCGCCTTCTCGGTACAAGAACATTTAGGTTTTGGGGACTCTTTATTAACAGCCATAAGGGCCCTATATTCAGTTCGCTCAGCGAGGGTATTTGTTAATGGTGCAATCTCAGCTCCTTTCCCCATCTCCAATGGAACACGAGGATGTCCATTATGCCCTTTAATTTTTGTTCTGGCTATTGAACCCCTGGCCCAAGCTATCAGGCAACACCCTGATATTTCTGGCATTACAATATGTGACAGACAACACCATATTTCATTATACACAGATGATATCCTCCTGACTTTGTCTTCCCCGCAATCCTCATTAACTAAAGCCTTAGATCTGATTGCTAATTTTGGCCACCTTCCCTATTATAAAGTAAACGAGAGCAAATCGCAACTCCTTCCCGTCAACATATAGCCCTCATCAATTCCAACATTAAGGACATACAGTCTATCTGCTCTATAGGCACTCCCTTAACCCCCAAGATAGTACTCCTGAACCTACCAACTAGAGATTACCCTCTATCCAAATTCTCGTTGGTACCTCACCTAGTAGCAGCGGCAAAAATCCTTGTCCCACGTCACTGGCTCTCGACAGATGCATTCATTTATTACACTCCTAGGAAATAGAATGGAGCACATCCACTAAAGTGGTAAAACAGTTTTCTGCAATCCAAAAGTCACAAATATTGATGCAGGTAGAATCTTGTGTAAAAATTGTGACTTTTTTTTGCCACTTACAGCACTTTTAATAAAGTGGGCAGGGCTTAGTTGAAGAGGCTGGACCTCCTCAGACCAACACATTTACCATAACTTACACTAGAAAATTGGTGTACATTATAACTGAAATCTATACCAGCTCATAGCTGCCGTAGAGCACAGCACAGCGTAAGAGGCAATACATTTATTAAAAGGCCTGCACTCCTTAACAAATTTGTCTCTTAGGCCTTTTATTAAGCCTTGCATACAAGACATTCCACAATATAAATAAAGGAAACAATGCCAATAATTGTTTGAATGTTTAAATATTTATTATTATTTATTTATTAGCAATATTATTATAAGTATTACAAAACCAAATCATACACTTCTATAAAAGAATTACTTTTAAAAAAAAGATTACCAGAGTAAAACATCTCAAAAACTGTCAATCTGTGTGCTGGGCTCTGACTCTTTGGTTACAAAATAAAAATAAAAAAAAATCTTTAAAATGTTGTTTTACCAACAGTAAAATTTACTAATATGTCTTTCTACTAATATTGAAATCAGTGAAAATAAGAACAGACCTGGACAGTTAACTGCGTTTGGGGTTTTTGAGCATTTCCTCCCATTTAGGCCACTTTATTTCAGTTATTTTTCTTGATATGTTTAGAATGTGCCATTGCGTACTGCTGGTAGCATTCTGTTGCACCTGGTAGCCTGTGTCGCATGGCCTGTTATAGGTGGGGCTTACAGCCTTATCATCTCTCCCACTACCTGAGTGATTTCACTATGGAGGTATGTGGGAGCTTGGCTGTAAGTTGTATCTTAGCATCTCTCAGACCGTGTTCACACACCGTTGGTAGTCTAGTGGTAGGACCCATGCCACACTGAGATACCTTGACGGTGGTGTAAAAGGGCTCTGATGTGTTTCTGACTGGAATACATTGTCTAAAGCAGGGGTGCACAACCTGCGGCCCAGGGGCCACATGCGGCCCTTGATACTATTCTGTGCGGCCCCCAACCATCTGGTAACAGACATGTATGCCTATGTCTTGTGGCTGCTCACATTCATTTTTCATGTATTTCTCCCATTAGATGGGAGTCCTGGAAGTGTAACTAGACAATAATGGTATATAAATGTGTGTTCAATATGCCATAAGTACAATATTTCAGTTGTTAATGCACCTTTAAATTTTAATTTCGGGCCTCGTCATTGGTTCAGTCTGGCAATGTGGCCCCCAACCTGGAAACGTTGTGCACCCCTGGTCTAAAGTCTCAGTTCTTAACATCAGCCTGAGGGATTAGCCAGTGTTGTCAGTTGCATATCGTTGTGGTGCACCTTTCGCAGTGATTTAAACATTTTCTTCACCAAAAGTTTGATCCCCCTTTTTACCCTAGGTTATCTTTAAATGCTATTATTTCTAACATTTTTAGATTGCAGAAATTGCTGCAGTTAAATTAATTATATATGTATCCTTTTTCTTTTCTTTTTTAAATACAAGTCACATTCAAGAAATTTCACAGTAAGTCATATTTGATCACATTATTGCTTTTACCCCAAGGTGAAAGTATCTGAAGCTGTGCAATGTGGCTGATCAGGAAACAGATATGTGGTGGTGTAAGTAGTGATTTGGCTATGGACATGAGATAACTGGCAGCAGATAAGTAGTGCTTGTAACTCAAACCTATTTGGACAGTAAGATATGCCAGTGACCAGGAGCGTAGCTATAGGGAGTGCAGAGGTAGCGCCCAGAAGCCTGAGGGTACCCAAAAACCCTTGTGCCACGTAAGAAAACACTGGTATTATAGAAAGTGCATGCTCGTCAAGTTACACCTCTGGCTGGAGGGAAGGGGTTAGGTCAAGAATTTGGCATGGGTGGGGGGGGGGGGGCACGTTTCAATTCTTTGCCTCAGGCAGCATGAAGGCTGTGTGTTTCCCTGCCCCTGGCCACAAAGCTCTGAGTGAAGGGGGCCCAAGCTGAACTCTTGCTCCATGGCCCATAAGCCTTTAGCTACGCACCTGCCAGTGACTATAGTTATTACATTGTCCGCACATATAAAACAAGTGGGAAAAGTAATGTCGGACTCTCTCATGTAGACCTAAAAATTCCCATCTTAAAATGACCATTTAATATTCAATAGTTAGGAATGTTAAATAGTGATCTACCATAGTTACGAATTTATAATGTGTTTGTAGCCTGTGGAGCATTAACCTTTATAGAGTTGTCTGGAAGTGTAATTCCTTTTTTTTTAAATTTTTTTTATAAAAGGCTCTGTGTAAAATAATAAAATAAGAGCTACTCACCTTACCAATCCCCTGCCCTTCTGACACTTCACGATCCCCCACCTGTCTCTTTACACATAGTAAATGACTGCTCAGCCCATCACTGTCAGCATCAGCTAGTGATTGGCTGAACGGTCATTTCCTGTGTGTTGGGAGGGACCAGGAAGTAGATAACAGTGGGAGAGAAGTGGCAATGAATTGGTTAATGGAGCATCACTTAATTTTTATATTACACCATGCAGATCCTATGTTTTTAATTTTAATTTTTTTATTTTATTATTATTAACAAGCCAGGAAACCCCTTGGTTCCAGCCACCAATGACCAGACAAGATAAGACCTAGACATTTGAATACTGAACACAGAAGATTCTAGTGGTCACATGAAGAGAGACAAACACATGGGGGAGATTTATTAAAACTGGTGCAAAGGAAAACTTAGTTGCCCATAATAACCCATCAGAGTCCACCTTTAATTTTTCAGTGCTCCTTTGGAAAATGAAAGTTCTAATATGATTAGTTGCTATGGGCAACTAAGCCAGTTTACCTTTGCACCAGTTTTGATAAGTCTCCATTTTTGGGCCAAAAAACACCAGATATGATCAACATTTTTGTAGAGTTTTTGCACATAAAGTGTCTTTTAGCGCCTGGAGTTTTTAACCCCTTCCTGACTAAGCGATTTTCTTTATTTTCTTTTTTTTTGTACTCCCTGCCTTCTTAGAGCCATAGCTCTATTTTTTCGTTTACATACATGTATGAGGGTTTGTTTTTTTGTGGGATAAGTTGTAATTTCAAATATTAATATTGCATACAATGTAGTGGGAAACTGGAAAAAAAAATCCAAATGGGGGGGGGAATTGGAAAACTTGGACCTTTGCATAAAGTAATTTTTTATTTATTTGCATCGCCATAACCTTTTTACATTTACATCCACAGACCTGTGTAAGGGCTCATTTTTTGTAGGATCTGTATTTTTCATTATTTGGGGATGTGTATGACTTTTTGATCACTTTATATTCCATTTTTGTGGAGGTGAAGCAGCATAAAAAGGCGAATCAGCCATTTGATTTCTTTCCGGTATAACGTTCACCGTAGATTTTAATAGTATGGGCATTTTATGATGCGGCAATACCAATGATCTTTATATTTTTTTGTTTGTATTGATTTGAATTTTTATCTCTTTATTTTATTCTATACACTTTTCTCTGGCGGGCTAGAAAATGTGATCATCTGATTGCTTCTCTCATAGACTGCAATTATTTAGCATTGCAGCCTATGGGAGATTTATTGTGCTCCTATCAAGCCCTGCCACAAGGCTTGATAGGAACTTCGCTATGACAGGCCTCTTAACGCGGATGATCTGATTGGTCCCTGGAAGCGCAGAACTCCTGGGAAAAGAGCTCTCAGATGCCGTGGTTGCAATTGACCATGATATCTGAGGCATTAAAAGACTATGATCGGTGTTCTCACCAGTCATGGATTCTGCCACCACGTGTCTGCCATGCAAAAACACCATTAAACATGCCAACCATCATTGCATAGGCATTTTTGGAGCTACAAAAGAAAAAAGCAATGGAGATCTGTGGGGAAAAAACAGCAGTCATTGACACAAAAAACGTACACCACTACACAAACGATGCCTGTTTGTCCTGCATTTAATATTTCCTATAGACTTCCATGCAACATCTGGAACTGGCATTTTTAAGTAAAAAAAAATGCTAGCACCAAAAACCACAAAACCCCTAAAGAATGCCAGAAAAGAAACAGTATGTGACACCATCCTGAGGAGCATACATTATCAAGCAAGTACCAACTAGTGGTAATCCCTGGTGTGGTTACTGAACTCCATGGGGCCCATTTATTAAGATCGACATTTTAGATAAACCCCTAAACTGGCGGAGATCTGCTTAAGTTACGAAGAGGCGCAGGCCTCTATATAACTTCGGTGCATCCAGTGCCAGTTCTAAATGTAAGACAGCTTCCTAGCTCTCTTACATTTAGACCTTTTTCTACACCCACAATTTTAGAACTGGCGTGAGCAGAGCGAAGTCCCAGATAGCGGCGCAACTAACCATTGTCCATTGTGCCACCATCTGCGCCTGAAATACTCCTAATTTAGGCATATTTCAGCTTAGTAAATGACCCCCATATACCTGCCTTAGCACCTAAAACGACCTTCTGAGTTGTAATGCGTGATTGAGCTGGCAGTGGGTTTTACAAAGAGACTTTCCATCATCTTGAGCACCACCGTATCTGAGCAGTAGGCAGCAAGTGTACCAGTTTCATGGTTTATTGCCAGTGCTATCACTTTGTAAGGGATTTTGATTACTCGTCTAATATATCAGACATATCTAATTATTTATCACAGCTTCAAGATGGGGTCAAGGGCTACTATCCTGCAATTATGGCAAATGTCTGTTTACAGTATTTTCATAACGTCTTTCCTGCATAAGTCTATTTGGTAACTGTAGTCCATCATGTCCTGCTGTGTCTGTCTCTCTAGTTTTCCTTTTAAAGGGCAAGCAGTTTCATATCTTGTAATGTCTTACAAAGATTGCTCTAAATGAGCAGTGCTGGGTATTGCAGCTGTATTACAACACAAGCCGCTCATGTTGTTTATTTTTGTAACCCGTTCAGAGGGTCACCACGTACAAATTGGCCCCAATGGGGCACTAAATATCATCCTGATGGAATTGATGTTGTTACTAAGTAACCCTCCTAAGAAAGTACAAACATATACTTATTACATATTACCAATCTCTTTTTATAGAAAATAATCTAGTCACAGTGTTAACATCCAGGGTATGATGAATTCAGAGAAACCAAAGCTGTCCCGTTATTCGTAGTCTCACATTTTGAGTCTTTTATTTTTTATATCTTCATATATAGTCTGGGTCATGGGGACGTATTTCTTTTCTCTCTCGTCCAGAAAGTAAAGGGGGTCGGTAATGGTAGCCGGATCGAAGCCTTCTTTGACAAGCTCCACTTTGCGCTGTTTGAAGGTTCCTGTGATCTCTAGCTCTTTCTAATAAAGAACAAAAATATATGATGAGAACATAGCCACTACAGGATAAAGAAGACATACTGTATTACTGTATATCTTATATCTTATGAAGGAGTCTCCAAGATGTAGTGCTTTTTAATACACCATGGTTGGCCCAACATTGGATGATGGCCTTTGTGGTACAGTCTCTTGATTCCCCCATATAGTGCCCAGTTATAAGCTCCATATACTATGGTATGGGTTTACAAATCAAACTTCTCTACAGTTGCCTAAATAACAATCCTATATAGTGCTGCCGTCATCATACACACAAAAATAATACACTGTGCAGCGCAGTGCCATATAATGGAAATACCACCATGCAGTGATGTATAGTAACCCTATAGAATAACCGAGTAACGGTCCTATACAATGGCTTAATGTTCCTACTTAGTCACAGCACATATGTATGACTGCCTCACTGCCCTTAAAGTAGTCTTCCGGGACTTTTCTTTTCTTAGGAACAGCATGTTATATGATGCTTTATAGTGTTTTTACCTAGGAACTCATTAATACAAACAAGTATGATATCATCACAAATTAGTCATTTATTAGACCTCGTACCTGAACACGAATGAAGCGCGGTCGTGCATAATTCGGGAGAAAGTCTCGGACATGAGCGTACAACTTTCTACCATCAAACGTTTCATACTCTCTCAATTTAAGAGTGGCCATTCCTATTCTGCCTTCATGATCTGTTAAAGAAAGCAAATCATTCAGATGACAGCTAAATATAAGCTACTGACCAGTGTACAGTTTTTTAATATGATACTTGTAGTGATAACATTTTGTTTCCTTGAAGATGTTTCGCTAGTCATTCAACTGGCTTTCTTAATTAGAATCGCTTGTATGAAAATTCTCCAGCATTATAGGGGTTGTCTCACTTCAGCAAATAGCATTTATTAGGTAGAGAAAGTTAATACAAGGCACTTACTAATGTATTGTGATTGTCCATATTTCTTCCTTTGCTGGCTGGACTTATTTTTCCATCATAATATACAATTCTCATTTCCATGATTACAACCATCTTGCAATCTGGCATCGGTGGTTGTGCTTGCACACTTTCTAAATATATTTTGTGAATTTTTTTTGAATGTGCCCATACTCTATAATGGTAGACCAAGGTAGACTATATCAGCATGGCTTCGTGAGAGATCGGTCATGCCAAACTAATCAGTTTCTATGAGGAGGTAAGTTCTAGACTTGACAGCGGCGAATCAATGGATGTCGTATATCTGGACTTCTCCAAAGCATTTGACACTGTACCACATAAAAGGTTAGTATATAAAATGAGAATGCTTGGACTGGGAGAAAACATCTGTATGTGGGTAAGTAACTGGCTGAGTGATAGAAAACAGAGGGTGGTTATTAACGGTACACATTCAGATTGGGTCACTGTCACTAGTGGGGTACCTCAGGGGTCAGTATTGGGCCCTATCCTCTTCAATATATTTATTAATGATCTTGTAGAAGGCTTGCATAGTAAAGTATCAATTTTCGCAGATGACACTAAACTGTGTAAAGTAATTAACACTGAAGAGGACAGTATACTACTACAGAGTGATCTGGATAGATTGGAGGCTTGGGCAGATAAGTGGCAGATGAGGTTTAACACTGACAAATGTAAAGTTATGCACATGGGAAGGAATAATGCAAGTCACCCGTACATACTAAATGGTAAAACACTCGGTAACACTGACATGGAAAAGGATTTAGGAATTTTAATAAACAGCAAACTAAGCTGCAAAAAACAGTGTCAGGCAGCTGCTGCCAAGGCCAATAAGATAATGGGTTGCATCAGAAGGGGCATAGATGCCCGTGATAAGAATATAGTCCTACCACTTTACAAATCGCTAGTCAGACCACACATGGAGTACTGTGTACAGTTCTGGGATCCTGTAAACAAGGCAGACATAGCAGAGCTGGAGAGGGTCCAGAGGAGGGCAACTAAAGTAATAACTGGAATGGGGAAACTACAGTACCCTGAAAGATTATCAAAATTAGGGTTATTCACTTTAGAAAAAAGACGACTGAGGGGAGATCTAATTACTATGTATAAATATATCAGGGGTCAGTACAGAGATCTATCCCATCATCTATTTATCCCCAGGACTGTGACTGACGAGGGGACATCCTCTGCGTCTGGAGGAAAGAAGGTTTGTACACAAACATAGAAGAGGATTCTTTACGGTAAGAGCAGTGAGACTATGGAACTCTCTGCCTGAGGAGGTGGTGATGGTGAGTACAATAAAGGAGTTCAAGAGAGGTCTGGATGTATTTCTGGAGTGTAATAATATTACAGGATATAGCTACTAGAGAGGGGTCGTTGATCCAGGGAGATATTCCGATTGCCTGATTGGAGTCGGGAAGGTATTTTTTATTCCCCTAAAGTGAGGAAAATTGGCTTCTACCTCACAGGTTTTTTTTTTTTTACCTTCCTCTGGATCAACTTGCAGGATAACAGGCCGAACTGGATGGACAAATGTCTTTTTTCAGCCTTATGTACTATGTTACTTCATTAATGTGATCACAAAGTATTTTCTCCCTCCATTTACACCATGAAAAATTTCTATGTTTTAAACTATCCAAGGCCTTTTAGACTTTTAGTAAAATATCTTCTCCTTTACTATTAGTTGAATCATATTTTAGCATGAAGTAAAGTATTTCGAGGGAATGTCTGACCTCTAGTGGATAAGTACATCACGTACAAGTGGAGGAAAAGCATGTAGAGTACGTAACCCACATCCTGCATGGCCAAGGTATGTTGTGAAGAGACCCAAACATTATATCCATCTGTGCTTGTTAGGCCTCATGCACACGACCGTATTTTTTTGCGGTCCGCAAAACGGGGTTCCGTTTTCCCGTGATCCGTGACGGTTTTTTCGTCCGTGGGTCTTCCTTGATTTTTGGAGGATCCACGGACATGAAAAAAAAGTCGTTTTGGTGTCCGCCTGGCCGTGCGGAGCCAAACGGATCCGTCCTGAATTACAATGCAAGTCAATGGGGACGGATCCGTTTGACGTTGACACAATATGGTGCCATTTCAAACGGATCCGTCCCCATTGACTTTCAATGTAAAGTCAGGAGTTAATATACCATAGGATCGGAGTTTTCTCCAATCTGATGGTATATTTTAACTTGAAGCGTCCCCATCACCATGGGAACGCCTCTATGTTAGAATATACTGTCGGATATGAGTTAGATCGTGAAACCTCATTTCCGACAGTATATTCTAACACAGAGGCGTTCCCATGGTGATGGGGACGCTTCTAGTTAGAATATACTACAAACTGTGTATATGACTGCCCCCTGCTGCCTAGCAGCATCCGATCTCTTACAGGGGGCCGTGATCAGCACAATTAACCCCTCAAGTGCCGCACCTGAAGGGGTTAATTGTACTATCATATCCCCCTGTAAGAGATCAGGGCTGCCAGGCAGCAGGGGGCAGACCCCCCCCCCCCCCATCCCCAGTTTGAATATCATTGGTGGCCAGTGCGGCCCCCCCCCCCTTCCTCCCTCTATTGTAATAAATCGTTGGTGGCACAGTGTGCGCCCCCCCCCCCCCCTTCCTCCCTCTATTGTAAAAAATCGTTGGTGGCACAGTGTGCGCCCCCCATCGGCCCCCCCCTCCCTCTATAGCATTAACAACATTGGTGGCCAGTGTGCGGCCTCCCATCTCCCCCCCCCCCCGATCATTGGTGGCAGCGGGTTACTAGCAATAGTACAATAGTTAAAGATTCATACTTACCTGTGAGCTCGATGTTCGTGTCCGGCCGGGAGCTCCTCCTACTGGTAAGTGACAGTTCATTTAGCAATGCGCCGCACAGACCCTGTCACTTACCAGTAGGTGGAGCTCCCGGCCGGACACGAACATCGCAGCAGCAGCCAGCAGCAGGTAAGTATGAATCTTCTACTATTGTACTATTGCTAAGTAACCATGGCAACCAGGACTGTAGTAGCGTCCCGGTTGCCATGGTTACCGATCGGAGCCCCAGCGATTAAACTGGGACTCCGATCGGAACTCCGCTGCCACCAATGATGGGGGGGGGGGGAGATGGGAGGCCGCACACTGGCCACCAATGTTGCTAATGCTATAGAGGGAGGGGGGGCCGATGGGGGGCGCACACTGTGCCACCAACGAATTATTACAATAGAGGGAGGGAGGGGGGGGGGCGCACACTGTGCCACCAACGAATTATTACAATAGAGGGAGGGGGGGGGAGGCCGCACTGGCCATCAATGATATTCAAACTGGGGAGGGGGGGGGGAGGTCTGCCCCCTGCTGCCTGGCAGCCCTGATCTTTTACAGGGGGATATGATAGTACAATTAACCCTTTCAGGTGCCGCACCTGAAGGGGTTAATTGTGCTGATCACGGCCCCCTGTAAGAGATCGGGTGCTGCCAGGCAGCAGGGGGCAGTCTTTTACACAGTTTGTAGTGTATTCTAACTAGAAGCGTCCCCATCACCATGGGAACGCTTCTGTGTTAGAATATACTGTCGGTTCTGAGTTTTCACGAAGTGAAAACTCAGCTTTGAAAAAGCTTTTATGCAGACGGATCTTCGGATCCGTCTGTATAAAAACTAACCTACGGCCACGGATCACGGACACGGATGCCAATCTTGTGTGCATCCGTGTTCTTTCACGGACCCATTGACTTGAATGGGTCCGTGAACCGTTGGCCGTGAAAAAAATAGGACAGGTCATATTTTTTTCACGGCCAGGAAACACGGCTCACGGATGCGGCTGCCAAACGGTGCATTTTCCGATTTTTCCACGGACCCATTGAAAGTCAATGGGTCCGCGAAAAAAAACGGAAAACGGCACAACGGCCACGGGTGCACACAACGGTCGTGTGCATGAGGCCTTAGGCTGAGTTCACACTTCATTTATTTGGTCAGTTATTTCCATCAGTTATTGTGAACCAAAACCAGATCTGGGTCAAAAACACAGAACAGGGACAGATCTTTCCCTTATACATGATCTCTGAGTAGGCTTTGCTACTGGTTTTGGCTCACAATAACTGATGGAAATAACTGATCAAATAACTGAAGTGTGAACTCAGCCTTAGGCCTCATGCACACGACCGTTTTCCGTTTTTTTTCGCGGACCCATTGACTTTCAATGGGTCCGTGGAAAAATCGGAAAATGCACCGTTTTGCAGCCGCATCCGTGATCCGTGTTTCCTGGCCGTGAAAAAAATATGACCTGTCCTATTTTTTTCACGGCCAACGGTTCACGGACCCATTCAAGTCAATGGGTCCGTGAAAGAACACGGATGCACACAAGATTGGCATCCGTGTCCGTGATCCGTGGCCGTAGGTTAGTTTTTATACAGACGGATCTTTCCGTCTGCATAAAAGCTTTTTCAAAGCTGAGTTTTCACTTCGTGAAAACTCAGAACCGACAGTATATTCTAACACAGAAGCGTTCCCATGGTGATGGGGACGCTTCTAGTTAGAATACACTACAAACTGTGTACAAGACTGCCCCCTGCTGCCTGGCAGCACCCGATCTCTTACAGGGGGCCGTGATCAGCACAATTAACCCCTTCAGGTGCGGCACCTGAAGGGGTTAATTGTGCTGATCACGGCCCCCTGTAAGAGATCAGGGCTGCCAGGCAGCAGGGGGCAGACCCTCCCCCCCTCCCCAGTTTGAATATCATTGGTGGCCAGTGCGCCCCCCCCCTCTATTGTAATAATAGGTTGGTGGCCAGTGCGGCCCCCCCCTCCCTCTATTGTAATAATTCGTTGGTGGCACAGTGTGCGCCCCCCCCCCTCCCTCCCTCTATTGTAATAATTCGTTGGTGGCACAGTGTGCGCCCCCCATCGGCCCCCCCCTCCCTCTATAGCATTAACAACATTGGTGGCCAGTGTGCGGCCTCCCATCTCCACCCCCCCCCCCATCATTGGTGGCAGCGGAGTTCCGATCGGAGTCCCAGTTTAATCGCTGGGGCTCCGATCGGTAACCATGGCAACCAGGACGCTACTACAGTCCTGGTTGCCATGGTTACTTAGCAATAGTACAATAGTAGAAGATTCATACTTACCGGCTGCTGCGATGTTCGTGTCCGGCCGGGAGCTCCACCTACTGGTAAGTGACAGGTCTGTGCGGCGCATTGCTAAATGAACTGTCAGTAGGAGGAGCTCCCGACCGGTCACAGACATCGCAGCTCCCAGGTAAGTATGAATCTTTTACTATTGTACTATTGCTAGTAACCCGCTGCCACCAATGATCGGGGGGGGGGGGGGGATGGGAGGCCGCACACTGGCCACCAATGTTGTTAATGCTATAGAGGGAGGGGGGGCCGATGGGGGGCGCACACTGTGCCACCAACGATTTATTACAATAGAGGGAGAAAGGGGGGGGGGCGCACACTGTGCCACCAACGATTTATTACAATAGAGGGAGGAAGGGGGGGGGGCCGCACTGGCCACCAATGATATTCAAACTGGGGAGGGGGGGGGGGGGGGTCTGCCCCCTGCTGCCTGGCAGCCCTGATCTCTTACAGGGGGATATGATAGTACAATTAACCCCTTCAGGTGCCGCACCTGAGGGGTTAATTGTGCTGATCACGGCCCCCTGCCCTGGGGGCAGTCATGTACACAGTTTGTAGTATATTCTAACTAGAAGCGTCCCCATCACCATGGGAACGCCTCTGTGTTAGAATATACTGTCGGAAATGAGGTTTCACGATCTAACTCATATCCGACAGTATATTCTAACATAGAGGCGTTCCCATGGTGATGGGGACGCTTCAAGTTAAAATATACCATCGGATTGGAGAAAACTCCGATCCGATGGTATAAAAGGGACTCCAGACTTTACATTGAAAGTCAATGGGGACGGATCCGTTTGAAATGGCACCATATTGTGTCAACGTCAAACGGATCCGTCCCCATTGACTTGCATTGTAAGTCAGGACGGATCCGTTTGGCTCCGCACGGCCAGGCGGACAACAAAACGACTTTTTTTTCATGTCCGTGGATCCTCCAAAAATCAAGGAAGACCCACGGACGAAAAAACGGTCACGGATCACGGACCTACGGACCCCGTTTTTGCGGACTGTGAAAAAAAACGTCCATGTGCATGAGGCCTTAAACAGGTCATTCATAAACCAAAAGCATTAGCTATGGAATAAATTTCTCCTTTCCTTTGCTATTTAGGGAAGGTTTTACGTTATATTTTGAACAGAAAAAAAGAAGACCCTTTTTTCTAATCTTGAACAAACCCTTTATTTTTAGAAGAACACTGCAGTTTTTTTTATTCAGAACCAGAAGAAAACGGCATCAAAAAGTGCAGTGACATATTTTTATCACCCACCCTAAGGGCTCATGCACACGACCGTATGTAATTTGCTGTATTTTGCAGTCCTTAAAAAATGGATCCGCAAAAAATACGGATGACGTCCGTGTGCATTCCGTATTTTGCGTAACGGAACAGCTGGCCCCTGATAGAACAGTACTATCCTTATCCGTAATGCGGACAATAATAGGACATGTTCTGGAGTGCACATGGAGTAAGTTCCTTTTTTTTGTGGACCCATTGAAATGAATGGTTCCATATATGGTCCACAAAAAAACTGAACGGACACGGAAAAAATATACATTTGTGTGCATGAGGCCTTAGGCTGACTTATTACTTTCACAATTGTGCTGCTATTAGTCAGTGAGGGTGGGTGGGGTTTCTGCCACGTGCCACAGCCAAGGTGTATAAACCCAGCACCCCGCAAATTTCAACGGACCCCATTGTCAAAATGCCTATTCTTGTCTGCAAAATAAACAAGAGTAGGATGTTTTTTTTGTCGGATGGACATGCGGACAAAGGGATGCGCACAGTGTGCTGTCGAAATTTTTTGCACTCCCTTGGATGTGGAAAAAAATATATAGTTGTGTAGATAAGGCCCAAAACTGCATCAGGAAACCTGAATATTAGGTCGTACCCTTAAGGCCCCTTTACACTGCTCATTCGAACAGACGATTGTCTGCATGTAAATGTAGAGGTCTCCTTCACTGACGAGCAGACGAGTGCCAGGATCACAATCACCTGCTTGTCAGCGAAGGAGACTGTAGAATTTACATGCAGTGATCTCCTCCACAGTATGGGGAGGAGTGATCGCTAGTGCCATTGCTTGTCCCCATACAGAATCATTTTTTGCTGGTCTCAGAGGCTGTTTAGATATCACAAACTGCTGCCGGAAACGATGATTTAGATGACCGCACAAACGATCTTATTACCTGAGCGTTTCACTGGTTCATCGGGTACTCAGCGGCACCTTTACCCTGGCAGATCAGGAGCGTTCCTACAAATGCTTGTTAGCGATTATCTGCCTGATGCTCCAGCAGTGTATGTGGTCCTTTAGAACGGGGGGTCACCTACTTTCAGCTGTTTAGTGTGTGTAGATAGTTGGATGTTTTTTACATAGTTAGTAATATTCAGCAGATGCAATGCTATGCATACATAGTACCGATAGATTCCTTTTATTAACGTTGTAGCTTTAATGAATATTTGTACCTTGCCTCATTATACATTATGCTACAAGATGTGACGAGTATGCTCTTGTCACAGGATCCTTTTCTTTAGATTTGGAATAAACACTTTATGTCCCATTCATAATATACTGATCAATACAAGTCACTGGAATCAAGCATCATACACAGGTGGAATCAGATTTCTAAGAAACAGTCTACATGCAGCACCATTTACTTGCAGTATATGAGCTGCTCTCTATAAGAGAAGACCGAGAAATTCACATCATATTCTAGCTGCTATACTGGTAAACAGTATAGACAAGGGTGTGATCGATTTATTAGGCCTCATGCACACGACCGTTGTTGTGTTCCGTTCTGCAAAATGGGGTTCCGTTGTTCCGTGATCCGTTTTTGTTTCAGTGGGTCTTCCTTTATTTTTGGAGGATCACCAGACATGAAGGAAAGTAAAAAAAAGTCTAAGTCAAGTTTGCCATGCAAATGATAGGAAAAAAAAGGAGGCGGACGCGGATGACAATCTTGTGTGCCTCCGCGTTTTTTCACGGTCCCATTGACTTGAATGAGTCCGCGAACCGTTTTCCGTGAAAAAAATAGGACAGGTTATATTTTTTTGACGGACTGGAACCACGGATCACGGACGCGGATGACAAACGGTGCATTAGCCGAGTTTTCAACGGACCCATTGAAAGTCAATAGATCCGCACAAAATCACGAAAAACGGAACAACGGACACGGAATAAAACAACGGTCGTGTGCATGAGGCCTTAGAGAGAGCATTTTAATTCTGTTAGGACAGGCAAAGGATGCCTGAGATTCATTGACCATATAAGAAATGCTCATGCAAGTAATTTGGATTGTATATCCTTCACAGGCCTGGAGACAGTAGACGTCTCTCTGCAGGGCAGGGGGGACATTGCCTCCTCCTGCAGAGAGAGACTAGGTGGATTTTACGGACCCAAGCATTGGGAGAGCTTGGTCTGAATGATAGAAACGACTTGAGTGCATTCCTTTAGACGTCTGAATATATGTGCCATGTACTTGTTGCCTCTTATGTTTGCATTCTGTGTATGCCTTTATTTGTTATGTTTGTAATTACCCTTTATGCAGGCATGCTTTGTTGTCTGTTTCTATGGCAACGTGCAGTGCCACTACTTGAAAGGGCGGCGCAGACACACACGCTGACGCACAACCCGACGAAGCGCATGTAGCGCGAAACGGCCTTCGCTGTTTGGTGCGTGTTAGATTGTCTGTCTGCCCCGTGCCCTGATTGAAACTCTGTGAATAAAAGCATTGAGTTGAAAGCTACACACTGGTGAGTGCCGCTGACTATTTTCTTCTTCGATACTGCTCATATGTACCTCTACTTACTATCAGCTGTGCACCATCGATAGTGTTCTGTGATTGGAAGACCAGTTGAATTGCCGGACACTTCGCTTGCTTGCGTATTGTATGTGTAGCTGTGCCGCCTCTTTTTCTACGTTGCTGAGTCTACTTATTATGTGTTTGTACTGTTCACTGGCATGGGAAATATATCCCCTGGTAATTTTATGATTATGTTAAGCTCTGAGCAAAGAAAAGAGATTACCGTAGAGTAACGCTGGCACTAGTACTGCTGTGTAATTACAGTCATAATGAAAACTCTCAGGACAGGTGAAATATAATGCTATACATTGGTATTGCGCAATCACGTAGATTTTTAATGCTCCACGCAGCTTCAAGTTTTCAACAGAGGAGAAGATTTAGATAGATTAGATACAGTCATGACAAATACAAAGTACACCCGATTTGAATTCTGGACGTAATAAAGTAACATCTGGTCCTTACAAGGTCTTAAAGGGTCAGCAAAAGGTCAAAAAGGTTTTCGAAAAGTTTAGATTGGTGAGGGTCTGAGTGCTGCGTTGTTGCACATCTGAGGTTGTATTTGCCCATTTTTAAGTCCTTCTAAGGACCAGGGTGTAAAGTAGAATTGGCTTAGTTGCCCATAACAACTAATCGGATTCCTCCTTTCATTTTGGACAGCTCCTTTGGAAAATGAAAGGAGGAATCTGATCCTGAGCCAGTTCTACTTTACACCAGTTTGATAAATCTCCCCCAGATGTTTTTTATTATGATGTCCTGATACTACCAGAAAATTCAAAGAGGGTGTACTTCATTTTTCTTATGGCTGTATGTTTGGTAGATAGATTAGTTCAGGGGTGAGCAACCTTCAGCACTACAGCTGCTGTGAAACTACAACCCCCAGCTTGCACACTTGCTTGGCTGTTCTTGTAATTCCCATATAATTGAATGAAGCATTCTGGGAGTTGTAGTTTCAGAACAGCTGGAGTACCAGAAGTTGCTAATCCCTGGGTCAATCCTCAGGATAGATCATCAAGATCTGATTGGCGTGGGGTCCGATACCAGGCACCTCCGCGATCAGCTGTAAGAAGAGGAGGCATCGCTAAGTGTGAGCACTGCTTCCTGTTCATTACACTATATATTGTCTCCCTTGCAGCAACGACGCAGTGTAATTACAAGCAATCGTTCCATTCAAGTGAAAGAAGAGAGTACTTGTAATTACACTAGCTTCCCAGACAATGGGCAGTGTAATGAACAGGAAGCTGCGCTCACATGGAGCACCATCTCCTCTTCAAACAGCTGATCGACAAGGGTGCCAAGTGTCGGACCCCGCCGATCTGATATTGTTGACCTCAGCCCCTTTAAATACCTAACAAGGCTGTGTCTACAAAAATGCTTCTTACTTGGGACAGGTACTCCAAAAACATTCACTTCTTCAATGAAAGTGATAAGACCTAAAATATCAGCGACCTCTGTAGTAGCGACGTTTTCTCCTTTCCACCTGAAAAAAAAACATTTGAAGTTTTTGAGCGATCTTATTACAGCATGCAGTTAGACTAAAGTTAGACTTTAAGGCTATTTTAGACAAAGTGTGGACCTGGGGAAATTTAAAAGTGGGGCCCAAATGCTGAAATGCAGTACCAACAATAAAGTCACATTCTGTAAATTTAGAAAGCGCTGGGCAGAGAGCCACAGCTCTGATCTCTTGCACCTCCAGCTGTGTTACTAGGCTCAGGTGCACAAGCCGAAAATTTTATGTTAAAAGAGTTGTTTTTACTAAGATAGCATATTCCCTGCACAAGAATCTGGGCCCCCAGTTTGAATGTAGCAGCAGTTATGAATGTGTGCTGCTGTTCCATTCAGGAATGTGGTGCTGCTGGAGGTAGCCAAGTGCTTGTACTCTTATCCCATAGCAGTCCCATAGAGTTAAAGCATAGAAAACCTCTATTCTCGATATAATAAGACATTTATTTTAGGTTAGATGAGGGAGAAAAACATCTAGAAGTCTCTTCTGGGATATGAACCTGGGACATCTACATGCAAGGCTAAATACTACCTCCAGGATACAGCCTTATTTTCAGTACAGTGGTTTTCTGTACTTAGAAAGCTAATACATATTACTGGTGTCTTTAAATCATACATTGTGTCTGTGAATAAACCAGTAATATGTATTAGTTTTCTAAGCATAGAAAACTATATTCAACATGGTAAGGCTATAGTAAGTAGTATATATTATATGTACATGCAGTGCGCCAATGATTCAGCCCTGCCCCTGGTGCTCCAATGCGCTTATTTGGATATTAATAAAAATATATCTGCAGCTGTTTAACATACAGACAAAAGAAAAGTATCAATTTAATAAGCATGATCAACTCTCTCAGGCCAGGATGCCTGTGTTTAATAGGGTTGATCTTGCTGACAGAGGCCCTTTAACAGTGTATAGACCAAAAACATACAAAACAGAAAAATGGCCATAAGAAATAACATTAAGGGTCCATTCACACGTCCGTTGAATGGGTCCGGATCCGTTCCGCAATTATGCGGAACAGGTGCGGACCCATTCATTTTCAATGGGGCTGAAAAACATTGGCATCACATTGTGCTGTCCGCATCCGCATTTCCGGTGCGTGGCCCCGAACTTCCGGTCCGCAGCTCTGGAAAAAAATAGAACATGTCCTATTCTTGTCCGCAGCTGCGGATAAGAATATACATTTCTATTGGGGTGCCGGCCCGGTGTTTTACGGATCCACAATTTGCGGATCCGCAAAACACTGCGGACGTGTGAATGGACCCTTAGTGTCACAGCTGTATGATTAATAAATTACAGGACAGAAGATTTATTTATTCAAATACAGAGATAACACCACTGAATAACAGTTTTAGCTATTAACCACCTGCATATCAATTGATTATGCTTCATAGCAAAATCTGGAATGGAGCCCAACTTTACTAAGACTATCTTAACTGAATGGGAATTCCGAACTTGAAAAGCTTATAATTATTTTGCTCTCCAATATGTGACATGCCTTCTTTTATTTCACAGGCATAATGTACACAGTGATGATACAATATGCAGATAATGGACACACCAATGTCAAAGTACAGGAATAATCTTCTCAGTAAGGCCTCATGCACACAACAGTATTTTTTCACGGTCCGCAAAACGGGGTTCCGTTGGTCCGTGATCCGTGACCGTTTTTTCGTCCGTGGGCCTTCCTTGATTTTTAGAGGATCCACGGACATAAAAAAAAAAAGTCGTTTTGGTGTCCGCCTGGCCATGCGGAGCCAAACGGATCCGTCCTGACTTACAATGCAAGTCAATGGGGACGGATCCATTTGACGTTGACACAATATGGTGCAATTGCAAATGGATCCGTCCCCCATTGACTTTCAATGTAAAGTCAGGAGTTAATATACCATAGGATCAGAGTTTTCTCCAATCCGATGGTATATTTTAACTTGAAGCGTCCCCATCACCATGGGAACGCCTCTATGTTAGAATATATCATCGGATTTGAGTTAGATCGTGAAACTCATATCCGACAGTATATTCTAACACAGAGGCGTTCCCATAGAGAGGGGGACGATTCAAGTTAGAATATACTACGAACTGTGTACATGACTGCCCCCTGCTGCCTGGCAGCACCCGATCTCTTACAGGGGGCTGTGATCAGCACAATTAACCCCTCAGGTGCCGCACCTGAAGGGGTTAATTGTGCGTATCATAGCCCCCTGTAAGAGATAAGGGGCTGCCAGGCAGCAGGGGGCAGACCCCCCTCCCTCCCCAGTTTGAATATCATTGGTGGCCAGTGTGCGGCCCCCCTCCCTCCCTCTATTGTATTATCATTGGTGGCCAGTGTGCGCCCCCCCTCCCTCCCTCTATTGTATTATTATTGGTGGCCAGTTTGCGCCCCCCCCGGCCCCCCCTCCCTCTATTGTATTATCATTGGTGGCCAGTGTGCGCCCCCCCCCGGCCCTCCCTCCCTCTATTGTATTATCATTGGTGGCCAGTGTGTGGCCCCCCCTCTATTGTATTAATATCATTGGTGGCCAGTGTGTGTCCTGCCCTCGACCCCCCCCCTCCCCCGATCATTGGTGGCAGCGGAGAGTTCCGATCGGAGTCCCAGTTTAATCGCTGGGGCTCCGATCGGTAACCATGGCAACCAGGACGCTACTACAGTCCTGGTTGCCATGGTTACTTAGCAATATTAGAAGCATCAAACTTACCTGCTGCGCTGTCTGTGACCGGCCGGGTGCTCCTCCTACTGGTAACTGACAGGTCTGTGCGGCGCATTGCTTAATGTTCTGTCACTTACCAGTAGGAGGAGCTCCCGGCCGGTCACAGACAGGGCAGCAGGTAAGTATGATGCTTCTAATAGGGGGGGAGAGGGGAGGCCGCACACTGGCCACCAATGATATTAAAACAATAGAGGGAGGGAGGGGGGGCCGCACACTGGCTACCAATGATAATACAATAAAGGGAGGGAGGGGGGGCAGCACTGGCCACCAATGATATTAATACAATAGAGGGAGGGGGGGCCGGGGGGGGCCGAACTGGCCACCAATGAAATTAAAACTGGGGAGGGAGGGGGGTCTACCCCCTGCTGCCTGGCAGCCCCTGATCTCTTACAGGGGGCTATTATACGCACAATTAACCCCTTCAGGTGCAGCACCTGAGGGGTTAATTGTGCGGATCACAGCCCCCTGTAAGAGATCGGGTGCTGCCAGGCAGCAGGGGGCAGTCATGTACACAGTTCGTAGTATATTCTAACTAGGAGCGTCCCCATCACTATGGGAACGCCTCTGTGTTAGAATATACTGTCGGATTTGAGTTTCCACTAAGTGAAAACTCAGCTCTGAAAAAGCTTTTATGCAGACGGATCTTCGGATCCGTCTGTATGAAAGTAGCCTACGGACACAGATCACGGACATGGATGCCAATCTTGTGTGCATCCGTGTTTTTTCACGGACCCATTGAATTGAATGGGTCCGTGAACCGTTGTCCGTCAAAAAAATAGGACAGGTCATATTTTTTTGACGGACAGGATACACGGATCACGGCCGCGGATGACAAACGGTGCATTTTCCGAGTTTTCAACGGACCCACTGAAAGTCAATGGGTGCGCAGAAAATCACGGAAAATGGAACAACGGCCATGGGTGCACACAACGGTCGTGTGCATGAGGCCTAAAGCTGCATTTTTTGAACCATGCAAAAAGTGATGTAACAGTAGTGGGTTAATACACACAGTCATGTCCAGTGCAGAAAGCACAAAGTAATATCCAGCACAGGAATAATGCAAGAGATGATGCCACATTACAGGTGTAATGTGCACTGTGACATCACAATGTAAGAAATAATGCAAAAAGTATTAACAAAGTATATGGATAATGCGTGGGAAGAGAACACAGTGCACTGATAATGTCCTTTCCTTGGCCTAATGATCTTCATTTACTTCTCTATGTTTCTTTGCCATCATCCATGGTCATCAAATAGTAGCCACTGCACTGCTCTATTGCTAGAGCGAGCGCTCTGTACAGTATTAGAATGTATTGGCTCCGATGAGCCGAAGTTATTACTTTGCGTAACTTCATAAATAGATTTCTACTGTAAAAAAACATTTCCTGAACGTGGGTTCGGTTTCAATGTACCACTTGGAACCAAAACTGAGTTCGGTAAAAGGTTTTTAACAGTATAAATGAATTTCTGAAGTTATTACCTTATCATCAAAGTAATAGCTTTGGCTCACAGGAGCCAATACATTCTAATACTGTACAGAGTGCTCGCTCCATACAGTATTCTAACGATGTTTTATGCGAATCGACTTCGCTCATCCCTAATGTCTACAATGCGCGGTCACATTACTTTCTTTTACTCACCTGAAAGTGTCTCCTACTCTGTCATGGAAATAAACAAAGTTTTGCTCATCAACCATTAAAATATCCCCAGTGTTAAAATACATGTCTCCTTTCCGGAACACATCCCTCAAGATTTTCTTTTCTGTGTGAGATTTGTCTCCAGCATAGCCTCCAAATGGAGAAAGTGGTGTGATCTTGCTGATAAGAAGTCCAGGCTGACCTAACAGTATACAAAAAGTGTAAGTAAAATTATTCATAGATGTATGTCAGATATACATTAGGGTTCTTCATCTGACCCCCATTCAAAAAGAAATACTTTGGTTTTCTCAAGATCTGCTCTTCATTCCAGAAGCAGAACCATTTGTGTCCATGTGCTGTTTGGTTTTGCGGTTTGGCCCCATTCACTTGAAGGCAGAATGATTCTGCATTGCAAGGTTTCTAATTTTTTTAATCTTGGACAAGTCCTGCCATGTACATTGATCACCAAAGTATTAACCATCTGTAAATCTATCATTTTGTAACTGCATTTTTACTCCTGTTCCTCTATTTTACGCTGGTGGGTCCCTGGCGACACAGATTTGTCCATAAGTTTCAGGAAAATTGTGGTATTACTGCAACTCTTGCATGACCTCAATGTTTCCCTATGGTGGAGAAAAGGTATGAAATGAAACAAGCGACAATGCATGGTATTTTTTTTCTGAGGCATTTTTATGTGTGAAGTTATCAGCTTGATATCAGACTTAAAATCTGGCGATAATGAGGTGGATGATATAATGTAATGCAAATTATTTTTGGCATGAGTAACAAATGACCTCTACGGGCATAGTGTCCTCACAAGTGGAGCAGACTTTCAGACCAGTAGCAAGGGACTGGAGTGGAAGGGTCTTAATTGTGAGGTTGGCTCCAAAGGATAGACAGGGACAGACTGGGAACTTAAAGTGGCCTTGAAAATCTAAAAGTGGCCCCATATTGTAGGTGAATTCAAAGTGACAGGTGGAGCAACACAAATAATTAGTGTGGGGTTTCGCTCTGGTAGGATAATCGGACGCAGTACAGAGGCAAAATACAAGTTCTTAACTCAAACTTCAGTGTTTATTCACACTTGCGACAGTTGCACAAAACAAAACGTCACTTTGCAGTCTTTGGTGTTAATTCACACACAAATGGAAAGTTCAATTTGCACAGAACATGTCACTTTGCATTCTTTGGTGTTAATTCACACACAATGGAAAGTTCATATTGCACAAGTCTGCTTGTTGGCACAAAACCTCACAGAGACTCAGCTGCTGAGCCCAGACCGTCACTTAAACTCCGGTCCGGTATTTGACCTCACCTGGCTGGAAACCAGCCCCAGCCGCACATATTGGGAGGAAAATACCTGCCTTCCCAGACAAAACCCATCACTGAGTCACATACCCCCCCTTTGTTCAAGCCTGAGGGGGTGAACACATGTCAGACAGTGTACCTGGGACAGGGCATCCGCGTTTCCCTGTAACCAGCCTGCCCTGTGTTCCACCGAAAACGTAAAGTTTTGTAAGGACAGAAACCATTGGGTGACCCTGGAATTTCTGTCTTTGGCCTGGCTCATCCACTTGAGAGAGGAGTGGTCAGTCACTAGGCGGAACTTTCTCCCCAACAAATAATAGCAGAGAGACTCGAGTGCCCACTTGATGGCCAGGCACTCTCTCTCCACTATACTATACCTGGTCTCAGCTGGGGTGAGCTTACGGCTGAGGAAGACAATGGGATATTCCTCCTCGTTGACTTCCTGAGACAGTACAGCACCAAGGCCTACTTTGGAGGCATCAGTCTGTACTATAAACTCCCTTTTGAAGTCGGGCGTCACCGAAACTGGGGACCTTGAAAGCGGAGAAAGCCTCTTCCGCCCGATCATCCCAGCGAACCATCACTGTCTCATGTCCCTTCAAGAGCCCTGTCAATGGCGCAGCACCGTAGCAAAGTGGGGAACAAACCTCATGTAATATCCCACCATTCCCAGGAATTACTTTACTTGCCTAGAGGTGACAGGTCGGGGCCAATTTCTTATTGCCTCTATTTTGTTTACTTGGGGTTTGATCACTCCACGCCCAATGACATACCCCAGGTTCTTAGTCTCCTCTAGCCCTATTGCACATTTTTTCGGGTTAGCAGTTAGTCCGGTCTTTTGAAGGGAGTCCACTGCACTTTGGGTAGGTGACTTTCCCAGTCGGTACTGTGGATAACAATATCGTCCAGGTAAGCCGAAGCATACTGACGATGTGGACGAAGCACAATGTCCATAAGTCACTGAAAAGTGGCGGGGGTGCCATGCAGACCAAAGGGTAACACCTTATACTGATACAGCCCCTCAGGTGTGATGAATGCAGTTTTCTCTTTGGCAGCCTCCGTTAAGGGCACCTGCCAGTACCCTTTTGTGAGGTCCAAAACAGAAAAGTAACGTGCTTGTCGTAACCTCTTGACTAGCTCATCCACCCGGGGCATGGGATATGCGTCAAACTTAGAAATATCGTTAAGTTTACGAAAGTCGTTACAAAACCGCAACATCCCGTCCGGCTTGGGTATCAATAATAGGACTGGCCCACTCACTTTTTGACTCCTCAATGATGTCTAGCTGCGACATTAGCGGCACCTCCCCCGAGATGGCTTGTCGCCGAGCTTCGGGTACCCAGTATGGTTTTAACTGGACTTTTGCCTGAGTCTCAGTGACAATGTCATGCTGGATTATGGAAGTGCATCCAGGGAGATCCGAGAACACATCCGTGTGGCAGCCGCTTCTCTTGCATCAGACAGAGGGGCCGGAATCTCTTCTCCTAGAAAACCCGGCTGCGGGCTGTCTTCAATACAGGTTTCCCTATCTTTCCATGGTTTGAGTAAATTCACATGGTAAACCTGCTCCGGCATTCGCCGCCCTGACCGATGTACCTTGTAATTTACATCTTCAATTTTCTCGACTACCTCGTAGGGCCCCTGCCACCTAGCCAGGAACTTACTGTCCACGGTCGACACCAGAATCAAAACCAATCACCCAGGTTAAAGATCCGGACCCGAGCCTGTCGATTATAGACCCGACTCTGGGCTCGCTGAACTGCCTCCATATGCTCCCTAACAAAAGGCAACACTGTCTCTATCCGATCTTGCATTTTGGTAACGTACTCAATGACACTTTTCTGTGGAGTGGGTTGTTGTTCCTACACCTCTTTGGCCACATCCAAGAGACAGCGAGGGTGTCTGCCATATAGCAGTTCGAAGGGCGAGAACCCAGTAGAGGCCTGGGGTACCTCTCGCACTGCGAACATGAGATAGGGCAGAAGGAAGTCCCCAGCCCTTCCCATCTTTAGACACTACCCTTTTCAACATATTTTTTAATGTTTGGTAAACCTTTCTACCAGACCCTCCGTTTGCGGATGGTAAACAGATGTCTGTAGTTGTTTTATGTGCAGCAACTTACAGAGTTCCCCATCACCTTGGACATAAATAGGGTCCCCTGGTCAGTCAGAACCTCTTTAGGTAGTCCTACTAAGGAAAATATCTCCATTAACTTCTTAGCTATGAGTTTGGCCGAGGTATGTCACAGTGGCACCACCTCCGGGTACCGAGTGGCGTAGTCTAGGATGACTAAAATGTGTTGATGCCCTCTGGCGGACTTCGGTACTGGGCCTACAAGATCCATAGCTATTCGGTCAAACGGTACCTCGATAATCGGGAGAGGTACTAGGGGACTACGGAAATGTGGCTGGAGGCTAGTTATCTGGCAGTTTGGGCAAGACTTACAAAATTCTTCCACCTCTCTGAATATGCTGGGCCAGTAAAACCGCTGTATAATACAATCCTGAGATTTCTGCAGCCCCAGGTGACCCTCGAGAACATGTTCAATAGGCTCACCCCGTATGTGGTTTACCCGATACAACATATCCTGATAAACCACAAAACGGGGAAACACTGACTCTGCCCCTGGTTGTTGTGGTTAACCATCTACTATTAATACATTTTTCTAGGCTTGGGATAGGGTTGGGTCCCAACGTTGGGCGGTACCAAAATTATCCCCGGAGACATTGAGGTCTGCCAATTCAGGATCCGGTGGCAAGTCCTCCACGTCTCCCACCATCACACTTATCAGGGTTGTCTCCTCCTCTTCCACCAAAGTGGCGGTCACCCCTACCACTGGCCCTTCGGTCTCGGGTTCCCAGGGTTCTGGTCTCCCCCCTGAGCAGGGCCACTCTGCTAGGGTTATCTCTGTCTCATGGGTATCGGTAATTCTCGTACCAGGCCACAGTGCCAGGAAACCCGGGAAGTCTCTCCCTATTCATAGTTCATAGTGTAGATTGGTGGTGACGGCCACCTCGTGGGTCCACCTGCCGGCAACCGTGGATAGAGACACCATAGCGGTGGGGTAGTCTTTTAAATCTCCATGAATACACATTACTCTCACTTTCCGGCCAGTATACTCAGCAGGCCGTACCAGTGTAGCCCTTACCAGGGACACCAGACTCCCTGAGTCCAGAAACGCCACCGCCAGAGTGTTTCCTACTTCCACTTGGCACAAGTGGTTGTTGTCTATAGTCTCTGGGGTACCGGAAGCACACAGCTTCCTTGCATATAATGAGTGGTGGTAGCCATAGTGTCCATGGGCTCACCCCAACGGGGACAGTCAGTCCTTACATGGCAAAGCTCCTGGCACCGCCAGCAGACTATCAGAGCCGGTACATCCCGGGTGGGTTTTGTTGGCACAAGTCGCCCGTTCTGGGGTGGAGATTTCAGGGGTTTAACTGCCCCCTCCCAAAAGAACCCCCCTTGTAGATTAATGGTAGCCTCATAGCGTTCCACCATTTTTGCAACAGGTGTAATAGATCATAATACTGAAGTCTCGCCATAAACTCCCACTGATGCACCCGCTGGGCCCGGACCAACACATTGACCCCCGGTCTTGCCAGAATCTCACCCTTTACTGTCGGGTAATCGGCCGCTTAATTGTCCGGTAAGTCGAAATACACCTGCTGGGGTCTGGATACCAGGAACGGAGCGACGACTTCAGCCCATTGATCTCGGGGTAGCTTCTCCCTCACGGCCACCTTTTCGAACACCACCATATAGGTTTCGACGCCATCCGAGGGGGTCATCTTGGGGATCGCCACACGGACCGGTTTCCAAGCATCGTGGACACTCTGGGATGCTCCTGCCGCCTGTTAACCCATCACATGTTGTAACAGCAGCTGGTTTGTTTCTTGCTGCTGCTTATTAGCCTCCTGCTGCTGCAGTTTAGCCTCCACGAGCGCTTTCATGACAGCTTCCATTTTGTCGAGGGACACGGGTGGTAATCTCGCTGGTTTGATGTAAGAGATACAACCGTGCCCGGAAAAAATAAAATAAATATATTTCGGCCTTCACGCCAGCCTCACTGCGCCTGCCCGCATCCTTCACCAATTGTGTGGTTTCGCTCTGGTAGATAGGGTAAGCGGACGCAGTACAGAGGCAAAATACAAGTTCTTAACTTAAACTTCAGTGTTTTTTCACACTTGCGGCAGTTGCACAAAACAAAACTTCACTGTGCATTCTTTGGTGTTAATTCATACACAATGGAAAGTTCATATTTCACAAGTCACATTGTTGGCAGTTCTGCCTCCAGTAGTCCACAGCAGGCTTTAGGGGGCCTGTTCCCCCTGCACATGGGTCTCAGCCCTTCAGTCCGGCACAAAACCTTAGATCCCAAACCAGAGACTCAGCTGCTGAGCCCAGCTGCCTATTTAAGGACAGCCAGGTGCTTCCAAAACCCGGTCCGGCACTTAAACTCCGGTCCGGTATTTGACCTCACCTGGCTGGAAACCAGCCCAGCCGCACATGTTGGGAGGAAAATACCTGCCTTCCCAGAGAAAACCCCTCACTGTGTCACAGTAGGGACAACATAAGTAGGAAGGGCCGGCAATACTGTAGTGCAGCAAAAAAAATTAAAAAAAATACGCCTGCAGAACCAAATAACACAGTACAGCACAAATACCACCACCCTCACTGCAGTATTCAAGTGTATCACTGTCCTGAGGATGACCATGCAGTTGAATTCAGGAGGGCACTTGCAGCTGCCGGCCAGGTGCATAAGAATCTGATACTCCTACTAATTTATGTTGAGAGCACCAGATCATTATTTACCTGGATAATAACAGATCACAATTCATCCATCATGAATTGGATCGTATGAAAACTGCACGGCTTCCTATAAAAAAAAAGACATGATATCCATGTGAATAGAGTAGGAATCTGCAACCTCTGGCTCAGCTACTGTTCTGAAACTACAACTCTCAGAATATTCTATTCACTTTTAGGCCTCTTTCACACGGGCGTTGCGGGAAAATGTGCGGCTGCGTTACGGGAACACCCGCGATTTTTTCTCACGAGTGCAAAACATTGTAATGCGTTTTGCACTCGCGTGAGAAAAATCGCGCGTGTTTGGTACCCAAACTTCTTCACAGAAGTTCGGGCTTGGGATCGGTGTTCTGTAGATTGTATTATTTTCCCTTATAACATAGTTATAAGGGAAAATAATAGCATTCTGAATACAGAATGCATAGTAAAACATCGCTGGAGGGGTTAAAAAAAAATTAAAATTTTTTTAACTCACCTTAGTCCACTTGTTCGCGGCCCGGCATCTCCTTCTGGCTTCATCTGATCTCTGTGCAGCAACAGGACCTTTGGTGACGTCATTCCGGTCATCAAATGATCCATCACCATGGTAAAAGATCATGTGACGTACCATGTGATGACCGGAGTGACGTCATCAAAGGTCCTGTAACTGTATTTAATGCTCACCACAGGTCCTATTCAACAAAGGAGACAGAAGAGATGCCGACTACGCGATCAAGTGGACTAAGGTGAGTTAAATTATTATAATTTTTTTTAACCCCTCCAGCGCTAGTTTACTATGCATTCTGTATTCAGAATGCTATTATTTTCCCTTATAACCATGTTATAAGGGAAAATAATAATGATTGGGTCCCCATCGTCTCCTAGCAACCGTGCGTGAAAATCGCACCGCATCCGCACTTGCTTGCGGATGCTTGCGATTTTCACGCAACCCCATTCACTTCTATGGGGCCTGCGTTGCGTGAAAAACGCAGAATATAGAGCATGCTGCGATTTTCACGCAACGCATAAGTGATGCGTAAAAATCACCGCTCATCTGAACAGCCCCATAGAAATGAATGGGTCGGTTATCAGTGCGGGTGCAATGCATTCACCTCACGCATCGCATCCGCGCGGAATACTCGCCCGTGTGAAAGGGGCCTTAGGGGAGTTATTAGAACAGCCAAGCAAGTGTGCATACTGGGTGTTGTAGTTTCACAACAGCTAGACTGCCAAAGGTTGCTGATCCATGGAACAGAGTTTTAGAAATATTCTTGGAGTTGAATATGCTGCACTGAAGAGCAATGCTGCAAATTACTGCCAATAATGACATTGTCCAGCTCAGGGTCCACATATGAGGATTCAAGCACTGCATACCTTTCTTTGCTTTAATACAGCGTTCCTTGGCATCTTTCACAGGCTCATCCTTTTCAATGTCATATTTGATGAATGCATAAGGCATAAATATCTGTTAAAAGAAAACCAGGTGAGTTTGCATTGATGTATTGTAGTGTATGGAAGAAACTAAACAGCATTCGCTAGGTATAAAAAGGTATAAAAGAACATAATAACATTACAATTGCCTTACCTGATCAATGAAGAAAAAAGTACAGTGTGGAAGCATAGTGCTCAGAGGTTTCCACTAGCCCTATAGACACTGAATGGAGCAGCAGGGCGCATGCTCAGCAGCTGTTCCAGTCAAAAAACTGTGCTCTTGCAGCTGGTCAGACAATGGTCAAACCACTGATTTATCATTTATCATCAATCCAGTGGATATTTGTCAAAATATCTTGGATGGAATACCCCTTTAAGGCCCGCTTTACATATATCAGTTGTGTCCAGCCAGCTATTTTAGGTTGGGATCCTGACACAACTGATATACTGTATGTGTACTGCATGTCAGTGTACAGATCTGGCATCTATACACTGATGGAGCCGGACAGAATAACCGAGCATGGAGCATTTTTGTGTCCGGCTATTTGAGATCTGGCATTACAACTGATGAGCCGGGTGTATGAGAATGAGCCCATAGAAAACTATTGGATCAGTTCTGGCTCAGCTCCCCTCTGGTGCCTTCTGCTTTATGCTGGAGGGCTACTGAGCCAGATCACCGGACATATGTGAAGTTCAACATGAAATATTATGACTATTGGAAGAGATGTGGGATAAGAAAGACTTAAAAGATATTCTAGGAGAGGGGAGAGTTTTTCATATTTGAAGATTTCTCTCACAAGTTTGAGGTTTTAAAGTTATTAGTAAATGTAAGACAAAAGGGGGCTTTATATTGAGGATTTATAGATTTATATTGAAGAAATTATAATACTAAACAGCGGGGGGCACACCAGTGATTAAATAAAGGAGTGCAGGCCTGGTATAGAAAAAAGCATAAGCTACACTAAGAAAAGAAATACCAAACTCAGCCGCACCTCCAAAAATCAATAATAGTT
Organism: Bufo bufo; assembly: GCF_905171765.1. Classification (NCBI taxonomy): domain Eukaryota; kingdom Metazoa; phylum Chordata; class Amphibia; order Anura; family Bufonidae; genus Bufo; species Bufo bufo. The sequence goes on from NC_053389.1 coordinate 666,684,778, forward strand.
TATTTAAGACACATAGATTAAAACCATAGACATATGAAGCAATATCCCACTGAAGGGAGAAATTGATATGCATAAAACAAGCATCATCCAAGGAGACCATGAGTTGTACAGTGCTAAAGCAAAGGAGAATAATCCATAAAACCTGAATGGTATACTTATCAGATAGCACAGTGGTAACACAAGGAGAAAATGAGCAGCCCTTCAGTGAGACAAGCAGGAAAAATCCTCACGCGTATCGCTAGTAACCGACTAGCTTCATCAGAGGTCTCATATGGACCTCTTCCATATGAGACCTCTGATGAAGCTAGTCGGTTACTAGCGATACGCATGAGGATTTTTCCTGCTTGTCTCACTGAAGGGCTGCTCATTTTCTCCTTGTGTTACCACTGTGCTATCTGATAAGTATACCATTCAGGTTTTATGGATTATTCTCCTTTGCTTTAGCACTGTACAACTCATGGTCTCCTTGGATGATGCTTGTTTTATGCATATCAATTTCTCCCTTCAGTGGGATATTGCTTCATATGTCTATGGTTTTAATCTATGTGTCTTAAATAAACTATTATTGATTTTTGGAGGTGCGGCTGAGTTTGGTATTTCTTTTCTTAGTGTAGCTTATATTGAAGAAATAGTTACAAGGGGTTAAAGGACACGAAAACCATGAAAAAAGAAGGAATAGGAGAGATCACAGGAACACAACGGGGCCATTTGGTAAAATAAAAGGGGTGTTAATATACAATATAATAATTATAGTGTGATATAATACTGTATCATTATATTGGAATACACACCAACAGGGTTAAATAAAAGAAATTATAAAAACATATAAATGTAAATTGCGAGAATACAGGTGTGTTACTTATGGAATAGGTATGTTCAAAAATTAGGGAATTTTGGGACAAGGTAATAAGTGTAGTTAAATGGGTATATAATGATATTTTCAGTATGGATAATTATTGTGATGAACTGAAAACCTAATCTTCCAGTAATTATATTGTACTGGAAGAACTGTGTATTTCACTTAATGCCATTATGAAAATAATATAAAAAAATTAAGGGCAAGAGAAAGAGTTTCTTTGGAGAGTTTCATGGCCGCAAAGGCCTTGATTCTTAAATATTGTGGCACAAAAAATAGCCCTAGCTATTCTGAGTGGAGGGCTCGGATAGATACCATCGACGCTTATAGAAGATTAGCAAGAAAATCAGAGTAATGTTGGAAAGGGTAGGTTTTTATTCTTTTTCGCTCCAAAAGTTTCGGTTATCTATGGCACTAGGAAACGATTCCAGGTGGCAACAAGGGTACAGTCGGACCCCGCAGCAGTGAATCAAGGGAAGTGGGGGTAAAAGGGGTCAATTATATAAATTGGTGTATGATTATTTGTTATTCTTAAATTATATATAACCGAATTTTGTATTTTTGGCTCACGAAACAATAAAGAATCTTTTTTCAAAAAAAAAAAAGGGCAAGAGAAAGAGATTTTGGATATATGGAGATGCCAAAAGGATTATATAAACAAAGGCAGAGGATAATTTGGCACATTGGACCATCTAATTTTGTGTCTGATCCACTGACAGAGTATGGGTATAGTGGGTTAGGTATATATGTCCATATATAGTTTGTCATATATTATGCATTTATTGGAATATAAAAAATAAAAAAAATAGTTGAACATGAACAGGAATACGGGTGAAACTCGAAAAATTTGAATATCATGCAAAAGTTCATTTATTTTAGTAATGCAACTTAAAATTAGAATATTGTGAAAAGGTTTAATATTCTAGGCTCAAAGTGTCACACTCTAGTCAGCTAATTAATCCATATCCCCTGAGCAAAGGGTACCTGAGATTGTGACTATGGGGTTTTGATAAGTTGTAAGCCATAACCATCCAAATTACCCTATTTTTCACCCTATAAGACGCACATGCCCATAAGACGCACCAAGGTTTTTGAGGAGGAAAATAAGAAAAAAAAATCTTTAACCAATGACACTATTATGGGGGATCTGTGGATGGCACTGTTATGTGGGGGATCTGTGGATGGCACTGTTATGGGGGAGATCTGTGGATTGCACTGTTATGGGGGGATCTGTGGATGGCACTGTTATGGGGGGATCTGTGGATGGCACTGTTATGGGGGATCTGTGGATGGCACTGTTATGGGGGTGATCTGTGGATGGCACTGTTATGGGGGATCTGTGGATGGCACTGTTATGGGGGATCTGTGGATGGCACTGTTATGGGGGATCTGTGGATGGCACTGTTATGGGGGATCTGTGGATGGCACTGTTATGGAGGGGATCTGTGGATGGCACTGTTACAGGGGGGATCTGTGGATGGCACTGTTACAGGGGGGATCTGTGGATGGCACTGTTACAGGGGGGATCTGTGGATGGCACTGTTACAGGGGGGATGTGTCATCCACAGATCCCCCTATAACATTGTCCCCCAACTTAGTGGCCTATTTCAGTGGCCCCGCCGCTCACAGCAGTATTTATATCTAAACAGTAATCCTTAACCTCTTAATAACTTTAACTCAGCCTGCTCCATTCATAAAGTGGGAGGAGCAGGCGCGTGATGTCAGTGAGTGATATTACGCTGCCGACCTCTCTGCCTGCTACGGGAGCTTGTTAGTAAGTAGTGATACATGGGAGACCTCAACTTTAGTTAAAGTTAATAAGAGGTTAAGGATTACCGTTTAGATATTAATACTGCTGTTGTCGGACTCCAGCCCCTCCTCCCTCCCCGCTGATATATCGCTGTGCTGTGCAGCATCGCAGCCGGCGATGTTTCAGTGTTAGCGATGTGAAAATGGCAGCATTCCCCACCAAAAAGTGTGTCTTATGGGGCAAAAAATACGGTATAACAAAGGCTTGAAATATCTCGCTTTGCATGTAATGAGTCTATCTCATATATTAGTTTCACCTCTTAAGTTGCATTAGTGAAATAAATGAACTTTGCACGATATTCAAACTTTTCGAGTTTCACCTGTACATTTCTTTGTAAAGCTACAGTTTATGAGCCATGCAAAAAGGTGATATAACAGTAGTGAGTTGATACACACAGTCATGTCCAGTACAGAAAGCACAAAGTGATATCTAGCACAGCAATAATGCAAAATGCTATAAAAAAATAAATACTAGGAAAATAGTTGAACATGAACATTGTACCGAAGAAACTAAATAGGATGTGAACCTTCATTAAGCTGGATATAATAATATAAAATGTGTTTAAGAAGCTAATCATGTGTATGCAGTGTATAGTACACTTATGAACAGAGAGACCGACAAGTAGATACAGAGTGCCTCTGGATTGATTTAGTTGGAAAGCAAGTCCTCGGCACACCCTGTATAACTAGAACTCAAGTGTTTGCATTTTACTAAATTCAACAAATCTCTGGTCATTGTAGATAGATGTGTAGAGGTAGAGGAAGTTCATCACTTTTCCACTTTTTTTGCAAAGGCTTTTGATACTGTCCCTCATAGACATTTTATAGGTAAAGTAAGGTCTATAGGCTTGGAAAACTGGCTTAAGGACCGTGTCCAGAGAGTTGTGGTCAATGATTCCTATTCTGAATGGTCCCGGGTTATAAGTGGTGTACCCCAAGGTTCAGTGCTGGGTACCATATTATTTAATTTATTTATTAATGATATCAAGGATGGGATTAATAGCACCATTTCTATTTTTGCAGATGACACCAAGCTATGTAGTACTGTGCAGTCTATGAAAGATGTCCCAAAACTACAAGCTGACCTGGAAACTCTGAATGATTGGGCATCAACTTGGCAAATGAGGTTCAATGTGGATAAATGTAAAGTTACGCATCTGGCTAATAATAATCTACATGCAATACCTGTAGATTATAGATTAAATAAATGACGTTTCTAAGGCCAAAGATCCACCAGTGGCCAATCACATTCACAGTCATCACAATGATAAAGCCCGTATATCAGTTATGGGTATAGACTAAGTCTTCCCCCACGGCGTGGGGGGACTGGGACCGTGCTATTCTCCAATGTGAGACTTGTTGGATTTATTATCTTAAAACCATGGCCCCATCTGGTTTGAATGAGCAACTTAACTTTAGCTGCTATATTTGAAAGACTCTCTTTATTTCTCTCCTGGTCCTCATATTTAACATCCAGCCAGTCTTTGGATAGTAAAGGCGGTGGCTTATTTGCTAGCCAATCTAGCTCTGTATTAATAGTTTTGTTATAGTTACCAGTGGCTCTGTTATACTATGAGCCTGTATTGCAGCCTGATGCCCGGCTCAATAGCTTGAGTCGTCTGGTTGCCATGCATACAGCCTGCCTCCTGACTGTATACAGTTGCAAGAAAAAGTATGTGAACCCTTTGGAATGATATGGATTTCTGCACAAATTGGTCATAAAATGTGATCTGATCTTCATCTAAGTCACAACAATAAACAATCACAGTCTGCTTAAACTAATAACACACAAAGAATTAAATGTTACCATGTTTTTATTGAACACACCATGTAAACATTCACAGTGCAGGTGGAAAAAGTATGTGAACCCCCTAGACTAATGACATCTCCAAGAGCTAATTGGAGTGAGGTGTGAGCCAACTGGAGTCCAATCAATGAGATGAGATTGGAGGTGTTGGTTACAGCTGCCCTGCCCTATAAAAAACACACACCAGTTCTGGGTTTGCTTTTCACAAGAAGCATTGCCTGATGTGAATGATGCCTCGCACAAAAGAGCTCTCAGAAGACCTACGATTAAGAATTGTTGACCTGCATAAAGCTGGAAAGGGTTATAAAAGTATCTCCAAAAGCCTTGCTGTTTATCAGTCCACGGTAAGATAAATTGTCTATAAATGGAGAAAGTTCAGCACTGCTGCTACTCTCCCTAGGAGTGGCCGTCCTGTAAATATGACTGCAAGAGCACAGCACAGACTGCTCAATGAGGTGAAGAAGAATCCTAGAGTGTCAGCTAAAGACTTACAAAAGTCTCTGGCATATGCTAACATCCCTGTTGGCGAATCTACGATACGTAAAACACTAAAGAATGGATTTCATGGGAGGATACCACAGAGGAAGCCACTGCTGTCCAAAAAACATTGCTGCATGTTTACAGTTTGCACAAGAGCACCTGGATGTTCCACAGCAGTACTGGCAAAGTATTCTGTAGACAGATGAAACCAAAGTTGAGTTGTTTGGAAGAAACACACAACACTATGTGTGGAGAAAAAGAGGCACAGCACACCAACATCAAAACCTCATCCCAACTGTGAAGTATGGTGGTGGGGGCATCATGGTTTGGGGCTGCTTTGCTGCATCAGGGCCTGGACGGATTGCTATCATCGAAGGAAAAATGAATTCCCAAGTTTATCAAGACATTTTGCAGGAGAGCTTAAGGCCATCTGTCCACCAGCTGAAGCTCAACAGAAGATGGGTGTTGCAACAGGACAACGACCCAAAGCATAGAAGTAAATCAACAACAGAATGGCTTAAATAGAAGAAAATACAGCTTCTGGAGTGGCCCAGTCAGAGTCCTGACCTCAACCCGATTGAGATGCTGTGGCATGACCTCAAGAAAGCGATTCACACCAGACATCCCAAGAATATTGCTGAACTGAAACAGTTCTGTAAAGAGGAATGGTCAAGAATTACTCCTGACCGTTGTGCACGTCTGATCTGCAACTACAGGAAAGGTTTGGTTGAAGTTATTGCTGCCAAAGGAGATTCAACAAGTTATTAAATCTAAGGGTTCACATACTTTTTCCACCTGCACTGTGTTTACATGGTGTGTTCAATAAAAACATGGTAACATAATTCTTTGTGTGTTATTAGTTTAAGCAGACTGTGATTGTCTATTGTTGTGACTTAGATGAAGATCAGATCACATTTTATGACCAATTTGTGCAGAAATCCATATCATTCCAAAGGGTTGACATACTTTTTCTTGCAACTGTATGTAACCGCCCCTGCTGCGGTGCGCCTGTGTTGTGGTGCGTCATTCTGCGGGGCTGCGTTTCATGGCCGGCCGGGTCCCATCACGTGACCCCTGCCATGTGATCTGCAGCGTTTCCATGCGCCGCCTCTCTTGTTTGTGGGGCACGTCACCGCAGTGCGCTGCTCCACTTTCTCACGTTCCACCGGGAATACTGGCGCACTGTTCTTTGCATTTAAAAGGCGCTGACAGGTAGGGATTCCTTGCTGACAGCCACTTAGTTGGATACTATTTATCCTGGGTCGCATTTGGACTCAAGCAGGCTTCACCCACTGGTGCGTCTGTGCATAGGCTAATTGTGTTTTTTTTGGGTGGCCTTGGTCCCACTGGCTGGGCCCCCCTCTTAGAGTTTTTCCTTTCCTTTTTCTATATAAGCTCCAACCACTGCCAAATTTTGCTTATTCCTTTTTCTAATGCAAGCTTTTTCCCCTGCTTGCCACGATTCATGTACATCTCCCCTGATGAGTTCATGCTAAATGAAACGTGACACGTCGGGAGTTTTCCTCCAGTAGGGTGTACTAGGGATACCGCCCGGGATTAGGGAAAGGTATCCAGGCGGGGATGCCCCTTGCAGGGCAAGTACCTCGTATAGATAGGTAGGGTGTTTTAGTCCCCGCTCCTTTCTAGGGTGATTTAGGGACTCTCTGCTCTCGACTCCTATCTACGCCGAGGTCAACGCGTTGGCATTATTTTTTGAATGGTATTACAGTCCATCGCACAGGAGCCCGCTGCATTGAAAGTGACTCAACCATCTACTTTTACAGCCTCAGATGGGTGAGAACGTTCCTTTATATGCCATTTGTTACTGTTACCATTCAGTGTTTGTCTGTCCAGGCCCACCCGGGCTGTCTTTTCGTTTGTTTGTCCTTCAGGGTTCCACCATTGTTAGCTCTCCTCTATTTTAGGTAAAAAAAAGTGGAGTAGACGGCTTTACTGCTCAGGTAAATGGTAGAGGTGCAGGACTGCTTAGTCTGACTCACCCAGTCAGAAGCATAAAATTACAAACAATAAGGGATAAGCAGGCACACTCTTGATTTGGGTACAAGATGTAATTTATTTATATTCTGTTATTCATGTAGAGTATAAGTATGAAATAGGTAAAAATAGGGGGTGTTGGAGTGATCACCAATAGGTGAAAAGTGATAGATGCCCTGGAAAAAGGTCCTAGGAAAAAATGAGAGTGTATATAGGATTGTGGCAGGAATACCCGGGTAGGGGTCTTATTTAAAAATCCTTCAAAAAATATTTCAAAAATATAGTGTGCACAATGTCTTTTATAGGGCAGATGATAATATAAGTAAGAAAAGAATGAAAAAGGATAAAAAACTTAGAAAAAATAGTCCTTCATAAAGATATGAAAAAATATGAAAAAATTAAAATGTAAAAATTGTCCTTCATAAAAACATGGAAACTGGATCACAACAGCCAACCACCAGGAACCACTATCAGAGGACCAGAAGGATACAAGCGTCAAGAAGGGTAAGTGATCTCTGTAGCCAGAGACAGTGCGGGACGCCGCACTCAGGCACAGAGCACCCCTGTCTTTTACAGAATAACACATGGATTATTACCACTAACAACTATTACTTATATGTAATATTATTAAACATACCTGTAAAGACGCACCATCCTCTGCTGAGCAGTAAACTGCCAAATTGCTACTTACTTTATACCCCATCAACTGAGTCATACAAAGGGGCAACATAGGATAATATCCTCGCTATAACATCTTTTATTTTATTCGATTTTTATCTACCATACAGTGGTTACCTTATAAAAGACTACAAGACAAACTGTTCCATTTTCCATATTTTTATGAAGGACAATTTTTACATTTTAATTTTTTCATATTTTTTCATATCTTTATGAAGGACTATTTTTTCTAAGTTTTTTATCCTTTTTCATTCTTTTCTTACTTATATTATCATCTGCCCTATAAAAGACATTGTGCACACTATATTTTTGAAATATTTTTTGAAGGATTTTTAAATAAGACCCCTACCCAGGTATTCCTGCCACAATCCTATATACACTCTCATTTTTTCCTAGGACCTTTTTCCAGGGCATCTATCACTTTTCACCTATTGGTGATCACTCCAACACCCCCTATTTTTACCTATTTCTCCTCTATTTTACATTCATAATTATTAAATGTTAAGTTTTCCCCCTTTGTCCCTTAGGGGAACAGTACATATTGCTATTTCATTTTGGGAGTAATTGGTCAAGCCCAGTACGCTTGGCCCTATAGTTTTTTGTAGATTAAAAAACAGCATACAATGTCAATCAGCTGCTTTTGAGGCTCCCAGGGTATTGTCATGCATTAAACGAGGCATGGACTTGCTGGGCAGGGATGTAATATTACCACTTTACAAAGCTTTGGTGTGACCTCAACTGGAATATGCAGTTCAATCCTCGACACCAGTCCATAGAAAGGATGCTCTGGTGCTGGAAAAAGTACAAAGGGAGCGACTAAACTGATAAGGGGCATGGAGGGTCTTAGTTATAAGGAAAGATTAAGATAATTCAATGTATTTAGTGTTGAGAAGAGACATGATTAACCTATACAAATATATAAATGGGCCATACAAAAAATATGGCTAAATGCTATTCCATGTAAAGTCCCCTCAAAAGACAAGGTGGTACTGCCTCCATCTGGAGAAGAAAAAGTTCAGTCTCTAGATGGTCAAAGCTACTTTACTGTAAGAACTGTGAATTTGTGGAATAGACTTCCTCAGGACGTGGTCACAGCAGGAAAAGTGGGTAGTTTCAAAAAGGGCTTAGATGAATTCTTAAAATAATATTAAAGCTTTTAAAAATGTGTAGAAATCTGGGTCTCACTCCCCCTTTTTCTAAAATGTGTGTCCCCTTCCATCCCTTTGTTGAACTTGATGGACATATGTCTTTTTTCAACCGTATTAACTATGTAACTATACAACTATGTAACTATAAAACTATGTAACTATATAACTATGTAACTGTCAATACCAAGGCTCCTTTGTTGTCATCTAAGGGTACTTTTGCGTTTTTCTTTTCCAGCATAGAGTTCAGTCACAGGGGCTCTATACCGGAAAAGAACTGATCAGTTTTATCCCCATGCATTCTGAATGGAGAGTAATCCGTTCAGTTTGCATCAGGATGTCTTCAGTTCAGTCGTTTTGACTGATCAGGCAAAAGAGAAAACCGCAGCATGCTACGGTTTTCTCTCTGGCGAAAAAAACTGAAGACTTGCCTGAATGCCGGATCCGGCATTTTTTCCCATAGGAATGTATTAGCGCCGGATCCGGCATTCAGAATACCGGAATGCCGGATCCGTCCTTCCGGCCTGTGCATGCGCAGACCGGTAAAAATGTAAAAAAATGTACAAGACGGATCCGTCTGTCCGCATGACAAGCGGAGAGACGGATCCGTCCTTGCAATGCATTTGTGAGACGGATCCGCAACCGGATCCGTCTCACAAATGCTTTCAGTCAGCGGCAGATCGGCGGATCCGGCGGGCAGTTCCGACTGCCGGATCACACTGCCACAAGTGTGAAAGTAGCCTAAGATGGTTGAACTGTTTCTCAAACTACCTGATGTATTTGGTAGTCTTCCGCCTTGTCCAGCGCTGCCATGGGGTTGGTCAGCAGTACTGGCTAATCTGAGGTCAGCAGGGAGTGGACTGTCACATGCACAGCATGCATCAGGTAGTCTGAGAAGCACTGGAATTCACGTAACTGCAGCAGAAAAGATCACAAAGAGCTTGCCATGTAAGTGTTCTTTTCACTCCCCAGCTAATGTGATTTTTTTTTCTTGAACTGGTGGATTGCTTTAACATTAAAACAGCAAAGAATGCCTTAATTTAAAGTCATGAACGAAAGCCCAGCATTGATACATGCTTAGTATCAATAAGCAGATGTGCAGCCATCTTTCTCCTGCACATTTTCTTCCACTCCACCACAAATTACAAACATGATTAAAGAACTGAAATGTTGGTCTGTGTATGTGGTATTTCCTGATTCTCAATTGTCTGATGAGTATTAGTGAATCTACTGTATTGAAGGTGTTGTAGTATCAGTATGTTTCATACATACAGTATAACACATTTACATAAGCAGTGGTTGATCCCAGTGTACTTGACGCAAAGGCGACAGTGGTTTTTAGAAACTTACTTTGTGTAAGGAAGTTGCTCTTCCTACTGCGCCAACTGTGTTAGTGTAATTCAAGAAGAAAACATTTCCTTCAGTAGCAGCATAAAACTCATACATTTGAATGTCGCCGAATCTTCTCAGAAACTCACTCCAGACATCAGTCCGCAGGCCATTCCCAATAGCCATCCTGACATTATGTGACGCATCGTCATCTGACTGAGAGAAACCGAATATCAGACATCAAGAACATTAGCAATTGCAAAGGTTACACCTACAGTATCATCATAACGTATGGTTCAATTATCAAAACTTATATATCTGCTACTTTACAGTTTACATCATAGTTTGCTATATTGACCATGATTTAGGACCCTTGCCTATTTGCTAGAGTATGCATTAAAAGGATAAGCTATTGATTTCAGTAAAAAAAAAAAAATTCTTATTGCCCCTGTGGTGGAGCTGCGGGGAAATTGAACACACGCTGCTAGGCTCCCTCTGGATAGCTTATTGTTGGGAGACCTTACGTATATAAATGGAATTGTCACAGATGGAAAATCCCTTTGAAGGAGATGGTAGATATGCTTATTAAATATAAAAGCTGATTAAATTTAAAAAAGCAAAAATTGTTTTAAAAAAAATTGACCTAACCTGGCTAACAATTATCCTTACCGTATATCAATATTACCAAAACCATCATTGCTGATGCAATTCTATTTTAACAGGTCATTAAAAATATACTTTGAAAGCGATGTCTACCCTGCAGGTAGAAGTGGTCATTATATGAAAGTTTTAAAAGAGTTATGTAAGTACAAAACCTCTGAATCAGGGGCAAAACTACATGAAGTTGCCATGAAGCCCTGACACTATAAAATGGGGCACCTAGTATCACAAATGGCACCTAGTAGAAGAAGGGCCTGTTACAATTTTTGGCAGAGGCCTCTTCCCTAAATAAGATTAAAAAAATATGATACACTTAACCAGAAATTAAAGGTACCTTAGGGACGTTACAGAGGTATCTCAGCACTTCCCCAATGTACTGCACAACAGTCACATTGTATTTTCTACAGTCATCCCAAAACTGGCTGGCTGAAAACTTCTTGCGCAAGACTATAGTGGCACCTAAGAGCAGTGAGAAGAAACACAAGTTACATGATAAATCACAAATTAGTACCCTATATCTCAGCATTATTTATGGTAAATATCTACATAATGAATTTACCCCTTTCCTTATCTGCAGAGATATTCGCTTCTCTAAAAGACTGCTGTCAACGAGACGTGAAGCAAGAGTGGTCATCATACTCTAGACCAGGCATGCTCAACCTGCGGCCCTCCAGCTTTTGCAAAACTACAACTCCCACCATTCCCGGACAGCCTACAGCTATCAGCCTACAGAAGGGCATGGTGGGAGTTGTAGTTTTACAACAGCTGGAGGGCCGCAGGTTGAGCATCCCTGCTCTACACAATACACTGCACTGATACATGTCTTGTAATAACCTGGTTGCTCTCCTTTGAGGATTAAATGGTTAATGTGATGTGAATTCATGTTCCATGTGTTGTCGCTGAATTTCAGATGATATGAAGCCAAGTTGAGACTATGGCGCTCAGGTTGAGCAAGCTGACTTGCCCTGTACTGGACTGTGCATCTAGGCTTCCTTTGTTGCCACATGCCAGGCATTCAGCGCTTACCAACATATCTGATGATTAAGTGGATCGGATTTGGTATGGCACTCATCATCCCACTAATTTTTCAATGAAAAGTTTGGTTTTCTGGTTTTAAATTACATTAAATTGTAATAAATAAGGTATTGATTCATTGACTCGCATCCATGGAAAATACAAGAGGCCTCAGTCATCAAAACTGTCTCACTGGAATGTGAAATTGTTGATCAAACCAATCAGCTTTTACTCTTAGAATGACAGTGATAAAAACGAATGAATGAATGAAGAGTTATATTTTCCTGAGTAGAGAAACTATCAAAATAAGTGATGTTACCTTTAAGAATAGAACCGTGGACTCCAATCAACATAGCAGAGCTGTGGTACAGTGGGAGGGTAATGTACACAATGTCTCTAGGTCGGACATGGCAAAATTCAAACATGCCGCTAGCCGCACTGATTCGTTGATGATTTATAATAGCTGCTTTTGGAAGTCCTGTTGAGATAGAACATAAAAATATAAAAAAACTTGTACATGTCCTCATCCTATCCCGCCTAGACTACTGCCACATCCTCCTCTGTGGCCTCCCCTAGAATACTCCAATATATTCTCAACCCTTCTCTTTTCTCTGCTTATCTGCCCCTCCCAGGATTGTCTCATGAATTCCTCCCAAGCCTCTTCCATACTTTGGAACTTGTTGTTGCCCCAACATGTCTGACTCTCTCCCACCATCCAGACTTTCAAATGCATCCTGACACCCCCCCCCCCCAGGCTTACAACATAGAGTAAACCAGTCTCCACTACACAATTGTATAAGAAACTTCTTCCTTCACCTATTGTCTCTTTCTCTTGTAGTTCGTAAGTCCTCACATGTACTTATCTATCAGTTTGCCACTTGGTAAGTTCATGTTTTTTGTACTTATTCACATTACAGAGGGCCTTTCATATGTACAACACCCTGGAATTACTGGCACATTAAAAAAATGGTGGAAAAGTGGAAAATTTCTACAAATGTATATTCACAGGATATGGTGGTTTGTCAGGAATTCAGGTCTATGATACCAGGAGAAGCAGCATTACCTGTGGTTCCAGATGTGTAAATATACATGGCCAATGTTTTTCCCCCAACAAATGACCTCAAGGATTTTGGAACAGAGTCACAAGAAGCTGCTTTGACTTTGTCAAGGAATGTTTCTGTATCTTCACTGACGGGTGTTTCAGTTATGTAGAAAACTCTGACATTTTCTTTCCTGAGCTCGGGCATGACTTCATCTATGGCATCCTTGAGCTCTTTAAGGCAAAAGAAGAGAAAACTTTATAAGAACATTGCTTATGGTAAAATGAAAAAAAAAAAAAAAAAAAAACAATAGACAAATGTGGTTTGTTTGAATAAATGCAGCTCCTATGTAACTGAATTTTAAACTTAGAAAAAAAGAACAAAACACAATTTTCATAATAAAATCAATCTACTACTTGGAGACCATCAATAAAGCACTGGTGATGGATCAGTTTTTTCTAATTATGGGGCCCACATTACAGTCATCTGAAAGCCGCATAAAAAGCCCTTTACACAGGCCGAGAATTGTACCGATCGCTAACAAGTGTTCATAATAACGCTCATTAACGATGATCGGGTGGTGTTAATGTACCGTCGATTACCTGAGTGAAATGCTCGTTCATCGGGTAATCAAAGATGATCATTTACCGGCAGCAGATCGTGCCGTGTAAACACGATCTCCTGTCGGCAAACAACGAGTCTTTATGGGGAAGAGCAATGGCATCAGCGATCGCTCTTTCCCATACTCTGGAGGAGATCGGCACATGTAATTGCAGTGGTCTTCTCCGCTAGCGATCAGCAGATTGTCAGAAAGGAATGCTTCCCTCCAGACAATCTGCTGTAGTATCTCCCCATGTAAAGGGACCTTTAATGATGACATCTATGATGCAGCTATTGAGGGAGCAGAGTTAGTAGTCGCACCTTAAACATGAATTTTAAGTCGTATGAATAAATTCTTAGTTTATCTAATTTTGGAGTAGATATAAAAAAAAACTAAAACATTAGCCATGCACTGGAGCCAGTGGCGTAGCTATAGGGGTCGCAGCGGTCGCAATTGCGACCGGGCCCTTAAGCCAGGGGGGCCCATAGGGCCCCCAGGAGAGATGGAGTAAAACGGGCCCCGCAAGTGGTTTTTTATTAAGTGCGACGGGCCCTCCCTATATTTTGTGTGGCTGCGCTTACTTGTCAGCGCGAGACCCGTGACCTCCGTGGCGGGTCTCGCGGGATCACAGCAGCCAGGAATGACGAGCCCGCCGGCCGCCTCAGCCCTCAAGTGAGGAGAGCACTGCCGCACGGCACCACTGATCATCATTCATCTTCCCCCCATTCCTTATATGAAGCCAGTGTGTGCCATACATTTGAAAAGAAATAAAAAATACTCTAGTGACTAGAGTATTATTTTTTTAATGTATGGCTTCATACAGAGGGGGGGAGGGTATGGGTAGGGGCAGAGGCTGGCGGGGGGGGGGACTGGTGGTGGAGACTCGCGAGGGGGGCCCCAATTCAAAGTTTGCCCTGGGGCCCATAGAACTCTAGTTACGCCTCTGGCTGGAGCAATACTGATATGCCATGAATATCAACAAATCCTACTTTTGTTAGAGGGAACAGAGAGGTTGGGGGACTACTGTTTTAGGTTACATATGCAGATGTGTCCTTCCTTGCAATAATCTAATTTCCTACTTGCAGGTGAGGGAAAGAGAAATGTACTATAACAACTGTCATTAAATTTCTCAGTACTGAATATCTTATTCAGTATAAAAAATAGATAGGTATCTTTGGAAAAGGAAATTCCTACGTTGTGTCTCCTGAGCTATAATTTGCTCCAGTTTCTGACATACATTATATTAAAAGGGAATCGGCCACCGTAATTCTTGACTATTATCTGCAGTAATACATGAGTACTACTGCACATAAGGAGACCAGACTACTGCCCCCTGTTCCCCACTGTCCGAAGTCAAGACTGCACTGAAATACACAAGCCGAACTGCTATGCACGGCAGTCCCAATGCACAGCTTTAAAGGCTGACAATGGGGAAACTGGTTGTAGTAGGAAAATAAAAATGGTGATCTGGACTCCTTATCTTCAGTACTACTCATGTATTACTGTACATAATAGTCCAAGATTGTGGTGACAGATTACCTTTAAATTCAGCAGGCTGCAGAGAGCCTTCCCCTTCCACTAAGTCCTGCCTTTTTTGAGTGCAAAAAGTTGCAAATCATGATGTAAATATGGCATGCATGAAAATTTTACTATTTAATGTGACTTTTGTGGTGTAAAAGCCTTGATAAATCTCACCAACGTGTTTAATAGTAACCACCATACAGTATTATACAGTGGCCTATAATACTCAGGCCCATATCTGCCAAAGCTGATCTATATTGATATCTCTTCTTGGACAAAATATATTGATGATGTTTTTGTTACTGTGGACAAGTACAAGAGAAAATGTTTTATCTGTTTGTCTCTCAGTTATAGGACATCTGTCAACTGGCTGATCTATTACACGTGCGCTTGGCAGCTGAAGGCATCTGTGTTGGTCATATTATTGAGAAAAATGATTTGTTTAATATATGCAAATGAGCCTCTAGAAGCAACCAAGGTGTTTCCACTACACCTAGAGGCTCTGCTCTCTCTGCAACTGCTGCACCCTCTGCAGTTTGATTGACAGGGTCAGGCAGTGTAAACGTCATCACATGGGACCAACACAGATGCCATTAGCTGCCAAGTGCATATGCAACAGGTTAGCCAGATTCATTGGTACAGATCTGCTGACAAGTGCCTTTTAAAGAGCAAAGAGCATCTGTCAGCATGATGGACCTTATTAAACCAGGCATATTGCCTGGTAGAGTTGATTATGCTGAGTAAAATAATACATTTCTTTTGTTTCTAGGGTCAATAGATGTAGGGATATATTACTTTTGGCCTGGAGCACAGCTAATGCAATGCTTCTGTGCTCTCTGTACCCCCCCCCCCCCCCCCCCTTTGAGAGGACTAGACCTCTCTCCTAGCTTGGTTTTCTTGCACCTACACTGTCATGGCCCAGTGATTCAGCGTTACTACAGCTAAGCTCACCCGATCCACGGTGCAAGCACCAAGTCACTAAGTCGACTCAGTGCTTAATTTGTAAGATATAAAGAAAAAAAGGGGTAGATTTATCAAACTGGTGTAAAGTAGAACTGGCTTACTTGCCCATAGCAACCAATCAGATTCTACCTTTCATTTTCCAAAGGAGCTGTCAAAAATGAAAGGTGGAATCTGATTGGTTGCTATGGGCAAGTAAGCCAGTTCTACTTTACACCAGTGTGATAAATCCACCCTTAAATGCTTTACCTGCAATGGTGTATCAATGATATTGCTCTTTCTGTGATAAGGGTACAGCAAACTAGTAAGGAACGCTGTCAAATGACCCAAATAGGAAGATGGTACAGTCTACCACACTCAGGAAGAGGGCAAACAGCTTCTGCTGGCTCTTAACACATGGGCATAAACATTTCAGGTGGTTACTGTGGCCTCTGAGGGCAAATATGGCGAGGCTGTGCTGGAATCTATGGAGTAGGTGGCAGTGATATGAACAGATCAAGACTGGACTCTGAACTGGAAGGGAATTAGTACAGGTAATGACTCTCAGTCCTATAAATATGATAAATATGACTCCTTCCAAGTGCTATACAAAGCAAGAATAAATAACCCTCAGGATTTTTCCTTTTAGTGCTGATGTGCCCCCTGGGCTTAGATATTGTTCTACCTATGTTCTACCTTTATTAGAAAGAGGAAAATAAACTGTCAGATGAAATGCAGAATGTAAAAGTAAATTCCCCATTAAAAGTGTCCTGTCTGACCCAGGAAGAAGTACAGCGGCGTTTTAAAAAGATTAAAATAGACAAAATCGCCAGGACCGGATGGCATACACCCCCGTATCCTAAGGGAATTAAGTAATGTCATAGCCAGACCCTTATTTCTGATATTTGCGGACTCTATACTGACAGGGAATTTCCCACAGGATTGGCGCATAGCAAATGTGGTGCCAATATTCAAAAAGGGTCCAAAAACAGAGCCAGGAAACTATAGGCCGGTAAGTTTAACATCTGTTGTGGGTAAACTGTTTGAAGGTTTTCTGAGAGAGGCTATGTTAGAGCATCTCAAGGGAAATAAGCAAATAACGCCATTTCAGCATGGCTTCGTGAGGGATCGGTCATGTCAAACTAATTTAATCAGTTTCTTTGGGAGGTAAGTTCTAGACTTGACAGCAGCGAATCAATGGATGTCGTATATCTGGACTTCTCCAAAGCATTTGACACTGTACCACATAAAAGGTTAGTATATAAAATGAGAATGCTCGGACTGGGAGAAAACGTCTGTATGTGGGTAAGTAATTGGCTGAGGGATAGAAAACAGAGGGGGGTTATTAGTGGTACACACTCAGATTGGGTCACTGTCACTAGCGGAGTACCTCAGGGGTCAGTATTGGGCCCTATTCACCAATATAGTTATTAATGATCTTGTAGAAGGCTTGCACAGTAAAATATAATTTTTGCAGATGACACTAAACTGTGTAAAGTAATTAACACGGAAGAGGGCAGTATACTACTACAGAGGGATCTAGATAGATTGGAGGCTTGGGCAGATAAGTGGCAGATGAGGTTTAACACTGACAAATGTAAGGTTATGCACATGGGAAGGAATAATGCAAGTCACCCGTACATACTAAATAGTAAAACACTGGGTAACACTGACATGGAAAAGGACCTAGGAATTTT
Source organism: Bufo bufo (assembly GCF_905171765.1). NCBI lineage: Eukaryota > Metazoa > Chordata > Amphibia > Anura > Bufonidae > Bufo > Bufo bufo. The sequence goes on from NC_053389.1 coordinate 666,702,349, forward strand.
AGTGAACAGCAAACTAAGCAGTAAAAACCAGTGTCAGGCAGCTGCTGCCAAGGCCAATAAGATAATGGGTTGCATCAAAAGGGGCATAGATGCCCGTGATGAGAACATAGTCACTTTACAAATCACTAGTCAGACCACACATTGAGTACTGTATACAGTTCTGGGATCCTGTGAACAAGGCAGACATAGCAGGCTGGTTCAGAGGAGGGCAACTAAAGTAATAACTGGAATGGAGGGACTACAGTACCCTGAAAGATTATCAAAATTAGGGTTATTCACTTTAGAAAAAAGACGACTGAGGGGAGATCTAATTAATATGTATAAATATATCAGGGGTCAGTACAGAGATCTATCCCATCACCTATTTATCCCCAGGACTGTTACTGTGACGAGGGGACATCCTCTGCGTCTGGAGGAAAGAAGGTTTGTACACAAACATAGAAGAGGATTCTTTATGATAAGAGCAGTGAGACTTTGGAACTCTCTGCCTGAGGAGGTGCTGATGGTGAGTTCACTAACAGAGTTCAAGAGGGGCCTGGATATATTTCTGGAGTGTAATAATATTACAGGCTATAGCTATTAGAGATGGGTCGTTGATCCAGGGATTTATTCTGATTGCCTGATTGGAGTCGGGAAGGAATTTTGTTCCCCTTAAGTGGGCAAAATTGGCTTCTACCTCACAGTTTTGTTTTTTTTGCCTTCCTCTGGATCAACTTGCAGGATAACAAGCCGAACTGGATGGACAGATGTCTTTTTTCGGCCTTATAAACTATGTTACTAGATTATCATGTACTATATGATCTCTGATTTTCATTAGTCATGGGATAACCCCTTTAACCACCTCAGCCCCTATAGCTTAAACACCCTTAAAGACCAGGCCACTTTTTACACTTCTGACCTACCCTACTTTCACCGTTTATTGCTCGGTCATGCAACTTACCACCCAAATGAATTTTACCTCCTTTTCTTCTCACTAATAGAGCTTTCATTTCGTGGTATTTCATTGCTGCTGACATTTTTACTTTTTTTTGTTATTAATCGAAATTTAACGATTTTTTTGCAAAACTTTCAGTTGTAAAATTTTGCAAAAAAAACGACATCCATATATAAATTTTTCTCTAAATTTATTGTCTTTGATAAAAAAAAAATGTTTGGGTAAAAAAAAAAATGGTTTGGGTAAAAGTTATAGCGTTTACAAACTATGGTACAAAAATGTGAATTTCCGCTTTTTGAAGCAGCTCTGACTTTCTGAGCACCTGTCATGTTTCCTGAGGTTCTACAATGCCCAGACAGTACAAACACCCCACAAATGACCCCATTTCGGAAAGTAGACACCCTAAGGTATTCGCTGATGGGCATAGTGAGTTCATAGAACTTTTTATTTTTTGTCACAAGTTAGTGGAAAATGATGATTTTTTATTTTTATTTTTTTTCTTACAAAGTCTCATATTCCACTAACTTGTGACAAAAAATAAAAACTTCTATGAACTCACTATGCCCATCAGCGAATACCTTGGGGTGTCTTCTTTCCAAAATGGGGTCACTTGTGGGGTAGTTATACTGCCCTGGCATTCTAGGGGCCCAAATGTGTGGTAAGTAGTTTGAAATCAAAATGTGTAAAAAATGACCAGTGAAATCCGAAAGGTGCTCTTTTGAATGTGGGCCCCTTTGCCCACCTAGGCTGCAAAAAAGTGCCACACATGTGGTATCGTCGTACTCAGGAGAAGTTGGGGAATGTGTTTTGGCGTGTCATTTTACATATACCCATGCTGGGTGAGATAAATATCTTGGTCAAATGCCAACTTTGTATAAAAAAATGGGAAAAGTTGTCTTTTGCCAAGATATTTCTCTCACCCAGCATGGGTATATATAAAATGACACCCCAAAACACATTCCCCAACTTCTCCTGAGTACGGAGATACCACGTGTGACACTTTTTTGCAGCCTAGGTGGGCAAAGGGGCCCATATTATATTTGCGGATCCGATCCATGTATCAGTGGATCCGTAAAAATCATACTGACATCTGAATGCAGCCTTACAGGGGGGTGATCAATGTCAGGGGGGTGATCAATGACAGGGGGGTGATCAGGGAGTCTATATGGGGTGATCACCTCCGTCATTGATCACTCCTCTGTAAGGCTCCATTCAGACGTCCGTATGTGTTTTGCGGATCCGATCCATCTATCAGTGGATCCGTAAAATTCATACGGACGTCTGAATGCAGCCTTACAGGGGGGTGATCAATGACAGGGGGGTGATCAATGACAGGGGGGTGATCAGGGAGTCTATATGGGGTGATCACCTCCGTCATTGATCACTCCCCTGTAAGGCTCCATTCAGACGTCCGTATGTGTTTTGCGGATCCGATCCATTTATCAGTGGATCCGTAAAATTCATACGGACGTCTGAATGCAGCCTTACAGGGGGGTGATCAATGACAGGGGGGTGATCAGGGAGTCTATATAGGGTGATCACCTCCGTCATTGATCACTCCCCTGTAAGGCTCCATTCAGACGTCCGTATGTGTTTTGCGGATCCGATCCATCTATCAGTGGATCCGTAAAATTCATACGGACCTCTGAATGGAGCCTTACAGGGGGTTATCAATGACAGGGGGGTGATCAATGACAGGGGGGTGATCAGGGAGTCTATATGGGTTGATCTGTGGTGATCAGGGGTGATCAGGGGTGAATAAGGGGTTAATAAGTGACGGGGGGGTGTAGTGTAGTGGTGGTTGGTGCTACTTTACTGAGCTACCTGTGTCCTCTGGTGGTCGATCCAAACAAAAGGGACCACCAGAGGACCAGGTAGCAGGTATATTAGACGCTGTTATCATAACAGCGTCTAATATACCTGTTAGGGGTTAAAAAAATCACATCTCCAGCCTGCCAGCGAACGATCGCCACTGGCAGGCTGGAGATCCACTCTCTTACCTTCCGTTCCTGTGAGCGCGCGCGCCTGTGTGCGCGCGTTCACAGGAAATCTCGCGTCTCGCGAGATGACGCACGGATGCGTCCAGGAGGAATGAATCAACCACCTTCCGGACGCATCCGTGCGTTAGGCGGTCGGGAGGTGGTTAACCCCTTAAGGACTCGGCCCTATTTCACCTTCTGGACTTGGCCATTTTTTGCAAATCTGACCAGTGTCACTTTAAGTGCTGATAACTTTAAAACGCTTTGACTTATCCAGGCCATTCTGAGATAGTTTTCTCGTCACATATTGTACTTCATGACACTGGTAAAATGAAGTAAAAAAAAATCATTTTTATTTATAAAAAAATACCAAATTTAACAAATAGTTTTAAAAAATTCTAAATTTCCAAGTTTCAATTTCTCTACTTCTATAATACATAGTAATACCTCCAAAAATAGTTATTACTTTACATTCCCCATATGTCTACTTCATGTTTGGATCATTTTGGGAATGATATTTTATTTTTTGGGGATGTTACAAGGCTTAGAAGTTTAGAAGCAAATCTTGAAATTTTTCGGAAATTTTCAAAAACCCAATTTTTAGGGACCAGTTCAGGTCTGAAGTCACTTTGCGAGGCTTACATAATAGAAACCACCCAAAAATGACCCCATTCTATAAACTACACCCTCAAGGTATTCAAAACTGATTTTACAAACTTTGTTAACCCTTTAGGTGTTCCACAAGAATTAATGGAAAATAGAGATACAATTTCAAAATTTCACTTTTTTGGCAGATTTTCCATTTTTATATTTCTTTTACTTTTACAAAGCAAGGGTTAACAGCCAAACAAAACTCAATATTTATGGCCCTGATTCTGTAGTTTACAAAAACACCCCATATGTGGTCGTAAACTACTGTACGGGCAAACGGCAGGGCGCAGAAGGAAAGGAATGCCATACGGTTTTTGGAAGGCAGATTTTGCTGGACTGTTTTTTTTGACACCATGTCCCATTTGAAGCCCCCCTGATGCAACCCTAGAGTAGAAACTCCATAAAAGTGACCCCATCTAAGAAACTACACCCCTCAAGGTATTCAAAACAGATTTTACAAATGACGTTAACCCTTTAGGTGTTCCACAAGAGTTATTGGCAAATGGAGATGAAATTTCAGAATTAAAATTTTTGGGCAAATTGACCATTTTAATCAATTTTTCCCAGTAACAAAGCAAGGGTTAACAGCCAAACCAAACTCAATATTTATGGCCCAGATTCAGTAGTTTACAGAAACACCCCATATGTGGTCGTAAACAGCTGTACGGGCACACGGCAGGGCGCGGAAGGAAATGAATGCCATACGGTTTTTGGAAGGCAGATTTTGCTGGACTGTTTTTTTTGACACCATGTCCCATTTGAAGCCCCCCTGATGCACCCCTAGAGTAGAAACTCCAAAAAAGTGGCCCCATTTTAGAAACTACGGGATAGGGTGGCAGTATTGTTGGTACTAGTTTAGGGTACATATGATTTTTGTTTGCTCTATATTACACTTTTTGTGAGGCAAGCTAACAAAAAATAGCTTTTTTGGCACCGTTTTTTTTTGTTATTTACAACATTCATTTGACAGGTTAGATCATGTGATATTTTTATAGACCAGGTTGTCACGGATGCGGCGATACCTAATATGTATACTTTTTATTTATTTATGTAAGTTTTACACAATGATTTCATTTTTGAAGCAAAAAAAAAATCATGTTTTAGTGTTTCCATAGTCTGAGAGACATAATTTTTTCAGTTTTTGGGCGATTACCTTGGGTAGGGTATGATTTTTGCGGGATGAGATGATGGTTTTATTGGCACTATTTTGGGGTGCGTCTGACTTTTTGATCGCTTGCTATTACACTTTTTGTGATGTAAGGTGAAAAAAAATGGTTTGTTTAGCACAGTTTTTATTTTGAATTTTTTACGGTGTTCATCTGAGGGGTGAGGTCATGTGATATTTTTATAGAGCCGGTCGATACGGACGCGGTGATACCTAATATGTATAAATTTTTTCTTTTTTTATGTAAGTTTTACACAATGATTTCATTTTTGAAGCAAAAAAAGTCATGTTTTAGTGTCTCCATATTCTGAGCCATAGTTTTTAAATTTTTTGGGCGATTATCTTAGGTAGGGTCTCATTTTTTGCGGGATGAGGTGATGGTTAGATTGGTACTATATTGGTGGGCAAACGCCTTTTTGATCGCTTGCTGTTGTACTTTTTGTGATGTAAGGTGACAAAAAAATGGTTTATTTTATTTTTTATTTTTTACGGTGTTCATCTGAGGGGTTAGGTCATGTGATATGTTTATAGAGCCGGTCGATATGGACGCGGCGATACCTAATATGTATACTTTCCCCCCCCCCCCCTATTTTTTACCAATTTTTTTTAACTTTATTTGGGGAAAATTACGTTTTTATTTATTTTTACTTAAAACTTTGAATTTTTTGGGGGGAAAACTTTATTTTTTCAACTTTTTTTTCACTTTATTTTTTGTCCCACTTTGGGACTTTAACTTTTGGGGGTCTAATCCTTTACAATGCATTCCAATACTTCTGTATTGGAATGCATTGGCTGTATGAGTAATAATGTGTGTATTACTCATACAGCTTCCGGCCTGTGAGATCCAGGGGGCTGGATCTCACAGGCTCTTCACCGGAAGGCAGCGCAGATGCCTCAGGAAGGCATTGCGGTGCCTTCCATGCCATCAGGTCCCCCCCACAGCCCCATGGGGACCAGATGGCACCACCGCCGCCGCACCACCAGGTAAAAGCGATCGCTGACACGGAGGGGTCACGGGACCCCCCCGCGCATTTAGCCGAGGTGCCTGCTCAATGATTTGAGCAGGCACCTTGTTCAGATCACCGCCCGCTGGGCAGCGGTGATCGGAACAACACATGATGTATCAGTACGTCATGGGTCCTTAAGGACTCGGGAACCATGCCGTACCGATACGTCATGGGTCCCTAAGGGGTTAAAGGGTTTTTGTCATCAAAAATCGTTATGTATCTGGCTGACATTAGCGATAAAGTCAGCAGAACATAACTGTATGATTTTTAAGTCCCTGCCTGCCGCCGTTCCCTCAAAATAAAGACTTATAATATGCTAATGTGCAGTGAGCAGGAACGGGTACGCTGACGCCACTTATGCAGTGGGTCAGGATATGGGTGGATAATAGTTTGTAGTTCGTTCGTGACGCCAATTGCAGCGTGCGCAGGGTAGTATCACAGGGTCCTGCCAAGGTGTTATAATGCACATCCCAGGTTAGGAATGCCAGAGAGGTGTAATGGCCTATAATGTCTCTATAGGGTGGTGATAATTGTGTCAACGGTGTCTCCTACCTGGGTACGGCTGGACTCCTGGCTCACTTGCAATAAATTTGAGTGTAGTTATAGTAGGAGTAATAGAGGAATTTTTCAGCAGAAATTATGTCCAGACCTTTAGATTAAGTTCAAATGTTTCTTTACTGAAGATAACTTGTATCCAAGCAGTATACAGCTTTGGTCTTTGGTCCCAGCAGGTTTTAGCAATCATTGGCATGAATAAATGCTTCTGCATGATATATGGGGAGCTTGCAGGATAGGACATCTGCTTGGTAGCTCTATAACTGTGGCAGGAATTAATCTTCTGCACTTTTCTGTACCTCTGCTGTATGGGGACAGACTAGCTGAGGATGAATGGCTTCTTCTAGGTCTCTGGACTTTACTCACAGGTGATTTCTCAGGGGATGCTTTCTTCCTGGAATTCTGGAGGTTGCCTGTAGTTTCTGCTTTCTTTTCATCCAGTTGAACTGCAGGGCTCAGACTGGGAATTTTATCAAGTCTCAGACCGAGACTTGGTCCTTGCTGTCTTCCCTATGCAGTGGCCAACTAAAAGCGGTTCTAACAGTTTTTTCTCCCTTGCTGCAGGAAGCTGGAAACTTCCACTTCTTTTCAGCAGGGGGGCAGAATAGAACAGGATGGTTACACTCTGAACGGCCATAACATTAAAACTATCTCCACCAATGATGCTGCCACCTGCTGGTGGACCTGTAAAATTACAGGAAACATTGTATTTAACATAGGTTTTACATGCACATTTGTGAAGACATAATCAAAATCACATCAGATTAAAATATAACAGCTCCTAGAAGATAGTAGCGGGGTAGAGGAGTATAGTAACACAACTCTGGGATGTTACAAATGAGCCTCTAGGTGCTACTGGGGCTTTGCTGCAGCACCTAGAGTCTCCATCTTGTCACTCTTTGGCACGCCCATGTCCAGTTGATTGACATCCTAGTTCTCCTTTGCGCCCGTAAAATGCATTCATTGCACAGGCTTTGGGCACAGTAGTACAGTATCATGCAACACAGAACAGTAGTGTACATGAGACCTTAAAAAAGCCACTCATCATTACCAAAGACTTGAATTCAAAACTTACTCTATATGCTGACGATCCACTGTGCAATGTGCATAAACTCTCATAGCAGTTTATATTCTGCAAATGTGTTATATGTATCCTGATAATCTGTAACCTACAAGCACACAAACACTGCATTTGCTATTTACCACACAAGTGGGCCTGTGCATTTTCAAATGCCAAGGCTAAATTTCCCTCCCAGTCCGGCCCTGAGGAGAGGTCGCCCTGTCAAACAAAGGAGAGGAGGGACTCCAAGCACTATGGCCAGCCCCTTGGTGCTTGAAATTGGTAATCTGCATACATATGAAAAGTAATATATATCGCTGCAGATATTGACCATAGCGATTAAAGAAAGGTATCATTTTACTCAGCATGATCAACCCTACCAGGCAATATGCCTGGTTTAATAAGGTTGATCATGCTGACAGATGTCCTATAAATAATAATAATAATAATAATAATAATAATAATAATAATAATAATAAGATAGGCCTTGGGTTTACTTTGGATATACACATGGACCAGATTCCCTTTTTAGATCTTTTGATGATGAAAATGGATGTCAGACTTAATACTGTTGTATACCAACAGTCCAAACCTTTACACTGGAAAAGCTATCATCCTACAGGTCAATATCTGAGAGTGTGGCAGAACGGTTCCTCAATGGGAAACTTCTTGGTTAAGGCTAAGGGCTTACAACAATGGTTTCTTGCTAGGGGATGTGCCCCATATATCTTTAATCAGGTTTTAAACATCTTATGACACAGGATTGACAACATCTACCTTTACTAAGAATTAGACATGAGCAGGAGAGATGGATTAGGCTTATTGTAATTTAGGATCATCATATGGAAATTACTGAAATTTTAAGGAAATTTCATGTTATCCTTAGGATGGACTGTGATATCATGGATCTTGTTTCAGTATTCCTTAGTGTCACCTTGCCCGATTGGTCCACAGTCATTACACCAGGCCCATCCCATCAGATACTTGGCTGGACCCTAAAATTTGCGGCAGGTTTAGGTGTGGTGGCTGCCAGGCATGCAGATTTCTGCGATTTTCCATATCTGTAACCTGTTTGGCCATGGGACAGTTGTTCTAGAGAAGTAGTTTATGCATGCACCTGTCTTTGTCCCTTGGGTTATGAAGGCAAATGTATAGCGTGTTTTGCCAAATCTTGATGGGATAGGGTGTAGTCAGATAAATTTATGACCTGCATATCATGATTCCATATGTGGTTTTTCGTGGGGCTGGTACTGGAACTTCTGTTGCCGCCCTAAAAAAGTGGAGGAAGAGGAAATGGCTGAAGGGCCCTGGTTGGGCTTTAGTCCAGTTGATGAACCCCATCATGCTGGATTCGGTCCCTGTTAATGTTCCTCAAAATGAATTGCCCTGTCTCCCCCTACCAGTTATAGGTTTGGAAGGGAGTAGTCTCTCAAAATCAGAGCGTTCTGCCTCAGATGAAGAAACATCCATCTGTGTCTCACTTTCTCACTTTTTAGTCTATTTTGGTATGGGAATGTATGTCGTACCCTCCCTAGTCAATTTTTTTTTTACACTATATGGTAAGTGGACCATTCAGTTTGGGATTTGGTGCCTGCATTAGGTGTAGGGTTGTATGAGAGCATAACAGATACACTCAATGGAGTTACTGTTTTCAAGGTAGGGTCTCCACCAAGGGACCTTAAGGGAGTCGCCTATAGGTTGAGAATAGTTATCTGCACATTCCATCATACCCCTTAAAGAAGAACAGTGTAATACTGAGCAACTGGCTAAAAGAATGATGCATAGAGCAATGCTTTACCTGCATCTCATTCACCCCTTCACCTTCTATGAAGATGTCCTTCTCCAACAGAGCTTCTGACTAGGGGTGTTTTTTTTTTTGGTGCAGTAATCTCCATAAACCAATATGGTGAGTAATCAGATATGCCCCTAATGTGACCTCACTGGTGTGTGTGTGTGTTCCTATTGGCACTACATGGTATTTAGAGAGGATTCACTTGTTTTTCTTTCCTTTTTTCCTTACTGTTTTTGGTGACCCTTGTCACTGTATTTTATCTGAACTTTGCCTACAATTAAACACTAAATATAATATATCTTTGTATATTTGCCTCATGTAACTTTGAGTTTCAGTAAATGTTTTTTCTATGATGCAATGCAGACAAAGGGTGATCAATAGGAAAAAATAGAATATAGCAGCAGATACAAAAGAAAACAACCCTATGTCAGTTCTTCAGTTGTGCACATCCCAGATTTAAAACTTTAATATGGTTAACAGAAGTAGAAACAGACTTTACCAACCATCTCACAGAGACTCTTCGGACCAGACCTGTTAGCTACAGTTCTGCATGAATAGTACTACTGCCGCTGAGTTGAGGTCAGTAACTTTGTATTGACCCCTGGTGCACTGCTGTGCTCCACCAAACCAGCCGTGTAATGCACTGACAGGACTCCTGAGTCAAAGTCCTCGCAATGGATTACATGGATGATTTGGTGGCTCACAGCGGGGGAATGTAGGCGAGTATAAAGATACAAATCACTGATCTGAACTCGAGTTCAGCATGAGTACTTTTCATGCAGCACTGTGGTTAGGGCTGGCCCGCGATGACAGTGGAGGTGACAAATGGAGTACTAGACTACTAGTAGAGGTTGTTGACTGCCATTCTGCCCCAGCAGCTTCAGCAAGTAGTCCACTCACAAAAAAAAATGGTTTCTATAAGGCCCCATTCACATGACCGTATTTCTGGTCTGCATCCAATTCACAATTCTTGCGGTTATGATGCAGACCCAATTCATCTCAATGGGTCCGCAAAAATACAGACAGCACACTGCATCCATATGTCCGTCCCGTAGCCCCGCAAAAAAGATACTGTAGAACATGTCCTATTCATGTCTGTTTTGCAGACAAGAATAGGCATTGTTACAATGGATCAGCAGGAAAAAAATGGATAGTCACACGGACGTCATATTTTTTGCGGATCCGCGTTTATATACGGTTGTGTGAATGCACCCTAAATAGTATAATGAGCAATTTGATTTCTCTGCAGCCCTGGAAACTTACATTTTGATTTGCTACAGATGGGGAGATACCAATGCAGTTCTCTAATGAACAAAGTTGCAGCAAACTTCAGTTATACACACATACAGTGCCTTGCAAAAGTATTCACCCCCTTGACTTTTTTTGTATTTTGTTACATTACAGCCTTAAGTTCAATGTTTTGTTAATCAGAATTTTATGTGATGGATCAGAACACAATAGTCTAAGTTGGTGAAGTGAAATAAGAAAAATATATAAATAAAACTGTTGTTTAGAAATAGAAAACGGAAAATTGGCATGTACATATGTATTCACCCCCTTTGTTAGGAAGCCCATAAAAAGCTCTGGTGCAACCAATTACCTTCAGAAGTCACATAATTAGTGAAATGATGTCACCTGTGTACAATCTAAGTGTCACATGACCTGTCATTACATATACACACCTTTTTTGAAAGGCCCCAGATGCTGCAACACCTAACAAGAGGCATCACTAACCAAACACTGCCATGAAGACCAAGGAACTCTCCAAACAAGTAAGGGACAATGTTGTTGAGAAGTACAAGTCAGGGTTAGGTTATTAAAAAAAATCCAAATATTTGATGATCCCCAGGAGCACAATCAAATCTATCATAACACAATGGAAAGAACATGGCACAACAGCAAACCTGCCAAGAGACGGACGTCCACCAAAACTCATGGACCAGCCAAGGAGGGCATTAATCAGAGAGGCAGCACAGAGACCTAAGGTAACCCTGAATGAGCTGCAGAGTTCCACAGCAGAGACTGGAGTATCTGTACATAGGACGACAATAAGCCGTACGCTCCATAGAGTTGGGCTTTATGGCAGAGTGGCCAGAAGAAAGACATTACTTTCAGCAAAAAAGAAAAAGGAACGTTGTGAGTTTACAAAAAGGCATGTGGGTGCTCTGGTCTGATGAGACTAAAATTAAACTTTTTGGCCATCAAAGAAAACGCTATGTCTGGCGCAAACCCAACACATCACATCACCCAAAGAACACCATCCCCACAGTGAAACATGGTGGTGGCAGCGTCATGCTGTGGGGATGTTTTTCAGCAGCCGGGACTGGGAAACTGCTCAGAGTTGAGGGAAAGATGGATGGTGCTAAATACAGGGATATTCTTGAGCAAAACCAGTACCACACTGTGCGTGATTTAAGGCTAGGATGGAGGTTCACCTTCCAGTAGGACAATGACCCCAAACACACTGCTGAAGCAACACTTGAGTGGTTTAAAGGGAAACATATAAATGTGTTGGAATGGTGTAGTCAAAGCCCAGATCTCAATCCAATCGAAAATCTGTGTTCAGACTTAAAGATTGCTGTTCACAAGTGCCAACCATCTAACTTGAAGGAGATGGAGCAGTTTTGCAAGGAGGAATGGACAAAAATCCCAGTGGTAAGATGTGGCAAGCTCATAGAGACTTATCCAAAGTGACTTGGAGCTGTGATTACAGCAAAAGGTGGTTCTACTCTACAAGTATTGACTTTAGGGGAGAGACTACCGTATTTTTCGCCCCATAAGACGCACTTTTTCCCACCCAAAAATGGGGGGAAATGCCCCTGCGTCTTATGGGGCGAATGCTTACAGTTTAACATCGCTGGATGCGATGTACGAACGAGCGGGGGCCGGGGGAGGGACTGGGAGGGGGAGCCGGAAATAGCGGCAGGGCGGTGCAGTCAGTGTACTATAGCCCCGCTATGTCTTATTCAATAAAAAATTATTACACATGTCCCCTCACTCCTAATAGTACCTTACATCCTATTCCTAATAGCTTCTGTACAATGCCGGCAGCCGGCAGGCAGGCCGGGTGGGCGGCAGCGTAACTCCCTGATGTCACTTTATGAATGAAGCAGGCGGCGCAGGCAAGTGACGTCAGTGAGTGACGCGCTGGCTGCCCGGCCTGCCTGCCGGCATTGTACAGAAGCTATTAGGAATAGGATGTAAGGTACTATTAGGAGTGAGGGGGCATGTGTAATAATTTTTAATTGAATAAGACATTTTATATTTGTATACTGGGGGGGGCGGCGGCGGGGGGGGGGGGCTGATCTGTGGATAACATCCGTGGATGGCACAGTTAAGGGGTGGGGGGGGTCTGTGGATGGCACGGTTATGGGCTGGGGGGTCTGTGGATGGCACTGTTATGGGCTGGGGGGGTCTGTGGATGGCACTGTTATGGGCTGGGGGGGGTCTGTGGATGGCACATATATAACAGTGCCATCCACAGATTCCCCCCTGTAACAGTGCCATCCACAGATTCCCCCCTGTAACAGTGCCATCCACAGATTCCCCCCTGAAACAGTGCCATCCACAGATTCCCCCCTGAAACAGTGCCATCCACAGATCCTCCCCTGTAACAGTGCCATCCACAGATCCCCCCTGTAACAGTGCCATCCACAGATCCCCCTGTAACAGTGCCAGCCACAGATCCCCCTGTAACAGTGCCAGCCACAGATCCCCCTGTAACAGTGCAAGCCACAGATCCCCCTGTAACAGTGCAAGCCACAGATCCCCCCTGTAACAGTGTCCGTCATCCACAGATCCCCCCTGTAACAGTGTCCGTCATCCACAGATCCCCCCATAACAGTGTCCATCATCCACAGATCCCCCCATAACAGTGTCCGTCATCCACAGATCCCCAGTAATAGTACCATCCACAGACCACCATTAGTTCCAAACCCACCAAAAGCACACCTTTTGGTTAAAAATATTTTTTTTCTTATTTTCCTACCCAAAAACCTAGGTGCATCTTATGGGCCGGTGCGTCTTATAGGGCGAAAAATACGGTAGTTATGCACATTGACTTTTTCTGTTATTTTGTCCTATTTGTTGTTTGCTTCACAATAAAAAAAAATAAAAAAAATCTTCAAAGTTGTGGGCATGTTCTGTAAATTACATCATGCAAATCCTCAAACAATCCATGTTAATTCCAGGTTGTGAGGGACCAAAATACGAAAGAAATCAAGGGGGTTGAATACTTTTGGTGTAATTGGAATTATTTAGGGTTCTTTCACAAGAGCTTGTTGTTCAAAGTTCAAACGTTTCTTTACTGAAGATAACTTGTATCCAAGCAGTATACAGCTTTGGTCTTTGGTCCCAGCAGGTTTTAGCAATCATTGGCAGGAATAAATGCTTCTGCTTGATATATGGGGAGCTTGCAGGATAGGACATCTACTTGGTAGCTCTATAACTGTGGCAGGAATTAATCTTCTGCACTTTTCTGTACCTCTGCTGTATGGGGACAGACTAGCTGAGGAGGAATGGCTTCTTCTAGGTCTCTGGACTTTACTCACAGGTGATTTCTCAGGAGATGCTTTCTTCCTGGAATTCTGGAGGTTGCCTGTAGTTTCTGCTTTCCTTTCATCCAGTTGAACTGCAGGGCTCAGACTGGGAATTTGATCAAGTCTCAGACCGAGACTTGGTCCTTGCTGTCTTCCCTATGCAGGGGCCAACTAGAAGCGGTTCTAACTGTTTTTTTCTCCCTTGCTGCAGGAAGCTGGAAACTTCCACTTCTTTTCAGCAGGGGGGCAGAATAGAACAGGATGGTTACACTCTGAACGGCCATAACATTAAAACTATCTCTACCAATGATGCTGCCACCTGCTGGTGGACCTGTAAAATTACAGGAAACATTGTATTTAACATAGGTTTTACATGCACATTTGTGAAGACATAATCAAAATCACATCAGATGAAAATATAACAGCTCCTAGAAGATAGCAGCGGGGTAGAGAAGTATAGTAACACAACTCTGGGGTGTTACAAATGAGCCTCTAGGACAGGTACTACTGAGACTTTGCTGCACGTCCATGTCCAGTTGATTGACATCTAAAAAAGGCATCGCGCTGCCTTCCGGTGACGAGCCTGTGAGATCCAGCCCCCTGGATCTCATGGGCCGGAAGCTGTATGAGTAATACTCACTGTATTACTCATACAGCCAATGCATTCCAATACAGAAGTATTGGAATGCATTGTAAAGGATTAGACCCCCAAAAGTAAAAAAAAAAAAAAAAAAAAAAGTTTCAAAAATAAAGTTTTCCCCCCAAAAAATTAAAAGTAAAAATAAACAAAAACGTAATTTCCCCCAAATAAAGTAAAAAAAATTTGGGAAAAAATTTGGAAAAAAAAGCATATATATTAGGTATCGCCGCGTCCGTATCGACCGGATCTATAAACATATCACATGACCTAACCCCTCAGATGAACACCGTAAAAAATAAAAAATAAAAATTGTGCTAAATAAAAAAGAAATTGTCACTTTACATCACAAAAAGTACAACAGCAAAATAGTACCAATCTAACCGTCACCTCATCCCGCAAAAAATGAGCCCCTACCTGAGACAATCGCCCAAAAAATAAGAAAAACGATGGCTCAGAATATGGAGACACTAAAACATCTTTTTTTTTGTTTTAAAAAAGCTGTTATTGTGTAAAGTATACATATTTGGTATCACCGCGTTCGTATCGAACGGCTCTATAAAAATATCACATGACCTAACCCCTCAGATGAACACTGTAAAAAATAAAAAATAAAAACTGTGCTAAATAAACCATTTTTTGTCACCTTACATCACAAAAAGTGTAATAGCAAGCGATCAAATTGTCACACGTACCCCAAATCAGTGCCAATAAAACAGTCATCTCATCCCGCAAAAATCATACCCTACCCAAGGTAATCGCCCAAAAACTGAAAAAATTATGGCTCTCAGACTATAGAAACACTAAAACATGATTTTTTTTGCTTCAAAAAAGAAATCATTGTATAAAACTTACATAAATAAAAAAAAGTATACATATTAGGTATCGCCGCATCCGTGACAACCTGGTCTATAAAAATATCACATGATCTAACCTGTCAGATGAATGTTGTAAATAACAAAAAATAAAAACGGTGCCAAAACAGCTATTTCTTGTTATCTTGCCTCACAAAAAGTGTAATATAGAGCAACCAAAAATAATATGTACCCTAAACTAGTACCAACAATACTGCCACCCTATCCCCTAGTTTCTAAAATGGGGCCACTTTTTTGGAGTTTCTACTCTAGGGGTGCATCAGGGGGGCTTCATATGGGACATGGTGTCAAAAAAAACAGTCCAGCAAAATCTGCCTTCCAAAAACCATATAGCATTCCTTTCCTTCTGCGCCCTGCCGTGTGCCCGTACAGTAGTTTACGACCACATATGGGGTGTTTCTATAAACTACAGAATCTGGGCCATAAATATTGAGTTTGGTTTGGCTGTTAACCCTTGCTTTGTAACTGGAAAAAAATTAGTAAAATGGAAAATCTGCCAAAAAAGTGAAATTTTGAAATTGTATCTCTATTTCCCATTAATTCTTGTGGAACACCTAAAGGGTTAACAAAGTTTGTAAAATCAGTTTTGAATACCTTGAGGGGGGTAGTTTATAGAATGGGGTCATTTTTGGGTGGTTTCTATTATGTAAACCTCGCAAAGTGACTTCAAACCTGAACTGGTCCCTAAAAATTGGGTTTTTGAAAATTTCTGAAAAATTTCAAGATTTGCTTCTAAACTTCTAAGCCTTGTAACATCCCCAAAAAATAAAATATCATTCCCAAAATGATACAAACAAGAAGTAGACATATGGGGAATGTAAAGTAATAACTATTTTTGGAGGTATTACTATCTATTATAGAAGTAGAGAAATTAAAACTTGGAAATTTGCAATTTTTTACTTCATTTTTGGTAAATTTGGTATTTGTTTATAAATAAAAATGATTTTTTTTACTTCATTTTACCAGTGTCATGAAGTACAATATGTGACGAAAAAACAATCTCAGAATGGCCTGGATAAGTCAAAGCGTTTTAAAGTTATCAGCACTTAAAGTGACACTGGTCACATTTGCAAAAAATGGCCAAGTCCGTAAGGTGAAATAGGGCCGAGTCCTTAAGGGGTTAAGACCAATAGAAGAGTATATGTCACTTTATATGCTCTAATGGCCTGTCAGTGTCCCTTTAAACTCCTTTACTGTATTTGCAGCTACCACTTCTGCAGGAAGGCTATTCCATGCATCCACTACTAAAGAAACATAGAAATATGTTTGTATATGTTGATATTGCATATGCATCTAGGAAAAACCCAAGAGCAGAATATAAACCCAAGAGCAGAATAAACACAAGAGCAGAATATAAAATCAGTGATACAGTCCTAACCTCAGTATCTGAGGAAAGGGATTTAGGGGTCATTATTTCAGAAGACTTAAAGGTAGGCAGACCATGTCATAGAGCAGCAGGAAATGCTAGCAGAATGCTTGGGTGTATAGGGAGAGGCATTATCAGTAGACAGAGGGAGGTGCTCATGCCGCTCTACAGAGCACTAGTGAGACCTCATTTGGAGTATTGTGCGCAGTACTGGAGACCATATCTCCAGAAGGATATTGATACTTTGGAGAGAGTTCAGAGAAGAGCTACTAAACTAGTACATGGATTGCAGGATAAAACTTACCAGGAAAGATTAAAGGACCTTAACATGTATAGCTTGGAAGAAAGACGAGACAGAGGGGATATGATAGAAACTTTTAAATACATAAAGGGAATCAACAAGGTAAAAGAGGAGAGAATATTTAAAAGAAGAAAAACTGCTACAAGAGGACATAGTTTTAAATTAGAGGGGCAAATGTTTAAAAGTAATATCAGGAAGTATTACTTTACTGAGAGAGTAGTGGATGCATGGAATAGCCTTCCTGCAGAAGTGGTAGCTGTAAATACAGTGAAGGAGTTTAAGCATGCATGGGATAGGCAGAAGGCCATCCTTCATATAAGATGGGGCCAGGGGCTATTCATAGTATTCAGTATATTGGGCAGACTAGATGGGCCAAATGGTTCTTATCTGCTGACACATTCTATGTTTCTATGAAAAGCATTTTATGGTTGTGATTTGCTCAGACAGAGAAGCTTGTGCAAAGAGTCTTTTATCTACTCTTTCACTGAACTTTGAGCTAAACTTGTTTTTAGCAAATGAACAAAAGTCTACTCCTAGATGAAAATATCCACTTGCACAAGAATAAAACTAGGTGAAAGGGGCACAGGGAATGAAGTATGGCATCATGTGATAGCAAGAAGAGTCAAATAGATTTAGATTTTTCAGAAATGTTAAGAATTGTTGAATAAAATCATATCCACATTTCCTAGATTGTATCTAGACAGATGTGCTCTGGTAGATATATGTTATAAAAAGAAGCCCAACATTTCTAGTGAAAGCAGCTGTTGCATTACCCCAGAGTAGGCTACCTGAAAAGTTGTTTCTTGTTATTTAAATATGATTTAAAGTTCTGATATATTGTATAATCCATATAGTTTAGCCCTGACTTTGTAGAAAGCTAGGAGATGGACCTAGGTCCACCCCTAGTTTAGTGTGGTGAATCTCATATAATTTTAGCTAAGTTAGAGAGAGGACCTACTGTACATGTGCTCACTTCTCAGAGAAACTAGGCCTGAGTCCCTGAGAATCATTATCTCTGAAATATTTGCATCGAGAAAGCCATCTTTACTTAAAGTACTCCAGGTAGAGTAAAAGAACTAGACGGTCCAAAATCTGCATGGTTGAGCATTGGATTCAGTCAGGAAGGTAATCGCTTTTTAAGACTAGAGACTTTACTGCAGTGAGAGGGACATTGGTAATACATCCTTCCACAGTGTGACAAGGTCCTGGCCAGCTGTAATGTATATATAATATTATTACCAGCCTTAGATTCTGCAGAGAGAGACTTTGGAAAGATAAAGGGAAAATTTACTACACAACATCTACATCTCCTGCCTTGCAATCCTGCAACACTCATAACACCAAGGGCACCCCAACTACAATCGGACAGGTGCCCAAACATCTAGGTGTGCCCAGGGGAAGAAAAGGTGTGCCCTCATGTTACTGCTTGGCGTAAGGATGGGCTTACTCTCCTAAACTTAAAGGGGTTGTGCAGTGCTAAAATATTGATGACCGATCAGCTGTTTGAAGGGGTAGCGGATCTCGTGCAAGTGCTGCTTCCACTTCAAAGTTATCTGTGTGTTGTCCTGCTTGTATAGGCAGTACAGTGCAATTACAACTGCTTGTCCTATGTAAGTGAATGTGACGAGAAGTTGCAATTACACTGTGCTGGCACTACAAAGGCGAGAGAGCACAGGTAATTTTGAAGTGGAAGCAGCACTTGCATGAGAACCGCTACACATTCAAACAGCTGATTGGCAGGGGTGTCAGGAGTTGGATCCCCGCCGATCTGACGTTGATGACCTCTCCCGAGGAAAGGTCATCAATAGTTTAGCACTGCACAAACCCTTTAACATTGAACTACATGCCACATTTTGCAGTGCACAAACTCCTATCTGCAATTTGGATTGGCTGCATAGTGTTGGTACCTAGCTTTTACAGTACCATTTTCATTTAACCCTTTAAAGTAGTAGTTTGATTTCAGAAAATAATGCATCACATAGGTACACAGATACCGTTACGATGCAGTTATCTGAGATCTCTTCTAATGAACTGTGCACATCAACACATGACCAGAACAATTTTAACCTCTTAAGGATCCAGCCAATTTTCATTTTTTTTCCTCTTTTGTTTTTTACTTCCCTGCCTTCCTAGAGCCATAATTTTTTTTTATATTTGTTCACATATCTGTATGAGGGCTTGTTTTTCCTGGGAGAAGTGGTACTTTCAAATGGCATCATGTAATATTTCATACATTGTATTGGGAATCTGGAAAAAAGATCAATAATGGGTTGGAATGTGAAAGAAAAATGCAATTCTGCCATTGTTTTAAGAGCTTCATATTCACAGCACTCACTAGACAGTAAAAAATACACTACCTTTTATTCTGAGGGTCAATATGATTACAGTAATAGCTTACGTTTTAATGCTTTTAAAAGCAACACCATATTCTGACGCCATGACATCAATTTTTCTGTCTATGTAACTGTGTGAAGGCAACTTTTTGGTGAGGAAATATGTACTTTTTAATTGATACCATTTTGGGTTATGGATGACTTTTTGATGACTTTTCATTAAGTCATTTTGATTTCTTTTTCTGTTATGGAGGCCACCGTTCAGGATAAATACGTTTATATATAGTTTTCGGACGCCACAAGCCCAATTATTTTTTTATATGTAAAATGGAGAACAGGGGTGTTTTGAATTTAACATTTAAAAAAAAATAAAAAATTCTACTTCTTTTAATTTTTAGTGGGGGGCTTTAGAAAACGATCATTCAATAACTTATATACCATAAACTGCAACAATTTGACATAGCAGTTTATGAGAAAATTGATCTGTTCCTATTACGCCCTACCACAGACAGGACTTAATAGGAACTTAGCTATGGCAGGCTTGGGAGCCTTCACAAAAATCCTCAGTTTTGGTAGCGCATTCCCCTGTGAAAACAGGGATGTGCTGCCAACAAACAACTGTATGAAACTGTATGGGGACAAATGATTATAGTAACCATCATACAGCAGTGATCATTGCTGCACATAAATTACACGGTCACTGCCAACCCTAAGGGCCTATGTAAAAGGCCCTTGGGATAAGATTGTATGTTCCTCCATTGAACACAGCACTACATATAAATGTATGTGGTGCAGACAAAGGTCACTGTATAATTTGTCATAGAAAGCCCTTGACAAGATACATAAACTGGCTATGTATGGGTGTATGTTAAGGACGCAAATACTTGTTTGACAACATAGCACTGAACGTTAAGCTATAATAAATGGTTAAAACAACATGTATTAGAAAAGAAGTTCTGACCAATAATGAAGGACGAGTCTAACCAGTCTTGTTTCAAGAGTGGTGGGTTAGTAAACTATTGTCTACATAGCAAAGATCAATAGAAGATATGGAAAAATGTGGACAGTTCAACAACCATTCCCTCTAATGAGCATTTTATATTGATTTGTCTGACAGTGAAGTTTATACAAGAAGAGATTTTCAAAAACTAGTATTAAGACAACCTGTGTTAAGGTGTGTAGCGATGTTGCATGCTGCTGGTGCCCATACCTTTTATACTGCCTCACAGCCACCTGTAAAAGTTTGAGATATTGTGACCAAGCCAATACTAATCAACAGGGATGATGTGCCTTCTTGACCAGGCTAGAGATGTTGGTTGACCAGGACAGATTCTCAAAGATGTAGATCCCAGGAACCTAAATCTGGAAACCTGTTCAACAGCCGTGCCATTTATGTGGATGGGGTCATGGGTGTCTCTCTTCTCCTGCCTGAAGTCCACAATGAGCTCTTTTGTTTCACTGGTATTCAGGAGCAGGTTATTGTCAGCGCACCACACAGCTAGGTGCTTTACCTCTTCCCTATAGTCAGACTCATTGTTGTCAGTGATAAGACCAATCACCGTGGTGTCATCTGCAAACTTAATGATGGAATTGGATCCATGCCTAGGCCTGCAGTCATAGGTGAGAAGGGAGTAGAAGAATGGGCTCAGCACACAGCCCTGTGGAGTGCCAGTGGTGAGTATGATGGTGGTGGAGCAGTTATTTCCTGTCCTAACATGCTGGGGTCTGTTGGTCAAAAAAGTCCATGATCCAGTTATAGATAGGGCTGCTGATTCCAAGATCCACAAGTTTAGTGATCAACTTGGAGGGAATGACTGTACTGAATGCTGAGCTGAAATCAACAAACAGCATTCTTGCATAAGTATTCTTGTTATCCAGGTGTGAGAGTACACAGTGAAGCGCTGTCGATACAGCATCCGATAGGCAAATTGGTGAGGATCCAGTGTGGGGGGCAAGCACAACTTTAGGTGTGCCAGGACCAGTCGCTCAAAGCACTTTATAAAGCATGAGTTCTAAAGGGCGATAGTGTTCAGGCACATTGGTGATGAGTGTTTCGGCACTGGCACAATAGAGGTGGTACTACTGCCTGGACAAGCGACCGGTTGAAGATGTCAGTAAAGACCCCTGCAAGCTGCTCAGCACATGCTCGAAGCCTACGTCTAGGAATGCCGTCAAGGCCAGCAGCCTTGTGAGCGTTGATACTGCTCAGTGCGTTATGGACATCTATGATGGTGAGAGTGAGGGTATGGCAGTCATCAGAGGGTAGGGTTTTTGCAAACTTTTCCTTATATAAATACAGTGAAGGAGTTTAAGCATGCATGGGATAGGCATAAGGCCATCCTTCATATAAGATAGGGCCAAGGGCTATTCATAGTATTCAGTATATTGGGCAGACTAGATGGGCCAAATGGTTCTTATCTGCCGACACATTCTATGTTTCTATGTTGTCCTTGTCAAAAACGAGTGGAGCTCATTGAGGGAGGACACAGTCATGGCCGTCTGTGTGGAATTGCTGAGATTATAGTCAGAGATGGCCTGAATGCCTAGCCACATGAGTCGCGGGTCAAAGTTGACAAAGTTTTCCTCCACCTTCAGCTTGTAGCTGTGCTTGGCCTTCTTGATGCCCCTCTTCAGGTCTGCCCTGGTTGTACTGTAGGCCTGAGTGTCACCTGATCTGAAGGCAATGTTACGTGCCTTTAGTAGATGCCGCACTTCCTTGTTCATCCAAGGTTTCTGATGTGGGTACATTGTGATCTGCGTTTCTGTGGTAACATTGTCAATTGTGGTGTTGATGTATTCCAGTACTGAGTACGTGTAAGAGTCGATGTTAGTGTGAGAACCACAGGTGGCCTGAGAGGCAAACATGCTCCAGTCCGTGTCTTCAAACCTGTCCTGGAGTACAGAATCTACCCCCGCTGGCCACACTTTGATTGTCTTCACTGATGGTTTCACACGATTGATAAGCGGCAAGTACTTGGGGGTGGGAAACAAATAAAGGTGATCAGACTATCACAAGTGGGGGACGGGCGTTACCTTGTAGGCTCCAACAATGTTTGTATAGAACAACCAGGAAGCCCCAAAAATTAACATATCTGCCAAATTGGCACCCTGATGGGTTAGACTTATCACAAAAAAGCCTATGGTATAATAACTTAAATAAATACCTGTAAAGCAATACCAAACTGCTTGCAAATCAAATACAAAACTTTATTACAGAATTAAATACATGATTAAAAGACATCAGTACAGGGAAAGGCAACATCATCTGGAGGAAGACACAGTAGATACAAAGTTCAAAAATTGTCCATATTGATATACAAAACCAAATCAAATAAAGTGCAAGTGCATTGGTGTATCAAATACATATAAGGGACAAAGAACAGTTACCCATGCTGTGTCTCCACCAGGATGGCGCCAGCCCCGACGCGCGTTTCGGCGAACCTTCATCTGAGGGTGGCATCATCACTGAGGGGCACAGTTCAAATACCCAAAGAAACCAATCACTTATATATTAAGCACCTGTGAGGAGATGTGGCCACACTGTTTCGGCGCTCAATATCATTAGAAGTCACGTGATGGTGTGTGTCACGTGTTATCATCACGTCACCACACCACCAATCACATAACGATGACACGGGACTGGAGTCGTGACATAATTATTGTATTTGCATGATTGATTATACTAGATGCGAATTCCGGCCAACAGAAAGAGTGGAGAGGTAATAATGAAGAAAAAAGTTGTGCGCCCTCTTACGCAAATCTGTTCCTGGGGTTGTGGGAGAGAGACCATTTCCTGTAAGACCAATACACATCAATGGACCGCGCCACTTTGTGGGCGCGGTACATCGATGATGTCTTTATGATCTGGCAGGGCAATTCTGTTGAACTATAAGATTTTTTTTACTATGTTGTATCAGAACTCCAAAAATATCAAGTTGACATATAAATGTGATAAAAACAGTATTGAATTCCTGGATGTTCAGTTGATGAGAGGACCTGATGGCTCTAGTGTAACTAACGTTTTTTGGAAACCGACGTCTGTTAATGCCCTTTTTACATGCATCTTCATCTCATCCCCCACAGATGATCAATTTGATCCCGATAGGTTAATTCTTACGAATTCGTAGGATATGCTCAACGGACCAGAAGTTTGAACAACAATCTGATGACTTGAAGTAAAGATTTACGAATCGTGGATATAGTCAACGTTCCATCAAGAACGCGTACAGAAGAGCAAAATCCTGTTCTCGTCATGATCTTCTCTTTTCCGAGAAACAAAGGGTAATGGATAACAAAGTGAGATTCATTACAGGGTATCATGCTAGGTGGTCTGAGATGAAAGACATTCTGAAAAAGTTTTGGCCTGTTCTCTTGACAGATCCAATTCTTGCCAAATATCTTGCCTCGGGTCCATCTATAACAGCCAGAAGGTCAAGAAATCTGAGAGATCATCTGGTTCGCAGTCATTTTATGAAACAGATTCCTCCTATCTTTCCAGGGATAGGTAAACCAAAATGGGGCTTTGTTCCATGTGGGAAATGCATTTCATGCCCAAACATGGAAAGAGCTACTTCCTTTCATGATTCAGCAGAAAAGAAAATATTTAAGATAACACACTGTCTGACCTGTTCAAGTACAGCGGTTATCTATTATGCTACATGTCCCTGCCCCAGAATGTATGTGGGTCTTACGACTAGGGAACTAAAGGTCAGGGTACGCGAACATGTCAGGGACATAATGTCAGCAACTGATGAAAGGGATATAACAAACTTAAAACCTGTTGCTAAACACTTTAAATTTCATCATGCCTGTGGCCATAAGGTTTTGAAAGTTTGAGCCATCGATTGTGTGCTAAGGAATGTTCGTGGTGGTATCTCAAAAAGGTTGGCACAATTGGAATGTAAATGGATCTGGAAACTTAACACATTGCGCCCAAATGGATTAAATTAATCTACAGGCTTCTCCTCGTTCTTATAGGTTGTTCCTGTGCGTGTTCTTTTGACTTCCCCGGGTCTCCATTTTCCACATGGTTTAAATCATTTTAATGTATTTTAATTACTCCAGTATTTTTGGGTCATTTTTTGTGGGATTTATGTTATCTTACCACTTTGAATTTGCACCATGGAGGTGGAGTATGGTTTTGAGGTATAGAAGTGGGGTGGGGAGGGAGTCAAAAGATTAAGGGATTATGATTTTGAGGTATGGGTTATTATTGTATATTTTTTCACATATTGTAATTGTGTTTTTTCAATTATGTAGAATATTTATTGAATCACTTTTGCACAATCATTTCACATTTACTTTATTTTGATTGATGTTCGTCATCATACATTTCACATTTTCAAATATTATTTTATTAGCACATTCACATTCGCTATTATTCATTATCATGATTCTTTCATTGTAATTCATTTAAACTTGGCATTTATTTATTATAACCATGGATCTCATTTAATTATAAACATATATTTCTATTTATTTTGTACCTTTTGATGCATGTACTAATCATGATGGTTCTTTTCCCCATTTTAGTTCTGTGAAGGACTCCTCCCCCTCTTCTTCCATTTTCTTCTTGATTCTTACCTCTTCACTCTTTCTGTTGGCCAGAATTCGCATCTAGTATAATCAATCATGCAAATACAATAATTATGACTGATACCATTTGTTTGGATCTAACTGCCAGGCCTGAGCAGGCGCATTTATGCCTTTGATGCCGCCGCCCCCAGATCTCGCGATGTGTACGTCGCGACTCCAGTCCTGCGTCATCGCTATGTGATTGACGGTGTGGTCACGTGATGATATCACGTGACATGCGCCATCACGTGACTTCTAATGATATCGAGCGCCGAAACAGCGCGGCCACAGGTGCTTAAAGGGAACCTGTCACCTGGATTTTGTGATTAGAGCGGAGGATATGGGCTGCTAGATCGCCGCTAGCACATCCACAATATCCAGTCCCCATAGCTCTGTGTGCTTTTATTGTGTCAATAAAACGATTTGATAGATATGCAAATTAACCTGAGATGAGTCCTGTCCCTGAGATGAGTCCAGCGTGAATGAGCCCAGCACCGCCCCGCATCCTCCGAATCTCCTCCTTGCTCCCCGACAACACAAAGCTAGAGCGCCTTAATCTCGCGATGCGCGAGCTAGCGCATGCGCAGTGTCAGCATAGTGTTCCTTCCCTGTGCTGGCATCAGCCTCGGAATGAACTGCGCATGCACTGGCTCGTACATCGCGAGATTACGGCGCTCTAGCTTTGTGAGGTCAGGGAGCAAGGAGGAGATTCGGAGGATGCAGGGCGGTGCTGGGCTCCTTTTTTTTTTTTGTGATTGGTTTCTTTGGGTATTTAAACTGTGTCCCTCAGTGATGACGCCACCCCCAGACGAAGGTTCGCCGAAACGCGCGTCGGGGCTGGCGCCATCACTGAGGGACACAGCATGGGTGACTGTTCTTTCTCCCTTATATGTATTTGATACACCAATGCACTTGCACTTTATTTGATTTGATTTTTTATATCAATATGGACAATTTTTTTACTTTGTATCTGCTGTGTCTTCCTCCAGATGATGTCGCCTTTCCCTGTACTGATGTCTTTTAGTCATGTATTTAATTCTGTAATAATGTTTTTATAGACATGGGCCAGGGTTTTATCCACTCTGGTATGGCAGGAGACATGTTGATGAAATTTAGGTAGCACTGACTTTAGGTTGGAGTGGTTAAAGTCACCCGCTACAATAAATGCAGCCACAGGGTGTGCAGATTGTTGTTTGCTGATGAACACATGAAGCTCGCTCATAGCAAGCTTGGCATTAGCATCCGGTGGGATATTTGCAGCTGTTATTATAGTGGAGGTGAATTCCCTCGGCAGATATAACGGTCTGCACTTAACCATGAGATATTCTAGGTCAGCTGAGCAATGTTTTCCAACAATGACAGAGTTCGTACACCAAGCCTTGTTAAGATAAATGCACAGTCCTCCGCCTCTTGTCTTACCGGAATCATCTGCTATTCTGTCGGCCCAGACAGTATGGCATCCAACCAGCTCGACAGCACTGGCAGATATTCCGCTATGTAGCAATGTTTCCGTGAGTATCATGACATTACACTCCATAAGTATCCTGTTGTCAGTGATCCATAGTCGTAACTCATCCATTTTGTTCACCAGGGACCGCACATTAGCAAGGAAAATGCTGGGTAAAGAAAGCCGATACGGTGTTAGCCTTAGCTTAGCTGTTAGCCCGCCGCGCTTCCCTCGCCTTTGTTTGTGGTCCCTGCGCCGTTTTCGAGCACTTCCGGTCGGCCGAGTAGCCTGCGAAGCGTCGGGTGTTCTTCTTAATTCAGGGTGTTCTTCTTAATTCTTAAGTCGAAGGTTGCTGATAAAACAGTCGGAGCTGTGTAATCCTATATCCTAAATCTCTTGTTGGGTGTAGGATGTAAAAGTGAAGCCCGAAATGAGCAAAAATAACACTGCTAACTTGCAAAATCTGAGGAGACACTGGGCCTCGTGTGGTGCACGCGCCGCCATCTTAGATCTTGAACTTGAGGCACAAGAAGAAGGAGCACATGGACTTTGCTTCCTTCCCCTCTGAAACTCCAGTCTAGTGGGATGACATCTTCACTGAGCACTGGGTTTCCAAGGTAACCCAATATGCAGGATGAGTAGCAAGACTGCGCACATTGCTGGATCTAGATCAGGTGAGTAACACCTAATATATCCCACCCAGTGACAAGTGTCATTGTAAATACATACTGTTATTCACGCCCCCTGTGAGTGAATTTAATCTTATGTTGAATATTATTGGCTTTCAGTTAATTGTTACATATGTTGCGAGACCTAATCCATTGTTTGCTGGGGTGGGCAAAGGGCATATTTACTAGCATGCTGACCTGAGATACCTAGGGATGATGATCTGAGATGTTTTTGTTCTTCATGCACACTACACTGATTTCATTTTATGCACACCGTATGCTATATCTACCATATTTACAGACCTAAATATTGTAACTTTTAGTAAAGCATATGTTTATAGTGCAGTACAGCATTATTTGGGGAAGATCAATGCAATAATGTCCATTTTGTGCCACAATTGCTTAAAAAGACCCTGAAACATATACAAAGTGCATACCAAATAGTAAGTGATTTGACACATACCATCAAATCAATTCAACACTGTTATGGTCAGGACATAAAATAAATAATAAAAACAAGAAAAAAAGTCATCCTCTAACCCTCTGACTAAAAACCACACATAAGACCTCCAAAAAAAATGTAGATTTGAACTTTTTTTGGGCCTCAACAAATTCATAAGAAAACTAACCATAAAGAGACATTTCAAAATCGCAGTAAAGGAAACACTTACGGCACATACAGATGACAAAGAGTCAGACACTCCTATTAGTCTGCCATCTGGTTTGAAACCAGCATCTAACTTTTACTCTGTTCATCACAAGGGAAACTTTATCGATACATTCTATACTATGGTATCAGATGAGTTCCGACAAATAAGCGTAGGCTTTACTCAGAAACACAACCTCAGACCTAATGAAAAATCAGCTTTAAAAAACCTCCAAACCAATAGTGATATAGTGATACGTTAGGCCTCATGCACATGGCCGTTGTTTGGGTCCGCATCCGAGCCGCCGTTTTGGTGGCTCGGATGCGGAGCCATTCACTTCAATAGGGCCGTAAAAGATGCGGACAGCACTCCATGTGCTGTCCGCATCCATTCCTCCGTTCCGTGGCCCTGCAAAAAAAAAATAGAACATGTCCTATTCTTGTCCGTTTTGCGGACAAGAATAGGCATTTCTACAATGGGCCGCCCGTTCCGTTCCAAATTTCGTTTTGCGGACCGCAAAAAATGGCACGGTCGTGTGCATGAGGCCTAATGCTGATAAAGGGGGCGGCATTGTTATACAAAGTAAACCAGACTATATCAAAGAGGCACTAAGGATCCTCTCAGACACCGAATATTATATATGGCTTGAAAGTGACCCCTCACAACGGGACAGAGAGGAGTTCCAAACACTAATCAAGTCAGCAGACAAGATATTGGATAAAAAAGAAAAAGAATACCTATTGGCCACCTTTTACAATCTCCCCAAAATACACAAGAGCCTAAATAATCCTCCAGGTAGACCCATCATCTCCGGGGTATTATCTCTCAATAGAAATCTCTCCCACTATATCGATATTTTTCTACAAAAATATGTAACGAACCTTGAGTCATATATCAAGGATTCGACCTCGCTCATAATGGAACAGAGAAACATTAAATGGGATGACACATACTATTGGCTGACTTTAGATGTCTCGGCCCTGTATTCCAATATTTCACATAAACTTGGAATAAAATGCATATCAGATTTTTTGACCAAAGACCCATCCATGCCAGTACAACAAAAATAATTAATTCTCAAAGGCATTGAATTCATATTAACACATAATACATTCCAATTCCAAGACCATATATACAGGCAAATACGGGGTACTGCAACGCTCTTCGCACCAAGTTTTGCCAACCTAAATATGGGTTTGTTTGAGAAAGCACACATTTATCATACAAATTACTGGACGGATAACATTATTTTCTTCAAAAGATACATAGATGACCTGATTATCATCTGGAAAGGGGACATTACTACTATTGAAGAATTCATCGTGCATATAAATAACAACGAATGGGGAATTTCCTTCACAGGATCTTACCACAAAACAAGAACCGAATACCTAGATCTGGAGATCTATACCCAAGAAAACGAAATCCTCACGCAGACCTTTTTTTAAAAGGTAGATAGCAATAGCTATCTTGACTTCAAAAGTAGCCACTACAAAAAGTGGAAACATAATATTCCATACAGCCAATACAAGAGAAATCAGACAGAACTGTACCCTTGAGGAGGACTTTGAAAAACAAAGTAAGATCCTATCCTCCAGGTTCATCAAAAAAGGATATCCCAATGAAATCATTACCGAAGCAAAGAGACGAGCATCTACATTCACTCAATCAGAATGTCTGCTGCCAAAAACAAAAACTTCCACTGAAAAGGACAAGTACTCATTTAATTTCATCACTACCCACAGCCAGAATCATAATCTAATCAAATCAATTTTAAACAAACATTGGCATCTTTTGAAAAAAGACCCGGTTTTAAGCCAAATCATTCCTAAAACACCCTGTCTTACTTATAGGAGAGCACGCACCCTCAAAAATATTTTAGCACCAAGTACTAAATGCGGCCAACCCAGATGTTTGTGTCGCAAGATCATCTGCCAAAAAACCCACTTCAAAAGTAAAAGAGATGATGAATTGTTTCAAATAACAGGCATCCTAGATTGCAGCTCTACTAAAGTAATTTATATCATAGAATGCCCGTGCGGTCTGCAATACGTAGGACGTACGATACAAACCCTTCGCAACAGACTGAACAAGCATAGGTCAAATACCAAAAAGAAATTCCAGAAGCACAGTATATCCAGACATGCGGCTAATCGCTTGTTCACACGACCGTGTGCAGCCGTGCAATGCACGTGCACCAACTGTGGGCCAGCCGCATGTGGATAGCGGACCCATTCACTTGAATGGGTCCGCGATCCTTCCGTTCCACAAAAAGATAGAACTTGCCCTATCTTTTTGCAGTGCGGAGGCACGGAACGGAACCCCAGGAAGCACTCCGTAGTGCTTCCCTGGTGTTCCGTTCTGTGCTTCCGTTCCGCATCTCCGGATTTGCGGTTCCATTGAAGTGAATTGGTCCGCATCCGTTATGAGGAATGCACACAGAACGGTGCCCGTGTATTGCGGATCCGCAAATGCGGTCCACAATACGGCAACGGGCAGCACATATTCATGTGATTGAGCCCTAAAGCCTCTTTCACATGGGCGTCGCGTGTGAGGGCCGGATAGGATGCGGGTGCGTCGTGGGAAAATGCACGATTTTTCCACGCGAGTGCAAAGCGTTTTAATGCGTTTTGCATGCGTACCCAGACCCGGACTTCTTCACAGAAGTTCGGGTTTGGGATCGGTGTTCTGTAGATTTTATTATTTTCCATTATTACATGGTTATAAGGGAAAATAATAGCATTCTTAATACAGAATGCTTAGTAAAATAGGGATGGAGGGGTTAAAAATAATAAACAAATTTAACTCACCCCATCCACTTGGTTGCGTAGTGGATCTCCGCTTCTTCCTTCAGGACCTGGCTTTGATGACTCAGTGACGTCATCAAAAGGTCCTTTAGCCAGGTCCTGAAGAAAGAGGAGATCCACTACGCGACCAAGTGGATGGGGTGAGTTAAATTTGTTTATTATTTTTAACCCCTCCATCCCGAATTTACTTTGCATTCTGTATTAACAATGCTATTATTTTCCCTTATAACCATGTTATAAGGGAAAATAATAATGATCGGGTCCCCATCCCGATCGACTCCTTAGCAACCATGCGTGAAAATCGTACCACATCCGCACTTGCTTGCGATTTTCACCCAGCCCCATTCACTTCTATGGGGCATGTGTTGCGTGAAAAATGCACAATATAGAGCTTGCTGCGATTTTCACGCAACGCACAAGTGATGCATGAAAATCACCGCTCATGTGCACAGCCCCTTAGAAATAAATGGGTCCGGATTCAGTGCGGGTGCAATGCGTTCACCTCACGCATTGCACCTGCGCGGAAAACTCGCCCGTGTGAAAGAGGCCTAAGTATCACGGGGGAGTTTTTTCTGGTTTTGAAATTACCGCCATCGAACAGATACCTATTCAATTTTGAGGGTACTCTAAACCTTAATTTATGCAAGTACCTCTTGGGTCAGTAGTTTACAAATCTATACCCACACCTATCCATTCCCCTCCTATTTGGTGTCAATGTATATGCTTTTACTGCAAAAGAAATAAAAATATTGTTTTTATGGGAAGCTGGATTCCATCCTATTTCTTCTTTTTCCCCTTCTATTATATCATGCGATCGATTCTATTAATGCGATCGATTCTACAGTAGCTTCTGTTTCCTGAGAAGACGGGTCACATGGTCGCATCACGTGCGATCACATGACCTTTCCTCTTACTCTATGAGGCGTCCTGTTGCCTTGAAAGTTAGCCACGTGATCGCGATACTTGCGGTCATGTGGTCTATTCCTCAGTCTGGCCAGGCCACCTCCCATTCACTCCACACTTGCTTGTCACGTGACCCATGATGTTGCCCCATTAGGTCCATAAAAATGCAGTTCTATATGAAATTTTCCATGAAATACATAGATTTGTGGATTTCCGCATTGACCTTTGACTCGTATTGGAGCCATATTACTGAAGAAAACAGAGTACTACATATTACCCCCAAAGACAGCTATGTGCTCTAAACACACACGTGGCGTATCAATGGTGTTATATAGTTTTCTGTCCCCTTTCTGCTTGCACACATGGCCTAAGACTTTAATATCACTTTAAAATCTGAAAACTGCACCAAATGTCCCTGGACCTAAAGTGGTTGCATTTCCTTGTTCAAGTCAAGGTACACAGAATGCAGAGAGTCATAGTTTGCTTTTTTAGCCAAAGTTAGGGGTGGTTCTTAAAGGGTCATTGAGTTTTCAAAAAACTTTTGATACGTCATAGAGACATATCAGAAGTTTTGGTTGGTGGGGACTTGAGTTCTGAGAGCCCCACCAATTGCTAGAGTAGAGAGAAGAGCTTGCATATTGCGCTGAGACAGGCCCATAGACTTGAGCCCATGTCCTGCAGCAAGAAGAGAGCACGAGCGCTACTATTGCTTCTAGCAATCAGACACCCAATCATTATTATTATTTATTCGAAAGCGCCATTAATTCCATGGGGCTATACCTCTACATTGGTATGCAAGTGTTTGGGCACCCCTGGTCAAAACTGGACAGTGTTACAGGTGTAGCTTAATGTAAACTACAAAATTGCTGCAGCGTGCGATGCTTACCATTTTTTTAATGTTGGGAGGTATGACAATTCATTGTATACTTTCACTATCTAAACGCTGTTGCTTGTGAGGTCAGTTTTCTTTCCGGGGCACCAGTTTTAACACTGGGTGTCTCCCCAAGCCAGACAGAGAAACAATGGGGCAGACAGACTAATCCTATAGATGGCATAAACATGGGTTCTCACAGGGGCTCAGGCGGGGTGACAAATCTGGGGCAGGGATAGGCACTTTTGTCTACCTCTGTACCAACTATTCATTGGTGTAGCCCGTGACAAAATGTCATGCCTATCAGACCACACCCCCTATCCAGGGAAGCCACACCTCCTTTTTGAACTAGGTATAGGTAATTTCTGTAAACCTAGATGTTCCAAAATGTATCTGCACTCACATTAGTAAATGTGGGCTAATAAATGCGTCTTCTAACTGTCCAACTATGGATGCCACACAGGTTGACAATGTACACAACAGCTAAGGCCTCTTTTCCATGTCCATGATGCTATCCATGACAAGATGGTCACTGTTTCATCCGTGAAGGTCCGTTTTTTGCTCTCCGTGTATCATCCATATTCCACGGATACTGCTAGGCTAAAATGGTGAGTTTCAGAGCATCTCCTACCAACAGTCTGTGAAAACCCACTGAAAGAACACATTTTCACAAACCCATACACTTGAATGGGGATGTTTATTCGGTAACATGGACCAAAGTAACGCATGTCTCCATTATTTTTCTACTGACCCACAGCCAGTGGAAAAGCAACAATGTGTGAATAAACACATTAAAATCAATGGATATGTGTGCTGTCCGTGGAGAACCCTGACAGCGCATGTCTACTAACGAAAGACCTAGCCAGATACAACTGTTATATATGAATGAGCCCTAGATGAAAATATTCAACACAGCAGAACAGAAATGTATTTCACTGGAAAGTCTATTGGCCAAATTATAGTCCGGAGGCTACCTGCGCTCTTCCTGTGCCTCTCCTGCTCTTGATCCTATTGCCTGACCTCTGCTCCACTGCATCTAAAGGGCGGGATGGGAAAGAAATGACTTATTTGTATGGCTGTGTAATGGAGAACCCACATGGGTATGGACATAAGTATGTTTTATGTTTTTGTGTATATATAGTGCATTTGTATCTGTGTATACTTAGAATATACTGTAATTAATGATCACTAAGTTTCAAGGGGTCTTCCCACAATCAACATTTATCACCTATCCACAGTATAGGTAATAAATGTCTGAACACTGGGGTCCCACTGCTGAGACCCCCACCAATCAGTAGAAACATAGTCCTCATCACTACAGCAAACAAATGTGTTCAGTGATGAAAGCAGGTTTTGCCTTGGTAAACATGATGGACGCATCAGTGTGCAGAGCACCTACTGCCATCATGCATAGTGCGGAGACACACAGGACCGACACCAGGAGCCAGGGAGTGGGGCATCATTAGTTACCATGACTATTCCTATCTGGTATTCGTGGAAAAAAGGAACGGCCTTCAGTATGTTCATGACAAGATAATGTCCACCTACATGGACCTCCTAGGTACAGCAGCTAACAACCACTATGGCTGAACTACAGGTCCAAGATGAAAGAGCTTGGCATGGCGTACCACAGGAGAATATCTAGCATCTGTATGACCGTTACCATGCCAGAGTGGCAGTCTGTATCACAGCAAGGAGGGGTGCTACCCAGTAATAATGTGACCCTGCCTCAACATATACCCTGCTGCAGAACCCAAAATAAAGGGTGCTCCACCTTGGTTGTGTAATCATTGACCAAGCACCACTAGCAGTTTATACTTTGTCAATCTCAGCATCACAATAATTTTTCTAGAAGTTCTACTGTATTTTTCATTTTCACATTTTCATAGTGTATAAAGAGTGAAGAGAGATTTACTAGAACTGGTGTAAAGGAAAACTGGTTTAGTTGCCCATAGCAACCAATCAGATTCCACCATTCATTTAGCAAAGGAGCTCTAAAAAATGAAAGGTGGGATTTGATTGGTTGCTGTGCACAACCAAGCCAGGTTTCCTTTACACCAGTTTTGATAAACGATTAAATTTCCCTTTAGCCAAATGTGTAATAGGTTCTAGTCATTTTTGTTAGTCCCACTGCTGGGACTCCCAGTGATTGGTTTAATCTGCAGGGGAACCCATCAGTAAGCATTCAATTCCCCTGCATCTCAGGCACGGGGGAAATATTGCATTAAATGTTGACCATGGTAGATGTTTGTGATGTTTTTTATTGGCTAAATGGAAGGGGCGCTTAAAACATCTAGGTTTCATGGTCAGGCATGTTACTATTGAAATCAATATACTGCATATGTAATACACAAAGATGCTGGGTCCTCCAGACCCTGAGATGCTCTTTGCATCCACTCCTTTCTTGTTAGATGAGGGACTCCCTCTTACGGCGGTGGGAGTCTGAGAGAGAAGCAGGCTTCCAGATCTCAACACAGATGTGGTCATCTCTGAGCCCCTAAAATCTCATCCACTTTGCTAGTACTGCTACAGCAAATCTGCAGGGCACCTGTTACATGTGAACATACCCTAAATGGCTTTTTACAAATGCTACAGTAAGGCCTCATTCACATGTCCGTGTTTGTGGCATGTACGTGATGGCATGGTCCATCTTTCATCCATGACACTGTCCATGATCCGTGGTTCTGTGATTTTTGGTCCGTGTGTGATCCATGCTTCACAGACACTGCCAGGCTGAAAATTAGTTTCCAAAGCATCTTCTAGTAACTGTCCGTGAAATCCATCGACCAAAAGCAAGCCATATACTATTTACGTGAGGGACTCATAATCATGGACAAAAATAGGGCATGCTTCCATGGTGTCACCACAGACCCAAGGTCCGTGGTGAACCACTAATCTGTGAATACACTCATTGAAGTCAACATGTGAGCGGTCCATGCTTCCATGGTGTCACCACAGACCCAAGGTCCGTTCCCGAACAAAAACAGAACATGTCCTATCCTTGTCCGCAACTGCGGACAAGAAAAGGCATTTTCTATTATAGTGGCAGCGATGTGCGGTCCGCAAATTGCGGGACGCACATTGACGGTGTCTGTGTTTTGCGGATCTGCAATTTGCGGACCGCAAAACACCTACGGACGTGTGAATGGACCCTAAGGCCTCATGCACACAAACGCATTTTCATTCCATGTCCGTTCCGTTTTTTTGCAGACCGTATATGGAACCATTCATTTCAATGGATCCGCAAAGAAAAACCCAAAAAAAACGGAAGGTACTCTGTGTGCATTCCATTTCCGTTACGCAAAAAAACAGAACGTGTCCTATTATTGTCCACATTACTGACAAGAATAGGACTGTTCTATCAGGGGCCTGCTGTTCCGTTCTGCAAAATACGTGCAAAATTGTGCATGAGGCTTTATAGGTAGAGCCTTTTTTAGGCTAAATCTCATTGCAATATCGCATAACATAGATAGTGTATAATATACAATATCTGTGGAAGAAATATACTTTATATGTCATGTGTGAGTGTCACTTAGAAATCTGACTTTGTAGAATTTTTTGTAATCTTGATATCATCACAGGAAAATTGTGCGAGACACAGTATTGCTTGGCATGTGATAATCATGTATCATCTTTAGAAGTTGGTATCTAGCCTAAAGGCTATGGACACCTTTGGTACATTTTTAAGGGCACATGCACACGAACGTATTTTCTTTCCGTGTCCGTTCCATTTTATTGCGGACCGTATACGGAACCATTCATTTCAATGGGTCCGCAAAAAAAACGGAAGTTACTCCGTGTGCATTCCGTATGTCCGTATTTCTGTTCCACAAGAAAATAGAACATGTCCTATTATTGTCCGCATTACGGACAAGGATAGTACTGTTCTATGAAGGGCCACCTGCTCAGTTCCGCAAAATACGGAATGCACATGGACGTCAACCGTATTTTTTGCGGATCCGTTTTTTGCGGACCACAAAATACATACGGTCGTGTGCATGAGTCCTTAACAGGTGATATCATAAAAACTGAGCTTTCAGGATATCACAAGAGCTGCTGGAGAACGAGCCAGACAGACATTCTGTTTGACAGCGAGCGGCATCCTGCAGCCTCCTGTGTATTGGAATACGGTATATACAGGCTGCAGAACAAAACTGTTCAGATTTATTTTTTTACTAAAGACCAGTTACAGCGACATGAAGATTACAGCATTGCATCTAATGATCAAAACATAACAGTCATCCAAAAATTTGTATTAGTAGGTCATTAGCTGCAAGTGCCTTTTGCCATCACAGACCATAACACAAGCCACTTCTGACTGACTTAGGACCAGTCTGTGATTTTTTTATATTTTTTTTGCTCTTTTTTTTAGTACAGTCTGTAGTAACTGGGTTTTAGATATTAGAGTAAAGTTATGGTACATTTACACATAAAGGTTTTTTTATTCTCTTTTTAAATCCAAAACCAGCAGTTCCTTCAAAAAAAGAAAAGAAGTACTATCCGTCATTTCTACCTTTTCTGCTTTTATTATGCAGTCCTGATTCTGGCTTTAAATCACATCAAGCCTGCAGGTGTGAAGGGGCACTTACCTGGCTCCACTAGGAGGATCTTGGCTCCGCTGCTCCTGAAGCAGTGCAGGAATGAATGGGACCTGATGTTATTATTGAGGCAGGACAGTGCACAGCCCAACTTTGCCACCCCGATCCAGATCCAAATGTAAGCGGGGGCATTGCTCATGTATATGGCCACACAGTCCCCAGACTTGACCCCAGCATGCTTGCGCAGAGCCCGGGCTGCCTGGTTGCTGAGCCGGTCTATCTCGGAGTAAGTGTACACCTCCTCCTGGTAGATGACGAAGGGCTTGTCCGGAGACTTTTCTACCTGCTCCAAGAAGATGTCCACCACTGTGTGCGCCGGGGTCTTCGTCACCTGCTTTTTGCTTCTGATGCCAAAGCGCACCACAGTGATGAGGTGGGCAATGTCCTGAAAGATATATGGGAAGATGAAGCTTATGAGCAGGGGTAGAAGCAGCAGCCCGGGGAGGGCTGTGAAGAACACCGTGATCATCGTTGCTGGATCCGTGTCTAAAGTGTAAAGGGCACAGGAGGACTTAGGATCTGCACCTGCTCACAAGAGCATGAACCATTCTGGTGTGATCACCAGTGGCTGCTTTGTATACAGCTCTGCTGGGAGGAGAGGGGGTGTAGACTTCTGCAATGCTCTCCCACCCCCACATACAGGTACACAGGTGACAGCTCTGGAGGGGGAGTGGTTGGAACCGGTGCTCTGCCCTCCTAATCCACACACAGGTGTGGAAGTCAATAGCCCGCCAATTGCTGGGAACTAGATCTTAAACCCCTAATATCTTGTAACAGGCAGTCCTCAGCTCGTGTCAGCTTCTTGCGTAACCCAATGTCCTGAGGAAGACACATTTCCTGCAATGCCAATACCTTGTGCTCAAAAACCCCTTCTTGCAGCATCTTGCTGCTACTGACCTTGTGAGGGCAGATACTATTGGCATGTAGCTTTACAGTTGGCCCCCAGAATGAAATTTACTGTTTGGCCCCTAGGCATTCCAGTCCGACATTGGTGCCAAGTACATTGTCTCCATAAAAGAGAGGTTTGGCACACTACACAAATGTCATTTGGGGTGACCTTTGGGGCTGAACATCAATTCTGCCCGACGCTACCTACTGTCCAGGTGCTATGGATACTATTTGTGTCTTCTTTTATATTTTGTGTGTTTGCGCTTTTTTTTGAAGACTGCGAGAGAATTATATTAATTTCCCTTGAACATCTCAGTTTCTTTGAGAAATGGTGCACAGAGATCCAGCTGCTCTTCCCAGGAACTGGTCAGCACTCCTTCTACAACTGGAATCTTTTTCATATCTTAACCTGCACTACCATCTAGTGGCCAAAGAGTGCAACTATTTCCCATCATGACCGTATACTGATCATTGTGCTACATTCTGACTCGTGCTCATTAAAGGGAACCTGTCACCAGGATTTTGTGTATAGAGCTGAGAACATGGGTTGCTAGTTGGCCATTAGCACATCTGCAATACCCAGTCCCCATAGCTCTGTGTGCTTTTATTGTGTCAAAAAAACTATTTGATACATATGCAAATTAACCCGAGATGAGTCCTGTCCTGTAATTTGCATATATATCAAATCGGGTTTTTTACACAATAAAAACACACAGAGCTATGGGGACTGGATATTGCAGATGTGCTAGCGGCCATCTAGCAACCCATGTCCTCAGCTCTATACACAAAATCCCGGTGACAGGTTCCCTTTAAGGCCTGATGCACACTTTGGTGACTCAAGAGGTCTCCATCATCTTTATGTTGCACCTACAATGCCTTGCAAAAGTAGTCACCCCCCTTGACTTTTTTTTTCGTGTTTTGGTGTCTCACAACCTGGAATTAACATGGATTGTTTAAAGGATTTACATGATTTAATTTACAGAGCATGCCCACAACTTTGAAGATGTTTTTTTATTTTTATTGTGAAGCAAACAACAAATAGGACAAAATAACAGAAAAAGTCAATGTGCATGACTATTCATCCCCCCCTAAAGTCAATACTTTGTAGAGCCACCTTTTGCGGCAATCACAGCTCCAAGTCGCTTTGGATAAGTCTCTGTGAGCTTGCCACATCTTACCACTGGGATTTTTGCCCATTCCATTTTCGCTTGTGAACAGCAATCTTTAACTCTGACCACAGATTTTCTATTGGATTGAGATCTGGGCTGTGACTAGGCCATTCCAACACATTTACATGTTTCCTCTTAAACCACTCAAGTGTTTCTTTAGCAGTGTGTTTGGGGTCATTGTCCTGCTGGAAGGTGAACCTCCGTCCTAGCCTCAGATCACGCACAGAGTGGTACAGGTTTTGCTCAAGAATATCCCTGTATTTAGCACCATCCATCTTTGCCTCAACTCTGACCAGTTTCCCAGTCCCGGCTGCTGAAAAACATCCCCACAGCATGACGCTGCCACCACCATGTTTCACTGTGGGGATGGTGTTCTTTGGGTGATGCGATGTGTTGGGTTTGCACCAGTTTAATTTTAGTCTCATCAGACCAGAGCACCTTTCTCCATACATTTTGGGAGTCTCCCACATGTCTTTTCACAAACTCACAACTTCCTTTTTGTTTTTAGCTGAAAGTAATGGCTTTCTTCTGGCCACTCTGCCATAAAGCCCAACTCTATGGAGCGTACGGCTTATTGTCGTCCTATGTACAGATACTCCAGTCTCTGCTCTGGAACTCTGCAGCTCCTCCAGGGTTACATTAGGTCTCTGTGCTGCCTCTTTGATTAATGCCCTCCCTGCCTGGTCTATGAGTTTTGGTGGGCGGCCGTGCAGTGTACTCAAGTTGTGTGTAATAGGTGTTTCTGGGGGTAGTAGTGCAATATACACTAACCTGGTACAGCTGACTCTCTGCAAGGGCAGGTATAGGTAGGAATAGTTCGTGACGCCAGTGCCAAGTAAACGGTGGCACGCCGTTTGCGGATGCAGGAATAAATTGAGGAAACGTAGTATTAAAACAGCACTCCAACTTTAGTAGTTTTCCAGCAGAGACAATAGTGGAATCGCAGTTCCTCAGCATACAGTCGATTTTGCAATTCGGTCGATGCAGGCAATTCAGTTACAGCAAGGTAATTACAGAGTGTTGAACACAGGACTTGCAGCACAGGAGCTAGCACTCTAATTCTGTCTGATCCTGGAATATAGCATATCTTCACCAAGGCCCATTAACCTAGTTCTGGCTTTATATCCTTGGCTATAGCTTTAATCAGTACCTCCTCTGTCTTTCTGAGTACCTCTTGCTTTCCTGATCTTTGCCTCTGTCTCTCTCAGCTTCTGGAAACTTCCTCAGGCTCTAGAAACTTCTGAGCTGTGGTCTAGACTGACTTCTGCACTCCACACTAGATCAGGTTACACTGACTTTCCCTTCCTTGTCTGGCCCTTATATAAACTAGGGCTCCCTAGCTCCCTCTAATGCCTAAGAGCTGGAATGACACCCCTAGCCGGCCTGTACTTGCAAGTTTCATAGCAACAGGGAAATACATGCATTACATTACATGACATTTTATAAAACTGACATAACAACTTCCCCATAATTAGGAGGGACGACAGCACACCAAGTGACCTTTGGTAGTGACGGGTATTACAGTTCCCGTACACTACATACCCCACTGCTTTAAGCTGAGTACGACCTCGTACTCCATCATGGGTCGCCCAACTGGAATCTCTACCTGAAATAGAAAATAGAGACATGCAGGCATACATACATGTAATTCATCTGCATTTACATTTGCATCAGGTCCAATTGGCAAAGGTGCAGGGTAGTGACAAGGGGCGTCGTTCTCTTCTCCTCAGGATAGTGAATGGAACGGGGGCGCTGACCTGGCACAGCGTAACATTATAACCAGGATAGTCCATGACAATGAATAAGTCCATGATAAAACAGTAGAAAACGGTATAAAAGTTCTTGGAGGCTCAAATAACAAACATGAGTCCGTACCCAGGTTATTTCTTATTAATCACAGAGGCTCTCATGCGGTGGAGTCCATCTCTGGGCACATTTCCTTAGTATGAAGTTGCACAATAAAATGACAGCATAATAACGGAACTACCCAGGGGTTTCCTGTGGGTGTAGCACAGGCAAGGGCTCACGTGGGGGAGTCCATTCTTGCGCACAAATGTCCAACAAGGTATTGCCCGTGGCAACTGTTTGGAAGGAGACACCACCAGAATAATCAAAGTCTCCTAAACGGACTGGCGGACGTCCCCTGGTCATCCGGGTAGACCTTCTCAACACAGGGGTCTCCTCTTCCCTTAGCAACGAGGTAGAAGGGAGAGGAGCAACAGGAGGGTCTCCATCCGTGAGACCTCGGTCAGGAACAACTGGAACAACAGGAACAACTGGAACAACAGGAACAACAATATCCACTACAGGGGGAACTGGATCCAGGGCATCTTGAACCGGCTCTTCTGGAGGTGAAGCTACAGTAGGTGCCAGAGCAGGCACCAGCAAGTTCAACCAAGGTGTCAGAAGCCAATGCATGGGATCAGCGTCATTCCTCAGATTACTAACAGCCTGCATAGGATCCTCGGGCTGTATGGCTGACTCTGACACAGGATATTCTGATCCAGAACTCTCGACACTAGGTTCTGGTGTCAGGCAGAGTTTCAACCGGTTTCGGTGTACAATTTGGGATCCCTTGTCTTCCCGGGTGATCTCATAAGTGTGAGTTCCAACATTTGGGATTGCAGTGACAACATAAGGACTTCGCTCCCACTTACTGTCCAATTTGCTGGTACGACGGTTATTCTTTAACCATACCACGGCCCCTATGGTCAAGGGTTCTGCCTGGGCTGCCTGATCATAGTCTTTCTGCTGCCGGTCTCTAGCAAAGTCCATACGTTCCTGAACAATGGCCTTGGCTGCATCCAATCGCCTTTGATGTTCAGCAACCCAGTCGGTGTTAGGTAATGGGTTAATGCAGTCAGGCACATGTACATCCAATGAATGATCAGCAGGCAATGTCCCTTGGCGCCCAAACATCAGGTAAAAAGGGGTATACCCGGTGGAACAATGTATGGTATGATTGTACGTGAACATGAGCTGTGGCAACAGACTGGGCCAATCTCCTCTGTTTTCAGGAGGCACGGCCCTCAGCATCTCTATCAAGGTCTGATTCATTTTTTCACATAATCCGTTACCTTGAGGATGGTAGGCCGTTGTCCGGATCTTCTTACAGTTGTGTAAGCGGCACAGTTCATGGAACAGATGAGACTCAAAAGCAGGTCCTTGGTCGGTGAGGATCTTTTCTGGACATCCATAGGGCAGGAGGAAGTGCTTCCAGAACATTTCGGCTGTAGTCTTGGCTGTCTGGTCTCTCACAGGCACTGCTACAACAAACTTTGTGAAATGGTCAATAATAGTCATGGCATAAGCATACCCTGAGCGACTAGGCTCCAGTTTTACATGGTCGATGGCGACAAGTTCAAGAGGACGGGTACTTACAATGGGTCTCAGTGGTGCCCTCTGATCATGGTGCTCACTTCGTTTCAAGGCACAGGCTACACACTCTCGACACCACTTCTCCATGTCTTCTCTCATGCCCACCCAGTAAAACCGCTGGCGGATAGTAGCCTCAGTCTTTTGGACCCCAAAGTGACCGGATTGATTGTGGTACATCTCCAACACCATACCTGCATCTCGTCGGGGTATGAGAATCTGGTGTACTCTTTCGTTGGACACTGGGTCTAGGCTCCTCCGTAGCAACAGGCCCTTTTGTATGAAGAGTTGGTGGCGCTGTCTCCATAGTTTGATGAGCTCAGGATCTGCACTCTTA
This sequence comes from Bufo bufo, assembly GCF_905171765.1. Classification (NCBI taxonomy): domain Eukaryota; kingdom Metazoa; phylum Chordata; class Amphibia; order Anura; family Bufonidae; genus Bufo; species Bufo bufo. The sequence continues at coordinate 666,744,826 of NC_053389.1, forward strand.
CGCCGAATCCTCTCAGGGGCTCTGCCACTAGTAATGAAGTCCAACAGCTCACCCAGCACTCTACTTTCAGACTGCAGTCTCACCCACCTTTCTTCTTTAGGTTCAGGCCTATTGGAGGATGAAGGAACTGCAGCTCTGTTATTGGTAGCTCGAGCCTGATCCTGTTGAGCAAATTTGTTATAGAAAGCCGGCATCTCTACATCTTCCCAAGCATCTCGCACATCATCAGGAGCTGTCTCTGTGGGAAGCCTGGATAAAGCATCAGCGTTATCATTAGTACGTCCAGCACGATACTTTACAGAGAAATTATAGTTGGCAAGGCGAGAGGCCCATCTCTGCTCCAAGGCCCCCAATCTAGCTGTATTTAGATGCGCCAGAGGGTTATTGTCAGTGAATGCAATGAACGGGGTGGCGGCTAGATAATCCTTGAATTTTTCTGTCACCGCCCACACTAATGCCAGGAACTCTAGTTTAAAGGAACTATAATTCTGGTCATTTTTCTCAGCTCCTTTCAGGGAGCGGCTTGCATATGCTATCACTCTCTCTTTTCCCTCTTGGATTTGGGCTAACACAGCTCCCAGGCCTTGCTTGCTAGCATCGGTATAAAGATGGAAGGGCTTGCTATAATCTGGATAACCTAACACTGGAGGCTCGGTCAGTTTCTTTTTTAGCAATTGGAACGCTATCTCTCTTTCCTCATTCCACTCAATGGGCACAGGAGTTCTAGGACTCTTTTTGGGTTGCCCCCTCAAGAGCTCCTGGATAGGATCAGCTATTTGAGCAAAATGGGGGATAAAACGTCTATAGTAGCCGGCAAAACCCAGGAAACTCCTCACCTCTTTGACAGTAGTAGGAACCGGCCAATTACGGACAGCTGCTAACTTATCAGGGTCAGGTTGCACTCCCTCTCCGCTTACTATATGCCCCAGGTATCTTACTGCAGGTTTGAGCAGGTGACACTTGGATGGCTTTACCTTCAAGCCATATTTGATAAGGATTTCAAATACTTCTGCCAAATGTTTCAGATGGTCCTCATATGTTTTTGAGTACACAATGACGTCATCTAGATATAGCAGCACTGTTTCGAAGTTTTTGTGACCCAAACACCGCTCCATTAGTCTCTGGAAAGTTCCTGGGGCATTACATAGCCCGAACGGCATACAATTGAATTCGAACAGGCCCATGGGAGTAGTGAAAGCAGTCTTTTCCCTATCTGCAGGGGCCATGGGTACTTGCCAGTAGCCACTGGTCAAGTCCAATGTGGAGAAATAGGCAGAGGAGCCCAGAGCAGTTAGTGACTCCTCAATGCGGGGCAGTGGGTATGCATCTTTGTGGGTTATTTGATTAATTTTCCTATAATCCACACAGAAACGGATACTACCGTCCTTCTTCTTTACAAGAACCAGGGGTGCAGCCCACGGACTACGGCTGTCCCGGATCACATTAGAGTCTTTCATTTCTTGGATCATTTCCTTTACAGTCTGATATGAAGTAGGTGGTAAGGGTCTGTATCTCTCCTTGATAGGAGGATGAGAGCCAGTAGGTATGGTGTGTTGTATGACACTAACCTCTCCATAGTCAGTAGCATGCTTACTGAAGGCCTGGTGGTGCTCCTTGACAAGCTGTAGAATCCCTTCTTGTTGATGTTGGGGGGTAGTCTCGTCCCCTACATGGAGCTCTTCCCACCAGGGCACTTGTGGCTGGGTCACCGGCGAACATCTGCTGTCTGCAGCTGGCGGCTTTTCTGTCACTGGAAGACGAATGATGTCTTGGAAGGACACCTGGGACAGCTGGGCAACAGGGCAATGCTTAGTAAGCGCAACAGGATGATTACTCAGATTAATCAGACGGACAGGTACTTTACCTTGGGAGACGTTCACCAGGCACTTGGCAGCTCTCACATAAGGATAATCCTCCATCTGGAGTGGTTCCACCAGGGCTGGATAATCTCGGCCTTCGACTCCCAGGACAGCACGACACCACAAAAGAGTTTGAGAATTAGGAGGCAAAGTCACAGGCTTAATATCACGGATCCTGGCAGTACAAATTTCTCCTTTCCCATTAGCAAACCTCTGCTGGGCACTTAACACTGTAATAGTCTTTTGAATCACCCTCCTGGATGCAGAGGAAGCAGTGGGCAAAGTCTGATGTAATACAGCAAGTATTTCTGAATAACAGTTTTTGAAAACATTGGTGCCTAGAATGACAGGATGTCCTCCTCTGTCACCGGCCTGTACTACGATCACTCCCTGTTGAGGCAGGGTTACTTCTCCCACCTGCAGGGTGGGTTCCCAGTATCCATGAACCTTTACTGGTTTGCCATTGCTGGCGATAATTTCCACCCAGGATTCAGGCGGTTGGGTCAACTGGTTGGTGTCCCAGAACTTTTCAAATGCAGGCAGCTGAATAGTAGTGACCTGAGACCCAGTATCTAATAGGGCTTCAAAGGGGATCCCGTTGATCTCTATATTGATTTTAGGATGGGATCCTACATAACGTGGCATCCAATTTGGATCCTCTGGACCTAGTGTTCTACCTCCCGAGGGTTGGTCCTCAGCCTCAGGGGTTGCCCGTTTAACTGCCAGCACATGGATTCTGTGTGTCCCAGCTTTTTGCAGTATGTACACACGGGCTTCTTGCGACCTCTATTACGCCTCCCAGGATCCCTGGGGTGAGTCTCTTGGTAAGGAGGTGGGAACGGCCTAGGAGGTGACAGGAATTCTTCTTCTAGCATTATGGGTTTTTCCCATTCCTCTATTTTTCTGCACACTTTCTCTAGACTTTTAGTGAGGTGATTTACTTGTTCGGTCAGCATGGCAATAGTATCAGTAGCTGACACTTGAACAGCTTGGCCGGCCTCAGCTCGGTTAGTGACAAGCGGTTTTGGCTTGCAGGCTGATGACTCAGATAGGGCGCTCAACTCAGGAGATACTGCGGACCCCAGAATTTTTATAGCCAGTTCTTTAAAGTCCAGAAAGGCACTGTTAGGGTGCTGGGCGGACAGCATCTTTAACTGGGTCCTTATTTGTTCACTAGACACCCCGTTGATAAATTGTTCCCTCAGGGTCTGGTCCCGGTTATCAGCCTCTTTGGGATCTATCTGGATTACAGCCCCTAAAGCCTCCTGAAGTGATAGGGCATAGTCACGGAGGGACTCACCGGGCTTCTGTCTCTTGCCAAAGAAGTGCATCTTTATCTCTGAGGCAGTCCTAGTTTCAAAAGTGGCTCTGAGGCGGGTGAAGATCTGTTCTAGAGTACTCCGCTCAGTAGCAGGCCAGGATAACACTTCTCTACGGGCAGCTCCCTCCAGTTGCGCCAGCATGATTTCCATTTGCTGGTCGGCATTTATAGGGTACAATCGGAATAGTGCCAGCAACTTTTCTTTAAAGTCCCTTAGGGTATGGGTCTCTCCCCTGTAGCGGGGGAACCATGGGGCCCCGAAATAGTAAGGCATGGTAAAGGGCATCATGCTGGGGGCTGTAGGATGATTAGGAGCCGCAAGCTCTCCCGGGGCCGGCTGCTCAGGCACTCCTGGCTCTGACATGGTAGTCTATTGAGAGGTGGCCGCTGGCGACTAAAGGGGCCGGAACAATCCCCTTCCCTCCGGTTACAAGTGCTTACCGGTATCGCTGGTCTTGCGCAGGCCCAGTCTCGCGAGGTTCCGGACGTCCTGAGACCGCGGTGACGCAGGAGAAGCAGGGCCGCAGCGGTGCGATGATGAAGAGGGGCGGGACTCTCTGTGTCTTTGCAGGGATCCGCCCACGAAAGTCCTCAGCGGCGCGGGAAACTTTAGTCCAGGCAGCCGGTGGCCATCTTTAGCAAAACGCTGTCCATTCACTGACAGCAAGCAGGATTGCAAAAAGTCCACAAAACCACATTCCAATGCGGCGGTTTTCTTCCTCTGTGCAGCGCAATACTGCACAGCGCTTTTTAGAGGTTTTTGGGACACTTTGGGTATGATTTTCAGTCCACAAAGTCCACTTGAATAAAACAGGTAAATTGTCACTTTGGTCACAGGGCAACTGTATAAGGCACAAAGTTCACGCTTCTTGCACTAGAAAGCGTGCGTATCCTGTTCGTGGAACGCCAAAAGAGAAGGTGCAGTGTACTCAAGTTGTGTGTAATAGGTGTTTCTGGGGGTAGTAGTGCAATATACACTAACCTGGTACAGCTGACTCTCTGCAAGGGCAGGTATAGGTAGGAATAGTTCGTGACGCCAGTGCCAAGTAAACGGTGGCACGCCGTTTGCGGATGCAGGAATAAATTGAGGAAACGTAGTATTAAAACAGCACTCCAACTTTAGTAGTTTTCCAGCAGAGACAATAGTGGAATCGCAGTTCCTCAGCATACAGTCGATTTTGCAATTCGGTCGATGCAGGCAATTCAGTTACAGCAAGGTAATTACAGAGTGTTGAACACAGGACTTGCAGCACAGGAGCTAGCACTCTAATTCTGTCTGATCCTGGAATATAGCATATCTTCACCAAGGCCCATTAACCTAGTTCTGGCTTTATATCCTTGGCTATAGCTTTAATCAGTACCTCCTCTGTCTTTCTGAGTACCTCTTGCTTTCCTGATCTTTGCCTCTGTCTCTCTCAGCTTCTGGAAACTTCCTCAGGCTCTAGAAACTTCTGAGCTGTGGTCTAGACTGACTTCTGCACTCCACACTAGATCAGGTTACACTGACTTTCCCTTCCTTGTCTGGCCCTTATATAAACTAGGGCTCCCTAGCTCCCTCTAATGCCTAAGAGCTGGAATGACACCCCTAGCCGGCCTGTACTTGCAAGTTTCATAGCAACAGGGAAATACATGCATTACATTACATGACATTTTATAAAACTGACATAACAACTTCCCCATAATTAGGAGGGACGACAGCACACCAAGTGACCTTTGGTAGTGACGGGTATTACAGTTCCCGTACACTACAGCCGTCTCTTGGCAGGTTTGCTGTTGTGCCATGTTCTTTCCATTTGGTTATGATAGATTTGATGTTGCTCCTGGGGATCAACAAAGATTTGCATATTTTTTTAAAACCTAACCCTGACTTGTACTTCTCAACAACATTGTCCCTTAGTTTTTTGGAGAGTTCCTTGGTCTTCATGGCAGTGTTTGGTTAGTGATGCCTCTTGTTAGGTGTTGCAGCCTCTGGGGCCTTTCAAAAAAGGTGTGTATACACTGCGTGCAGAATTATTAGGCAAATGAGTATTTTGACCACATCATCCTCTTTATGCATGTTGTCTTACTCCAAGCTGTATAGGCTCGAAAGCCTACTACCAATTAAGCATATTAGGTGATGTGCATCTCTGTAATGAGAAGGGGTGTGGTCTTATGACATCAACACCCTATATTAGGTGTGCATAATTATTAGGCAACTTCCTTTCCTTTGGCAAAATGGGTCAAAAGAAGGACTTGACAGGCTCAGAAAAGTCAAAAATAGTGAGATATCTTGCAGAGGGATGCAGCACTCTTAAAATTGCAAAGCTTCTGAAGCGTGATCATCGAACAATCAAGCGTTTCATTCAAAATAGTCAGGGTCGCAAGAAGCGTGTGGAAAAACCAAGGCGCAAAATAACTGCCCATGAACTGAGAAAAGTCAAGCGTGCAGCTGCCAAGATGCCACTTGCCACCAGTTTGGCCATATTTAAGAGCTGCAACATCACTGGAGTGCCCAAAAGCACAAGGTGTGCAATACTCAGAGACATGGCCAAGGTAAGAAAGGCTGAAAGACGACCACCACTGAACAAGACACACAAGCTGAAACGTCAAGACTGGGCCAAGAAATATCTCAAGACTGATTTTTCTAAGGTTTTATGGACTGATGAAATGAGAGTGAGTCTTGATGGGTCAGATGGATGGGCCCGTGGCTGGATTGGTAAAGTGCAGAGAGCTCCAGTCCGACTCAGACGCCAGCAAGGTGGAGGTGGAGTACTGGTTTGGGCTGGTATCATCAAAGATGAGCTTGTGGGGCCTTTTCGGGTTGAGGATGGAGTCAAGCTCAACTCCCAGTCCTACTGCCAGTTTCTGGAAGACACCTTCTTCAAGCAGTGGTACAGGAAGAAGTCTGCATCCTTCAAGAAAAACATGATTTTCATGCAGGACAATGCTCCATCACACGTGTCCAAGTACTCCACAGCGTGGCTGGCAAGAAAGGGTACAAAAGAAGAAAATCTAATGACATGGCCTCCTTGTTCACCTGATCTGAACCCCATTGAGAACCTGTGGTCCATCATCAAATGTGAGATTTACAAGGAGGGAAAACAGTACACCTCTCTGAACAGTGTCTGGGAGGCTGTGGTTGCTGCTGCACGCAATGTTGATGGTGAACAGATCAAAACACTGACAGAATCCATGGATGGCAGGCTTTTGAGTGTCCTTGCAAAGAAAGGTGGCTATATTGGTCACTGATTTGTTTTTGTTTTGTTTTTGAATGTCAGAAATGTATATTTGTGAATGTTGAGATGTTATATTGGTTTCACTGGTAAAAATAAATAATTGAAATGGGTATATATTTGTTTTTTGTTAAGTTGCCTAATAATTATGCACAGTAATAGTCACCTGCACACACAGATATCCCCCTAAAATAGCTAAAACTAAAAACAAACTAAAAACTACTTCTAAAAATATTCAGCTTTGATATTAATGAGTTTTTTGGGTTCATTGAGAACATGGTTGTTGTTCAATAATAAAATTAATCCTCAAAAATACAACTTGCCTAATAATTCTGCACTCCCTGTATGTAATGACAGGTCATGTGACACTTAGATTGTACACAGGTGGACATAATTTCACTAATTATGTGACTTCTTAAAGTAATTGGTTGCACCAGAGCATTTTATATGCTTCCTAACAAAGGGGGTGAATACATACGCACATGGCAATTTTCTGTTTTCTAATTCTAAACAATAGTTTTAATTATATATTTTTCTCATTTCACTTCACTAACTTAGACTATTGTCTTCTGATCCATCACATAAAATTCAGATTAACAAAACATTGAACTTAAGGCTGTAATGTAACAAAATAGGAAAAAAGTCAAGGGAGGTGAATACTTTTGCAAGGCACTGTATATAAGAGACTAGATTATCTCCATAATTACAACTGTTGGCCATTTCTGAAATCACAGTGGTCACACAAGGAGTAGAAGAACTGAAGACCAGCCCCAGGCTATGGAGGCTACTTAATTAGGCAGGACAGGGGGTTGGTTCACATTCTGGAGATATGAGTCCTAGAGGTAGGACCAGTCCAGCAGCTCTCAGATATTTATGGCATATCTGGTTTACATGGGGAGGTGTGTTGATCACAAACAAGGTATTTTATGCTCACATAAATGATCTAATCACCTTACAAATAAGCATTTGCTTGTTTGTTGGATGATTGGTGGCATATTTACATGGGAAAAGGATCATGCTCCTGAGTTTTGTCTGGCTGAATTCGTCCGTTTTGTCCCCATTAATTGTCAATGGGGACAAAACGTAACTGAACAGAATGGAATGCTCCAAAATGTGTTCCGTTCTCATACCCGAGTGCTTTCTGTCCTGGGATGGATGCGGGGGAAGACGGATCTGTCATGACCCACAATGCAAGTCAATCAGAACTGATCCGTTTTCTCTGACACAGTGGCATGCCAAGGGGGGGGGGGAGGGTGTGCGGTCCGCCCCAGGTGCCGGCTCTCAGGGGGGTGCCAGAAGCAGTGAGCGCTTTCATCAATACAGATGGAAGCGCTCATTACTGGGGCGCTGACGCCCACAGACTGCGGCGGGGCATAGTGGACATAGGTGAGTATTTAGCTTTTATTTTTTATTTTTATTTTATGTTCTAACTTTGGGGGACATGGGAAGGACACACATGAGGACATGTGAAGAGAGTACATACCGGGGAAATTGCAGTATGGGGGTAAATTACTATGTGGGGGAAAATATTATGGTGGGATACTGTGTGGGAGCAAATTATTATGGGAAGGATATGTGGGGCAAATTACTATATGGGGCAATGTGGGGGAAACTACTGTGTGTGGGCAGTGTGGGGCAAATTACTATGTGGGGGAAATTGCAGTGTGGGGGAAATGACTATGGGGGAAATGTGGGGGAAACTACTGTATGGGGGCAGTGTGGGGCAAATTACTATGTGGGGGAAATTACTGTGTGGGGGCAGTGTGGGGAAACTACTGTGTGGGGAAAATTACTATATGGGGCAGTGTGGGGGAAATTACTATATGGGGGCATTGCTATTAGGGAGGCACTGTAGGGGCAATTCTATTATTTTTGGGGACACTATACAGGGATTATTACCTGGAGCACAATATAGGGTGTTATTATTACTGGGGGCACTCTAGGGGACATTATAGCTGCTGTGGACACTATAGGGACATTTGTGGTAATTTATCAAACTGGTGTAAAGTAGAACTGGCTTAGTTGCCCATAGCATCAGATTCCACCTTTTTTTTTTTTTATCTCTTTTGGAAATCCAGTTCTACTTTGCACTAGTTTGATAAATGACCCCAATTATGTCTATTAGGGTCACTATTTTTTTCAGCAGTATAGTACCTGGGGCATTGGGGGGCACAACGGGCACAGTATTGGGGGTGGAAGCAGGATGACTTTGTCGGGACACCAGGATGGGGAGGTTGATGGAAAAACTGAGAAATCTAACATGTCTGTGTTACAAACTCTGTAGAGATGAGATGCAGTTGAAAGAATTTGTCATGGCGGTCTAAGGGTCCATTCACACGTCCGTAGTGTATTGTGGATCCGCAATACACCCGGCCGGCACCCCCATAGAGCTGCCTATTCTTGTCCTCAATTGCGGACAAGAATATGACATGTTCTATTTTTTTCGGGAGCCGCGGACCGGAAGATTGGGGCCGCGCTCCGGAAAGGCGGATGCGGACAGCACACTGTCTGCTGTCCGCATCTCTTCTGGCCCATAGAGAATGAATGGGTCCGGATGTGTGAATGGACCCTAACGGATTGGGGGGGGGGGGGGGGGGGGGGGAGATGCCAGGCAAAGGACCCACCCCGACTGCCAAACACCCTAGGCACGCCACTGCTCTGACACAATAGAAAACGGATCCGTCCACCATTGACTTTCAATTACTGGATCCGTTCATAAAGGATGCAGATCGTTGTATTATCAGTAACAGAAGCGTTTTTGCTGAACCCTGCCGGATCCAGCAAAAGCGCTAGTGTGAAAGTAGCCTAAGAACCTCATTAAAAACTACAGAGAGTCCAAATCATCAGGTTAAAAGGGCATCAGGTATAAGGACTGTTGAACTGAAAACATATAGGAGTATATTGACCATTTTGTGTTGCTGTAGTCATTCCTGGAACTAGATATAATTTCTAAACACTGTTCACATCTATAATTACTAGTGTTGATCGAGCACCAAAGTGCTCGGGTGTTCGGGTGCTCGGGTCGAACACCTTGGCATGCTCGGGTGCTCTACCAAGCACCTGAGCACAATGGAAGTCAATGGGAGAACCCGAGCATTAAACCAGGCACCCCCTGCTCCTGAAGAGGGTGTCTGGTTCATAGGAAAAGGTCAGAAATTGATGGAAACACCAACGAAATGGTTCAGGAACAGCATGGGGAGGATGTCTGGATGCATCTTGGACTCCCAGGTCGCTGCTGGGAACGATGTTGTCCGAGTACTTTTACAGACTAACAATAATACGCACAAAAAAGATAAAATCGATTTTAGAGGAAAAATTGTTAGGAAACATTCTTTCCTGTATATTTACTTATATATAAAGTGCAAGTGCTGCCAAAAATTACAAGGAAGAGGCACTCGGATACAACCTGTATATCACATAAAGGAGGGCCTCATTCACATTGTGGTACAAGTGTTCAGGTAGTGGTACTCATACACTCATAAAGCCTAGGCATTAAGTGAAAGGGCTTCAAAAAATTACAAGGAACCGACACTCCAATACACCCTTCATTACACATAAAGGAGGGCATCATACACCCCTGAAAAATGATGATTGATGGCCTGCTGGTGACCCTCAAAAACATTAGGCGCAAGGGCCTGATGGTGACCATCTAAAACATTACGGGCGAGGGCCTGCTGCTGAGCTGACCATCTAAAACATTAGAAGTGAGGGTCTGCTGCAGAGCTAACTTTCTAAAACATTAGGGGCGAGTGCCTGCTGCTGAGCTGACCATTGAAAAAATTATGGGCGAGTGCCTGCTGCTTAGTTAACCATTGCTGGTGAGCTGAGCCTGTAAAACATTATGGTTGAGGGCCTGCTGGTGAGCTGACCCTCAAAACATTATATGCGAGGGCCTGCTGGTTAGCTGACCCTATAAAAAATTGTAGGTGAGGGCCTGCTGGTGAGCTGACACTCTAAAACATTATATGCGAGGGCCTGCAGGTGAGCTGACCCTCTAAAAGATTGTAGGTGAGGGCCTGCTGGTGAGTTGACCCTCTAAAACATTATATGCAAGGGCGTGCAGGTGAGCTGACCCTCTAAAAGATTGTAGGTGGGGGCCTGCTGGTGAGCTGACACTCTAAAACATTACATGCGAGAGCCTGCAGGTGAGCTGGCCCTCTACAACATTAGGAGCGAGGGCAGACTAATAAGCATTTTGATATGATGGAAGAGGAGGAGAAGGAAAAGGAAGATTGAACCATATACCCTTTTTGTGGTGAAAGGGGTGCATGGGAATGCAGTGTATTCAGTACATTATAACAAAACACATTTAAAGTGCCTTTATGTTCAGCCGCTTTCCTCTGGTGGAGTAGAGAAGTCAGGGGCAATCCAGGCCTTGTTCATTTTTATAAGAGTCAACCTGTCAGCATTTTCAGTTGACAGACGGATGCGCTTATCAGTTATTATTCCCCCAGCAGCACTAAATACCCGCTCTGACAAAACGCTGGCGGCAGGGCAGGCCAGCACCTCCAAGGCATAGAGCGCCAGTTCGTGACACGTGTCCAGCTTGAACACCTAGTAGTTGTAAGGCACAGAGGGATCATTGAGGACGCTGACATGGTCTGCTACGTACTCCTTCACTATCTTCCAAAAATGTTCTCTCCTTGTGACACTAGGCCACGCATCAGGGTGAGGGTGCTGGGGGGTGTCATGAAACTGTCCCAGGCTTTGGAGAGTGTTGTTGTAAACAATGTCCAGCTCACCTGCTGTCTCTATCCCTTGTATCAACTTCCTGGATGAACGGAAACCTTGGTAAGACCGTGAAATAGTAGAAATGAAGCGATGGATCCAGCATCGAAGTTAGAAAATATCGTGGGTTCCTTTATTCAGTATAGTACAAATCCATACAGTGACAGCATCACCTCAGTGTTCCAAATGAACGTCTACGCGTTTCAAACAAACAGGTTCTTAGTCATGAACGATCAGATATCCAACTGGCCATGTTTATATAGGCTATTTGCTGCCTCTCCTCCCACCTCCAGGTGAGAGCTAGAAGGAGCTGATTGCAGCACACGCAAGACCTGGTTAATAGGAACAACTGAAATTAACATTGGTGCAAGTTTAACATTTTTAAAACCAAGAGAGTGCACATGAAATATATGCTATTCAGACTCCTAAATCAGGAAAAACAAAATGTGCCAGTCTCCGAAAAATTAAGTGAGGGACAAGACATTAATAAACACAAAACATATGCGAATTCCTGAAAAAAACGCATTGTCTGAATAGTGATTCACAATGTTAAAAACAGAAAAATGCAAATCAAGCATTGGCGAAAGTATCCTCATAACTGCTGATCTGGATGAAACAACACAATGAAAATAAAATATATATATGAAGAAGCACACCAGGAATGGACCCAATCCTAATAGAGATACATGAGTTCCTTTCTTAAGTTCAAACCATTCGGATGTCTTGTTTTTAATCGTAGAATCCAAAAGGCTTCCCTTTGTATTAATCGCCTTAACTGGTGGAAGTGGAGGAGAAGACGGAGGAGGAGAAGTGGGGGTTGAGCCAATAACGTAGGTGGTGGCAGAAACCCTGATAGAAGTAGGGCCTGCAATCCTTGGCGTCAGTAGCACCTGTGCCATCGCAGGGTATGACTCGCTCCCGGCCTCCACAACGTTCACCAAGTGTGCCGTCAGGGAAATGTAGCGTCCCTGGCTGAAAGCACTTGTCCATGTGTTAGTGGTTAAGTGGACCTTCCCAGTAACTGCGCTGGTCAGGGCACGGGTGATGTTATGGGACAGATGCTGGTGTAAGGTGGGCACGGCACACCGTGAAAAATTGTGGCAGCTGGGGACTGCGTAACAAGGGATGGCTGCCGACATCAGGCTGCGGAAGGCCTCAGTGTCCACAAGCCTAAATGGCAACATTTCCAGGGCCAGTAATGTGTAAAGTTACGCATTTAGTGCTATGGCCTGTGGGTGGGTGGCTGGGTATTTGCGCTTGCGCTCAAATGCCAGGGGTAAGGACATTTGTAGGCTGCGCTGGGACACGGAAGTGGATGTGGTCGCTGATGGTGCTTGCAAAGGTCCAGGTGCAGGGCGGGAGGCATCCGGGCCTGCGCGTTCGACAGGGGATTGGCCAGTACATAACACAGGGGAAGAGGAGGGAGTGGTGTGACCCGCAGACACAGATTGTGGACCCAGGCGTTCGGCCCACCTATTAGGGTGCTTTAATGCCATGTGGCGGATCATGCTGGTGGTGGTGAGGTTGCTATTGTTCACACCCCTGCTCATTTTTGTATGGCACAGGTTGCAAATTACAATTCTTTTTTCCTCAAAAAAGCGCCAGACTGCGGAACACCTACCCCTTGGCAAGGGAGATTTATGCAAGAGGGTGCTCCGGGGAATAGTTGCGGACCTGTTTTGTGTGGCCCGCCTTCTCCCTTTTGCCACCCCACTGCCTCTTCCAGCCTTTTGCGGTGCTGCAAATCCCTCCCCCTCTGTACTGCTGTCCTTGCTCGGCTTGCCACCTTCCCAGGTTGGGTCAGTGACTTCATCGTCCACCACCTCCTCTTCCACTTCCTCACTCTACTCATCCTCCTGACTTGTTGACCTAACAACCTCAGTTATTGACCACTGTGTCTCATCCTCATCATCAACCTCTTAAGACACTAATTCCCGTTGACTTATTGGAAACTGTGTCTCATCATCATCATCCACCTCGTGAAACACTAATTGCCGTTCCCCACAGTCATCTTCTTGTGACTGTGGATGCTCAAAAGTTTGGGAATCAGGGCACAAGATCTCATGTCCCTCTTCAAGCGGGCTTGTCGAGAAGCCCAAATGAAGGTATTGCGCTGAAAAGAGCTCCTCGGAATATCCGAGTGTGGGATCACTTGTTTGGCAAGACTCTCAATGGTGGGAGGAAGGAGGATCAGGGTGAGAATTGTGTTGACCAGACTCTTGGCTACTGAGACTGGACTTGGTGGAAGACAGGGTGGTGCTTAACCGACTGAAAGCATTATCTGCCGCAATCCAACTGACCACCTGGTCGCACTGGTCTGACTTCGAGAGCGTTGTCCTGCGCCGCCCTGAAAACTGGGACATGAAGCTAGGTATCGTGGATGATTGTTTTTCTTGTGCTCTGGCAGCAGGCACAGTTTCAACACGCCCAGGGCCACGGCCTCTACATGCACCATCAACATTACGGCCACTTCCCTGTCCCTTACTGCTCGCCGGCTTCATATTAAATGTTATATATGCTTAAAAGTATGTCACACATACAGTAGCATAGGATTTGTAAGTGTATGTGTCAACAACTTGCCTGTCCGAGTTCCAGCGCTGCAGTCTGGGGCTCGGACACTGCAGCGCAGTGCCAGACGTGCTGTCATGTCAAGCCCCTTGGTGACTCGGCGTTTAAGCCACGCCCCTCTCATTGCGTTTAAGCCATGCCTCTCTCGGCACCATATAGGCCATGCCCCCTCTTAACAGCCCTCTTTGGTCACGCCCCCTTAGGTCACACCTGAGCTACGCTCCCCGGTGATGTCAGTGCTCAGGTGATTAGCTCCCTATTTAAGGCTGCAACTGGCAATCACCTTTGCCAGTTATAGGTTTTCCTTGCTGTGCTCTGCTGCCTGTGTGTTAATTGAACTGTTGCTTTTGGACTTGACTTCGGCTATACCTAGACCTCTCTCTCGGCTTAGCGATTACCTTCTTCCTGTCCGGTATTAACCCTTGGCTTGTTATTGCTTCCTCCTTCCGCTTTGTGAATTTGTTGCTATTGATCTTCTGGTTTATCTGTCCTGTGTGTGAACAGGTACCTGCGGTTCCGCGGGCACTTGGATTGTATCTCTGCACTTACCAGTATAGGGATCATTGACCAGTTTTGGACTTGTCCTCTAGGACTTGTTCTGCAAGTAGGCAGGGTCAGTGGGCTGGGTTCAATTTTGGGCTCACTGTATTAATGCGTGTCCCTGCCTACGGTCGTGACAGTATGTGCAAACAAATTAAAATAGGTATTTGGGATGTGGAAATGTCACACAGGAGATATACTGCAGATAATGCCGTTGATGTCTGCAGCGCCTAATCTAAAATTACAAGGAAGGTGGCAGGTATTTTGGATGTGGAAATGTTACACAGGAGAAATACCGCAGATAATGTCGCTGATGTCAGCAGCGGCTAATAAAAAATTACAGGGAATGTCACAGGTATTTGGGATGTGGAAACGTTATACAGGAGAGGTACCCCAGGTAATGTCACTGTCCGCAGCGGACACAGTCTACAGAAAAAGTGCACTGGATGTCAGTTATATTTTTTGAATGTGCACACGTTACACAGGAGATGTAGCAAAGCTTATATCACTGTCTGCAGCGACCTAATTATCGAACACTATTTAGCGCAGGATGCGCTAATAATAGATATTGCTGCCACACACAATAGTCCTTGAAAGGACTTTTGGGTCTGTAAAGTTTTAGCAATTTAGCGCAGGTTGTGCAAAAAATATATATTGCTGCTGCCACACACAACAATATATCTTAAAAGGACTTTTGGCTCTCTGACAAGTTTTTCAACTTAAAAAAATTATAATTTCACTCCCTACACTATCTTTCCCTTCTTCAGCACAGTTCTCCCTGACTAACACTGAGCTGAACACGTGTCATCGGGTGCTATATAGCACCCGATGACGCGTATTGGCCAGCCAATCACTGTAATGCCAGTAACCAACATGGCTATGGCATTACAGTGAATGGCAGTACTTACCTGCACGTTTATTGGCTGCGTAGCAGGCAAAAAACGTGCGGGGAGGACACTCGGTGTTTGGACAAGCATGTTGGATCAACAAAAATTATTACTTTAACAGACATTTAAGTTGAATGTTGATCACACCTGTCACGCTGTTTGTTGTATTAGGCCTCGTTCACATTTCCATGTTATTTTGAAGTCCGTGAATAAAGCATCTGTATTACTTCTCTGAAGATGTTGATGAAGGATCCATGTTTGGTCTGTGTGTCCATTTTTACCCTCCGTGTGTTATCCGTAATCCACGGATGCTGCTCATCTGAAAATTAATTTCAAGAGTATCTCCTATTAGTCTTCAGGGAAAAATGGACGTAACACGGATACCACGTTTGTCTGTTCTGTGGCCCAGCAAAAAAAATGTCCTATTCTTATCTACATTCACACATCCGTAGAATGGGTCCGCATCCGTTCTGCAAATTTCCGAAAGTGTGCAGACCCACTCATTCTCTATGGGGCAGGAATGGATGCGGACCGTACACAGTGTGCTGTCCGCATCCGCATTTATGGAGCGCGCCCCCGATCTTCCGGTCCGCGGCTCCGTAAAAAAATAGAACATGTCCTATTCTTGTCCAATTGCGGACAAGAATAGGTAGTTCTATGGGGGTGCCAGCCAGGTGTATTGCAGATCCGCAATACACTACTGACGTGTGAATGGACCCTTATGGATAGGACTGCTCTATTAGGGACCGGCCGTTCTGTTACACAAATTATGGAATGCACACAGCCGCTATCCATGTTTTGTGGATCCGCAATTTACAGACCGCAGCCGATGGTCGAGTGCATGAGCCCTTAGGCCCCTTTCACACGGGCGAGAATTCCGTGCGGGTGCAATGCTTGAGGTGACCGCATTGCACCCGCACTGAATCCGGACCCATTCAATTCAATGGGGCTGTGCACATGAGCGGTGATTTTCACGCATCATTTGTGCTTTGCGTGAAAATCACAGCAGGTTCTATATTCTGCGTTTTTTCACACAACGCAGGCCCCGTAGAAATAATCGGTTATGCGTGAAAATCGTAAGCCTCCGCAAGCAAGTGCGCATGGTTGCTAGGAGATGATAGGGATGAAAGCAACCCCGGACCCCATTAAATTGTATTCCCTGCATTATTTTCCCTTATAACATGGTTATAAGGGAAAATAATAGCATTCTTAATACAGAATGCTTAGTAAAATGTAGATTGAGGTGTTAAAAAATAAAAAAAATTAACTTATCTGTTCCAATTGATTGCGCAGCCGGCATCCTCTTCTTGCTTCTTCTTTCAGGACCTGCAAAAGGACCTTTGGTGACGTAATCGTGCTCACCACGTGGTGACGTCAGTGCAGGTCCTGCTGAATGAAGATAGAAGATTACGTCATCAAAGGTCCTTTGGCAGGTCCTGAAAAAAGAAGAAAGAAGAAGAAGCCGGCTGCGTGAGCAACAGGATGAGGTGAGTTCATTTTTTTTATTTTTTAACACCTAAAGCCACATTTTACTAAGCATTCTGTATTAAGAATGCTATTATTTTCCCTTATAACCATGTTATAAGGGAAAATAATAACATATACAGAACAACCAACCCAAACCCAAACTTCAGTGAAGAAGTCCGGGTTCGGGTCTGGGACAACCACAGTCAGTTTTTTATCACGCGCGTGCAAAACGCACTGCACCCGCGCGATAAAAACTGAACATCTGAACGCAATCGCAGTCAAAACTGACTGCAATTGCATACCTACTCGCACGATTTTCCCTGATCGCAGACGCAACGCATCCGGACCTAATCCGGACACGCTCGTCTGCAAGGGGCCTTATACTGACTGTCCCTCAGTAAAGGGCTGGTCATTGCACCACCTGCTTCACTATTATTGTGAGCATCCACCTGCATCTTTATGGGGCAGATTTACTAATAGTGTCACACTTTGCACTTGTCTAAGAATACGAATCCCAGTATAATATTAGACAAATTTACTATTCTAGTGCACGGACCTTTGTAAATTTGAAGTATGGTAAATTCTGCACCAGATTCTATCCCTACACCCAATATTTGTCTGTGAGACAAAAGTTCTGTCCACATGTGTTCATGCCCCCCAAAAAATATGTCCATGCAACCAAAAAAACAGTCAAATCTAGGTTTAGGCGTAGTCTCACTCAAAAAAATGCTGCCAAATTTTGGTGCATTTTTAGCACATGGTGGTGCATTTAGGCCACATGACTTTCCCATGAAGCCACAGCCGCTTGTCATACGAGGTAGAAAAAGCTTAGAAAGGGACGGATCCGTTTTTCAGCCCATAGACTTCTATTATTACGGAATGAATAAAGGAATGCCTCTAAAGGCATTCCATTATGCATTTCATCATACAATTGCGTTATGGTCAGGGGTAACGGAATCCATAACGCAATTCACCTTTTATCAACAAAGTGTGAACGAATTTCAAAATATGAAATTCGCTTTTCTCTAGTCCCAAAATGTTTGATCTTTAAAAACTGCATAGGCAGTTACCAAATTGATTTAATGTGTCTCACCTGTAAACACACACTCAATCACTGTAAATATACATACATTTTTATGTGTTTTTCCAATACATTTCTGATGCATTTTTAATGTGTAAACCCATCCTCAGATATTGTGACCAATAAAAGAATCATTCAGCAATCCATTGGAGTGCCGGTTTTCTCCTTATCCGCTTATCTGGGATGACACCCGCTGACCGAGTACCCACAGTGTAACGCAGTGCCGTCCGATATTTTCGCATAAGAAATAATGAATACTTCTACAGTTCCCTCTAGTGGTAGATCACATACCTGCAGATATATTGTAACTGTTTATTATACAGTATAAAACATTGACTAACAGTATTTTTTTATAGACAAGGACCGAAACCAAAATGATAAAGTATAAATTATCTGGCATACTTAATACCTCCAAAGTTTGAAAGAACATAAAGAGGGACAAACTCCTGCTGCATGCGTAGTGCACTGTGGCTATTTTTTCTTTACATTAAAGGGTCAAAAGCTTTTTACAAAACTTTTGTATGTCATAGAGACATATCAAAAGTTTAGATCAGTGGGGGTATGAGCGCTGAGATCCCAATCGATCCCTAGAATCGCGGGAGAAAAGCACGCGCATAGCGTGCTCTCTCCTCTCACGGCATGAGACGGGTTCTATAAAAGTCTATAGGCTCGTCTCAATTTCGTCCTCAGTAGTGAGGATAGAGAGTGCAATATGCACACACTTCTCTCCCCTCGTTCTAGGGATCGGTGGGGATCTCAGTGCTCAGATCCCCACCGAAAAATAAACATTTGATATGGTTCAATGACATATCAAAAGTTTTGCTAAAAATTAGTGACCCATTAAAGTTAAACCATGGCTCAATCCTTGGCCAATAGCTATCCATACATGCCCAATCCCATCCAGTCTTTGTGCCCCACAAACAATAATGATGAACTTGCTCACAGTAATGCCCTTTACTGACCACTCACTGTAAATATTACCTCTAAACCGCTGCTCACAGTAGTTATGCCCCCTTAGTGGCTCCTACACAGTAAAGATACCCCATTAGTGCCATAGTGCCTCTAGTCATGCTCCCTTAGTGCCCTCACACAGCATGATACCCCTTAGTGCCTTCGCACACAGTATGATGGCCCCTAAGTGCCCCACACAGTAGGATGTCCCAATAAGTGCCCACAGTGTGATGTCCCTTTATTGGCTCCAAAATGAATACTTACCTAGCCTATGTTCCAACAATAAGCAGATATCTCAGATATGTCTGTGGCTTGGGGTAACAGGCATGATGACTCACTGCATAATGCCTGCCTGCGCCAAACCACTGATGCCAGGGGTTACAGAGTGAATGGTGGAGCAGGGGGCTTCACCATTGTATTCAACTGTATCTGTGTCCTGAGGACAGTTAAAAATGGAACATGTGGGAGCCCTCCTGGGACTGCACAACTGAAAAACAACTGAAAAAATGTGAAATGCCTAGTGCTATACAGTAGCCATATGACAGGAAGGCGCTAAAGGGGCATCATACTGTGTGGTTAGCACTAATGTGCATCATACAGCATGGGGTTACAATAAGGGAGCATAATGCTGCATTGGGAGGCAGTAATGGGGGTATGAAGGGGGTATAATACTGAATAGAGGGCACTAAGAGGGCCCAATGGTGTGCGGTCACTATGGGAACATCATAATGCATTGGGGCACTAGGGGGCATAATGTTGCTCGGGGAGGGCTATGGGGGCATCATTACTGTCTAAAGGGGCATCCTTACCATGTTGGGGGCAAAGGGTGACTGGGCGGGGTTAGAGGTGTGGCTTAATGCAAAAATTTACAACTGCACGCTACACGTGCTGCTGGTGTTGTTCTTCTTTAAAAAAAATTCAAAGTTGGGAGGTATGGTTTGTCCATCCTTATGGACTGCTATGGGACATCTCATGGTGTGTGATGTATCCTATCCCATTCAGTCCACTCCAGGCTTTCTCTTGAAAAACCGCCACAACATCTGGTGTTTTACCCTCCCCCCCCCCCCCCCCCCCCCCAAAATCCACTGTGTGTGTAACCATCTGCACAATAAATTAGACCACAATTTCATAATTAAAAATGTTGCTTCCATTTACTGGAGTATAAGATTGCACAGCTTTGTGCATGGGCTTTGCTGTTCTGTGGCCATACACTGCTGTGCAAAGTACTTGCATGGAACTGTGTGCCATACACACTGGTTTTCCAGCTGCTAGCTTCAAGGAGGAGATACCAAGCACCAGCTCAGACCCACACACTGATATGATAGTGAGTTTTGTGGCGCCGATGGTTGTGGTTGTTTGGGAGGAAGGGGCAGGCAGAAGTGTTAAAAGGAGTAGCATTTGGCACCAGTGTGATTGTGTGCTCAGGCTGCATGAGTGGCCAAGGGTGTCTGCTCATCCTACGTGAGCAGAGTAGGGCTGAGAACAGCCACAGTTAAGTGCCATGGTGAGGTGTGGGTTGACACAGTGACAGTGGGAAGAGAGAGGTATCCCTACATTTTTGTGGCATTCTAATCAGTTTTTAAAAATACATTTCATATGGCTGGACAACCCCTTCCTAATGCAGACCTCAGATGAGACCCCAAAATTAATACAGACTCCCAGGTCAGACCCCAGCATGAATACAGACCCACAGGCTAGACTTTAAAAGTCATCAGCCCCCATATTCATATAGACCCCATATCAGCCCCCAAATTCATACAGACCCAAATCAGACCCCAAATTTATACAGACCCTAGATTACACACCAGATCAGTTCCCAAATTCATACAGACCCCTCAAAGCCTCTACTGTCAATAAATATGCAATAAAAGTAATTTCCAAAGACATTGTGCAACTGTGCCATTTTTTCCAACAAACTTCAGGTAAAGGGGTTATCTCATGTTTGATATATATATATATATATATATATAAAAAAAAAAAAACAGACATTATACAGTACATGACAATCTCTTTCTAACAAAGCTAGAACCAGTCCTGTGCCTCACATGGGTCCAGAGATCTCCTCATTCATTGCTCCAATTACTCTGCTAGATTTATTTCAGTCTGGCAGCTCAGGGGGAATGCCCTTTCTTAGAGGGTATGTCCAGTCTACTGTAGCTCTTTCCCTCAGCTTCTAACAGAAGATTTAACTGAACCTAGCTGAAGATTTAAAGCACATGTGACCACCTCAGTGAGGTGGACAAGAAATAAGTAAAAGAACAAACAGCAGGTGGTGCTACACAGATTCATTTTATTGAATAGTTCAGGGGCTATACTACATTTTTAATTACATGCAATTATGAAAGTATTCAGATCCAGGTTTGGTGCACACAAGGCACTGCTTTTTCCACTACTACTCTAGTGTGTGTATAAAAAAATAAAAAATAAAAAAAAGACAGACAAAACAGAGAGAAAACAAAAGCACTGCAAAAGACTATACATTTCATTGTAAAGGGGTTTTCAGAGACTTTCTAAGTCCAGAGTGTAGTTCATCAGTATCTGATTGGTGGGAGTCCGACTCCCAGCACCCCTGCCAATCAGGTTTGAGAAGGCACCAGCACCATGGCCTTCTCACAGCTTTTCCTAGGCCAGTGACAACACATCCATCAGTCACGTGGCCTAGGAGCAGCTCAGCCCCATAGAAGAGAATGAGGCTGGGCTTGGTAAGCACGGAGAAGGCCACGACGCTCACAGAAGAGTTGGTGCCTTCTCAAAAGGTCCTGGGTGTGAGACCTCCACCAATTGGATACCGATGACGTATCCGGAGGATAGGTCATCAGTTAGAAAATCTTGGAAAACTCTTTCAAATAAAATGTGTATACATTAATATAAACCTGACTACAACTTCTTACTCAAAAAACAACTTCATATTGCTTCCTTGATAAAAATAAATTAAATTTTTTTTGTGTGAAGGACAAAAATGGCCTGATCCTTAAAGGGTTATCCTGGACAATTTTCAGATTTTAATCATATATAACTTGCATGTTCTAAAGCATATGAGTTTTTCAGAAGTCAGCAGCGCTACCTAATGTTCAAAAAGCTAACTACACATTCATTCAGAGAAACTGTATTAGTGCAGCTGCACCAGTATCCTCTTGCATTGAATGTTTTCTAGGAAATGTAAAACAGTGACGTCTCTTGGATACCAGCAGATGGTTCTACAGGAGGCTGAAAACATATCTGCGTTGATTTACGTAGCCATGTCTTAGATCTCTGCTCTCTCAGATTTCCACTACTCTAAACCTTAAAATAGATTGTGGCCTTGAACAAGTCACCCTGTCTCTCTGCATCTTTAGTATGAACATAGTACACACTCTCTAACACTGCTACCTACACAATGTTTTTGTTTTTTGGGGGGCATTTTGGGTTTGGTGATGTATTTTTTATGCTTTAGCTATGGTGTTTTCAGCTGGCAATTTTCTCATAGGTCTCTGTAGGATAAAAGCCTGTATAGAATGTTGCAAAAAATAAATAAAAAATTCACCAGAATGCTGAAAAAATGAATAGAATAATGCAGGCTGCAACTTGCTGTATATTCCAAAAACATAAAGGTTTATTTCAAAAGATTACATAGATATCAAATACCCATCGTGTCTCTGCCTCACGATAAAGTCTCCCATCTAGTAAGGGTGTCTTTACAAGCAGCAGATTTTGTTGCAGAAAATTTCTGCAACTGAAAATCAGTTTCATTCAATGGGGTTGTTTTGGTGGGAAACACATGCTTTTCTGCGAGCCCCATTCAGATGAATGGAACACATTTTTCAGTTGCTATGTGGGATAACACCCTTAGGCCTAGTTTACACTTCAGTGACTTGGTGAGTGATTGTGAGCCAAAACCAGAAGTGGTGCGTACATAGTGATAAGGTATCAAGTAACGTTTTGCTGCTGTTTTTTATCCCTGCCTGGTTTTGTCTCACGATTACTGATTTGAAATAACTGACTGATCAAACACTGAGGAACTAGTTTATTATAAAGATACTCCAGTTTTCTGGCATGAACATGCAGTTTGCGACTTTTTCAACACCACTTGTGCACACATTTTTGTGCAAGTGGTGTTTCTCTGCTTCCTTTTTATTTATTTTCCACACTTACTGTATATAGTCTATGTTACTTTCCCATGTTTCCTACACATATACTGTATACTGAGAATAAATACCAGATGTGACGCACAGGACTCGCTAAGACCAGAGGTGCACTCAGAAAAAGAGGACTCACCCTATCCTCTTGAAAGTGGGTGTATGAAACAAAGACAATCTTGGCACTCTCTAGGTATTCGGACCACAAAGAGTTTATTAATACATAAATTTATTAAAATATCCACTTCCCATACTTTAATAATAACGTCTTATACACACTTCAACAACAATCATACCTATCATCTGAATAATAGCATAATAAATAATGCCTAAAAATATGGAGGTAATGGCACGGCCCCGTCGCATTACCACACAAAGGGCCCCAATTGGTCACCTCCCTGGAGGCAGCCATCAAGTTCTCATTCATCATTCAGGTTTGCAATCGTGCACATCAGCAGGTGAGGAGGCATTTGTGTGTGTGT
This sequence comes from Bufo bufo, assembly GCF_905171765.1. Classification (NCBI taxonomy): domain Eukaryota; kingdom Metazoa; phylum Chordata; class Amphibia; order Anura; family Bufonidae; genus Bufo; species Bufo bufo. The sequence continues at coordinate 666,768,037 of NC_053389.1, forward strand.
ATGTCAGCCAAGGGTGCACATCCATGAGTGGAGGCGTGGTCCAAAAAGGCACTTGTGAAGACTGGAATACTCCTGCAGGTTATTTTGGCAAGTGCACAACAGACAAACAACCTCACCTCTTTCTGACGGGATGGCCTTCTGGACTTGGAGAGTGCACTGGGGCACCCCCTCTCCCCTTGCTTGAAGAGAGGCGCTAGAGCGGTCACTGCCAATGAGGAACAATTTCTGTTTGTTGCTTCTTGTCCCCTGGGTTGCAGGTTCACATCAACTTAGCGTCTGCACCACCCACCCTTCAACGGGATACCATACCTTTTATGGATTTTTGGGCCAGGGACATGGAGTACAAGCCCGTCTGTATGATCCCAAAGGCCACTGCACAGTGTTCACTGTGATATTGATTGTGATCTATGCACTATGTAACCCAAAAAGGCTATATATAGGTAGGAAACAGTTAACTGACAGTTTAAAAAAAAAAAAATCTGTTTATTAATTTTCCATAAACCACAAAATAACATCAACATGTGAACTGGTTTTCGTAGTCCATATCAGAAAGAGTATACACAGATACATGATCCCCATCTTTGTGTCTCAAGAAAGTCAACACACCTTCAAAACCCCTAACCTTCCCCTTTTATCAGCCTTTAAATACCACTCCATGTCCCTAAACGGTGTCATAATAGGATTAATGGCTTCCCTATTGTGAGAAGATATTATAAACTTCTTCCACTTTTGGAAAAAGGGAACCGTTTTTGTGACTTTATGCTGCATTGCATGTGTTCTGTCATGATGCATATACACTCACCTAAAGAATTATTAGGAACACCATACTAATACGGTGTTGGACCCCCTTTTGCCTTCAGAACTGCCTTAATTCTACGTGGCATTGATTCAACAAGGTGCTGATAGCATTCTTTAGAAATGTTGGCCCATATTGATAGGATAGCATCTTGCAGTTGATGGATATTTGAGGGATGCACATCCAGGGCACGAAGCTCCCGTTCCACCACATCCCAAAGATGCTCTATTGGGTTGAGATCTGGTGACTGTGGGGGCCATTTTAGTACAATGAACTCATTGTCATGAAACCAATTTGAAATGATTCGAGCTTTGTGACATGGTGCATTATCCTGCTGGAAGTAGCCATCAGAGGATGGATACATGTTCTCATTAAGTTTACGCCAAATTCGGACTCTACCATTTTAATGTCTCAACAGAAATCGAGACTCATCAGACCAGGCAACATTTTCCAGTCTTCAACAGTCCAATTTTGGTGAGCTCGTGCAAATTGTAGCCTCTTTTTCCTATTTGTAGTGGAGATGAGTGGTACCCGGTGGGGTCTTCTGCTGTTGTAGCCCATCCGCCTCAAGGTTGTGCGTGTTGTGGCTTCACAAATGCTTTTCTGCACACCTCGGTTGTAACGAGTGGTTATTTCAGTCAACGTTGCTCTTCTATCAGCTTGAATCAGTCGGCCCATTCTCCTCTGACCTCTAGCATCCACAAAGCATTTTTGCCCACAGGACTGCCGCATACTGGATGTTTTTCCCTTTTCACACCATTCTTTTTAAACCCTAGAAATGGTTGTGCGTGAAAATCCCAGTAACTGAGCAGATTGTGAAATACTCAGACCGGCCCGACTGGCACCAACAACCATGCCATGCTCAAAATTGCTTAAATCACCTTTCTTTCCCATTCTGACATTCAGTTTGGAGTTCAGGAGATTGTCTTGACCAGGACCACACCGCTAAATGCATTGAAGCAACTGCCATGTGATTGGTTGACTAGATAATTGCATTAATGAGAAATAGAACAGGTGTTCCTAATAATTCTTTAGGTGAGTGTATAGTGCCAACTGGCTAGTCACCTCATGTACCATGAGAACCTCAGGCCTCAACCAAAACTGGAGCAGCGTACATTTTGCCATCAGAAGCACAGTTATAGCAATCAAAGGGAATGGACCAGTCTCAGGAGCCACGTAAAGCAATATGACCTGAGGTGTTAATGGCAATTTAATTTCCCAGATTTCTTGTATACATGCTATTATGTTTGTCCAGAAAGTAATAATTAAAGGGCACTGCTACATGCAATGGTATAAATCCGCTGCCGAGAGAGAAAATTTAGGGCATGCCACCAATCAATGTGGAGCTGCTGGATGCGGAGGAATATTAAAAGCATATATAGCCCTATGTATAAAACTAAAATGAGATTCCCTCCACTGTTCGTTAATAACCGCCGTGCTGACCCTATCCATCCCCTCCATTATCTTTTTCGGCAGATCTTCCAAGATCCTACTCCAAGATTGAAAGACTGAAAGAGATGTAGAATCCAACATATGAGACAGGAGGCCCCTATACAACCAGGTTATGGACCGTCGTACCTGACCCCCTTGATATAATCATCAAACTCATTCTCCTGTAGCTCACGAGATTGGTCCATGAGGCGAATCCCACAAAACGTTTTAATCTGTACATAAGGCAGATAGCTGGTGACCTCAAATGATAACCAACGGTGCTCCTCCAGCTGCCATAGATCCTTTAGGATTGTTATGCCTCCTTCCCTCCACTTCACAAACATTTTATTTGTGTCTCCCTGAGGAAACCCAGAGTTCCGCCACAATGGCAGATACTTAGAGATCTGACGTAACATAGTAACATAGTACATAAGGCCGAAAAAATACATTTGTCCATCCAGTTCGGCCTGTCATCCTGCAAGTTGATCCAGAGGAAGGCAAAAAAAAAAAAAACCTGTGAGGTAGAAGCCAATTTTCCTCACTTTAGGGGAATAAAAATTCCTTCCCGACTCCAATCAGGCAATTAGAATAACTCCCTGGATCAACGACCCCTCTCTAGTAGCTATAGCCTGTAATATTATTACACTCCAGAAATACATCCAGGCCCCTCTTGAATTCCTTTATTGTACTCACCATCACCACCTCCTCAGGCAGAGAGTTCCATAGTCTCACTGCTCTTACCGTAAAGAATCCTCTTCTATGTTTGTGTACAGACCTTCTTTCCTCCAGACGCAGAGGATGTCCCCTCGTTACAGTCACAGTCCTGGGGATAAATAGATGATGGGATAGATCTCTGGACTGACCCCAGATATATTTATACATATTAATTAGATCTCCCCTCTTCTAAAGTGAATAACCCTAATTTTGATAATCTTTCAGGGTACTGTAGTCCCCCCATTCCAGTTATTACTTTAGTTGCCCTCCTCTGGACCCTCTCCAGCTCTGCTATGTCTGCCTTGTTCACAGGAGCCCAGAACTGTACACAGTACTCCATGTGTGGTCTGACTAATGATTTGTAAAGTGGTAGGACTATGTTCTCATCACGGGCATCTATGCCCTTTTTGATGCAACCCATTATCTTATTGGCCTTGGCAGCAGCTGCCTGACACTGGTTTTTGCAGCTTAGTTTGCTGTTTATTAAAATTCCTAGATCCTTTACCATATCAGTGTTACCGAGTGTTTTACCATTTAGTATGTACGGGTGACTTGCATTATTCCTTCCCATGTGCATAACTTTACATTTGTCAGTGTTAAACCTCATCTGCCACTTATCTGTCCAAGCCTCCAATCTATCTAGATCCCTCTGTAGTAGTATACTGTCCTCTTCAGTGTAAATTACTTTTCACAGTTTAGTGTCATCTGCGAAAATTGATACTTTACTATGCAAGCCTTCTACAAGATCATTAATAAATATATTGAAGAGAATATGGCCCAGTACTGACCCCTGAGGTACCCCACTAGTGACAGTGACCCAATCTGAGTGTGTACCACTAATAACCACCCTCTGTTTTCTATCCCTCAGCCAATTACTTACCCACATACAGACGTTTTCTCCCAGTCCGAGCATTCTCATTTTATATACTAACCTTGTATGTGGTACAGTGTCAAATGCTTTGGAGAAGTCCAGATACACGACATCCATTGATTCACCGCTGTCAAGTCTAGAACTTACCTCCTCATAGAAACTGATTAAATTAGTTTGACATGACCGATCCCTCATGAAGCCATGCTGATATGGCGTTACTTGCTTATTTCTGTTGAGATGCTCTAACATAGCATCTCTCAGAAAACCTTCAAACAGTTTACCCACAACAGATGTTAAACTTACCGGCCTATAGTTTCCAGGCTCTGTTTTTGGACCCTTTTTGAATATTGGCACCACATTTGCTATGCGCAAATCCTGTGGGACATTCCCTGTCAGTATAGAGTCTGCAAATATCAGAAATAAGGGTCTGGCTATGACATTACTTAATTCCCTTAGGATACGGGGGTGTATGCCATCCGGTCCTGGCGATTTGTCTATTTTGATCTTTTTAAGTCGCTGTTGTACTTCTTCCTGGGTCAGACAGGACACTTTTAATGGGGAATTAATTTTTGCATTCAGCATTTCATCTGACAGTTTATTTTCCTCAGTGAATACATTGGAGAAAAAAATATTTAACAGCTTTGCTTTCTCCTCGTCGCTCTCTGCGACTCCCCCCTCATTACTCTTTAACCACCTCCGGACCACCGAACGCAGCGACGCGTCCTGGAGGTGGTTGATTCATTCCGCCTGGACGCTCCGGCGGTCACAGCCGGCCCGCGCATGCGCATCACGGGCCGGCAAAAGTTCGAGGAGAATTGCATCAGCAACCTGCCAGCCAATGATCGTCGCTGGCAGGTTGCTGATTTTTAAAAAAATCGAATCACAAGCCATATAACAGATCATATTAGTAAATATGATCTGTTATATGGCTTCTCTGCTCCTCTGCTGGTCCTTTTCGTCGGTTGGATCCAGCAGAGGAGCAGACTGAACTGTGAGTACACACCAAACACTGTCCTTAGCCCCAGATCACCTTCCATCACCCCCATCATCCAAATTAACCCCTTGATCGCCCCCTGTCAGTCACTTAGTGAAAGACAAAAAGTGATCAGTGTAAACTGTCACTTTTTTTTTTCACTAGTATTGGCTGTTAGGTTTTAGGATTAGTTTAGGCCCCTTGGTTAGGTAGTTTAGGGATCAGTTAGCGCCCAGCCCACCGCACCGCAGTCCCTTATTCGCTGATTAGCGTATCGCTAATCAGCATTTGTACTTTTATAGTATCTGTAAGTGATCAAAACTGATCACGGTCAGATCTATAATTGTATTAGTGTCACCTTAGCTCGCCCTCCACCCAAAACGCAGTGTTTGCCCGATCAGGCCTGATCGGTCGCCCACACGTGCGTTCACCCACGCCGGCCCCACCGCAGTGACAAAAAATTTATTTTTTTTGATCACTGCACATTCACTTTACACGCACTGCGGCGATAAAAAAATCAGTTTTGATATTTTTTATCAACCGCAGCGGCCTCCGGTACTTCGCTAGCCTCCCCTTTGTAAGACAGGCTTGCTTTTTTTTCTTGGGTAGTCTCAGGGAATACCCCTAAATTTAGTAGTCCAAAATGTCAAACAGGGGGTATTCTTCTGAAGAGGCCTACAGGATTCTGACCCAGTCGGATGAGAAATGGGAACCCTCATCTGACGAATCTAGAGGGTCAGAATATGAACCTGTAGAAAGCAGTGGCTCTCTGACCCAAAGTTCGGACGAGGAGGTGGAGGTCCCTGATAGAACCAGGCGTACCCGGCCCCGTGTCGCTAGACCACAGGTTGTGCAGGATCCGTTTCAAGAGCAGCAGAGTGGGGCTGTCACTGCCGGATCACGTGGTGAGGCATACACCAGCAGCGCAGCCCTTCCTGGACCTAGTACCAGCACTGCCGTACAACATGGTGAAGTAGCAAGCACCAGAAGGGCAGTTGAAGCTGGTACGGTGGCACGTGCAGTAGTTACCCCGTCGCAGCCACCGCACAGACAGGCCCGTAGAGCCCCTAGAGTCCCTGAGGTGCTGGCAAACCCTGATTGGCAGTCACCAACTTCAGCCGCACCAGTAGTTCCCCCTTTCACCGCCCAGTCTGGAGTTCGGGTTCAGACGGCTCAGATCGGTTCGGCCAGAGGCGTATCTAGTGAAAATGGCGCCTATGGCAAGCACTGAAACTGCGCCCCTGTCAAAATATTTTAAACCCATCTTTCAGATAACCTTAACAAAAAAAAAAACACGATAGCTCTTTTGTAGAACCCCCATAAAAACTTACAGTTACTTGACTTGGCCCTTGGGGATCTCGGACGCCACTTCAACACTATGGCCGGGGGCTCGGCGGAGCTGATGTTGTGCTTTAACCTAATGAGAAAGATTTCATAATAAGGATTTGGAGAAAGGGCAGAGGGATAGCAGAGCAGGGAGAGGCTGGTGCTGCTACTAGGGGGTCATACCATGGGGGAGTAATAAAGCCCACCATAATGCCCCCCCAGTAGTAATAATTCTCCTTATAATATGCAAAACATTTGTAATGCCCCCAGTTGAGCTAATGTTCCCATAATGTGCCAATATAAAATACCCCTTCTCAGTGCCCCCGTAGATGACCCCCATAGTGCCCCCCCCTTCCCCATAGTACCCACCATAATGTGTCCCAGTATAAAATGCCCCTATACAGAGCCCCCATATAAAATATCTTATTTTTTAGCCTCAGTAGATGCCCCTATAGTGCCCCCCAATAATCTGCAGTAAGATGTGCCCCCATAGATGCCCCCAATCATGTGCCAGTAATAAGAGCCCCCCCACCATCATGTGCCAGTAGCCAGAGCCCCCCCATATCATGTCAGTAGCCAGAGCCCCCCCATATCATGTGTCAGTAGCCAGAGCCCCCCATATCATGTGCCAGTAGCCAGAGTGCCCCCAATCATGTGCCAGAAATAAGAGCCCCCCCACCATCATGTGCCAGTAGCCAGAGCCCCCCATATCATATGCCAGTAGCCAGAGCCCCCCCATATCATGTGCCAGTAGCCCCCCATATCATGTGCCAGTAGCCCCCCTTATCATGTGCCAGCCCAGTAGTCCCCCCTTATCATGTGCCAGCCCAGTAGTCCCCCCTTATCATGTGCCAGCCCAGTAGCCCCCCTTATCATGTGCCAGTAGCCCCCTTATCATGTGCCAGTAGCCCCCCATATCATGTGCCAGTAGCCCCCCATATCATGTGCCAGTAGCCCCCCATATCATGTGCCAGTAGCCCCCCTTATCATGTGCCAGCCCAGTAGTCCCCCCTTATCATGTGCCAGCCCAGTAGTCCCCCCTTATCATGTGCCAGCCCAGTAGCCCCCCTTATCATGTGCCAGCCCAGCCCAGTAGTCCCCCCTTATGTGCCAGCCCAGTAGCCCCCCTTATGTGCCAGCCCAGTAGCCCCCCTTATCATGTGCCAGCCCAGTATTGTACCTATATAAAAAAATAAAAAAAAATAATACACTTATACTTACCTCCAGCAATGCGATGCGATGCAGGCCACCTCTTCCGTCTGTGTCTCCCTCGCTATACGGCTCAGGCGACGACGCGATGACGTCATCGCGCCATCACCGGCCTCTGATAGGCTGCCAGCACTAAGCCGGCAGCCTATCAGAGGAACAGGAGGGGACACACCTCTCCCTCCTCTGCCGCAGCACAGACAGGCATCTGTATTGCCGTCCTGAGGACGGCAATACAGATGACTATGGAGATGAGCGCTTCCGCAATGGAGGCGCTCATCTCCTGCTCTGCCCTGCCGCCGGCCGCGGCCGCCCCCACTTGTCACCAGGGCCGCAGCGCTGGGGTGCGGGGCCCGGGCACCCACTGCACCCCGTGTAGGATCGGCCCTGGTCGCCCCCCCCGCTTGGCGCCTATGGCACTAGCCATGGCTGCCATAGCTTGGATACGCCACTGGGTTCGGCCCTGGGATTTTTTGAGCTGTTCTTGACTGCGGAGCTCTTGGACTTAGTCGTGGCAGAGACCAACCAATATGCCACACAATTTATAACCGCAAACCCGGGAAGCTATTATGCCCAGCCTTTCCGGTGGAAACCAGTCCAAGTTTCCGAACTTAAAATTTTTCTGGGCCTTCTCCTCAACATGGGTCTAACTAAAAAGCATGAATTGCGGTCATATTGGTCCACGAACCCAATTCATCACATGCCCATGTTCTCTGCTGCTATGTCCAGGACACGATTTGAGACCATCCTGCGTTTCCTGCATTTTATCGACAACACCACCTCCCGTCCCAGAGGCCACCCAGCTTTTGACCGGCTCCACAAAATTCGGCCCCTCATAGACCATTTCAACCAGAAATTTGCAGATTTGTATACCCCTGAGCAAAACATCTGCGTAGACGAGTCCCTAATACATTTTACCGGGCGCCTTGGCTTCAAACAATACATCCCAAGCAAGCGTGCCCGGTATGGGGTCAAATTGTATAAGCTCTGTGAAAGGGCCACAGGCTATACCCACAAATTTCGGATCTATGAGGGAAAAGATCAGACCCTGGAGCCGGTCGGTTGCCCTGACTACCTGGGGAGCAGTGGGAAGACAGTCTGGGACTTGGTGTCACCCTTATTCGGCAAGGGGTACCATCTTTATGTGGACAATTTTTACACAAGTGTGGCCCTCTTTAGGCATTTGTTTCTAGAACGGATTTGCGCCTGTGGCACCGCGCGAACTAGTCGCGTGGGCTTCCCCCAACGGCTCGTTACCACCCGTCTTGCAAGGGGGGAGAGGGCTGCCTTGTGTAACGAAGAACTGCTCACGGTGAAATGGAGAGACAAGCGTGACGTTTACATGCTCTCCTCCATTCACTCAGACACGACAATCCAAATTGAAAGGGCAACCCGTGTCATTGAAAAGCCCCTCTCAGTCCACGACTATAATGCGCTCATGGGAGGGGTGGACTTCAATGACTAGATGTTGGCTCCCTATTTAGTTTCCCGACGCACCAGACGCTGGTATAAGAAGGTGTCTGTATATTTAATTCAATTGGCTCTGTATAATAGTTTTGTTCTCTACAGTAAGGCTGGGAGAACACGATCCTTCCTCAAATTCCAGGAAGAGATCATCGAGAACCTCCTTTATCCAGGAGGTTCCGTGGCCCCATCCACCAGTGTAGTTAGCCGTCTACACAAGCGACATTTCCCCAGTGTCGTTCCTGGTACCTCAACCCAACCGCCACCCCGAAAAAAATGTCGTGTCTGTAGCAGGAGTGGAATAAGGCGTGACACCCGCTATTTCTGTCCTGACTGTCCTGACCACCCTGCCCTATGCTTAGGAGAGTGTTTCCGGAAGTACCACACACAGGTACACCTAGCATAGGGATTGCATCTCACAGGACAGGCACACAGGGCTATTAGGGCCCTTTTACTCACAGCTGCTGCAAACCTCTCCTTTCACCTGGGATAAAGTGCATAACGTACTTCGCCACATCTTTGGGCGATTTGCGCTTTGCACATTGTCCCATGGGGAAGGAGAGGTTTGTTCTATAAAAGGTAAAAAAAACGAAACAAAAAAAAAATTACCGGTAAGTAAAAAAGTTAACGTTCAGTTAAAAAAAGTTTATATGTTCTGTTCAAAAGTTAATAAATTTATTGCGTTGCGGCCTGGTTTTTTCTTTTTTTTTTTTTTTACCTTCCAGGTGGACCAACCGATCGACTAGCTGCAGCACTGATGTGCATTCTGACAGAAGCATTGCGCTGCTGTCAGATTACACGCAAGTCGGTGTATGCGGCGCTGCAAGTCGGTGTATGCGGCGCTGCAAGACGAGATTTCTCCTCTGCAGTAAAAGATACGTTTGCCGAGGCATATGAGCTGAGGAGGTGGCGGTGTTCATATACTTTGGCAAACACTTTGTATATATATAAAAAAAAAATCCCGGCAATGATTTATTCATCCACATCGATTGATGTGAATGGAGAAATCTGGTTTGCCAGGGCATACGAGCTAAGTGGGTATGGATGTTGGGCGGAGCTCCTATGTCCTGGCAGACGCCTTTCCCCTCCTTTTTCTTTTTTTGGCAGAGATTTTTTCATCCACATTGATCGATGCGAATGAAGAAATCTGTGCCGTTCATTTTTTTCTTTCAGCCCAGAGGCTGAACGAAAAAAAAAAATCTCATTACCCGTATGCTCAATATAAGGAGAATAGCAGAAACTCCTAATGCTGGGCATACATGTAATGATTGCGGAGACCCTCAAATGCCAGGGCAGTACAAACACCCCACAAATAACACAATTTTGGAAAGAAGACACCCCAAGGTATTCGCTGAGGGGCATATTGAGTCCATGAAAGATTGAAATTTTTGTCCCAAGTTAGCGGAAAGGGAGACTTTGTGAGAAAAAAATCTAAAAAATCTATTTCCGCTAACTTGTGCCAAAATTTTTTTTTTCTATGAACTCACCATGCCCCTCATTGAATACCTTGGGGTGTCTTCTTTCCAAAATGGGGTCACATGTGGGGTATTTATACTGCCCTGGCATTTTAGGGGCCCCAAAGCGTGAGAAGAAGTCTGGTATCCAAATGTCTAAAAATGCCCTCCTAAAAGGAATTTGGGCCCCTTTGCCCACCTAGGCTGCAAAAAAGTGTCACACATGTGGTATCTCCGTATTCAGGAGAAGTTGGGGAATGTGTTTTGGGGTGTCATTTTACATATACCCATGCTGGGTGAGAGAAATATCTTGGCAAAAGACAACTTTTCCCATTTTTTTATACAAAGTTGGCATTTGACCAAGATATTTATCTCACCCAGCATGGGTATATGTAAAATGACACCCCAAAACACATTCCCCAACTTCTCCTGAATACGGAGATACCACATGTGTGACACTTTTTTGCAGCCTAGGTGGGCAAAGGGGCCCACATTCCAAAGAACACCTTTCGGATTTCACTGGCCATTTTTTACAGAATTTGATTTCAAACTCCTTACCACACATTTGGGCCCCTAGAATGCCAGGGCAGTATAACTACCCCACAAGTGACCCCATTTTGGAAAGAAGACACCCCAAGGTATTCACTGATGGGCATAGTGAGTTCATAGAACTTTTTATTTTTTGTCACAAGTTAGTGGATTATGAGACTTTGTAAGAAAAAAATAAATAAATAAATAAATCATCATTTTCTGCTAACTTGTGACAAAAAATAAAAAGTTCTATGAACTCACTATGCCCATCAGCGAATACCTTAGGGTGTCTTCTTTCCGAAATGGGGTCATTTGTGGGGTGTTTGTACTGTCTGGCCATTGTAGAACCTCAGGAAACATGACCCAAACATTTTTTTTTAATTAAAGACATGTATAACAATAAATTTAGAGCAAAATTTATATATGGATGTCGTTTTTTTGCAAAAAAATCGTTAAATTTTGATTAATAACAAAAAAAGTAAAAATGTCATCAGCAATGAAATACCACCAAATGAAAGCTCTATTAGTGAGAAGAAAAGGAGGTAAAATTCATTTGGGTGGTAAGTTGCATGACCGAGCAATAAACGGTGAAATTAGTGTAGGTCAGAAGTGTAAAAAGTGGCCTGGTCTTTCAGGGTGTTTAAGCCATAGGGGCTGAGGTGGTTAAAGGGCCGACACCTTCAGATTTATACTTTTTAACATTTATATAAATGAAGAACATTTTAGGGTTAGTTATACTCTCTTTGGCAATTAATCTCTCGGTCTCTAGTTTGGCTGCTTTTATTTGTTTTTTACATGTTCTATTTTTTCCTTATAGTTTTTCAGTGCTTCCGTGCTACCCTCCTGTTTTAGTGTTTTAGATGCTTTCTTTTTGTCATTTATTGCTTTCTTTACAGTTCTTTTTATCCACATTGGTTTCTTTTTGTTCCTTAACCTTTTATTCCCATACAGTATGTACCTCTCACAATTAGATTTTAGGATGCTTTTAAAGATATCCCATTTTGTGGCTGTATTTTTATTTTTGAGGACTTTGTCCCAGTTAGTTAGGCCTATGGCCTCTCTTAGTTGGCTAAATTTAGCTTTTTGAAGTTTGGTATTTTTGTTCCTCCCTGTAGAAACGCTATTTTGAATGATAATTGGAAGGTTATTACTTTATGGTCACTATTTCCCAGGTGTCCCCCAACCTGCACGTCTGTTGTTCTGTCAGGCCTATTGGTTAATACTAAGTCCAGTATGGCCGTCCCTCTAGTCGGGTCCTGAACCAGTTGGGAGAGGTAATTGTCTTTGGTTATTGCCAAGAACCTGTTTCCTTTATGAGATATACAAGTTTCAGTTTCCCAGTCTATATCTGGGTAGTTGAAGTCCCCCATAATAACCACCTCATTATGATTTGCCGCCTCGTCTATCTCATTTAGTAGTAGATTCTCTGTGGACTCTGGTATATTAGGTGGTTTATAGTAAACTCCTATTAGTAATTTATTGTTGTTTTTAGCTCCATGTATCTCTACCCACAGTGACTCCACATGTTCATGTCCCTCACTTATATCTTCACGGAGTGTGGGCTTTAGACAGGACTTTACATAAAGGCAGACCCCTCCCCCTCTCCGGTTTTGACAATCCTTTCTAAACAGACTGTAACCCTGTACATTAACTGCCCAGTCATAGCTATCATCCAGCCATGTCTCAGTTATTCCCACTATGTCATAGTCCTCCTCACACATAACTAATTCCAGCTCCCCAGTTTTATTAGTCAGGCTTCTGGCATTAGTATACATACATTTGAGAGGTTTATGTATATTTTTTACCCTACACCTTTCCTTCTGAACTGTTCTAGTCCCTCCTTCCATTCCTCCCCCAGTCCCACTACCTTGCCCCCGGTCTCTATCTGCACTATCTTCCCCTCCTATAATGTAATTTCCCTCCCCCAGTCCCTAGTTTAAACACTCCTCCAACCTTCTAGCCATCTTCTTCCCCAACACAGCTGCCCCTCTCCCATTGAGGTGCAGCCCGTCCCTACGATAGAGCCTGTAGCCGATAGAGAAGTCGGCCCAGTTCTTCAGGAACCCAAACCCCTCCTTCCTACACCAGTTCTTGAGCCACTTGTTAATCTCCCTTATCTCCCGCTGCCTTTCTTGTGTGGCCCGTGGTACAGGTAGTACTTCGGAAAATACTACCTTTGAGGTCCTTGCCCTAAGCTTTTGACCTAAATCCCTGAAATCATTTTTAAGGACTCTCCACCTACCCCTAACTTTGTCATTGGTTCCGATATGGACCATGACCGCTGGATCTTCTCTAGCCACTCCCAGTAATCTGTCAACCCGATCCGCAATGTGTCGAACTCTAGCGCCAGGAAGACAGCACACTGTTCGGCAATCTCGGTCTTTGTGACAGATTTCCCTATCTGTTCCCCTAATAATTGAGTCTCCCACTATCAGCACCTGTAGATGAAAAAAAAAAAGAGTTTCACAGCAGCATGTCCGGTGTGACTTTTTATTGGGGACCAAAAGTGCACACACAAAAATACACTACGTTTCGGCTACGCAGTAGCCTTTCTCAAGTATGCTGGTACAAAATTCAACAAACATATAAATACTATAATAGGCCCCCCATGTGATAATATACAGCCAATGAAAAATACATATTACCTAATATCACCTGTGTAGTAATTAAAATCATCCAAACTGCCAATGGAATGTTGCTTCAAAGGGTCAAAGGTACCTGTTAGTCATTAGGCAATTCCTAGCTTCATCTCCATGCTAGTCATGCTTGTCAGCATCTCTACGACCCCACCGCGCTTGTCATCACGTCGGAGAGTGGGCGGTACGCTGTCCACAATGTCAGCCAAATGGCCGGTCTCCTCCCTGGACTAGCTCTGCATGTGAACCAATGCATAACGCCGATCATGGTCACATGTCCGGCGCGTCACAAGTCATGTGACAATCACATGACATACGGAAGGTCCTAGAGACACAGGCAGGAACTAGGAGTCAATCGAATGCATAGTAAATGCCAATCTGTTCTAAAACCGCACCTAAAACAGTGTCATCACATATTAAATACATCCCTACATCCGATGCATATCCAGAGCAGATTACTTGACCAAACTGGCCCATACAATCGCCAACTGGATACATATAGGCATAAGATTGCCTAGCATTGTTCCACAACAATTATTACTGGCAAATATAATGTCAGTGATGTGTATCAGTGACATCAGATCAGCCAGTGCTAAAAAATGGCAGATGATCGATTCGATTAGCGTGCTGATAAATATTCCTATTATGTGATTGCAAAATAGTGAAATAATATTATATAAAAAATACAAAGTTACCCAGTAAAAACATGATATACTGAATTGAACCTCAATATTCAAAAGGGAATCTTCTATCTATCTACATTGTTTGCATTAAACTCAATATTTAACCCATGAGGTTGTAAAGCCTGTAAAGTGAAAATCCATTTCAGTTCTTTTTTCTTTAATATACGTTCCCTGTCACCTCCTCTTTTTGGAATTGGTACCGAGTCGATGACCCGGAATCTCAATTGGCTGACAGAGTGTCCACAGTCCACAAAATGTTTGGCCACTGGTTTGTCTACCATTTTTTTCCTTTTTGTTCTTTTGTGTTTGTTGATGCGCTCTCTAATCTCCATGGTCGTCTCCCCCACATAGATTAAGCTGCAGGGACAGACGATCATGTAGATGACAAACTTGGAACGGCTTGTATAGTATTCCCTGATGTTATATTTTTTTCCACTGTATGGGTGAACAAAGGTGTTAGGCTACTTTCACACTAGCGTTGTTTAAATCAGGTGTTCAATTCCGACACCGGAACTGCCCGCCGGATCCGGAAAAACGTGTGAAAACGGATTACATTTGAATCCTAATCAGGATTTTGATCACAATGAAAAAATGCATTGGAAAAAACGGATCCGCCATTTATGGACTTTAACTTTTTTTTCACATTTTTTGCGTTTAACATGCAAAAGCCGGATCCGGTTTGACTGAACACACGGCGCCGGATCCGGCGTTAATGCAAGTCAATGGGAAAAAGGCCGGATCCGGCGTTCAGTCAAAGTGTTCAGGATTTTTGGCCGGAGGTAAAAATACAACGTGATACGGTTTTCTGAAAAGCCTGATCAGTCAAAAAGACTGAACTGAAGACATCCTGATGCATCCTGAACGGATTGCTCTCCATTCAGAATACATTAGGATAAAACTGATCAGTTCTTTTCCACATTTGAGCCCCTAGGACGGAACTCAGCGCTGGAAAAGAATAACGCTAGTGTGAAAGTAGCCTTACCTTTCAGCATATTTCCACAATTGCAACAACCCAAGCAAGGGAAATTGCCTGTCTTCCTGGGTTTCAAGTATGTCTGGCCTCCTGAAACCCAGGAAGACAGGCAATTTCCCTTGCTTGGGTTGTTGCAATTGTGGAAATATGCTGAAAGGTAACACCTTTGTTCACCCATACAGTGGAAAAAAAATATAACATCAGGGAATACTATTTATGCCGTTCCAAGTTTGTCATCTACATGATCGTCTGTCCCTGCACCTTAATCTATGTGGGGGAGACGACCATGGAGATTAGAGAGCGCATCAACAAACACAAAAGTACAATAAGGAAAAAAAAATTACAGAATGCGGAGAAATATTGTCTGTCATCTTACATTTCTCTGCTTAAGGATTCTTAGTAATAATCATCATTTCGTTAGCTCCTGTCAAGTTGTCACAAATCAGCCCAGCATCCAGGATGGAATTAAGTCATGTGTAATAGTTTCTCTTTAAATAGAGATCACAAGACATGATATGAAATTACAGCCACTGGATATATCCGTTGCCGGTTTATGAAGGGAAGAAGAAGCAAATGGTCCTGGTCACAGCTATTCCCAAATGGCTCTTGATTTAATTTGCTTCAAGGAAAAATCCCTCATAAACATACTTTTCATTTTTTTCAATTTAATATCCATATATTAACTGTAACAGAAGGCTTTGCTCATTCTGTGCTTTTAGAGATATATAGTATCATTTGACACATACTGAAATTCTATTAGTAGTAATAGGAGTCTCCGTTTTCATGCATAAAACCATAAATGCATTTGTGTAGTGATCGCATGTCACATTGCCGTAATACTGCATTAGCTCAATGACAAGGGCCATAATGTTTTATGAAAACATGCTCATTTAAAGGGAACCTGTCACCAAGATCATGCTGCCCATCAGCATGTCCTACAGTGGCCTACACCGCTAATAGTGAGACTAAGCTTGTTCTAATTTCAGTAGTAAATTATGATTATCTCAGCACATAAAGATTCATGGGAACTATTTTAAAATGGACTTAAAGGGCAGGAGCGTAAACTAGAAATCACTGGGCCCCACAGCTCATTTTTGTGTGGGGCCCTTCCCCCCATGACCATCCTGGCATCGCTTGTGCATAGGTAAAGGTGGGTTCACATCAGGTTTTTGCCATCTGTCTGACGTACAGTATATGTTGGGAAAAAGGGGATACAAAAGTGCAGCACCCCACGCTTTTGTCCAGTAAAAAAATATATATATACGTTACAGTATGTTTTTTTTATTTTTACAATGGAACTGTAAGGTTACAAATGCCTATATATGGCATCTGTCTAAGGCATCCGTTAATGTAATCGTTTTTTATATATACGTTGAACAGATGGGAAAAACGTGATGTGAACCCAGCCTTAGTGTGCCAAAATAAGCACTAGTACACAGCGGAGGAGAGTCTGCCATGTACTGTATACTATGGTGCAGAAGACTCCTGCTACTGATCCTGGGCCCCTTCTGAGCTCGGGCCCCGAATAGGGTTGCCACCCGGCAGGTATCTCACCAGCCAAGCTGGTAATTTAGTGCCCCTGTCGGTAATTTTTTTCTACCTGCAATAATAATTGCCAGTGTTTTCCTATAATGACTGTTACTAATGAGTGCTTCCATTGTGGAGTGCTCATTAGTACAGCCTTTATCTCCCACCCCTCCCCCACTTGTGTTAAGAAAAAAATTAAACAAAGAACTCACCTCATCCATTTAATTGCGCCGCGGTGAACACTCGCTGCTCACTGGAAGCTCAGGTCAGGCCCTGCGCTCCAGCGTGATGACATTTCACAGCATTGACGTCACCACGCTCTAGCGCAGGTCCTGTCCTGAGCTTCCAGGGAGAAGGTGGAGAAGGTGATGTGGTGAGTGGGCTTATGCCTTTTGATCAAAATATACACTAATGCCTCTTGTACAGCATGCAGTATAGGGGGTTGTACACTTTAATATTGCACTGAGAAGCGAGTTTAATTAGATCTAAGCATAGCATTGTGGATGTGCGATCCAGTTCTGTTTTTTCCCTGTCACGGTGGACAGGATCTCAGATACGCAGACAACCAAATACACAAGTGTCTAGGCTAGATGCTGGGGAAAGGTCACCTCCTAGCACATCCCTGACTTCTCTCCCTATGCTGCTAAGCCCACATTCAGACCTTGATGGTAGGAATGATGTGTCCACGTGCCTGGACTGCAAACACCCTAGAATCCCTGAGATGGTGAAAGGGGAGAAGAGCAGAAGACACACAAATAGCCTAGACCGCAAACAACACAAACAGAAACCAAACTTATCTGAGCTGGAACAGACAATCCTTCCTTCCTTGAATCCAAGGCCAGACTGAATTCTATAACCCGCACGGCCCTCTGGGATTGAAGGCAATTTAAGCCAATGACCCCACCCAGAGCACCTGAAGGAAGGCGGATCAAGCATGATTCCAAACAAAAGGTTAGACACGTGCTGCCAATCTGACAGACCTCCGCACACCGTCCGAGCAGGGCATGACACTCCTCTTCATATGTACTACATTTCTAATCTGATCTACACGGCTTAAAAGGGAATGTATCATCAGAAAATTACCTATTTTTTATGTTAAACTTATTTTTAAAGAAGTTTTGGTGGTTATTTTTAATTTTACATGTGACTACCGTATTTTTCGCCCTATAAGACGCACCGGCCCATAAGACGCACCTAGGTTTTTGGGGAGGAAAATAAGAAAAAAAATATTTTGAACCAAAAGGTGTGCTTTTGGTGGGTTTGGAACTAATGGTGGTCTGTGGATGGCACTATTACTGGGGATCTGTGGATGGCACTGTTATGGGGGGATCTGTGAAGGACACTGTTATGGGGGGATCTGGGGATGGCACTGTTAATGGGGGATCTGGGGATGGCACTGTTATGGGGTGGAGGATCTGGGGATGGCATCCACAGATCCCCCATCCTATAACAGTGCCATCCACAGACCCCCCCACCCCATAACAGTGCCATCCACAGACCCCCCCACCCCATAACAGTGCCATCCACAGACCCCCCCACCCCATAACAGTGCCATCCACAGACCCCTCCTCCCCATAACAGTGCCATCCACAGACCCCCCCACCCCATAACAGTGCCATCCACAGACCCCCCTCCACCCCATAACAGTGCCATCCACAGACCCCCCTCCACCCCATAACAGTGCCATCCACAGACCCCCCCACCCCATAACAGTGCCATCCACAGACCCCCCACCCCATAACAGTGCTATCCACAGACCCCCCTCCTCCCCATAACAGTGCCATCCACAGACCCCCCTCCTCCCCATAACAGTGCCATCCACAGACCCCCCCACCCCATAACAGTGCCATCCACAGACCCCCCTCCACCCCATAACAGTGCCATCCACAGACCCCCCCCACCCCATAACAGTGCCATCCACAGACCCCCCCCACCCCATAACAGTGCCATCCACAGACCCCCCACCCCATAACATTGTCATCCACAGACCCCCACCCCATAACAGTGTCATCCACAGACCCCCCATTGCCGCTCCAGTACAGTTATAAAATGTGTAATTAAATGAATAATGATTCACGCTGCCCCCTCTGTAGTATAACTTTCAATATATTGTACTCACAGGGCTACTGTTATCGTAATGCAGGCCGGCCGGGCAGACGAGCGGCAGCGTCACTGACTGACGTCACGTGCCTGCGCCGCCTACTTTATGAATGAAGTAGGCGGTGCAGGCACGTGACGTCAGTCAGTGACGCTGCCGCTCGTCTGCCCGGCCGGCCTGCATTACGATAACAGTAGCCCCGTGAGTACAATATATTGAAAGTTATACTACAGAGGGGGCAGAGTGAATCATTATTCATTTAATTACACATTTTATAAGTCTCTACTGGTGCTGCGGGGCCGGAGCACAGTGAACGTACCGGCCCCCCAGCTCCTCCTCCCAGTCCCTCCCCGCTGATACATCGCAGGCTGCGATGTCAAAAGGTGGCGGAACGCCGTTCCGGTGCGTTCCGCCAGAAAAAAAGCCCTGAGTATATCTATTTTGTCCTGACCTTAGCACAGGTCACAGAGCATGTCTAGAAAATTCTCTCATAGAAGTCAATGGGTCTCTTCCAGTCTATAGTCCATGGTGGCAGCTGTAAAGCATATCTCTTAATGCTGTTAATGCAGCTTCCTACTACAGAGCAGCAGTACACTGCAAAGGGCTAAATATATTTTTTTATGGCGAGTGCAATTCTTTATATGTATGCACAAGGGAATAGATTTATCAAACGGGTGTAAAGTTGAACTGGCTTAGTTGCCCATAGCAACCAATCAGATTCCACCTTTCATTTTTCACAGTTCCTTTGGAAAATGAAAGGTGGAATCTGACTGGTTGTAATGGACAACTAAACCAGTTCTACTTCACACCAGTTTGATAAATCTCCCCCTAGGTGTTTATAGGCTGTATTCACATCTACCACTAGATGAGCTAGTGTTGCCCTCTCTATATAGAGATAGAAGGGGTTAGTCCAGTTTAGACCACACCAGTGCAGTCCAAACCTGTGCCAGATCAGGGAGTCTAAGGCCCCTTTCACACGGGCGAGTTTTCTGCGCGGGTGCAATGCGTGAGGTGGACGCATTGCACCCGCACTGAATCAGGACCCATTGATTTCTATGGGGCTGTTCACATGAGTGGTGATTTTCACGCAGCACTATTTTGTGCGTTTTTCACGCAACGCAGGCCCCATAGAAGTGAATGGGGCTGCGTGAAAATCGCAAGCATCCGCAAGCAAGTGCGGATGCGGTGCGATTTTCACGCACGGTTGCTAGGAGACGATCGGGATGGAGACCCGATCTTTATTATTTTCCCTTATAACATGGTTATAAGGGAAAATAATAGCATTCTGAATACAGAATGCATAGTACAATAGGGCTGGAGGGGTTAAAAAAAATAATAATAATTTAACTCAGTGTTTCCTAACCAGTGTGCCTCCAGCTGTTACAAAACTACAACTCCCAGAATGCCTGGACAGCCTTTGGCTGTGCGGGCATGCTGGGAGTTGTAGTTTTGCAACAGCTGGAGGCACACTGGTTGGGAAACACTGATTTAACTCACCTTAATCCACTTTTTTCGCACAGCCCGGCATCTCTTCTGTCTTGTTCTGTGAGTTCAGAATGCTATAACCATGTTATAAGGGAAAATAATACAACCTACACAACCTTGATCCCAAACCTGAACCCGCGCGATAAAAACTGAACAACGGAGCGCAATCGCAGTCAAAACTGACTGCAATTGCGTACCTACTCGCGCGGGTTTGCCGCAACGCATCCGGACCTTGTCCGGACACGCTCGTGAGAAAGAGGCCTAAGTCTAACCAGTGAACAGAACAGAAGCAAAAATGTAGGAGCTGACAGAAAAAGCCAGCACTGGACTAGATGCCATCCAGAGCCATGACAAAATAGAACTTTATTGGAAAAGCAGGACAGAAGCAAAAAAGAGAAAGGTGCAGGGTGCAAGTTCTGTAAGATAAGGCATCTAAAGAAGACCTATTGGCTCTTTAGCATATTTTTTTCTGGTGTCTGGACATACCTTGGAGCAGATTGGCCATCTGTTTAAGAGAATATCCACATGTCACAGAGGATACTGTAGATGCATACACTGTAAGTACGGCAACCTGTTCAACAAAGGTTTCACGTTAGAGTCTGCCCTGAGGTTGCTTCCTGGATGCTTAAATTAGCATTACCACACAAATTTATATTCTCTGACCTGTTAGAAAGGTGCATGATGTAATCTGTAGTGAATGTAATCTTACCATCAGTGACTGTATTTGTGAGCTATCCCCTCCCTTCTAATTTTTAGCTGTGTCATATGACCACCTTTCTAATCTCCAACTGACACAGGACCCTCCAGTGTTCTTCCTGTCCCTACGGAGAACGGACACAAAAAGGAGCAAGATTTTCTACAAGAGACCCTCAAGGTCTTCTAAGGCTGGGACTGGGATTGGGGGGTTCTGCCTCTCCTTCTGGTTCATAAGTAGCCGTGCTAGAACCTTTCAAGGTAGAAGAGCCCTATCAGTCCCCAGAACCCACCTGGCTGTTGGTTCTGCCTCTCAGCCTATTGGAGGGTCCTCTGTCAGCCTGGTTTCAATGGGGTGGGTCATCCTCTTTCTTTCTACTTTATGTGGATGTGCCAGCACCTCCCATGGTGGAGGTCCCCTGGTTTGCTCTTGACCCTTAATTATTATTGTTATCCGAGACAAAAACTATGTTATTTTTTAAGGATTTTTGGCCTGGCGTGATCAATTTTGTTTCATGAGTGCTGTGGTTTGCTTATATATTGCTTTTTGCACATGGGAAGCACCCAGTATGGCTTAGATTTGTTTGTGGTATCTGCTTTATATTGCAACAGTTGCTTACAGCCTCGTGGCCTTTCTTTACAGTTCCTCGGTAGCCTGGCTAGAACCTTCTGAGTAGAGATCTCCAAGCAGTCCCTAGAACCCACATGGTTGCCTCAGGTCTCTAAGCCTTGCCGAAAGAGGGGTTTTATGTCAGCCTAGGTTCAATCGGCGGGAAGATTCTAATTTTCCCTTTCTGCCCTTTGAGGCAGTGCCAGCACCTCCCGGCATTAAAGGGAACCTATCATCAACTTTATGCTCTCCTCACTAAGGCCTCATGCACACGACCGTTGTTGTGTTCCGTTGTTTCGTGATCCGTTTCCGTTTTTGTTTCCGTGTGTCTTCCTTTATTTTTGGAGGATCACCAGACATGAAGGAAAGTAAAAAAAAGTCAAGTCAAGTTTGCCATGCAAATGATAGGAAAAAAACGAATGCGGATGACAATCTTGTGTGCCTCCGTATTTTTTTACGGTCCCATTGACTTGAATGGGTCCACAAACAGTTTTCCGTGAAAAAAATAGGACAGGTTATATTTTTTTTTGAAGGACTGGAACCACGGATCACGGACGCGGATGACAAACGGTGCATTAGCCGAGTTTTCAACGGACCCATTGAAAGTCAATGGGTCCGCAGAAAATCACAAAAAACGGAACAACAGGCGCGGAATAAAACAACGGTCGTGTGCATGAGGCCTTAGGGCAGCATAAAATACTGACAGAAATGCTGATTTCAGCGGTGTGTCACTCATGAGCTAGAAGTAAGAGGTTGCTGAGAACCAGCATCATAATCATTGCAGCAAAGGCCTTGAAAAGAGTCAAATCTACTTGAGAAGAGTCATTATTCATAATCTCCTGCTCTCACCCATCTGCTGATGATTGGCAGTTCTCTCCTAGAGAGAAATGGAGAAAGCTAGGTAGAAGCCTGTCAGTCATCAGCAGGTCGGCAGGGAGAGCAGGAATTCATGAATAACCAGGACTCTTCTCAGGTGGCCGCGACTCATTTCCAGGCCCAGTCTGCAATGATTGTGATGTTGGTCCTCGGCAACCACTTTTAACTTTTAAATGACAGACCCTTGAAATCAACTCACCTGTCTCTACTTTATTCTGCCGTAAGAACGGGCAGCATAAAGTTGATGACAGGTTTCCTTTAAAGTCCCCTGGCTTGCCCCTGACTGTTAATGCCTGTAGCTCTGCCTCATGCCTGTGCCCGATGACCCTATGCCTCGTAGCTCAGCCCAGCTGGGTAATTGATTATCATAAAGGGGTTCTTTGGGGCATTGCTAGTTACTTGCTAGTACATCATCTACACAGGGGCGGATTAAGTGCATGATAGGCCCGGGGCTGTCTACCCAACCTGGGCCCCTCCCTCCATTTTAGTTTAGCTTTTTTTTTGTATGAAGAGGCTGAGGTGCTTCATGAGCGCCACAGTCTCTTCCTAGGCCATATGACATCGTCAGACAAAAAAAAATACCCCAAATTGGGTCCTAAACTGAAAAATTTGGTCGCCAAATTTAAAATGCATATAATTATAATAAAAAAGACATGGAGGAGAATACAGCACCACATACCTCTTACATCCAGTGACATCTCCTGTCATGTAGACCTTCTCTTTCCGCTTCTCCTCCATTTGACCCAGACCACCATGGCAAATTCTTTCAGCCACATCTCGTCTCTACAGTTTGCAACACAGACACGTTAGATTTCTCAATTTTTCCATCAACCTCCTCATCCTGGTGTCCCCACAGTCATCCTGCTGCCACTCCCAATACTGTGCCCGTTTTTCTCCCCAATGTCCAAGGTTCTATACTGCTGAAAAAATAGTGACCCTAATAGACATAATTGGGGTCATTTATCAAACTGGTGTAAAGTAGAACTGGATTTCCAAAAGAGCTGTCATATATGAAAGGTGGAATCTGATTGGCTGCTATGGGCAACTAAGCTAGTTCTAGTTTACACCAGTTTGATAAATTACCCCAAATGTCCCTATAGTGTCCACAGCAGCTATAATGTCCCCTAGAGTGCCCCGAGTAATAATACCACCCTCTATTGTGCTCCAGGCAATAATCCCTATATAGTGTCCCCAAAAATAATAGAATTGCCCCTACAGTGCCTCCCCAATAGCAACACCCCCATATAGTAATCCCCCCATAGTAATTTGCCCCCACACAGTAATTTCCCCCAAACTGCCCCCATATAGTAGTTTGCCCCCACACAGTAATTTCCCCTACATAGTAATTTGCCCCACACTGCCCCCACATAGTAATTTCCACCACACTGCCCCCACATAGTAATTTCCACCACACTGCCCCCACATAATAATTTCCACCACACTGCCCCCACATAGTAATTTGCCCCCACATAGCAATTTCCCCACACTGTCCCCACACAATAGTTTTCCCCACACTGCCCCCACACAATAGTTTCCCCCACACTGCCCCCACACAATAGTTTCCCCCACATAGTAATTTGCCCCCACACTGCCCCCACATAGCAATTTCCCCACACTGTCCCCACATATAAATTACCCCACACTGTCCCCACATAGAAATTACCCCACACTGTCCCCACATAGCAATTACCCCCACACTGTCCCCACATAGAATAGAAATTACCCCACACTGTCCCCACATAGAATATACCCCACACTGTCCCCACATAGCAATTACCCAACACTGTCCCCACATAGAAATTACCCCACACTGTCCCCACATAGAAATTACCCCACACTGTCCCCACATAGCAATTACCCCCACACTGTCCCCACATAGAATAGAATTTCCCCCACACTGTCCCCACATAGCAATTACCCAACACTGTCCCCACATAGAAATTACCCAACACTGTCCCCACATAGAAATTACCCAACACTGTCCCCACATAGAAATTACCCAACACTGTCCCCACATAGAAATTACCCCACACTGTCCCCACATAGCAATTACCCCACACTGTCCCCACATAGCAATTACCCCACACTGTCCCCACATAGCAATTACCCCACACTGTCCCCACATAGCAATTAACCCACACTGTCCCCACATAGCAATTACCCCACACTGTCCCCACATAGCAATTACCCCACACTGTCCCCACATAGCAATTTCCCCCACACTGTCCCCACATAGAAATTACCCCACACTGTCCCCACATAGAAATTACCCCACACTGTCCCCACATAGAAATTACCCCACACTGTCCCCACATAGAAATTACCCCATACTGTCCCCACATAGCAATTACCCCACACTGTCCCCACATAGCAATTACCCCACACTGTCCCCACATAGCAATTACCCCACACTGTCCCCACATAGCAATTACCCCACACTGTCCCCACATAGCAATTACCCCACACTGTCCCCACATAGAAATTACCCCATACTGTCCCCACATAGCAATTACCCCACACTGTCCCCACATAGCAATTACCCCACACTGTCCCCACATAGCAATTACCCCACACTGTCCCCACATAGCAATTACCCCACACTGTCCCCACATAGCAATTACCCCACACTGTCCCCACATAGCAATTTCCCCCACACTGTCCCCACATAGCAATTTCCCCCACACTGTCCCCACATAGAAATTACCCCACACTGTCCCCACATAGCAATTTGCCCCCACACTGCCCCATATAGTAATTTGCCCCCACACTGCCCCCACACAATAGTTTCCCCCACACTGTCCCCACATAGTAATTTCCACCACACTGCCCCCACATAGTAATTTGCCCCCACACTGCCCCATATAGTAATTTGCCCCCACATAGTAGTCCCTCCCATAATAGTTTGCCCCCACATAGCATTCCCTCCCATAATAATTTGGCCCCACAGCCCCCACATTCCCCCTCATGTACTCGATGTCTCTTAATATGTCCTACTGTTTGTCCCCCACCCCCCACATGTCCCCCAAAGTAGGCACATGAAATAAAAAAATTAATAAAAATAAATAAAATGAAAAGCTAAATACTCACCTATGTCCAGGGCCAGGCGCTTGCTCGCAGAGGAAGGTGGGATGAGGCAGTGCTGCGTCCCGGCACAGGCGCGCGATGACGTCATCACGCACGCCTGCGCCGGGATTTCACTACCGCATAGGCCTCAGGCCTACTAGGCCTGAAGCCTATGGCGGTGATCGGCGACGGGACAGGGAGCTATGCGCTCCCGTGCCCCGCCGCAGTATGTGGGCGTTCGGGTCGGCGTTGGGCCCCCCAGCGGTGCTGGGCCCGGGGCTGCCGACCCGAACGTCCCTATTGTAATCCGCCACTGCATCTACAGTACAATACCTCTTAATCAGGTTTAACCCAAAACACACAAAATAGAATTCTGATGCCCTCCTTCCCATACAATCAATCGCACAATAACTACTGCTGAAGGCATCTTAACTGGATGGTGTCTGGGGATCTATGCTGGGTCTGTTAGAGAAAGTACCTTATAGTGTAGCTTCACACTGCTCTTCAAACGAGCGCTGTAACTGAAGGACTGTTGTTTTTAGAATGTGTAAGGAGACTTGTGCAGTACCCAGAAGAGATGCCAACTCTTCCAGGAGTGAAGTGGTTAAAGAAAATGGCTTGTACCAGCGCTTACTCTTAAAATGTTTTTTATTCTTAAAAATAAATAAACAAAATGGAAACAACCTACAGTGCTTAAAAGCCCAAATAACGCGTTTCAGGGCGCTGCCCCTTCCTCAGATATAGGACTGGTGGAGGTAGTGACCATAACAAATATTTATACCCCTTAAGGGGTGACAGTCAAACAAGGCTCCAGGACCGCCCATAAAGGGGGCAGGGCTTAGATGACATCATCAACAGTAAACAAAGCAGTCTTGTAGCAACATGTTACACACTAGTTTGAACACTATAGGGGTCACTTATCAAACAGAAATACGCCTAAATTAGGCGTATTTCTGGCTCCCCACTCACGCCAGGTCTAAAAAATAGGGGGTGGCGTGGGGGCGGGGATGGGCCGGCAGGCATGTCTCATTTACCATTTTCTACGCCTGTTTCAGATGGAGGGAAGATGAGATCCTACAATGTTATGTATGGGGCAGGTCGACTGTACACCAGCCGCTTACCACTCAAAATACAGCATACTTGTCTGAAATGGAGGAGCAATCTGTTGCAATAAAGGATGCACACATGTGCTCTGTAGTGTCCCCTGCTTCGGTGGTGTGGCGTAATTTTCGTATACCGTAAATGCCTGTTTTTGCTGCCAGTATAACGAACAGTCCACCTTCCAATAGGCATATATGATATTATAAAACTGAGCACGGATATACATGAAATGTTCCTTGCTTGAGTAACCATTCTAGGGCTAGGCTATACGCATTTTGGGGCTACTGCAAGCACCGGTGTCTCAAACAGCTGATCAGCGGGGGTCCCAATTTGCGGATCCGCAAAACACTTACGGACGTGTAAATGGACCCTAATAGAAAATGCCTTTTCTGGTCCGCAATTGCGCACAAGAATAGGACATGTTCTATTTTTTCCAGGAACGAAATTGCGGATCCCGAAAAAACGGATCCCGAAAAAACGGATGCGGATCCCGAAAATGCGGATGCGGATCCAGGAAATGTGGATTTGCATCCGTTCCAGCCCCATTGAAAGTGAATGGGTCCGCAAATTGCGGAACGAATGCGGACCCAAATTACGGAGGTGTGAATGGACCCTTAACCATTTTACTGTCCTAGACCACCAGGGTTACAGACAATAACTCGGGGTTGCAGACATTAATTTCTTTTCTGTCCTAAACTCTCCTATATAATTTTGCAAAGTATTTGGAGCTATACAACAATATTTTCTTTCCAAATATTAGAGATTGCCCAGCTTAAAAGGAACAGCACCCAGGTTCCTAACTTCTCTGCTTACTAACTACAAAGGCTGAAGGCGCCTTTACATGTGCAGAGGAGCATCCAATTATCTGGAGGAAGTGTTCCTTCCTGACAACTGCCTGCTCGTTCAGTGGGGGTGACGTGCTGCACTTACATGCAGCGATCATCTCCACAGTATGGGACAATCAGTTGCTATTGCGATCGCTCATTCTCATACAGCTGCATTGTTGCTGGGCAGCAGTTCGCAGTTTAGACAGCACGATCTGCTGCCTAGAAACAACAATTTACTTACCTGCACTAATAAGAGATGAGCAAATTTCATATTTTGAAATTCGTTCACGCTTCGTTTACTGGTAAAATGTGAATTGCGTTATGGATTCCGTTACCACGGACCATAACGCAATTCTATGACTGAATGCCTTTAGAGGCATTCCGTTATTTATTCTGTCATAATAAAAGTCTATGGAGGGGAGTTATGCACGGGACGGATCCGTTTTGCAGCCCATAGACTTCTATTATGACGGAATGAATAACGGAATGCCTCTAAAGGCATTCCATCATAGAATTGCGTTATGGTCCGTGGTAACGGAATCCATAACGCAATTCACCTTTTACCAGTAAACGAATCGCGAACCAATTTCAAAACCGGAAATTCACTCATCTCTTGCACTAATGACAGTTTCACCCAATGAAGAAGGGTTTCGCTCATTCATCAGGTGATCGGCTGCACCTTTAGACAGGCAGATTGTCTGGAACAATCGTTCGCAGTAACGTTCGTTCCTGCTAATCTGCCCAATTATCGGAACGCGTAAACCCGCTATTAGAGGGAACACTAGGAAAACTTGCAGGAATTAAGATAGCAATGTGGAGATTTTCTTTTATCATAGGAGAAAACACTAAAATGTTTTTCCACTATAGGGGAAAATCTTACTTCTACACCTATAAATAATTTATTATTTGGCAAAGATTTGGTGATTGCTTGTCCCCAGACAAAATATAATTTAGCTGAAATTAATTTACCATCCTTACTGTCACTGTCACTGACATCTCTTGCTGATTTTGTCTTCTAGGAATCCCACAACGACTCTGGTTCCAACTTGAAACCTGAAACACTGATCCGATGTTTTAGAATAGTCACTCTTTAGCAGTGAACATTGTATCGTTAGGAGACACAAGGGAAATCCTGCCTTAGGCTGGTTTCACACGGGCGTTGCCGGAAAAGGTACGGGTGTGTTGCGGGAACATGCACGATTTTTCTGCGCGAGTGCAAAACATTGTAATGCGTTTTGCACGCGCGTGAGAAAAATAGTCATGTTTGGTACCCAAACCAGAACTTCTTCATAGAAGTTCGGGTTTGGGTTAGGTGTTCTGTAGATTGTATTATTTTCCCTTATAACATGGTTATAAGGGAAAATAATAGCATTCTGAATAGTATAATAGCGCTGGAGGGGTTAAAAAAAATAAAAAATAATTTAACTCACCTTAATCCAGCCGGCATCTCTTCTGTCTTCTTCTTTGCTGTGCACAGGAATAGGACCTTTGATGACGTCACTGTGCTCATTACATGGTCCAATCACATGGTTCATCACCATGGTGAGGGACCATGTCATTGGATCATGTGATGTGACATCACCACAGGTCCTTAGCCGGCAGCTCAACATTACAGAAGACAGAGATACGCAACTACGCGATCAAGTGGACCCCGTGAGTTAATATTTTTTTATTTTTAACCCCTCCATCACTATTTTACTTTGCATTCTGTATTCAGAATGCTATTATTTTCCCTTATAACCATGTTATAAGGGAAAATAATACAGATTGGGTCCCCAGCACGATCGTCACCTAGCGACCATGCGTGAAAATTGCACCGCATCCGCACTTGCTTGCGGATACTTGCGATTTTCACGCGGCCCCATTCACTTCTAAGGGGCCTGCGTTGCGTGAAAAAACGCAGAATATAGAGCTTGCTGCGATTTTCACGCAACGCACAAGTGATGCAAGTGCGGATGCGGTGCGATTTTCACGCACGGTTGCTAGGTGACGATCGGGATGGAGACCCGATCATTATTATTTTCCCTTATAACATGGTTATAAGGGAAATTAATAGCATTCTGAAGTAAAATAGGGCTGGAGGGGTTAAAAAAAAAGAAAAATAATTTAACTCACCTTAATCCACTTGTTCGCGCAGCCGGCATCTCTTCTGTCTTCTTCTGTGAGCAATAGGACCTTTGATGACGTCACTGCGTTCATCACATGGTCCGTCACATGATCCATCACCATAGTGATGGATCATGTGACGGACCATGTGATGAGCGTAATGACGTCATCAAAGATCCTATTCCTCACAGAACAAGACAGAAGAGATGCCGGCTGCGGGAACAAGTGGATTAAGGTGAGTTCAATTATATTTTTATTCTTTTTAACCCCTCCAGACCTATTGTACTAAGCATTCTGTATTCAGAATGCTATTATTTTCCCTTATAACCATGTTATGAGGGGAAATAATAAAATCTACACTACAACTAACCCAAACCTGAAGTTCTGTGAAGAAGTTCGGGTCTGGGTACCACATTCAGTTTTTTATCACGCGCGTGCAAAACACATTGCACCCGCGCGATAAAAACTGAACATCGGAACGCAATCGCAGTCAAAACTGACTGCAATTGCGTTCCTACTCGCGCAGGTTTTCCGCAATGCACCGGGACACATCCGGACCTAATCTGGACACGCTCGTCTGCAAGGGGCCTTAGTGTCTACAAGTCAGTCTACCTTCAGACTGGATGAGTAGTGTCTACAAGAATTTTTCTTTTTCTTTTAACCTCTTGCCGCCACACTAACGCCGATAGGTGTCAGGACGGCGTCGCTCTCAGGTCTCAATGATGCCTATTGGCGTCATCTCGTGAGACCCAAGATTTCGCGTGAACACAGCTCTGAAGTTAATCTACAGCCTGCCAGCGCTGATCATTCGCTGGCAGGCTGTAAATGTTTTAAAAATCGCATCAGAAAGGTATATTAGACGCTGTTTTGTTAACAGCGTCTGATATACCTGCTACCTGGTCCTCTGGTGGTCCCTTTTGCTTGGATCGACCACCAGAGGACACAGGCAGCTCTGTAAGTAGCACCAAGCACCACACTACACTACACCCCCCTGTCACTTATTAACCCCTTATTAACCCCTGATCACCCCATATAGACTCCCTGATCACCCCCCTGTCACCCCCTTGTCATTGATCAGCCCCCTGTAAGGCTCCATTCAGACGTCCGTATGTGTTTTGCGGATCCATGGATCCACGGATCCGCAAAACACGGACACCGGCAATGTGCTTTCCGCATTTTGCGGATCCGCACATTGCCAGAACTATATAGAAAATGCCTTTTCTTGTCCGCAATTGCGCAATAGGACATGTTCTATATTTTTTTTATACAAATTTGTCAATTTACAGAGATATTTCTCTCACCCAGCATGGGTATATGTAAAAATACACCCCAAAACACATTGCCCTGCTTCTTCTGAGTACGGCGATACCAGATGTGTGACACTTTTTTGCAGCCTAGGTGCGTAAAGGGGCCGAAGGTCCAACGTGTACCTTTAGGCTTTACAGGGTTGCTCACAATTTAGCCCTGCCCAAAATGCCAGAACAGTAAATACACCCCACAAATGACCCCATTTCGGAAAGTAGACACCCCAAGATATTCACTGAGGGGCATAGTGAGTCCGTGGGAGATTTTTATTTTTTTTGCCAGAAGTTAGCAGAAATGGAAACTTTATTATTATTTTTTTTCCTCAGAAAGTGTCATTTTCCGCTAAATTGTGAAAAAAAATTAAATCATACATGAACTCACCATGCCCCTCCGCGAATACTTTGGGGTGTCTTCTTTCTAAAATGGGGTCATTTGGGGGGTATTTATACTATCCTGGCATTCTAGCACCTCAAGAAACATGACAGGTGCTCAGAAAGTCAGAGCTGCTTCAAAATGCGGAAATTCACATTTTTGTACCATCGTTTGTAAACGCTATAACTTTTGCGCAAACCAATAAATATACACTTATTGGATTTTTTTTTATCAAAGACATGTAGCACAATAAATTCGGACACAAACTTGTATAGAAATGTAATTATATTTGAACAATTTTACCAGAAAAAGTTAAAAATACACTTTTTTTGAGAAAACTGCGGTCTATTTTGATTAATATCAGAAAAACGAAAAATGTCAGCAGCAATCAAATACCACCAAAAGAAAGCTGTATTTGTGAGAAGAACAGGAGGTAAAATTCATTTGGGTTCCAAGTTGCATGACCGAGCAATAAACCGTTAAAGTTGTTTAGTGCCGATTTGTAAAAAAGGGCCTGGTCACTAGGGGGGTATAAACCTGTGGTCCTTAAAGGGGTTGTCCCACTTCATTAAATACGGTTACATTAAATCATTGCCCCCCACTGAACATTTCTTCCAATACATGTAATTAAAAAAAACTTAGCATTCAGCCTAAAAACGCTCCTTTCTCTCTCCTTTGTTTGTGCTGGTATCCCATGGATACGGCCACATCTCGCCGGCCGCATCCATGCCGCACCTGCGCACTGGTAATTATTGCGATCCTACAGCCGGCCTCTCCCTCACACTGTGAGCGCGCACGTCCCATAGTTTTGCGCGGGCGCCCAATCATAGCAATGTATTACTGTTTTCTGGCAGCAGGAGGGAGCGCACAGCGTCATAGCAACCGAGGACGCCGTGCGCTCCCTCCTGCCGCCGGAATACAGTGATATACTGCTATGATCTATATGCTTTTTATCCGGGGCCAGGGTCCCGAATCAAACTACCACTGCCCCGAACCTCGCGACAAAGTCAGCAGGAGCCCCAGCATCTCCTCCTATACCTTGCCCGGCGACATTCGCAGCTCCAGCCGCCGCATCTGCAGAGGCAACGGGACGGGCTGTGACGTCATGCTGAGCGTCCAATCAGCTGGCGGCCATTGGACGGGACGCAGCATGTCCTTCTACTCCGGTCCTGTGGTAGTTCTTACCTCATAACCATGAGTGCTGTCGGCGAGCCGCCTGGGAGCTTCAGCAAGAGGCTGCTGGTGACCGGCTTCATGTAAGTGACTTGGCCCGCCGCCAGTGCTAGTAATCTTCTGATGACAGCCTGTGGGTGCAGTGTAGGGACATTACTGGGGGCAGTTTGGAAAGTTACTATGGGCACTATAGGGAGATTACTGGGTGCATTGAAGGGAGATTACTGGGGGCAGTGGAGGAAGTTACTATGGGCACTATAGGGAGATTACTGGGTGCATTGAAGGGAGATTACTGGGGGCAGTGGAGGAAGTTACTATGGGCACTATAGGGAGATTACTAGGTGCACTTTACTGTGGGCACTATGGATACATTACTGGGGGCAGTGGAGGGAAATTACTGTTGACACTATAGGGACATTACTGGGGGCATGAACATTACCGGGGGCAGTTGGGGGTCATTACTGTGGGCGTTATATAGAGACATTACTGCAGCCGGAATACAGTGATATACTGCTATGATCTATAAGAGCGTATCACTGTATTCCAGCGGCAGGAGGGAGCGCACGGCGTCATAGCAACAGAGGACGCCGTGCTCTCTGGTGCCCAGAAGGAGTCCAGGCGGCAATCCACAGATGCCCCCCACCCCATAAGTGCCATCCACAGATCCCCCCACCCCATAAGTGCCATCCACAGATCCCCCCACCCCATAAGTGCCATCCACAGATCCCCCCACCCCATAAGTGCTATCCACAGATGCCCCCCCCCCCATAAGTGCCATCCACAGATGCCCGCCCCCCCCCCCCCCATAAGCTGGGTAATAGGTCAGTGATAATAGATAATATCAGACACCGGGAAAGCTGGGTAATAAGTCTATAAGACATATTACCCAGCTTTCCCGGTATCAGATATTATCAGATACTTATTACCCAGCTTTTCCGGTGAACAATATTATTACAGACTTATTACCCAGCTTTCCCGGTGTCGGATATTATCGCTGACTTATTACCCAGCTTTCCCGGTGTCAGATATTATCACTGACTTATTACCCAGCTTTCCCGGTGTACAATATTATTGTACACCGGGAAAGCTGGGTAATAAGTCTATAATAATATTGTTCACCGGTAAAGCTGGGTAATAAGTCAGTGATAATATCTGATACCGGGAAAGCTGGGTAATAAGTCTGTAATAATATCAGACACCGGGAAAGCTGGGTAATACGTCAGTGAATATATCTATCTATATCTAGCACAGATCATATGGCTACTAGCTAACATGCATTTGGGCTGTAGTGATTTATTGTTTTTGCTGCACAGAATGGGTTTGTAACACAGGTTTTATGTGTAAAAGTGTATTAGAATGCAGGACAGCCACAAGTTACTACATTAGTTCACTATCATTGGTCAGTGGTCACTGAGTGATTCCCCAGCAGGGGGATGGGCTTTACATACTCTGCAGGCTCCAGAAGGATGACTCATCCACATGAACGAGCACAAGGACTGAGCTCTCAGGGTGAGTCATGAGGAGGCGTGGCCGGCCTTCACTCAACTGCCGGAGCCAAACCAGGAAGTTATCAGGACATTTACTGCTCGTAAGACTGAAAAAGCAAAGTGGGACAACCCCTTTAAGTGGTTAAAGCTAACTT
Organism: Bufo bufo; assembly: GCF_905171765.1. Lineage (NCBI taxonomy): Eukaryota > Metazoa > Chordata > Amphibia > Anura > Bufonidae > Bufo > Bufo bufo. Next base: position 666,801,973 of record NC_053389.1, read on the forward strand.
TTAGCTAACAGCAATCACTCTTGATCCCCGCATGCACATTTTGGAAGGGGGTCACAGCAAAACAAAAAAAACACTGAGGGTGCCTATGGTGATTATGTTAGGTACGCAGTTTTTACAAATTTCCTTTCTGAGTCGGCAACGAGCATTGCAGCATAAGCAGCAAGGTACGATAAAGGAAAGCGATTTACTATTCAGTTAATAATTGTCAATTAAGATGAAACGTGTACGTGTCAAGAGTAGAGTCTCCACTACAAGGGAATGCACACCTGTTCTTTGAGTTTCAATGCTGATTAGCAGCAAGGCTGACTTATACAGTTTATAGAATGCTGGCTCAAAGGATACCTACATCCGGCCCCTTCATAGAAGATAAACAATAAACTGTCCAGTTCAGTTTTACCAATTTTCTGGACCTCCTAAATATTTTACCACTCCTTAGACACAGCGTTCTATTGCCAATATTGCCTTTGCCACAATCTACAAGAGAAGGCGAGAGCAGATCAAAGTAGACATTGCTTAGCCTTAGATGGTAGTGTAATGGCAGAAGAGTTATTGTAGGTTATAAGTTTTTCTGAAGAGGTGGGCTTTCAAGTTGCATTTGAGGATTTCAAAGCCGGGGGCGAGTCTGATCATTTAGGAGAACGAGTTGCAGAGTATGCGGGTTGCAGGAGAGAAGTTTTGGAGATGATTGTGTGAGGAGCAGACACGAGAGCAAAAAAGGAGTACTTGTCTGGATTGGGGATTAGCGGTTGGCATTTTTCAGGGTGTAGGTCAGAAATGTATGGAGGGAACAGGTTGTGGATGGTCTTGTTTTTCATTATGAATTTTGTGGGGAATGGGGAGCCAGTGAAGGAATTGGGAGGGGAGATGTGGATTAATCTGGCAGTAGAGTTGAGGGTAGATTGGAGAGTTACAAGAGTGAGATGGGAGGCCACATAACAGGATGTTGCAGTAGTCTAGGTGGGTGATGATGAAGGCATGCACTAGAATTTTTGTTGACTCAAGGTTAAGGAAGATCAGACCTGTTTTTGATTTGGAGCCAGCATGAGGTGGTAAGGGCTTGAATGTGTGGTTTGGAAGACAGGGCATAATCAGAGGTTATCCCAAAGCAGCAGACTTGTGAGACAGGAAAAAAATATCACGAAGGTCACATTGCAGGATCACAAGTAATGATTGAGTTGAATGTGGTTGTGTTCTGACACAGAACCTAATTTGACAGTAGTAAAAAAATCCAAACCTGCTACATTGCTGGTTACAGGTTTCAAGTCACAAGTGACTTTGCTAGCACATCCTTGAAGGCTATGTACACCTTTAGGGGCAATTTTCTTATTATTGCATTGTACTTATTTTGAGCTAAAAATCATGTTTTCAATTGGTCTTTATTATAAATATGGAGCCTTTTTTTTCTACAGGGTTGAGCTGCTCTAGTAGCAGCCTGTGGATTTTCTCTTTTCTGTCAGTTGGGGAGCTGATGGGCTCCTAGTCCTTATCTCTGCTCCTTGACATTATAAATACTAATTATAGCTGAGTTCTTATCTTACTGATAAGAATGTGGCTTAAATAAGTGTTTATGACCTTTTAGTAGTTTAGAGATAAGGGTTAAAAGTGAAAGTGAAAGTACCAGTCACACAGTTACAAAAACAGTTAACCCTTTATGACAGAATGGCTCAATATTTTTAATAAAGGCCAACTGAAAATATGATTTTTTTTAGCCAAAAATTAGTAAAATGCAATCATAAACATAAATTGCCTCCAAAGGTGTACATAGCCTTTAAAGGGGTTCTCTGGCCCCTTGTTATATTTTGCAGATTAAAATCACCTGTGGAGGGAAGGTTATTTAAATAATACTTTCCCTTCACAGCACAGGGGCTACCACAATCCTCTTCACGGGCACGTGACCGTTCATTCGCGTTTCCAGCTCTTCCGCTCCAGCGTTGTCTTCTTTTCCTTTCTGCAGCAGGAGACGGCGCATCATCCCTGACGTCACCGCTTTCCGTCAGCCTTATATGGTCCTGACGCCTGCACACTATTGTGCATGCACCAGGACTGCCGGCCATCTCTTCAGTGTACAGGCTTCTATGTGAACTACTGACTCACGTACAGCTCAATGTAAATGCTGTGCATGAGTGACAGCATAGTGATCAGCCACAGAGGGTGATCGCTATGTTGTGCATGTCACTGGGGGGCACTTTGGATGACAATAAGGGCACTGTGGATGGCACTAGGTGCACTGGAGGGTATTGGGGAAACTGGATGTCACTGTTATGGGCAGGGCCACACCCCCAATTAGGCCCTAGTGACAAGTGGGGGGCGGCAGGGCAGCAGGACTGGAGATGAGCGCTTCCAGTGAGGAAGTAATCATCTCCATATTTATCTGTATCGCCGTCCTTAGGATACAGATGAGGGTACGGCGGGGCAGGGGAGAGGCGTCTCCCTTCCCCGTTCCTCTGATAGGCTCCAGGCATTAGACCTGCAGCCTATCAGAGGCCAGTGCAAGCGGCGCAATTATGTCATCGTGCCACCTGAGCCGTACAGCACGGGACACAGGCTGGAAGAGGGCTGCATCGCATCTCTGCCAGCTTCATGGAGGTTAGTATGAGTTTATTTATTTATTTATTTGGCACACAATGCAGGAGAGGAGCGCTATGGGGGCACTTCTTACTGGCACATTATTGGAGGGCACTATGGGGGCATCTATGGGGGGCACTTTTTACTGTCACATTATTGGGGGGCACTATAGGGGCACTTCTTACTGGCACACTATTGGGGGGCACTATGGGGGCACTTCTTACTGGCACATTATTGGGGGCACTATGGGGGAACTTCTTACTGGCACATTATTGGGGGCACTATGGGGGCACTTCTTACTGGCACATTATTGGGGGGCTCCATGGGGGCACTTCTTACTGACACATTATTGGGGGGCACTGTGGGGGCATCTATGGGGGCACTTCTTTCTGACATATTATTAGGGGGCACTATGGGGCATCTATTGAGGGCACAAAGAAGGAGTCTTTTATATGGGGGACACAACGGGGAAGGGGGAGAGGAACACTAAGGGGGCATCTTGGGGCACTTCTTACTGGCACATTATTGGGGGGCATCTACTGAGGGCACTAAGAAGGGGTATTTTATATGGGGGCACTATGGGAAAGGGGGGAGAGGAACACTATGGAGGCATCTACTGAGGCCACAAAGAAGGGGTATTTTATATGGGGGCTCTGTATAGAGGCATTATATACTGGGACACATTATGGGGGCTACTATGGGGAAGCGGGGAGAGGAGCACTAGGGCCCTGGATGGACAGGAGGGGTGAACACAGGAAGTAGGTGGAAGGGGCTCTGAGGGGGATTCATAGAAGAAGTAGTGGCAGGAGGTCTGTGCAGGGCAATAGGAGATAGGAGGGTGGAACAGGAGCTCTGGATACATGAGGGAAGAAAGGAGACAGCAGGGGCTCCATGAGGATGAGATAGGACAGGATAGGGGTGTAGCTAAAAATGACTGGGCCCCATAGCAACATTTTCTTTATGGCCCCCCCTCCCGGATCTCCCACCCCCACATACCTCTCGGACCTCGCCGCCACATCCGCAGCTCCTCATGCACTTGCAACGGTTACGCGTAGGACTGAGCACAGACGGTTGGTCACTGGCAACGCATTTGTGCCAGTGTAGGAAATGTATGAATCTAAATGTCTGTGTATTAAAGAAGATTGTTAAATTGTACAGGGGTCTGTAAACACAAGAAGGTGAAAGTACATATCGTGGGGTGTGTATGTGTATTAGACAGAAGGTAGGGATATGTATCTTGTGTAGTTTGGGTATTAGGGAGAGTAAGGGGTATATATCTAGGGCTGATACACGTGTAGGTGAAGAGCCGCTCTGTATCAGCACTAGATATATACCCCTTACTCTCCCTGATACCCAAACTACACAAGATACATATCCCTACCTTCTGTCTAATACACATACGCACCCCACGATATGTACTTTCACCTTCTTGTGTTACAGACCCCTGTACAATTTAACAATCTTCTTTAATACACAGACATTTAGATTCATACATTTCCTACACTGGCACAAATGTACTAACCATCTGTTAGCTATCTTCAGAAATAAACAGCTCAGGAACGGCTCCGGTAAATAAGGTTACAAGCTGCTGGGGACTATACCCCGGTCATGAGGAGCGAGCGGGAGACGCCGCTAGCTGTGCTGAGGGGAAACAGGAGCAGCCAGTGCCAGTGCCAGTGACTGTCGAGATGTGGAACTGAGCGGAACGGCGACCACCGTGAAACAACGGGAAGACCGGAAGGCGACTCTGAGCAAGGTGAAGATAGGTGGCTGTGTCTTCGCCATCAACCACACTATTAAATAATGCAGCTGCCAGCTGGTATCCTGGCTAAATACCGTACATGGACACACTGCTACAGTCCCCACTCCCCAGCCAGAGTCAGCCAGAGCCAGCCCTCACCTCAGCCACTTGAACCGTACGTCTGTGCGCTGTACGCTCCGAGTTCACCTCCTCCACTTCCGGCCAGTAGGACTAGTCAGAACTGCCGCCCAGACTGCAGGACCACTCCCTCTCTGCCTCCGGCCGCCCCCTATCGCACCGCCGCTCGCCACGAATAATATATATTTTTTAATCCTCAGCCGGTGGCCCGGGCCCCCAGTGGCGTAGGACCCCATAGCTATTGCTATGGCGATCCCTACGCCACTGGGACAGGATATGTGGGGGCAGCAAAAACGCTTCTGTTACTGATAATACAACCATCTGCATCTGTTATGAACGGATCCAGTTGTATTATCTTTAACATAGCCAAGACGGATCCGTCATGAACTCTATTGAAAGTCAATGGGGGATGGATCAGTTTTCTATTGTGGCAGATTGTGTTAGAGAAAATGAATCCTTCCCCATTGACTTGCATTAGGGGTAATGTCGGATCCGTCTTGCTCCGTATCCCAGGACAGAAAGCAAACTACAACATGTTTGGTCTCTGGTATGGGAACGCAACTAAATGGAACGGAATGAATTTTGGAGCATTCCGTTCCGTTCTGTTTTATCCCCATTGACAATGAATGGAGACAAAACTGAAGCGTTTTTTTCCGGTATCAAGCCCCTATGACCGATCTCAACAAAACAACTAAATAGCACAGTCCCACAGAGAAGAGACAGTCACAGTGCAGACACACTTCTGCTCCAGCCCCTGTGGTCTCTCTCCTCCTCAGGCAGCACTCCTGTGTGCAGGGGGTGTGTCTGAAGCTGGTAAGGCAACATGTCTTCTCTGCTGGAGTGATTTGGGGGCGTGTCTGAAGCTCCGCAGCACAGGAGCTTGTAAGGACAGCAGCAGCCAGCGTCATGTGACTATCAGAGGGCACACCAGAGGATGCTCCCTTGCTCTATTCTGAAGCTGCGTAAGTGAAAGGACTGCAGCTCCCTGTCCTCCAGCAATAAGCGCTTCAATCTGTATTGATGGAAGCGCTCATAGCAGCGCAGTGGGTCCCCCAGGAGCGGTGGGCCCCGGCACTTGCCCGGGTATGCCGGGTGCTGACGCCGGCCCTGGACGTAAGTATAGTATTGGGGAGCACAGCGGCACAGTATTGGGGGTGGTAGGATGATTTGTCCAGAAGATGGGAGGATGATGGAAAAGTAGTAAACTAAGAGATGTAGTAAACTAATAGATGAGAGATTGCTAAAAGAAATCATCATGGCAGTCTGGTCTGAAAGGAGAAGATGATGAAAGAGAATATCTACATCAGAAGAGACATCACTGGATGTAAGAGGTACAGTCAGGTCCATAAATATTGGGACATCAACACAATTTTAACATTTTTGGCTCTATACACAACCACAATGGATTTGAAATGAAACAAAGAAGATGTGCTCACCATTGTGGTGGTCCATTGTGGTGGTTCCTTCTTTTTAAGAATGTTCCAAACAGTTGTTTTGGCCACGCCTAATTTTTTTGCTATCTCTCTGATGGGTTTGTTTTGCTTTTTCAGCCTAATGATGGCTTGCTTCACTGATAGTGACTTTGGATCTAATCTTGAGAGTTGACAGCAACAGATTCCAAATGCAAATAGCACACTTTAAATGAACTCTGGACCTTTTATCTTCTCATTGTAATTGGGATAATGAGGGAATAGCACACACCTGGCCATGGAACAGCTGATAAGCCAATTGTCCCATTACTTTTGGTTCTGTAACAAGTGGGAGGCACATATGCAAACTGTTGTAATTCCTAGACCGTTCACCTGATTTGGATGTAAATACTCTCAAATTAAAGCTGACAGTCTGCAGTTAAAGCACATCTTGTTAGTTTCATTTAAAATCCATTGTGGTGGTGTATAGAGCCAAAAATTTTTGAATTGTGTCAATGTCCCAATATTTATGGACCTGACTGTATATGGCGCTGTATTACCCTGTATGTCCTGTAGTGATATAATGTTAGGAGGGAAGGGGTAAGATTGAGAATTTGGTATGGGGGGGGGGCACTGTTTCAATTTTAACCTCAGGCAGGAGAAAGGCTGGGGCACTGTGGATGTCACTATTATGGGGCACTCTGGATGTCACTATTATGGGGCACTCTGGATGTCACTGTTATGGAGAGCACTTTGGATGTCACTGATATGGGGGCGCTGCAATGTCACTGTTATGGGGGCACTGTGGAAGTCACATGGACGTCATCAGTGTGCTTTCCACATTCGTATATCAGTACAGCAATACGTCCCATTTTGGTTTTCAAAATGCAGACCTCGAACCCATAGAAGTCAATGGCTCTGCAAGAAAATGCGGATCGAACAGGGACAGTATCCTTATTTAGTGGATCCGCGACTTGCAGACCGCAAAACTGATACAGTCTATATGCACACTTTAGTAGGCAGGATCATACAAGATAGGGTTAGATACACAGCTCAGCAGGCAGAATCATACAAGATAGGATTAGATACACAGCTCAGCAGGCAGTATCATACAAGACAGGTTTAGATACACAGCTCAGTAGGCAGGATCATTCAAGATAGGATTAGATACACAGCTCAGCAGGCAGGATTATACAAGACAGGATTAGGTACACCACTCAGCGGGCAGTATTATACAAGATAGGATTAGATACACAGCTCAGCAGGCAGTATTATACAAGACAGGATTAGATACACAGCTCAGTAGACAGGATCACACTTGAGAACAGTAGACCGTATCACAGATGATAGATTTAGATACAGAAGCACAGCAGACAGTATTTGACATTATAAGCTTAGATACCAGACAGTATCGTACAAAATGGGATTAGAAATACACCACACCAGACAGTATCATACAAAAGGAGATTAGATACACACCACACCAGACAGTATAGTACAAGATGGGATTAGATGCACACCACACCAGACAGTATAGTACAAGATGGGATTAGATACACACCACACCAGATAGTATAGTACAAAATGGGATTAGATACAGTACAGACCAAAAGTTTGGACACACCTTCTCATTCAAAGAGTTTTCTTTATTTTCATGACTATGAAAATTGTAGATTCACACTGAAGGCATTAAAACTATGAATTAACACATGTGGAATTATATACAAACAAGTGTGAAACAACTGAAAATATGTCATATTCTAGGTTCTTCAAAGTAGCCACCTTTTGCTTTGATTACTGCTTTGCACACTCTTGGCATTCTCCTGATGAGCTTCAAGAGGTAGTCCCCTGAAATGGTTTTCACTTCACAGGTGTGCCCTGTCAGGTTTAATAAGTGGAATTTCTTGCATTATAAATGGGGTTGGGACCATCAGTTGCGTTGAGGAGAAGTCAGGTGGATACACAGCTGATAGTCCTACTGAATAGACTGTTAGAATTTGTATTATGGCAAGAAAAAAGCAGCTAAGTAAAGAAAAACGAGTGGCCATCATTACTTTAAGAAATGAAGGTCAGTCCGTCAGCCGAAAAATTGGGAAATTTGAAAGTAAGGGCTATTTGACCATGAAGGAGAGTGATGGGGTGCTGCGCCAGATGACCTGGCCTCCACAGTCACGGACCTGAACCCAATCGAGATGGTTTGGGGTGAGCTGGACCGCAGAGTGAAGGCAAAAGGGCCAACAAGTGCTAAGCATCTCTGGGAACTCCTTCAAGACTGTTGGAAGACCATTTCAGGGGACTACCTCTTGAAGCTCATCAAGAGAATGCCAAGAGTGTGCAAAGCAGTAATCAAAGCAAAAGGTGGCTACTTTGAAGAACCTAGAATATGACATATTTTCAGTTGTTTCACACTTGTTTGTTATGTATATAATTCCACATGTGTTAATTCATAGTTTTGATGCCTTCATAGTCATGAAAATAAAGAAAACTCTTTGAATGAGAAGGTGTGTCCAAACTTTTGGTCTGTACTGTATACATCGCATCAGACAGTATAGTACAATATGGGATTAGATATACATCACATCAGATATATAGTATAGTATAGTATAGTACAAGATAAGATTAGATACACAGCTCAGCAGCCAATAATAAACACAACAGGCTGTGCATCATGCATGATATGATTAGATACACATGTGATTTGATGTGCTTGCTGATTCAAGCTGTTTATTGCTCTCCTAGATGGTGAGGGAAGAGCCTGCGGACTGTCTGTGATGTGATTTAGGTACTGTTTGAGAAATAGGAAAGCAGGATTCATGTAGTGTCCCACTAGGTAAATGTGGTCACTACACAAGGGTCAATTGGGCCACGTTGTTCTCCACCTCCTGTGGAACAGTGGCATTGTATTTTATACCACATTTTAATGTGTATTGCTATGCTTTTATGAGTATTTCCCTGTTGTATCTGAGTATCAGGCCTGTTAGGGTGTAGTTCCTCCTCCTAGACAGTAGAGGGAGCTAGGGAACCCCTAATATAAATAGTCAGGTCCTGTTCAGGGAGCGGAGTGTAGTCAGAGGCCAGAAGACACTTTAGCCAGAGTGGGGCTGAGGTGCAGGCTCTGACATGCAACTAGACAGCCCAGGTTTCTAGTTGACACCCGGAGGCTAGCAAGTGTGCAGTCTAGCCTGCCTGAGGATAATGAGCCAGAGTTAGCTCAGAAGATTGTCACCAGGGGAAGAGTTGCCTCCTGAGAAACCAGGTTCCCATAACCAAGTACAGAGCAGAGCAGAGCAGAAGTGTTTCCAGCTGAACCGAGCTGAAGGGCAGAAGTATTTTCCTATACCTAAAGCAAGTATATATACCTGAGGAAGTTTTCTACCAAGGAAAAAGCCAGCATTAGGTCATACGGGCCTTGGGATCAAGACAGCCAGGAGTTCTGAGGAATAGTGCACAGGATTTCTGAGGAAATGTGGTCCGTAAGTGTTTTTACCCTCTGAGTATCTTGCAAGAACATTGTGCCTGCCATATACATACTTATAGCCTGCTTATAACTGCTGCTGTCATAAGGAACTTTACCAAAGACTGTATAAAGTTAACTGTTTCCAGTAAAGGAAGTTTTGGTTCACCACAACAACGTGTTCCTCAATTATTCATATCTTCAACCGGTGTGCCACCGTTACAGGCACTGGCGTCACGAACCTTAAAGGGACTTTGCCCCTGGCACATTAAACATCTGCAACATCCAGGGCACCTCAACCACCATCAGGCCTGGTCCCTATCTACAGAGAGTGCCCCAGAGGACTACTGTGCCAGCCTCTCCATCACTGCTGTACGCCTGCCCAGGGTCTACCTACAAACTGTGAGTAACCAAGAGCAACCCTCGTTTGCCTAGTAACCGTGACCTCACAATCGCAATACCCTGCAGGGCTGCGTACTGCATTCATGTCTGGGTGTAGTAACAAGGCCCCATGATCCTGGTAGGATCTATGGCCAGTCCGCCCCTGTAGGAGAGTGATGGTGCCCATCATAAGAGAGGAGAAGGAATGGGGCAGGGTTTAGTGAGGACTGCCTGAAAACCACGCTTGGGAACGCCCAGTGGGCACCTGCCATCAAACTGCATTTTCTATACCATAAAACCTCTGTGCATGTACAAAAAGTATGTTTTTTAAACTATTTTAAGGGGTTGTTCATCTTGAGGGTCTTTCAGCAGATATGGCTTTCCGGCCGGGTTGTGGCTGCGGGGTGGTGTAACAAATAACGGATGAGAAAACGAGCTCAAACAGGTAGTGGGAGTGGAGAGACTGAGTAGGATAGCAGGTTAGACTATAAAAACACTGCCATATTGTTTTTATGATTCAAGCCATGTGGGCCGGTAGCTTTGGTTTTTATGATCCACCGTGCCTCCCGCTGAAGCAAGTGGCGGTGGCGATCACCACCCCTAGGGATGGGTCCCACCGCCTCTATGCCCGCAAAAGAGAGGCACCGCGGATCCCCACCATGGACGGCACAGACATGTTCCACAAGGCGGGGGGAACCTCGGTCGGTTCTAACCGAGCCGAGATGCTCACGTACCCGCTCAAAAAGTGGTATGATGGTTTTCCCAATATAAAACTTTTTACATTCACAGACTATGTCGTACACTACAAAAGGTGTACGGCAAGTGATGAACTCCCTCACCTTGTATACGACACCTCCCAAAGGCAAAATCTTACTTTGTGAGTTACAAGGAAAAAAGGAGCAAGTCCCACACTTGTAATTCCCCACTGGGCTATTACTTTGTAGCCAATCCACTCGTTTAGATTGTTTGACCATGCTATAAATGAGTTTGTCCTTGAGTGTGACATCTCTTAAAGGTAACTAACGGCCTCTTTGACGTCAGGTCCCCAAATTAGAATCGCCCTTGAGTAGGTCCCAGTTATTCAAGACTGCCTGCTTCACTATATCAGCGGCCGGGCTAAACTTGAAAGCAAAGGCAAACCTATCACTGTAACGTTCTCTGACGCGATCAGCCAGTAGATCGTGGCGAGTGAAAGTGCCAGCCCGATGCATTACTGCGAGTACGTCCCTCCGCGGGTAACCCCTCTCCAGAAGTCAATCCTTCAACTGATGCGCTTGACAAAGATACCCACTGTCCAAGCTATTAATTCTGCGGAGCAGGATAAACTGTCCAAAGGGGACAGAGTCCTTAACCGCAGCAGGATGGAAACTGGTCTGGTGGAGCAGCGAGTTGGTAGCAGTAGGCTTTCGATAACCAGTAGTGAACAAAGTACCATCCACGGCGGTGACCCGTATGTCTAGAAAGTTGAGCGAGTCACCGCCAAAGTTCAAAGTGAACTTCATATTCATCTGTTTGGTGTCATTGAGATACTGTACAAATTGCTGACACTCCTCTTCGCTGCCCGACCAGACCAGGAACACGTCATCGACATACCGTAGGAACAAGTGGATGTATCTCAGAAAGGGGTTATCCACGGAGAAGACGTAGGTGTCCTCAAATACCGCCAGGTATAGGTTAGCGAACGTGCATGATACAGCGTGCCCATCGCTGTACCCAATACCTGACAGTACCACTGTCGATCAAACTGGAATACATTGTTGGTGAGTATCAAATTCAGGGCTTCCTGGATAAATTTGCAAAAGACAGCGCCCTTGTTAGACCGATTCAAGACTACCTCGATGGCACGTAACCCCAAGTTATGGGGAATCCTGGTATAGAGGCTTTCAACATCTAAGGACACTCGGAGGAAGACCCGGTGTCCTTAACCACCTCCGGACCGCCGAATGCAGCGACGCGTCCTGGAGGTGGTTGATTCATTCCTCCTGGACGCATATACGCGTCCTCTCGCGAGACGCGAGATTTCCTGTGAGACGCTCACAGGATCGGAAGGTAAGCGAGTGGACCTCCAGCCTGCCAGCGGCGATCGTTCGCTGGCAGGCTGGAGATGCGATTTTTTTAACCCCTAACAGGTATATTAGACGCTGTTTTGATAACAGCGTCTAATATACCTGCTACCTGGTCCTCTGGTGGTCCCTTTTGCTTGGATCGACCACCAGAGGACACAGGTAGCTCAGTAATATGTAGCACCAAACACCACTACACTACACCCCCCCTGTCACTTATTAACCCCTTATTCACCCCTGATCACCCCATATAGACTCCCTGATCACCCCCCTGTCATTGATCACCCCCCTGTCATTGATCACCCCCCTGTAAGGCTCCATTCAGACGTCCGTATGATTTTTACGGATCCACTGATACATGGATACGTTTGAATGGAGCCTTATAGGGGGGTGATCAATGACGGGGGTGATCACCCCATATAGACTCCCTGATCACCCCCCTGTCATTGATCACCCCCCTGCAAGGCTCCATTCAAACGTCCGCATGTTTTTTACGGATACATGGATCAGATCCGCAAAACACATACGGACATCTGAATGGAGCCTTATAGGGGGGTGATCAATGACAGGGGGGTGATCACCCCATATAGACTCCCTGATCTTCCCCCTGTCATTGATCACCCCCCTGTCATTGATCACTCCCCTGTAAGGCTCCATTCAAACGTCTGTATGTTTTTTACGGATCCACGGATACATGGATCGGATCCGCAAAACACATACGGACATCTGAATGGAGCCTTATAGGGGGGTGATCAATGACAGGGGGGTGATCACCCCATATAGACTCCCTGATCACCCCCCTGTCATTGATCACCCCCCTGTCATTGATCACTCCCCTGTAAGGCTCCATTCAAATGTCTGTATGTTTTTTACGGATACATGGATTGGATCCGCAAAACACATACGGACATCTGAATGGAGCCTTATAGGGGGGTGATCAACGACAGGGGGGTGATCACCACATATAGACTCCCTGATCACCCCCCTGTCATTGATCACCCCCCCTGTAAGGCTCCATTCAAACGTCCGTATGTTTTTTACGGATCCACGGATACATGGATCGGATCCGCAAAACACATACGGACATCTGAATGGAGCCTTATAGGGGGGTGATCAATGACAGGGGGGTGATCACCCCATATAGACTCCCTGATCACCCCCTGTCATTGATCACCCCCCTGTCATTGATCACTCCCCTGTAAGGCTCCATTCAAACGTCCGTATGTTTTTTACGGATCCACGGATACATGGATCGGATCCGCAAAACACATACGGACATATGAATGGAGCCTTTATAGGGGGGTGATCAATGACAGGGGGGTGATCACCCCATATAGACACCCTGATCACCCCCCTGTCATTGATCACCCCCCTGTAAGGCTCCATTCAGACATTTTTTTGGCCCAAGTTAGCGAAATTTATTTTTTTTTTTTCTTACAAAGTCTCATATTCCACTAACTTGTGTCAAAAAATAAAATCTCACATGAACTCACCATACCCCTCACGGAATCCAAATGCATAAAAATTTTTAGACACTTATATTCCAGACTTCTTCTCACGCTTTAGGGCCCCTAGAATGCCAGGGCAGTATAAATACCCCACATGTGACCCCATTTCGGAAAGAAGACACCCCAAGGTATTCCGTGAGGGGCATATTGAGTCCATGAAAGATTGAAATTTTTGTCCCAAGTTAGCGGAAAGGGAGACTTTGTGAGAAAAAAAAATAAAAAATCAATTTCCGCTAACTTGTGCCAAAAAAAAAATAATTCTATGAACTCGCCATGCCCCTCATTGAATACCTTGGGGTGTCTTCTTTCCAAAATGGGGTCACATGTGGGGTATTTATACTGCCCTGGCATTTTAGGGGCCCTAAAGCGTGAGAAGAAGTCTGGGATCCAAATGTCTAAAAATGCCCTCATAAAAGGAATGTGGGCCCCTTTGCGCATCTAGGCTGCAAAAAAGTGTCACACATCTGGTATCGTCGTACTCAGGAGAAGTTGGGCAATGTGTTTTGGGGTGTCATTTTACATATACCCATGCTGGGTGAGATAAATATCTTGGTCAAATGCCAACTTTGTATAAAAAATGGGAAAAGTTGTCTTTTGCTGAGATATTTCTCTCACCCAGCATGAGTATATGTAAAAAGACACCCCAAAACACATTGCCCAATTTCTCCTGAATACGGCGATACCACATGTGTGACACTTTTTTGCAGCCTAGGTGGGCAAAGGGGCCCACATTCCAAAGTGCACCTTTAGGATTTCACAGGTCATTTACCTACTTACCACACATTAGGGCCCCTAGAATGCCAGGGCAGTATAACTACCCCACAAGTGACCCCATTTTGGAAAGAAGACACCCCAAGGTATTCCGTGAGGGGCATGGCGAGTTCCTAGAATTTTTTATTTTTTGTCACAAGTTAGCGGAAAATTAGGATTTTTTTTTTTTTTTACAAAGTCTCATATTCCGCTAACTTGTGACAAAAAATAAAAACTTCCATGAACTCACTATGCCCATCACGAAATACCTTGGGGGGTCTTCTTTCCAAAATGGGGTCACTTGTGGGGTAGTTATACTGCCCTGGCATTTTAGGGGCCCGAATGCGTGAGAAGTGGTTTGAAATCAAAATCTGTAAAAAATGGCCGGTGAAATCCGAAAGGTGCTCTTTGGAATGTGGCCCCCTTTGCCCACCTAGGCTGCAAAAAAGTGTCACACATCTGGTATCACCGTACTCAGGAGAAGTTGGGCAATGTGTTTTGGGGTGTCTTTTTACATATACCCATGCTGGGTGAGAGAAATATCTTGGCAAAAGACTTTTCCCATTTTTTTATACAAAGTTGGCATTTGACCGAGATATTTATCTCACCCAGCATGGGTATATGTAAAATGACACCCCAAAACACATTGCCCAACTTCTCCTGAGTACGGCAATACCAGATGTGTGACACTTTTTTGCAGCCTAGGTGGGCAAAGGGGGCCACATTCCAAAGAGCACCTTTCGGATTTCACCAGCCATTTTTTACAGATTTTGATTTCAAACTACTTCTCACGCATTCGGGCCCCTAAAATGCCAGGGCAGTATAACTACCCCACAAGTGACCCCATTTTGGAAAGAAGACACCCCAAGGTATTTCGTGATGGGCATAGTGAGTTCATGGAAGTTTTTATTTTTTGTCACAAGTTAGTGGAATATGAGACTTTGTAAGAAAAAAAAGAAATCATAATTTTCCGCTAACTTGTGACAAAAAATAAAAAATTCTAGGAACTCGCCATGCCCCTCACGGAATACCTTGGGGTGTCTTCTTTCCAAAATGGGGTCACTTGTGGGGTAGTTATACTGCCCTGGCATTCTAGGGGCCCTAATGTGTGGTAAGTAGTTTGAAATCAGAATCTGTAAAAAATAGCCGGTGAAATCCTAAAGGTGCTCTTTGGAATGTGGGCCCCTTTGCCCACCTAGGCTGCAAAAAAGTGTCACACATGTGGTATCGCCGTACTCAGGAGAAGTTGGGCAATGTGTTTTGGGGTGTCATTTTAGATATACCCATGCTGGGTGAGATAAATATCTTGGTCAAATGCCAACTTTGTATAAAAAAATTGGAAAAGTTGTCTTTTGCCAAGATATTTCTCTCACCCAGCATGGGTATATGTAAAATGACACCCCAAAACACATTGCCCAACTTCTCCTGAGTACGGCAATACCACATGTGTGACACTTTTTTGCAGCCTAGGTGGGCAAAGGGGCCCACATTACAAAGAGCACCTTTAGGATTTCACCGGCCATTCTTTACAGATTTTGATTTCAGTATAACTACCCCACAAGTGACCCCATTTTGGAAAGAAGACACCCCAAGGTATTTCGTGATGGGCATAGTGAATTCATGGAAGTTTTTATTTTTTGTCACAAGTTAGTGGAATGTGAGACTTTGTAAGAAAAAAAAAAATCATCATTTTCCGCTAACTTGTGACAAAAAATAAAAAGTTCTATGAACTCACTATGCCCATCAGCGAATACCTTAGGGTGTCTACTTTCCGAAATGGGGTCATTTGTGGGGTGTTTGTACTGTCTGGCCATTGTAGAACCTCAGGAAACATGACAGGTGCTCAGAAAGTCAGAGCTGCTTCAAAAAGCGGAAATTCACATTTTTGTACCATAGTTTGTAAACGCTATAACTTTTACCCAAACCATTTTTTTTTTTACCCAAACATTTTTTTTTTTATCAAAGACATGTAGAACAATAAATTTAGAGAAAAAATTATATATGGATGTCGTTTTTTTTGCAAGATTTTACAACTGAAAGTGAAAAATGTCATTTTTTTGCAAAAAAATTGTTAAATTTCGATTAATAACAAAAAAAGTAAAAATGTCAGCAGCAATGAAATACCACCAAATGAAAGCTCTATTAGTGAGGAGAAAAGGAGGTAAAATTCATTTGGGTGGTAAGTTGCATGACCGAGCAATAAACGGTTAAAGTAGTGTAGGTCAGAAGTGTAAAAAGTGTCCTGGTCATTAAGGGTGTTTAAGCTAGGGGGGCTGAGGTGGTTAAGATATGTTGGAGTGCCATAAAGCAATGGCCCTAACAGCCAATCGACGTATATGGATATGGGTTCAGTCACTGACCCGACACCTGCAACGATGGGTCGACCAGAAGGCCGGGTCAGTGACTTGTGAATTTTGGGAACAAAATACCAGACAGGATTCTTAGGAACTCCTATACATAGCACTGGTAGTAGTTTTAAAGGTAAAAGGGAGCTGACACAGTACCTCTGTTATGTCAAATTTTTATCCAGAACCGGGGGCCAGTTTAATAAACTTGCACATACAAGCTGACATAACAACCCACAGTATATTATACAGTTGTCCCATATTCTGTGCTTAAGAAGTAGCCTGTTTCCAGTATATAAAAAAACGTGGGGAAATAAATGAATGAACACATTTGGCTTGATTATACAATAGTAAATGAATAACTAATGTTCTCTTGAACATTGACCACTAGGATACATATAAGTACAGTATAGAACAATAAAATGGAGCCTGGTTTGGAAAGTCCAACAAACTTCTAGTCTAACAAACTTTGGCCCTATTTTTGAACTTCATGAACTACACATATTATGATATAAAAAAACTGCACATTTTATATGATAAATAATATAAGCACTAAATGTGGAAACTTGGCCGACTTGACTTCATACTCCTAAAATCTTCCTAATCTGAGGTCTAGCTTTTTCCTATGCCTATTTCCAGCTCATAGCATAATGATGAAATTGACAGAAATCTGTTTATGTGGTTATTCATCTAAGACATATGGGTGCCATACTGTGAAAAAGCTGGAGAACCTCTGAGGTAGGGGCAAAAAGACAATAGTGGCAACTTTTGTGGCTGCTAGGTGCTCAGTTGTCAGGGATGTAGTAGAGGAGAACACCAAAAGACAACAAGAAGGAAGGGGAAAGACACTAGGCCTCACCGCTATGGAAGGAAAAGGGTCACCACCTATAAAACCCTGCTCTTGGCCCTAACTCCTATTCGTATGGGCACCTCTCGATGGTAGAGATACCCATACACAGGAACCTAGAAAACCCTGGTGACCCTTGGATGCCCTAAAGATAACGACAGGGCAGAGACTACCCGTTCCTTCCCTGGTGAAGGAACTAGCGTCTCACTAAGGCCTAGTAAACAACCAGGGGGGGGAATACAAAACACAACAAGCGGAACACTTAACTTCTGAGGATGATGGATGAACAGGACTCCAACAAGAACCACACTCCAGCTCTGCCAAGGTCCCATGATCCACACCCGAACAGGAGGTGTGGACATACCAGCAACACACAGACAAAGTGAAACCAAAAGAGGCTGTCAGATCACTAATGCGTAGATAATCTTTCAGACCTTCTGAGAGCTGTCACAGATGTGACATCAGTGGAGAGTGGGAAGTAGAGATGAGCAAATACGTTCTACACAAATCAAATTAGAATTTTCCCACAAATTAGAATTTTGCTGAATTCAAAACTTCTGTGATTCATCCCGCATGAATCACTCAGAATGGTGGTCACCATTTTATAGGTCAGAAGAGAGAGAAAAAGACATCTACTACCAAAATTTTTGAGCCGTTTTTACATAAAGGGGAACTAAACCCTGAAAAAACAGAAGTCATACAAATACATTTAATCCATAATGTACACACAGCTATGTCTACAAGGTGCTCTCCAAACTGCTATCATAAGTAGTCCTCCCCATCTTCACGTCTAAACTTCATGCGCTGTAAGGGCCTTCTGATGTGACAGCAGCACGTGACATTCAAAGCATTAATTTCAAAGAGACCATGCGCCTCACCCTAAACACTAGAATTAGGCTTAGGGATGTAGGTATTACCCTGCTTCTACATCCTGTGGCTGCTTCTACCCCACGTGACTTTAGCATGTCATGTCACTCTGTGACAAGGTCCTTACGGTGCATGGAGTTTAGACACAACCCATCTTTGGCTACAGAACAGCTGTAACTAGGAGATTCCTTCCAACAAAATAGCCAAACTGACTGTGTAGACAAACATTACCCAGACTAAGGGTACTTTCTAAGGGTACTTTCACACTAGCGTTGTTAGATTCCGGCAGGCAGTTACTTTGCCGGAACTGCCTGGCGGATCCGGAAATCCCTATGCAAACAGATATCCTTTTTTTCCGGATACGGATCCGTTAGACTTATTTATTAAAATACCAGATCTGTCTTTCTGGTATCATCCGGAATAATGGATCCGGTATTGAATTTTTTCAAAGCTAGAAAGAACTGCGCATGCGCAGACCGGAAAACCTGATCCGGCGATGCGGCAATTTCCAGAACACTTGGTACCGGATCTGGCATTAATACATTTCAATGGAAATTAATGCCGGATCCGGCAAGTGCGGTAGTGTTCCGGAATTTTGTCCGGTCAAATACCGTACAAGGGACGGAATGGAAGACATCCTGATGTATACTGAATGGAATGCATTGGGACAAGACGGAAGCGTTTTTTTCCGGTATTGAGACCCTTGACCGGATTTCAATACCAAATAACGCTAGTGTGAAAGTACCCTAATCACAGCCTCCTCCTCCTATACTTCCTGTCTTACGTGCACTAGCATGAGCAGGATCGAGAAGGAGGGAGCAGTAGATATGGCTGCTTTTCCAGTTTATTTTTCATGGTCTGCAACTGTGATTTCTAATGAAACGAGAGCAAATAACACAGACACATAAAGAGATTACATTTTGTTGGCTGTTCTTTTTTGTTGGCTGTTCTTTTTTGTTTTTGGATTCTGGCTTTAGTTCCCCTTAAAAAAAAAAAATCTGTGTGTTATTAAACAGGCTGTTTGTTCCACCGGCTACCATGCATTCACCTATAGCCATATTTGTCAAAGTCACTTTGACAATAACTAATGCTGTCTTGGTGTTAAAGAACTAAAAAAGAGCTTAAAAGGAGTCCTGAAAGACCTCAGAATGTCATAAATGACTTTTCAGGGCAATTGGGGCACTTTCAATTTGGGTTGAATTTAAGACCCAAATCGAATCTGATGGCCGATTCAACCAAATTGGACCCAAAATTTTTTTTGCCCATTTTAATGGGTAATGAGAACCTACATAGGGATGTAGTCTCCACATATGATGTAATGTTAGCACGCAGTGAAAAATTAACTTCAAAAATGGAATGAAAAAGGGAAAGACCAGGACCTCTTGTTGTAAACTTGTAAGTTTGGTGATGTCAAGCCTTTTCTGAAAGTGAGGTCATATTAATCTTTGCTGTGGGGCCCTCCATCCTCTTTGTATACGACTGTCTCCAATATCTTTACACCACTGAATATCAGGTAAGTAAGATTTGCGTGCTGGTCAACATGTATTATGGTGGCTCCTATCCTTTGTTTCCTGAATAAGAAATGGTTGCTGGTAGCCAACCATAAACTTGCACACTCGGCTATTCGGAGGTCCCCATCCAATTTAGAACTTCTGCTGTTTCTTTGGAGCTTGACAGGGTTGGCCAACTTTGGTCCTACATGTATTGCTCTCTTTCATTTAGATACAGCATCTTCATTTTATGTGAATATGAGGTATCTAGCCTCATTTAGGTGTTAAATGGGTTTTCTGAGAGTAGAATATAGATGACCTATCCCCAGGACGCGCCCTTGCACCCTTACTTCATTTTACAGGATGTGCTGACTAACTTTGTGTTTTGTTTTTGAAGTATGCATTTGGAGGTATGGCTGCCTCTGTTTGGTCGTGCCTTCCTAATTAACCCAACTTTCTCACAGGCTATTTTAATTATTGCAGTATATAGCTGTATCCTACTTTACCTGAATTCATTTGAGGCCAGTTGTCATTCTATCTGCTAACTGCTGTAATGTCAATATTGAGCAGGTAAACAGAGAACACAGCACTCGCTCGTAGGAGCACTGCATTCTCTTCAAATAGCTGATCAGACAACCGCCAATCTGACATTGATGACCTATCTTGACCAATCAGACATTTATGCCACCAAAGTCCAAGATGGGACAACCCTTTTAAGTAAATGGGTCTGGACTGCAATACCAAGCACAGCCACTATACAATGCATGGTGCTGTGCACTCACTAGAGCACTACGGCCTCTTCAAACAGCTGATCAGTGTTGTTGCCAGGACCCCCCACCATCAGATACTGCTGACCTATCTTGAGGATAAAACTGCCTGCCGGATCTGGCAATCCGGACGCAAACGGATGCACTTGTCAGACGGATCCGGATGCAGATTCGTCTGACAAATGCATTGCAATACCGGATCCGTCTTTCCGGTTGTCATCCGGAAAAAACGGATCCAGTATTTATTTTTTTCTCATTTTTAAAAGGTCTGCGCATGCGCAGATCGGGAAACCGGATCCGGTTTTCCGGAACACTTAGTACCGGATCCGGCATTAATACATTTCAATGGAAATGAATTCCGGATCCAGCATTCCAGCAAGTGTTCGGCCATAAAACGTGAGAGGGACTGAACTGATGCATCCTGATGCATACTGAACAGAATGCTCTCCATTCAGAATGCATTAGGATAAAACTGATAATTTTTTTCCGGTATTGAGCCCCTAGGACGGGACTCAATACCGGAAAAGAAAAACGCAAGTGTGAAAGTACCCTAAGACCGGTGTTTTAGACGCCAGTCTTAATAAAGTCCTAAACTGGCAGTGGATCCGCCGAAGTTATGAAGAGGCACTGGTCTCTCCATAACTTCGGCGCATCCAGTGGCATTTCTAAATGTGAGACATCATGCACACAAATGCATGGGCACCGACCGTGGGACCGCCGCATGCGGATCGTGGACCCATTCACTTGAATGGGGTCCGTGATCCGCATCGGACTGTCCGCACCGCAAAAAACGCAAACAAATATTGCATGTACTACTTTTTTGCAGTGCGGGGCAACGGACAGAAAACTGACCGAAGCACTTCGTATTGCTTCCGATCCGTGCCTCCATTCCGCACCGCATCTCCCGGATTGGGGACCTATTCAAGTGACTCGTGCCTGTGTATTGCGGACCCGCTGTTTGCATGAGCCCTAAGACAGCTTCCGAGCTGTCTTACATTTAGACCATTTTCTATGCCTAAAACAAGCGTAGAAATGGTAAATGAGATGGGCCTGACAGCCTGTCCCCCTCCCCGCCCCACGCCCACAATTTTTGAACTGCCGTGAGCTGTTGTGCCGCTATCTGTGCCTGAAATACGCCTAATTTAGGTGTATTTCAGCATAGTAAATGAGCCCCTATGTCCCTAATTTCTGTATGACACACTTGGAAGGACTAACGCACAAAGAAAACAGCCTGGAGGAGAGAGACTGCAGACATGTAAATAGCACCATTTTTTGGAATTTATTGCAACTAATAAATTAGCTTTGATCACTGTAGGAGAAGATTAGCTTGGCAAATGTTATCCTTGATGACAGAAACTCACCAAACAAATGCTGTTTACTGGCCTTGGAGCCCAGATTGAAGAGCCAGAGCTTAAAAGGGTTATCCATTAAAATTAAAAAAATCTCAGGTAACCCCTAGAATTACTTAAATAAGAAAGTAAGTATATTCACCCTTTCTCCAATGCTGTTGTGCTGGTCAAGTAGTCTCATTGCTTTTTGTCTATAAAACAGCAGCTTTGACATGCTTGGATACGGCACACCACCACTGCATCCAATCACTGTCCTCAGCAGTACAATTTCAAGATGGCCATACACATTAATGTTTCCACAGCATGTGTATGGATTTTTCAAAATCTTATTAAGATGTACGGAAACATCTACCACAAGTGAAGATAATAGTGATCTAAAACAGACATATGGCTAATAAATGATATCGCTGTATTATTATAACATACCAGCTAATCATCAGTAAAATGTTCAAAGTGTGGGGGACGTATATCATACCAGTGAGCTGATGTATGACCTCCCCTGGAGGGAAGACAGGATGCACAGCAAAGTAAACTACCCCCTACAGGATGAGTTCTGAAAATGGGAACACTTGTCTTTATCTTTAGCAGGTAGGTGCCAAAAGACTGGATTATTACATTTTATAGCATGGAAAGGTCAAGACCTTCCCTACAGAAATAAATTACCGTAATGTGCTTTTTTTGTCATGCATATTATATGTGTTTTTTTCCCCTATAGATAAATCTTTGGAAAAATGCGTACAAAAATGTACTGTTTACGGTGTATTTGTAATTCCCTATCGACTTAGAGCCAACATCTAGCCACAGATGTTTAGGCCAAAAAGTGACAAAAAATTGCAGGAAAAATGCAGCAAAAAATCATAGCATTTAAAAAAAATATATATATAATTACGTATTAAACCACCCTTAACTCTTAGCGATTTTCCATTTTTGCGTTTTTGTTTTTCACGCCTTCCCAGAGTCCTACGTTTTTTATTTTTCCATTCACATAGCCTTATAAGAGCTTAATTTTTTGCGGGACAAGTTGTACTTTCTAATGGCACCATTTACGGTTGCATACAATGTAGTGGGAAGCGGGAATAAAATTCCAAATAGGGTTTAGTGGTAAAAAACGCAATTCTGACACAGTTTTTTTGTTGACTATCGAATAAAATTGACCTGTTACTTTCATTTTCCAGGTCAGAACGATTACAACCATTCCACACATATATAGTTTTTTGTGTGCTTTAACCACCTGCAGCAACTGTAACGCCGAAAGGCGTCATCGCGGCGGCTCCCCCAGGCTACGCTAACGCCGATTGGCGTCATCTCGCGTGAGCCGAGATTTCCTGTGAACGCGCGCACACAGGCGCGCGCGCTCACAGGAACGGAAGGTAAGAGAGTGGATCTCCAGCCTGCCAGCGGCGATCGTTCGCTGGCAGGCTGGAGATGTGTTTTTTTTAACCCCTGAAAGGTATATCAGACGCTGTTTTGATAACAGCGTCTAATATACCTGCTACCTGGTCCTCTGGTGGTCCCCTTTGTTTGGATCGACCACCAGAGGACACAGGTAGCTCAGTAATATGTTGCACCAAGCACCACTACACTACACCCCCCCCCTGTCACTTATTAACCCCTTATTCACCCTTGATCACCCCTGATCACCCCATATAGACTCCCTGATCACCCCCCTGTCATTGATTACCCCCCTGTCATTGATTACCCCCCTGTAAAGCTCTATTCAGACGTCCGCATGATTTTTACGGATCCACTGATAGATGGATCGGATCCGCAAAACGCATACGGACGTCTGAATGGAGCCTTACAGGGGCGTGATCAATGACTGTGGTGATCACCCCATATAGACTCCCTAATCACCCCCCTGTCATTGATTACCCCCCTGTAAAGCTCCATTCAGACGTCCGCATGATTTTTACGGATCCACTGATAGATGGATCGGATCCGCAAAACGCATACGGACGTCTGAATGGAGCCTTACAGGGGCGTGATCAATGACTGTGGTGATCACCCCATATAGACTCCCTGATCACCCCCCTGTCATTGATTACCCCCCTGTCATTGATCACCCCCCTGTAAAGCTCCATTCAGACGTCGGCATGATTTTTACGGATCCACTGATAGATGGATCGGATCCGCAAAACGCATACGGACGTCTGAATGGAGCCTTACAGGGGCGTGATCAATGACTGTGGTGATCACCCCATATAGACTCCCTAATCACCCCCTTGTCATTGATTACCCCCCTGTAAAGCTCCATTCAGACGTCCGCATGATTTTTACGGATCCACTGATAGATGGATCGGATCCGCAAAACGCATACGGACGTCTGAATGGAGCCTTACAGGGGCGTGATCAATGACTGTGGTGATCACCCCATATAGACTCCCTAATCACCCCCCTGTCATTGATTACCCCCCTGTAAAGCTCCATTCAGACGTCCGCATGATTTTTACGTATCCACTGATAGATGGATCGGATCCGCAAAACGCATACGGACGTCTGAATGGAGCCTTACAGGGGCGTGATCAATGACTGTGGTGATCACCCTATATAGACTCCCTGATCACCCCCCTGTCATTGATTACCCCCCTGACATTGATCACCCCCCTGTAAAGCTCCATTCAGACGTCGGCATGATTTTTACGGATCCACTGATAGATGGATCGGATCCGCAAAACGCATATGGACGTCTGAATGGAGCCTTACAGGGGCGTGATCAATGACTGTGGTGATCACCCCATATAGACTCCCTGATCACCCCCCTGTCATTGATTACCCCCCTGTCATTGATCACCCCCCTGTAAAGCTCCATTCAGACGTCCGCATGATTTTTACGGATCCACTGATAGATGGATCGGATCTGCAAAACGCATATGGACGTCTGAATGGAGCCTTACAGGGGCGTGATCAATGACTGTGGTGATCACCCCATATAGACTCCCTGATCACCCCCCTGTCATTGATTACCCCCCTGTCATTGATCACCCCCCTGTAAAGCTCCATTCAGATGTCCGCATGATTTTTACGGATCTACTGATAGATGGATCGGATCCGCAAAACGCATACGGACGTCTGAATGGAGCCTTACAGGGGCGTGATCAATGACTGTGGTGATCACCCCATATAGACTCCCTGATCACCCCCCTGTCATTGATTACCCCCCTGTCATTGATCACCCCCCTGTAAAGCTCCATTCAGATGTCCGCATGATTTTTACGGATCCACTGATAGATGGATCGGATCCTCAAAACACATACGGACGTCTGAATGGAGCCTTACAGGGGCGTGATCAATGACTGTGGTGATCACCCCATTTAGACTCCCTGATCACCCCCCCTGTCATTGATTACCCCCCTGTCATTGATCACCCCCCTGTAAAGCTCCATTCAGACGTCCGCATGATTTTTACGGATCCACTGATAGATGGATCGGATCCTCAAAACACATACAGGCGTCTCCCTGGAGCCTTCCAGGGGGGGTGATCACCCCATATAGACTCCCTGATCACCCCCCTGTCATTGATAACCCCCCCTGTCATTGATCACCCCCCCTGTCAGGCTGCATTCAGATGTCCGTATGATTTTTACGGATCCACTGATACATGGATCGGATCCGCAAAACACATACGGACATCTGAATGGAGCCTTATAGGGGGGTGATCAATGACAGGGGGGTGATCACCCCATATAGACTCCCTGATCACCCCCCTTCTTTGATCACCCCCCTCTCATTGATCACTCCCCTGTAAGGCTCCATTCAGACATTTTTTTGGCCCAAGTTATTAAAAAATTTTTTTTTTTTCCACTTTTTTTCCACTAACTTGTGTCAATCTCACATGAACTCACCATACCCCTCACGGAATCCAAATGCGTAAAAATTTTTAGAGATTTATATTCCAGACTTCTTCTCACAAAGTCTCATATTCCACTAACTTGTGACAAAAAATAAAAACTTCCATGAACTCACTATGCCCATCACGAAATACCTGGGGGTGTCTTCTTTCCAAAATGGGGTCACTTGTGGGGTAGTTATAGTGCCCTGGCATTCTAGGGGCCCAAATGTGTGGTAAAAAGTTTGAAATCAAAAAGTGTAAAAAATGACCAGTGAAATCCGAAAGGTGCTCTTTGGAATATGGGCCCCTTTGCCCACCTAGGCTGCAAAAAAGTGTCACACATCTGGTATCTCCGTACTCAGGAGAAGTTGGGGAATGTGTTTTGGGGTGTCATTTTACATATACCCATGCTGGGTGAGAGAAATATCTTGGCAAAAGACAACTTTTCCCATTTTTTTATACAAAGTTGGCATTTGACCAAGATATTTATCTCACCCAGCATGGGTATATGTAAAATGACACCCCAAAACACATTCCCCAACCTCTCCTGAGTACGGCGATACCATATGTGTGACACTTTTTTGCAGCCTAGGTGGGCAAAGGGGCCCATATTCCAAAGAGCACCTTTCGGATTTCACTGGTCATTTTTTACAGAATTTGATTTCAAACTCCTTACCACACATTTGGGCCCCTAGAATGCCAGGGCAGTATAACTACCCCACAAGTGACCCCATTTTGGAAAGAAGACACCCCAAGGTATTCGATGATGGGCATAGTGAGTTCATGGAAGTTTTTATTTTTTGTCACAAGTTAGTGGAATATGAGACTTTGTAAGAAAAAAAAAAAAAATCATCATTTTCCACTAACTTGTGACAAAAAATAAAAAATTCTAGGAACTCGCCATGCCCCTCACGGAATACCTTGGGGTGTCTTCTTTCCAAAATGGGGTCACCTGTGGGGTAGTTATACTGCCCTGGCATTCTAGGGGCCCAAATGTGTGGTAAGGAGTTTGAAATCAAATTCTGTAAAAAATGACCAGTGAAATCCGAAAGGTGCTCTTTGGAATATGGGCCCCTTTGCCCACCTAGGCTGCAAAAAAGTGTCACACATCTGGTATCTCCGTACTCAGGAGAAGTTGGGGAATGTGTTTTGGGGTGTCATTTTACATATACCCATGCTGGGTGAGAGAAATATCTTGGCAAAAGACAACTTTTCCCATTTTTTTATACAAAGTTGGCATTTGACCAAGATATTTATCTCACCCAGCATGGGTATATGTAAAATGACACCCCAAAACACATTCCCCAACTTCTCCTGAATACGGAGATACCAGATGTGTGACAATTTTTTGCAGCCTAGGTGGGCAAAGGGGCCCATATTCCAAAGAGCACCTTTCGGGTTTCACTGGTCATTTTTTACAGAATTTGATTTCAAACTCCTTACCACACATTTGGGCCCCTAGAATGCCAGGGAAGTATAACTACCCCACAAGTGACCCCATTTTGGAAAGAAGACACCCCAAGGTATTCGCTGATGGGCATAGTGAGTTCATAGAAGTTTTTATTTTTTGTCACAAGTTAGTGGAATATGAGACTTTGTAAGAAATTTTTTTTTAAAAAAAATCATCATTTTCCGCTAACTTGTGACAAAAAATAAAAAGTTCTATGAACTCACTATGCCCATCAGCGAATACCTTAGGGTGTCTACTTTCCGAAATGGGGTCATTTGTGGGGTGTTTGTACTGTCTGGCCATTGTAGAACCTCAGGAAACATGACAGGTGCTCAGAAAGTCAGAGCTGCTTCAAAAAGCGGAAATTCACATTTTTGTACCATAGTTTGTAAACGCTATAACTTTTACCCAAACCATTTTTTTTTTACCCAAACATTTTTTTTTTATCAAAGACATGTAGAACAATAAATTTAGAGAAAAATTTATGTATGGATGTCGTTTTTTTTGCAAAATTTTGCAACTGAAAGTGAAAAATTTCATTTTTTTGCAAAAAAATCATTAAATTTCGATTAATAACAAAAAAAGTAAAAATGTCAGCAGCAATGAAATACCACCAAATGAAAGCTCTATTAGTGAGAAGAAAAGGAGGTAAAATTCATTTGGGTGGTAAGTTGCATGACCGAGCAATAAACCGCTAAAGTTGTGGAGTGCCGATTTGTAAAAAAGGGCCTGGTCTTTAGGGGGGTATAAACCTGTGGTCCTTAAGTGGTTAATACTGAAAAAAAAAACATTAAAAACCTTGAAAAAAAAAAAAATTTCATAACCATATTCTGACTCCTATAGCTTTTTTGTACTTATGTGTATGGTGCCATGTTTAAGGCCATGAAGGCAGAGGTCGCAAAGGGGTTAAGGGGTATAACCTGTAATGCCTGTATAAACATGCCATAGATTTGATGCATGAGGCACATTAATATTCCAGTATAGCACTAATGGAGGAGCTAGCCACCCTGTGGTACCTTAGTATAGTATATAAGGACGAAAAAATACATTTGTCCATCCAGTTCGGCCTGTTATCCTGCAAGTTGATCCAGAGGAAGGCAAAAAAAAAAATGTGAGGTAGAAGCCAATTTTCCCCACTTAAGGGGAAAAAATTCCTTCTCGACTCCAATCAGGCATCAGAATAACTCCCTGGATCAACGACCCATCTCTAGTGGCTATAGCCTGTAATATTATTACACTCCAGAAATACATCCAGGCCCCTCTTGAACTCTTTTAGTGAACTCACCATCACCACCTCCTCAGGCAGAGAGTTCCATAGTCTCACTGCTCTTACCGTAAAAAATCCTCTTCTATGTTTGTGTACAAACCTTCTTTCCTCCAGACGCAGAGGATGTCCCCTCGTTACAGTCACAGTCCTGGGGATAAATAGATGATGAGAGAGATCTCTGTACTGACCCCTGATATATTTATACATAGTAATTAGATCTCCCCTCAGTTGTCTTTTTTCTAAAGTAAATAACCCTAATGTTGATAATCTTTCAGGGTACTGTAGTCCCCCCCATTCCAGTTATTACTTTAGTTGCCCTCATCTGTACCCTCTCCAGCTCTGCTATGTCTGCCTTGTTCACAGGAGCCCAGAACTGTACACAGTACTCCATGTGTGGTCTGACTAGTGATTTGTAAAGTGGTAGGGATATGTTCTCATCACAGGCATCTATGCCCCTTTTGATGCAACCCATTATCTTATTGGCCTTGGCAGCAGCTGCCTGACACTAGTTTTTACAGCTTAGTTTGCTGTTCACTAAAATTCCTAGGTCCTTTTCCATGTCAGTGTTACCCATCAGATGCCTCACGTGCAGCAAGTCTATCCGATCTTCTCACCTCTCTCACAGGAGGGACTGTGACAGTACCCCCCTTCTACGGATGGCCTTCGGACACCAAGGACCGACTTTATGAGGATGCGCCCTGTGAAAGGCCCTCACAAGGCGACTGGCATTTACGTTGGTCACAGGAACCCACATTCTTTCCTCTGGACCGTAACCCTTCCAGTGCACGAGGTACTGAAGAGATCCATGAAGAATATGTGCGTTCACTATCCTGGCAATCTGAACTTAAGATTACCATCCACCATGATAGGAGGTGGTGGCAGGGAGAACGGTTTAGCAGGTTCAACATCTTTTCCGCAATGACTTGTGAAACACATTATGAATCTTCAAAGCCTGCGGAAGCTCAAGACGAAAAGCAACCAGATTAAAAATGACAGAAATCTTGTATGGCCCAATAAACCTTGGCTCCAACTTCCAAGAGGGTACCTTCAACATAATGTTTCTGGTGGACCCCCACACAGAATCACCCACTCTCAGGTCCGGACCACTCACACGTCTCTTGTCAGCCGTACGTTTATACTTTTTGCCCATTTTATTTAAATTGTTTTGAATCTTCTGCCAAATAGATGACAACAAAGAGGAGACTCTTTCCTCTTCAGGTATACCAGACGTCTCAGTCCCGGAAAATGTGCCAAACTGCGGATGGAACCCATATGCACCAAAAAACGTGACTTATCAGTGGACTCCTGTCTACGGTTATTTATGGCAAACTCGGCCAACGACTAAAATGAAGACCACTCTTCTTGAGTCTCAGAGACAAAACATCTCAAATAAGTCTCCAGATTCTGGTTAGTGCGCTCAGTCTGCCCGTTCGACTGAGGATGAAAGGCCGAAGAGAGAACAATTGGACCCCCAGACGAGTACAGAACACCTTTCAAAATCTGGAAACAAATTGAGTCCCTCTATCAGACACCACATCAGAGGGAATGCCGTGTAGTTTCACGATGTTGTCGACAAACACTTGAGCGAGAGTTTTGGCATTAGGTAAACCTGATAATGCTATAAAATGCACCATCTTGCTGAAGCGGTCAACAACCACCAGAATCACAGTTTTCCCAGAAGAATTAGGCAAATCAGCGATAAAGTCCGTGGACAAATGAGTCCAGGGTCGGGATGGTATAGACAAGGGAAGTAGAGATCCTGAAGGCCGAGTATGAGTTACCTTAGCACGCGCACAAGTCTCACAAGCTGCCACATATCCCTCAACACATTTACGTAACCCTGGCCACCAGAATCTTTGAGAAATGAGATCCACAGTGGATCTGCTCCCAGGGTGTCCCGTAAGAACAGTATCATGATGTTCCTTAAACACCTTGTGTCGTAGTTCCGAAGAGACAAACAACTTCCCTGGAGGACAGGAATCAGGTGTCTCTCCCTGGGCCTCCAACACCTCTGCCTCAAGTTCAGGATAAAAGGCGGATACGACCACCCCATCAGCCAATATCGGAGCAGGATCCTCCGAATCACCCCCCCCCCCCCCAGAAAAGCTACGCGACAAGGCATCCGCCTTGACGTTTTTAATCCCAGGGTGATAAGTGGCAAACAGACAAACAACGATCATCTGGCCTGCCTTGGGTTCAGACGTTTAGCCGACTGCAGGTAGGTCAGATTTTTGTGATCAGTAATTACCGTAATGGGATGAATCGCTCCTTCCAACCAATGACGCCACTCTTCAAAAGTCAATTTAATGGCCAACAACTCTCTATTACCTACATCATAATTTATTTTGGCAGAAGAGAGTTTTTTAGAGAAAAAAGCACAAGTGCGGCATTTGCTAGGAGAAGAACCCTGCGACAAGACTGCTCCAACCCCTACCTCTGATGCATCAACTTCTACAATAAATGGTTGTGACACCAGAATAGGAGCAGAAGCAAAACATTCCTTTATTGCTGAAAAGCATGCAATGTTTCTTCAGACCAGACTGAGAAATCCGTGCCTTTCTTAGTCATATCAGTTAATGGTTTAACAACAGTTGAGCAATTCAAGATAAATTTACGGTAGTAGTTGTTGAACCCAAAAAAATCGCATGAGTGCCATCAGATCTTTGGGTCGATCCCAGTCCAACACAGCACAGATTTTTTCCGGATCCATACGAAAACCCGAAGATGAGAGTAGGTACCCCAGGAATTGCACTTCAGGGACTGCAAATACACACCTTTTCATTTTGGCATACAATTTATTCTCTCTTAGGATCTGTAAGACTTGTCTCACGCGATCCTTATGCGTCTCCGTATCAGGGGAATAAATTAAAATATCATCCAAATAAACAGCCACAAACCTGCCCACCAGATGATGAAAGATGTCATTGATAAAGTGTTGAAAAACCGCAGGAGCGTTGGACAAACCAAAAGGCATAACCAGATTCTCAAAATGACCCTCAGGAGTATTAAAGGCCGTTTTCCATTCGTCCCCTTCCTTGACTCTTATCAGATTATATGCCCCCCTCAAATCCAACTTAGAGAACACATTGGCGCCGACAATCTGATTGAATAAATCTGGGATCAAAGGAAGGGGATAGGGATCACGGATAGTTATGCGATTAAGCTCACGGAAGTCCAAACATGGCCTAAGAGTTCAATCCTTTTTTTTTTAACAAAGAAAAACCCTGCTGCCAGTGGTGATTTGGATGGTCTAATATGACCTTTATCCAAACTCTCGGTGATATACTCTCGCATGGCTACTCTTTCGGGTTCAGAAAGATTATACAACCGAGACTTTGGCAATCTAGCTCCGGGAATAAGGTTGACGGGGCAATCATACTCCCGATGAGGAGGCAGCTCCTGGTCTCCACCCTTAGAGAATACATCAGAAAAATCCAAAAGGAAAGGAGGTAAGGTAACATTTTAGTAGTTACAACCGAAAGAGATATGCTAAGACCGTTGTCAAGGCAGAAATCACTCCAATAGCTTACCAATCGATTGTAGGGTTATGTTTGGTTGACCATGGTAAACCTAACACCAGAGGAGCAGGCAAACCCTCCAGCGCAAAACATGAAATGGATTCAATATGAGAATATCCCAGCTTTAGGCAAATGTCCTGCACCAATTGAGACAGACACTTTTGAGAGAGAGGGGCGGAATCAATCGCAAATACAGAAATATTTTTGTCTAATGCGCTTGTAGTCAAGCCATGCATACGGACAAACTGGCCATCCACTAAGTTAACCCCTGCCCCATTGTCAATAAATACTTCCATTTCCACAGTTTTGGAATCTAGTGCCACCTTGGCAGGCAGGAGAAATCGGGTACTACCGGTAAAAGACAAATGTACATTCTTAACTTCCCCATCCACACTACCAAGAGTGAGAAGAGGACTAGACACATTAGGACTTTTTTTTTCCCCCTTTTCACCTTGATGTTTAACATAAGGACATACGTTAACAAAATGTCCTCCTTGACCACAGAAAAAGCAAAGTCTTTTCTTAACCCTAAAGTTTTTATCACCTGGTCCAGGTGTTACCTGACCTAATTGCATTGGCTCATCACCAGACATGAGCTTGAGTGTCTCTTTACCCAGAGTGTCAGAAGAGACCGCTTCCCTGTATGATAATATGTCCAGAGCGAGAGGAACTTTAGATCTTTCCCTCAGGCGTCTATCAATACGCTCTGCCAGAGACATGGCCGCCTCCAATGACTATGGAGTTGCGTGACATGCCAAGACGTCCTCCAGGTTCTCAGACAGAGAATTGACTACGGCGAGCTGGGTCATTCCACTCCGTATCAGCTGCCTACCTCCTAAATCTCCTAAATTCAGAGCAATAGGACTCAGCTGAACACTCTTCCTACCGCAAGCAACACAACTTAGATTCGGCCAGGGAAACCCGATCTGGGTCATCGTAGATAAGTCCCAGAGCTTTGAAAAATTCATTTACCGACCGGAGGAATTGTGAACCAGTCGGCAAAGAGAAAGCCCAAGACTGAGCATCACCTTTCAGCAACAAAATAATAATCCCTACTCTCTGACTCTCGTCGCCAGAAGAGCTAGGACGCAGTCTGAAATATAATTTGCACAATTCCCTGAACCTAACAAAGTTGTCACTTCCCCCGAAAAACCTATCCGGGAGAGCAACCTTCGTTTCAGGGCAGGCCAGGTTCCTGCTGCCAGAACCCACCGCCTGTGGTCTCTGAAACTGTGCAACGGCCATGCGGAGGTCAGCCACCTCCAAAGACAGCCCCTGCATACGATCGACCAGTGCAGAAACAGTATCCATAGCTGCAGTGATAAAACAAAGGATAACGGTTTGGGCGGTTGATAATGTCACAGGTTAGGGGGAAGGGAAAACACCAAATACTCACCACAACGAATAGACAACAAACTAGACCTCAAAAGCTAAGGAAGAGGGATGGTGACCTCCTAGTAATCCCTAGGCCTTTCCCTAACTCCTGCCAGTATGAGCAGATCCTGATGGTGGAAATACTCATATGCCGGAAAATTAAAGCCCTGCTAAAACTGACGAGCCCTAGGATAGGTAGCAGGGGATGAGACAGCTGGTTCCTTCCCAGATGAAGAAACCTGCATCTCCCTGAGCGCAAGAAACAACACACACCAGATAATAAGAAACAGCAAAGGCAACAAGTACTTAGCTTAGAGATGTATGGAGAAGCAGGAGATCCAAGATACACCAGCACTAGCAACTCCAAGCACAAACTATCAACCGCATGGTCAGCAGTGTGAGGCAGATCTAAATAGAGCCTCATCACTGATAATGAGCGGCACCTGAGGAGAGGTGAGATCCTGCCAAACGACAACATACATAGAGGAAAACAGAGAGACCTGTCAGACGTGCAGCAAGTCTATCCGATCTTCTCACCTCTCTCACAGGAGGGAACGTGACACTTACCCACATACAGACATTTTCTCCCAGTCCAAGCATTCTCATTTTATATACTACCTTTTATGTGGTACAGTGTCAAATGCTTTGGAGAAGTCCAGATATACTACATCCATTGATTAACCGCTGTCAAGTCTAGAAGCTCCTCATAGAAACTGATTAAATTAATTTGACATGACCGATTCCTCATGAAGCCATGCTGATATAGCGTTATTTGCTTATTTTCATTGATGTACTCCAAGATAGCATCTCTCAGAAAACCTTCAAACAGTTTACCCACGACAGCTGTTAAACTTACCGGCCTATAGTTTCCTGGCTCTGTTTTTGGACCCTTTTTGAATATTGGCACCACATTTGCTATGCGCCAATCCTGTGGAACATTCCCTGTCAGTATAGAGTCCTTAAATATCAGAAATAAGGGTCTGGCTATGACATTACTTAATTCTCTTAGGATACAGGGGTGTATGCCATCTGATCCTGGCGATTTGTCTATTTTAATCTTTTTAAGACACCGCTGTACTTCTTCCTGGGTCAGACAGGGCACTTTTAATGGGGAATTAACTTTACATTCTGCATTTCTGAATTTCTGCATCTATTTTCTTCGACAGGACTTTGTTTTTCGTCTTGTATAACAGGACCCAGACGGATCTGTTTTGATTCCCATAGACTTCTATTAGGACGGAAAGCAAACGTTTTGCATTCCGTCATAATACAAGTCTATGGGCAGAAGAACGGATCCGTCCTTCTGTCTTATGGATAACATTATTTTCCGTTATAACCATGTTATAACGGAAAGCCATAATGGAATCCCTAATGCTAGTGTGAACCCACCCTAATATAATTGAAGAACATTTTAGGGTTAGTTTTGCTCTCTTTAGCAATTAATCTCTCGGTCTCTAGTTTGGCTGCTCTTATTTGTTTTTTTATATCTTAAATTTTTTTCCTTAATAGTTTTTCAGTGCTTCCTCGCTACCCTCCTGTTTTAGTGATTTATCTTTTAGTGATTTGTAATTTATTGCTTTCTTTACAGTTCTATTTATCCACATTGGTTTCTTCTTGTTCCTTAACCTTTTATTCCCATAAGGTATGTACCTCTCACAATTAGATTTTAGGATGCTTTTAAAAATATCCCATTTTGTGGCTGTATTTTTATTTTTTAGGATTTTGTCCCAGTTAGTAAGGCCTATGGCCTCTCTTAGTTGGCTAAATTTAGCTTTTTTGAAGTTTGGTATTTTTGTTCCTCCCTGAAGAAACACTCTTTTGAATGATAATTGGAAGGTTATTACTTTATGGTTACTATTTCCCAGGTGTCCCCCAACCTGCACATCTGTTGTTTTGTCAGGTATTTTGGTTAATACTAAGTCCAGTATGGCCGTCCCTCTAGTCGGGTCCTGAACCAGTTGGGAAAGGTAATTGTCTTTGGTTATTGCCAAGAACCTGTTGCGTTTCTATTTTCCGGTATTGAGATCCGTCATAGAAAAACGATTCAGTTTTGTCCCCATTGACAAAAAGCATTCCGTTCCGTTTGGTTGCGTTCTCCTACCGGAGAGCAAACTGCAGCAAGCTGTAGTTTTCTGTCCTTCATGGGATTCGGAGCAACATGGATCCGTCATGACCAACAATGCAAGTTTTACTCTGCCACAATCTGCCACAATAGAAAACGGATCTGTCCCCCATTAACTTTCAATGGTGTTTATGACGGATCTGTCTTGGCTATGTTAAAGATAATACAATTGGATCCGTTCATAACGGATGCAGACGGTTGTATTATTAGGAACGGAAGCGTTTTTGCTGAGCCCTGCCGGATCTAGCAAAAACGCAAGTGTGAAAGTAGCCTTTGACAAGCTTTCTAAAGTTTCCAATGGTTTCTTTTTAATGATTTAAATAATAATGACAAGAAGAATATAAGGTAATAAGAATATTCAGGGAAAAGCCTCAAATATACTAAGGCCTCTTTCACACGAGCGTCTGGATACGTTCAGGGTGCGTTCAGTGAAACTCGCACAATTTTGCAAGTTCAGTCAGTTTTGTCTGCAATTGCCTTTAGTTGTTCAGTTTTTTCTGCACGGGTGCAATGCGTTTTTATGCGTTTTTTACATGTGTGATAAAAACTGAATGTTTACAAACAACATCTCCTAGCAACCATCAGTGAAAAACGCATTGCATCCGCACTTGCTTCCGGATGCAATGCTTTTTTCACTGAAGCCCCATTCACTTCTATGAGGCCAGGGCTGTGTGAAATACGCAGAATATAGAACATGCTGCGTTTTTCACGCAACGCAAAACTGATGCATGAAAAAAAGTGCTCATGTACACAGACCTATTGAAATGAATGGGTCAGGATTCAGTGCGGGTGCTATGCGTTTATGTCACGCATTGCACCCACGCGGGAAACTCGCTCGTGTGAACGTTCACATCATGCATTGCACCCACCCACGTGGAAAACTCGCTTGTGTGAAAGGGGCCTAAGTTGCATTGGCAGTAGCACCACATTGTGGCTGACAGACCCTGAGATTGTTGTCCTCACTCGTTACTTCAAAACCTCCAGCTTGTTATACTGACTTGTACAATCGTACAAAGAACATTCTGCTAACAATTTGCTATACGTACTTAACACAGTGTCCCAAATACTTTATGAAGATGAAGTCTTATTACAGCAGCTTATATGAAACATATCCATAAACTCAAGATTTGGCAGCCATACAACAAACATTGCCATTTTGTAAAATATCTTAGGCCTCTTTCACACGGGCGAGTTTTCCGCGCGGGTGCAATGAGTGAGGTGAACACATTGCACATTGCACCCGCACTGAATCCGGACCCATTCATTTCTATGGGGCTGTGCACATGAGCAGTGATTTTCACGCATCACTTGTGCGTTGCATGAAAATCGCAGCATGCTCTATATTGTTTTTCACGCAATGCAGGCCCCATAGAAGTGAATGGGGCTGCGTGAAAATCGCAAGCATCCGCAAGCAAGTGCGGATGCGGTGTGATTTTCATGCATGGTTGCTAGGAGAATATCGGGATGGGGACCCGATCATTATTATTTTCCCTTATAACATAGTTATAATGGAAAATAATAGCATTCTTAATACAGTAAATTAGGGATGGAGGGGTTAAAAAAAATAATAAAAAAATTTAAACTCCACTTGTTCGCGCAGCCTGGCTTCTCTTCTTTCTTCTTCTTTGATGACCTGGGGGAAAAGGACCCGTTTCAGGGATCTCACAAACGGTTCAAAACAGATCAGTTCAGCCCCAATGCATTCTGAATGGATAAGGATCTGCTCAGAATGCATCAGTTTGACTCCGTTCCACCTCCATTCCGCTCTGGATGCGGACACCAAAATGCTGCTTGCAGCGTTTTGGTGTCTGCCTGGCGATGCAGAGCCAAACGGATCTGTCCTGACTTACAATGTAAGTCAATGGGGACGGATCCGTTTTCACTGACACAATATGGTGCAGTTGAAAACGGATCCGTCCCCCATTGACTTTCAATGTAAGTCAGGATACATTTTTTTTTTTCAAAGAATAATGCAAACGGATCCGTTCTGAATGGATACAAGCGTTTGCATTGTAGGTGCGGATCCGTCTGTGCAGATACCAGACGGATCCGCATCTAACGCAGGTGTGAAAGTAGCCTAAGTTCTTCTGAGGCTGACAGTTCAAATGATGGGTCTGTTCGTCCAAGGAGTGTAGATACTGAAGTGAAGTCTAACATTAGTCATGGTGGAAAATCTTCATATTATTAAAAAGATTTAAAAAAAAAAAAAAAAAACACCGTCAAAAAAAGGGGAAGAAGGGCAAAACAAAAGCACAGGAAGACACTATCTTCAGTGCACTCAGTGTAAACTTGGACATAAATGTTAGCAACTTGTCATCATATATTATAACTAATGATCAAATTAGGCTACTTTCACATCAGCGTTTTTTTCCTTTCCTGTATTGAGATCCATCATAGGATCTCAAAACCGAAGGTAAATGCTTCAGTTTTGTACTCATTCATTATCAATGGGGACAAGACTGAACTGAACAAATGCATCCGAATGCAAGCAGCGTTTTTGTGTGCGTCATGGGATACTGATCAAGAGGGCATGAAACACAATGTAAGTCAATGGTGCTGGATCCGTTTTCTCAGACACAAAAGAAAACGGATCCAGTGCCCATTGACTTACACTTAGTGTTGAGCGAACTTGTGTTCTAATTTTGGTGTGCAAAGTTCGGGTTATCCAAGAATTCCGTTATGTATTCCGCTACCACGGATCATAATGGAATTCTATGACAGCATGCACGATGGAAGGCAATAAGAGGCATTCCGTCATAATAGAAGTCTATGCTGGCCACAGATGCTGGAAAGGGTTATAAAACCATCTCCAAAGAGTTTGGACACCAACAATCCACAGACAGATTGTGTATAAATAGCAATGGATGGCCAAGGAGAAAAGGCACTCAAAGGGTGAATATGTTAGGATACGAAAATCCCTTGAGCGTTTGGATGCCCAAGATGCCACATGTGCTAGCTTCACTTTGCTGCAGCCCATATCAGCGTTTATATAAGACTTATACTGCATTACTCAGACTTGATAAGGGGGTCCTGAGTTCCCTGAAATGCATTGTACTTGTGAAAGCACTCAATAAATAATTGTTACAACCTGTTGTCTTCTGGTCCTGTTTTGCGCCCACCAGTTATCACCCAAAAGTGAGACTCAAAAAGTCCATGTGCCCCTCTCCTTGTGTACAAATAGAGGAGATTCACGACCATTATTAACCTCCACAGGAATGGCCAGAAAACAAGGATCACCCCAAGAGTAAGGTGTGTAATAGTCCTTGAAGTCACAAAGGAACCCAAGCAACTAAAGGTCTTTCTCATGTTAGCTAATGTTAATGTTCATGAGTCCACTATCAGGAGGACACTGAACAACAATGCTGTGCATGGCAAGACTGCAAAGAGAAAGCAGTTGCTGTCCAAAAAGAACATTGGTAGCCATCTGCAGTTTGCTAAAGATCACCTGGACAAATCAGAAGGCTGTTTGAACAATGTTTTGTGGACAGATGAGACCAAAATTAAACTTTTTGGCTTAAATGAGAAGCATTATGTTTGGAAAAAGGAAAACACTGCATGCCAGCGGCAGGGCCGTCTTTAACGTGGGGCAAAAGGGGCAGCCGCCCCGGGCCCAGTTGCTCCTGGGGGGCCCAAGGCAGCTGCCTCTTGAGCCCTGCTGACCACTGCCCCATAAGACGCACTTTTTTCCCCCCAAAGTGGGTGGAAAATGCCCCTGCGTCTTATGGGGCTAATACTAATAAGCGCTTCCTTTATGGAAGCGCTCATTAGTACTGGAGGACCAGGAAGCGGTGAAAGCTCTGTACTCACCGCTTCCTGGTCCTCCGCTGTCGGCTGTGAAGGCTGCGCACAGCGTGAAGGCGCTCTGTGACCTCACGCTGTGCGCCCAAGTTCACAGAGCACAGCCGACAGGAGGAGGAAGAAGATCGCGGGCGGTGAGGAGCGGTGGCGTCCAGGAGCAGGAGAGGTAAGTGCTTTAGTTTTTTTTGTGATCTGAGGCTGGGGGCTGCTGCATTATGGCTGGGAGCTGCTGCATTATGGCTGGGGGCTGCATTATGGCTGGGGGCTGATTATATATGGCTGGAGGCTGAATTATGGCAGGGGGCTGATTATATATGGCTGGGGGCTGCATTATGGCTGGGGGTTGATTAAATATGGATGGGGGATAATTACATATGGCTGGTAGCTAAATACATGTGGCTGGGGGCTGATTACATATGGCTGGGGGCTGATTACATATGACTGGGGGCTGATTACATATGGCTGGGGGCTGATTACATATGGCTGGGGGCTGATCACATATGGCTGGGGGCTGATATGAGGCATGGAGGACTCATATGAGGCATGGGGGTCTCATCTGAGGTCTGATTGGGGGTCTTCTTTATATTGGCCTCTGATCTGAGGTCTGATCTGAGGTCTTATTAACATTGGGGATCTGATTGGGGCTGTGAGCTGAAGTCTGATTAATATTGGGGGTCTGATTGCTGGTCTGACCTAAGGTGTAATGAAAAATATTTTCCTCCTCTAAAACCTAAGTGCATCTTATGGGCTGGTGCGTCTTATGGGGCGAAAAATATGGTACTTGCTTGCTCCTCCTCCCGACCTCCCCTGCCCTTTGTGTATGCCGCACGCCGTAACATCACGCGGAGGCACTGGAACGCTAGGGTGAGCCGAGCCCTGGTCTCCTTCCTGAACTGCAGAGTAAGGTGGTGATGTCTGGACCAGAAAGGTAGATTTGTGTGTCGTCAGACTGAAAGCCATGGGACTCTATGAGCTGTCCCACGCCGAAAGTGTAGATCGAGAAGAGCAGGGGTCCTAGGAAAGAGCCTTGCGGGACACCAACAGAGAGAGAATGAGACGTGGAGGTGGGGTAAGAGTGGGAGACGCTAAATGTCTGGTCTGTGAGGTATGATGTGATCCAGGAGAGGGCCAAGTCAGTGATTCCAAAAGATGAGAGAGTTTGCAACAGAAGGGAGTGGTCAACAGTGTCGAAGGCAGAGGACAGGTCAAGGAGAAGGAGGACAGAGTATTGTTTCTTGGTTTTGGCTGTTAGTAGGTCATTGGTGACTTTGGTATATATATATATATATATATATATATATTGTTTTATGTGAGTAAGGGTGCTGTGGGTGGTTGGAGAAGGGGGGGTGATGGAGAAGTGGGAGGGAGCTACAGGTGGTAAATAGGTCAAGCTAAGAACTTATTTGTAAACCAGTTCTTTATGTTTACATTATTAAAGTTGACTACTCTACGAGGTGTGTGGATTTTTTTTTGTGTGTGTGTGTGTGTTGTGGTGGAGGGCGTGATTGCATGCTAGGGTGTGGGAAGGCGGGAACCAGGGGGCCCAAGTAAATTCTTGCCCAGGGGCAAATCAATATTAAAGACGGCCCTGGCCAGCGGGAAAAAATAATTACCCTATCTGTAAAACACTGTGGTAGTAGTATGATGGTTTGGGCCTGTTTTCCTACATCTGGGCCAGGACAGCTTGCAATCACTGATGGAACTATAGCAGCAAATTCTAAAGGAAACTATCAGGACATCTGTCAGTGAGCAGAATCTCAAGAGAATGTGGGTCATAGAGCAAGACAACGATCCTAAGCATACAAGCTGTTTTACCAAAGAATGGTTAAAGAAGTTAAAATTTTGGAATGAGCAAGTCAAAGTGCTGACTTTAATCCAACAGAAATGGTGTGGATGGATCTGAAGCAAGCAGTTCATGCAGTTTTGTATGGAGGAATGGGCTAAAATTCAACATTACCATAGAGACATTTAGTTGAAGTCATTGCTGCACAAGAGGGTCACACCAGATACTAAAAGCAAAGGTTCACATACTTTTGCCACTCTCAGACATGTCATATTGAATTATTTTACTCAATAAATAAATGACCAAGTCTAATATTTTTTACTTATTTATTTTACTTTATCTACTTTTAGGATGTGTGTGAATATCCGATATGGATCTACATCAACTTTATGTAGAAATAAAGAAAATTCAGAACTTCGAACACCACTATGTATCCAGATAATTATTATAATACTCTTTCCGCCCAACTCCCCAAATTATACATGTTTTGAGACAGCCAGGCTACATCTGAACACATGGTTTGCAGAATCCGTCAGTATTAAGTTAAAAGGGTTGTCCGAGTTCAAAGCTGAACCCGGACATACCCACAATTTCACCCAGGCAGCCCCCTGATATGAGCTTTGGAGTATTTCATGCTCCGATGCTCTCCCTTGCCCTGGACTGGATCGCACAAGGCAAGGGCTTTTTGTTTATACACTGCCGGGCAGAGGCTTCAGCCTAGCAGTGTTCCCGGTGACGTTACCGGCTTTGAGGGACGGGCTTTAGAGCTGCCCTAGCTGTTTTCCAGGCTAGGGCAGTGCTAAACCCGGCCATTAGTGCCAGTGATGTCACCGGGTTCACTGCTGGACAGATACCTCCACCTAGCAGTCTTTATGGAGAGCTCAGTACGTCACTGGAACTCCATAAAATGCTTCGATGCTCATATCAGGAGACTGCCTGGGTGAAATTGTGGGTATGTCCGGGTTCAGCTCTGAACCTCGACAACCCCTTTGATGTGTATGGTTAGCTTCAGATAGCATCCTTAAATATGTCCTTCTCTTGCCACTTTATTGTAGTTCAGCTTCTCCTTAAGAGACCTCCAGCATCTTCAAGTAAGTGACATCACTCCAATACTCAGTTCTAATTTCCTTTTAAAGGGGTTCTGTGGGCTATTTATAAAAACAGCTCTCTCTAATGACCCGTGGATGAAAGACTGTTAGGTTAATACTTACCTGTCCCCCGTTCCACCGATGTCACTGCCCCACTGTGCTTCCGCCTCTTTCGCCCGGATCCCGACTGGAGGTGTGCACTTCTTTTTCTGTTGAACTGCATTTACTACTATGCAGCTGAACAGAAACAGAAGTGCACACATAGACTGCTACAATCTCCCCTCTCAGATTCTGCTAAAAAAGCAGGACGAAATAGTGCAGCCAAAATGGCCTTTCAGTCACCGTTTTTGCCTGTCCCGTTGAATGTCAGATCTGGCTTCTGTTTTTTTTTTTTTTCTTTCTAGAATCGAATGTAAAAATAATGCAGATGTGAAATTACCCTAACATGTAATGTAATATAGCTACCAGGGGTGTAGCTATAGGAGAAGCAGGGGAAATGGCCCGAAGTCTATAGGGGCCCACCCAAGAAGAGGACTACTAAAAGATTTTATTGTAAGGACCTCAACAGTATTTTAAAAGGACATTATATACAATGACATTATATACATGTAGGAAATGGACAGCGGCTGGCGGCCTTGTCTAAGAGCAATTTTGACTAGCCTCAGGAGTGGAGGGGGTTGCAAATAAGTTGCTTTGCGGGAGGGGCCCATTCAAAAATTTGCTGTGGGGCCCGGTCATTTCTAGTTATACCACTGATAGCTACACTTCCACTTCTGTGTAGAACAAGCTATAAATCTGCTACATTTTGCATCAATGAAATAAATCTAAACTGATGTAATATTTATTTAGTGTTACCTTGTCAATAGAGAGACAGAGATAAAAAACAGGAAGGTTAGTAAGATCCCAGGGACATTTAAGGACAATGCACTCTGAGGGTCAGCCATTTAATTTGATCACACTACTACCTTGACTCTGTGCCAGTATAACTCTAATGCTGTATATACTATCCTGAGTGCCTGCCAATGAAAATAAGCCATATACTGTCCAGGAATAAAGTGCTGGCACTGGGACGACAGCCAGTTACTACATGCCTGAACGCTTCCTAGCAAATTTATAGACTAAGATACGCTGTAGATAATGAATGAAAGCGGTATGGCATCAACACAATGGTTACAGAAAACAATCAAATTTTTGAAGGCTCCGGTTTCATGGTGATTATCAGGGGCATAGCTAAAGGCAACTGGAGTAGGACAGAACATGGCAGCTGGCACTGGCCACCACAGAGGAGCAGCTACTGGGGAGGTATTTTGTACTACTGGAGCATTATTTTGTGATGCACTGTGGTATTCAGTTCTGCTGGGGCAGTATATTGTGCTGCACAGTGGTATTTGGCTCTACTGGAGTGGTATTATGTCCACCAATATGGTAATGCTGGCCCCGCCTGCTTGTGTTGGCCCTGCCTTCTGTCAATTTGGACCTGGGCCACTTTAAAAAAAAATTCAAGGACCAGTCTGTCCCTGCTTCCAGTCCCCATGTTTAAACTTCATGTATGGGGTCATGTGTGCCACTGCAGCCAATGACTGGCTTCATCGTTGACGTGTCCCCCAAGCAGCATGTGCTACTTGGGGACACGTCACTGCTCAAGACAGTCTTTGGCTGCAGGGGCACAAATGACCCCATTCAAGAAGTTTACATGCGAGGACTGGAAGTCTGTGACTCCAGGCCAGGATCCACATAGCCCAAATACAGCTGTAGGGAGTAGGTATCACTCCCCTCACAGGTCCCGCTGGGGGAAAGAGAACATTAAAAAAAGAATCCTGGACAACCCTTTTAAAGAGTTTTGTACACTTTGGTCAGACCTTTTGTGTAAACATTGCCCCACTGGTACATTGATCGCAGGGTGTCCCACTTCTGAGTTCCCCAGTGATCAGATGTAATCTGTTAAAGGGAATCTGTCACCAGTGACCTCTCGATCTCACTGTTTGCAGCTGTGGTTCACCTGATTAAAATCCAGTTTTTCTTCTATTGACTTGAGGCTCCTTTCTGGAGTTATCATACTTTTTCTTAATATTCAAATTATGCCTCTGGTGCAATGAGTTTGTACCAAAACTCCACTCCAT
Source organism: Bufo bufo (assembly GCF_905171765.1). Taxonomy (NCBI): domain Eukaryota; kingdom Metazoa; phylum Chordata; class Amphibia; order Anura; family Bufonidae; genus Bufo; species Bufo bufo. The sequence continues at coordinate 666,845,996 of NC_053389.1, forward strand.
AATTTGCATAAAAAGTATCATAACTCGGGGACAGAGCCTCAGATTAATGAAAGAAAAACAGCATTTTAATCAGGTGAAAAACATCGGTGTGTCTGTACAGTTGGATAGGAAGGTCACTGGTGACAGATTCTTTAACTGCGACATCTCAGATGAAATTACGCTGCTCTCACTAAAATGAATGGACTGTCTGTACAATGCATCCTCTATATCAGTGATGGTGAACCTTTTAGAGACCGAGTGCCCAAACTGCAACCAAATACCCACTTATTTATCGCAAAGTGCCAACACGGCAATTTAACTTGAATACCAATATAGTATATCTTCCATGTACTTTATCATTTAGCTCAGGGGTGTCAAACTCAAATTCATCGGGGGCCGCATCAGCAGTTTAGTCACCCTCAAAGGGCCGGAAAACTTACAGTTACTTGGCTTGGCCCTTGGGGATCTCGGACGCCACTTCCACACTTTGGCCGGGGGCTCGGTGGAGCTGATGAGGTGTTTTATCCTAATGAGAAAGATTTCATAATAAGTATTTGGAGAAGGTGCAGAGGGATAGCAGAGCAGGGAGAGGCTGGTGCTGCTACTAGGGGGTCATACCATGGGGGAGTAATAAAGCCCACCATAATGCCCCCCCCCCCAGTAGTAATAATTCTCCTTATAATGTGACAGTGCAAAAAATACCCCCTTGTAATGCCCCCATTTGAGCTAATATCCTCATAGTGCCCCCATAATGTGCCAGTATAAAATACCCCTATATAGTGCCCCTAGTAAATGACCCCATAGTGCTCCACACCCTCCTTCCTCCTAGTGCCCCCCATAATGTACCAGTATAAAATGCTGCAGTAGATGCCCTCAGTGTCCCCCATAATTTGCAAGTATAAAATACCCCTTCTTAGTGTCCCCCGTAGATGACCCCATAGTACTCCTCTCCCCCCTTCCCCATAGTACCCACCATGTGTCCCAGTATAAAATTGTACTGTACAGAGAGCCCATATAAAATACCCCTTCTTTGTGGCCTCAGTAGATGCCCCTATAGTGCCCCCAATCATGTGCCAGTATTAACAGCCCCCCCTGTGCCAGTAATAATAGCCCCCTATGCCAGTAATAGCAGCCCCCCTGTGCCAGTAATAGCAGCCGCCAGTAATAACAGCCCCCAGTAATAACAGCCCCTCTGTGCCAGTAATAACAGCCCCCAGTAATAAGAGCCCCTCTGTGCCAGTAATAACAGCCCCCAGTAATAAGAGCCCCTCTGTGTCAGTAATAACAGCCCCCAGTAATAAGAGCCCATCTGTGCCAGTAATAACAGCCCCCAGTAATAAGAGCCCCTCTGTGCCAGTAATAACAGCCCCCAGTAATAAGAGCCCCTCTGAGCCAGTAATAACAGCCCCCAGTAATAACAGCCCCTCTGTGCCAGTAATAACAGCCCCCAGTAATAAGAGCCCCTCTGTGTCAGTAATAACAGCCCCCAGTAATAACAGCCCCTCTGTGCAAGTAATAACAGCCCCTCTGTGCCAGTAATAACAGCCCCTCTGTGCCAGTAATAACAGCCCCCAGTAATAAGAGCCCCTCTGTGTCAGTAATAACAGCCCCTCTGTGTCAGTAATAACAGCCCCTCTGTGCCAGTAATAACAGCCCCCCCTTTGCCAGTAATAACAGACCCCCCTTTGCCAGTAATAACAGCCCCCCCCCCTTTGCCAGTAATAACAGCCCCCCCCCCTTTGCCAGTAATAACAGCCCCCGCCAGTAATAACAGCCCCCCCCCTTTGCCAGTAATAACAGCCCCCCCTTTGCCAGTAATAACAAACAGCCCCCCCTTTGCCAGTAATAACATCCCCCGCCAGTAAAAGTATTGTACATAATAAAAAAAAAACAAAAAAAAACACATACTTACCTCCATGTCAGTGATGCGATGCAGGCCTCTTCTGGCCTGTGTCCCACGCTGTATGGCTCAGGCAGCGCGATGACGTCATCGCGCCGCCTGCGCCGGCCTCTGATAGGCTGCAGGCACTAGGCCGGCAGCCTATCAGAGGAAGGGAAAGGGACACGCCTCTCCCTCCCCTACCGCAGCACAGGCAGGCATCTGTATCGCTATCCTGAGGACGGCGATACAGATGACTGGAGATGAGCGCTTCCACAATGGCCGCCGCCGCCAGTTCGCTCGCTGCGCGGGCCACATGACGAGGTCTGGCGGGCCGGATTCGTGTTTGACACCCGTGATTTAGCTATAATAGCTTAATAGCCTACATTCAATGTGCTGCCTGTGCTGTTCATAGTGCGTCCTGTGCTGATGAATGGCAGGAAAAGTCTAAAGCATATTGGTACGCCATAGACTTTTTCCAAGGCGTGGGTGCCCACAGAGAGGGCTCTGAGTGCCACCTCTGGCACCCGTGCCATAGGTTCGCCATCACTGCTCTATATCAAGAGACTTATTTTTTATTTTTATTTTTGGTAAATGTTCTCTGTTGTGTTAATAGATCCTGAATTGAGCACTCCCTTAATTATTATTAGTATTTAAAAATTGTTTTTCTAATTCAGTCAACCTCTTTAAGCCAAGTTCTCACTTCAGTTATTTGGTCGGTTATTTCCAACAGTTATTATGACCCAAAACCAAGTGCAGGTCAAAAACACAGAACAGGGGCAGATCTTTCCCTTAGACCTTATCTCTGAGTAGGCTTCACTACTGGTTTTGGCTCACAATAAAGCCTCATTCACACGTCAGTGTTTGGGCTCATGCACACGACCATATGTATTTTGCGGTCCGCAAAAAATACGGATGACATCCGTGTGCATTCCATATTTTGCAGAACGGAACAGCTGGCCCCTAATAGAACAGTACTATCCTTGTCCGTAATGCGGACAATAATAGGACATGTTAATTTTTTTTTGCGGAACGTAAATACAGACATACGGAAACGGAATTCACACGGAGTAACTTCCGTTTTTTTTGCGGACCAAATGAAGTGAATGGTTCCGCATACGGTCCGCAAAAAAAAACTTAACAGACACGGAAAGAGAATACGTTTGTGTGCATGAGCCCATTTGGTCAGTGATTTCCATGAGTGATTTTTTATTTCAAAGTATTTTATTCAAAATAAATGTAATTGCACATATCACGTAAAGTACATATAATGGTACGTGAATCAGATGCCACACGATAAACATGACCTATATGTATAGCTGGTTTCAATACATCCGAATGGAATGTGGTGATAAGTATGCAATAAAAATAAAAGGAATAATACAACACATAAAGCCAATCCATGAGTGATTTTGAGCCAAAACCAGGTGCGGCTCTAAACACAGAACAGGTGCAGATCTTTCCCTTATAACCTTATGTCTGTGGAGGCTCCAATCCTGGTTTTGGCTCACAATCACTGACCAAAACACTGACGTGTGAATGAGGCATAACTGATGGAAATAACTGACCAAATAACTGAAGTGTGAACTGGGCCTTAAAGGGGTTGGCCACCTTTGCAAAGGGGGGAGAGGGTTATTAAATCCCTTTCTGGAGAAGCATGCTTACCAGTTGTCTCGATTGGGCTTCCTGCTGTCAACATCTGCTTTGACACTTCTGCAGTCAAATCGCTGACTGCAACGGTGACCTGCCTCTTTTGTGTAATGTCAATTGGTCATGTGACACAAGGGGATCTGGTCACTGCTGTGGCTGGCGATTGGCTCCAGTCAGTGGCGTGCCCAGAGGGGGGCGGGGGGGTAGTCTGCCCCGGTCGCCGGCTCTCTCAGGGGGTGCCAGGCCCAGAAGCAATGAGCGCTTCCATCAATACAGATGGAAGCGCTCATTGCTGGAACGCTGATGCCCACATACTGCGGCGGGGCACAGGAGCGCATAGTTCCATGCCTGCCCCGCCGCCGATCACCGCCATAGGCTTCAGGCCTAGGAGGCAGGAGGCCTATGCGGTACTGAAATCCCGGCGCAGGCATGCGCGATGACGTCATCACGCGCGACTGTGCCGGGACTCAGCAGCACAGTGAAGTGTGCGCGCCTTCCTCTGCGAGCAAGCGCCTGGACATAGATGAGTATTTAGATTTTTTTTTTTTTCTTTTATGTGACAACTTTGGGGGACACAGGAGGACATGTGGGGGGGAAATATTATAGTGGGAAACTGTGTGGGGGAAAATTATTATGGGAGGGATTACTATGTGGGGGCAATAATTATGGGAGGGATTACTATGTGGGGGCAAATTACTATATGGCGCAATGTGGGGGAAACTACTGTGTGATGCAAATTACTAGATGGGGGACACTACTGTATGGGGGCAGTGTGGGGGAAATTACTTTGGGGGGACAGTGTGAGGGAAATTACTGTGGGGGGCAGTGTGGGGGAAACTACTGTATGGGGCAGTGTGAGGGAAACTACTGTATGGGGGCAGTGTGGGGCAATTTACTATATGGGGCAGTGTGGGAGAAATTACTGTGTGGGGGCAGTGTGGGGGAAATTACTGTATGGGGCAGTGTGGGGGAAATTACTGTATGGGGCAGTGTGGGGGAAATTACTGTATGGGGGCAGTGCGGGGGAAATTACTGTATGGGGCAGTGTGGGGAAATTACTGTATGGGGCAGTGTGGGGGAAATTACTGGGTGGGGGAAATTACTGGGTGGGGGAAATTACTGGGTGGTGGCAGTGTGGGGGAAATTACTATATGGGGCAGTGTAGGGAAAATTACTGTGTGGTGGCAGTGTGGGGGAAATTACTGCATGGGGGCAGTGTGAGGGAAATTACTGTGGGGGGGGGGGGGGGCGGCAGTGTGGGGAAAATTACTGTGGGGGGTAGTGTGGGGGAAATTACTGTGGGGGGGCAGTGTGTGGGAAACTACTGTATGGGGGCAGTGTGTGGGAAATTACTGTGGGGGGGCAGTGTGAGGGAAACTACTGTATGGGGGCAGTGTGGGGGAAATTACTTTGGGGGGACAGTGTGAGGGAAATTACTGTGGGGGGCAGTGTGGGGGAAACTACTGTATGGGGCAGTGTGGGGGAAATTACTGTTGGGAGGCAGTGTGAGGGAAACTACTGTATGGGGGCAGTGTGGGGCAATTTACTATATGGGGCAGTGTGGGAGAAATTACTGTGTGGGGGCAGTGTGGGGGAAATTACTGTATGGGGCAGTGTGGGGGAAATTACTGTATGGGGCAGTGTGGGGGAAATTACTGTATGGGGCAGTGTGGGGGAAATTACTGTATGGGGGCAGTGCGGGGGAAATTACTGTATGGGGCAGTATGGGGAAATTACTGTATGGGGCAGTGTGGGGGAAATTACTATATGGGGGTAGTGTGGGGATATTACTATATGTGGCAGTGTGGGGGAAATTATTATATAGGGCAGTGTGGGGGAAATTACTATATGGGGGCAGTGAGGGGGAAATTACTATATAAGGGCAGTGTGGGGGAAATAACTGTGTGGGGGCTGTGTATGGGGAAAATTACTGTGTGGGGGCAGTGTGGGGGAAATTACTATATGGGGGAGTGTGGGGGAAATTGCTATATGGGGGCAGTGTGGGGGAAATTACTGTGTGGGGGAAATTACTGTATGGGTCAGTGTGGGGGAAATTACTATATGAGGGCAGTGTTGGGCAAATTACTGCATGGGGGCAGTGTGGGGGAAATTACTGCGTGGGGGCAGTGTGGGGGAAATTACTGTGTGGGGGCAGTGTGGGGGAAATTACTGTGTGGGGGCAGTGTGGGTGAAATTACTATATGGGGCAGTGTGGGGGAAATTACTGTGTGGGGGCAGTGTGGGGGAAATTACTGTGTGGGGGCAGTGTGGGGGAAATTACTGTGTGGGGGCAGTGTGGGGGAAATTACTATGTGGGGGCAGTGTGAGGGAAATTACTATATAGGGGCAGCGTGGGGGGCGTTGCTATTGGGGAGGCACTGTAGGGGCAATTCTATAATTTCTGGGGACACTATACAGGGATTATTACCTGGAGCACAATATAGGGTGTTATTATTACTGGGGGCACTCTAGCGGACATTATAGCTGCTGTGGACACTATAGGGACATTTGGGGTAATTTTTTAAACTGGTGTAAAGTAGAACTGGCTTAGTTGTCCATAGCAGCCAATCAGATTCCACCTTTCTTTTTTGACAGCTCTTTTGGAAATCCAGTTCTACTTTAAACCAGTTTGATAAATGTCCCCAATTTTGTCTACTGGGGTCACTATTTTTTCAGCAGTATAGTACCTGGGGCATTGGGGGGCACAACGGGCACAGTATTGGGGGTGGCAGCAGGATGATACTGTGGGGAGTCGGGACACCAGGATGGGGAGGCTGATGGAAAAACTGAGAAATCTAACGTGTCTGTGTTACAAACTCTGTAGAGACGAGATGCGGCTGAAAGAATTTGTCATGGCGGTCTAACGGAGGAGAAGAGGAAAGAAAAGGTCTACATGACAGGAGATGTGTCTGAATGTAAGAGGTATGTGAAGTCAAGTATTGGGGGGGGGGGGGCCAGAGAAAGGACCTGCCGCAGGTGCCAAACAGCCTAGCCATTCCACTGGCTCCAGTGATCTCAAATCGGATGTTGGCAGCGGGGGACTGGAGCAAGGCAGCCGAGGCCGGGAGTGAAGGAGCAGGAACCCAGCATCAGGGAGCAGGTAAGTATGCTTCCCTTTGCAGGTCTGGTAAGGGTGGGGAGGCTGTATCCAAAAACCCAACCCAAAAGTTGCCAACCCCACTCATGCCACATCTGGTTGGTGCATTCTGCAGAATACATGATTATGGTGCAAATTACTGGCTGAAGGCTGTCTGAGGGCTCTTTCACACGGGCGGATGCCGTGCGGGTAATCCGCTGCGTGAATGACAGCCAAGCCCTTCTCTGGACAGCAGAGACACGGAGCATTAACATGATTGATAATGCTCTGTGCCTCTCTGTGACCTTTTTACTACAAAATCACACTGAGATAAAGTTGTCACCGTGATTTTGTAGTAAAAAGATCACAGAGAGGCACGGAGCATTATCAATCATGTTAATGCTCAGTGTCTCTGCTGTCCGGAGCTGGGCTTGGCACTCTTTCACGCAGCGGATTACCCGCACGGCATCCGCTCGTGTGAAAGACCCCAATAGTATTTTCGATCCACATTCGATCCACATTTTTTGTGGGCCGAATGTGGACTCATTCATTTCGCAATGTGCTGTCTGCATCGGTACATCCGTTCTGCTGCCCCCAAAAACAATAAAACATGTCCTATTGTTATTAGTTTTCTGGACAAGAATAAGCATTTGTTACATACAGGGCCGGCCTTTGGGGTGTGCGGGCTGTGCGGCCGCACAGGGCGCCATAGCAACAGGGGCGCGGGCGGCCGACAGCTCGCAATGTAATATGCGGCAGGCGAGGCGGCACTTGTGTTCTCCCTCGGGGCGGGCCCCCCGCCCCCTCCATCCCCCCCCCCCTGTATTCAGCAGGGGGCGCCCGGCGCCCGTTGCGGTTTAAAAAAAAAAAAGTTGCTTATATAAGTTCGGGCGGCCGGCGGTGCCCCTCATGCTGCGCCGCCTGAGCGGCTGAGGCTGAGCGCTTGCCGCTCTAAAGAATCCTGCCTGCGCCTGCTCTGTGCTGTTAACCACCTCAGCCCCCAGTGCTTAAACACTCTGAAAGACCAGGCCACTTTTTACACTTCTGACCTACACTACTTTCACCGTTTATTGCTCGGTCATGCAACTTACCACCCAAATGAATTTTACCTCCTTTTCTTCTGACTAATAGAGCTTTCATTTGGTGGTATTTCATTGCTGCTGACATTTTTACTTTTTTTGTTATTAATCGAAATTTAACGATTTTTTTTGCAAAAAATGACATTTTTCACTTTCAGTTGTAAAATTTTGCAAAAAAAACGAGATCCATATATAAATTTTGCTCTAAATTTATTGTTCTACATGTCTTTGATAAAAAAAAATCTTTGGGTAAAAAAAAAAATGGTTTGGGTAAAAGTTATAGCGTTTACAAACTATGGTACAAAAATGTGAATTTCCGCTTTTTGAAGCAGCTCTGACTTTCTGAGCACCTGTCATGTTTCCTGAGGTTCTACAATGCCCAGACAGTACAAACACTCCACAAATTACCCCATTTCGGAAAGTACACACCCTAAGGTATTCGCTGATGGGCATAGTGAGTTCATAGAACTTTTTATTTTTTGTCACAAGTTAGCGGAAAATGATGATTTTTTTTTTTATTTCTTACAAAGTCTCATATTCCACTAACTTGTGACAAAAAATAAAAAGTTCTATGAACTCACTATGCCCATCACGAAATACCTTGGGGTCTCTTCTTTCCAAAATGGGGTCACTTGTGGGGTAGTTATACTGCCCTGGCATTCTAGGGGCCCAAATGTGTGGTAAGGAGTTTGAAATCAAATTCTGTAAAAAATGACCAGTGAAATCCGAAAGGTGCTCTTTGGAATATGGGCCCCTTTGCCCACCTAGGCTGCAAAAAAGTGTCACACATCTGGTATCTCTGTATTCTGGGTGAGATAAATATCTTGGTCAAATGCCAACTTTGTATAAAAAAATTGGAAAAGTTGTCTTTTTCCAAGATATTTCTCTCACCCAGCATGGGTATATGTAAAATGACACCCTAAAACACATTCCCCAACTTCTCCTGAGTACGGAGATACCAGATGTGTGACACTTTTTTGCAGCCTAGGTGGGCAAAGGGGCCCATATTCCAAAGAGCACCTTTCGGATTTCACTGGTCATTTTTTACAGAATTGGATTTCAAACTCCTTACCACACATTTGGGCCCCTAGAATGCCAGGGCAGTATAACTACCCCACAAGTGACCCCATTTTGGAAAGAAGACACCCCAAGGTATTCGCTGATGGGCATAGTGAGTTCATGGAAGTTTTTATTTTTTGTAACAAGTTAGTGGAATATGAGACTTTGTAAGAAAAAAATCAATAAAAAAAAAAATCATCATTTTTCACTAACTTGTGACAAAAAATAAAAAATTCTAGGAACTCGCCATGCCCCTCACGGAATACCTTGGGGTGTCTTCTTTCCAAAATGGGGTCACTTGTGGGGTAGTTATACTGCCCTGGCATTTTCCAGGGGCCCTAATGTGTGGTAAGTAGGTAAATGACCTGTGAAATCCGAAAGGTGCTCTTTGGAATGTGGGCCCCTTTGCCCACCTAGGCTGCAAAAAAGTGCCACACATGTGGTATCTCCGTACTCGGGAGAAGTTGGGGAATGTGTTTTGGGGTGTCATTTTACATATACCCATGCTGGGTGAGAGAAATATCTTGGTCAAATGCCAACTTTGTATAAAAAAATGGGAAAAGTTGTCTTTTGCCAAGATATTTCTCTCACCCAGCATGGGTATATGTAAAATGACACCCCAAAACACATTCCCCAACTTCTCCTGAGTACGGCGATACCAGATGTGTGACACTTTTTTGCGGCCTAAATGCGCAAAGGGGCCCACATTCCTTTTATGAGGGCATTTTTAGACATTTGGATCCCAGACTTCTTTTCACGCTTTAGGGCCCCTAGAATGCCAGGGCAGTATAAATACCCCACATGTGACCCCATTTTGGAAAGAAAACACCCCAAGGTATTCAATGAGGGGCATGGCAAGTTCATATAAAATTTTTTTTTTTGGCACAAGTTAGCGGAAATTGATTTTATTTATTTTTTTCTCACAAAGTCTCCCTTTCCGCTAACTTGGGACAAAAATTTCAATCTTTCATGGACTCAATATGCCCCTCACGGAATACCTGGGGGTGTCTTCTTTCCGAAATGGGGTCACATGTGGGGTATTTATACTGCCCTGGCATTCTAGGGGCCCTAAAGCGTGAGAAGAAGTCTGGAATATAAATGTCTAAAAATTTTTACGCATTTGGATTCCGTGAGGGGTATGGTGAGTTCATGTGAGATTTAATTTTTTGACGCAAGTTAGTGGAATATGAGACTTTGTAAGAAAAAAAAAAAATTTCCGCTAACTTGGGCCAAAAAAATGTCTGAATGGAGCCTTACAGAGGGGTGATCAATGACAGGGGGGGTGATCAATGACAGGGGTGTGATCAATGACAGGGGGGTGATCAATGACAGGGGGGTGATCAGAGAGTCTATATGGGGTGATCACCAGTCATTGATCACGCCCCTGTAAGGCTCCATTCAGACGTCCGTGTGCGTTTTGCGGATTCGATCCATCTATCAGTGGATCCGTAAAAATCATGCGGACATCTGAATGGAGCTTTACAGGGGGGTGATCAATGACAGGGGGGTAATCAATGACAGGGGGGTGATCAGGGAGTCTATATGGGGTGATCACCACAGTCATTGATCATGCCCCTGTAAGGCTCCATTCAGACGTTCGTGTGCGTTTTGCGGATCCGATCCATCTATCAGTGGATCCGTAAAAATCATGCGGACATCTGAATGGAGCTTTACAGGGGGGTGATCAATGACAGGGGGGTAATCAATGACAGGGGGGTGATCAGGGAGTCTATATGGGGTGATCACCACAGTCATTGATCATGCCCCTGTAAGGCTCCATTCAGACGTCCGTGTGCGTTTTGCGGATCCGATCCATCTATCAGTGGATCCGTAAAAATCATGCGGACGTCTGAATGGAGCTTTACAGGGGGTTGATCAATGACAGGGGGGTAATCAATGACAGGGGGGTGATCAGGGAGTCTATATGGGGTGATCAGGGGTGATCAAGGGTGAATAAGGGGTTAATAAGTGACGGGGGGGGTGTAGTGTAGTGTGGTGCTTGGTGCAACATATTACTGAGCTACCTGTGTCCTCTGGTGGTCGATCCAAACAAAGGGGACCACCAGAGGACCAGGTAGCAGGTATATTAGACGCTGTTATCAAAACAGCGTCTAATATACCTGTTAGGGGTTAAAAAAAATCACATCTCCAGCCTGCCAGCGAACGATCGCCGCTGGCAGGCTGGAGATCCACTTTCTTACCTTCCGTTCCTGTGAGCGCGCGCGCCTGTGTGCGCGCGTTCACAGGAAATCTCGGCCATCGCGAGAGGACGCGCCGGCGCGTCCACTCGGAATGAATCAACCACCTCCAGGACGCGTCTGTGCGTACAGCGGTCCGGAGGTGGTTAATGTAGCGTGGCCGAGCTCTGTTCGATCCGCGGTACAGGAGCTTTTGTTTCCTGTACCCGGCCGGACTGACAGGAAGTGCTCACTTAGTGTGCACTTCCTGTCAGTCCGGCCGGGTACAGGAAACAAATTCTCCTGTACCGCGGATCGAACAGAGCTCGGCCATGCTACACTAGAGGTGGAGGTGGGAGTAGAATGAGAGTGACAAGGGGGGAGGGGGGAGGAAATAATGAGAGTGAAAAGGGGGGGGGGGAGGAAATAATGAGAGTGACAAGGGGGGGGGGGGGGGGGGAATAATGAGAGTGACAAGGGGGGAGGGGGAAATAATGAGAGTGACAAGGGGGGAGGGGGGGAAATAATACTTGGTTGGATAGTCAGCCAGCCTATGCCATGATGCCAGCAACAAGCAGTGTTTTTTTTTTTTGAGGGGGGGGGAGGAGGCGCCACAAGGTTAGCTCGCACAGGGCGCCTGAACACCTAAGGCCGGCCCTGGTTACATAGTGTGGGACCTACAGAAGGGAAAAAATGTGGGATGTGTTAGATCGGTATCAGTGTTTTGCAGATCTGCAATGTGGGGTCAGCAAAACAGACACAGTCATGTGAATATCTCCTTAGTGGTAAAGGTTATCCAAAAGTTAAAGCCCTATAAAACCCTCATCCCGCTCGGTCTCCACCATTGACCTATGAGCTGAGCATAGAGAGAGATGTGGTAAGCGCTCATGCGCTAGGGACAGCATTGCTGCAATAAATCAGCGGCCATGTTTGATCCATCCACTGTGTTCGGAATCTGATTTTAACCCTAATAATTTTCAAAGCAAAATACCATTAGGTTCATAGTAGGGAGGGATCCCGGACCTTATGGAGGGATCCACATGGGATTATTATTGCTCTGAGGAAGTTTTTGCTTCCTAAATGCTGTGTACCATCTCTGGTACCATCATACAGGAGTACAGAGGCTCCTGAATACACGCTCCGGCTCCCCCGATCCCCATCGGGGGGAGCCGGAGCACGTTCGGATGACCAAAGCATCTAAAGGGTTAAAATTCCACAACCGACACTACCGCCGATCGCGGACATTAGTGCCGAGTGTCTGCTCTTCAAAACAGCAGACACCTGGCGGCCCGGCCACCTACGTAAATTTACTTTTGGAGTTTGGGAAAGGGTTAACTTCCAAGCCTTGACACTGAGATTGGGCCAACAAGTCGGAAGAATATGATTAGGCAAATTACCTGATTTATAGGGATTCTTGATAAATTAATTCAGAATAAATCGAATTTCGTGGTGAACTTCGGCGAATCAGCCAAATCAAATTTTTCAATACTTCACTCATCTCTAGTTTAGCTCATTCATCAGGTGATCCGCAGCACCTCTAAACGGCACCTGATGAACAAGCGTTTGTACGAACCTTCTTTCTCAATAATCTGCCTGACAATTTAGCATTACTTTTAACTGTCCTCTAAAGGTGAATGCACCTTTACCCCTGTGTTGTGTCCTAGATTAAATGATTTTTAGATAGGTTAAGGGTGATCAGCCTTGAGGATAATGTTTCTTATTTAACTAAGTATATGGCCGCCAATTTTATTTCTAGTAGCTTAACCGTATTGTTTCTGGGAAGCAATGTGCAGTTGAGACAGCACGTTCTGATGCCCAGAAACGATAATTTATCTGTCTGCTTTAAACAATTGTTTCACCCAATGACTGAGTGTTTCACTCGTTCATCAGGTGATCTGCAGCACCTTTAGGCTCAGTTCAGACCTGAGCGTTCTGAAAGGAGCGCTCTGTATGCGCGATTGTACGGGCGTTTACAATCGCGCATACAGAGACAAGCGTACACACAGTGTCGCGCGTTCCCGAAAGTCTATGTACGGGAACGCGCGACAAGCGCCCAAAAAAACGCTCCTGTACTTGTTTGAGCGACGGGCGTTTTACAGCGCGATCGTACGCGCTGTAAAACGCCCAGGTGAGAACTATTCCCATAGGGAAGCATTGGTTTCTCCTTGTTGAGCGTTTTACAGCGCGTAGGAACGCGCTGTAAAACGCTCAGGTCTGAACTGAGCCTAAGACGGGCAGGTTATTAGGAATGAGCGTTCATAGGAACCTGATAATCAGCCCGAACATCAGGCCATGTAAACCCAACATAAGTCCTGAATGTGCTATGATAACAGTAATTACTTAAAGGAAATGTGTCACCAATTTAAGGGAATGCATCACCCAAAAATGCATCTGCCAGTTAAAACCAGGTAGTGACACATATACTTTTTTTCTAATCTGATTTTATTTTCTGATTACAGATTTTTTTTATTCTGTTTTCTGAACTTGATTATAGGGACTTCCATCTTCCCAGAGCTGTTCTTAACAGCATTTAAAAACATTAAAGTTTTTTTTTGTGATTTTAATATTGATGACCGAGGCCTCAGGATAGGTCATCAATAGAGATAAGCGAAGCTTTAAAAATTTTTATTTTGCCACTTCGTCAAATTTCTCCACGAAATTAGATTTGTTACATACGAATTAAATTTGTGAAGCACCTTAAATCAGGTCTATCCTGGCACGCAGTTAAACGTTAGGGAGAATGTATCTCAGTGTACATCACTGTGCATTGCAGCAACATGCATAACATGCGACATTCCATGCATGAAAATGCATCATCGTGCAGGCCACCAACAGTCCTAGCTTACCCCTAGCTAAACCAAAAGAAAAGCATACAGCAGCCTTCAGTAAAGAAAAAAAAAAAAAAAAGTGCTGCCCTCCCCTGCAGGAGCTGTGTACCAATTACTATTTAGTGGAACAAAATATATGGATGCAGCGCCAATAAAGTAGTGGACAAAAAAATTATTTTTTTAATCCATGCTGTGGCAGTGACATGCTTTGAATCCCTTCTGTTAGCTGTAGAATGACTGTGCGTCACTATTAGGCTCAGTTCACACTTTACTTATTTGGTCAGTTATTCTCATCAGTTATTGTCAGCCCAAAGCAGGTGCGGGTCAAAACCACAGAACAGGTGCAGATCTATTTATGATACCTCAGGGTGGCAGATTGCTGTCTGCACATCGCAGCACTATGGGTCCCATTACTGGCTTACCTTGTAGGAGACCCAGGCGCCCGCCAGCATACCGCCGCATCCGTCCTCACTGCCAGGTGTCATCTGATGTGCTATAGCACGCGCGCGCGCACCTCTCCCTTTCTTATAGGAGTAGGCAGCTGGTTCCAGATTACCATCCCCACCCGGAGGCGTCGTAACACTTAATCTGAGAGTAGGCTTGGCTTCTGAATTTGGCTAACCATAAGTGATAGAAATAACTGACCAAATAACTGTGAAGTGTGAACTCAGCCCTACAGATCAATCTTAGCGTCGGGTCTAATTTATCAGCATGGACTTAACCTTACAGTGGCCCAGGATTTAAGCAGTGTCCCCATGATAGTGGGGAGGGTGTCAGCAGTAAATCTTTGTTCACATCACTGTTTTTTTTTCTGTTCTTCTGAACCATCAGAAGAATAGCCCAAAAAATTGGATCCTGTATCTTGAGCATCCACCTTCAAACTGTCAGTGTTTGGTCAGCATTTGATCAGTATTTGTAAGGCAAAAACAGGAGTGGGTCCAAAACAGAGATAAAATGTGATGAAAATATTTGCATCTGCTCTGTGTTTCGGACCCACTCCTGCTCTTGGCTTCCAAATCATGATCAAATCCGGATGTAAAATACTGACCATTTGATAGAGGCCTCATGCTCAATTTGCTTGAGTTTTGGCCATTTGCGTCTGAAATCAGGTTTTATTCAGATGGAAAAGAAGTCCTGCATGCAGGACTTTAATGGCCTCTATCACGCAATCATTATTTGGTCAGTATTGGCAAGGCAAAAACAGGAGTGGGTCCAAAAAAACAGAGATAACATGTGATGGAAATATTTGCATGTCTTCTCTGTTTTAGACACACTCCTGCTTTTTGCTTTCAAATCATGATAAAATCCTTGTGGACACTCAAATGACAGGAGTTTTTTTTTTCCTGTTCTTCTGACGGATCAGGCTAACGGAAAAATACACTGTGATATCAACATGGCAAAACAGATTGGTGAGGGTGGCAACAGCATGAATAGTCACAATAGTGTCCCCGGAACAGAGTGGTGAGGGTGGCAACAGCATGAAGAGTCACAGTAGTAGCCCCGGAACAGTGGTGAGGGTGGCAACAGCATAAGGAGTCAAAATAGTGGCCCCAGAACAGGGTGGTGAGGATGGCAACAGCATGAAGAGTCACAATACTGTCCCTGGAATAGTGTGGGGAGTGGGGGCAACATCAGTGGCAGTAACAGCACAAGATGGTGGCAGATCACAGTAGGAGTGGATGGAAGTAGAGGCAGCAGGCGGGTGGCAGCATATGAATAGTGGCAGCAGCACGTGGGCAGAAGTAACGGGCCATTTATCACAATGTTCCAGTGTGGCAGCATGCTACAGACAGATCATTACCGCCAGAATGATCTAGTCTGTTGCATCAGGCACCAGTATCTTGAAATCCTGGTTGATCCAAGCCTGATTCATCTTTATAACATTTTGTGTGTTGCATCTGCTCCAGTCCTGGTGAGAAATAAAGTGGCCTCCTTAAAGAGCCTGAGCAAACAGCAGATATCAAGCATGAGCTGCCACTGGCTAACATCAAAGTTACATTGGGGAGTAGTCCTGTCCCTCTGCATCATCAAGAAATCGGTCACAGGTTTCCTCGGTTCATACAGTCTGTCCAACATGTGGAACGTGGAGTTCCAACATGTGGAAATTTCGCATATGAGGCAATGTAGGGGAACACCATTCTGCCTTTGCAGGTCAAGGACGGCGTGTTTTGCATAGTAAGAGTGCTGAAGTGCATGCTTGACATTTTCAAAACATGCTACAGAAACCGTGTGACAACCAGATTGAAGACGTACTCCATGCAGGGTGCATAGGTCAGACCTCCCTGATGCAGCACCAACAGAATGTTCTTCC